>NC_141299.1:7507500-9907500 GCF_037954325.1 Fistularia commersonii | reverse complement strand
CACACAAAAATGATCAATGGAAATCAAATGTATTAACCCATGGAGGTCTGGATTAGGAATCACACTCAAAATTAAAGTGTAAAAACACACTCCAGGCTGATCCAACTTTGAAGTAATGTCCTTAAAACAAGTCAAAATGAATCCATGTTGCTTCCTGAGTGGGCACTATGATTTCACAGATGTGTGATCGACTTGGAGTTACATTGTGTTGTTTAAGTGTTCCCTTTATTTTTTTGAGCAGTATATATATACATATATATGTGTGTGTGTGTGTGTATATATATCTATATATATCAAAAATAACACAAAGTAAAAAGTAAATATATATACTATATGTACTTAAATTTCACACTTCTTTGAATGCAAAATCATCCTAAATCTCAGCCTCATTAATGAGAAAGCCTGACCAAAGGGAAACATTTGCATGTGATTTTAGTAAAAGCTTAAGCATATTATTATTTTCAAAACTGCATTCTGCGACACTTTATATGAGTGTAGAAATATACTCAGTATTACATGTCATCATAAGATATTTTTTCCTGACTCAGGTCTGCATTGATGCTGGCCTGTGAAAGTGACAGTGTCGAAACAGTCGAAGTTCTACTGAGAGCTGGGGCAAACACACAGCAGGTCAACGCTCTTGGACATAAAGCCAAGGACTGTTGTGAAGGGAACCAACAGATCACGTTGATGCTGCAGAATGCACCTTCAGGTACAACATAAAGCCCAGGACATCTTTATTTGGACACAGGGAAGGAGGACTTTTCTGGTAGAGTGGGTCTTGACTTTTTTTTGTAAGATCAACTGTGACAGCATCATATAACACATCTGGCAATAATGTCCCTTAGGCCATCAGCTCCATTGCACAGCATCCATTTAGACCTATGTTTCGGGGATCAAAGTTGTTTTATGTCATCCACAGGAAATTACTGTAATAGACGGAAGTGCATATGGGGGGCAGCTGGGTGTGATTGTAAATTCTGGTTTCAAAAAAGAAATGAAAAGCTTGTTTGACTTTTATCTCCCAACAATGACTTGCCGACATATGTAAAACAGATGTGTAGCTGGTTGGGAAAAGGCATATATGGAAGGACATGGTTGACATAGAAACTTGTGCACAGAGGAAGTTGGTATGCCCACCAATGTCTATGTGCACATAACCTCATGTAGTTTTTGCATTCTTGCTAAAAGTCTTGTCTCTCTCCCAATGCGCACATAAGTGTCTGAGGCCACGGATGAGGAGGTAATGGGTGTATTCCTGCCTGTGTATTAATGTATTGCATCACTCATCAATGAGATCATGGCCTTCAGGCTGATTGCATTGTGCATGTGTGAGATCATTGTTTTTGTCTATGCCGTTTTCTTTATGTTGGCTTTCATATCCCTTTTTGCTGACTCTTAGTCTTATCTCAGTTTCCTCCTTTTTCCTGTCAAACCTGACCTCTGCACCCTGCCCTTGCAGCCTCCCCAAGTTCCCTCCGGCGCCTCGTCGGTGCAAGGGGGGACCACCCCCCGCAAACGGAAAGCTCCTCCGCCCCCACGCTCTCCTCTTAAGGTACTAAAAAGACACATTCCAGATGATGCAAGACATTTTTTTTAAAGTATGGAGGTCTCTAAGCTAATAGGGAGTAAGGCCAGGGTCTGACAACTACAACTATCATATGTGAAACATATGAAACTGAAAACTAGTCTTTGCATTGATTCAAACAACTTTATATGAAGGCTACGGTAATTCGTTTTTTAGGTCAATTAAGAGACAATGGGAAAAGTGGAGCAAGTGACCGAATGCCAAAAATTCACGAGCAAACATCCAAGCTTTACTTTAAATGGTCAACATACCTATTATTTTCTACTTCCTGATATCTTAATTAATAACTTTCAAGTGTTACAAAAAGCAAGAAACAATATTCATTTCAGGTTGCTGTCACCCGGAGTTTTAGGGTATTTCTGATCCATAGAACATAACAGTATATTAGTATTTGTTTTTTTTATGCACACGATACTTCTGTTATACCATCACCATCATCTAGAGTTTGCTACCTACTCCACGACCCCGCAGTCCTGCTCCACGTGCTCAGTCCCCTGACAACTGTGCACAGACTGCTCCACTCCCCCCAGAAGCACAGCAATCAGCCCAGGTTAGTTTCAGAGGCCCTTTTCTTTTAATGAGGTCTCGGGTGTTGTTGTTATTGTTTCCATTCTGCCCAATATTCTACATTCATTCTGATAGAAGACGGGCAGGTTTTCAAAGTTTAGCATGTTTGTTTAAGGCGGAGGATGAGGAAGTGTTTGAAGAGATTCGAAGGCTGCGTCTGGAGAGAGGACGCCTGCTCCAAAAGATCAAAACCTTGGAGCTGCAACAACAGAATGCCCTGTCTGCCGTAGAGGAGGTAGAATTTAGCTTCTTGTCAGTATGACGGCAAAATGTTTTATTGGTTTTCAGTTAGTGGATCTATGAGTTAGTGTTTGAAGTGTTTGTTTGTGTCACAGATGACAGTTTATGTTTCTTGCTCTGTGTTTTGTGTGTGTGTGTGTGTGTGTGTGTGTGTGTGTGTGCATTTTCAAACACTCTAGTTATCTCAACTAAAGCAGCGTCTAGAACAGGCAGAGGCAGAGAGAGACAAGCTCATTGAGGAGATGAAGGGAGTCCACGGTATAGGGGACAGTGATATTTCTGAAGACATGGATGAAATGTTGGACTTTCCCGGTATGCAATGTAAACACTCTCCGTGGCCATGCTGTGCTGGCAACTATTATCTCTGGTAATGTGTTAAAGTATGTTTCTGCATTTTTTCGCTTTAACATTTAATCCAGAGAAGCTGCTCTCAAAGCGCTCCAGAGCCTCCTCGCAGGACCCGGCCACATGTTATGGCAATGCAGAACCAGCCTGTCCTTCCCTGAAAGCCTCTGGAACTGTGGCAGAGTTACACAAACAAATAGAGGAGCTGACATCACAGAACTCTGAACTTACTCTTAAAGTTCAGGTAAGTTCAGGATTTATAAAGTCACATGAACACAAATTTACACAACCTGGTATCTCCCGCATAAGCAAAGAGATGTAATGTTAATCACTTACATGCCAAAAGACCCAGAAGACACACATTCTGATACTGTATGTACACCAGCAGTGCCAATCTACTTTGAATACAATGGATAGTTTAAGTAATTGCTATTTAAACATGCAAATTCAGTTTGATTTAGACATTATATCAGAGCTGTCCTCGTACGGAGCAATGACCTTGACCTCTAAAACTTCGAGATGCCAAATTATACTACACTGATGCACTGGTGTAAGACCAGATATAAATAGAACAGAACTGCATCAGACACAGACATGGGGGTATTTATTTAGTAGAAATTCCTCACCAACTGGGTCATACTAACTAAAACAGCACAGCTACAGTACAAGGGTTGATTTTTTTTTTAGAATATAAGTCTGACTGGTTTAATTCGAGGCCAAAAATATTAGACTGTTCCTGTTGTGTGAATAAGACTGAAGGTATTTTTCAACTGCAAGTGTTCAGGGCATCTGCCATTGAGAATTTTTCTGTGTTTGCATCTTCAGCCTTTTCCATTTAGCCATTGTTTTGGTAAACTCAGGTTTTAGGTAATGATCAAAGCTTCTTACATGTTTTTCTTTGGCTTGTAGATACTGGAAATGTTTGAGAAGGATGACACAAACTTAAGTTCCTGCTCAGACTTTGTTCCTGTTGCTCAGTATGAGACAATGAGGAGGGAGTTTGAAGCCCTTCAGAAGCGCCTCTCTCATTCCCAGACTTCAGATGACACCTCTATCCTGGCAGAGCGGGGGTATGATTAATATTGAATATTTGTGATTAACTGGTTTACCACTCACAAACCAAAGTAGTTATATCAGTTCACCTCTGTTGTGAAATGGAGTGTATATTACAAACATATTACAGACTGCAGGATGCAGGTTTGGGAAATCATTTTTTGGTATTTGACATACCATCTTCAGTATGCTCAATATAGACTTGTACACTGCAAATGTTTTTTACAGTTTTTAAAACATTCTAATATCTAATTACCTCAATAATCAGAATATTTCAAAAAAAGTGAAATAGAAAAGTTGCTCTGTAGTGTCATGTCTGTGAGGGTTCTCAGTTGTCCACGTCATGGTGAATTCTTGAAATCTTCTTGTTGTGGCAACTGGACTTGGATTTCTTCACTTGAAGACGTTTCACCCCTGATCCGATCGGCTTCGCCGGTTCTAATGGCCTGTGGTGAGTTTCTGAGAATAACTGAATATATATATATATATATGTAACAGTTATATTCTGAAACTCCCCAAAGGTCATTAGGACTGAAGAAGCCTCTTGGATGAAGGGTGAAACATCTTCAAGTGAAGAAATTCAAGCTCAGTTGCCACAACAAGAAGATTTCGACAGGAATGCTCTATAGTCTGTTATTGATTTCATGATACTTGTTAGATATTTTCTCTTATGATTAATCCTCCTCTTGCTCCGCAGTGGCAAAGACAAGTCTCCCACAGGACCTGCAGAGGAGGAGAGTATTGATGGTCTGAAGGAAAAGGTCCACAAGCAGGAGGAGCAGTTGGCTCTTGCCCAGTCTGAGCTGGAGGAGCTGAAGGAGCAGATGCACCTCGGCGTGTTCTCTGTAGAGTGTAGGGAAGTGGGTCGTGTTGTGGCAGGAGGCGTATGTATTCGAGAAGATCCGATTGAAGAAGCACAGCAGCTGAAGAAGAGGGTGACTGAGTTAGAGGAGGAGCTTAGTGGGAAAAACGCTGAGGCAATGACAGAGAGCTCCTGGCAGAGTGACAAAATCAAACAGCTGACGGAGAAAGTCGAAGAACTGCAAGCTGCTCTTGCCCAGAAAGAGTCTATGGAGGAAGAAAGGGAGAACGACAACGGCGAAGACGATACAGAAACAGTAAAGTGCCTCCGTGAAAAAGTGGCCGAGTTGGAAGCGGTTGTGGCTGAGCATCGGACATCGGGAAAAGCAGGAGCAGCGGCAGGAGAAGGAGATCGAGTTTGTCGCCTTCAGGAGCGTGTGGGAGAGCTCGAGGGGGAGCTGAGAAAACGTGTGCCCCGCTCAGACTTGGAGGAAGTACAGGTCACTCTGGGTCTTCAGTGTGAACAGTTGGCCAGGGAGAGAGCAGATGTGGCAAGAAGACTGAATGAGGCCCTACTAGAGCTGGAGAGACTGAGGCCTCCACATGGTGGCGATGAGGATGAAGAAGATGAAGCAGAACAGTCTGAGAGCTCGGAGCCATCGGTCATAACAGGTTGTTTTAAAATAATCCCAATACTAATTTCTATATGAGAAAAAAATACAATTTGGACACTTTTGTGAATATTACACTTCCATTAGATCACTCCCGGCGGACTCTCGCTGCAGTGAGAGAGGAACTGGAGGTGGCAAGACAGGAAGCAGCCCAGGCTCTGGACTGCCTGTGTGCTGAGCGGGAGAGCCGGGCACAGGACGCCCTGCAGCTAAAAGACTATGTGCCATTTTCGAAACATAAGGAAGCCGTCTCTGCTATATCTGAACAGCTAGCTCAGACTCTGAAGGAACTCCAGGAAGAAAAGACCCTCCGGAGCCAGGCTGAGGAGCAAGCTGCCAGACTCGAGGCCAAACTAGAAGCCATGCACGATGCCATGCCTAAAGAAGAACATGAGAAAATCAAGGTTTGTTGGAAATGCCATGTATTTTGTCTAAACCTGAACGCAAATGTAGTATTATCTTCAATGGACAGTCATTTTTGGGGGGCTTTAAACCTTGCAGGCAGACCTCCAGTGCTCCCTACAGGCCAGTGTTAGCAGTGCAGCAGCAGCTCAAGAGGCTCTCAGTGAAAAGGAATTAGAGCTGAGAGAGCTCAAGTCCCAAAAGGCTGCCGAACAGGGTCTGATTTCCAAAGAGGACCACGAGGCCCTGCGACTTTCAATGCAAGCTGAGATCAATGCAATGACAGCCCGTCTCAACGATCTCACCCGCAAACATGAAAAGACCTGCACAGAGGTTCCGTGTGTGTGTGCATGTGTGTTGACTTATTCATATTTGTACTGTTATAATCTTCAGCTTCCCCCAGCACCTTACAGTGGAAACACAGTCCTCTTAGTCGTTATTGTGTTGGCCACATGCTGTACAAAGGCCTCTTCCCTATCCCTACATTATTTATCACTGGGCTTCATATATCTCTCTATATGCGCCTACTGATGCACTGAAGCAGGTTAAGATGTGCACATGATGACACAAAAGGCTAAAGGATGAGAAACAAGGGGTGATGAAGGTTGATGTAATGCTTTTAGAAGACTTCCCTGGTGGTCTAGTGGTTAGGATTTGGCGCTCTCACTGCGGCCCGGGTTTGGTTCCCGGTCAGGGAACTGCAGTTCAGGGGGCGGCGTGATGCAGGAGCTAGAGCAATCATCTTTGGACCGAACATGCAATTTCTGGCTCCTCCTAATGTGTCGAAGTGTTGTTGAGCAAGACACTGAACCCCTAACTGCTCCCCTGGCGCTGGCGGACTGCAGCCTACTGCTCATGGTTCATCCATGATGGGTTAATTGCAGAGCAAGAATTTCCCCACGGGGATTAATAAAGGATAAATTATTATGTTCCTTCAACAAAAAAATAAAAATCTGTCTTTTTCAATGCACCATGTGCAAAGCCACGCTTGGTGTGCATGACCAGTTCACAATTAATCATCAACAATTATAACCATTACATTTCAAAATCTTCATCTGTCAAGGTGTTCCAGGTGCAGAGGGAGGCTCTGTTTAACAAGAGTGAACGACAAGTTGCGGAGTCACAGCTTGCCACGGTGCAACAGCAGCTAACAGAATTACAGGCCCAATCCAGCCACGTCCAGGAACTCCACGATGACATCCAAAAATCTCAAGACATGGTCAAGGAGAAGGACCGAAAGGTGACAAATTTCAAGGCCAGATCAAATGACTGCTTTTGGAGTCTATGTTGATCTGTGTCCATGTTGTCTACCTTTGTTCAGATAACAGAACTTTCGAAGGAGGTGTTTCGGCTAAAGGAAGCACTGGGCGCTCTGTCCCCTCCCCTTGGCATTGTCTCATCATCCTCTTCCTCATCAATGCATCATAATCCGGGGCAGCAAATGGGACTACAGAACAGGATAGCCATACTCAATCAGCAGCTCCAGGTGAGCAAAGAATTTAGTTAATAATCCGTTTGAACCAAGATATTATGACAATCAAATGTCCTCTCTGGAATTATTTATAATACTCATCGTGAAGGGATATTAAATGTGAATGCTTTTTTTTTTTAGAACTGGGAGAAAAAGCACAAACAGGTGGTGGCTGTATACCGTTCTCATTTACTTGCAGCTGTACAGGTCAGTAAAACTGACCCCAATGTTTCAAAAAATGTTGAGTGATGAAGAGCATGACCATAGATTGGGTAATGTTACATGTGTGAAAATGTGTGTAAAAGAAGAGATAACCTCAATATCTTTTGTCCTCAATTCCTTATCCCCACATTATCCTGCTGCTATTCCTAGTCAGAGTTTTCAGCTCAGGGGGAGTCTCACACAAGCCCCTTTTACATAGTGATTTCAAGGTGAAGATTTTGTGCCTCGGTTTTTGCCTCGCAGTTAGAGTTAAAGTTTACAGACAAGCAGCAGAGAAGCAGATGGCTCTCTCTATGTGCAGACAGTTCCATCTCAACATAGTAGTGAAACAAGAGCCCGGGACAGAAGGACAGCGTGTTCAACATACAGACAAAGGACAGACACCAGAGTGTCATAGTACTGTTGTGGTGTGTGCATGCTAACAAAGCATTGTCACAGTGGGGTCACTTCGTTTCCCACCATTTGCGTATATGCAGTTCAGTGTAATAATATATTTTCCTTCATTTCCACTGACCAAGACCAGTAACAAAAACTTGGAAAGTGCTGAATCGCTATTAGGTTTGTCCTGATTGTCTCAAACTGGAAATGTCTGTTTACTACTTTTCTAACTGAGATAATCCTGTAGAGAGCCTATTATGGAGCCTCTGCTCAGACTCATGCAGTTAGGTTTACAGAGCAGAATGTAATTTGACGATAATGATGTCTGCTGCGCTACAGGGTCGAATGGATGAAGAGGTACAGCGTCTGCTACTCCAGATCCTGAGGATGACGCAGCAGGGACACTGAACATCTGCAAGTGCAGGTGGCGCTTAAAATACAGTTGATCTATGTTCTGGCATAACAGCATGTTAGTGAACTAATCTACTAGCCTTTAGGGTCGAAAATCAACAAGCAGTAAATACATTTGTTTGTAGTGCCTTGTTATTTAAATTACATCAGAGTACATGTCAGAAGTTTATGATATGTAAAAGTGCCTGTGGCTTTATAAATTGAGAAGAGCCATGATGGGCCATGTGTATTTATACTATTATGATAATAAAAATGCAAAGAAATAACTATAGTAGTGTCCTTTGTCACTTGTTTTTTGCAAACATTAGGTTTCCAAAGTTGCCTCCATTGAGCCTCATGGCTATTTTGGTGTTTAAAATATTTGAATTCTTCATGGTCATTAACAGCGGGACAGCTGGACTCACGTTGACTCTGCTACTTCAGACGCAGCAAGAAGAGACTTGGAACTGCTTCAATTACTTTTATTGGGAAAAGCATTTAAGGGATATTCAAAGAAACAAACATAACAAGAAATTCCTGAGAAAGAAAAAAGACTGATCCGAAAAAAGCTGTTAATTGTTTTTCCCTCATTGAAATAACTCACCTCATTTCTTTGTGCATTTAGGAATCTGCAGCTAAGGGCTCTGGAGGGCCTGAAAAAAGATATGTCCCTAAGAAAACTATCCCATCAGATAAAACTGGATAGTAAGTACCAAAGTTATTTTCGTTTCACGGTCATAGCTGTAATTTAAAAAGAAAATGGCATGTAAAGACATTTATTTGAAACAGTACAATCAACATAGTGATGTAATTCCCTGAGCCGGGACAAATAAATGATTTAATGTGAAGTCTAAATCCCAAGTTGGTTCTCAGACAGACATTGAGGGGATTGAACACACAAAGACAATGATCATGAGACATTATTAACCCCAAAAAGAGCAGCTTACATTACTGTTTACAAGTAAAAGAGCTTAATCATTCTGTTTGTTCAGTCATTCATTGGCATCGCATGAAAAGTAGTCATTTGCAATAAGCAAAAAATCCACATTCTATACACACAAAGACACAAATGCTTTTCATTGTTGTTATTAAGGCACTGACTTTAGAGGAGCTTCTAAAACACAGGCATTTATCTACTGAATTTGAATGCAGAGCAGTTGTTGATAACCCAAGACGTAACACACTTATTTTTGTTATACAACACATACAGTATGTCATCATCATCTAAGTATAAACAGCCCTTACAAGCAAAACACAAGGGTTAAGTATTGATGATGACTGTGATGAAAAATCCCCATTTTCAAGACAACAGTCTGAGTCCACTTTCACCTCAGCATGAATATAGAGCTTGACTGCATTCTAGTCAGGGAGGTAAGGTTCTCCCAAAAAAGTGTGATTGTAAAAAAAAAATGTCCTTAACGCAAGGTACTGACATGATGTCTTTCAACACCGTGGGATTTAGCATTCATGGAGAAATAAAAAATGGAATATTTTATTCAGGTTGCATTTTTTTGAAGCGAGCACTGAATCTTGTTCAGCGTGGATCCATTGTGCCGTATCACAGTCAGGTACTGCAAACCTGTATACAATTTTTTCGAGTGTAGGTCATTTTTTTTGAATTGTCACTTATGGTCAATATATTTTCACCTCGTACCATTAAACTGAAATAAGAAAGGAACTTGATGCATCTGGTGTTTTATAATGCATTTGTACCAGTTTTGACAATACACAATCAATATGCTCTTTTTTTATTTAACTGAATCACTCAGGGCCAGTTTCAGTTTTGGATGACAGACAGGCCACACACAGAGCATATCACTATCATTGTGCATACTGCAGATCCCTGTGAAGTTTACTTAAGTCAGGTCCTCATGAAACAGTCCTTCCATCAAATTCTGTTACCTAAGACTGTTTTCTTCAATTGAGGACAAGTTAGATTTGGACTCTGGTTGTTTTTTCAAACTCAGTTGTCTCATGCTGAGGAGTTCATGCCTGATGATGAATTGTTTGGTTGATCCTGGTGACAAAAAAGGAAGGTCTCTCTCTATGGTGATGCAAGGAACCCATCACTGATGTCCTCCTGGCATCCTTCAGACATAAATCATCATCAAATTCTTGTTATTCTTTGATCAACAACATGTGAACAGAAGTCAGAGCTCGAATATAGCAGGGGAAACAGGGTGACTTTCTGGACAGGCACAGGCACAGGACTACAGGTCTCCAATTGCACCATATGTGGAACCACCATATTTCAGCATGACAACACTCCTGGGGTGAAAACTGTTTTAAAGAAAATACTGTATGCATCCATCTACTGACGCTTATCCTGCACTCAGGGTCGCAGGGGATGAAGCCTATCCCAGCTGCCATCGGGCGAGAGGCAGGGCACACACTGGACTGGTTGCCAGTCAAATGCAGGGCCACATACATAAGCAAACAACCATTCACTCATTCATTCAGGGCAATTTTCACAATATCTTCCCAGTCAACCTGCTGCATGTTTTTGGATTGTGAGGAGCACACTGGAGAATCCAGAGGAAACCCTCGCAGACACGGGGAGAACATGCAAAATTCACACAGAAAGGTCCCTTTGTCAAACTTGACCCAGGGACCTTTGTGCTGTGAGGCTGAGGTGCGCCACTGTGCCACCCATACTGTATGCATGCCAGATAAATTAAATTTTCTATTACAATCATCATAAATTACCTTCACATGATTTACATGCACGCTTACCATCTTCAATGGTCCTGATGGCTCATTGCTTCCGCCTGACAGCCTGTTTGAGATGGAGCTCGCTCTCAGCTGCTACAATAGGCAGCTCATTCTTCAGATGGTATGAGATAAGGTGGCTTATGCTCTCAAATAACATGTCTTTGGTGCGGACCTTCAGAGAGAAAACCAACATCATGCTTATCACTCATCATCAATGTTTTGGCGGTACACTTTATGAAATGAATAAACTTGTAATAAATAGTGCAGCTGTAATGTTTTTTCAGATTTGAAATGCGAAGGATTGCAAAACTATTTTTTGAGACTTTCACCCGGACTCACCACGCCCTCGGGATCCACAAGCAGTAGGTGTTTTGGAAGGCCACAGTGCATGCCAGTGAGCACATACTGTCCAGTGTTGGTTGTGCTCTCCCGGACAAGGAAATCTCCATCACGGACCAAGAGCTTCTCAGCATCACGTCGGCTCATGCGACTGTGGTACCAGGTCTCCCTGCGGAGTTGCTCCTCATTTGGGGCTACAGGGGCTCGTCGGCGTGGAGGGCTTGGCCACTGGTCTTCTAACACCTGCACACTTCCGCTATCAGCTGCAGCACATAGACTTGCCCCAACAGCTCTGCCACTGGCCTCATGGAGTTTCAAGGCATCCTCAAAGGGCCCTGTTGGAGATCATGAAGTATTCACCGAGTTAAAGCAAAGTAGCTTAAACCCCATCTCTGTAGCTTGAAGGGTATCAAATATTTGGGTGAGTTATTCTTGCGATGACTATCACATAAGTAAAGAGCTATTAAAAAAATGTAATACAAAATTGCCATTAATTTAGATACAATACATAAATATTTTAACAAATTATAAGAAAGGGACATGTGTTTCTTCATGAAAAATACATTAGGTGGCTCTTTAAAATTACATTTTTTTGGTCACATCACATGACTTACTCATGTCAAAGAGGTCTTTCTTGGGACTGTCAGGTCCCCCTGCCCCTCCATGCCCCTGGACCAGTGATTCTAGGTTTTCCAAACTTTGGGTGTTCACATACTGATGCTCCTCATAGTCTCTGCTGCTGGGTGGTTGACCATCAGCACACAAGTAACCGTCCGATGTCATACCTGCAAAAAAGGATTATAGAAATTTAGCACTTCTATTGGCTTGTGTGTTGTGTTGCATGTTTGTCAATTATAGTTCCTCTGGCAGTGGGGTAAGCCATTCGCAAAATCCTGTCATAACATTAAAACGGTGCAGTCAGAAACAAATTATTTCAACAAATAAACTTCAGACATGCTAATGAACAAATAACTAAACTGAAAATGTATCGTCAACAACACTGAGCCAACAAATAAATAAAGAAAAATGAAATCAATCACTTGATGAATGTCAAACATAAATTTGAAATTTCTATTTATAACCATTTCTCCTACAACAAAAACAATGGCGCTATGGTCATATTTCTTCACCAAGTTAAAGATCGATCATGATGGACTGTGATCCATTCGTTTTTTGAGGAAAATCCTGAGAGCAATCTAAACACTAAGCAGCTGAGTGAGTCATATTCGAGCAAGAAAATGCAGTGATGATGGGGCGAACCTAAATTTCCTCGTTATTTCTCCAATTTATCCTGCTGTATGCAACAACTTATTTTAATTTATTTATTTTTCTTGAGATGTTATACTTCTGTGCTACCACAGCGTGTCTCACCTGAGCTGCTGTTTGTCTCTGTGTCCCAGTGCAGCTCATAGCAGAGTGGACCATTAGGGTAAGGTACTTGCTCCCGTCTGGCTGGTGAGCCCATCTGCAAAACAGCACACCAGAGGAGAACCTGTCTTAAATACCCATTTCTTTGCGACCAGAATGAAAAGTTTCATCACCACTCTTGACCCCGCATAATGTTGCATGTTGCCATTCTCTCTGTAACATGAGCAACGGTTTATCATTTTGATTTGGGGTCTCAAAAGAGCAGACTATCTGGTTTTGAAAAAGAAACTGCAGACACATCAAAAGGAATTAGTGTAGGTATATGGTCATCCTTCTGTAGTTTAATCCAATCAAAGAGGGAAGGAACAGCAAAACATTCCAGGCACCGCCAGTCGTTTATGAGTGTTGGGGTGGGACGTAACTCAATCTGTGATCATATCATGTGTGTACTATGTGAGTGGATGCAGAAAGTAAGCTAAATTGTAAGAAAAATGCAAAGCTGAAGTATCCAGTATTAACAATAATCCATTACTGGGAGTTGTCTTTACGGTCTAAATTTCAACCTGTACCATGTTGTTCATCAAGCAGGCCTGGAGATTTACCTGTTCTGATGTCTTGCTCTGCATGTGGATGTGACCTAGAAGAGCCTTACTGGGCTGAAGTCTAGAGTCCACCACTCCCCCGACAGGAGGCGCCTTCCCTGGTATGCTGTTATAATAATCATGCTCGGACGCGTCTTCTTCAACATCACCCCACATAGGCTCCTCGGTCCTCATCGACCTAAACAGAGAACGGGATACTGAGATCCAAGATTGTGATAGTTAAAACAACATAAAATAAACAGTTCTTCTAATCAAAACAGAATTCTATTTTGACTTTTTTTTTATTACTTTACTGTACAAGGGTTTATGTTCTCTCAACTGGACTTGGTTATGTAAGATGACATAGTAATAGCTTAATGGAATGTATGTACCCCTGCTGGAGTCTTACTGTATATAGAGAAATATAGAAAGATGCCATTGCTAGAAGTGGAAGGTGGAATTCTGAAAACCGGAACTAAAAAGGCTAAAAGTCTTTCCTATTACGCCTTTTAATAGTGTGATATATGTTTTCAGTGAAAATTAAAATAAAGTAGTCAGAATCTCCTCTAAAACCAAAGCCTATTGCAATTGCAATATTGGTCAAAGAAAGAGGTTATGATCTTGGCGGGATTCTATGTTACCTCTCCACAGATGCCATGGATTTGGGAGGACTGTGTAGGTACTGTTTGAACTGCAGCTCAAAGGCCTGGCCAATGGTGCTGATGACACTCTGGGCTAAACCATCCGAGCACTCCAGAATGTGACATGCTAAGAGAGAGATAATTGTTGCGGGAAGGAAACACAATTTGTTGATTTAAAATGGTTATTTTCTGTGAGATGTCAAACCAATATTTATATGATTTTATAGGCGGCCTACTCTACAGCATTTTCTAACAATTACATGGAAATAAGAGGGGATGCAACTTAGATGGAATCATCCAAGTTTAAGACACAATAAGGTGCTGTATGCGCATGGTTATGACAGGAGCTGTGAGGCTGACTAATACGCTTTGCAGGACATACCTCTCTGATTCACTGGGTCCTTGGCCACATATGCAACATAATCGGGTGTGTCCTACAAAAAACAAGAAGAAAATTCAATTGGAAAGGATGAATAAAAATTGTGTTGTAAAGCTGTGACTGGTTGCTGCTCATCAGATTGGAAATGAATAAAATGCAATCCAGTCATCTGCGTGGAAACATCAAAGATGACCATTCTACCAATGTTGAGAGGACAGGGAATTGCATTTGACTCACTGTGTCTCCACCAGATGCAAATGAGATTGACTGCATGGGATGGTGTGCGATCATCTGAAAGACAAGATTGTTCAAATAGTCTCTTTTTTCCATCATATCACCGATTATAGTGGTTAAATGTCAACAAAAATCGGAAAACCTGATTTGCCAAATTAAATTAGTGAAATTGTATACATTTTAAAGTATAATACCATAGTATCAATAGTTAAAAATTTTAGACCATTCTCAGGAAAGCTAAACATAATGGACATTACTTGCGCTTTTATGACATCGATGTTTTATTCATTCTAATAACATTACTTTTTGACATGTTAAAAGACCGTTTCAGGTACATTCAGATGTGTTTAAACACATAGCAACTCAATCTTATGTAATCTCTTACATTTTGGTCATATCACAAAAATATTATATTGGCGGGGTACAAAGATACCTTGATGTCCTTGGAACCTACCTGTCGTGTTGTAGGGATGAGCAGGCCGAGGCCATCTATTGAAATGTTGACTGCAATGCTCATCCCAGCAAAGCGCAAGTTACTTTTCCCCATGATGGACTGAAGAGCCTTGTTCAGGGCCTGCAGTACAAAGATGCACCAGAAACTCAGAGCCAAAACACCATAAATGAATAAAAGAAACATGTCATTGTGTTTTTTATCATATATAAATAATAAAAAAAATGTTTCTTGTATCATTGTTCAACAGGATGTTATGAATTGTAAATATCTTTTCTCCCAGAAAAAATACTTCAAGTATTTTAGCTCTCTTGCAAATAGTGTAAAGAAACATACAGAACAGAATTGTGGGTTTACTATTGACCTTCTTTTTCCAAGCGCCTTTTCCACCAGGGACAGCATCACAGAGCCTGTTGATGGCTTCCCTGAATAGATGAAGGAAACAGGACAGGTCAGATGTCAAATCCAAGCAAGATAGACTGATCACTGATTGATATACACCAAAAACATTATTTATTATTGCATTGAAATATTCACAAACTTGCGAAAAGTAGTACAAGTTATGGGAATTGTCTTGGCTTCACAAGGTTGCTGCATCACAGTGATGGAGCACCCTGTGTTTAAAATTGAGCAGTAATTTGGCTGTCCCATCCCATCTGCTGGGGTCAAAGGTCACCACCCCATCACAGATCAAAGGTCAAGAGTAGGTTTCCAGAAGGTCTGTATATGAGATCTCCCCTTGTTTTCAATAACACATATGGTCAAGTAGCAAAAAATTTGAGTTGCAGACATTTTTTGTTTATTAATCATATTTGTAGCACCTTATTGAAGAGCAGATTCACTGAGTTAAATTTATTGAGGTAAATGAGGCACGAGATAAAATATGTTCAGCAAATCTGTACTGATGCTGTGAAATGTCATCAGTTGACATTTCACAGCATCAGCATTCACATTATTATGGTGCATTTCTTTCTGTAGGCATAATTGATTGTGAAGACTCAAAAGAAAACATGTTTCTAAATGGGCTACTTAATGGATATTCAAGGCATCCATCTCTCGTGAGTGTGATGTGAGTTTCGGGCTGGAGCTCATTCTCTTACAGCAGGAGGATTGTGGGGACAGCAGTCAAGAACCCAGCTGCCCCTATCAAGTAGCTTGTAAATATTTAAAAAGCAGTGTTCCAGGCCCCATCTCGAGTAAAGGTCTTCTCAGGGATTTTTTGAAAAACATCACATTGTTGGCATGAGTCATGCACCTCATGCTAGAGCAGAGGGGAGGTAAATTGGGTTT
Organism: Fistularia commersonii; assembly: GCF_037954325.1. NCBI lineage: Eukaryota > Metazoa > Chordata > Actinopteri > Syngnathiformes > Fistulariidae > Fistularia > Fistularia commersonii. The sequence continues at coordinate 9,891,377 of NC_141299.1, read as the reverse complement.
AGTTGTTGTTTGCAATCTATGTATTTTAACTAAAATGAGATGCTGGGTCCCAATGTCACTTGTGTTGCTGTCAACATAATGAATACAAGACTGTGAAGTACAATGCAAATCAGGAACCCGACGCATACAAGTCAACATACTGAAAAAGCACAAAACCTTAAAAATCTTGAATCAGTTATTTTGGTAATGCTTTTCAACTGTATCTGGGTTTTTTGCCATAGTTAATGCAATTAAATAAATTTGTTAGATTAATTAACAAGCTATTGTGTGCTATTGATTTTAGCTATGTAGGACAGATGGGCAGTCCCAAAGGAATCATGAAAGTAAGCCTCATATGTCATCGTCACCACCAAAAGATTTGGCTACCCCTTTTAACGCAAAACTAACAGTTTCAGAAAAGATCTATGTGGAAAAGCCCAATGAAAATCTTACTGTAGGCAAGTGCAAAAAATATATACAACACGGTTAAAAACCAAGAGTAAATTTCAAAGGTAAAAAACCCAATACAATTAGATATGACTTTGCCAAATTACTCGAACTTAATGTATGCAACGCTACATTTTCTATGTGTTGTCCATTTGCTATGGTTGTTTTGCTATTTGAGGAGCCACAAAAATCATCAGGGTGCGTTCATGGGGACCATTGCAGCTTTCTACAGTCATTAGTGAACATCATCAATAATAGATCACTCTTTCTATCACTCCATCTCTCCTGCCTCCTCCCCCTTTACTTAAGCCTTGGTGGGCTCAGGTTACTACTAATCGATTTTGGAAGCGAGAGAAGAGAGATGGCAGGAGTTGGAGTGTCCACTTCTCCCATGCAGTAGAGGAATGGAAGGGACCCTGCTTTGATATCAGTGATATCATCTGTAGGTCATAAACAGACAACAAGATACAGAATTGTACAAAATACTCTTCCCTTTTGAATGCATGTGCTTGATCAACATAAATACATGATGTGTGTGTGTGTGTGTGTGTGTGTGTGTGTGTGTGTGTGTGTGTGTGTGTGCGAGTGAGAGAGTATATGTTGAAATGAAAAACTAGAAAGTTTATAATGAGCGGCTTGGAATAAAAAAAAAAGGATCTTTAACCCTAAAACAATATGTTATTTTTTTGAACATGTTCCACTTCATATTGCCCTCCTGCTAATGCAAAATCAAAAGTCTTCTCTTGATAATGGAACACAAATGACGCACTATATGTATCCAATATACATCCATATTCTCCCGACCAATCACTATCTGTCGAGTGCGTGTCTTACCTTGTCACCTGAGTCCGTGTGTTAAAGTCCAGAGAGCGCATTGACTTTAAAACTTCAATACAGCCCATATACTGCAAAGACATAAAGGAAAGCAGAAAAAATATATAATCTGATGTTTACTGCATACATAAACTTGTCATTGACTACTATGTGAATATTTTTTTCCAGTTGGACAAGGCATATGACATTCACTAAAAAATATGAAGGTCTACACAAACTTGCAATGTCCAAAAAATGTTAGTCAAAACCAGAGTTTCAAAAAATGTATCTTACTGGCATTGCACATCCTCAAAACAACAAATGGCTGGAGTCCATAATCTTAATGTGACTATATACAAACATCAATCTAACTGAAACCCATATTTAGAGGAACAAAGCGGACTCCAGTAGCAAGCAGCCGGCAGAGCAGATTCCCAATGGCTGTCAGGCCAGGGTGCTAATGGCACCTTGACTAGATTAGTAGCACTAAGAGCATTGAATCATGGGCAAACTATAGTTTTCCTATCCCTCTAGGGGAACCTGGTATGAGTGTCCGTATATCCAGTCAATGTATATTTGGGCAATTTGTATTCATTTACATGGCTTTCAGCTTTAAATAATGATACATGCTGATAAATACAACAAAGACATATCTAAATAAGCTTTAAAAATGGAACTGTATGATAGGTCAAGAAATAAATAGCAAAATGACTTTATACAAAGATGATTTGTCTATTATGTTTATAACTAATCGCAGTTCCTGATCAAAAGTTAAACAAACCTTGGGCTTCCTGACCTTGGGCTGTAAGAATAAATATCAGTGACTTTCAGGTAATGTCAACGAACCTGAACTTGAAATTTGTGGCTTTATCTATCAATTAATTCAGACTGGTGAAAAAGTAAAACAATACATTTTGTGGTAATCTGGATATCCTGCAACTAAAATTAATTCTCATCCATTTACAGAACTTTAAAAAAAATCACACAGCTCACATGTTTGCAGGTATAACGGAAAGAAACAACAGCTATACAAACAAACCGAGAGAAACCTTTGAGCCTGAGAGCCTAATGAGCTTCATAACCAGATTTGTAGATGGGGAAGTCTTCCATCAGTAAGATTGGCTTGTTTTTCTTGCTCTCTGCCAATGCCTTCATTGTCACACACTCCTCTGCTGATACAACGCATCCTGTCTTCTATCATAATGTCTGTATTGCTATCCTTTTGGCAAAGTCCTGCGGCTGCAGGGATTATAACTTTCCAAGAAACATTCTTCAGAAATTGAAAACACAGGCATCCACTTTTCAACTTTCTTGCTTCCTGGTCTTAATAACTTATATCATAGTTCTGAAGAGAATTACATTATCGGTTATGAAAATCACCGTGAGGTCAGCAAGAGACAACACAAGTCCGCTTCATGATCCTAGATGTTCTTATGGGAATGCTGGGCCATACCAAAGTACATAAAAGTTATACACAGTGTATGTAGGATCTTGTATATCCCATCTTTGAGTCTGCAATGTGGAAAATTCAGTTTCCACTTATTTTATACTTCTGTCCTACCTGTTAATTGGATATTAAAACATAACATTAAATACAAGAAGCTACACAGTAACACCATTGTACAACCATTTTGATAAATGTGCCAATACCAACAGAACTCTTTGAATGACTCTCTGTATGATAGCTGCCTATGGTGCTGCAGTGCTTTGTTTGATGGCTGCTGCAGTGGCCTGGCTGTTGAAAACAGCAGATTCAGGCCAGATGAAAAAAAAAAACAACATGGTGTGGATGGAGGAAAAGTACAAGTGTGTAAACCAAAGAACAAGAATCAAAATTGTATCTTTCTTAGCAAATGAGTGTTTTGTATGGCTCTCTATCACCATGTCTATATCTCAGTGTGGGAGAGGTACTATAGGTTTCAAGAGAGAGCGAGACAGAGCTGTGTGCTATGGTAGCTATGCTGATTATAAATGGCACAGTGCAGCAGAAATCTCCTGTCACTTTGACACTAATACATGCAGCATGTATCCCACCCTGCATAGATTACCCCTTTGACTTGCACTACCATATAGTATAACTTCAGTCAGCATTGCACATAATTGTAGAACATTTTCACTTGGCAACAATAAGTGTTTCAATTAACTAAGATATCAATCAAATATAAAAAAGCCTTGCATGATGATAGGAGATCATGCTCTTATCACTGAACTCAGATGGACCCCTCCCAACTGTCGTCTTCCACATCACATGATGCAAATGAATGTGATTAAATGTAATTGAATATAGGAATGAATGGATGCCTGTATAATGCCATTAGAAAGCATGCTTAGGCCCCAGACTAGGCTAATCAAGAGTCAAGTCATTAGTTTGAGGAGGGGGAGAGAAGACAGAACGAATGTGAGGGGGGCCAGAGGTGAACAGTTATAAGAAAGATCTAAAAAGAGATTGCAGCCTAGTGTATAAACACATTTTGACAATAACCACTGCTGTTTATTTCTCCAGTCAATAACCAGCCATGTCCTTTCCTGCATCTATGTAGACTAGCTGTTGTCTTATGTTTCAAAATGTATCCTGTATCAAAACCCAACCAGATATACTGACTAAAAATAAATTAAAAAACTGACATCTACAGTGCTGAGAGATAAATTCTCCCCCTTACATATAAATGTATACAATCCTGAAACACACAAACAAAGACTACCGCTCCAGCAGGTCAGACACTGTTTATATGTACAATGAATACAGGTATCCATTGTTCTGGATATGTTATAATGCATCTATTCAGAGGTAAACAATGCAGGAGATCACTGATTCTAAGAGCGGCACAATGTCAAGGATTATCTGTCTAACCATGAAGCTGATGCACGAACCTGTAGCAGTCCCCTAAGCGATCACACCAAACCATCTATGTGGATTACATTATGTATTCCCCACCCCTCACCACATGAGCTGCATAACAAGCTACCTGGTGCTATGATGCCCTTTATGTCTCCCACGAAAGAGCAACATTCAATAGAGATCATTAACTTTATACTGCAATTGTATTCATTTCTGAGTACAGGCAAAGGAGAGAGTACTTTTATTGTACAAATTTTAAAAGTACATCCTGCTTTATTTAACTTATAGTAGATTGGAACATTCATATATTAGCCATTCAAAGAATGTGTTGTTCTATGGAACGAAAGGACTCACCCTGACAATATAAGAAGCCCCTGGTCCTGCAATCTTCTTGTCAGGGTGCAGCCAACCTTGAGAAGGTTTGTGGATGAAATTGCCCTTCTGGCTGAAGTCCTCTCCCCCAAGCCACATGCCTTCTACCCTTGTCCTGCGGCTAATTCCTGATCTGGAGCTACTAGAGCCCCCAGGGCTAGCCATGGCCTCTGTGGCCCCAAATCTGTGCCCCCCAGGACTGTTAGAATTTGTCACTGCTCTCTGCCCACGTATGGCCTGTAGTGAACAGGGAGTGATACACACCGGGTCACAGGAGTTGAGCACTGCAGCCAGACTGGCCACTGGGCCACTGGCTGAGGATGCACCACTATGCCTGTGTGATGAGGAGGAGGGAGAAAGAGAGGCCTGGGAAGGGGCTGAAGCGGCTTTGCCTGAGTCCTTGCTAGAGCTTGAGCTGGAGCTAGAGTTAGATGGGCTACGGCTGAGCAAAGAGTTGGAAAACTTCCATTGAGGCATCTTTGGGATGAGCATGCAGAAGGTTGTGGTGGCATCCTGTTCTCCATCCAGGCAAGGAGAATCAGCCAAGGCAGTCGCCCCAGCAGAGGAGGAAGATCTGGTACCTTGATCCAGAGGAGGCAGCGGAAGGCTTGGGGTGGAGGAAGGCACCACTGGTGTGGCCACAACTTTGCCACTCATGGCTAAGCTCTGCATCAGGTCGTCACAGGAGGTCACAGACTCATTGCGAAAGCGGTCATACTTTGGCTTAAGGAGCATACCCGGAGGAGCCGCCTGAAGCAGGGGATGGGAGGGGGATAACTGCTGGAGGATGCAGAGGGAAAAAGGGTAAGGGTAAGGGGAAGGGGAGAGGTGTAATGGGCGTAGGGATAAAAACTAGAGAGAAAATCTTCCAGGTGGAGTCCTATATCCCTGTTAATGTCAAATGAATGCTGTCCAGTCCTCTTCTGTTAGGAAACACGTACACACAGTGTCCTGCTCGCATGCCGCTCTCCTCTGTCTGAGTGGTCCTGCTTTCTCTCAGTGCCTCAGGCTGGATTACTTGCATGCTCCCAGACTCTCTCCCTCTCTCTCTCTCTCACTCTCTCTCTCTCTCTCTCTCTCACTCTCTCTCTCTATCTCTATCTCTCTCTCTCTGGATGATGTCATTGGGTCCATTAGCCCTGCCCTGCCCAGCTATACTCCAGCAGTATTATCCAATCACACACACACACACACAAGTGCGCACACACACATACTTGACTCTCATGCGCTACATGTAGATTTTTTTTGTTTGTGTGTTCACAGACAGCTAAATGTAATTGATCAGAAGCAAAATTATATTTCAGCTCAATCATTTCTTTAGAGCTAGCAATATTTAGATTGTAACAAAGGACAGTAATAGTATTAATGTTATGGGTAACAGTACGTTTCACTTTTTTTTTTAATATGAATCAGACTATAGAATTCTGTATTGTTATTTTACAATACAATAAATATACACTTTAGTTATGTTTTAGTTAAATATAAGATGTGGCTTGGTTTCCATTGCATGTATCTCAGAAATATTCACAGTTCAAGAAATGGTATCAGAAGCTTTTGCAGTCTTAAGTTCATCCTTTCTGCTAATAAATACATTTTGACCATCTGTTGACCAGCCACAGCTATTGATTATAGATTGGTAGTCAGGTTTTATTTTTTCAGGATTATTTTAACACTTTTCTGAATCTATCATGTGTTTTAACACATGAATGTGGCTCAAATTTACCTCTTGAGATAGAAACAAAGCATTATTAATTAAAAACATGAGGAAAAATGAATTTATGTGTGCAACAGGTTAATTTCAGACATTCACACAGGCATGACAACCCTTCTTTTCCTGCCTATGCCAAATCTTGAGTGTGTGAAAAAATTCATGACCACGTTACTGGTTTCCAGCAAGTATTCAATGGTATTCTAAATTGATTTTTTAAAATTTCATATGTAACATTGAAAAGGGAATTGTCATAATAAGCCCCAATTGAAAATGTGTATGTAAAAGCTGTCTTGAAACTGTAAACAAGAATATTTGAATTCTTCGAAAGTGAGGTGACACTGTGCATAATTCCATTCACCCCTGCTACTGTAAAAACTTTATAAAGGCAGCATACAATGCATCATCAGTCCTCAGGGACTACAGGTGAAATAAGACCACCCACTCAATTTCACTCCGCTGTAATTCCCCAGAGTGCCATCAGCCATCTCAAGATGATGCTTTTTGTACTCTTTATGTGCACCCTCCCATGTGTTCTACTTAAAACATTTCCCAATTCCTACTAATTCACATGTTGTCTCTCCACACAAACAACTCACCATGTGAGACATCAAGTGGATTATTTTTTTTTTATAGTGTTGTAGCAATTAAGTTTAAAGTAAATAATATGTTTTCATTATTCAAAGGAAATAGATGTGAATCACTGCAGGCCTGATTGTGAAATAAGCCAACAGTTCTTTTTACAAAAAGGGTGGATAATCTTGATGTTCTAACGTCTCCTACACAACTGAGGAAAAGATCATCCAGTAAATTGAGTAAATTACTGAAATTCAGCCAAGCAAATCATTTGTTTCCTCTCCTAATCAGGTTTGAGTTTGGAAGGGAATTCCTCCCCCATTGAACTGCTACGCCAAGAACAAATCAGTAAAATAAAACAATAATTCATACAAACTAAAACTGATCTTACCTGTAAATGGGCTTTGAGGAGAAAAAAAATGTGAATGAGATCCAGTCCAGAGACTATTGCCTTTCTACAGAACTGTTGAAAATTGTTAAATTGTCACATTATGAGGCAGTTGGGTAAATAGGATGACAATTCTATTTCACTGACCAAAATAAGAACAAAACATACACAATGAAAACAACACTGACCAAATTCCCAGAATGAGAAGAAGAAAAAAATAACTGCAGTTGGTGTGACCCCACCTTCTTCCAAACAACCAATCACTTATTTGTTTGCTTAAGATTATAAGTTACTGATAAACCAGAGGTAAATGATGGATGTTGATAGGTGTAAAAATAGCTTAATGCCTGACAGCTTTTTCTGCTTGAAAACAATTAAATGCATGTACAGTACACAGATGTAAAATCATTCAGGCAAGTCAAAATAGCTTAATGCCTGACAGCTTTTTCTGCTTGAAAACAATTAACTGCATGTACAGTACACAGATGTAAAATCATTCAGGCAACATTATTTGTAAAGGCTAAAGTGATTAAGCATCTCTTTAAAAAAATGTACTTATCAGACTGTGATAAATGCATTTACTCTTAAGGTGCAGTTCAAATAAAACACATGAAATGTATGTGAGAAGTATATGTGTACCAGGTCATCTGCTGGTTTTTATTATGGAAGTAGATTCCCCTTCCTCCCAATAGCAGCTATCTCTGTGTCAAGTGTTTACAGATGTTTACAAATGTAAAGATGTTGTTTGTCTCTTGCTATCGATTGAAAGTGAAAACAGCACATTTACATTGTGGAAGACCCTGATCGACACAAGCTATTGTTGGTATTAACTGCAGTTGACAGTTGTCACATCAAATTAAACGGTTCAATCTGAATATTAAGCATGGTTTCAGGGGCCAGGGACTGTTTGCGGGCATGAAGACTTCGTTTGGACTCTTCAATAGCATCATAATGTTCGAAAATACTTACTGATGAAAATGTATTATTTCAAAAGTACCTTTATACAACCAAATAAAAAGCGTCCCATTAGAATAAACGTGGTTTGTCAAGCATAGGGTACGCAGATGGACATTTGAGGTTTGGCCTTGAACATTTTTCATAAAGGTGAATTATTAATTCTGCACACGCTCGAAAAGTGTTTGCACTAAATGCCGCGACCCTGTGAGCTCAAATATTAAGCAGGCCTCACACCAAAAGGCGTATTTATCACTGCCGTTTGCTGTCGCAAGAAGCCTGATTAATTTCTATTTCCCTCAGGAGTGATTTATAGTCTCTGCGTCGATGAACTCCATTGGTTCCGTTCGTCTTAACCACGTGTGCCCCAAACAACCAATCCGGGGGACGCGCGGAACCGTTGAGGTTTGAATCACTCCTCGCCTCGAAAACAGCGGCAGATGACAGGAGCGTGTCGTGTTGCCAGAAGACAAACCCTCCCTCCGGTCACATACGCGGTCTGTTTTGTTTTCCTACTAATTCAAGACCCGAAAGCGTTATCCACATCACCAGAACATGTCTAAAAAACAAATTTACTATTCGGACAAGTACAACGACGACAAGTTCGAATACAGGTAGGCAAAGAGTACGCGTCAACGACGTACCAACTTCAAATATTGTTGTTTTCAATTTATGCGAATTAAGATAAGTGACTCGATATCTTTACCTCTGGTTTATTCCAGTAATTTGGTGAAAGTACAACATTAGACAATATGTAATTTGGATGCTTTAGCCAAACGTCGCTTTAGCTACTTCCGCTGCTTGTTAGCCAAATCGAACAGCTAATTTCAGTATCAAAATGTTTGCTAATGCTAAAGGTCCGCGTTCTATTCAGCTCCTCTAGAACGTTGTAAGTAACGGACATGTGTGTCGGCAAAATTGGAGTTTAAATAGTTAACGGCTACGTGAAACGTCTGGCCGCTTACGTAAACATGGACTGTCTGTGATGTGTTTCTTCTTACCGTATACAGAAACTTTCACTAATTCAGTGGCTCTTCATTGACTCTTGCCTTCTTGACTCAGGCATGTTGTGCTTCCAAAGCAGCTGTCCAACCTGGTGCCCTCCTCCCACCTAATGTCAGAGGAAGAGTGGAGGGGCCTCGGGGTTCAGCAGAGCCAGGGCTGGATTCACTACATGATCCACAAACCAGGTGAGTAACCTTGGACTCAGTTATATTGCATTTGCTGCATCACCCCGGTGACAGGTCACTTCTGTTGATGGGCATAATCATCTTTGCTGTCGTCAGCTTTTGTGGGAATGATCTGGAAATAAAGTTCAGGGGCCATTTCTGCCATTATCCTGAAGAAAATCCAGGCTTTGCTCTCTGTAGTGGTGAATCAAGAAGACATTGTTGATAGCCACAGTTTATTAAGAACTTGATTTCCTATCTGTTCTCTCAACACCTTGTGAAGGTGAAATATAATGAGATCATTTTGTTCCATGATGCTCACTGAATTTGTCTAACTCACTGCCGAAAGCATTTTCTTAGCACAACCTGAGTTAATGCATCATCCTTGCTCTTTCAGCATTAACAAAAAATCCTTACTGTAGCCTGAGTGAATGTTACATTAAAGGCTAAAATACCAGCAAAGCTCGGCAAGGGAAGCAACATGGTCTCACCTCAGAAAGTCAGAAGGAGAGCTGCTTTAGAGCAGTGCTTAAATTAGGATGGTGAAAAGACTTCAGGGAAACTGCAATTTATTGTTTTCAACATAAATATTTATATTAAAGCTACATTTTCAGTATGTTTCCTTTTTTATTTAGTATCTTTGGGTCATAATTCTAATTCTGTCTCTTTCATCCAAAATGTTTCTATAATCTGTTCTTCATGTAAGCCACTTTTAACCACTTCCACTCTTCCTAAATAAATACTCAAGTACCATAAACGAATGCAACATTCTGAAACTAAAATGTGGATAGTGTTGTCTGCCAATGTAGGTTAATATATAGACTTTATAATAAGCATGAAGTAATTTCAAGACAATTGGAAAATACCAGCTTTCTGATAGTGTCATTAGATGTTGTTGATTGAAAGGCTGGTCTAGAGTACTGCTATTTAAAACAACTGGCTATGTGGGCCCATCCTGATTCTCATGGTCTCACTAATTTCCAATTTCTTTGCTTTACTCTCCAGAGCCACACATTCTACTTTTCCGACGACCCCTACCAAAGGAATGATTGGGAATCATCTTTAACAAGCCTGCTTATATTAGAGTTGATTTGTATTGTCTGCTGCATATTCCACTTACAAATCCACATTTGCTCAAATGTACAGGATAGACATCCCCTATTATATCATATTTGTGGTTTTTGAATTTAGAGAATATGTTAGACAAATAGCATATACTCACTGTGAATGTTGACCTCATGAAGACTTCGGAAAGGGGGAAATTAATGTGTACAGTCTTTTGTCCTTTTTCTTAATGTTTTGTTGGCTTGTTTTATGGACAGTATTGATTTATTTAGTGAGTGGTCAAACAACATGAATTTGTTGTTTGCCATGCCTCAGATTTTCTGAAAATGTATTTGTTTTTGTTGTCAATGTAAATATTGTTTGCTGTAAATGTATAGGCCAGTGTGTTTGGGCTGATTCAAAAAGTTCTTGCTAATGAAACAAAATAAAATGTTCAGCTTAATAAAGTGTTTGTTCAGTTTTTTTTCTCAATAATACATTACATCACAATGCTTAACTTTGTTATTCATGGCTGATGTTCTATCAGAAACTCATACAACCAGCGATGTAATGAACTGAGTATCTGGCACCCAAGGAGTAGGCTGCGGCCTGAGCTTTGTGAATTGTCACCTTTTCTGGATTATAAGCTCCAGGGTTGGGCTTCTCTGGGGTATATCGTGACTGGTTGTGGCAACCCAGCGTGGAAAATGCTGGCTGTCGACAGAGATAAACACTAAGATCTGTACTGTTGTATCTACAAGGCCCGGTTGTCTGCTAAATCTACAGATGGTCCCCCTTTGCTGAAAGTACTTGACATTGAAAAGCTTGCGCTGGCATGCTTATTTGGAACCTTAGATCCCATTAGTGGAGGGAGACAGTACTTGTTTGGCCTAGGTATTGAATCAGTACTGCAGTAGAGTGTCCGAGAGCCCATAGTGTAGGATTGGGGGTCTACGCTGATAGCTGCATGGTGGGGCTTTTTCAGGGTTGTAGAGGCCTGGTTCAGGTGTCATGAAGCGCTGCTCTGAAGAACAAAAGGGAGTTGAGATTCAGGCCATTAATTCATCGCCATTTTATTTTTATGTGTAGCTGATGCCAGATATTCAGTTGAAACAGCTGACAAACAGCTAGTGGTCTAAAAACACATGTTTGAGAAACTATTCATTTTTCCCGTAAATGTTTCACAGAATATTGGGGTGTTTTCTTTAAAGTATACTGGTACCGTTACTTTGAAAAACTACAAATTTAACTCCCAATGAATAAAAAAGCTCACTTTGTGATTTAATTCTCCCCAACATTGAGTGTGCAGGTGTGCCATCTCCTCCAAACCGAATAACTTTTGCATCAATATGATGTTAAGGGCCGGGACCGGAATCAATGTGATACACTGCAAGAAGAGCAAATAAACAACCCTATTTGCTTGGTTCCACTTAATCACATGACTTAACAAATTTCTGGAATTTTCTTGCAGTTCAGGAAGAAGCGCCTTAAAGCTACAAATGGTAAATTGCTGTCTCCCTCCAGTGGCTTTGATTTGAAGTTACACTGTTCAAGGAAATAACTGATAAAATTGCTGTAATGCCTTTGAGACAAAATGCATATCCATGATAAAATCATTGATTGCACCTAAATAAATAGATACCCACATTTTCAATTACTTACTGCATACATCTGATCACTGCTATTACTTTATCCAATAATCAATTAAAGGAAGAAAGACTCACCATTTTTGCTGATTGTACGATGGAATGAGTAGGCAGGGATTGCTAATTTGGTAGTCATGGCCAATAAATCCAATGGTGGGAGCCAGTACTTAGCACCCAGTTCCTGGCCCTGGAGACAGAAGGGAGAGTAGCCAGATAAAGTACTTAACTCAATGCTTTCATATTAAACACCTTCAAGATGCATGACCATTATACATGTGTAGATAGACAGACTTGATGTTTTATGTTTTTCTGTAAATCACAGTTTCTTCAAGTTTCCATTTCCATTTAAGTAGCTGTTTTTTTTTCATTTTTTTTAATTCAAACAGTTAAAAAACAGTTAACTTTTATCCAGTCCCTGATGTTCACAGAAAAGATAGCATGTCTAAAAATGTTCAGACAGGAATCTGCAGAGCTGTTCCTGTGGCCGCTTTGCTACCCTGACAGTTACACTCCATCACGACTTGCATCATTTTTCATTTTATTTGGAAGATCATCTAAGCTAAATGTTTTCTGTTTGAAATAAATGAGCCACTAGAGACATGAGTTTTACCAGAGATATTTTCACACCAGACCATTAAACTAATTTGACATTTTTTTCATCAAGAGTTATTCATCAAGGGGTTTGTGCTGTTTACAAGAACTTACCCTTCACTCGACCTGCAATGGATGGGTGTTGTTTCTCCATTCTCTTAGTGAATTTAAGGATGATTCTTTTCTAACTAAAACAGCAGCCATTAAACAACATTGCTTGGAAAAGTACTATAATGTACATCTATACAGCACTGTTGATATACAATTATATCATGGGGGAGTGCAAAAATTGCTTAAGATGTTTTTGCACCTTACCACTCCCCTCCCCCAAAAAGTTAGCAACTATGAGATCCATGGAATTGCATCATTGTCATAATGTTTTTAGAAGATCCAGCATGCAGCAATTGTCAGTTCATGGTCTCAGGATAATCCAGAGTAACCCCCTCTGAAATCTCAAGAGAAGGTGAGACTTACGGTCCTTATTAAAGGGTCAGCAGTGCAGTGTGGGCTATCTACCTGCAGGCTTGAGCAGATGAGCGTGCCTCCTTCCTGGGAGGGGGATGTACTTTACGGGTTCACTCAACTGATATTCAGGAACAATGTCATTACTCATTACTCATTACTCACGCTAGCTGTCTCATAAGCCATGTAACCGTTACCTACCTCCTTTCTTTTTTCGCAGTTTGCCCATTACAATGTTGACATATGTTATTGTTCCTCAGTCATGCTGCTTTGTTGCAGCCAGATCCCCTCAACTGGTGTCTTTTCCTCACAAGAGGGACATTTGTTGGATGGAGGAGAATTTTGATTATATTTAATAATTACACAATTGATCAAATTATGATATGTTATCATATTAATGACCACAAAAGTAATTACAGATATAATAAAGAAATAATATATATGTCAAGTAACTGACATCCAAAATACAAAAGTAATGACTTTCTTTCCCACAATGACTTATTCCATTGGAGACAGATTTAGATTTAGACTAACAATAAACCATGATTATAATAAAACGCATTTTTGAAAATTTCCTTTTTGAAATCAAAACAACAGAAATCAAAATCAAATAAGTGACAAGTAACCCTCTTTAGTCATAACATAACTTAGTTTGAAATTCTGAGATTTTGAAAGGGGTCAGCTTCTAGAAACTGGGGGAAAAAGCTGCAGGGAGTCTGTCTTTATGGAGATGAAATTTGTTGACATATGCAAAAGAAATGGACGCCACTTGACGTTTCTGATAGATGTGAATGGGATGGATCTCCCGGGCAACAGGCACCCAAGCTAACCTACAGGATGTGTGTCAGCCATGTACATTCTGCAGATATGGTTTGTCAAACTGGGCTGTGAAGGTCACCTTATCTTTGGTCTTATTTCATATCCAACAAAACTGATTCTGATGGAAACCCCAAATCTTTTTAATAAAATTTCAACTTATTAAGTATATTTCTACTTATTATGAGATATAATACATGGTGTTATGATAGCCACAATTCTGAGATTATTTTGTTGTTACAAACAACTTTAAACATGGAAACTTGGCATTTAAGACACTCAGGATACTTTGGGATCTTCAAATCATAATTCTAAGATCATCTCTTGATTTAAGGAACGTAAGTCATTATTTTGACAACAGAGAGTGTGGAAAAGAGGTGAAGAGATGGGTCCAAGCAGGTTGGAATGGGTGGAGAAAAGCATCAGGGGTACCATGTGATAGAAGACTATCAGCCAGAATGAAAGAAAAGGTGTTTAAGACAGTGATGAGACCAGCGATGCTGTATGGCCTCGAAATTGTTACAATGACAAATAGACAGGAGGCAGAATCAGAGGTTGCAGAGATGAAGATTTTGAGGTTCTCTTTGGGAGTGACCAGGATGGATAGGATCAGGAATGAGTCTATCAGACAAACAGCACATGTTAGATGTTTTGGAGAGAAGGTCAGAGAAGGCAGACTGAGATGGTTCAGTCATGTACAGAGGAGGGAGAGTGAATATATTGGTAGATGGATGCTGGAATTGGAGCTGCTAGGCAAGAGGTCTTGAGGAAGACCAAAGAGATGATTTATGTTCGTAGTGAGAGAGGATATGAAGGTAGTTGGAATGAGAGAGGAGGATACAGAGAATAGGGTTGGTCGCTGTGGCGACCCCTGAAGGGAAAAGCTGAAAGAAAAAGAAGAAGACATTATTTTGACAGACGTCGGTCATAATTTTGGAAAAGATTGTTATTCTAATTATTGAAAGAGCATGTTTTAATTTATTTCTTTAGTTGGGCCCACGTACTTTGTCTCTTCTGCACTGCATACGTAAAAGCACAGAAGTGCCTTCACAAATGATACACTAGAATTCCCTCTTTTTCTCGCTCTCTCTCTCTCTCACACACACACACACACACACACACACACACACACACACACACACACACACACACACACACACACACACACACACACACACACACACAGGGTCAGATTCAGTGCAGCACACCTGGAACAGTTAAAAACCTTCACTTGGCACGCCTCATTGCTCTAGTCATAAATTGCCAACGTACAGCTGGAATACACTGCTGGAAATCAAACTAGCAACCCTCTGGTTTGTCATCTTTAACCAAAGGTCAAACTGATTACCCAAATGCATTTACTTTAGCTCCCTTTGATCTCCTGTAATCATAGTGAAGATTTGTTGTTGGGATTTGAGGGACTCATTTCAAGGCTGTTGCTGCCAATCACAAGAGGCCAAAACAACCGAGAAGTTTGAGAAGTGAAATGTGCAGAAAACTAACAATAAACTTTAACAGGCTTTGACTCACTCCTACCTGCTGCTTTGGTAAACCAAGTCTGTTGTGACCAGAAACACAAACACATGCAGCGTATACCTAAACTTAGAGAAGGCAATGATGTGCACAAAAAATTATACACACACACACACACATTTTGTCTGTAAAGTTCAGAGTGAAAGCTGCAGGTCTTCAGCAGAGTTGTAATAGAACTCACTGCTGACAGGAAATTATCTCCAGACATAATAGCCTTTGAGAGGAAACGGCACAACATAGCTTTCATAAATGACACTGAAGCTTCTTTGCTGGTGAAGTGGCTCCAAGCATTACTCTGCATTTACAGATTAATCCATTTGATAAAATGCATGGTCATCCTCCCCTACAAAAACATAAAGCATAACAGAACAACAGGGTTAATATTACAGAGACTATGACCATACATTGTATACAAATTTTTATTCTCATTTGTTTAAAAAGCAGTATATTTGATATGGATACGGGCTACATTGAAATTTGGTACATTTACAATAATTCTCCTCTTCTGTCCTGTTTTTCCAAAAGTGGACTGCTTCAAGAATCAAATCAAAAAAATTTAACAAAATAGCTTATGAACTGTACAATCAAATCTCAAGCCAGCAGAACAGTCACTTGATAAGTAAATCTGGGGACCATGATGAGACAGTTCTTTGAGCAGAGGCATTTTGTAATTGCAAAGTCTGTGTTTCAAGTCCGCCAGGGACTTTTCGTTAAAGGTCAGCACCCCTTTATCTCCTCATGCTTCCCATGAAGCTCGACCTGTTTGATAAATGCAAAAAAGTCAGGAAATCTTGAAAATGTCAGCTTATGTTTTGGCAGGGCATACAGTTAAGATATATCTTTTTTTCCCAGCTGGATATCATTACAGGGGATGTCATCAAACATCTCAGTAATAGCATCCAAAGTTTGCTTTCAAAGAAGAGCAGTATCTTACTTTCTGAGAACCACAAAAGTAGGGTGTACGGGTAGGTAATGACAACATAATAAAAATGATCTAGCTACAAATAAATACCACAGATAGAAAATATAACAAAATATTTTGTTTAAAGTCTGGTGTACTTACAAACATAAATATATGATTATTTATCTAGTGATTATAAAGGCAGTACAGTGAATAACAAAGACTATGGTGCCAATAGTTGACTAGAGGTCTGGAGGAGAAAGAGTGAATGTCTGGAGAACACTAACTTCTAAACAGTGAAACACAGTCACATCTTATCACGCACATCCACGCTAACTTTATTACATTCAAGACAATCTAATACCAAACAACAGACGCTGTCACACAAATTCACACTGTCATTCTCCAGATGCCGCCATTGCTTCCTTCCAGGCTGAGAAAAGTCCCAAGTCTCTCTTTTCTTTCCTTTCACTAGCATATTCACAATTAATGTACAATTTGGAGATGGATCGGGCTTCGCTTGGTGAGCGTTTCTGCAGAACAAAACAGGACATAGTTCATTTAGAAGAATGTCGAACACTGACGTACATTAAACCAAAGCTCAGTGCTGATTTCTTTGAATATACTGGAGAGGAAAAGACACAAATTCTTAAATTCCCTTTCAATTGTTTAAGGAGATGGACCCCCCCCCCACACACACACACACAGACACACACACATATATATATTACATTACATTGCATTTGGCAGACGCTTTTATCCAAAGCGACTTACAATAGAGGACATAGGGACTGCAAATACACTTGCAAATACACGAAGCACAGGTAATATACAGAACAGTAAGCTTGGGTTAGTGAGTTTTAAAAAAATATATATATAAAAAATATTAAAAAATATATTAAAAAAAAAATATATATATATATACACACACATCAAGGAAGCATGGAGATAAAGTAGTAGGTGTGAGAGAAAAGGATACAAAAAATAGAGTTAGATGGAGGCAGGTGATTCACTATGATGACCCCTAATGGAAACAACCAAAGGGTAAAGAAGGAAATACACATGATGGGAGACCCTCCTACCATCGCTCAGGAGTGCTTCTTGTGTCCAGTGTGGGTCGCTGGGTGTGTGCCGGCAGGAGGACTTTCTGCTGTGTGTCTTCTTCGCCGTCAGGAAGGTCAAAATGGTCTTGTCCTTCTGCATCAGCAAGGAATGGCTCGGTGTCAGGGTCATATTCGTAGGAGTAGTAGGAGATTTCTGCCATGGATCCTGGCTCATCTTCAACTGGAGAGATGAAAGACTTTAATCGATCAAAACTACTATAAGTGGTTTGCATTTTGTATAGAGTAGCAAAATAAACTTAATTACACTACCACATAAGACGCAGGACTATTACTATTAATGTATCTCCAGAATCAAGAATCTGCTCTACATTAAGACAAAAATATCAATATGCTCTGATATTGTACTTCATCCATCCATCTTCTGCTGCTGCTTATCCTGCACCCAGGGTTGCAGAGGATGCTGGAGCCGATCCCAGCTCATCGGGTGAGAGGCGGGGTATATCCTGGAGTGGTCGCAGGGCCACATATATTGACAATATATGTCTATATTTCTATACAAACTCACTCACTTCACTCACTCATTCATTTAGGGCATTTTCCAATTAACCTGCATGTTTTTGGACTTTGGGAGGAAAACGGGGAACCGAGAGGAAACCCACGCAGACAACATGCAAACTCCACACAGTAAGGTCCCCTTGTTCGAATCGAACCAAAAATCAAAACTTTGTGCTGTGAGTCCAAAGCGGTAACCACAGCGTCACCATGCAACTTGATATTTTGTTCCCTATAATTACACAAAATATAATATAGTGAACTGATATTCTGAATTGATATTATTTAGTCTGTCGAATGGCAATTTGCAACTTTACAGGTAATCAATCTGAATACGTTGTTCATCGGTAGAAAGTGTGGACAGGTATGTGTACTTGACAAATTAGATACCGCATCTGTTTATATGAGAAGAACAGACTCAACATACAATGGTTGTGAAGTTAAGATATGTTGATATTTGTCCTAGTATATCATCACAGCGGATAAGAGGAAAACATTCGATATGTTATTTAAGTTGGCCATTGGCCATTTTTGAGTCAGTGAGATGCATCTTGTAGTGTACTTTTTCTAGTGAACAAGATGCATATTGCAGTTGCAAGCCTGTGGTACATGATGTGTGACAGAGCGTCTCAATCCCATCCGGCTCCATTTTTGCCTTTTCTCTTCACTATTTACATTGAGGCATCTTTTGATGGCATTCTTTGACAATGATATGCCTTCTTTCTCTGGAGTGTCTCGACTTGGCAAGGAGCTATTGAAAGGTTTTTCTTCACCGAGGAAAGAATTTTAAGCGCATCTATTTTAGTTGTCTTCCGTTGTCTTCCAGGTTTTTTAGAGTGGCTGAGCTTGCCAGTGAATTCCTTCTTTTAGAAGGTACCGAATTTTTTCAAGTTGGCCATTCCCAATGTTTTTGCTATCTATCTGACAACTGGCCATGATGTTTGTACATCAACTGTTAAACTACTTTAGTTTGCTCACTTCAAATGTGTTTGTTTTGGTTTGCAGAGGCAAAATCACAAACAGCCTTTCATGGTAAAAATACACTGTTCACATACTCACCTGGTTCAAAATCCTTTCTATTGAGCAATGCTGAAATGGGATTTTAGGTAAGGCCAATTACATACAGGGACTCAATAAAAAACATTAACGGCGAGCTGCTTGCTGTCATTTTAATTTTTCAAAGCCTTTAAAAAAAAAAAAACAACTTTGCTGTGCCCGCAATGAATTGTAACTGCTCTTCAATAAGTGACTCGAGCACTAAAGCAGCAATATCTCCTTATGGACAGTAGGGGTCCCTCCCAGCTTAAAGTATTGAATTATCAGAAGAATCTCTCACATTTGCTCTTTATGACATGTTCATTGTTCACAAACACTAACTACCTTAACAACATATTAAACCATATTCAAGTTTACTCAAGAATGAGGGACACACATACTTGTACACGCATGCTCTCAAACACAAACATTAGCAGTGATATGTTTTCAAATTGACCAATTACACTGTTAATGTGAACAACAGCACCTTTTCAACTCGCGCTCAGAGTGTAAGCGTGTTTTGTCTATTAGATGTTGTTCTCGGGTAGAAGTTCGCTAATAAGACAAGTCTGCACAAGGGAGCTAATTCCAAAGCTTCAGCTTCCTCTATTATTCCAGTGGAAACATTTGGTTCCTTGGCACAACCTCCGTTCACCTATTACACTCTAAGTGCACTTAGTGGGCATGTTGTCAACATTCTAATGGTTTATAGTATTTATTTAATTGAATCACCTGAGGGCTATCACGTTATATTTGACTGTGTATCTTTATATGGGTGTATTTGCCTGTGTGAGCATGGTAGACATGTACGAGTGTGTGTATACACATGCATTCGCAATATATATGTGTGCGCGCTTGTGACAGTGCGTATGTGTACGTGTGAGTGCGTAACAGCATTCCTGTGGTGAGTGAAGCATTAGCTTTGTACTAAGGAGACCTTTGACTGAGAGCTACTGGGAGCTGTAGGCTGGGAAACAAGTCAGTGCAGGCTGTGCCACATTACACATACACACAAACACACTTTAACAAAAGTTAATCACTTACATAGGAAGACTTTAATGCAATTAATATGTAATGACGTGAACCTTACCACAAGGCAGCGATGGCCACATTTGCATGCATCTACAGTACGGACAACTCTGTAACTTATGAATGAGAGCAGTGCTTTCTTAGTCTGTGTGCCAAATGTAACACAGCTACATCCTCCCTCTACACGCAGCCAGACATTCTATCAGGAATTCTCTGGCTGCCTCTCTGGAAATGGCAGCTGATCTAAGCTCATGGCAGAGAAACAATCAAGCCGACGGCATGAAACCTAGCCTCCTATTTATCACACCGATTGTAGACATGATGTGGTGGCAGGAGAATGTGTTTTGCACACCCGTGCACACACACAAACACACCTACTACTACCCCTTTCTCAAACATTCCTGATTTTTATCCCATCTTTCTCTCATTTTGTCTACATGTTGTACCTCTTACACCAGCTGCCTGCCCTCTCTATAATGTTTTTCCCCTGCTGTCTTTCCTGCCATTATGTCACGTTTGCGGAAAAAAAGTCTCAAACTCAGGTAGCAAGTTTTCAGGAAGCAACCTCGAAGTATGTCCTGTATTGGCTGCAGGAGCAGATTAGATTCCAGGAATTTTCAGAGCGGCAGCGCTACATAGCACACAAGCTGTACTGCTGATTCCTCGGTTTCGAAAAGTTAAATGCTACTGTTCATAGGAAAGAGGGCAAATTCAGCCGGCCTCAGCATCGAGATCAAGGGTAAGGGGAGGTAAAATGGATTGTGAAGAGAGTGTACACAAGAGATGGGACATTAGGTGTGGTGGATGGAATTACCTGTGTGTACAGGCACTGAGGGCTGCTCAGTTTCCTGGTTTGGTATTGGTTGCTTGTTCCCCACCATGGTCTCCACTGGAAATATAAAAACAAACAAACACACACACCTTAGATTACTGGCATTTATGTGGCTGCCACAGCACTTAAAAACTGGGTCATGAACACAACAGATTTTCAGTGTTGCAAGCTGTAAATACTGCCTAAAAGCATTAGCCACCGCACCGAGCAACACTTCTTGGCAAAATAATGATGAGGCCTGTATTAAAATCTTTCCAAAAATAGCAAGGCCCAAACCATAGCCAGAGAGGGGGGCATGTGTGGAAACAAATTGTATCTTTTTCCTTTTTCAAAATGAGGAAATGAATCTCTCTAACACAACCATACACAAACAAACCAGGCCAGGGAGCACCAAACAAAAAAAGATGACTCTTTTGATATTGTACAACATGAACCGCTTGGCACCAAGTGAGTTCTTTTCCCACCAAAGTTTTGTCTATGCCTTTTCCCAATCTGCAACACAACATGAAGGCGCCTTTGTTGTTGGGCTTTGCGTCGGAAAGGAATGTGACAAGGATTTCAAAGGGTCGGACAAAAGCACTCTGTCATTTGGAGAGAGCCCTCTAATACAGCAGAAAGGGTGGTGGTGGGGGTGTGTGTCGGGTAGCTCTCAAAAAACCGCCAAAATCCAGTAATCAGCTTAACACCTGAACAGCTGTTTCCACAGCTGAGATCATGCACTTGTACATGTAAGTGAACTGATATGCTTGCTTACACTGAACATACACACAGTCAGGCAAACATGAGTTCCAGCTTCTACTGGCTTGGGCATTACGCTTTGTTTCAATGGATGAAACAAAGCTCACGGTTTGATACATTCACAAAATATTTCTCAAAGTTCGAGTGGAAACAATAAAGATCTACGAGTTTCTTTTCTACCATAAGTAACACTTTGAAAGAGATGTCATTGGGTGGGCAACCAAATGACACATCACTATCCTGAGGTATCATACATAATAATTACTGTAATTTACCATTGACACATTTCATAAATGCCCTGTTGATCAATTTGTGGCCATCAGGCCATTACCAAAAATCCCTATTAAGTTCCAAATTATTCATTTTTTTCTGTAGCCCATGGAAAAAGTCTAAAAGGCACAATGTCAGATTTGCAGAAGCTGCTGAATAGATCTGATATATAGGTGGAGTTTAGAAGGTCTGGAACCAGAGAGACGTTGTGGGGCTAAACAGCAGCACAGGATTTCCGACGCCCCCCTGAGAGTGATTCGTCAGTTGGTGTGCGATGAACGAGGTCTTACTATGAGGACACTGGGACAGTGGAACTTGCTTGATGCGTGTTCCATTTCGACATGCGAACACCTCCATCTGGCACTGGTTTTGGTAGAGCTGTCCATCTGACCCACAAACTGGCTCCCCATCGTAGCCACAGTCCCGGTAGCATGTGCAACGCTCAAACTGCTCCTCTTCCAGACAGCCAAATACATTGTTGCATTGGTTTGTCTGCACAAAACCTGCAGAAATTTCTCTTTAGATACTAATGGAAGAAAGTTATCAGTGAATCACCGATGGCATGTTAAATCTCTCACCTGTCCATTGATTGGTTGAACTCTCCACCTCATTACAAGTAGGACCGTCACAAAGTTCCCTTGCAAGTGGACTGCTCTCGCTTACGTTGTAAAAGCGAGTGGCTTCAAAGGCTGTTTAAAAAGCAGGAAAAGACAATGATGACAATCACCCCCACCTCACTAAATGTGAAGAACCACTTCATAAATCAGACCGACAGTTTTCATGCTCTTTAACTTTTTAAAGAGCAGTACTTAAAATATTCATCAGAGGCACACCTGGTTCATAGTAGTCATAGATCTTGACCGGAACAGGCGCTGTCTTGCCCACTATATATTCCCTGATAGCTTGGAAGGCCACACACGTCATACATTGACTGGGGATCTGAGACAGCATGACAAATACCAAACACATTCAAAAACGCCCATATTTTTAGAAATGTCAAGGAAAGATTAAAAACATGCCCACCCATATGATTTCACATTCACTAGGATTTCAAATGTGACTGAACTGAACTGACCTCATCAAAGTAGAACAACACTGTTCTCCCGTTTATCTCATATCTCTTTAGACCCACTCTTTTATCCATCAGCAGCTGTTGAGAAAAAAAAAACTTGACTCAGTATTAGGGGCACAAAAAACAAACAAATATGGCTTAAATATTCTTCCCTATTTCATTTTGTTAGGTAAGATCAGTGCCATAATGATCAGTGCTACAGAAGCTGGAGCTCTGTCTTATGACTAATCATGTCATACCTTGACTTACTGTCAATCTGGATACTCTTACCAGTTGTGAAAAAATTACTCCTCTCATGATTTGTTATTTGACCTGGAAACCTTTACTTACTTCATGTCTGAGTTGTGTTTAAATAGAAATTGACATAATGGGCCCAACATTATTTAAAGATTTATGGTCCTCTGACTGAAGCATACAGTACATGGTGGCCTTTCAGTATATCTCATCATTCAAACGTATTGAATTTTGAACAATGTTGGTCCGAAGCTAATGCAAATGAGACACACTATCACTGGTTTCTTTATGAATCAGAGGTGGGTTTCGGACAGATTGTGATTTTAATATGTACAGTTTCATTTCTCACTCTATTGAAATGACGGACTTGGTAGGTTTGGAGAGGTTGATTTGTCTGCTGAAAATTGGATAAATGTTTAATTTTGTTTCACTTTTTCCTTCTGTACTGTTGAGTGCATAACTTGAGCATTTAGTTGTGCTGCTTTAGTGATTCAATATTTTAAGAGTTGATTGGCCAAAGCAGATGAAGAACAAGCTTAAAATGAAGGAAAATGTATTCAAAAAGGATAAATATACAGGTACATTAATTCAAAATTGATTTATATAAACAGGACATTTGTCTGTATTGGACTTTTTTCGAATTACATTATTTTTGCACATCATTTTGTGAATATTGTCTAACAGTTAAGTTTCTGTTTTTCTGATTTCAAGCCTCATCAGCAATGGCACTACTACATGCATGGAATTGTTAAGAATGACAAAAAGGAGTCGTACTAATCTTTAACTAAACACTTTATCTGAGTACATTACAAACAAAACATCTGAGAAGTTCCTGAGGCACTGCATTAGTGATTTTTGCAAATGATTAACAAAGTCTCTCAGTGGGGGAGAAACCCTTGTCCTATTGCTGCAATGATGCAACAAGGTATGCATTGAAAAAAGTTAGTGCAAACTTGGTGGCCCAGTTCCATTTACTAATTCTATGTGTTTGTGAATTGCAAAAATAATTTATGTTGCATCAAGCTTGCAATATGCCTAAACAGACTTAATTCTAATGCAAACACAGCAATGGGTTGGAAATACCATGTTATGAAAACAACGGGGCAAATAAGTACAACTATAATTATGGCCTGCACTGCAATTTGTGATGGCCATGAGATAGGGCATAACACTGCTAATTTCCAAATTCCATATTGCTTCCATCTTGAATATACTCTGTGGAACAGGGCTGGAATGTGAACCATAACCACGCCAAGTAGACATGGTGGCAGAGGTTAAAAACATACCGGAGCTGAGACTATCATAGTTAAATTTAACAAAGGACCATAGATTTCCTCTGGGCCCTACAAGTCCTTGCTTTGTTATTGGTATTTTGTCAACCATGTTCACAAATGTCTTTCTTGGTAAGACATTTATGACCATATCTAGTAAAAATTTGAGTGTATGAATGAGTAATGAAGGAGCTATTTACTGCAAATTTGAGTGTGCATAGAGAACCAGCAGAGTTAATTCCCCCCACAGGGAGATTGTTCATTCTGTCAAAGGTGGCAGCCTTTAGACAGCAGGGGTTTATGAGGTGCTCAGTCTGAGCTGGCGCCAAGAGGACACACACACATGCGCGTGCATACATTCAGCCACATGCAGAAAAACACTGTTGAATTCATCTTTGTTAACAAAAGCGTTGTTTATCTGTATGGCTACAATAATTGCCAATGAACTCCCATAGCTCAAATGTTATATCTGCAATGCGTCCTGGATTGTTCACTAGATTAGCTCACGATATTAGGTGAGAAGAGGCAATGGCCATGGGAGCTCCCAATCTGCCACCAAACAAATCAGTCATGACTACCACATACACAAAAGCAACTAGACATGACTCTAGAAGCCAAGCTTGCCACCATAAATTGAGGAATGCAAGTGGCAGTCAGGCAGCCAGCAGTAAAACTCCAAGGGAGGACAGCAGGGGTGTAAACTGAGCTTGTTAGCCACTACAACTCAGGTCAGCCTCAACTGACTCACATGCGCCAGATATGAATGTGTCTATGTGTGTGTGTGCATGTGTGTGTGTTTGTCTGTGTGTGTGTGTGTTTAACACATCCCTAGGTAGTCAGAGAGGTGCCTCTTTAAGAGGAGGTAGCCTGCAGAGTGAGGCACAATAGTTGTCTAGTAATGAGGTAAAAACTTCTGATGGGTGGCTGGGGAGCTGACCTGTCTTTCACTCTTAAACTTCCCACTATTTTTTATTTCTAGTAGAATCAGTTCTCCTAAACAGATCGTACTTACCGCTAGTACTTATATTTTGGGGTAATTTGCATAAATGTGTGTCAGAATGGGCAAGAATCCTTACAAGGACACCATGAATCCTATAAAGCTTTTCTTTTTTCCTTTACATATGCATACCCTTATACATACACACATATACATACACATATACACACACACACACACACACACACATATATATATATATATACATAAACAGAAATTGATTTTACATTAACAACATGGAACATTTTAATGTATCTGTATAAAAAAGTGATTAAAAAAGGAAATCTTTCTAAAAGAATTGCTGTATGTTAACGCGCAACCTCTAACAGCTTTGTAAAAATGTCAGACAACCACTTGTGTGAAAAGCATCTATATAAAAACGGTCTGCTGTATTGAAAGAATAACATACTCATCATGGGTGAGTTTATGGTTTGTAAGAAAGTGCAGCAAAGCGTTGTTTGTGGGTTTGAACTGAATGCATTACACACCCTCTCAAGGCTTTCAACGTCTGCTCGAAAACCAGAAATCATGGGGACCTCTATAACAGCCATGTTGGAAGACCCTGAATGGAGCCACCTAAATAGAGAGTTGGAAATGTTGTCAGAATATGACATATGTACAGAGTGATAACGTGTGTATCTGTGACTCACACTGTGTACAGCATTCATGCTTACACACCTGGCACAAACTTCTATGGATATGTGGAAGTCCATTTTGTCCTGGTGGGCTGCTGGGTCGTCATCGTCGATGGGCACTCGTCGCTTACGGCTGAGCTCGGAGCGATTGTCAGCACGGATTCGGGAGCGTGAAGAGGAATGACGGGAGGAAGCAGGAGGCTGCAGTTGTCTCTCTTTCAGATCCACCTTGAGCTGGAAAGCTGGCTTGGACACTGGGTCAGGGACGTTGTAAGAAACATCAATCTATGGCCAAACAAAGAGCAGGGGAAGTCCTGTAGTTTAGGTAGTGTGTGAAATGTGAAATTTTATCTCAGAAAAGCGGAACGTAAATGCCCAGACATTTGTAACCACGAAAATGAGTAATGCAATTGTCTTATTCCATTTGGTTTGGACCTATGGATTCTAGCATTTCTCTGTATGGATAGATTGGAATACTGTCCGTTATTAAATAAGCCACACATTAAATTGCCAAATATTTAGTGTGTTTGTGAGGCAGCAACTTGTGAAGGATATTGTTCAATGAGGATATTTTCACAACATAAAAATATTCACAAAGTGCCCTCTCATATTTGTTTTGGTCAACTAAGAATGAAAACAATGTTCTATCTGCTGAATGCAAATTCATAACACTTTTGACTTTGAGTACATGGGAAACAGCATTATTTGTTGAACCGTACACATTCTGAAAAAATAACTGAGTGGGATCGGAGATTTGCAACGCTAATTTTCTTTAAGCACAGAATGTACACTCATCACACACTGTAGTCTACAAACATACACACAGGCCAGCCTCTTCTATTTCCTTGCTCTTGTATTTCATTAGAGCCCAGGTGCTTGCTGGCCTGAGGGGCTGTCAGGAGGATGTGTTGACACACAGAGAGGTGTGGATGGAGGAAAAGTAGAGAGGGAAAAAGGTCTGAAGAAAGAAATAGTGTGTGAGAAATTTACTAATTAGAACAAGTTGGAAGACGTTTCAGGCACCGCAGAGCACGACATCCGCTGCTATAGCTGGCCCTGCTTCAATCAAATGAAGAGATCTCACATACACAAATCAAAATTTGGAACGCAAACAGCTTTGATTCCACTTGCTTTTTCACCCATGCCTTTTCAATAATTTGCCCAAAGGACAACAATTTTAAAAAATCACTGATAAACATAGAAAAATGACCACTGTGAAAGAACTATTAGGAAAGGGGTGTTTCTTTTTCAGTGACAGAGCAGAAAGTAAACAGGTAGACAGCATCCCAGGACAACACAATACAGCAGGCATAACCAGATGAATCGGCGCAGCAAGGAAACCTACTCTCTTGAAATTCTTTCGAAATGACTAAATTCTACTTGTCTAATTGTGTGTTTGCATGAGCTGCTTCTTTAAAAGCCAAACATTTGTATGACGTCAATTTTAGGAAACAAAAAAAAAAACCTCTATATTAAGAAGAACAAGTTTTATTCAATGCAGCATGGTGGATGCAGTGGTTAGCACTCTCATCTCACAGGGTTCAAGGGCAACTAGGGAGTTTCTGTTTGGAGTTAGTATGTTCTCCCCAGGCATGCGTGATTTCCCTCCGGGTACTCTGGCTTCCTCTCACAGACCAAAAACATGCAGTGGATTAACTAAAGACTCTAAGTTATCTGTAGGCGGAGAGTGAATGTTTGTATCAATATATGTTGCATGAGCAGAATAAGCAATGTTTATAAAAACTGAGTGGATGTTTTATTCACAATGCTGCAAAGAAGAACTACATTACCCATGTGACTGCACTACTGTTTGATGGCGCTCTATGTTACCCATTCACATCAGCTAGCATCTTTACTCAGAACGATATGTTTTGTTTGGGTTGTTTTTTTTGTTTTTTTTGGACTATTCGGTGATAACGCGTGGATTTCATGCATAGTTTTGGACTCTTCAGCAAGGCCATTTGATTTGATGATTATTTTCTGTTCTTGAAACGATGTTCCTATGTGCTCATTTCTTATATTTTGGGTTCTTGCGTTTTCACCCCGCCTTTGTCAGATCTCTCCCTCCTGTGTGATTAACTTTCCTGCCCTCATGTGTTTCCCCTGTCTGTAATCACTCTTTGCCTGTGCCGCCTTCTTCCACCTGTGCTCCTCCAATCAGCTCCCTGCTTGCTCGCTTGTTCCTCATCTATCGTTCCAGTTATTTTCGTTCCAAAGCATCTCTTAGTTACCCATTGAAGAGGCATTGGTTCTCTGCATCAGAGTGATGACTAGACAAAAACTACTGTTCATTTTGGTTGCAAAGATTGTTTCCTTCACAGCCAATTGTGGGATTAACTGCTTTTGGATTGATTTATAGGCTAGTAGTTCCTGTACACAGTCCTTCATCCTTGCCTTTTATTTCATCTTTCATCTTGACAATTATTGCAGTGGTCTTTAAGATGGCTGATTAAATTCTTGGCTTGAGAATATTTTTCTAAAAAAAAAAAATCTTTTGAAAAAGTGAATCGGAAATCGACAATCCAGAATCAGTTTAGGCGGGGGGGGGGGGGGGGGGTGCCAGGCAGTCAATTTTGCAACCCTTTTGCTTGTTTGTGTGTGAGCAATATAAAATACCTGCATGAGACAGCAGCCTTCTCCTTTAGCGCTCACAAAAAGCCCTGTGGGGATACTGGGGATCTGACAAAAAAACAGAAGAGAAACACAGACAGTCAGAGGGGGCAGGGAGAGGTGAATGAGTCATTTATCAAATGAATGAATGTCGTAGGCTGCAGCACTGCCACTAGTGGCTTCCTGGCTACTAACCAGGAGACCTTAATTGCCCCCAATTAAGCCGACACCACTAATCACAGCAGATGAACATGCCTGGCAGAGGACATACTGCACTCTCACCTGAACCACTTTGGCCGACCGAGTTCTTTTACACACAAACACAGCAATGCTGACCGAGAGCGATTTGTACCAACACTGTAAAGGTTGTGTGGGCAAAGCGGCCAATAATGTAAACTTCTTAAACCATCAGTATCAACATGGGATGTAAGTTGAAATACAGAAAAAGGCTGAGCCTGAGTCGCTGCGGTAGCATGAGAAGTTGAACATGAGAAAAACAGATTCATGTTGACCGCCTGGGAGTGTGGCTCTGGCACATGAGCAGTCATCAGTCACTGTAATTAAGAGAGGAAACATTTCTAAATTGCATTGAAGTTCATCCTGTGAAATGACCCCGTTTAAGTGCTGGCAAGGACTTAAAGAGGCATTATACTGCTGGAAAGATGGTCGTCTCATAAAACTGGGCTGCCCATGCAGCAGAAAGTGCTTTTTTTCTTTTTTCAAGTGACCAAAGAAAACAGAAAAAGTGCTGTGGTATTCACGTTTGCTCAGTAGTAGTAGAGAACCTACAGCAAAACATTGATACTAACCAATGTTCAGTGTTCTCAAGATTTATATCCAATCTCACCGGACTGTGCGTCCAAAGTTCACAAGGCCCTGTGATCCTCAGTCTGACATATTTGGCCTCTTACGGTCCAGTGTTACCTAGCTTAAGATCCCTTCCCCGAACCAGTGATTCAGGCTAATGTGTGTTAGTCTGGGAAGCATAAGACCCTAAGAACATGGCCATGGGAACTTTTAATCCTAGGAACTTTGGGAACATTGGCATGACTCTGACACCTATAACAGCTAAAATGCCTCAAACCGAATTCCATCTTGTACAAGTGAGGTTTCTCTTAGCACTCCATTCTAAATTCAGAAGTACAATTTGTAGTTCAAATGACTTAGAATTATCTGCTGATGTGCTTACTTTGGCCAACAGAGCGGAAGGGAAGGGATGTGGGATACAAGGATACTTGGTGTACAATTATGGTGGTATTGGTTATGGTAACCTCTTTGGAAATAAATTAGGAAAAAAGTAAAAAATAAGCAAAAAAAAAGTGCAGAATTCAACATTCACAGAGAAAATGAAAACAACATGGAGAGATTTAGTATACTGTATCCTAACTGTGACAAATAAAGCTGGTCACTTCAATTTAAGTGTTGAAACAGCTTTATCGAAAAATTTTACAGGTGGCCCTATTTGCATACAAAACACCAGACAGTCTTGCCATGTAAACAAACCCAACATAATTACCTTGGCACTCTGAAGGAGTTTCTTGTTGCTCTTATTCAGTTCAAAAGTCTCCTGGAAGTCGAGATTTGTGGAGGCCAATGAAATGGTGAGGTTAACCCCTCCGACATAGGACAGGATGGCGTATTCTGACAGAGCTTGCAGTGCTACACAAGTATCCTGTCACAACGGATTTGAAATAAAATTGACTTTTAAATTGATGTTGGGAGTGCATGAAAAAAAATCGAGGAGCGAGAGATGCAAAGCCTACCTGTGTTGAGGAGAAGCCACCCAGAGCATTCCTCTGCTGGGAAAGCCATTTGACCACAGGCAGGGCAGAAGCCACATCCCCAAGGAGAGTGTATGTAAGAAGGCCATAAGCTGTCATTTCCACCTCTGCTGATACCACTGTGAATAAACAAGGACCATCTATTACTACTATTTGATCATGCACATTTTCATTCCACTGACAATATGGATGACCAAATGTCTGACTGAAGGAAAAGGATTTCTATTAACTTTAAGTACTTAATTCAAAGAGCTATATAGCCTGAGCCCCCTTTTCCTATGGGCGTGTAATGCTGAATTCAAATAGTTTGATAATAGACCTGACTGAGAGAGGCCATCACTGAAGCCCATGAAAGTGTCTTCGTCTGTCATGGTGCTGCCAGTCAGACTCCAGTGGGTGAGTCCATCTGCAGAGTCGCATCAACGAGATAGAGGCTTAATAGGGTTATTTAAACGGCTGTGACTGAAAATGAATTCTGGTGCTTTTTCATGATCAGTTTCTTTTCTAGCTTCTCTAAAAAAAAATCCAACAAAACCTGCAGAGTTAAAGCCAAGCATAGGGGAAGGAAATGGCCAAAGGAAATCAACACAGAGATAAGAAACGGGAAATGGAGGAGTGGAGTGAACTGCTGCGGAGGTTTAAGAAGCTTCTCTCACAATTGCTTACTGGTTACACAAGCGGTCAGACACCGGATATTGTAAGCAGTCTTAAGGCAAGAGGCTCAGATTGTAAATCTGTTAGGAAATCTGATTTGTGCCACTATAAACATTTGACCAAGGAAACATGTTGGGTACTACCACATCCTGTATACTTTTTAAAAGTTTCATTGGCACGGTTTCATTCAACATCTGTAGCCTGTCACCTGTTCACACATCTGTTTCTCAGGTTAATAAAATAAACAGAATGATGACTTGTCCACCAGAGATTTCATTGTTTTTCCGCCAGTTGATGAGTGTGGCAGTACCTTGTGTAATGGCCATGTGGTTTAGGCGACGCAAGGCCAGCGGAGCATAGGGGCTACGCAGCAGAGCCAAAGCGTACGCAGACAGGGCAGTAGTGTAAGGGTCATCGGCAGAATAAGTGTTGCTCTCAAGGAAATCCTTGGCTTTGGATACTGCCACCTTCTCTTCCTGGTCCATGAACACATAAGACAGAGATGGAGGAAGATGTAATCAATTACAGTAAAACTTTTTGGCAATTACATAGGTAAAGAATAACAAGTAACTCCATAATTGTGCAAAAATAATTGACAACAAATTGTTTTACCCGCTGAATCCCAACACCACACGGGGTTAACTTTTTTTTCCACAACAATTAAATTTCAATTTATTGTAGTCTTTGAATGTTTCACGAGTTTCAGATGTGTCTCTTTGCAAATTTCAGTGTTGTTCACAGCCACAGCACATAGAATCTTAGATCAACTTCAAAAGATTTGTGTTGTGTTAATATTTGTGTTAATAAGCCGATAATAGACTCATCTCCCTCACAAGTGACCTTCCTCTCATCCATAAGAAAAGAAAGTAAATAGCCATATGTATGGAGAATTTTATGTATGAGCAATTTTAGATTTCAGTGCTCTCACAATCCTCTAACATTTTTATAACTAAAAATGCATGTGATATTTATCTATTCAGAATGGATACTGTTGAAAGCATAAAGTAAAATCAGCAAAAAACAAAGAAAATTGTGTAACAAGGAAACACAGACATGATAAAGAGTAGTTTGTCAAAGAGGATTTTTTCACTGGGCCTTATTGCTTTTGCATATAAGCCAAGATCTTTTGATGTAGTCCAAAATATGATTGTAATTAGAATAGCAGGAATGAGGAACAACAAATTTTAGTAGAATAAATACCAGCACATCCATCATCATAGCCTTCAGCGATATGTTCACACATGACCAAATTGGGATGGGCTACATGAGTAAATGGTTCAAGAGGGACAGTGATTGTGCCAAGTGTTGCTCCTGATGATTAAAAAAACCTGCTCCATTTAATCCATTAAGTCATTGATCAGTTCTTTTTTCTCCTGAATGGTATCTTTTGAAGGTGTAGAAGTAAATAATGACCTACTTTTCTCTGGGGTCTTCATGAATTTCCGCCTTTAGGACTGTTATGTTAAACACTGATGGAAAGGACATAGTAATTGATTACTGTGCCCGATTACTTACCTCTGATGCTATCCCTGTCTCCAAGAGGGCTGCAACTACATATGCTGTGAGTGAAATCTTCCCGTGAATACCTCCCTGTAGATGAAACAACCATTAGCTTAAGTTTCCACATTGTCTATATTAAAATGTTGAAGGGACATGTCACCTTTTGGTCAAATTTGCATATTTACCATGAGCAGCATGTTTGCCATAATGAGAAAATATATGCCTTTCACTAATCTGTGTATGCAGTGGGGAGTTTCCTTTTAGTCAGCTCAGTACAATAATTGTTCACTCATGGGTCTCTGGTAAAAGTAATTCAATTCCACAACTAACCGAACTTTAGTATATATACGTTTCTGATGAGCTGAACTGTATTGGGAAAACAATTTAAAAATTGTTTGCTCATCCTCTTGAGAAAAAAATGAAAAAAAATATTTTGCAAGAATTATCATCCTGATGTTACCCCTTTAGAATGATTTTGATGGTTTTTTTTTTTCCATTTAAATATTCCCACCTAAAAATTTCTCAGAGACAACCCCATACTAATTAAAGGATCTTATAAAAACACTGTATTTTGAGACGTTTGTCATGTGGTTCAGTTGATGGATATTCTTTGAAAATTGCAGTCATCTCATAGCATGGTAAATGCATTAGTCACAAAAGAACATTCTGGAGTTACTGAAAGGTGAATTTGATGATTTTTGATGGATGCAGGCTACTGATCCCATGGGCTCCCATTCATTGTGCAAAGCTATCTAGCAGAGCTTGATGTCTTACTCCCCTCAACAGCAATGACATCTGTGTTCTCATATAGGGATCAGGGAAATTTTCAAAATAGGGATGCCTATATAAAATGTGCTTCTATAATTGAAATAGAAGCAAATAATGGATTTTAGCAGATTTGCTCTTACTTCCTCCATGAACACAACTTAAATAAACACTCCAAGAAGACTTATATAGTAAGTCTAAAGGGGGACTCATTTAGCATATTTATTCAGCTGAGGGACACACATTAAAAAAACTAAACGGTCCGGTGAAAATATGCCGAATTTCCCTAAAAGCCACCATTAGATCATGAACTTGACATAATGT
The DNA here is from genome assembly GCF_037954325.1 of Fistularia commersonii. NCBI lineage: Eukaryota > Metazoa > Chordata > Actinopteri > Syngnathiformes > Fistulariidae > Fistularia > Fistularia commersonii. The sequence goes on along the minus strand of NC_141299.1, from coordinate 9,857,776 downwards.
TCTGTTTACTCTCGCCTGTTTTCTCATCTCTGAGCTTATACCAAAAGCTCAGTTAAATATTTGAAATCCTAAGCCAACCTCGAGATAACCCCAATGACATAATCAGGAATGAAAAACAATCTGCTCCCTTCATCTCAACCTCTCCCTCAAGACATACAATATTTCGAGACTCACACATATGCGCAAAAAAAATGAGGCTTTCACGTTTTCGTACTGCTGTGTAATTACAGGGCCACATTCCATCTCGGGCAGACCTACCTGCAGGTCTTTGTTAAGGATGCGCCCCATGGCAGGGAAGGAGCCATCATCTCGCTGATGTTTGATGAGCCAGGATTTCGCAGCACGAAGCTCCTCTGGGTCAATGAAAATGAAACCCCTGGACTGAGCAAAGGACTTGAGCACAAATGCGGTCAACCTAAAAAAAAAAAAAAAAAAAAAAAAAAAAAAATTGGGTAGGTGGAGGGGTGATAGAAATTTGGATAAGTAAGGTTAGCGGGATAGGGTAAGGAGATAAGAGAGGTCTGTGAAAAACTTGTGCCAGCAAATCAAAAACTTAGCCGCCTAACCTCATACAAGCTGGAAGTTAATCACTTTCTCAACTTGAGTGTGAAGTTTTCCAACCAGTCACACTCTTTTAATCTGTCAACAGATGAAGAGGGAGGCTCATACTGAAGGGTGTAGATGGAGGGATGTTTTTGTCAAAGAAAGAGGAAGACGTAACTGGTATGTATGTATGGATCTGATGAAATGGAAAAAAGAAAGGAAGTGAAGGGAGCAGATGGCCGCGGCAGTGTTTGATCACAGCTACAGGATGCGGCAGCTGTGCTCTTGAGAATGTAAAATCTCACACAGGCCAATCAAGTATGTTTCTGCATGCGAGCTGGAGATTCCCCAAAAGCATTCCGCAACTTATACAAACAGATCTCAGGCACAAAGGTGTGTGAATCTGGCTGGACAGGGATTGCAACTGAGAGTTTATGAGCCATGGTTTTGAGGGCTATAGTAGAGAAGTACCGGGGGGATGGGGAAAAAGGCCAAGGTTAGCCCAGGGGGGAGATGGCTGAGTTGAAAAACTGACAGTCATCTATACACAGCAGACCTCCCAGCAGTGTTCCAAAGCTGCAGTCTTTGGCCAGAAATTTCAAAGTGAAAGCAAAACATTTTCTGTAAAGTACCCTGGACCACAACAGATGAGGCAACATGCTTACCATAAAAAGAAAAAGAAAAAAAAAAAAAAAGGATGTGGACATAGAAAAATAAACAAACAGGTCGTGTACTGGTTTCTCAAAGCAGCTCAAAAGTGAGACACCAATCCAAGAAAGAGCACCAGGGGAGATGAGAAGGAAAAAAACTCATAAAGTGAAACATTAAATCTTCTCTGGGTGGAATCTAGCTGGATGTTATTCCTCCCTGGGGAGAGAAAAAAAAGTAGGGATAAAGCTGCAAGCCTGTTGGACATTTTATATTTTTAAGCAGTATTGTGTCACAGGTTTTAAATGTTTGGCCCTGGGGTAAGGTCCTGGAAAGTGTAAATATGATTTAGCTTGCAAGAGAAACAATGTACTCAACAGGCTCATTTCCACCACTCGGTCGTTGGCCGTGGTCTCTTTTTCTTTGATTCTTTGTCTTGTTTTCTAACTTTCATTCCCAAATCCCCTCTTTGAGCTACCCTTTAACAAATTACAATACTTCAAAGAGTAAATATTTAAGACTTTTAAAAGGGAATGAACAAATGTTGCTCCGTGCTTAGGACCAGACTGAGGAGAATTGAAGGAATTTGAGGGGTTGGATTTGGACTAAACGGTCCTGACTCTCATTTGCCTTAAACAATTAAGATTATGCAAACTGGACTTTGACAACATTTTTCAATAAAAGGGTTCCCTAACCAGCTGCCTTGGAACCAGTGAAGCTGAAGAGATTAGACGGTGGTAAAATCCATACGATTGAAAATAAAAAAAGGCAAATAATTGCCTCTTAATCTGCCTTGAGGTTTTAATTATAAAAGATCCCATTTTCGACCCGCTAGTGGAAACAAATCAGCTATTTTGATCATTCAAAACATGTAGCACTACATTTACATCACATACATCTTTTTTGATGCTCCACACACAGGATATAGAAAAAAATGTAGGGAATGCCTTTTTTGGCAGAGGAATGAATTGACAGTAAGATAATACAGCAACCGATATCAGTTCTTACAGTCTCTGGTATGCAGCCCCTTAACCCCGTTAATGTTGTCAGATCAGTCTTTGGGCAGATGCGAATGCCATGCCAGCCTCAACATGTGCAGCCGAGGACTGAGACTGACAGAGAAAATAAAGTCAAGTGCTGCCCCATTTTCAAAGCTTATCATAGAAGAGTGATAATGCTTATTTTGCGCTACAGCTAAAGACTGTCTTTATCAGTACGAGCCTTGACGAAGACAAAATTGTAAAAAAAAAAAAAAACATAAGCGAATTGTGAATAAAGGTCTGGGGATAAGGTTTTACAAATTAAGGGCTCAGAGCTGAAAAGAGAGTGAATGCTGTCAGGTCCTCCATAAAAAATGGCAATGCAAACAAGTTGTATGTACTCTGTGGTGGTGTGTGTCGCCAGCACCGCAGGGCAAAGCATTAGAGCCAACCTGTGTCATTATCCCCAATCCTTTCATTAGGTCCGAACTATTTCCACTTAGATATTTTTTTACAAGCTGGAATACATAAATTCTGCATTACATTGGTTTCAAGCTGGTAGTTAATACACTGCTCTAGTTGTGAACTCTGGAACGACAACAAAAGTTGAGCTTGTTTTGGATGCAAACATATGGTTGATGGATTCATAACGTGTGCAGCAGGTTTACTTAGGGTTCACCATCTGTGTTGTCCCACAACCCACACTGGTTGCCCTGGGCTTCAAGAAAAATCACTACTTGTTACATCCTCATATGCGCTCATCAGGGGAAGAGTTCGAGGTTTCCATAGCAGTGTAATGTTACCAATTACAGCCAGGTAGTGAGTCATTAAGAGGCATGCATCGCTCTAATTTCTAGGCCACATAAAAAAAGATAGAGGACCATTTGGTGAAGTGGCTCCAGACAAATTATAACAACGTCTCCAAGGGTAGCATTAAGAACTCATCTGTGGGGCCAAAGCAGTATGGCGTGGGTTCACTCAGTGTCATGGACGTGAACCTCCCATTAACTGCAAATAAATCTCGACAACTTTTTCTACCTTGGGGATTCAATTATACAGTTTGTTTAGGAATCTCAGTTGTTTATGTAACCTGCTGTTTCACAATATTAGCTCTATTAAATATCATAATACCCAACTCAGCTCATAAATCAACCTGAGGTATGCACGCTGCATATGGACCTCAAAATACAAGCACTTGAGCTCCCTATTGAGAGCATTGATTTCAGTCTTATAAATATTATGAGATGGTTCTGTCTGCCCGATGACCCCCAGGCAGTGTCCACGCGAAATAAATGCTTGGGAAGAGAAGCTCAAAAGTGGGTGAGTGCTGATATGATGGAACATTCAATATGTTAGCTGGCAACCTATGTCCTAGATAAAGCTCAAGAATGTGGCTATGCTAAGCATAGATTGACTGGTATGAGCTGTATAAACTTCAATAGCTATACCTACAATGACTTACCACATACTGCCGGAGGAATCCCTCTCTCCAAAGGCACTATAGGACCCATCCTGCCGTTTGTAGGTCAGTTGTCTCTGGTAGCCTGGATAAGGATGAAGAATGAGAGACATTCAGCAAAGTAAATAAACATATGGTTCAGAGGGGAATCAAGTCCCTTTTCTTAATGTGCTTCAAGCTGCTGGCAGCTGAGTTCCCCCTTTTAATATCGCAAACTTCTGCTATTTCATCGAGTTGTTTATATTTTGCTACAGACCGTGATACAGCTATCTAACAATGAAAGGGATACTGGTTCGAGCCTCCCGTCTTTGACACCTTCAAGTGACTGTCCTGGCGCAAGATAATGGGCTCCAAATTGCTCCTGTTGAATATGGTGGCACCTTGCAGGTCAGCCTCCACGTTAGGGTGCGACTGTGTATGCGAATATAGGCGTGAGTTGGTGAATCATGTATGGGTACAAAAAGGTGATATGTTTCTGCACTCCATTTTCCATTAAGTGGGCATCTTACCAACACCTTGACAAGGCTTCTCTTAAATCCTTGCTAATGTTTTTTTTTTTTATTTTACTTTCCTGCCAAAATTAGTTCAACAATGTTACATGTGTCTTCAGACCGTGGCTTCCTGTTCTTGAACAGAACTCTGTTACATGCATCTGCAATATGGCATGTCTATGGTTTAGCGGAGTCTGGTGAGATTAACTCAAGGTGAGGGTTTCCACAACAACACATTTTTGGAAGCACATCAATGGAGAAAACAGAGGCACTGGAGTAAAGATTGGTCAGGGGAGCTTTCGGTAACAACATACACCATCTTATTCCAGCTCAGGATCCAAGTTATTCAATGCCAGCCAGGACAAAAGTATTTGGTCCAAGAAATCCACAGCTCCACAAACAAATCCATTATGCAAGGTACACTTTACTCCAATAGTTTCCAGAAAACCCAACAACAGTATATAATTTGCCAGCAATCTCTTCCGCTCTGTGCATATGGGGCAACAAGGGACTTGACTTGTTGTGAGGCACACTTAAGATTGTTTCCTAAACAGCAATTAACTAACTGGAGGCAATCCTGAGGGAGTTCTGAAATGTTTTGCAACCTCTTATCAATAACCATCTCCTACAGACAGCAAAGCTGCATCTATGATAGAGGAATCAATGACTTTGCTTGATGCCAAATTTTCAAAGAGTGATTCAAGTTTGTCCAAAACAAACAGTTGTGTCATTTTCTGCTTATCAAATTATGAATAACTGTCAGAGCACTGAAAATAAAGTGGTCAGATACTGAAACATTATATGTTCTGAGTAAGCTGGTAGTTGCTTTATACCTTGCAGCAGGTAGTCAGTTGCCTCATTCTCAACATCGGGGCTGAGCTGCCTGGTCTTCTGAAGGTACTTCAGGACAAAAACGTTGGGTGCAAAGTGGATCATGTTTTGTTCGCCACACCCAAATGGCAGCCGCAACAGCTTGTCAAGGTTATTGAGAGTTGGTCCCATCACATCCCCTGATTCAGACACATACATACATACATAGATACATACATACATACATACATATACAAAAGTCATATATGAAATATATATGGAGAGCTTGAGCTGCAAATTTGAAATTGACAAAAGTAATGAGTAGTGAAATTAGTAATATAAATTCTTACCAGTAATAATATAGCTATGCATGTACATAAAACACAATTACCAATCATAAATGCAGAAGCCCTCTCAGAGCCAGGAACCATGTTGTGTGGGACCCCCAGAGTGAAAGCCTCATTATGGTTCTCATCAGAGTCTTCCTTCCTCCAAATTTTAAACTCCCCAACTGAGCCCCAACCTGTTGAGAAGCCAATGTGTCTAACCTGGATGGAAAAACAATAATTAAGAAAAAGGATCTGATTAATTTATCTTTATGATAGCGTATCTCGATGGAAACAATTACTGCAAGTTGAATTGAATTATATAATGGGAGTTTAACCTGTCCGGGGATCTGGCCAGCCCACTGGAGGATAACCGATTCATTGGACGGATGTAACCCATGGCCTACCTAAAGAGAAAAAGGTGCAAGGGCTAATTGCAAAAACATCTGGAAGATATACATGTAGTATCATTCATTTAAAATCTAATTTGATCAAATCACTTTTAGCTGTTTTTTTCAGCATTATTGCCACTCATAAACCCTGTAGGAATAAGAACATAAATAGATAACGGTCTATGCAACAAAATTAGAGACCAACGAAAGCCCTTGTAAAGCAACTGGCCCTGTTGTTTATTTCCATCATACAGTGTACCAATAAACCCATCGGCCAAATGTTAGGGATGCCAGCTTGATCGCAAACATAAACATCTCAGCATTTTCTCCCTCCTCTTTTCAATTCATAATCACATATAATTTAAGACCAGCTGCCACTATCCCCAACAAAATAAAAGAATCCTTTGGCCCACAATATTCAGTGCTCTATTGCAAGCTTTTAATTGCTCCCTTCGGTGAGCAGTGCGAGGCTAATAGTGGGGCCAGAGAGCGGTGTGCCAGCCACTGAATGCCATTTAAGCACCCGGCCATGGATCACTGAGTGTCCTCAGTGACATCAGCCCGTTAAACGTGACCTTACAGGAAGGCATCCCAGTAAATGTGGCGCCAGTCCTCTTAACACACAGACCCTGTGGTCTTTTTCACTCTCCCAGTTTGATGCTGGATGTTCCTCCCTTGACCAGAACATATTTGTTGCCCTTCTTGACTCAGGATATCTTTCTTTATTTGACAAGCCTATCTGTTCACCCCTCAACTGTTGGAACTGCTGCCCATCATTCAAAACAAAGCAATTAAATCACCATTTTCTAAACTGTGATCATGATAAAAATCTGCTAGAACGCACTTAGTAGATCTTTATATTGTGAAATGTGTAGGGAATATGAAGTAATATTTCATATTTAAATATCTTTGCTGCTTACCTGTACTTGGCCTCCCTTCCAACTGATCCAAAAGCTGCGGAACTCATCCCAGGAAAGGATGCCTGGTGTGGAGGCACTGACCAGTGGATCACCCATCTTGCCTAGAGAAATCCATGAGCGAGTGTTCTGCCTACCCCCCAGGACAATTTCGAGCATCTCTGCACTGTCATGGGGACTGGCAGAGAGTGCAAAATGGGCATTGTTGTGGGTCTTCACTGCCACTTGGAACTGGTTCATCCTGGCTGGCTTTTTCACATACTGATACTCATACTTGTTGGGAGTAGAAATGTGGATTCTCTCTGATGGAAAAAAATAAAAATAAAGGTCTTAACCTGGATTGAATTAGAATCAGAGAAACTTTATTTGTCCCTGAGGGGCAATTGGAGGTGAGGGGTCACTATATCACTTGTGACGTGAATGATCAAAAGCTGTTCATGTAAAAATCATATTTAAATCAAAGAAGATGGCGTTTTTAAACATAGTTCACGGGAAACTTGTATAATACTTTAAAATATTACCAGGGAGCATATTTTGCACTGACCATTTGGACAAAAGAATACGCTGTAGGTATATTCTCTGGGCAGGCCTTCTGGCTGCAGGAAGAATGAGGGGATGAGTCACAGAAAAAAGGTGATATGGGTAACATTGAAAACTAGAAATACATTTATTAAATCATCCCCTTTCAAGTGTCCCTGAGTCATAGCTGACCTCTTACCTCCACAAGAACAGTCCGACGGACAAAGTCCAAGCCGGCTGCGGACCTTCTCTCGTCCACATCGTTTCCCATTTTGCCTGTTTGCAGTCCATCTGAACAGCAGCTAGGCTCACTATAGGCAATGGCACGGGCTGTTGGGAGGGAGCACAGAAGAGAATAACATATAAGACCTCGCTTCTCTCGTCTGGAAGAAAACCGCTTCGACTTCTTTGTTTTTAATAAATTTGCATTACATTTCCACCCCAGGCCAGTCAGAATGTTTGTATTATTGTTCATTACTGCTAATGAAAAGGGCCAATTAATGACTAATGGTAGTTGTCAAAGCCCTTGGGAGGATTAAGGATCAATTGGCCCTTGATGGAAAAAAAAAGGACAATTAGGGACCTCGGAGCCCTAAATTAATTGTCATTAGTGGCGTTCCATTATTCATACTAAGATGGCTTGTATGTCAACCAAATGGGATACAATATTTGCACTCTACAGTAAAGTCCTTGATTTATAAACTTTTGTGAAGCCACAAGCCTTTTCAAACTCAGATTCTGTTGTTTCAGTAATCCAAAGTATTGCAAACATAAGGAGAAAGCTCATCTACAAAAGTAATGCCATGTAATAAAAATATAACCAATGTAGATACAGCCAAAACATGCATGTTTTCTAAACACTTGTTTTTTTTCTTTTTTTTTTGCATTTGCAAATCAAAAACACAAGCAAACAAAAAAAAACATCAAATATGTAGATAAAGACAGAATCAGTCATATTTGAAACTTCGAAGGCATCACAACATACATTGCACAAGATAAACGTGACTGCTGGATGATTCTCATGTATATAGTTCTCGAGGACATTGGAAATGTGGCCCTATGCCAGTGGCATCTCTTTGTGAGTGTGTAATGAAAGGGAAACACAAGGGGCCAGGGGACTAGGAGTGGGGCCATGGGGGGCCCATTGACTGCCAGTGACCTGCAAACTCATCAACATGCCACTGAGTGTCACAGCACAGATGTAGATGCTCCCCCACTGCTGTCTGCTGTGTTCTCGCATTCGCAGAAGAGGGGAATGTTTGTAACTCTGAGTGGGTGACCCAATCAAACACAGCCCAGCTCCTTGGCCAGCAGAGCTCTTGTGATAAGTCAAAGGCTTTTTGTAAGACACCACATTTAGGAGGTCATTGTCTTGATGAAAGGCTGTTATTGTTGTAAGTGTCATGCCACTTGAAAATTCAAATATTACTATTTCAGTGATCCAGAACATGGCAATTTGCACTCTTCACAGGAAAGAAAAACTACAATTCATCCTCAATTCAATTTCTTCCTTTCTGAAGTGTTAAAATGATATCACTAAAATAGCATGTCCTAAATCTAAATCTTGCCAGTCAATTGGTGCTTGGTGCCAGGTAGGTGCTTGGGTATTAAGCCTCAGGTCCGTATCTAAATGAACTGGTAGAGTTCCATAAGTGGTCCATCGGACATAAAAAGGCTCACGCGTACAACCACCAATCAGTTTGAATAAAACTACTACAGTAGCATTGTGCAATATCAATTTGCACAGTTCTAATTGTGCTTACAATTAATGGTTGGGGGGGGAAAGTTCTACTTTTATGTTTTTTTTCATATGACTTCATCAAGTATTGCTCTTACCTAAAGTTTGGCTCTGAACAAAAATGCAAATGAATTGGTACAACAGAACAGTCGTCACGCGTGCCTCCATTAAGTTCCCCAAGTGGCTTAACTATTTCTACATGATCTCTTACAATACGATATTGCATGCATATGAAATATTTTTAAGTAATTAACTCATACTTTGTAAAGATTTATTTGCTGTCTGTGGATACCTGTGATATTTGCAGGTCCGAGTTCAGTGAATGACAGCACGATGGATGTTGGCGTTGCCTCACCAGGAGCAACACACTTCTTCCTAGTAAGGTGATGTTTTCCAGGATGGCCAACAAACTTGATGCCCTTTGGAACAGAGACTTTAACATGAACCTGTAAAGGAGCAGAGGCAGATCACCGCAAGGGGTTCCTTATTGAGACACAACAAGGACATCATTTCTGCCAACCGTGCCCCTCCTACAAATAGCGTGTTCTCTTCAAAGCTCTAACAGCAACAGAGAATTTTTGAATCGCTTTGTGAATTTTTCATGCTGAGTGACTCATTCTTCACAAACTCCCCGAGGGATTAAATTCAACTCATCAGCCTATTTTCACAGAGGGCTGAGTCCTGCAATGGGATCTTTAAACTACTCTTTATCCACACGCCACAAGTTGTAAATAGCTGAGTTCAAAATATAAGAATCACATGTTCATGGAATGGCCATCAAAGGAAAGGTTACAGTGATCTGCATAATTCACTTAACATGAAACAAGGCCGGCACACGCACAGGCTATTTAACAGCCTCATCTGTAAACACCATGATGTCAACTCTGAGGAACACAGGATGGACTTATTTAAGATCAAGATAGACATTGAAGGGAAGACTTTTGGGACAATTTAATATTTTAACATTCTATTCTCATCCCTTGGTAATCCATTTATGTCAATTTACAGTTAAATATATCAAAACAAGCCTCGTCTTGTCCATCATTCTGTATTGGCGTTGGACGAATTTGTGGACTGGAACTAAAAAGGAATATAATGATGTTTATTTATGTTATCCACTAGGTTTTGGTTGGTTTCTAGCCCTACAAAGGATTGTTTCTAATTTACAATTCAAAAGTTTCACTGTTGGGGCTGGTATTGTCACGCTCAACGCCTGCGTTATTCCTTCAGTTTAATTATATGTATAGAATTGATATTTACAGATACACAAATTACAGCTGGCAATTCAACACATCATTTCTAAATATGGCTTTCTTCCTGTTAAAAAGGATCATCTCTGACGGGTTTTCAAGTGACAAATGTCTCCTCAGCAAACAAATATGCTGTTGTGTTGCGTTTTCTGATTTACTCTAACACTGATAAGCATTAGGTACAATTATTTGTCTCTGAATGGCTTATGTTTCCTTGTGTAAAATTTTCAGTTGAAAAAACTGGTCAATCAAACAACTTAGCCCACTAAAACTGCCACTGGTGAAATAATGCAGGAGCAATATTCGATGAATGTTTATGTGCTTATGTGCTCTATGTAAAATGTGTGGTCAGATGTCATCTTCTAAAGCAAATAAATCTACCCACAAGTACAAATAAAGTAAAAGCTGCTGACATTCAACAATTGATCAATGTACATTAAAAAGGCCAAACCAATGATTTTCATTAGCTTTTTCTGACATAATCTTATCCTTTATCCTAAATCATTTTTTAATTTTTTTGTCTAGTTTTTGAGTTTGATACTTCAAATTTCAAATTGTTTGTTGGCCAGCCAAAACCACCAGAGAAGATCAACCATCCAGGTTTTCTGATATTAAGACAGCATCATCCTTCACAAGGGCAGCTTTGTTGTTAAAACTATTTGGCATCCATCTGGCTGCAGGCAGTGAGAGCCTCATGCTGGTCAGGCACTTTTACCTTTCATGGATCTATCAGAAACAGGAGATATGTTGCCTAAAATACATTTGCACTTTGGTATCTTTTTGACTGTCAAAGAGTAATCAGTTTATATATCAATCAAAGCTGCGTCTAATGGTAAAATCGAGATCTTATGCAGTTTTTGCATCAAAATTAATTCTGATTATATATCTATATATAGATATAAAATATGTGGCTGGTACTTACAGAGCGTTGAATATTCTCTTGTGTTAAATTTGCTCCAGAATAAATATATTTGTAACATATCAGATATCAGTGGATGCATTTTTTACAGTCCCTGATACAATGTCAGTTCTGAAACTCCTATATTGATTGAACTCCACACTCATCTCCTGATGCCATGAAACAAAGGCACCTCCATGTGTCAATCCACTGTGGATACAGTACTTAATGGCAGAAAATAGCCAATTCTTAAGTGCATCAGTTCTGTTAAGCCAATGTCATATAAGTGTAGTATGTCACACAAAGTATTAAGTCCAAAAATTGAACTAAAAGAAAAGAGGAGAGATGGAACTAAGGTAAATTTCCAGTCATCGGCTACACTGCGGAGCTGATAATGTCTTGGTCTCATTCTGCGAGGGGCTGCTTTATAGGGGGAGTTTTCAAAACAGACATTATTTATCTGAATCACTTGAAAGTTAGATAACAAAATTCTTAGTGTAATGAATTACCTTCTTTCAGCACTTTCATAATCTTTTGTGCATATTTTCATTCCGTTTTTGAAATAAATGAAATCTTCATAATCTATCTGAGAATGAGCAGTATGCTTTGGAAAATTGCTCCAGCATGATTTATAGTTTACAAAGTAATTACACTGAAAAGCATGTGTGAGGCCCTTTTATTTTGCATTCCTTTGAATACATGATCCTCTTATCACCTTTTGGAACTCAATTATGTGTCCATTTGTTTGTGAAGGCAAAAGCTGCTGATACCCTTATCAGGAACTGGCTTTGCGTCCATCTGCAATGAATTCATCATCTTACCTCAACACATGTTGGCAGGTAGTTGTAGACGGTGAGAGGAACCTTGGTTTGTTCCCCTCTGATCAAGCTGTAGGGTAAAGTAAAGTCAACAAAGAAGGGCTTGAAGCTACCAAGCTCTATCCTCTTTGCCAATCCCAGGCCTTTCTCTTTAGACAGGCCAACGGCTTCTGTAATCCATGCGGTGATGGAGTCAGGCACGTCCAATAGCAGCTCAGCCTCCCCAGTTTCAGCACTGTGGCACAGTAAAATATGATGAAACACTGTTTATTACTTCTATGCTAACAGCAGCTGTGTCAATATCAACAGCTCCATAAACGTGTGAGGGATAGTCAGGTGCTGACCCAGCCTGTTCCTTTGAATGAAGTGGGCTGAGATCATTACTGGCAACACATATTCAATGTTGGCCTTGGCAACTTGTCACAGGGAATAATAAAGTTGAAAAACTGCATGCAGGGCCTTCCTTATGATCAAAGTTGCCCAAAATCCAATTTAATAGACTTTTAGGGAAGTTAAAGCTTTGGTCCTAACAGGAAATTATGCAGAGTTGAAGTCTCTTCCAAAGGAATCAAGCATATGGAAATCTATGGGCAGTTCATTTATATTGGCTGAAAATGAATGGAAGGAGCTGTTGAGAAAGTGACAGGACGTTCCAAAATCGACCATGTTAAATGAGGTATATTCACACCCAAAGGAAATGCTGCCGGAGTTATGGAACATCTGTCTTCTTGCATACGGGGCTTGACTCACACCTTTCCTCCCCTTCCTCCTTCCTCTGCTCCAACCCCCAACTGTCATCTTGAGTCTGCCTTTTCCAACATTAACCCTGACTCAATATCTTCTTGGACTTTGACCCCTCGGTTTCGTTGTATTAGGTAAGGGGATGTCAGAGCTGGGGATTGGACCCCCTGGGTAGTTTGTTTGTAACATTAGTGGATTTTTTATTGCAATGGTTGCTTATATAAGTACAAATTTTAGCAGAGAGTATAGGAATTAACAAGAATTAAGCCAAAGAGAACCATAAAGTTGGCTCAAATTGAGCAAGAAATTTCAACTGATGACAACATTTTTCCATAATTGCTATAAAAAAATAGCATATAATATACATTCTATAATAAAAATAGAAACATAAATATTTGGATTAAAAATACCTTAATTTAAATTTTGAGGGTCATTATCCAGAAAGTTCAAGAGACCATACTCCACATACCAGCATAATTTTCTTCAAACAAGTCATTTTATTTTTGTTATCTTATCTCCTGTATTTGCATCGTCTAATTCTCCTCTGCCCTCCTCTCCCAGGCATTCCATGCACAGACTCACGCAAACATTACGTTGATTAAGATTTAAATACCTGACATTGAGGCAGTGCCACACCCACGTCTCTGGGAAAAATGTACGCCTACGCTTCTCTGATCTGCAACCCAAACACAAGCTGACATCAATACAGGGCTTCAGCTGCTCAAGATAAAACAACACCATAATTGGAAAATGTATTACTGTGAATTACACAGTGAAATTCTCTAAGTCACATCATGTGTTTAATGTTCAGAACTACAATGAATGGCATTAAGGAATGTCTGCTTAAAACATGGACAAGCCATCAAGCCTAATTTCTTTTGTCATGTTTTTCTCAACTTTTCTGCCTTATGTGATGCAAGCATGGCAAAAAAAGAAATGTGTATTTGGAATAAAGATCTTGGGGTCATGATGTAATTTAACCTCCATCATGTTTTTGCTTTTGATCTAAGGTATTTTTGAAACATGTACACCTGTGTCAGTTAACATCCTTTAATCGCATACTTGACTACCACGATCATATGTGAAAAGACTGTGATGCAAAAAGGCAAAACTTTTGATCTATTCAGCACAGCACAGCTCACCATGTCTTCTGTTATCCTGTTTTAAAAGTGGGAATAAACTTAAAAAAAACTCTTTGCTGGACCTTGATATCTGCATAATATCAGTTACAATACATCAGATGCACTTTAATACTTTGGAAAAAAAAACAACTGTGAGAGGTGAGTCGCATGTCAAACGACTGCTACATCTCTAGAACAGCTCCAGTACCTGGCTGTAGTGCGGGAGTGCATGGCTGCCACTAAGGTGGAGGTGTGTGGTTGAAAGGCAGGAACAGCCTCATCGGTGTACATCCCTCCACTTTGTCTGTGGTTTAAACTCACCATATCGGTCATTACAACAAGCCCTGTTTCCTGTGTTTACCACATGAAAGAACAAAAATGTACACAAACACCAATATAAGATATTATTTTTATATTTTTTTTCCATGCATCATCAAGGTAGGATTTTCCTACTGAATGTGTGGCCTCACTATGAAAGCAAAGCGTGCATCCTTAGTGATGTCCCAGTGCCATGGAAAGACGGACGACCGCCTGCGTCTCTTTGACGACAGTCCGGGCCACCAAAAGTGACCGTCATCTTTGGGTAGCCCAAAAGCATCTGACACATCAAAATCTGCCAGCTCTTTAAACACCTGCACAAGGATTAAATGTTCATGACAATTTACAAATAACAAATACAGATTTAAATGCATGCCCTGATTTTATATCCAACTTAAAACCAATAAGAAAAGGAAATCATAAAAAAGATGTGAGACTCCTCCACAGGGTCATAACTGTACCTCAGACTTTCATTGCTTTTTCTTAAATATGAACCATACCATTATGGAATTTTCTGACCTTCTTAAATATCAACATTATAGTAGCAGTATTAAGGTGGTCATTAATATCAGACGATGTTGCTTAACTATAGTGTGCTCTCTCTGATTTTGACATCGACATTTAAGCGACAAATTTAAGTCAGAAACATTGAAACCTGCATCTGACAGACACTGAATCATAAAACAATTAATTGAATACTGCATGGTATAACACCACTAAAGCAAAACAGTGAAACATAACTGATGAAAAATCATGCTGTAAGAAAGCTACCGGCTGAATTTGTAAGTTACCATCGCAACACAAAAACACATTACCACCATCAGATGATGGCAGTAATAGATGCCATGATGTTGATATCAACAAACAATTAGTCAAATAGTAAACTCTAAACAATGTTGGTGTCCAGCTAAAGCCTGCTGGGTAAATATAAAAGTATCAGAGACATGTTACTAAGGGTCAAACTATGCAGTGATGCAGATATTCTACAATGAAATCCAATCAGCTATTTTCTATATAAGAACTTAAAACGACTGAGAGAAAACTCAGAACAAAAATAACGACTTAAAGTACAAAGTAGGGAGAGAGAGAGAGTAAAGTATCTAGATATGGACCAACCTTGTCAGGACTAAGCTGAAAATCTGGTTTCAGAAGGTAAAGACTTTTATCCACAGATGCCACACAAACACAAGAACCCTTCTCTCCTCTAACGTGCAGGGTCACCGGCTCACCCGGCATGGACTCATTTGTTGACAGAGAGAGAGACACCTGCAAACACAAATATATCACATAAAACCACCATAGTGCATGCTTTACACCAAACTCTTTGGGGACTTTAAAATAATTACCCGACTCTTTTTATGTATTTATAGGCTATGACCATAACATATTGTAAAATACCAAAATCTGTGTGCCAATTCACCCCGAGCCACATGTGACATTTTAAAGGGACTTGTTTTGTTGCTGATATAAAACAGAGAAACGCTACAGACCATCCCATCTGACTAATTGGAACCAGCAGATGTAATTAACTGACTAATTGTTTCAGTGCTAGCAAGCTGGGTTGCTTTATTGTTCCACAGTGGCAATTTGATTATCCTAACAGAATAATTACAAAATTACAATCCTTTATTGTTCAGTAGTAAAATGTGATGGAAAACACTGGTAGAGAGAACAGAACACTGCAGCCTGTGAAAGATGGGAGGTTTTGGTGATGGTTGTACATTCACTTTTACACACAAGACTTTTTCTCTGCAGCACGCGGTCGCAAATTAGCCCTGTTAATCAGTTCCGCTGCCCTCCTTTCACCACTCCATAACCTGTCATCCTTTCCTGTCACGACCCCACTCATCTGCCTGCGGCCCGCATGGCCCCTGTCTCATCATGCCTTCGCAACCCCCTCCTCTGACACACAAGCAAAGTGTTGTAATGGCATACCAGGGAGCTGTAAATACTTCAGGGAGCTAACTCCACCTAATAAAGGCAGGAACCAAGGAGCTCTCCGAGACCAACAGCTGTTTGTTTACAGGCATTAAACTGTGGACAGAGCTGGTGCGTGGGCACCGATCCAATAGGTATGCAGGGAGTGCATGCTTTTTTCAAAGTTATTCATAAACAGTGGAAAAAAATGTTTTTCTTATTACGCAACAGCTTAGTCATTTATGTGTAAAAAAATGTGTTGAGCAATGAATGTGGATGTAATCTGCTTAAAAGTCCATACATGCTCATTCAATAACACCTATATCTGTATTGGTTGTCGTTAAAAAGAGTTTGTAAGTGGAGTGAAACAACTGAAAGGAAAAAGGCAGTAAATCCTTGGTTGAGTTTTAAAGTTATACAAACCTGGTTCTCAAAGCTGGGCTGGACAGGGATTTGTAGACTGTCCGTGACGCCCTCGCCATTTTCCCTCACATAGTAAACAAGCAGACGGCTGAGCGGTGCCATGCTGTGACTAACAGGGAACCGTAGGTAAGAGAGACAGCTGTCCATCTCCACTTCAAGAGAGGAGCCTACAACATATAAAGAGCCAGAGAACAAAAAATGGTGAATAATGGAAAATAATTTCTGAACATAACACCCCTTAAAAGATACGTCTGACATTCTTAATGCTGCTGACAGAGCTGGGATTAAGGACATGTTAAATGCTACAAACGAATCTATCTGAAATGACTTTAATTGATAAAGAGAATATAATAACTGGTTTGATGGGGATTGGATTCATATGTTTACCAGATGGAGAGGGCGGCTGGTTGGTTGTATGGATATTTTTGTCAAAGGTGACAGTGGCTCTTTTGCCTCTGTGCGAAGATGTTGAATTTGCCAGCTGATGACCAGAAAGAATGATGTTCCCCCTGGATGCCACCTCATAGTGCAATGTGACATTACAAGGACAAGTAGATTTAAGCGCTACTTCTGCTTCTTGGCCAATCTGAGCACATGAAAGATGCCAATAATCAGTCATGATTACATTACATATTATCTGATGCAGTTACCCATCGAAAAGCAAAGTACTTACCTTGAGTGGAGCACCAGGGCTCTGGAT
Organism: Fistularia commersonii; assembly: GCF_037954325.1. Lineage (NCBI taxonomy): Eukaryota > Metazoa > Chordata > Actinopteri > Syngnathiformes > Fistulariidae > Fistularia > Fistularia commersonii. The sequence continues at coordinate 9,840,767 of NC_141299.1, read as the reverse complement.
CTGGATGTGACACCTGCTGGGAGAGTACCAACTACTGATGGACAGGTAGCTAGGCAGGTATTGGTCCCCAACTGTCTTGCCATCGATGGACATCACCTTTGTCTATAACAGACACATCAAATATTACATGTCCTCATATAATTTGATTAAAAGTGCCCGCTTCAAATACGGATTTAAACCATGCAACATTAACCTTTTTCACCTGAATTGTTCTCTTCTTCTTGTTTTTATTTCTTTAGCTAAAAACTACACATCCACTAACCTCTAACCAGACATACTGGGCAGCAGTTGGAATGGAGGGGATCTCAAAGGTTGCTTGGCCATCTTTGGAGATGAGTTCAGTGGTGTAGACATTGTCCTTCGGGGTCAGTTCTGCTTTAACACGAACCCTCACCCCATCGGCTGGGCTTCCATCAGGGTAGGTCACTTCGATCTGGAGAAAGTTTTGACAGGAGGGTATTAAGTTTGATTCTAAGACTTCCCTGAATATTGAATAATTTACATATAATAATGACGTTTATCTTTTTATTGGTTCACAAAAAAGTTGTTTTACCTTCCCTTTGTAAGGCAGACCGGGCTTGAACTGTTTGCGCGTGTCCTTAGAGTACTTAATATCAATAAGCTGCTTATGCACCGGTGTTGAATCATCGAATGTGGTTTGTCTGGTTCCATCTATGCTGGCAACTGATGCCCAAATGCTCATCGTGCCCCTAAAGTGATCCGCCACATCCAAGGGCATCATGTCTTTGACACACAGGCTGAAGTTTGCAGAGCCTCTGATCTGAGAAAAGCACAACAGTGATCTGTGTCTGTTCCGCTCTGGGACCATATTCTAGTGCAAGGTCGGAATAACACATAATAATATTTAGCTTTGAAGTGTGTGTGATAATGCTAGTTATTTCAAACTCAAAATCAGGTTCAACTCACAATCTAGACAACACAGCTGTAACACTGCCAATGTCTTTCTAAACAATAGTATTAGCAAGAACAACAATGACCATAGACCTCGTAAAAAACAAACTAACCTCCATGGTTTTAATTACAGGATGGCCCATCTCATGACGGTAGTAACCCACTCCATTCACTGTCATATTCACTGTCAACTTCCCCGTCACTGGTTTTCCAAAGGTATACCTTTCAAACATGTCAGACATTAAAAAATTCCATTCATGATGTTAAGGAAATCACTGACAAAAGCGCAAGAAATTACAGAGTCAAAGTCCCAAATTGTAATATTTTATTGCTATTCACACATAATGTAATTTATTAAATTAAAAATAGATTTGAAATCACACATAACATGTGTTTGGGTGCAAAATTAAATATAGACAAATATTGAGTTATTCAATCAGCTAAACACAATGTGTAATGGGTGCCATTTTTAACAGAGAAAACTCTCCTTTTCCGTTCATACAATAGCCACGTTGACTTGAAGAAAGTTACCTGGCCCTGACGGTAGCCTGCTCACACGTGTTGAGATCCCGGATGTAGGGGGGCGGATCAACAACCAATTCAAACCTAGGCATCACTGCAAGAGAGGCAACACAATATTATTTAAGTTATAAACAATCTGTTTTTGTTTTTCTACCCTTGTTTTCAAATGTCTGATGGACAATTCAATAATATTGGTGACTACTTTTCTTTCAAAAGGATTTAAAGCAGTTCAGAGTAACTATATACAAGTAAGATTCATACATGGGCAGAGTCTAAATGAATCATGTTTTTTTTTGCAAAGAGGAATGATGTATACCCATGTTCTCACCATATTTCTGGACTTCAAATGTCTTGTTATAGGTGTGGCCCTGCACCTCCACAAAGATGAACCACTCTCCAAACACAGGCTGGTCAGACAGAGGGAAACTCATGTTCACAACCCCTACATGAAAGATAAATCTTGTTAACACGCATCTGCTATGAAAAGTACAGCGCAGCAGTGAGACAACTATTTCTTCTCTGCATTCGAAATGTAAGTTAGTAAAATATCCTGTTATTTAACTATAGTTACATTTTTTTTTAAAGATTCTACTTTTGTCAAGAAAAAAGCAATGGCATGATACAAATACATCAGACATGCCTCACCACAACAAATAGATTGTAGATTTTTCCATTGGACCATTCTGGATCCCCTTGGATCCTGGATGATAAAATAAGAGATTATTTAAAAAAATAAGTCATAATAGTTGCAAATCATGTTGTCCTCCATGGGAAGGACTGGCTCTTGTGTCAGACTGCTATTGAGATGCAACTCATCTATTGAGATGCAACTCATCTACTGAGAGGAGAGGAGAGGAGAGGAGAGGAGAGGAGAGGAGAGGAGAGGAGAGGAGAGGAGAGGAGAGGAGAGGAGAGGAGAGGAGAGGAGAGGAGAGGAGAGGAGAGGAGAGGAGAGGAGAGGAGAGGAGAGATTCTTCAATGATGTCTGTCTCTGCCCTAATCTGAGGAGCACCCTGTTATCTAATTGGGCTTCCCTGACATTGCACACTGTAATCTCCAACCATACGAAGAACTAAAGTGTAACTGCCCCCCTCCCCCTCCCCCCAGATGTGACTTCTCCAAACATGGGGGTTCCCACCATCTTCAACTCACCAAAACATATGCTTCAATCTGGAAAAAAACAAAGAGATAGAAGAAATTATGAATTACATAAAAAGTATAACTACAGAGGATCATGTCCTTCCTTCCCCACTCGACCCTTATCCAACAATCATCCATCTGTGAAAGTGAGCACTGCCCTTCACCAGCAGATCTTTATAGCTGCGAACGTCAACAAACCATCTGTCTGCACCGTATATTTGAAGCCATTGCCCACATTCCAAGCAAAATGACTACATCAAGCAGGTAACTGTACATATCGCTGTGCTGGAGAGACATAGTTTCTCCCCTTCATGTCACTAATGAGGGAGTAGAATGGATATTTCTAATACATGTAAATATCAAACATCTTTTAGTTACTAATGTAAAAAAAAAAAAAAAAGCATAAAGGTCAAGATACAATTTTACAGAATAAAAAATGAAAACAATACCATTCTTAATAAAGGATACTATAGCTTTTTCTAATTCTCAAACAAATTCTACTGCATTTGAAAAGGCAGATTTTATTCCTCCTTGCCCATTTGACTCTATAACTTGCAGTTTGTGGGTATATTTACAGCGACCTCAAGTTGATATTACCTTGTCATTGACTGGCCTCAAGTCAGGGGTGACAGTGTAGACACGGATTAGCACTGAAGACAGAAAAACATGGAACTAAAAAAACTGAGGCTCAACATAAAACCTTAATGCATTTGACCATTTCCTGATAATCCTCATCACCCTTTTTTCATCAGCTATAACATAGATGAAATGGCATTTAAAATGCTATTTCCCATGCAGGACAGAGCTTAATATGTGGTAAGATGGCATGCTCACAGAATCTAGTTCTGCCCTAATTTCTCTAAACTTCAAGATAACTGCATCATTTTGTACCTTTCTACTTAAATATTAAAATAGTCAGCATTTCTGTGCATTGATTATCTGATTAACTACCAGTTGCACTATGAGGGAACCTTTATGTTTGGGTTTGTAGACAGGCTTGTCTGTCTGGATGAAGACGGTGGTGCCCTTGCTCTCCACTGTGACGGTGGTGTAGTTATGGAAGATGTAGCCGCCCTGTGTGAGTTGACGGTTCCCCCACAGCTTCAGATGAGCCTGACCTCTTAGCCCAGGGGGAACCTGGTCACACACACACACACACACATATCCATGCACACACAAACAAGCACAAAGAAGAAGAATCAGGGTATCTACCGAAAGTGAATTAGGTCAATGGGGGAAGGGATAAAATATTCACTCTCAGATACTTCATCTTTATGATTCAACATTTTATTTTCTTAGAAAACACAAGCTACGGAATAATAACGGAACGACATTTATATCCCGAAGGAAGATGCCAGGACACTACATATGACTGTATTTCACGAGAATGAGGGTGGAGGTTACAGTGAGGGGAGAGCAAGCGGGGGAGAAAGACAGAGGGGAAGAATCGAGTGGTGCATACTAGATTGATCTATTCCAGCCTTCGGGGGCGGCGGACCATACATGCACGTCAACAGCTGTTGCATATTATATTGAGGCTGTTACCTTATTCCCAATGAATGAGCAGAGACAGATGTTGCATTACAAATAATGTTAGTGTTGATTTGCATGTTGCCTGAGGAATGTGCACAAACGAACAAGGGGCTCTCACTACTGTGCAGCTGTCATCGCTAAATGGTGCCATGCACTGTAAACATCTTGGAAAAACAGCATGCATACAGGACACTGCTGAGACTCACCTTCAGTTTGATGGTGCCTTTGTCTAAAATAGAAACAATTAAATGATTATGGTGGAATACGCGTATTTGTCGAGGCACTAACACATCATAATCACCTGTGTACATGTAACATGCTGTACTTATGAGAGTTAGTGGACTGTGACTAAGTGTCTTGGAGGTTTTCACCCTTGGTTAGAGGGAAATCCAGCTGTAACATGTCTCCATGCCATTCTGAGGCAGAGCTATTGCAATTTATTAATGACGCTGTCAAACAAATCACACACTGTATACACTAAGTGGCTGGTGGGATTTGCTGAACTGATGCTTCCAATCAAGGATAATGTCAATGGAAACCAAAACTGGTGAGGAGAAAAGCAGAGGTCAATCAGGCTTACACTGTGTGTGTTCTTCCTCTGTGATTTTTACAATCCTGCTGAGTAAATTACACAAGAAGGCTATCTCAAAGCTCGACCTGTTACTGCAAGTCTACACTCCTAAAGCAATGCTTTAAGCTCATGTGACCTTATCATCAGAATATGTTCTCACCAAGCACCGAGCCGTGGCCGTGTGCAACCGTTTGTCCCTTCATCGACAGCTGCACCTGGACACGTGTTTCTGCTTTCGTATTGAAGATGGTTACACTCACGCTCTCCTCTACTCCTGCTCGAAATACCGATGGAGCAGCGACCAAATAACCCCTTAGAAGACAGCAAGGTTGAGAGAGAGGAGGATGAAGGAATAGAGATCACAGGGGGAGTATTGGTAGGAGTTGTAAGGGAGGGAAGGCATGGTAGAAAAAGAAGACAGGGAAAGAAAGTAGAAATGGCACAAAAGGTTATCTGTCAACACGGGCCGGTTTGAAAAAAGGAAATCAAATCCACAAATCTGTTAACAGTGTACCAAAACAAGGCAATACATCTCCATCTTTGGCCCACTTAACCTTCACTCATTAATTTAAATTCATTTAGGCAAATGGGCCTGGTCATTCTCTAAACTGAAGATCACACAAATTAGAAGTGAGCAAAGACTCCGGCGCATACCCAATTGCATGCCTGTGAGAGAAGGATCAGGTGGTTGGCATTACAGCACTACAGCATTACGGCCAGAGGCAAGTGCAGTTCCTGAGAGAGAGTCATGAGAAAATCCCCCGGCTTCCGGAAGAGGAAGATAATACGAAGAAATTGACTCTATGTGTTTGATCTACAGTGAGTTCAACCAGCTCTTAGATGAGCCTGGATCAGGTGGTGGAGACCATGCTTATTTCAAGTCACATGGCTAGATGTAGTCGGGTTCACTTTGTTTTGCCCGTCTTACTCCGAAGCTGGGAGACGTTCAGTGCCTGTGTTGGATTTTTGCTGTCTTTTGTAGATAAAGGCTTTAACAAGGAGTTCTTTTATTTAGTCTGATTACATTCTGTTTGTTCTGATGTTTGTTACATCTTCAGATGAAAATTAGTAGTCAGAAGTTGACAAAAATGTCATCTTTTTATCTTTAATTGAGCTTCAAATGAAGAAGAATGTTGTAAGTTCACATTGAACTACACTTCCCACTGCAAAACATATTAGATAGATATACATCACATCTTTTGAACAACACCTCTGTAATGTTTGTTTCCCATACATCGATCCCCAACCCAAATCATCCTGTAAACCCCCTCTTTGTATTACTTCGTGTCTCGCAGTAAATAAAAACGAGTAGGGCATGAATGGATTTATACAATGTTGTTACCTGAAATACCAGGTACATAACAATCTGGCACATTAACACAAAAGGTCACCATTAGGAAACAATGTTGCGGGAGATTGCAAGGCAGCACGTTATTTAACAGCAAAGGGGGGGATTTAAAGGTTTCCAGTTCCAGCATTCGCTGCGGAAGAATGTAGCTGAGCTGAGAAGTTGTGCATGTCAGATGCCTGGTTGAGGACGACACACGCAAACCCAGGATACTTACAGTCTGTCCTGTGCATTTCCTCCGCTCGCGTTACAGATGAACAAAGTCCAGGAAAGACTCAAAGCTGTCAAAGACAACCTCAACATTTTGGTCACGGTGACCGGTGGACCACCGGATACGCGCTTTCTACGGGAGGATAACCGGGTCTTCGGGCTGATCGGAGGTTAAATGAGAATTTAACTGAGAGGGACCGAGTCTACAGCCCCCTCAGTCCATCCATGGAGGTTGGTCAGCTTGATAGATGTGCCGCCGCGTTCCGTCCAGGACTTTTTGTAATCATCCCCCCTTCTCAAAAAAAAAAAAAAAAATCCCAAGCAAATCGTGATTTTTTTTTTCTTTTTTCGTTTAGAGCCCAAAGCACACGGACAGTCCTCTCCCATGTGCCTTCACCCGCCCCGGTTCCGTTCTCTCAGATTTCAGCATTACAAATTGCGAGCGTCCTCCCACTTCATTTCAGCGCTCCGAAATCCCGCCGCGAATAAGAAGCGTTCGCCGTTCAAATCCGAGCGAGTCCCGCTTCTTCGACTCTCCCTGGTGATCTCCGAGGTCTGGGGTCGATATATTTCTTCTTTTTTTCACCCTCTCGCCCCTGAAACGGCGAGGAAGGAGTCGATCGGAGTTGGGGCTGCGCTTCATCCACTTCCAAACCTCCCTAAGTCTTCACGGAAAGAAGAGCGGCTCGGATCCGAAGGCTGGAGTCACTAGAACTGAACCTGCTGAACCTGCTATTATTAAAACGCACGGACAGAGAACTTGTAGTTTTATTTCGGAGTAACTAATCACAATAAAGCTCGTGAAGAAGAAGAGACCTTAACAAAAAGCAAACGGGACTTCTCCCTATTTGTCTTTGGAAGTCGTCAGAAACCTCCACTGCTTGGAGTGCGGTGGTTTCTGAGTAAAACTTTGCTGACCTCCAGTGGTGGATCGGAATAAATGCAACAATACCTTATGAGTTTGTAAAATAAAACTGTATTGATCGTTTAGGTCACGTTTATTAAGGACAGGTTTCTGAGGCACATTTATGACAATGCGTTTTAATAATACTGTAGCCTCAGTGTATTTTCCCCACAGTGTTCTTGAAATACAGTAAACTTAATAGCAAATAAATATGTATAAAATCAAACCAATCCTATTTTAAAGTGGGATTTGTAGCATGAAAACTCCTGCAATAAAAAGATGAGGTTTGCTTCCTGAGTAAAGTTCACAAAGACAATGTTTGGGAGGCATCTCAAACAATACCCATAACAACATATGCTCTGAATAAAGGTTCCATGGGAAAAATTAGTTAAAGACAGCCTTTTGCAAGGGGTTAGGACTTCTGCGCACTTCTGAGCAGTATATATCTGAGGCAGAAATGTGGTGATGAATTGGAAAAACAAACAAATAAAGAACACAACAAACAACAAAGAAAATGTTTTTTCTGCTGAAGTTTCCATGAAAAATTATTTCAGTCTTCCAGTCTTGAAATATTCCTGCAGGCTCAACAACAGGAAAGACAATCATTTACTCTTTTTGTCTTAAGCACAGCCGTGAATGATGCTGCCAATACTGAGGGATTTTTGTTTTCCAGCCATGGTGCTGTGATACAAAGCACACTGCAGGCGTCCTTGCTCTGGTTCAGTAAAAGTGGCCTTGGAGAAAACCACTAGGTTATCCTGCGTAACCTTCAGCCCGTACGCCTGACAGAGCTGAAGCGTAAGAGAGCCATCCAAGGCCAAGAGCTGAGACAGTTTGTCCAGGGGAAAGCAGCAGTTTCGGCTGTTGTACCCATGGCTGTATATCTGCAGTAAATCCCTGCGAGAAGACATCACATGTCGGTGCAGAGCACAGCTCTGCAGGAAGGTCAATCGCTGGGTCAGGCGGAAAAGACGCACAGGGTTTCGCTCCAGGAAAGCCTGGTTGATGGAGACAGCAAGTGAGATGGCAGGAGTTTTTCGCAGCTTTGCAGGCAACGACATGACGTGCTGCATAGCGGGAGCGGAACCTGATAGAGGAGGAGGAAAAAAACTTTAATGAAAATCAAACACAAACATTGAGTACAATTAATATTTCTGGTACATATTTTATATAAATAATATAAATATCCTACTGGCCTAAGTTATAGAGCAAACAGAGAGCCTGGAATTCTTCTTGGTTAGGATGTGTTTCAGTTTCTTTTGCATAGCAGTCCAACAGCCAACTGAGATTCTCCTGAAGATGCGTGTCATTGATGCATGGGTCGAAGCACCGCAGGGGCTCACCACAAAGACGGTAAGAGGCATAAATGTGGAAACGTACGGCCCGCTCCAAAATAGCAACACACTCTAACCCATGTGCCCTCTGGATGATCATGTCCTGTTTGACACTCCGCAAACGATCAAAAACAAAACTATACACCTGCAAGGAGAGAAATGCACGTTAGTTTTAAATGAGTACAACTAAAATATTGCAATATTCTTATATTGCTGCGTGATCATAGAATCAGGTGATCATCGGGTGCTTCGTCTTGCATCATGACATTCAGCAGTCATAATGAATGTTTTAAAATTCATATTGTGCCCAAAGGTCAAACACGGTAGACCTATGAATCAATTTTAGATCCAAACTACATATTTAATTCTTGAATTCTTGCAGGTCAAGAATAGCTTATCTTTTCCATCTGTAATATATTAAAAAAACTTGCATCCAATCCTCCCACATTATCTTCTTATTTCATTTTAAAGAATATTTAATAATCGCATCCCAATTTCATCTAAGGAAGGCTTTATTGAAACAGTACTGCAAAAAGGACTGCACTTCAATGATGTTTAGTGAAGCAAATGCAAATAACTTTCCAAGTTTTGAGATGGAAAAAGTAAATTCTATCCTCTATCTAAACTAACTTTTAGAAGTAGTTAATTTCAAGTTGCACTGGTCAGTTGTCTGTGGTAGATCTTCAGTCTATTGAATATTTGGCAGACTACTACCATTTCACTCTCAAATGTTTCCTTGGACACAAATTAAATATCCTCTCATCCAAATAGGTAAACAACCGTCACGATGGATATTATCAAAACATTACTTGCCTCAGTCCAAGGATGTAGCTGTGGGGCGGCAGCTATGTCATCAATGAGGTACACCACGGTCTTCAGCAGCACAGCAGGCGGTCGAAGATCTGCGGAGTGTGTCAAACACTTCCCTGCTGCTGGTCGGGAATATTCCTTAACAGCTCGCCGCGGGTCCCCTCGGGGCTGCCGGTCTTTTTCTGTGCCGGCCAATATCTCAAATCGGTGCAGTCGGCTCTGTGACTCACGCTCTCGCAGCTCGCAGGGGGGGCACATGGTTTGGCAGGTTCCCCGGGGTGAGCGTCCCTCCTCGTCTTCACCGCGGGTCGCCTGCTTCGTTTTTCGTAACTGCGCGTTGCCTCGATGTTCCCGGTTCTCCTGGTTCCCGGTTCGCCTCCTCAAGGAGGAGGTGATGCTGAAAGGACACAGACAACGCTTCTTCGGTAACAACTACTGGGCAGTAAAACGAAAGCCTGCCTTTATTGACTTTTCCCAGAGCATGTCAACACGGTAAGTTGTATGGCAAGTGACTCTAGACGTAAAGCTAGCATTAGAAATCAACTTGCTGACAGCAAGCTCAATTAAGGTAAAGCAAAATGTGACACAGTACCCGACTAAATCCTTGAGGATAAAACTAAAGCGCTTCGACACCGTGGAGTTTTGGGTTTGTTCACACGTTAAACAGCGTGTAAAAATAGCTTTAACGTAGGTTGGCGGACGTTAATTTAGCAATGGCTTTCATTTTAAGCTAATTTCTACTCATTGTTGAGGAGTTAGCCAGATTAGGAGCGTTACAGAACTCTACCTCTGTAAACTACATGGTCTTGTCGCTGTGTACACAAAATGACGTTAGTTGCGTCTTTATTTGTTAAAGTCTTGATTTTATACGTGTCTAAATGCTTATACTTACTTGCGACGGGTCGCTCTGGTACAGTTCATTGGGTCTTTTCTTCTATAAATTGAACAGCGGCGGGTATCTGGCTTCTCGGCGCTCTACTGCCCCCTTGCGTTAGTGACCTTGTCACGTCTATTCCCTCGCGTCCAATGTGCTGGTTCCCTAATAATTTTCATGTTAAACGGACGTTATATTTTCGTTCTTTTGTCTTCCCCAAATGGTCTTTTTGTTTCAATTTACTTTATCCTATTTATAACTGTTATCTTTCAAGACAGTCTAGACTCAACGGAGCCACCATTTGAACAACCAATGGGTTTACGAAGGCTTCTTAGCAATGTAGTCGTTATATTTAGTAATATCTTCTTTTTGATTCTTTTGATGCAACATTCCCACTAAAGTATGACAGCCATTAGGTCCTTTCAATAATTTGCCAACAATAACAACCTCCTTTGCTGTGATATCATTGCTCTTATTTCCTGCAGGCTGGCTCATTGATTCTCAAGAGGAAGCCCCATCGTAACTATTCATGATTGTCAAAAAGGAAGCAGTTGCTTTGTAAAAATGTTATTTGACAAAAAGAACATTCCGTGTAATACGTCTACCCTCGTAAAGTACTTCCATTTTTCAGAAATTCCAGAGTTGTCAATGATCTGAATGGCTTGTACATTACAACTACAGCAATGTTAATTTGGTTTTTGATTTTGCTCTTCACCTAAAATATCCACTCTCCTTGTATATTTATTTCCCAACTGTGATACTGTACTCACTGAAATATTCGTATTTCAACAAATATAAAAATATTTGCATTAAAATTTTACCGTGGTGAACAGACACTTGTTTGTCACATATTCATGACATTGCAATATCAATACTTTGTATCAAGTTGAGTTTATTCCAAAAGTTTATACAATATAACAATATAAGTAATTATCCAAGTGAATATATGATAACTTGTCGGGCCATTATTCACCTTTTTCACTACAACATACATAAATCCATACATATCGAAACTCGGGACATTAAGTGTAATGGTGTTTTCCAAGGTGCAAGTACTGTGTATCTCATTTGTGGTATTCTTTAATGTTTTGGGCAGAACAGCTCCTGGGCGCGTTCAGTGCTGAGTTGCTCTTCCTCTGCTGCCTGCTGGACCTGGGTTGTGTGACGGCAGACTAAAGAAGAAAGCTCTTGCAGCTCTGAAAATGCCCTAAAAAATGGAAAACACAAATATAAATAGGCAGTCTTGCTGGATTTCCTGTGAAGGTGTCATCGAATATTGGCAACTCCTTTTTTCAATTTATATTTGTGCCCACCTTGACAGCTCCTGAGTGATAGCATTTGATGTCATTTTCATGTCCTTAAGGCACTCCAGAGTGGCACTGTTGTCTTTCTGATCCCCTTCAATACAATCATTCAGCAGGTTCTCACTCTCCTTCAGACGAGCCTCAGCTTTGTCTTGAAGCAGATAAAAAAAGGTAAGTGATAACAATAATACCCAATGTGTCTCTACAAAACATAACCACAGAGATTGAGTATGTTAGTAAATAAATGTATTATTAAGGATATGGCTTCATGAAATGTAAATAACCTAGGAATTCCCGTCTGTCCCCCTCAATGTAGAAATTCTTCACAGGTAGCTCATGTCGGGTGGTGTCAACCGCTGTGGCTAAAACCTTATATGTCTCTGTGAATTCATAGGAAGCTTCAGCCAAAGGAGTCAGTGCAGAAATCTGATGGAATAAAACAGAGGAATCATGAACTGATCTATCTTGCAGATTGGCACACAAAAAATAAATTGGTACATTATAAAAGCATCAGATGTTTAAAACAGTCACTGGGCATTTGGCTCTAAACAGGAAGAAAGAGTGAGAAAGTTGTCTTTCATAAATTTCTAACTTCCTGAGAATGTTGAAATATCCCACCATAAATGTGCTAATGAATATTATGTACACTAGAAAAAATTCTAGTAATAAAACATTTTGGAACAATGCTTGTTGTGGCTTGGCTCAAGGTTACATTTAAATTATGTCAATTCAAGTGTTAGATAAAGCAATTACAGTCCAAGGAATTCTGGATCAGTTGGGCCCGGACCAATACTTGAGAATAAAAATCTGATCGACGTGACAGTATTACAAAAGTCACAGAGAAATCTATTGCTGTTCTCTTTATTACGACACTGCTCTATGAAGCTACTTATAAGATTATATATGTTAACCCCGACCCCAGAAGCTTAATTCAGTAACATTTTTGTTTTTGATAATGTGCAGATAGTTGACAGATAACATACCAAAGAGTAACTCAAGGTTTGCTGCTGTTCATTTAAGTGTCTGTTCTATTAACTCTAAGGGGAAATGTAATTATTTCCATAAGCTAAATTTAAATAACTAAAATGGTTTGGTTTGAAAAAAATTAAAGTGCTTGCTGAGTATTTCTTCTACTTTTGCCACAGTGAATCAATCTCCTCCATTTAACCCTAGTCTCTGTACCCTCTTCTCTCATACCAATTAACATCAGGTCCTTCTTCACTACACCCATAAATCTTTTCCTTGGTCTTCTAGACCTCCTGTCTAGCAGCTCTTACCTCTGCATGCTTTTACCAATATAGTCACAATCCCTCCTCTGTACACGACCAAGACATCTCAGTCTGGCTTCACTGACCTTTTCTCTAAAGCGTCACAGATGTGCTTTAGACTCATTCCTGATTCTATCCATCCTCATCACTCCCAAAGACAACCTCAACATCTTCATCTCTTGTACCTCCTGCTCTGTTTCCTATCCTCTTCAATGCCACTGTCTCCAAACTATGCAACATTGCTGGTCTTACAACTGTTATGAAAAACTTTCCTTTCATTCTGGCTGGTATTTCTTTATCACACATTACCCCTGACACTTTTCTCCACCTGCCCAAACCCTCTTTTCCCCACTCTCCATTGCTCTGGACTGTTGACAGTCAGTAATTAAAACGATCTTCAGTGCAAAGTACTTAAAACCTTAAAAAAATAAAATCTCACCCACCTACTTTAAATTATAATAATTTATCTGTACATATGTTCATAACTGCGCAATATTTCATAACAGTTACATGTACAATATTTTTTCATACTCTTGTGCACTCCTTATCTTTCACTTGTTACTTAAGACCTTAAGACACTTTATGGTTTTCACCTGTTACTTAAGACACTTTATAGTTTATTTGTATTTCTTATTCTCCCCTTTGTTTTTACTTTTTATACAATTTTCTACTATAATTTATTATTGTTGTATTTTTCTTGTAACTCTGGCACAACAATTTCCTTCGGGATAAATAAAGTTGTTCTTATTCTTAATCTTATTCTTATTCTTTAATGCAGCCTAACCAATCCACTTGGGTCCCTCTCATTCACAATCATTAATTCTGTCTTGCTGCAACCAACCCTCATTCCTCTCCTTTCCAGAGCATACCGCCACTTCTCTAGATTTTCTTCCAACTGCTCCCTGTTCCCACTACACATCATAATGTCATCTGCAAACATCATGGTCCATGGACATTCCTGTCTAACCTCATCTGTCAGCCTGTCCACCACTGCAAACAAGAAGGGGCTCAGAGCTGATCCCTGATGTAGTCCCCCCTCCACCTTGAACTTCTCTATCACACCTACAGCACACCTCACCACTGTCTCACATCTTGTATGCATGTCCTGCATCAGTCTAACATACTTCTCTGCCACTCAAGACTTCCACATACAATACCTTAGTTCATCTTTAGGCACCCTTAGAGGCACTATTCAAGACACTTGAAAAGTTACCATTGCCCATGTGCTTAAATCTGGCAAGTCCTCTGCAATCTGAGACAAACATGATCTGTTGGACAAACACCTAGGCTAAATTAACCCAACTATGTTTTCCTGTTTGTGCAGTAGCTCAACCTGACCTGCAAATCCAGTAGGTTATTCATCTGTCTGTTCTTCTCCATGAGGAGGTAGCGGCGCTTCTTTTCGTGGACCTCCTTACGCAGAGCCTCTTCTTCCTCCATCACTTGCAGTAATCTTGCCTCCGCCTCAGCCTTCAGCTTCGCAGTGTTGTTCTCCATCTGATGTCAAAAAGCAAAGGGCGAGAGCCAGATCATTCCACATTGTGTAAGTTTCTAAACCAAAAGTCCTCACTAGACATAAGTTATTAACAGTTCAGTAAACAACTTGTACAGAAAAAGTGACAGGGCTGAGCCTCTCACATAAACTTACTTAATGAACATGCTTACCTTTGCAACAAGGTAGGCCAGTTGAAAAGCTTGCATCTCAATAAACCTCTTGTCATTTTCTTGGTTTTTCACAGCTTCTACAGCATTGGTAATGACTGTTTTATCTTTAAAAAAAAGAAATTCTGATAAAGGACAGTTCATTATGAAAATTAAATTCTGATATCATTAATCAGTTTACCTTTAATGGCTGATATATCAAAGTCGGGCCCAAAGCAGTGTCCATCTGAAAATGTTGACTGCAGAACACTTTTCCCTTCTAGTGACGGGTCAGCTTCACATGACAACATTGCTGTAAGTGCCATGAGAGCAAATGTAAAATTTACATACAGCTTTCATTCACAAAATGAATGAGAACTGAGTGACAGGTAAGCAAAAATGATTACATAAAAATCAAAGTAAATTTGAAGTCTTCTAAGTTTAAGTCTTCAAAAAATAAGCATTTGTGCTGATCCCGGTACAAACACTTACACATCCCAAGAGCCTGTGGGGCCAATGAGCGTCTTGGTGACATCCCCAATTTTGGTTTGACACCACTTGGTTTAGGGGAAGAGGGCCTCAATGGCACAGTGACAGTGTCATTGGTCAAGGAGTTGCTCTATAAAATTAAAACAATAGCATAGTCACAAAAAAAGTGGGTGGGTGTAGTTTAATAGACCAACTGATGAAAACAGTTAACTGATTAGCTGTTTCTAGTATCAGTATGCAAAGGGGATATAACTTCTGATTTTTAACATCAGCGTCTCAAATCTTCTTACTAAATATAATTTGCAATGTTTGCTTGGTCTGTCCTGATGTATTAAATGTTAACATACAGATGAATAAAAATGTCATATACCTTGGATAAAGATGACTTTTGACCAGACTGCAGATACCGAGACTTGACGACATTTCCACTTTCTAAAGATTGACACATAGGTTATAAGACAGAAACAAAAGTTGTGAGATAAAACTTTGTCTGTTATTATGTGATGAAAATTAACAGGTCATAAGACTGTTTATGTTGTTATTATTATGGGAATGTTTTAAAATGTTTCTAAATACAGGTCATCCCCCATGTTAACCTCACTATGTAAATGTAGAGAAACAATAAACTAACTGGCATAAAGCAGTCACAGAGATGAGAGTTTAATTAATTTGACAGCAAAACCAAAAACACCTTTAAATCTACAGACTGATGCCAGATGCCAAATTAGTTTACTATCAACTTACGTTTACCGACTGTGTTGCCAGTTTTTTTCCCAAGTCCACTGTTACTGGCTTTACTCGTGCTGTTCCGACTTCTTGTGCTGTCAACGTACACAAAAGCAGCAATTCATTAGTAATGTGGAAGGAATTCGGGTTGACATTACGACTTTTATATTTATGATATCATCAAATATTTGAGGATATCGCAAATATCAAACGAAACATTTTCAATACATCAAAACGAGTGACGTTAGCCTGTGGTGATACTTCGCTAAATTCTCATTTTGGGCAGCTTAATGAGACGACCTTAAATTTCCCTTATCACTTCATTTGGTAGTTTTAATATGTGTACTATTGAATTCATCATTTGGAGTGGGGAAGTCAGCACAGCTGAAAATAATGTGACATTACTCAATTAAAACGATTAACTGTCTAATGCAACTGAACGTCGTTCCAACAGAATCGAGTTCTTCTTTAAATGAATTGGTTCCAAATTTGCAAGTACGATATCGACAGATATTAATATCAAATGTCTTAAGTTACCTTTTCGTGTCAGAGGAAGTATCTTTTAAAGTACTGGGCGCAATTGTTTTTCTCGACGCCATTATGTTTTGAAGTAACCCGCCGGCGGTCCGTCTATTCCCCTTCCGGTAGCAACAGCCGATAAGAAAGGTTCCGGGGATCTTTGAATATCTGTGGCCTATTGTAAATTTTAAAAAATCCAGTGGTTTAGTGCTGGTGTCTGTCACAACAATACCCTTCAATCACAGTAAATCTATTCCCCAGGGTAAGAGAGAGGATATAGCTCTTTTTTCATACCCAGTGTTATCCATGAAACCAATTTATACTTAGGCACAAACACCGCAGTGCTCAAATACTTGCATTTGAGTTTGAATAAGAAACAGTGCACTTAACCACATTCATGAAATGATAATAAACATAGGAATAAAGTAAGCATTGTCATATCATCCTTTCCTTTTTTTCTTTTCTGTAATTACATTTTGGTGTTAATTATTTGCAAAACCTCATTGAATTTAAAAACAATGGAATTTCTTCAAAACAGAAAGCCGTCATTCAAGGAGTCATAGTAAAATTCCTATATTATGTGAAATCGTTCTCTAATATTCAATATTCTCTCCCTCTCCTCTATACCATTATTATCTCCGTGTGTGGGTTTGGAGACTAAGTGTCCATTTAATTGTTATGTGAACAGTTCGCTGCAACACCAGTTTGATGTCGTTTGGCCAGGTTTGTTGATAAAAATCAATTTGGTAATATTTGAAAGGCTACTTATTCATAGATTAATGCTCTTCTATATCTTGCAATATGATCCTCTAGCTTGATATTGTATGTATTTTTACAAAACCGTTTTTAATAGATTATATTTTTATATCAAGTGGGTGTTCATCTATCAAAACAATTGTAGAGCATGTCTACTGGACTGTATCCAGAATTGTTGATGCCACCCTTGTCATGTAGCAGCTATCGAGAAATTAAATAGACTTGTATGGATGGCTAGTAAAGCAATGTAGAAAACTTTAATGCTATCTGAATTGCTACAGTTGAAATAGAATATGTTTATCGATACATATTTAATAGTTTGCTAATATTATATTTTAAAGTGCTAGATGTCCTTATGGAAGCTTTTACAACTAGATTTATTTGACAAATCATGATTTCTTTTTAGGTGGCTCTTCATTACTGTTTGTAAATGATTTAAATGTCACACGTACTTCACATGTGTTAATAATTTCTCTTCAGTTAACATGCTTAACTTGCCCTCTGATAGTCATATTGATTTTGATTTTTAAGTGTGATATAATGGGCTTTTATATTACACCATATTGCTAAATAGAATGTAGACTTTTAGAGTAAAAAGGATAAAATAAAAACTATTATTGATCCAGTTACCACTAGATGGGTGTAAACGTCTGTGTTCACTGTCAGCCGAAAAACTCTTGTCTCTAAGTTGAACCTTGATTACATTTTCTTCTCAAGAAATTCATGAACTTTTCCCCTCCAATTATGTAACACATTCAAAAACTTCTGTTTTTATACTGTATAAACACAATTTGTTGTTAAGCATTGCACCTGACTGTCACTTAAAGAAGTCCAAAATAACTTGTCTCCTCTATAACATTGTGTTCTAAGATTTTTAAATTTAGATTATTCAATACTGTATGCAGCCAACAGTCTCCACATCCTCACTATTTGTATTTATTTACTACAACACAACGCTGTTTGAGATGCCAAAATATTTGTGCCATGCAGCCTATATGTGATATTTAATAGAGCATGCTTTTTCTTAATATAATTTGGAGTGTGTGATGCATTGAGAAGACGACAGGAGGCAGAGCTCGGGGTAGCAGAGGTAAAAATGTTGAGGTTTTCTTTGGGAGTGACAAGAATGGATAGGATCAGGAATGAGTTTGTCAGAAGGATAGCAGATGTTAGATGTTTTGGAGATAAAGTCAGATAAGCTAGACTGAGATGGTTTGGACATGTATAGAGGAGGGAAAGCCAATTTCATGGTATACGCATGCTGGGGTTGGAACTGCCACGCAAAATCTGGAAGAAGACTGCAGAGGAGATTTGGGGATGTAGTTAAAGAGGACATGTTCCTAGTAGGTGTGAGAGATGTGTGCAGTGGAGTGGATCAAATGGAGAAAGGTGATTCACTCTGGTCAACCCTAAAAGGAGCAGCCAAAAGGGAAAGAAGAAAGAAAAGGGGATGTATATTTCTCTTAGGCAGGTCAAATGCCAAATAAAGGTTAAAATCACTTTAGTGTATACTGTGTGAATCCAGTCCATTTGATGGGCACTTTGGAAAAGCAACAAGCAAGATCATGTTTTCCGTGTGTTTTTTCATGCATGTTACATAACAAATCTGCATCTTCATCCCCTGTGTGTGAATATGTACTTACCAAGATCTCCTGTCTATAGGTATACTAGATATTTGTGCACACAAGCCTTAAAAACAAAGAGTGTGCTGATCTCAGCAGTCTGAACTGGATTCAGACTCCAGTTAAGACAACAGCAAGACAGCGGGTGTGGAACTGGGTGGTAAACAATGGAGAGACAGGTATGGAGGGGAAAGTACTGATAAGTAACAGTGGGCATCCAAATTGTTAGAAATGTAAAGAGGTAGATTGTTGTAATATTGTCTCTCTATTAAAATAATCTTATTTGTGACAAATATTTAGAGCCCATTTGGGGATGACATACAGTGGATTGGGTTTGACTTTTTTTGTGTAGAATGTGTGTGGTATGTCAATGATTTCTCAGAGTGTAAAGTAGCCCCCCACCCCTTCTCTACCTTTGCTCCCCTGCTCCCGTTCACCCCCACTCAGAGGGTAATAAAGCCTTGAGAGCTGGCTACTGTGTGTCTGCATGCAGGCCGGTCATCTCTCACCACCAGGCAATGCAATAACCAAAAGGGGCTTTGAGATGGACAACATGTTCTTCTGATCAAGGTGATATTAGAAATATCACTTGAATGAAGTAATATTACTCTTGTCAGAATAATATCAAATTTAGTCACTAAGGGAGTTTCATTTCTTCTTCCCTCTAAAGTTAAAAGATTAGGAGCATGAGGGGTTGCAGTAAAAGAGTGAGAAGTGCATGTTGAATGACAGCAGTATCAGGAGATGAAGAGTCACTGTATAAAAGGCCTTGTCTGTTTTCAAGCCCAACACCTTTACCTTGCTCTCGGCTCCGAAACTCTGACGTCTTCAGAAGGATTCATCTATGTCATTGTGACCTCACTGATACTCTGCTTTTCTTCTCAAGGCGATTAAGATGCAAGATAATGATGCAATATGAATATTTGCGAAAACATAAAGAGTAGAAAGTTTTCCTCAGTTCTCCTAACACGTGTGTTATCCATAGTTTATTTATCCACTCATGCAGCCCCCCTCTCCCTATTCCCTTTTCGGTAAAACTGTTACTCATCGTAGCCCAGTCTGCCAGTCTGGTCCACATAGCCTTCCAGGAATGCCTCAAATACACAGTGCCTTATACAGTAAAAACCAATGAGCAGCACTACTTCCATCTCTTGAATCACTTACTGAACTATATCACTTATCCGGCATTCATAATAGTGAATTACTGTCCTGGTTTACTGATTGAGGTTTTCTTGATATATCTATTAAAGATATTTTCATGCAAAGAGTGTGCTTTCTCTGAAACATAGAAGATCAAATTTACTTCCTATACTGCACCAGGAATGCATTTTTGTTGTCAGGCCACGTCAGTCCTCCGGAGCAGACGGAGTTTGCTCTTTCTATGGAGGACGAGAAATGAGACCTGGAAGCTACAGGACAACCATGTATTAAGTCATTAAGCCTCCTTCAGTTGTCTCAGTGTTTAAACAGTGGGGTATTAGCACATTGTTGACTTCTTACATTTGCACTATATGGGAGGCTCTCATGGTCTAATCCTCACACTTTGAGTGTAATCACCCAGGTTATATGCAAGTGCAAATATGAGCTTAGAAATAAGCACCAGTGTAATAAGAAATACCACTGAACCTTAAACATGGAGAAAAATTGGGTTTATTAAAGCCCCTGAAAAAACCCTTAAAGTAGAAATATTACTTTTACTTTACATATTGTGTCTTTGTCATCAAAATATTTATTTAAAATAACCTCATACTTTAGAAGATACATTTCTCATCATTAAAAATCTGTACAACCTCAGGAATATCTATAGATACTCCATCAAATGGCCTGGAGCATTTTTTTTCATTTCATGTACATGGCGCTCATCTCTAAATACTGGCATGTGAAGGGCTAATCTTTGCTGGCCGTGACCTCAGTTTGATGTTCACTCATGTGGATTGTTGCTGTGTTTACCTGGCAGATTCAAACAGGGAGGCTTCTCAAGCTGTCCACAGTGCAATTTACTACAGAAAGAACCTTTTGAAACACAATTACAAACCACGACAGCAGTCAAGAAGTTTCAGAGAATTTTTTTATGCAACTTTTAAACTAGTATCAGATTTGTTTTATGTATGTCTGTGGGATACTCTCTTTTTCAGAAAACTGAAGAGATGAAATACGGCTGTGAATGTATGTTTTAAAATTACAAATGAGAGATGACCATCATAAGCAAGCATGACTGTGTGTGTGTGTGTGTGTGTGTGTGTGTGTGTGTGTGTGTGTTGTGTGTGTGTGTGTGTGTGTGTGTGTGTGTGTGTGAGAACCATGTACATCGCTTTAGCAGGGCAGTGTAGCGTGTAGTGCAGGAGTGAGCAGAGGCGGCCCATGCGAGCACAACCCCAGTACCCTGGTAATCCCTGCATTTCAGGAGCCCTGGCCCGTACTTGATGAGCTTGAGCAAGAAAAAGGTTGCACTCTCTCGTGTGTTTCTCTCTCTCTCTGTCTCCCTCTCTTTCTCTTTCTGTCGCTCACTCTTTTATTCCCCCTCTTTTTCTCATGCTCCCCTCCTCTCCATCCCCTGGAGCCACTTTGCGAATGAATGAATTCCAAGTGTTTACTCAGCAACTCTGTCTGCCTCTCTCATCCCCTGTATCTCTCAGGTTATCATCAAAAGGAGAACCTGCAGAATCACCGCTTACATAAATCACTTGTGAAATTAGACAATGGAGAAAGGTTATTGATGAGTTATGTTGTGGTTGTTCCCGATATTTACTTAAATTAATTTTCATGAAGCAAAAAAGTCAAGATCGAAGAAATCTGTCATTGCAACAAAAAACAGTAGAAACAAAAACCTCCTCACCTTCTCTTTTTCACTTGGAAATAACAAAACAAGTTCAAAATCAAAACTGAACTAAAACTGAAAATAAATAACATATCTAAAACAAAAAAAAAACAAAACATTTTTTTAAAGGATTTCAGAGCCATTTAATTACATTCTAGATTAATTTAACATTAATTCAATTAATGTGCACAGTCATGGAATATTTAAGAAATATTCACATTTTATAAATAATAGGTGACAACTATCCAAGAGTTTTAACATAAAAACCGTGTAGTGCAACCAAATAATCACGGTGGTTAAAGACAGAAACTAACACCTGCAATTTTTTTATAACACTTCCTGTAATCAACTTGAAGTGTAAAAGGAGCAGTGTCAGCTCTTCCACCGGCCTGAATCCTTCATGTCAACCTCAACTGCAGCTATTTGTGCACAGTATAAGGCTCCCATTTGAATGACTCCTTTATTTTGTTGCCTTTTTATTTGAATTATGGGTAATTAACCACAAGGTAATGTGTCACACAATCTCTTTCAGTGCAATTCAAAATTCCTAGTTGCCACATTGTTTACAGTTTTACTACACAAATTGAAGCTATCATTGTCAAGTAGTATACAGATACTATGTTATTATAATTGATTAGCATCAGTCAGTTACATCTTTGTAACACGGGGACAAAGTTTGGGTCCAAAGTTTGCATTGCACAAAGACGAGTACAGTGTTTAGCCTGCGTGTGACACTGACTGTCATAAAATGACACCACAGAAGAGGATGAGTGTAAAGGGAACTGTAGAGGTGCAGAGAGGTGTAGGGAGGCTCTGATGGGGTTGTTGCGAGGGGATTAGCAAGAGGCCGCAGGCCCCGAGGCAGAGGGCCCGTTTCCTGGCCTGAGCCCCTGTTTGTCCTGCCTGACCTGGCAGCTCTGGGGCAGATCCTGCTTGGATACAGTCCCGCTCCCACGCCTGTCTGAAGCTGTTAGCCACTGACTGTGAGTAGCTAGCTGGGCTTAGGTTTGTCTGAGCAGAGACTGAGCTGGAAGGGGTCCAGTCATCTGTGGGGGAAAGCCTGTTTTCTGACGGCAGACTGACGGGAAACTGACATCTTGTATAACTCTTGTAGAGGTAGATAGATAGATAGATAGATAGATAGATAGATAGATAGATAGATAGATAGATAGATAGATAGATAGATAGATAGATAGATAGATAGATAGATAGATAGATAGATAGATAGATAGATAGATAGATAGATAGATAGATAGATAGATAGATAGATAGATAGATAGATAGATAGATAGATAGATAGATAGATAGATAGATAGATAGATAGAGTAATATAATTCTATTTGCATAGTGAAAGTAGGATGTTTTGCAAAAGGTAAATGATAATGTTACTGATATCTTGATGTTCATCACACTTGCTCTACATTGTATCTATCAATACAGTTTCATGAAGAGAAACAAAGTCATGTTATTCCTCAAATGGTGTTTTCATTTTACGTTGGTATGTTGGTATTTATTATGGTATTTCATTCTATGTTTTCCCATATGAAGATGTGATATAATTATCACAGATCCAGATCCGTAATATTAGTAATAGCGTGCATCGCCTCTCCTAATAGTTACAGCAGCAGGTCAACCCTCTATGCGTGTAACACTTTGTAGTTTTTCTGTCATTTTCCAATTAATCAATTTGAACCGCTGTTTTGTTGAGTGAGTGTTGTGCACATACCAATTGTGCGAAGAACTGTGTTTTCACTTCGAAATCCAAAAAGATAACAACTCTTCTCACTGGCCAAGGGCCTGTTTGATTATCACTCTCCAAAAATGAAAATGAAATGCAGCGATATTTACTTTTCTTCCCCAAAAGCTTTCATAGCTGAATTGCTTGTTTTCAGTGGCTTGTTATTATTTTTCAATTGGTGGATTGGCTGTTGGGTTTGGAGTAGAACAGAGGAGCTCTGTGAGTGTTGTTTCTGCCCTGGGTATACACACAGCTGGAAGGGGAACCCCCCGGAGAACAGCAGAGTAATACAAGGGTCATTAGTAAATCTGTGTGTGTGTGTGTGTGTGTGTGTGTGTGTGTGTGTATTTGCGGGAGCTTGCGTCACAGAATTTACGGGAGCCCAGCTTGTGTTTAAAATATTTGAAATTCAGGATAATTAAAAGGCATGTTTATTGAATTTGATTGACGCGTTGTCTTCATGGGCACCAGCTCAGAGCCAGCATTATAATTCAATATCAGATATGCATTATGTATCGATATCTTAACTATTGCTGGAATTGGAAATCCTGGACTCTAGTCCAGCTGCCTCCGTCGTCATCGGCAGGCCAGTGGCGTCATTCCCGCCCTGCCTTATAAAACTGTCAACGCCTCTCTCTCTCACCTGGAATGACACAGACCATCCCAAGCACAGGGGCAGGACAGGGGGGCTGATTTTCTATTTTTTTTTTTGTTTTTGGCCGAAACTCGACATCAGAGGGGCGAAAGGCGCATCTCATCCCGCTTCTCTCCCGGCATCAATTCCACGAAAAGAAAGCCATCCCATTTTCTTTTATGAATCTGGCAAATTATTCTTATTTCTCTGGCATGTGCAACATGACCGCGGAGACGCAGCACTCGCCCGCCGAGGCCAGTCCTGTCGTCATGTCTCCCAACGTCAGTCTCGACTCGCCGTTGCCTCCGCCGCCACTGATGCTGCAGGCCCGGTCTAAGGACAACATCCTCATCAAGTCCGAACCGAGGGGTAACAGCCCCAGCACGGAGGACGCAGCCGCTCTGGGGCAGACCGAGGAGCACCTGCCCGCCGGGAGCCGGCGGAGGAAGCGGCCGGTGCAGCGGGGGAAGCCCCCCTACAGCTACATCGCCCTCATCGCCATGGCCATCGCAAACTCCCCCGAGAGGAAGCTCACACTGGGGGGTATTTACAAGTTCATCATGGAGCGCTTTCCTTTCTATAGGGAGAACTCGAAGAAGTGGCAGAACTCCATCCGCCACAATCTGACCCTCAACGACTGCTTTGTCAAGATCCCCCGAGAGCCCGGGAGACCGGGCAAAGGCAACTACTGGACCCTGGACCCCGCGGCAGAGGACATGTTCGACAACGGCAGCTTTCTGAGGAGGCGGAAACGGTTCAAGCGCACGGATGTGAGCACCTACCCCGGGTACATGCAGAGCTCCAGCGCGTTCACTCCCACCCCGATGGGGAGGCCCTCGTACCCCAACACCCTGTACGCAGGGATCGGAACCGGTTACGGGTCGCAGCTGACGGGCGCGTCCCCGCACCCGGCCATGCTGCATCACTACCAGACGTCTGCCGGGGTCGGCCAAGGACAGCCGCGAATGTTCAGCATCGACAACATCATCAGCCAGCAGACGGTGGTGCAGGGCACCGCGGGGGGCGATCTCAACCCGCAAACTCTCGGCCTGGGTGGAGGTGACCTCGGCACCATGACCTCCAGTTGCTCGGTCGCCGGTTCCGACCCGTCGGCGTGCTTCCAGAGCCAGACTATCAACCCGTCGGCGAACATGCTGGGCAGAAACAGCGGGAACATCTCCTCCAACCTCACCGCCGGGTATCCTTACTCATCCTCCTCCTCGGCGTCGCCGCCGAATCTCCCCAACATGAGCCAGTCGGGGTTTTCCCCCGGGAGCTCTCAGGTGTACTGCTCCGGGAACCGGCTCTCCCTGCCGGCACTGCGCCCGGCCTCCTGCGCCGAGCACACGGAGCAGCTTCTGGGCCTCTCCGGCCCCATGAACACCTACAACAACTCCTACATGAGACAGGCCAACTTCGCATCGGGCTTAGAGCGATACATGTGACACGAATTGAAAACAATCTAATTCTTTTTAAACTTTTTATTTTTAATAAAAACGAGATAGAAAGATATAAAAAGGAAGGACAGCTGGAATTAAGACGCAGCCCCTCCGTTTTTAGAAAAGACTGGGATTTGTATTAAATCAGTAAACGACGCCCTGAAAAGTCACTCTTAACACATGACTGTAAAATATATATATATATATATATAAGTATTTTGTGATCATGTGAAACTAAACGAACATGCCTGAAGTTTACACATTCCTGGTTTAAAGGTGTAAAGCCATTTAGACACATTCCATTACTCTTTATCTCAGAGAGATCCGTGTATTTCGTTCATGTCCTTCCTGTTTTAACGTTGACGTGTGTTTTTGTTTTTTTTTCTCCAAGTATTTTCATTTTTGGTGTAAATATGTTTCTGCTGTAAAATATCAAGTTATCATTGCTGATGCGTTGAAATGCTGAAATCAACTAAAAATAAATGCCTTTTTGTAATGACAAATTGTTATAAATGTTTTATGACTGTTGACATCTCACAGAGACCGTGTTCCGCTTCGTTGGGCCAACTAGACATTTTCTATTTTTACGTTTTGTACTTTCATCTGGCTTCTGTTTAACTCCATTCATTTCCCCTCCAGAAGCAGTTTTCAGACAGAATACAGACGTAAGAGACAGTGAAACAAATTCTTCCATTACAAGTGGGCGTTTTATTGCAAATACATTTGAAAATGAAACACACTAGACTTTTATTGGATTAAAAACAGCTCTATAAATAACTTCGAAGTAAAGTGAAAACCGCCTTTGTTTTTTCCGAAATCCAGCAGGCCACACGTTTTCCCGGGACAATGAATGAATTAATAGATGCGTAAATATATTACTATTAATACTAGAAATAACAGCATCATTTTTTATTCAAGATAAATATCAGATACATTAGCTAATGATGCTTGAAGAAGTTGTTTTCTTTAGAAGTTTCAGTACAACTTATAACTGGTTATCTACTCGAGGCTTTACCTTTTATTTAGAAATGATCTCCTAGAAGTCACCTCGTTTTATCCATAAAACGCCATGTTTTCTATTTTCATTACTGTCTGCCTTTAAAACATGTCGTCACTTGCATTCAAGTGCAAGTCCCCCCCCCCCAATAATGTGTTGTTTTATTTAATTCATATTTTTTAACTAAACACCATGTGACACCAACATCACAAGAATGGTTGAAAAGCCTTGGCCACTATTTCACAAAAAGCTGCTCACTTAAAATCTATTCTGACTGGTGATTAGCTTATTTATTTATTTATTTTTTCAAATAAAAATACTATAATACAAGCAGAATACAAGCAGCTGGTATAGATTATTATACAATAGGTAAACAAACAATTGTATTGCAGTTTGTGGTTACTGGATGTATTGTTTGTTGTTTGTTGTTGTTTGTTTGTTTCCTTTCTTTTACAACCCTGCAGTGAATAAATAATTAACCGATTACAAGTGGAAGTGCAACTTTGTAACGTAAAGATACAGAAATATTACTTAATAATGAAAACAGAGGGGGTGAGTTAGTCAGTCCGAGCTAAACGGATCCTCCAAATAAAAGACCAGATTCGGGAAATCAGAGTATCAAATATTTTGAGCACAAACTGTTCAGAAGATGCAAGCAAAGTCACAAATTCTGAGTGATGCAATCTAAGTGTGCATCTATTGCTCTCCGCATAAAGACTACCGTAAAGAATGACAATGAGTTAAATCTGAATTTATCTTACTAGTTTTCAAATCTTTTCATTTAATAGAATCTCAGCTCCCGAGTGGACGTCTTTCTGTTGCCAGTTTTTGCAAACTTTTCAGCCTGATACCACTTCAAGGATGTGGATTCAGCGCCGGACCAGGATCCAGTCATAGGACCAAGCTTTTTGCCACTAGATGGAAGCAAAGAGACATTTTCAATTTTTTACACGCATTGTCATTGGGTTTAACTATATACATTATTTCGACAAAGGTCAGCAGTGAAATAAAAACCTAAATAAAAATATAAAAGAAAAGTGGAGCTGACTGCTTTTTTAAATTCCACAATGCTGTGGTTGCCTTACATGGATACGTATGGGGGGGGGGGGGGGAGTACATGGATGACTATTTGGTGTTATTTGATTTCTCGGTCATTTCTTGATGCAACAAGGATTTGTTGGTAGGATTGAGTCGACTATGGTAGGATGGAGATGACTATTTGGTGTTATTTGATTTCTCGGTCATTTCTTGTTGCAACAAGGAT
Source organism: Fistularia commersonii (assembly GCF_037954325.1). Classification (NCBI taxonomy): domain Eukaryota; kingdom Metazoa; phylum Chordata; class Actinopteri; order Syngnathiformes; family Fistulariidae; genus Fistularia; species Fistularia commersonii. The sequence continues at coordinate 9,813,394 of NC_141299.1, read as the reverse complement.
TTGTTGGTAGGATGGAGTCTGCTCCCTGGTGTAATCGTTATCTATTAGGAATAGATTGCACTGTTTTGCATCAAATATGTAAAACTTAATTTGTAAAAAAAAAAATTAACCAAGGCCAAGTGTTTGTGTTGAACTGAGATGGTCAGCATTACAACTGCCAAATATAAAACGTGATAATGAAATGTTAATCCATTAGGACAGTAGAAAAAACAGGGGCATCCATTTTTACTGATGTACTTTAAAATAATCTACATCTTCCCAGGGAAGATTGGGCTCAGAGGACTTGAAAATGTGGATGATGGAGAAAAACAGTGTGTTATCCAGTTATATACTGCAGGTAATTTTCCTGCCACATGACCACATATGTCAGAATGTGATATACAGAAACAAATATACAGGTTACAATTTTCATTAACTCTGTCCTACGTTTTCTTTTTTTAATCCACAACATGCATTGTGATGCATAATACTCTGTCTCACGCATACTTCATATATGACAATCTGTATTTTTAGTCTAAATATTGGAAGTGGCCGTTTTTCGTGAATTCAGGCGTTTCTGGATAGTCGATTCAGTGTAAACATCATTTTAGTTTTTTAATACGACAGCGACAAAAAGAAGGTCGACGTGTTCTTTGTGCTGCTATTCAGGCAGCAGGAGGCGCTACAGCACAGGGAACGGACAAATATGAGCGATTCCTCTCTCCGAGGTAGGTGAACGAAACTGACGGAAACGTTAAAAAACTCGGTAAACGCCAAATATCACGCTACTTGTGGGCAACCGGGTGAGCTGTCAAAGTTGATTAATAATCAAGTAATTATGTCGATGATGTGCAGCAACGCGATGTGAATTGTGACCAATTCAACGCGCACACACATTAAGAAATTAATCAACATAATCTCATATTGAATTGATTTAATTGAGATGCTCAAGCATTGAAGAAAAATGCGGTAAATGAATCAAAAGAAACGCGACTAAATCATTTGTCCTGGAAGTCAAACGGTATCAATTTCCTTTGTAAATAAAATAAAAATAATGAATCAGGATCGCTTAAGATGCCCTGGAACCTCTGAGTCCCTCCTCAAGGACAGGAAGAGTTCTTCAAGACCGAGCAGTGGAGCAGGTGTAATGTGTGTGTGTGTGTGTGTGTGTGTGTGTGTGTGTGTGTGTGTGTGTGTGTGTGTGTGTGTGTGTGTGTGGGTGGGTGGGTGAGGGGGGGTAGTAAACTTGAAACCGGAAGGTAAGGGAAAGTCCAAAGGTATGGATGTCATAACACATCATCCGATGAGCAGATGAGGGGCAGAAATAAAAGGAAAATAAAAATATATAGATAAATTAAAACAAAGGGAACGCAACAAAGACTCAAAACACAAACAATTTCCTGTTTCATCTACAGGCCTTTTACTCGTGACGTGGACTCGAAACAGCATTCCTGTTTCTTTTCAAACGAATAAAAACTCCAACTTTCTGTACGAGAGAAATAAGGAAAACCTGCTCACCGCAATACGCACAATATTTCAATTTGATATTAAAAATGTTGGAACTATATAAAAAAAAAAAACACATTTTCAATTTCTACACACCCTGATAATTGATTGCGTTTTAAAATTAACTGCAGCTCAATCTTTATTTAAATGTTGAATTTTAACCGGGTTTAAGAACAAAAAGGCATTGTAAAGACCACAAACTATTCACAGTAATCCCACAGCACGTACTGCTACTACTGGAAATAATACTTACCCCGTGTCCAGTGACTGATCGGTTCGTAAAGTACATCATAACATTATAATATCATTATAATACGACGAATCCCACGCTTGTGTGTATAGTTGTTTACGGTCATTCACTCCTTTGAAAGAAAGACGGAAAAAGAAAAGTTTCTCCGCATTACAAGAAGAGAGATGAAAAGGTTTAAAATGTTTTCTTCGTGGTTTCTCTCCAGGTGAGTCAACAGAAGCCGACGGAATTATTATTTCTAATAGCTTTCTAATCGTCCAGTTCCTGGTAACTGTGACTCAAAGATCACGTGACCAGCGAGCGCCTATAAATTCCTTATGAGCGCAAAGGAGGAGAGTTTGACAGTCTGTCTGGATTCGAACCCGAACATTGCGCGCAAAAAAACGGGGGAGACGCTTCGGACATCCCATAAGCGGACCGTTTCCGACGAATACCAACATCGGGGGGGGATATCCGGAGGACTTCCACGCGTCGAGCAGGACGAGCCGATGGTGTCTTATCTGCGGTGAAAGCTGAAGTTCTCCCGTCTTGCGTGGAACGCGGCGCCCACGCCTGAGCAGATCCGGACGAACGGGAGTCTCCGAAGGTCGCAGAGTTACTTTTCTCTTCTTTTTTTCCCTCCCATACACATCTAACCATGTGTCTTTTCCGTCGTCCGAGACAAAGCTGCAGCAACCGAAGTGCGGTGCGGTCGTAGTGGGGGGTGTAGGGGTGGAGGTGGTGGTGGTGGTGGTGGCGGAGGAGGAGGAGGAGGAGGCAGGGTGTCTGTGCGCTCTCGCTCGTCGAGCCGCGGGAGGAAATCTGGGAGAGGAGGGGGACGAGACCTCGCGTCCTCAAGGATGACTTTAGGGACGGATATGTCCGACAGCTCTGCCTTGTCCGAGGATGTGGACATCGACGTGGTCGGCGGCGATGTGTCGCTAGGGAAGGACGGGAAGTTCCTCCGCGGCGACTTCAGCCTGGACAATGACTCGGACGATAATTACTCACAGAACACGGCCGAGAGGGGGGTCTCCTCCCCGGGGCTCAGTAGCTCCGAGTGCCCTTCGGACCAGATGGGGCCCAACGCGGAGACCGGTACCGTGATCGGGGAGAAACCGAGAAAGAGCGCCCTGGTGAAGCCCCCTTACTCCTACATCGCCCTGATCACCATGGCCATCCTCCAGAGCCCCAAGAAGCGCCTGACTCTCAGCGAGATCTGCGAGTTTATCAGCAACCGGTTCCCTTATTACCGCGAGAAATTCCCCGCTTGGCAGAACTCCATTCGCCACAATCTCTCCCTCAACGACTGCTTCGTGAAAATCCCACGGGAGCCCGGGAATCCCGGCAAGGGTAACTACTGGACCCTGGACCCGGATTCAGCGGACATGTTCGACAACGGGAGCTTCTTGCGCAGGAGGAAGCGTTTCAAGAGGAACCAAAGCAACGAGATCCTCAGGGACTCCGGCGGCTTTCTTCCCGGGTTCGGGTACGGCCCGTACGGATACAGCTACGGGCTCCAGCTGCAGAACTTCCACGCAGCCCACGGCCCGTACCACCCACAACACACCGGCGGATCGTTTCCCTTCTCCGGTGGCCCCTGCACCTTGCCTTCATCCCTCTTCCCCGCGCCGCATCCCCTGCCATCAGTTTTAGGGGCCGATTTGAGAAAATCCTTTTACCCCCAACTCAGCCCGTCTCTGCCCCCACTCAAGACGGACTCCGGCACCCCCACCCGGCCCTCCTTCTCCATTGACAATATCATCGGCGCGGCCAACTCGTCCGCGTCCACCTATAGCGGGCAGCCGGGCGGCCAGGCGCAGATCCTGGCGATGCTGACACCGGCGCTGGCCTCCGCCTCCACCCAGCTGAGCATCTCCCAGGACGGCGTCTTACATCCGGCACCGCAGAGTCAGACTTTTTCCAGCAAAAACCTTAACATGAACGCTTGTCCTTTCTAAAAAAAAAATAATAACAAAAAACAACAACAACAAAAAAAAAAACAACAAACAAACGAAAAAAATGAGAGGAAAAAAAGACAACATCATCATCGGCAGCAGCAGCAAAAGTACTGAAAATATTATTTTTAAAAGCCAGTAGTGGCGTCGTCCTATATGAAGGTAGGCTGAACATTCGTAGTGAAATCTTCTTGGGGCTCTTCTTGTCTCACAGCAGTTGTACCAGGTTTATTTATGGTTTGTAAATATGTGAATAATTCTGAGAGACAACATGAAGAGAAACACTGAGTTTTTTTGTTTGTTTTAGGACTCTGTCCTGAAGATGTGGCGTGTGGCCTTCGAGGTGGGGTACACAAAATAAGAGTATTTTAAAAAGAAATAATAAGTTAAACCTGTCACTCATGGCTACGGGAGGGTGGGGTGATTTGCCCCTCTTTTGAAATAGAATTTGTTTTTTTTGGGGGGGGGGGTATTACTATTCAGTGCGCCATTGTAAAAGTGGCACATGGTTTTGGACGTAGTCTGACAGACACGGTAAACTCAGGATTTTACTTAGAAAGCACACGGAGACAAAGACGTTTTTGCCCCCCTCCTTCACACACACGCACACGCACGCACACACACACACACAAACACACACGCCTGCGCGGATCATTTCTCCACGGTAAATTTATGACTATCATTTTATATCGTAGTTGGGACTTGTCGGCTGTTTTACTATATAAGAAAAAAAAGTGCGCATTACCTCTCGAACTTTTCTTTTTCATTGTTGTTCGTTTTCTATTCCTCGATTTAATCTGTGAAACATACAGTTTGTCATGTGTTGCCAATAGATTAAAAAAAAAACACCTAAATGTTCATAGGTCATTTTTTGTTATAGTGACGAGAATAATAAATGTTTGTGAACTGAAAAAAAAACTAATCTTTTTTTTTTATTGCGTGACAAGTTAAACTAAATTAAACAGTTTCCAGATTTTTGAGTGAGATTTAGAGTCGAATGTTTGGGCCTTGTAAAGTATAAATTTTTGTTTGTTTTGAGTTTAATTAGTTCAACCCCTCGCGCAGGCGCATTGCAGCCCAACCTCTAAATGAATGTGTTCCTTTATAAGAAGGGAGGGTGGGGAGCAGTAAAGAAGACCCTTTGAAGGGTTGACAATCGAATCGGTTTTAAATATTCCAAAAGAGACTCGGTGCACGTAACGGCCACGAATATCACGCAACAGTGGGCAAGTACCCCCTCCATCCACACCCCCACCCAGCCCCCTTTTTTTTCCACCACCATCACCACCACCTTGTGTGTCTATCGCGCGTTTGTAAAGACCCATTTTCTTGTAAGTTACAAAGGCCTTCAATAAACGGGGACGTTAGTAGAACTTGTCGGTGTGTAATTGAAAGTGAACAATACACCCACGGTCTTTTGGGTGGAGGTGATGAGGTGGTGGGGGGGCTTTCGTTGCTAATTTGTAGCAGCATTTTTCATCAGGGTCCCTAATCCGGCCATAATGCGGCTCGTTGGCCGTTTGTTGATGTTGTCAGCGCGGACCCCCCGGTGCCCGCGGGGGCTGAATGCGCACGCAGCGTGCGGTCCCCCTGCGGAGGCAGCCGCACGCATTGGGAGCCTGAAAAGCAATCTTCTCAAAAGGCCCTCGGTTTGCGCCGCTTTCATGTCGCCTGTGTTGTTTTCCCGGGATCCGGATAGAAAGAAGCAGCGGGACTCGTCCAGCAACAGAGAACAGGCCTATTGGTCTTTTTTTTTAAGAGTTGTCGGAGCACATGTTTCCAGACAGAGGGGGGAAACGGAGGGGGGGAGCAGGGGGTGTAACGACTCCTTTATTTACCAGATCTGTGTGCAAATGGTTAAATTAGTTTGCGGGTGTTTTGACAGATGACTATTAAGAATGAAGGGTGGGAGGGCTGACTCTTCTGTTTCCCTCTCAGCGCCGCTCACTGAGAGGCTCTGAAACACACTCCCTCTCCTCTTCTCCGCTCCTCTTTACACCCCAATTTTGGTTAATATATGGCGAACATCGGCGAAAAAGCTTGTTTTTAGCGTTTTCGATTGTCTTTTGAAGCGAGGCGGGGAAGTTCATCGATGTCATTCATGTGACATTTTCACGGTAAATGAAGCGGTGTGAGGCCGGAGAAGTTTTCCGTCGCGCCGCCGCGTCATTTACGCGTTACGCGTCAGTCCAGTTAAAACAACAAAAAAAAAACAAAACAAAAAAAAACATCCACTCCACGCGCTCCTAGCGACGCCGGGAACGAAAAGCGAGCCAGTAAATACCAGAAGCAAGGCGTTGGGTGCACGCAGCCGTTTTAGAAGAGTGGTCGATTTGAGAGCGCACTGAGTTTTTATGGATCTTCATCGTTCTCTTCAGATTACAGACTTTAGCCCAGAATAGACCCGCCGCTTCTGCTCATCCTCAAACCGCTGCAAACCCTGCTCGCAGTTTACATCCGGGCGGGCGCATCTTCCGTGCGCCCTTTAATTTTTCCCCCCTTCTTCTTCTTCTTCTTCTTCTTCTTCTTCTTCTTCTTCTTCTTCTTCTTCTTCTTCTTCTTCTTCTTCTTCCTTCCCTGTGCATCTTCTCCCTGGTTTACTGACTCGGTGCCACAGCGAGACCACCCACGCGTGGAGCGACTCTGTATTTAGGCACCGCGACATCCGTCATTTTTTTTTCGTGACGTTTCCTCAAACGACACAAGTGTGTGTGTGTGCGTGTGTGTGTGTGACTGAGTGAAGTGACAGCCAAACAACTCACCCGTCACCAGTTCGAAATCTCTAACCGCTTCCATATGCGCCGCCTGGCCTTAAACACACTTATATATTCAAACTGATGGATTATTTACATTTGAGATATTCCCCTCAATATTTGGGGATCCCGCGAGATGATAGAGCTCCCCTCTCTTATTCATATTCCATCAAATAAAACGCGCGACATAAGGGGGGTGGGGGGTCGGTCAGGGGATTAAATGAAATCGTTTAGCCTTAATCGGCCTTGTCAATATTGTCAGACCCCTGATCGATAGCTCTTAATTTGATCAGAAGGATACGAGGACAGAGGGCGTGTCGCGGGTCACCTTGCGTGATGTGGGGGGGGAATAATGGCGTCAGAGTTCGGCGCGAAACAAACACAACTATTGCATTAATCAACACGTAAAATGTAATATAAAATATAATATAATGTAATGTACTATTAAATAATATAATATAATATAATATAATATAATATAATATAATATAATATAATATAATATAATATAAAAGTGAATAATAATCTAAAATATGTCAACAAATTCGACAATACTTCAATGGTAAAATTATATTTTGTCTCTCGTGTGATTACCCAAATTTTCCTAAAAAAGGAAATGGATCCTTCTTCGCTGAAATGAAATCAAATGAATCCTTAGATCATTATGTAATAGCGGGATACTGCATTAATATCAGTAATGTATGACTTTGATTTGTATGGATTTGTGTTTGTTTGTATGTATGCATGCTTTAGCAATTTTTAAAATTTCATCATCACCTTTCAAATTTAATCTCAACTGAGATGAATCTGGATGCAAAGACAGGAAAAGACTGGCTTCAGTTTGTAGGACCCTCCCACCCCCCCTCACAGCACAACGCACTCACATACACACACACACACACACACACACACACACACACACACACACACACACACTAAGAGGCTGTGTGGTCCTCGGGCTCACTCCTCATAAACAGCCAATTTTGGAGCTCAAAAGTCTACCCTTTTCTCGAGCTTGATTTGAATAGATGATGAAAAATGTATTAACATTTATTTATCTGTTCACTGTCTCTGGCCCGATGGGAGTGTGTTTGTGTGTGCGTCCGACGGGCTCGTACGGTCGCATGGAGGGATGTTGGCCCGGTTTGGTTCGCAGGCTCCCGGATCCGAAGCAGAGGCGAGCGGAGGCCCGGGCTGCACTGCCGCTATAAATCACAGCCTCCCCTCGCTGCTCCCGTTAACCCCCCACCTACATCAACACCCACACCAACCACAACCACCTCCGTGTTTTTGCAACAGACGGAGGAATCCCGCGCTTAATTAATTTAGAATGTGTAAATAAAGCGAGGACAGTGAACTCCCCATCATCTCCGAAAACACAATATTAACTTTGGAAGACACTCGCCCCGCTCACTCTGACATACACACACACTCACACACTCAAACACGTACTCACACACTCACACTGAACGAACACCTGCTACAGAGATGAGGGGACCACCCCCCCTCACACACACACAGTATTCTTTTTCCAGGGTTGTATGTATGTATGTGTATGTGTGTGTGTGTATGTGTGTGCGTGCGGAACGTCGGGGGCACCAGAATATACGATAGCAGGTGATGCCGTGGGGTCAGTGGAGAAAGGTTTCTTCCCCGTCTTCACTTCCTGGAGCTTCTCATTTGTCCCAAATCCTCATTTGAAGTGTGGGATCGGGAGGGTCTCTTCTTACATCGCATGGACTTGGTACTAAAACATTCAAAGGGTTGAGGCAGCGTTCAACCGCCACTGATTTGGGTGGGAGTGGGATTTGGGGGGACGTGGGAGTGGAGGTTGTCACGTGTAATCGACCACGTAAGGTGTCGAGCTCTAACTTGTTTGATCGCCGATAATATTTGTTTATTTACAAACATGTGATCGACCGACGGACAGCTGATCCAAGTCGAGCGGAAGGAAGCGTCAGGATACAAGCGGATGCAGAAAAAAAAACACGCGTCTTGAAAAATAAGGATTGCAGTAGGTGAATTTACAATTAAAGTCAAATCGACATCAGATTTACAGTCAAAGGATAAAATAATCGACCTCTGATAATCAATTGAAACCCCGATCATGTCCTGGGAGACTGCAAGTGGACTGGCGTTACTTCTCTGTCCGATGGTGTGAGGAAATTCGATTTTACATCAGAAGAATCTGATCAAGTCCCATTTTTATTGCATTTTCATATGTTTCATAAAATCGTAGATATCTTTCATCCATCGCCTGCAAACGGTGTGTGTCACTTGAACCGAGAAAATCAAGATGGTCCATTCTGTCACCTCCTCTTACTGGCTTTAGGACAGGTGAGTGTTTTGCACGCTTCTTCTTTGGTTAAAAGAAGGGGACTGAGTCTGTATTTACTTATAAATTTAGTTTAGACGTCAAAAATTAAAAAAAAGGAGATATCAGCATGTATTTTAAATATCAAATAAAAATCAAGTGATGGCTTCGAGGGACTGTTCGGGTATTTGAACATCATTAATCCCCGGCGTTGATTCGACTTTATTCGCTGTCCGGAGCGTGTAGTTACAGATACTAAACTTTTGAGTATCAGAATAAAAAGTGCACTCCAAAACAGTAGCTTATGGCGTTTTTAGCCCAAGCATACGCGGAGATGAGAAGCAGTGAGGGTGAAAATGGAGTCAACAGTCAAATTATTCAAGTTATCAAGGTAATGTGGAAGTGAATGAGCGAAGCTGAACAAAATTAATGCCAAATCGTGATTCCTACAATGTAGTCGGAGCAATCAATGCGTCACTGCAACAACCAGGTAGAAACATTTTCCTTCAATTTTTTTTTTTTTTTTTTTTTTTGCAGCATGAAAGTTTGTATTTTCGAAAAAAGAAACCAAAAGAAAACAAAACCTCGCGATAAAATTGAAGTTTACTATCCAGAGTGAAACGCGATCGTCCTGAGGTCGAGGGGCCAAACTTTTTAAGACTAATGTTTATTTAGAGAAGTGAGCGCTGTCTATGGGACTCCCTGTTCCTACACTTAATGCGTTTCGCAGGCCTGAACGGAGCTGCAGCCTTGCGAGCAGGATGAATATTAAAGAAGTGGACCGAATACAAAGCTCACCCGGAATAAAAGCTCGCCTTGAAAATAAAACATCAATGCTATTTTGCTTTTCTTTTCTTTCATTTTTTTTAATGTGAAGTCCAGAGTTGCCTGATTATTTTATTTTGCATGGCACCAAAAGGAAGGCTGCAGCTCAACCGCGCTATTTATCAACATTTTGCTTGATCTCTGCTCATTGATATAAAATAGAAAAGCAAAGATCAAACATTTGAATTCCCATCAGCTGCATTGAGTAAATTGTGGGCTTTATACAAACGAATTGGCCTTTGAGTTATTCTATAGCGATCGCTGTGAATTACATAAATAAGCCGGGCTGCGTTTATAAAGACGGCGGCGCAAAAAAGTAGGCGAACATGAAAGCTGGATGATGAAGTGTAAAAATTGAAATATTGGCAACGCGTTTCCAACCAGCACTCGAGAGCAGCAGCGTGTTTTCTTACAGTTTGTAAAATCGAATTAGATACGGTGGGGAATCTGACCTCTCGCCAGACCCGCACATTTTTCACCCCTCAGGTTTTAGTGTTCCTCGGGTATTTCTGTTTTCTCAGCTGGAACTGCCATTAGACATTGTGTCCACGCCGTCCATTTCTATCTTACCATCTCCCCTAGCTCTAACCCCCATCCCTCCTCCTCCCCCGCCTTTCCAACCCCGCACCAGGGTCCCACAACGCTTCACTTTCTCCTCCTCTGGACCGCTCACACTCCGCCACCAACGTCGATCAGACGCGCAGCCTGGATCAGCCTGCAGGCTGCAGACCACACGCATGCGCAGTGTGTAATATCAAAGCGAAAAGCACACAGGGTTTGTTGAGAAATGACAGATTTCATCAAAGAGCATTTTATTGGTGCCCTAAAACAAATAAACAAACGTGCAATTTTGTATATACAATTATTACAATGGGCGATAAAAGGGTTGAATTTGCATGAATTGCTTATGCGGTTGTAATTCAGTAAGCTTTAACATAGTCAGAAAATACTCTTGATATTGCATGACACTGGCTCTTTCATACAAATCTGACTGGGGCTGCAGTATAATCTCCTGACTGAAAAGATGGACTTCTTTCTCTGTATAAGTTATCCGTGAAAAGTGTTAGTGTAATTGCACACAATATGGGCCCATATGATTCTTCATGACACAAGAGCCCTGTGGAACCACAACAACATTTATAGAGTCACAGCCTGAAAGCAGCCCCTTCAGTGGAGAGGCAGAATATAGCGGGAGTTTCATGGGACAAATGCAAAACGAGTGTGATACAGGGAAATGGATCAATGTGTACGAAAAGATACACATACCGCTCTCCTTTCCCTTATTATGCAGATGATGAATCAAAGTCAGTGTGAGTCACAAGGTTTAAATTTATAAACCCTCCTCGTATTAGCTCATGTTTGACCTTCTCAGCTTTTATGTGGCTAAGTATAACCACACACACGCAGACACTCATACACACACACACACACACATGCAGGTGAACGCTACATAATAAATTATGAATGGCAGCCTGCGAATGATGCTTGTAAAAAGATCTTTATCACTGTGCTTCATTGAAAGACTGTTTCTTGGGTGAAATCCTATTAGCATAGAAGTAGTTTAAACTTGAGTGCATTTTTACATCTGTGAGCATATCTGTGTATGTGTATGTGTATTTATGTGTGAGGGCGAGTGCAAGAGAGTTCACCGTAGAGCTAAGTTCAAAGCCAAGGCGAATAAAAGGCCAAAGATGATAAGGCCACTCTCATACTCCTTATGGAGTAAAAATGTCACATAAAAAAGGACAGCCTTGCAGAGAATCAACACTGCGAGGGGCTGATGTGGGGTTGAAGTAGCTTGAGATTGCACTCTGAGTAGAGGTAAAGGGGGATCTGATCGTGTGTATGTGTATGTGTGCTTGTGAGTCTGTGCATTTGGATGGTGGTGGTGGTGGTGGAGGTTGGGGGGTAATGTTGTTCATGACTAGTAGAGTCATTTCGCAGGGCTGGAGCCACGGCTGGATGGTAGTTTGGAAGCTGAAGGGGCGAGCAGATGGGTAAGTAGGGAAAGTGAGGTTAAGTGGCAGTTAGATGTGGCACATCTAAGTAGATCAAGAGTGGGGGAGTGTATGTATGTGTATGAGCAAGAGCAAAGCAGAGGTAGATGGACGGGTAAGCACAACTGTTAGTGCCACCAAGACATAATTATGATATTATTACTTTTGAACCACATTTCATCTTTCATATTTTGGTTTCAAGGTGTAATTATTTCACATCCTAGATGGCACGCGTACAGTATAGTAAATTATCCGAGTGTTTGTTCAGTTCTATGATATTCTGGGTAGGGTCTGCATGGTATTCTTCTTTACACGTAGGTTCGTTCTCTGCAGATAGAAGAAGCAGATATTTAGATAGATGCAACAACATAGATGATGCTTCAGAGGTTACTTATGGAGGGAATGCATTCATTTTAAAATGTTTATAAGATGTTCTTTAAGCGGATATTGATTGATCTTGCAAATACCATTCACTAAAGGTTAAAGGAGAAAGGCTGTTGCTGTGATTTGATAATCAAGGTGGAAAGTATTCATATACATTGTATAATCACAGCAACCTCTATCATTTCATTTTTGAAACTACTGTTGTATATACAGAAGTTGTCCTTTTTCTTTTTTTTCTTGATTTCTTATTTTGGTCCGAAATTGCCTTTTGATAAATTTAAAAACAGCTCTGACATCTACATTCTATTCATTTTCTCACCTTTTTTACATTAATTTTCAAAGGCTATATTTTGACAAGGAACAAAAAACATGGATCTTCAACACAACCTTTTCGCTTTGCTTCATGCTTCAACATTTTGATTATCCCAGATGGTAAACTTGGTTTGCAGGTAGGTAAACAAGGTAACACAATTTTGATTGCAAAATAAACCATCACACCTGAAGTAGGGTACTTGAAAAATTCCGGCCCAAAGGAAGATTTTTCAGCTTCCAGTGAAGCAATGAAGAGCAGTCTTTGTGCACCTTCACAATCCATCTGTGAGCCCAGTCTCTTGACAAAGTCAAAGAAAAGCTGAGGTTGATGAAATATAGTAGATACAAAGTCTCAAAATCTTTCTCTTTCTCTCTCCTTTTCTATATATGTATGTATGTATGTATGTATAGATAGATAGATAGATAGATAGATAGATAGATAGATAGATAGATAGATAGATAGATAGATAGATAGATAGATAGATAGATAGATAGATAGATAGATAGATAGATAGATAGATAGATAGATAGATAGATAGATAGATAGATAGATAGATGATAAGTCATTAATCAAAGCTTGAGATCATAGGGGAGAATCAGAATATATCAATGGTTTTATTCTTACCTCATGCCAGGGGAGGCTCCCTTGCTTTTGTGCTTTTGTTGGAATTGTGGAGGGTGGCTTCGGCTTATATTCAATCCCTTGCTGTTTAACAGTTTAGGGATGTGGGCTCTGGCTATGGAAGATTAACCGCTGTGACATGCGGTTAAATTTTGCCATGGTCTTCAGCACCACGGACAGCATACAAGCATTTTGTATAGTCAAGCTGTGCCAGTATATTTGTAATTAGTATTGTGGGAGTACAAGATGACATTCCTGAAAACAATACTCCAAGCTAGCGGGTCATCTCTGCTGTATCCTTCCTGCACAGTGCAGGAACCATGATCATTCATTTTTATGGTACATTAATAACAACCTAAAATGTAAATTTAGGAATTTGACAAAATCTGGAAATGTTTTCCATATAACAACATAAAGAAATACTGTAATATTTTAATTAGACACAATTTAAATGTACGTGAATTCTGATCGCAATACAAATAACTGTGATCATAATACTACAATGTGTCTTTTACAAATATGGACGTAGGCCGGACGTATATTTTCTGTGGGAAGATTCTGAGAATGAAGAGGCATTGGCGCATCAAAAACTACCCTTATGATAGACTTGTTAAACATGACATAGACTTCATGATAGTTCATTGCAGGAAAGAAGGTCATCATCTGGAGAGAAGCAGTGACAGACAGCCACATCTAACAGTGTGAACAGTATCATGGGCAACATGTGGTCCTGGCTTGGGGGCAAGATTGTGATGGCAGCCCATCAGAGAAAATCTGAATGGGGAAAAAAGTGGGTTTGATACTGAGGATCTTTGGTGGTTGAGGGAGTGACTCCTGCACGTTCATATCTTTTTTGTCTAGTGTATCTAAGGTCAGCTGGTCGGGACAGGCTCTTCAGGTGGCAATGCCTGCAATGGAAAGAACTCACATTGTTGTAGAATGCAGCTGAAGATGAAGATGAGAATAATGAGAAAATAGAGAACTCCAGCTCAAAGAAGAAGTGAGGTAAACACAGTTTGCTGATTTCTATAACACTTCACAAATACAACGACAGTGAATACATGAAGGCTGCGTGAAGGTAAATTGGAAATATACAATACAAAAAAACACAATAAATAGATAATCATGTTAAACCACTAACATTGTTTGATATCAATGTTATTGGTAGAATTATAAATTGCAACAATTACCGTGGTCTTGACCAGTGCCATTTTCTGATCCCCCATCTGTTTTCAGTGCTGAAGGTCAAAGAGGCTGAATATTTTCTTTTGATCACTGTAACTTTAAAAGATTTCGGAAGAATTGCGGGGGAGTAGGATCGGTCATGGACTCCAAGAACATGCTTGACACGCCCACCTGCTACCTATAGAGGTTTAAAATCGACAGTGCCTGAACTTATTTTCCCACTTTCCCTTTCATGCTCCTCTTTAATTATTCCAAACCTTCTATCCCTTCTGTGATGTTTCCCCCCGTCAACCTCTCAACGGTCACAGAGGGATGTAACGGCTGATGTAAGAAAGGCAATGGCCCTCCTCTTCCTTCTTGCACCTCTGCTTTCCTCTCCTTTCGGTTGCTTAGTGGCCTTTCCTCCCCTAATTCAATTCTACATGCTTTTTTTGGCGTGACTGTCTCCTGTCTTCATTCAGCGATTCCTCTCTGCCTCTACTCTTACTGCTTGGCTTTCCCCGTTAATTCCCTCTTCGCCCATTTTTTAAAACCTTGTTTTACTCCAGCATTCTCTGTCTGTTTCTCTACCCTCGTTCTGTCTTCTTTGCTCCCAGTTGCGCTGTTTTTAATGCCTCTGATTTGCAACCTCTGGATGTTCCCAATCTTGCTCCACTTCTGTCTGCCTCCCTCTGAGGGAGCAGCTTTCTGGGGCTGGGAAGGGTCATGCCTAGGTTAGGGATATCGCTTTGCCCTATCTCCATCAAGCTTTTTCTATTTGCCCTTAATTCAGTCACTCTTTTTCTATCCTCCACTCGCTGCACCCCCCCCCCCCACTATTTTCTTTCTCTTGCATTTACATTTCACAGAATGTCTATGAAACTTAAATCACATTCTCACTTTTCCTTTACTCTATGTAAGACATATATTTGGACAATGAATAAAATTTACAGTTACTGCAGCTCCAACTGTATTAATGCTCATGATTGCGTTACATTATTTCAAAATAATCATAATGTGAATGAGGGGTACGTGTCATTGTGTGGGCATGCTGCCAGTGACAAACTGTACATATAAGGACAAAGATGAGCAGAGAGTGATGAAGTAAAGGACAAAAGAGGAGACTAGCTGATGTGTGTTCATGTTAGGGGCAACTGAGGAGATCATCTTCCTCTGCCCCTCCCTGGCCCCAGCCAGAAGCCTCCAGGGGTCCCTGGGTTCCAGAGGAATAACATCTCGGCCCCCATCACCCCTGAACCCAGCACTGGGCTGTTTACCTTGGCCTGGCTGCCTGACAGCTTTACTGATGTTACATACAGGCACACAGGGACCCTGAGTCAGAGAGGGAGCAGGGCATGGGGAGAGAAGAGAGGGAGGTAGGGGAGAGTGCAGGATAGATGAGGAACTGAAGAACTGGGAGGGAGAATGACTGGAGGGCAGAAAAATAAGTAACAATGGTACAAAATGAGGTGAAAAGGAGAGAATGGAGGAGTCGATGAAGTGGAAGAGTGAGAGGCGTGTGGGAGCAAAAGTGTTAGTTTACTCCGATTGTAATCACCACAATCACCTCTAACCGGAGGATCTCCAGAGGAGGGAGCTGTTCAGAGGGCAACAAAATCCACACTGAACCCACACCAAAGAAATATTGCAGACAAAAAGTCTGTGCTATAAATACAAGCATTAATCTCCATCGGCTCACCAAGTAGATAGCTATGTATATAAAGCAATATTTTGTTTTCAGGTCCATTGCTTAGTGTAGTGTGTGAGATTTGAATGTCCAAGGTTGAACAGAGACTCTGTGTTTTGATAGGCGGTAACATTACTTACTATAGTGCGGTGGACAAATGTCTTGGCACCATTCATACCGTTTACAGGGAGGGAAGTGCCTGCTTTACAAATGTTCCTCTGCTTCTTCAACAAGGTTTTACGGTGGCTGATGTTCTTTGAGTTCCATTACTGCCACATACACAGTACACAGATGTTAGCCTTTGTATACCAGAAAAATGAACACTTTTTGCAGTGTAAAATCCCCTCCCTGCCGTGAATTATCCACAAAAAACTATGTATTACAAACTATTCCTTGTGCGACCATTCAATTTGTGAAATTGGTTTTCACAAAAGACAGTTTGTGTATTTGTAGGCATTTTTGATTGTCCATTTCTGAGCCATACAGCAAGGCTAGGCTGTACCACGGGGGTTTTGTGATGGGGTGGGAGGTCTGTGTTTTGCAGCTTGGTGAACTAGTTCTGTTTGCCTGTCCTGAACAGCTGGACAAGCTGTAATAATACAAATAAGCCTTTGAAAAGGCTGCTGCATTGTGCTGCTATGACTTGGGTTATCCCTCTGCACATGGACATGCGCACACACACACCCACACACACACATGCACATGCACATACAGGGGGAGATAGATGCATTGCAAAAAATATTCACATATTGATTAATTTGTATCACGGATGACTTTGCAAATGTATATATTTTGACCACAGTATCACAAGTGCACATAAATATACATAGTCTACCACAGCTAAATAAACCGGCATGGAATTCTTTCTTTCTCATTGAGACTGATCATCTGATACTCACCAGTCACTCTGCTTGACAGCCTGTTGGTTTGTTGCTTCTGTTTGTTTGTTTATTTATTTGTGTGGACACGATGGGTGGCTTCCTTGGTGTTTGTTTAGGGCTGATCATTTGTCATGGTGGATCATTAAGGAAAAACACACACACACACACACACACACACACACACACACACACACACACACACACACACACACACACACACATCTCTCTCAAACTGATTGAGGCTTACTCAAACACTTCAGTTCCATGGTCCTGTCACCGTCACTCACTGCAAGCTGCAACTCACTCAGACAAAAAAAGAGGGACATAGTTGAGTGCCATCCAACTTCACTACACTGATGGATGACTTCCTCTGCTGTTATGTAATAGACTTGAGGGCTTCACCTCCTCTGGCCTGGCCAGTGGGTCTTTATGCCCGCACTGGGAAATGCATCAGGCGGCTCCATGTCTTCATGGTAAGTATTCTTTCCATCTATATGGCTATCATTTGAAAGTCAGAGTTTGCATGTACACAAATAAAGTAACAAAGACAACTACCTCTGTTATGCAGATTAAATGACCACGGTTGTCTGCCTGATAGACCACAAGTTCTGGTCGACATACAGGAAGCAACTATTTTACCACCAAGGAACTGCATATCAGAGAGATCCCTCATCAGGCTGGATAGACAAAAGGTTGGATCAGGCAAAGTACCTGGTCACTGGGAAAAGCAACCACCTCTCCACTCCAGATGTGGACATGGCTTATGAAAAGGCTGAACAAGATAAAGTAATAAAACATCACAAGGATTTTCAAGCATGCAACCAAAACCACCCTTAACACCATTTTCCTTTTTAGATCAGCTACATTCATCAGACCAGAGCACTTCTGGTCAAAAAAGAACACAGAGTGCCCCTGAAATTATCTATTATTAGCACTTGATTAACCCATGATGTAAATCCAACTCCTTTTCCTCATGGCCTTTGGCTATGACCTTCCTTTTGAGCCAGATATTATACAACAGGTGGTAAGAGGCAAGATAATTATATGTTGGAGATGATGGAATATCAGTGTAGGCAGGGGTAAACAGCATTACCAGAGGACTGCAGGTGACTTGTTCAAGTTCCAATGACAAATATACAAAATTCATTTCTTCAATTCTTTCACACGTCCTTCATACTCTTATGAATCATTATGAGTCATTTTTTCTTCATCTTGTCCTCAATTCGGTGATTCAATAAAAGCCCTTTTTCAAAAGTAATGTGGAAAGAGCTGAGGAAGAACTAAAGCTTTCATTTGTTTGGGTTATTATCGCCAAATTTAAAGTTGAAAATATATACATGACAACAGCAGAAACGGTATTACTCATTGGTCAAGGAATAATGCTCCAGGTATCATGAAAAATATTGGAGCCTTTGTACAACTACCATATTTTAAAGGCTGAAGTGTGTCAAGAGAAGAGCTGAAGTCAAATGCACTTCCAGTTCCACTGAGAATCAATGTCACTGTTGGATCTGAACTCAGTTTACAGCTCCTTTCATCAAACTGTTTGGTTTTCTGGTTACGCAAACCAAAATAATACCATCCTTTTAAACTGTGTGAGGTCCTGTAGCCACTCTCAGCTTCCCTAGTTGCACAGTCTGAGATTACATGTGCTGTGCATGCTGGCGGGAGACAAAACTGTAAGTGGGCGTCTTGCAAAGAAATCTGAATAAGAGCCCAAAGATTCAGAAAAAAATCTCAAGATCTTTCTGTAGAGTTATGACTAAAATACCAATGCATATTGCACGTCACATGGCTTGTTCTTGAGAAAAAAATCATGCCGATCCACATGCTGAATCTTTAGTGTTGACAATATTGTTCGTCATAGCACTTAATCAGATAAGATTCAGTCTGTTTATCTTCAATATTACCACAATATGTAAAAAAATGATGGTGGAGTTATATGGATGCCGTATAATTAATAGTGGAGGTACAATATTTTTAACCTATACTTAATACTACCAACATTTATTTTTATACCACTGCTGAAATTAAACACAAAAATACCCAAAGTGAACGCAATGTTATGGCCTGGAAAACCAATGCTGCTTTGGTCAGGCACAGGGTTTATGATTTTGAGTTGCTATAATGAGCCCAAACAGAGACAGGGCCGAAAATTTGACCAAATACAGAAATTTAATGATACACATTGTAAAGTGAAAGCATGTGTCTATTCAGGCCCCAGCCCCTCCCTCCTCTGAGGTCTTGACCTTGATTTTGTAACAATTTTATCTCATATCCTCAACATCTGACCAGTATCCTATCTTCCACTGACAGTAAGATCCACCATTCAGCTGAAACTGGCCATGGAAATGGGGCTGCTAACAGCGGTCTGAGCAGAGAATAGCTTTCTCACTGTTTTAGTTCTCCATGTTAAAATGTCCTCATTATTTTCCCTATATGTATTCTGATCACATATGTGCTTTGGTCTGAAAAACAGATTGTTACATACAGTACGTCATCTCAAGTTGCATGTCAATTACTGTGGAGGCCGGAAAACACAAAGAACTTATTTCTCCATTTACTGGCTTAGTGTTTACTCGCGAACTTCTGCGGCAATGCTCATGTTATGGTTCAGTGATTTTCTTTATACTGGTTCACTCTCTCAGGGTCTCTCCCAGCTTTTTATTTTTGCATGGCATGCTGGGATTTGTTGTTGTGTTTAGTTTGTAAGTTGTCTGCTGCAGTCTTCATTAGATAATGAGAGGGAAAAGTATTTGTGGTGGGAAGGTTAAGGTCATCCCAGTGTTTGGAATATACACGCATGACTTGTTAGACAGCCATGTTGAGCCACTTAGGCAGATGAGTCAGCGAAAATCTTTGCCTTGTGTTTTCTGAAGGAGAGGCTATCTAAATGCAGTTCTCTTTTTGTATTTTTTTTTTGTCATGCCAGAATATTTCACCACAGGAGAGATATTTTAAACAAACATATAAATCTGGACTGCCTAAACAGGAAAAGTATTTCTGAAATTGGTGCTACAAGACCTGGAAGAAGAGAGAAAGAGGACACTGGTATTATCTTTTGCCAACCATAAACCAGCCACACTACTTTCAGCTCTGTGGCTTCTGGTGCAGAGAGAAGACTTTAAGCAGTTTAGGCGATGTTATGGTCTCAGTCTTTAGTTCATATGTATTATTTACTCAAACATCAAGCTCATTTTGCAAACTATGTTCTAATAACAAAAGCTGAGCAAAGCAAAAAGAAAAAAAAAAAACATGGTATGCCTTAGTGTGTGACTGTTTCCTTAAAATTTCCAACACTGCCATCTTGTCCACATATTTCCACTTGAAAAAAAAAAAACAAAAAAAAACTATTTGGTGACCAACAAGGCGAACCTAGTGTTTTTAAATGAGATATCCCAAACCCTATTAGTGACGTAAGGCTTTATCCGCTGACTCATGATCACTCCCTGGCTTTGGGAACAACATAAGACAAGACACAAGGCATCAAATACAGGGGATAGAATGATTGATTGATTGAAAGTATGATTCAAAGCAGAGTGCAGCAAAGTTCAAGATTCAATTTTTCTTGAATCTTTTAGATGGAAAAAATAATGTATTTCATGATGTATCGATGCATTAGGCTGAGGTTAAGCATGGACAAAAATAAATTTTCATAAAATTCATGAAATTCTATGATGTTGACTCGGGCTATTCTTGAAAGTATATAATCAAAATTATTCAAAAGCTTTTTACACTCAGACAGGATTACACTTTTACTTTATTTAAACAACTGATTTGCCGTCACTTATGGATATGAATATTGGCTTGAGGAGCATCAATAAAACAATGTTGTGACAAACATGCAGAATAATTTGATGACCTATGTGAAAATGGAGTGCTGATCATTGTTAATTCTCTTTATCTTTATCTTTATCTTTAGCTCAGTGTAAAATCCTGGCAGGATCTTTGAGCAGCAACAGTAAAACCTGTGGATGTAAATTGTGCAAATGAGTCCAAAGACATGTATGGAACTCTCCTCATATCTTACTTTTGATTTGTTTTCCTTTATCGTAAGTGCTTAGACTAGTGTACATGCTGGTCTGTTGCTGGCCTCTGTGAATCCAAATGTCCACCATTGCCATTGGTGTTGCTATGTTTAAAAATCTGCAAAAAGCAAGACTCAAAAGGAGGAGACAGTGAAATGAGTAACTAGTTATAAAAGGTGTTTTTCTGAAGGTATCCAGAACTTATACCTGATGGAGGCAAATTGAGTTTGCAATTAAACAGAAAAATGACTATGCAAGAGGCGCAAAGGGCAGGAAATAAAAAGATAAGGTGGTGGGAAGACACAAGAGGGCATGTGAAGGTCACCTTAACCACAAAAAATGGAAATGAAAAATTGGATAAAGCCTGGTGGGGTGGGGGGTCGGGTCATTTGTGTGGGATACAGCTTTGGAGAGGCTATCGGGAAAAGAACATCTGCAGAAACCATTACAAAGTGTGTATGTGGCGTGACGCTGTGTTTTCTCTGCCAGGCCTGGCTTGGGCCCGTACAGCAAAACCCAGATCAGGTTTCGTTAACGTGCAGTGGGGGGCCGTCTCCAGACGCGTGATGATTTAGTCAGGTGTGAGCGTGCATTTTCCAATTTGGAGGGAAATAAATTAGAAGTGATTTTTTATGAGACCTCTGTCCCGGCCTGTCTCAAGGCTCTCTTGCCCTCCCGCTGCGCACTGTCAGCCCAACTGATGTGTTTATAAAGAGTGTGGTAGTGGGAGCATGACTAGCAATCCCCCCCCCACACACACACACACACTCTTGTTCTCTCTCTCTCTCAAGCAAGCATGCACACAAACACATTTCCCTGATGTCGAACTTACATAAATACACATCCACACATGGGTAAAGCAAACAACAGTATAATGTAAAATTACATATATGTGTCTAGGATTGCAGTTCTGCCTATAACCATAAATGAAAAATGTCCCGTTTCACATATTGTCATGCACGGCTCATATGTCAAACTGAGAGGCACAAGGAATTAAACTTTTATGATTTAATGAACTTGAAAGAAACAAATAAGAAACAAATACAAAGACAAGTTAGTCAAAGAAAACTGCAAAAAGGGATAGCAAACAATGACACAAATCAAAATATGAAACCCCAAGCATTGAGACCGAACAAGATTTTTGTGGTTCTTTCCTTATAGGTTTTCCTTGTTTGAATTCACATCGCATCTCTCAGTGTTTGAGTATGGAAACAGCTGCATGGCATAGATAAGTATGGATTGTAAAATGTCTTTCATTTTTAGATAAACAGAGAAACAGGTGCGTTAGCATTGGAGGACGCAAAGCAGATGAATTCCACTCCTGGATGATATTTTTTTTCTGGGGAGAAACAGACATGTTTGAGTTCCACTGGGGGTCTGGAAGTTGGAAACTCAAATACAATCCCACCTCTGACCTTTGTTTGGCTTCGCTGCTACTGGTCTCACATATGGCCATAGCTGTCTAAACCTAAACGACTGTCAGTCTTGTCTGCCTGACTTTCCTCAAGCATGCTTTTTGTTTATCTTTGTCACTTTCCCCATGTGCTGTCATGACAACAACAACAGCCGGGTAAGACAGTCTGTCTGCTTGCCAGGCTGAGAGAGTGTGTCTCAAAAACATGCAAATACCGTTTTCACAATTCATATGACAATAAGAATTTAGAATACACACATTTGCACTCTCGTTGTACTACAACTATAATAGAATTAACAACAAAATACCATAATATATTGTCATAGTAACAATATTAACTATTATAATTGCAAGATTGTCATCAACAACAAAAACAACAAGATCATTATCATCATTAACAACATCTTCAGCAGCAACAACAATGTTGAAAATACTAACAGTAATTTTATCAACAATAATAGTAATTGTAATGACAAGCAAATTCATATGTTATTTTATAAATGAACACTCCCAACCACCCGCGATTAGATATTGTGGCATGAAAAGGTAGACGCAATTTCCCTCGGGACAAATAAAGTTGTTCTTATTCTTATTCTTATTTATCCTCACCATGAAATTTGTCACATGACTGACAGTCGGTCTGACCTTTTCTGACACAGGCGTCACTGCGCATGTGCACGCTCTAGCAAGCTAGCGAGTTAGCCTCCAATTTATGTCTTCTAAACTTATGTGTATAAAAATGAGTAGGGGAGCCGGACCAAGTAAAAATACTAAAATGTATTATTTCCATACAGAATTGGAGGTGCCTTTTTTTTTTAACTATGTCATTTTGAAAGTGCGTTTGCCTCTTCTGCCGGTCTGCCATTGCTATACCGAAAAAGGGAAATGTGGAGCGGCATTTTCAGACCGTTCATAAAAACTACGACACTGACTTCCGAAAAGTGAGATGAGACGGAGAAAAGGTGAAGGAACTAAAATCCCAACTGTCAGGACAGCAGTTATTTTTCTCACAGCTAATTTCAACCATGCTGCTGACTCCATTCAAGTCATCAGAATAAGGTATTTACCAAAAAAGTATTCTGTTGTAGTGTGCCATAAGGGTTCATGCAGTTATGCAAAATCCACTAACTTTTATTGTGTTAAGTATACTCAGTAGATATATAAAAATATCTATATTCAGGATATTTAATGATGGTAGATCATTTTCACATGGTCATTTGAAAAGTAGCTCATAAGGCGAAAAAGTGTGGGCACCCCTGCAGTGTATGTGAAAGCAGAATTTATTGTGTACAAACATACCATCAGATATATTATGTAACATGCTCTCTCAACAAACAGGTATAGAATAAGACAAAAAAAAATCTCTGAATTACAAGGGCAGTCTGTCTGTTGTAATAGACGAGGCCATATATAGTGGTTTCACTATGTAATCCATTATGGTATAAGTTACAGTGATTGTAGTGAAATTATTTTAAAGTACAGTATAAAAGTGTTGACTGTCCCTGGTGATGATTCTGCCATGAATAGCTTTTGTGCATCTTTTGGTCACATTTAAATGTCCTCCATTAAATTTTCTCCATGCACGTGCAGGTGCGCGTGACCAC
Source organism: Fistularia commersonii (assembly GCF_037954325.1). Lineage (NCBI taxonomy): Eukaryota > Metazoa > Chordata > Actinopteri > Syngnathiformes > Fistulariidae > Fistularia > Fistularia commersonii. The sequence continues at coordinate 9,789,737 of NC_141299.1, read as the reverse complement.
ATTGGGCTTGGCCTTTAATCACTATCTGAAGATTTAGGCACCCTGTGATGACAAAGTAAAAGAACAGTGCCTTATTTGGTCATGAGTGAAACGCGAGTATTTAGAAAGACACATTCATCACACTATATTAAGATTGATGATGCACTTGTTAATCAGCGAGTCTCAGCAGATAAAGCTGTCCTGGCTTCACACTTTTTAAAATTTGTGTCTGTAACGGGTCATTTTCATTTAATCAGGCTCCTTTGTTTTATGATGAGATCAGTATTTTTTGGTTAAATCCCCAGATGGCTAAAATGGATGGGAATCAGAAGAAAATCAGACAGTTTGCAAAGGCTTGTGAGTCATTACTTTATTTTACATAAACACGTTGCAGTTGTGTATTCACAAGGCAGAACAAACAGGAGTACAGCACACAGCCGTCATCCGCAGAAGAGTCGATGTGTATTTGCAGATCTCTCCTACACACTACAGATGCATAAAGGAGATTAGGAACTTTTTACTGAGGGGGGTCAAAGTCTCTTTCCTTTACGAGTTGTTACAACATGAATGGGAGCACTGAGAGAAGGAGGGAGGGAGGATCTACTCTAGGAGAGAGGGGAAGGAAGTGAATGGTGTAGTTTTTCTCAGCTATAGCGCCCCTGAGCAAGGTGAGAGGTGGGGGCCAGAGGGCACTGGCTGGGTGGTCAGCATGATCAGCGACCTGTGTGTGTTTATGTGTGTGTTAATGGCTGCATGTGCATGTAAGAATGCCAGAAAGAGAAAGGAGTGCTGTATCCAATCGGGGATAATCAAAAGCATCTGATATTTCTCTACATGCTGTTTGATCCCCTTTTTCTATTTATGTTTTTCAATCAATTTTTTTCTCTTATGACTACTGGGTCTATTCTAGGTTCATTGTTATTCTTTTCAAAGCTTACACTGCACATTCTCTGAGGTTTTGCTCTTTATGGGCTGCCGAATGAGGTGTAGACCAAAATGACTACTTTAATCGAGAAGCTACACGGGTCCTAAAACAACAGAGGGCATTTAGCCAAGATAAATTATTCCTGTTGGCTGTATTATAGCAATGATTAAAAAAAGCAGTGAAAGCCACAGTTTCTAAATTCATACAGCCTCTTGTCTAAGAAAAACAGAAAGCATCCTGATTGATGTGGGATGAAAAGGTCAAAGCAATAATTTGACATTACAAAAAAAAAACAAAAAAAAACCTTCATTATCTGTTAAGTGTCTGGTTGCTTAGATTAGCAGAGATTTGATAGCGGGGAAATAACTTCTCTAGCTCCATTCAGCGAATAAGACATTTGCATATCAGTACCATTGCAGGGAGTAAAAGTCATACCTTGGACCTTGTTAGTTTTGGTTTAGCAAAACACAAGTGTACAAGTAATTAAACCAATTTCCAGCTGAGGTATGCACCGGGGATAGATGTTGATTGTATGTGCTAAATTTTATGGGTAGCGATGAGGAAATTCTGTACTTTTTTAATGCTGTCCTAAGAGCACTCGAAGTGAAATTCAAACATTCATCCTTGATTAAGGATTTTCCCTGTCAATTAGAATGTTTTTTTTTAATTTAAAACATATGAAACCAAACAGACTTTGACACAAAGACCCTTTCAGAATTTGAACAAGATAACATATAAAAAAGAAACTAAACTACATAAATGGCCACTCATCCAAAGCAAGGCATAGTTGATCAATTTTGTATGACATAATGTCAATATTTCATTTAATAAATATCAGTGATGAAACAATGCTACATTTAAATACAGTAAAAATCAACAAACATAATTTGAATTTTCCGCTGGCAATTTGAAGGCCAAGTTGCTAGATGGGTTTTGTCCAAACTATGATAACTAAGTGAGAACTGAGTCAGAATGTCACATCTGTGTCATGGCCAAGCTTAACATATGATGGTTTGTGGTATTGTTTCATTTATTTATACATTTACCCCATGATTCTATTATACGTGCTTCATCTAAGGCTGTCATGTTGTAACAGAGCTGGGTTTCTTATGAGTCATTGGCAATTCCTATTCAGGCTGTAACAGCAGTTTGGGCAACTTTACAGCCGCATTCACGAACAGCAATCTGTCATCAGGCATTGCAAAACCTAAACATTAGCAGCCACAGAACCTATTCCCTCTTACCCTGGTACTACATGCCTATCGGCTTCCCAAACCAACGTTAAACAAGCACACATGTTCTTGCGCCTCAAGTGTTACTCTCAAAAACATTTTTCATATCTCAGTCACCCGGCATGTCTCACTTTGCCCCACCTCCCCAATCTCCTGATTCACCTTTTGCTCAAGCGGATCCCTCAGTCAAATGCAAGCAGTGCTTATGGAGACATTGGATGCTTGTTACGGCTTCGATCCAAAGGATTCGTCTAGGACAATATTTGTATGGCTGAATGGAAATCCAAACTGAGCAGGAATAAGGGAGTGGATCAACAACATCAAGCAATACGGGGCCTGAACATTGACTTCAGATGCTTCTGGGATGACAGAATTGGTCCTGCATGCTGTTTTCCACCAAGAATGGGTGTCATGTTCGCAGGTTCCATGTGTTGTAAACTTAGAGTGGTTTTGGCACGGGGGCCACGCCAGCTCCTGTTCTCAGGGCAAACCCATATCCTGCCCATTGCGCGGTGGGCTGTGGAGAAACACAGAGCCTGGCGAAGGAGTGAAAGTGTTGACAATGCTGCAGTTGGAAATCTAACCCTGCCCTGACACTGAATACTTAGACTGCCACTTCATATTCCCCTTTGCTATTTTCAATTCTCCTTTGTACGCCTGTAAATCACTCTAGTCCTGTCAGTCTTTATCCACCACACAGTTCCTTTTTATTTGGGATTATTTCTCAGTTCTGATTTCTGACCCTATGACTGCTACTGCTAATGATCATTATAATAATGGCAATAATGATAATCATCACCATCATTATTGGTGATGATAATAATAATCACAAAAATAATATATACATGTGAAAGCAATATTTGAAGTGAAGTCCTTTAACTACAACTATTTATTTGTTTTCATTGTTTTTCAGTCCACGCCTGTTTAATATATTGCTTTGGTCAACAGTGTTCCCTGCATCACCCAATCGTTAACTCTTTTACTGTCCTGTGATTCTTTGCGTCTCCTTGTAATTTACTCTCTCATAAAGCTGCATAAACAGAACTCAGTATAAATTGGTACATTATTACAAAATCCCTACCAAACACACTCACACAACATACGGCATATATTGTTTTGCATGGAATATATGCAGTCTCAGTTTTTATTATTGGTTAGGTAGACTGACAGACAAATGGATGTGAGATTCTTGTGAGTGTAAAAGGGAAAGATGACTCCACAGACGCTGAAGATGCTCCCCATTCCTCTCTGCACAGAATTATTATCCCTTAGAGACAAAAGTGACAGGTGGCCCCGAGGATATGGCAACCACAAATCTGTGCAGTGAATACACAGACAATTTAAGAGTGTAAAGGGCAACAACCAGGATGGAGCAGTGAGCCAACAGATAATCCCTCAACTCGAAAACTCCTGAGAAGACAGTAGATGTTAACCAGCTGCAGTGGGCGCTGTTCTGTCAGCTTGGACCACCCTGTTTGCCATTAGGCACAGTGTTAGGAGTCATGCTTTCTTACTCCCCTTAATATCCATGATGAGATTGATAATTGCCGGGAAATAAAAGGACTTCCTTGCCACTGCAAAAAGCTGATAAGGTAAAGCTAGGTTTGGCACTGTATTCTTCAGTAGCTGCAGATTCTTGTACTTTGTAGCATCACTATCTGATAAGGTGTGAAATATAATACTTAATGTGTCTTTGGGTAAACATGCTAAGGTACACTTGATCTTCATCACAAGTTCATATGGTAAGAGAAGAAACAGGACAGTGGAAGAGCGAAACGCAAGTGATGAGCAGTCAAGAAATTACAAGACGTAGTAGATGACAATGAGAGAGAAGAAAAACTAAGAGCTGCAGAGATTAAAATGACCTGTAACATGCGGTCTTTTAGGGGTTTTTGCATTGAAACCCCAAGTATAACACTTTCTTTACAACTAATGCAGGATAACTTTATTCCGCAGGTATCAGGGATGATATAATCAATACTACTCTGTATGTAGGCCTAAAACTATTAGGTCTCATGAAGTATCTAAAAACCTGACATAAACACTTGAGCCCATCCATTACATGACTGTACTCAAACACTTTAGCTCATAAGTGGATAAAAAAATTTTCATTAATGTGCATCGGCCCTCTTGAATTCATACGCTCAACAAAGCCGACCTCTGACATACTTCACCCACCTGTTCCTGTTTTTCATTCCCCTGTGAATTTATAATCATAAACTGTATTTAAAGCAATAAAATGCAGTCACACCTACGCAGAACAAACACACACTCACACACACAAACTTTCACAATGTGCATGCACGTTTGTGTTGGAGAAACTTCTATACATGGGATTCCTGATTGCTGGGATTGGGTTTAATTTGTTCCCTAGACCATGCTATATGATATAAATAAAAATATATAAATGCTTCAGATAATCCCCCAGACAGCCTTGCTTAATTAGATGTCTACTCGTGTCTGACTCACTGGTTCTGTTAGCCAAGGAGGCAGTTCTGCACGCGCACCTCTGGAAAAATGTTCTATTGCCATACATTATTGGTTAAAGGTGATGGCCTTTTTACACTGAGGAAACTCAGTGCAAACAGATAATGTGGAGGTTTTAGGCTTTGGATGTTGGGATTTTGTTGTTTTTGGTAAGGTAAGAAGTCCTATAATAAATGGATATCCTCACAGGACAATGATGTAATGCATGGTACTGTTGTCAAAATAGAAATGAAAATAGAAATCACCAATAGTCAATTAAACCTAGCCTGAATATTATCTTGTAAATTCTGAGAACATTTAACTTCTTCTGTAACAGTGAGAATTTTATTGAGCTACTTGTAAAACGTCGATCACGTCAAGCTGCACTGGAATGAAAATACACACCGTATTTACACAGTCAGGTGTGAATGGCAAAGAAATAACATATCCTTCGCAATGAGGCAATTCAATTCAGGGGCAGCTTGGTCAAAGCAGGGATTAAATGAAAAAGGAGGCCCCTTCTCTATCACAGTGTTAATCATAGCTGAAGGAAGGTCAAGCCCTTTGTACTATGGGAGTCTAAATTCACTGATGACTTACTTTTCCCATTCTCCTCCTCGAACTCTCGTGTAATCCAGACGAGGTAGGGCAACAGCCTTTTACGGCATTGCCCACCAGTCCACTATATATTTTGATCATATATAACATTCCAGATTTGAGATGCTTTTAAGACTGTTTTGGGGATATTTATAATTTAATTTGTCACTGACATTTCTAGAAAGTCATAGATGTCAGTGGTAAGCGTTAAACACAGCAAAAATAAGAATCATGTGAACAGAAATGCTGGCATAGCAGGAAGGCATTTCTTTTTGTTTTAACTTTAGCACCAGTCAGACAATAATTCAAGTAATTCAAGAGGCCTTGCAGATGCACATGAATACACATCACTTCATACTATGATATAATCTTCTATGTTTTCGACCATAATTTTATTTTTTATAATTTGTTTGCTTTATTGAATTAATTATGGAATTATAGATATGCAGGTTATGGATGAGTGTGGTTTTGGATGGGGTTCGGAGGTCCCTTGTGTCATTTTATGAAGAAAATTTGCAGTTATAAATAGTCTGAAGGGCAGAGACACTGCTGAGAATGGGCATTGACCGATCAGTAAAATAAACATATGCATGTTATGTACATAGCATACATATGCAAATTGAAAAATTGGTAAAATTTACAAGTTATACATAGTGGTTTTGTGGTTGCAATTTAGAGGAGGTGATGGTGTATAATCATGTAGAAGTTAATTAAATGTGTATTTAAGCCATTAACACAGTATCTGAGGCATTCACTCTCTTATATACACACGTGTGTTTATGCATGCACACATCCATATAACACACACACTCACACACAGACTGTAGAGTTACAGAGCAACAACTCCTGGTTACAGAAGGTTATTTAGAGGAAAAAGCTGGCATTTATTGCACTGGCAAAAATAAAAAAAAACAAGGACTTTGTGATTTACATTGCACTTGAAAAGATAAATGTTATTTTTACGAGCAAAAGAAGTCGTGGGACAAGTTTTACAGACTGTTTTTAATGATAGAATGGCTGAAGCATTAAACCTTGTAAGACTGATTGTAGGCTTACTGCTGTGGTCCGTTAGAAGAGAGGGAGAAGAAGCATATCCGGTTGTACAGTTTGTTGTGTTTGTTGTGCTGAGCGAGTCCAGTTACACACACACACACACGCACAGACACACACACACACACACACACACACACACACACAACAACAACAACATAAGCAAATAGACACAGTGCACCACCAACTTGGCATTGGCGGTTGCCTCAGTAAATCTTTGTGTTGGATTGAATATTGCAGTTTAATAATCAGTTCTTAATGATAACTCTTAAAGCCATGTAAACACATCAGATGTTTCAAAAGAGCAAGGAAGTTGTGGTATTCATTTCCTTTGGGCATTTAGAGATCCTTTGATATTTATTTTATACTGGTCAGTTTTTTATTTGACCTCATGAAAGATAACCAAATTGTAGTTCACGTTCTTCATCGTTGAAGCACTTTGATAGCAGCTTAAGATTTAATTCTGTCCAAGCTACATAATAATACTCAGGGAAATGTATTTAGTTTTTGTCCTCATCTAGACAGTCAGAAGTGTCAACATTCTAAGTGACTGATTAACAAGAGGTTTGAGCAGCCCGAGCCATGATCCCGTTTGCCAATCAGTATAATCAGCTCTGAGTCTTCTGGTCTGTATTTAGGATCTGTGAACCCAGTTTACTGTTGACAGACAACTCTCAGATGCAGATTTCATCTGCTACCTTGTGTGGATGATCACTATTATCCCTCCCTGTAAATCAGACACATTGAAAAGGCTGATAAGCATTGCATTTTAGGAGGCGCTTGGATTCCAGCAATGATTTTCCCATGTAGTGGAGAATGGAATGGTGGAAGGATGGTGGGATGGATTGTAGGCGGCAGATGAGCCTGCAGGCACGTCAGATATGCCAGTGCTGTGCAATACAAACACACAGACCGGCCTGCAGGCTGTGTCAGTTTTTCTCCATCTGCACTTTTCTCAATCACAGAAATAGAGACACACACAGATGGTCATGGCAGAATTTTTTGCAAATGTAGTACGACAGATGTGTTTTAGATTTTTTGCCATATAGTCTTGATAAAATAAATTGGATTGATGAAGTAGATGGCTTCTCGTGCAGGTGATGTTTTATTATTGGACTGAATGATTTCTTCGCTTACATGTGTCCTGCCTCTCCCTGCAGTTTGTGTCACTCTAGTGTGTGAATGTCCCTCTCCCTTTTCAGCTGCAGCTCTCATGCTAAGGTCTCCTCATGGTAGCCATTATGGGTGTGTTTGTGTGTATGTATGTATGTATGTGTGTCTGGGTGGTCTGGTCCCGTCTCCCCTCTTCTAATAGTTTTATACCGTTCTGCCGTGGTGGTGCCCGAGGGCAGGGGAGGGAGTAAGGTAGGGTGGAGAGTGTTGCAGAGGGGTGTGAGCGGCCCTGTTGAGAGGCGCAGACGACAGGGTTAATAAAGCTTCACAGGGTCTAGGCCCATTGCTCTCAGCACTTCCTCTCTGCTGCCCTCTCTGCTGCCCCCCAACCCCAATCCCCCCACAGGCACATGTGGTCCAGCCCTAATGGGACGCAGCTGGACTCCCACCTTGTGGACCTCAGCCTGGCTCTCCTCTCTCTGTTCTCTTCTTTCTCTTTCAGTGTTCAACCACAGATGGCACTCCTTCAGGCAGGATATATTTTGCATCCTTTTCTCTTTTGTTTTCTTCTGTCTTACTCTCTCAATCAGCCATTTTTGTATTCATTTAGCTGTCTGTCCAGGTTTTTTTCTGTTTTCACCAAACTGTATTCATGATCTGACCATTTTACATGATACGTTTGTGATGTTGCAGGATTAAAAAACAGCTCTATACTATTAGGAGAGAGATGTCCTGTCATTCAGTTGAGCTTCACTGAAGTCTCAGCTCTTGATCCAGCTCTTCATCCTGTCCCAGTCCCACCACAGCAAGTTGTTCACACGTCACACCCCGCACGACTCCCTTAATTAGTGCCCTTCTGTGGTGAGGTAGCGTGGGGAAACATTTGTTCCCTAGACCTACTATGCTTCATGTCTCTGGAGTCGCAGCATTGGCATGTAAACAAGGCAGTGCCAATGGTCTGTCCCAAGTTTTTATAGTACCAAGGCAAGTCAAACAAACAAACTAGAGAATTTTACGCAACAGCCTGCAAAACATTCTCACAGTGCTGCAGGGGACAAGTGTTGCCGGGTTCCCTCAGCAGTAATTCAAGCACGTACACATGGAAGCATGCAGGCTTGAAAGCATTTGTGCATGGATTTCACACATACCATAATAGCTTGTGTTGTAGCACATGTGACATGAATTGCATACACAGAGATCAATAATAGAAGTGTCTTGTTATGCATTGATTATTTTCTCCTGTTAAGCAGGTTTTTTCTGTTTATTTCTACCTTTTTCTTTCTATATAATCTTACTTTTGTTGTAGTCATACCGAGGACAGATAGACAATTTCCATTCTCCAACAATAACTAGATGTTCACTCTGATGAGTGGTTGGGTTGTTGCGTGTGGTCCTTTGCTGCACTAACAGACAGTTTCATAGTGGTTCCTCTCCATGCCAGAGATGAGAAAGATTTGGGTGCGGTGACACTGGGTTTTTGTTCTTGAATACATTATCCGTCCAAATCCGTCCTTGTGATCAGAGAAGGAGACAGGATACGGAAGTTGTTTTTCCTGTTTATCTTTTTACACTACAGTCCGCGGTAGCACGCACTTTTCAAAAGCCAAACCAAATTTTAACCAAGCTACAACCATAACCACTATGTACATATACCTAATCTAACCTTATATTAACTTCAAAACAATTCTCATCCTTAAATCTCAGGATTTGCACCAAGAATAATTGCTTTTCAGCCCAACCATGTGACAGATTTATGTTGATTCATGATGAGAAATACCCAGTACACATGCAAACCATAAGAATCATAGGTGGAGGAAGATGTTGAGATGTACAATGTCTACTGCTCCACTGCTCAACATGTGGCAGTTGTAATGCAACAAGAAACAGAATTGTTCAAAGGCCAAAGCTGTACGACTTCAAATTGTTTTTTATACATGAAAAAAAATTAAACGTTTGATCATGTACATTTGCCAAGACAGTTTTACAGTGGAAAATAATGTTCACCAAGTAATCTTCATACCTCATTTCATAGATTCCAGTGACACATCTTTAATCACAAGCATGTATTTTTTGTACACACTGTATTTATTTGTGTTGCATGTGGGCAATGGAGAAAGCTGCATTTATTCAAAAAGACTGCAAAATTTGTCAAACTTCCCAACTTTCACCCTCACAAGTACAATTTTTTAGACATTTGACATGAATGTACTGTTACTGTGTTTATTTACAGAGACATTCAACAAGTCAATCAAGTAACTTAGAGCTCGAAGAAAATGGTGGTTTTATTTTGGGGATATGTTTAGATTAAGGAGCATCCATCCACAATGCCCCAATAGGCCATTTTCTCCCTCACTATGAGGTTTCAAGGGTCAGTGAAACCCTGACATGTACCCTCTACCCTTCACATCCAGTCATCCTGCAGCAAAGGAGGCCCCAGAGTGTTTGTGTTCAGCAGATGCTCTGGCCAATACTGGAAGGGACAGGAGAATACCACCTGGGACTCAAAAAATGGATCCCTTTCCACAGGGCCCCTCAGAATGGATTACGTTGACTATTCCTCATTTAAATGACTATCACAAACATTTCCATAGCCTAAACACCTATACTTGACCGCATAGAAACTTAAGCACTGTTGGTGGCAAATGGCTGTGCCACAATGCTGCAGTGAATGAATGCGTGCTCAAGCTTGCAGCATGTATGACTTCAATCCATGTTCCCGGTTCCATGACTGGACTCACTTATAGAAGTGACAACCCTGGCAGGAGGCAGACACTACATTGTCCATGCAGAGCTTTATGTGAGCTTTTCAGACAGAAAAATAAATACTGTCAGGGAAGTAGAGGAGTGGAAAGTGAGTCTGTTTGAAGTTAGGGATCTGCAGAGTAGAGCTGAGAGACAGATGAATCATCCTGTTTGAGAAACCTGAACGCAGCCTTGTTAAGGCACAATAATATGTGTTTGTGTGTGGTAGCAATAACACAGTTTCAAGAGTTGGCTCTGTATGTACACATAATCCTAAGTAACCCAACACACATCTCTGATGATGTCAGATTAGCATTAAGCGTGAGGCTTGGACTGTGTGTGTGTGTGTGTGTGTGTGTGTGTGTGTGTGTGTGTGTGTGTGTGTGTGTGTGTGTGTGTGTGTGTGTGTGTGTGTGTGTGTGTGTGTGTGTGTGTGTGTGTGTGTGTATGTAAAATGGCGAATAAGAGGTCTGGTATTGTTTTTTAGTCTGTAACAAAAATGTAAACAGCGGAAGGTCGTGCTACGGACGAATAAAAGAGCAGAGATCTTCTGTGTATGTGTTTGTGTCTGTGCATTTTGGCAAAGCAGGTGATGACATCAGCGGCTGGGCAGGGAGTGGTTGAAGGAGCTCTGGTCAGTGTGAAGTTGAGTCTGTCATACAGACGTCGTTCAACTGCACGCCAGACTAACAATAGAGCACTCAGCCGCTGGCAAAGGATTGAGTGCTGGCTGACAGAGGTCTGCCAAAAACTGTCAGCTTCATGGCGGCTTGAACATTTCACTTCAGGAGCCTGGAACGAGAGCTGCAACAGTCACAGTCAATACTGGCATTGAATTACCGGATTAAAAGGTTTTATGCTCTATGCCATTCCCATACTAAAGGTAAGTGATGTGCAATCTTCACATCACTTAGATACAGCAATCTGATGTGCAATCTGGTGTGGTAAACTGGCTGGGCTTGAAGGAAACCCTCAACACCACATGCATCTGAGGAAAGAGGGTTATATATATATATATATATATATATATATATATATATATACACACAAACACACACACACACAGTATACAGTATATACACAGTATACAGTATATACAGTATAAATAAATGCAGCCTCAGGGGGCACAGGCTGGTGTCTCCCGGAGCCAGCCTCAGGAGGGCAACCTAAGAACCTAAGAATCTCATCTTGGATCGGTCGAGGCCTGGGTTAACAGCGAAAAGAAGTAGGACACTGAGGGGACTGAAGAGAACAGACAGGAATACAGAGAGATGCAGTGTAAGGTAAAGCAAGAGGTAGTAAAGGCAAAGGGCATATGATGACTTGTATGCTCGGTCGGACAGTAAGGAAGGAGAGAATGATTTATGCAGTTTGGCAAATCAGAGATAGCGATAGAAAGGATTTACAGTAGATCTGGGTGATTGAGGATAGTGAGGGAAATGTATTGACAGATGCTATAAGAGTGATGGGAAGATGGAAAGAATGCTTTGAAGAGCGAAGGGTAGAAGGGGTGACTATTGTAGACCACAAAGTAGCAGAGATTAGTAAAAGTGAAGCAAGGAAGGCATTGAAAAGGATGAAGAGTGGAAAGGCAGTTTTTCTTGATGATATACCTGTGGAACTGGATATGGAAGTGTTGAGGAGAGGCAGCAGTAGTGTTTCTGGCTCAGTTATACAACAGGAGTGAGACAACACTCGTAAAGAGTGAGAAGATACCTGAGGAATGGAGACGAAGTGTGATGGTGCCCATTTGTAAGAATAAGGGGGATGTGCTGAATTGCGGTAACTATAGAGGGATAAAGTTGATGAGCCATATGGGAAAGAGTAGTGGAAAGTAGACTGAGAGCAGAAGTAAGCATTGTGAGCAGCAGTATGACTTCATGCCTAGAAAGAGCACTACAGATGCAGTATTTGGGTTGAGACTGCCAATAGAGAAGTACAGAGAAGGTCTGAGGGAGCTGCATTGCAATTTTTAGACCGAGAAAAAGCATACAACAGGATGCAGAGAGGAAATCTGGTACTGTATGAGGAAGTCTGGAGTGGCAGAGAAGTATGTTGGAGTGGCGCAGGACATGTATGTTAGCTGTGAGACAGTGGTGCGGTGTGCTGTAGGGGTAACAGAGAGGTGGAGGTGGGACTCCATCAGGGATCAGCTCTGAGCCCCTTCTTGTTTGCAATGGTGATAGACAGGCTGAAGGGTGAGTTAGATGGGAATTTCCATGGACAGTGATGTTTGCAGATGTAATTGTTATCTGCAGCAAGAGCAGGGAACAGGTTGAGGAAAATCTAGAGAGGTGGAGGTATGATGAGGAATGACAGTTGGTCGCAGCAAGACAAATTTATGTTTGTGAATGAGAGGAACCCGTGTGGAACAGTGAGACTACAGGGAGTGGTGATCAAGAAGCTGGAGGATTCTACATACTTGGGGTCAACAGTCCAGAGCAGCGGAGTGTGGAAAAAGAGGGCTCAAGCAGGCTGGAATGGGTGGAGAAAAGTGTCAGGGGTACGATGCGATAGAAGACTAACAGGCAGAGTGAAAGGAAAGGTGTACAAGACAGTGGTGAGACCAGCAATGCTGTATGGTTTAGAAACAGTGACAATGATCAAAAGACAGGAGGCAAAGCTGTAGGTTGCAGAGATGAAGAGGTTAAAGAGGATGTTGAGGTTCTCTTTGGGAGTGATGAGGATGAATAGGATCAGGAATGAGTCCATCAGAGAGACGGCACATGTTAGATGTTTTGGAGAGAAGGTCAGAGAAGCCGGGCCGGGATGCTTCAGTCATGTACAGAGGAGGGATAGTGGATATATTAGTAGATGGATGCTGGAATTGGAGCTGCCAAGCAGGAGGTCTACAGGAAGACCAAAGAGAAGATTTATGGATGTAGTGAGAGAGGATATGAATTTAGTTGGTGTGAGAGAGGAGCATACAGAGAATAGGGTTAGATGGAGAAGGCTGATTTGCTGTGGCGGCCCCTGAAGAGAAAAGCTGAAAGGAAAAGAATATGCGTGCGTGCGTGCGTGCGTGCGTGCGTGCGTGCGTGCGTGCGTGCGTGCGTGCGTGCGTGCGTGCGTGCGTGCGCGCATGCGTGCGTGCGTGCGTGCGCGCATGTGTGCGTGCGTGCGTGCGCGCATGTGTGTGTGTGCATGCATTTATATATATGTATATTAAGGCTGCTAAAAAAATAAAAAATAAAGGGAAAGCTAAAATAACACATCCTAGGGTTAGGGTTAGTAAGTATCAGTATTTAATGCCTTGTTATTTACATAGTTGAATGTGCTGACAAAATTACACAAAAATTATCAATTAAAATCAAATTTATTAACTCATGGAGATCTGGATTTGGAGAAACATTCCAAATTAAAGTGACAAAAAAATGGATGTTATCTCCTTAAAACAAGTCAAAATTAGTGTTGCTTCCTAAGTGGACAGTTTGATTTCACAGAAGTGTGATCGACTTGGAGTTACATTGTGTTGCTTAAGTGTTCCTTTTATTTTTTTGAGCTGTGTGTGTGTATATATATATATATATATATATATATGTGTATATATATATATATATATATCTTTTAAAGGACCAAGCTCATTTCCAGGCTGTATCAAAATCGTAGTATTTGCCTCATAACCAAGTTATTGAAGTTTTTTTTTTGTTTTTTTTTCCCCAGTGAGGACTTATCAAAGTTTTTTGAAAGAAGAGACAATTTCTGATAGTGGGATGTTGCTTTGTTTTTGAAATAGTTTCTTAACCTCCTGGTGATAAGGACATAAAAGATATTACAGAGCATTCAATGAAGTACCGCTTTTACGGTCGTGTTACATAGGGTATGGATCACTGGTGAGAGCAGGATCCATGTAGACTGAGAAATGTTGAAACTACTCATGGGCCAAGACTCATCAGTTTCCCTTGCTCCCTCCATCAGAGGAGGTGGTTTTGCTTTTCTGTAGACTGCCTTTGATCTACTATTCTCTCCTTTCCTACGATTCATCCTCCTGGCTCACACAAAGCCAGCCCTTCCAACAAATGCAGCCACTGCTTTTCAGTGCTAAGCATCAGGCTGTTTAGGAAGGGAGACCACATAAGAGGAACAGGCAAACAGAGCGAGAAGAGCAGAGAAGAGAAGAGAGTTGAGTTAAAAAAAAGAGAAAACCTTTCTTCAAACACTGAGATTAAATGAGAAGCATTTAAAAGAATGTAAATTACACAGTTTAACTCAATAACAGTAATGGGGCCATCAACTCAAAATGAACACAAAATGCCCCCTATAGCCCAAACATAAATGAAACCACCGTATTGTCAATTAATGTTACGTAATCATAGTCCACTTTTTATAGGTGTCTTAATTAGTGCTTTGAAAACAGACACTGGATTCTCACTTCCTTATTTGGGAGCCTTATTCTTTTGGATACGCTAAATGGCTAATTTGGCAGAACCAGACAAAAAATTCAAAAACACTGGTACCTTCTTATTCTTTCTCTGATAGACCAGAGATAAACACAAAGAAGGTAAAAATAACCCCAAGACCAAGAAAGCAACCCTTTAACAATGTAAACAATGGCACTAACCTGGGGCATTCAACAAACAAATGAACCAATTTATTGAAGTGTGAACAAAACAGTCTCCCATTACCTCAGAATCAAATATGTTCTGTATCTTTCGTGGCTATTGAAGTCACCCGTCCGTTTTTTAAGTGGTGACTTGTACAAGGTTCGCCAGCTGCCATTCAGGGAGGTGTCTGATCCAAAGCAACCAAAGCACATCAACTCATTCAGTTCTGTTAAAAGTTCGAGCTTGAGGACCTTGACACAGGTTACGCATTGGTCTTTATTTATTGCATGCCTCCTGAAACTTGTTTAAACCCGGGGTCTTGAAGCCTAGTGCAGGCCCTCTTTGTCCTCCTCCTCTCCAATTTGTGGCAGGATGGCCAGTAACAGGAAGATTTAATTGCCATGATTTGTGGCGGGAATGATCTATTGCTCATGGTTTCATATGCTATGTAAAGGCAGTGCTGATTTCTGTGATAACGTGGGACTTCAAAGGTTAATAAATAAACAAACATTCTTCCAATAGCCATGAGCCCGCCTGTTTGCTAAGATCTGCCAAGCTTGAAGGACTGAGCTATAGGAAGACATAAATCCAGTTAGATCAAAATTGCATCAAGAAAGGTTGTCTGTCCAGCCTGCCACAAAAGCAGTTTCACAGTGATCAGCCAACTTGGCCCACACTCACAATGAATCTTTTTCACCATCTGTGAATCTTTTTCACCGTCTGTAGTCTGAAGGCTGATTGAAGTGTCGCTGAGGCCTGAGCAAGATAGAGCACTGCTGCTCAAGTCCAGTGTTTCCCCAACCAGAAGTGGTCCAAGATTATCCTCTGGTTATCCTCCAACAAGCCCCTTGGTGGTGAAAACGTGACAACTTGATGCCAGAAAGTCAAGGCAGCCACATTATTGATGACAAGAACTCTTCTCCTCTAAAGCAACTGAGGTTGTAACCACCCCTACTTTGACAACTAAGCTTGCACTTTGTCCTTCACTCCCTCCTAATTTCTGTATCTAAAACTTCAGTCCCCAAATACACCCATAACACCATAAACCCATCTCTTTCCCAACCTGAGGCCAGCAGGCAAAGAGAGCAACGTTTGAACCCCCTACTGACCCAGCAGCAGAGCTTAAGTCTTTGCCCAGTTAACCTGTGCATAGATTACCCACTTGTACCTTCACCATTCGTCAGGCTGTTGATGCATTGGGAGTGAGCATGTGTTCTCCTGATTGGATACAAACACATTCACATCATTGCCATAAGTGCACAGAATGAGGGACCATTTGTGTCCAATGGACCAAGGCAATAAAAGGCCATGGAGTCGGTCCTTATGACAAGACAGCAAAGGCTCAGTGGCCAAAGCATAGAGCTGTCTTCAGATGGGGCAGCCTTGTCTTATTCCTCACCAAACAAAAATAATCAGGCTCAGCCCTGTGCACAGTTTAACTAAGCATTGTGCATTGTTATAGCAAATATCACCAAGATACATATTCATCACCAAACCCAAATACTAAGAGAAGAGAAGAGAGAATAGCATGCAGTTTCACTCACTTTGGAGGTCCCCTTACAACCCCCGTCCCACAGTACTGTACCGCCAGAGGGCCTTATTCAGAGACTCACCTAATGAACACTCCTGGCCTCATTCAGCCCCACAATGGAGTCCTCCACTGCCATTGAGCCTGCTCACAATGGAGAACATCGCTCCAATTAAACCCCAGAGACAATGAGCCAGGGTAGGTGAAGGGGTGGAGGTGTGTGCGTAATATGTGCACATATGAGGGGTCGAACTGGGGGGTCAGCATGGTAATGAACAGGCCTGAACTAGTGGATCTCCTTGGAGGTCCACTGAAGGGCCATTGCCTCTGATGTGCTATTTGGATCAGTAAGAAGCAATTAGGTGCCAATTCCCTGGACATCCCCACCCTCATCCTCCCCCGGGCACATCCAGTGTCTCTGTTGAAAGATGAAGGGTAAAAAAGGGGGAAAGGCAATACCTTTTGTCCAAACCTCTATTCCACAAAAACATAATATAATATTAAAACAGAGTTTTAAAAATTGAAAACAGATTTTTCTTTGGCAATGTATGTGAATATATCATAAATGCACAATGAGAGTATTCTTTAAATAAAACTGATTCCATTGACAGTGGTCCTCAAGCATTTCAAATAAATTTGTCATCATAGCCTGGGAACTATTGAGAAATAAAAAGCTACTGGAAAAGAGAAAATGGAGAAACATTTTCAAAATCCCACAGTGTTTTGGATGTGAAATGGTATTCAGAGAAATGTAAAAGAGAGGAGGAACAAAGCCAAAACCACAGATGTAAAAAATAAATCCCCTGTGCATTTGGGGTTGAGAAGCTGCCATCATATTGTACGTTCAGTTATTGACACTGATGCTGAGAATACGGAGTCTGCAGAGACATGACATTTGACAGAGGCTGAAGCAGCCAGGAAAACCAACAAAGGGCAGAACAAAGGCAGGATCTGGTCCGTGATAATGCAGCTCAATGCAGATCACACTCATGAATATGGCAGCTGTGGTGGTGACAGTGGTAAAGGTGTAAGCAAGCATGTATGTGTTTTGCATACATATACTCTTGGTCATGTTGTATGTGTACCCAAATCAATTCACCAACAATGTATGCATGGCCTCACAAATTTCTACCTACTCAGTGAAAGTTTATTTATTAGAACATCAACCCCTACGATGTTAAGGCATTTCTAGGTGTCTCGCTGTATATGGTGTCTCCCTCTGGGGCTGAAAAGTCAATCAGCTAGTCTGTCAGGGGAGCAGGACACACACTCTGCACTGGGATCAATGCCCTTCGCCCCTGGGAAGTCAGAGGGGGCAACAGATCTCGGAAAGCCCCTTAAATCCCTCGCACTGTTCTGACAGCTAACTAGAGGGAACACACTACAAGTGTGTGTGTGTCTTCTCATGTGAGCTTATGTGTATGTCGCTCACATCCCTTTGCTGCTGTAGCTGTTCTATATCAGTTTATTTATCTGTTGAATATCATATATCAGCTGTTCATCTGTCTCTCTGTGTCAGTCTGTCTCTCTCTGTATCCATCTATATCTATGTGTGTATGTATTTATACATCATATACATAGATATATACATTTGATTCAATGGTTTTACACCAGGAGAAGCAGCAAAAGTGGTTTGGTTTGGAGGGTTGCTTCAAGGTGGTAGGTAAGTGTGGCAACTAAAGTTGAATTTGGCTCAAGTTGGCTGGAACATGGTCTAATAGCTTTTTTCTCTCTGTATGTAAAGCCTCCCTTTGAGCTGTTCACATCCAGCAGTCCTCATTCTCTCCCAAGATTCTGTAGAGGCTAGCCCTGCTTTGTTCAGGATTTCATCTGCCCCCAATTTACTCTCGCAGTGACCTCCCACCCCCGACCTGTCAGTGCAGCGTTCCTTTCTTTATTACTGAAAGCCATATTGTTTTCAAATGAGAAAGGACATAAATAATCACTAATATTCTGAGTCTTGTTGAAGTGGAAACAAGAGTAGTAGTAAATCAAAGGCCATGAAGATGAGTCCACTGCTGATTCTCGGTATTTGTAAGTAAGAGCCCTCTGTTTATGCATTGGAGTGTTTTTTTTTTTTTACCAACCCAAAGTGCATGTCTCCTCTGAGTGTGGGAGGGTGCCCTCACCCACTTTTTTTTTTTTCTTAATCTTCACACTGGTCTGTCCTTTTCCTTGCTGGTGTTGCCACAGACCTCATTCTCTCTTCCTCTCTGGTTCCTGTGGCCTCCCAGGGCTTCCTTTAGCTGTCAAGACACAGGAGTGGTGAGGGAGTGGGGTGATGGTGGTTGGGGGGTGAAGATTTGGAGGAGTAGGGTGGGTATCATGTTCTCTCTCTCTCTCCTACTACAGATTTATGGGGGCTCAGTCCTTCTCTAAATATTTGCCTTTCCCCCCTGTACTGCAGGAGATTGATGGCCTTTGATGTGTGTGTGTGTGTGTGTGTGTGGGGGGGGGGGGGGGCAGGGTGGAGGTGCTCGGGCTGTTGGGATCGAGGACGGGAAGAGTGTATGGATAGGTAAATAGCCAGCGTGGAGGCATTCAGGGTCCTGTTAGTTCTGGTGTACAATTGATAGTTGCAACTGTTGCCATGTTAGTTGCTACATGAGTTAACTTCTCAATGAAGGGATCCATGTGAGAATGTTTTATAGATGTTTACTGTCGAGTTCACGCTGGAATGAATGAAAAGAAGATACGATAAACTTTATTGATCACCATAAGGAAAATTCTTTTGTCACAGCAGCGTCACATTTATAAGTGTCAATAAATATGAATAAAGATATAAATAGAGAGACAATTAGAGTACTGTAGTATAGTCTGGTCCAAAGATTATTGTGCGTGAAAACCTTATGTGGAACTGTTATAATAATCTTATTCAGAGTCAATCACGAGTTAAAAAACATCTGTTATGGAGCTAATTTTCAATCTTTTAGAATCTCCCTTAAATAATTGGTTTCAGATTCCCAAATCTATTTCTAGATCCAGCAAATGTTGCATCATCTTGAGTTAAGTTTGTCAACGTGTGTTTGCTTTTTCAATACAGCCCTTCCTTTCTCTCCGCCAAAGCTAATTGCCTGCTCCCCGTAGCAAAGGCCAATCCCAGACGAAGATGTTTATGTTTTGTTGTAACTGCACAGTATAAAGACCCCTTGTCTAATCAGTTCAAATAAATTTACAAATCTACACTCCAAGGGAAAATAATTGTTGCTTTTTCTCTAAAAGGGACCATAAACAAGTAATTTCTGCTACCATGGTGATTTTACAAACTCTTTCTCTTTATTCCCCAGTGCCCCCCCCCCCCCCCCCCCCCCCCACACACACACACACACACACTCACACTACCCACTCTACCCTGCACATCTCCTCTTCTGCTTTTCCTGGTTAACAGCTCAGTGTCAGGGGGTAAGTACTGGGGCCCTACCCTGGCACCTTGCTGAGTGGAGGAGCTTCCGCCTTATACACAAATGCGCAAAGGCATTTATCCTCATATGTACATATGAACCATGAACCAGCTCAGCTATATATGTAGAAAGCAACATTAAAAGAGGTTTAAACAGGCAGAAAGCTGAAACTGTGTTAATCTAGTTAGCTCCTGGTTTCCATTTGCCTACCTGCTTTTCAGAGAGCAAAGCTTTGCCAGTAACATGGAAAGGACAGGAACAGAGGGGTCATTTGGATGACTAATGGTAGAATTTACAGGAAGCACTGAACACATTCTTACTCAAATTATGCTATTAGCTTTTTGGGGGAGCAGAGGGAGAGAGAATGATGGAGACAGAAGGAGTGAGAGATGTTGGCAGAGAGGGAAAAAAAACAGGCAGGGATAGGGTGTGTGTGGGTCGGAGGAGGGGTCAGATCTTAAAACAACAGAAAGAGAAAGGAACTTGTAGCTGTTTGGCCTCCTGCTCTTTAGCGGAATGTGGTGCAGTGGCATTTACATGTTCACAGTGATTTATTGGCACTGGCGTCCTCCCTCTGTTTCTGTCAATACAGGCCTCTCATAGCCAGGAAAAGCTCTAAGCCCAAGGAGACAGTGGGCCTGAACTGGTCTCCTTCTCCCCCTGCACCTGTTCTCCTGGCAGGGGGAAATGAGAGCCTGTAATTATGTGTGGAGGGGGCTCAGCTGGATAGTCAGTGTGATAGTGTCAATCCGCTAATGTTTTGTATGGGATGGTAATGATCCTATGATCATGAGGGGGAGAGCTTGTTGAGGATTTTTTTGCCACACATTCAGTCACACAGTTTGAGTATACATGTATTTTTTGTCTTTTTTAGCACAAAATGCTTGTCTCTTGACGACTGGCTATATTTAGTCTTCAATGGGTTTACAATCAAAAAACAGAAAAACATGATGCTGATGTTTTTTTACCGTCATAGTATGACAGGGATGTTTTGCTTTCTCAAATCTGTATGGTAAATATGATCACCCATTGTGCTCAATGGTTGTGCTCCTGTTTTTCTTTGTTTTCCAGTTTGTGCTCCTTATTACGGGATTCAGCATGTAGTAACAGGAGATGTTCCAATATTTTTGTGAAACGGGTTGAATTCCATCTCAACTACAATAAGTAAAGAAGGGCTAGGTAAACAGAAGAAAAGGAAAAGGCTTAAGTGTATCAGCTCCTCTCTAATGAGAAAAGAGTATATTTTCTTACCCATCCATGAGTCAGACCAGGAGGTGAAATGGTTGTTTCAGCCAGGAAATGTCTACATATTGTGTGCGAATGTGTTTGTGTAGTCAGCGCCTTGAAAGCAGTCTGCATACACAGGAAACCACCAAAAGCTAACATTTATCCCCATAAATTGAGGAAAGTCTATGATCCACCTGCCTGATACAGCGAAAATCACAAAGCGCAGTGGTCAGAAAAATAACCAACAATTCCTACATTCACCACTAACTTTATAAACTATCTGACCCTATGTGTGTTAGTAGAGTGTCACTGTGTGAGTCAGGGCAAGGCTGCAGGTGATTGGTCAGGAAGTGGTCACGTCATTAACTTTAATTGAGGGGTAATTGTAGTACTGAGTGTATTGTACTGTATGTGTTGGTGTGTATGCATAGCTGTAAATGTATGTGTATCTTTCTATGTGTCTGTGTTTGTGTTTGGGTGTACGTAGAGTGGAAAATTGCATCTAGAGTTCCTGTGACAACAAAACAGGGTAAACACTGGGCTTTAGTGGGCAGTTGTGTTTGTGTGTGTGTGTGTGTGTGTGTGGGGGGGGGGGGCATTTGATAGTGATTCAAAATAGACACATAATGCTGAATATGGCCATTCATCAACTGTCTTACCATCAAACTACCTAATGAAGGGTCATTGATTGTTTGAAGTAAATTATATGTTTCCAAAAAAAGTCATAATATTTTTGAAAATTAACAATTAAGATATGTGCATGTATATAAACATTTGAATTTGGAGGGGGCGAAATTTTTGAATATTTATTAATCATCAACAGCTTGCTGATACATGACTATCATGTACTGTTTAGTAGCCAAAGTCGTTTTTATTACGGAGTTGATAGGCTATTAAATTGAAACTTTCACTGTCGGATGTACCAACATGTTTTTCATGTTCACAGTTTTCTCTGCTCTGCTATTTTATAATTTATGCTCCAACTTTCCAGTGCAGTGTATCTCCAATGAAGAAATACAGTTTTTTATAAAAAAAATTGAATGTGCCTCTGCTCTGTCTCTCCATTTTATATAAATGAACTAATTAACATAATGAAAGTGAGATTTGCCACCTCTTACGGACCAGGAATTTTGGTAAGGAGTAGGTCTCAGTGCCTGCCCTCGTTCAACCTCTTATCCCTCCCTTCTTGTCTTCCACTGGTTTCAGCCCCCAGGCTTCCTCTCTCCATGTTGCTATGTGTCCTCAGCCACTCCAAGCAGGGATCTAATTGAGGGTAATCATTCAGATAAAAAGCTCTCTACAATGATGCTGCTGTGATGTGTGTATATGCATGTTTGCATGTGTACCTGAGTGTGTGAGCCTGTTTGTGAGCCTGTTTGTGTGCGCGCCTGTGTGATTATACATGTGTGAATCTGGTTTTGTGTCTGCGCATGTATGTGTGCACATGTGTGCACGTGTATGTGCATGTCTATGTGTGGCTTGGTCCTCTCATCTTCTTCCCCTATCGAACCCCAGCACCTTTTCTCCTCTCTCACTCTCTCCACCACCATTAAAATGCCATGCCGCTCTCTCGACCCATCTAACCCACTATCCCCCAACAAGCTTTTGTGTGGTGCAGAGCGCAGCCACTGATAGAGAGGAGGGTTGGGGGGGTTAGCAAACCAGGCAGGACAGCTCCTGTCATTGACTGGGACAATTGTTTCGGACCTCCAGGAGCGCCTCCTTAACATGAGGAGATCCGAGGTGCTTCCAAAAAAACTCCACCTTTCACTCCTCTCCCCTCTCCTTTTAGAGCCTTCCAACCCAGCATCTGCACCTCACACCGCCTGTTCCTCCCCGTCCATTGATTCCTTTTCAATTTTTTATGGCTGTTCTGGCTGTTCTGCAGTAAAGGGAATTTTTTTTTCCTCTTGATATCTCTCTTTTTCTGCTGAAGAGCTTTTGTCTTCTAATTCCATTTATCTTCAACAGTTTGCTTGAAGGTTTAGGTGTATGCATCATTTTCTCCACTCCTGGGGCTACTGCTGGTAAAAGTTCCCCCTCTCCAACAGTTTATGATACATAACAATTTTGATGAATGGTTGGTACAAAGTCTTCATCATTATGGCAGGACCCCAAGCTCTAATAAGAGTAGATCTTATTTAGAGATCTGGGAATTTTCTACCAACAAAGAATTATAGAATAGAGTAGCAAATGCAATCCAGCATGCCTAATCATGTCAAATAAAGGTACGTTTGAATTTGTAATAGTCACCACATGATCCCCACAGTGACAATGTGCACCCATTAAAATATGCACAGTGATTGCAGAGCCCTCCACATGAAGAGCACACCCCCCCCCCTCTTATTTTCTCCATTCACTCTGTAAGAGCTGGTGTTGGTGTCATTGTAGTGTGACTGGTACCCCCCCCAGAGCAGAGGACACCGTGCTGGCGGGGTTTGGAGAGAGAACATTTGGGGGGGTCTAGTAGGGTAATAGGTTGGAACAGTCTGTTGTCAAGAGATTCAACCCCACTTGTCGCCACTCTGATCCCTATAGTGTCCATATCCTGCTCAGGGTTCTTCCTGCCCCTCTGACTCCTTCTCAATTCATTTTCAATTTTAATTAACACATTTTGCGGGAGAAAGATCTCGAGTAAAGTCTGCATCTCTGGGATTTTGATTATGTTTTTACTATTACGTGCAATTGTAAATAACACCTTTGAAGAGACATGATGTTCCAAGTTCCATTAGTTTAATTAAAACTTTTTTTTTTTAAATATAATATTACAATATTTGAAAACATACACATTGTTATCTCTTTCAAAAAGTGTTCAAAATCTCTTCCCCTTACACTTTAAATGTCTTCAACCTTCTGGCAAAAGTTCAGTGTCTCTCAGAGGTATAGTGGCATTCCCCACAACTCAAAACCACTGGTATTTTTGACATGGTTTGGAGTTCAAAGGTCAACATGTGACCTTTAGATTCTCTGACTCCGTCTTCCTTTGCTCCATCAGATCCCCTTTTCAGACACTGTGAAGTTGCTCCCTGGTGAGTACTGTTCACTTTATTTTATGTGCTTATGTGCGCCTCATATGTCTGCAGAGTCATATGTAAGTGAGAGACTGGCAGTGGGAAAAATGGAAAATAAAAAGGAGGAATGTACAGTAATCTGAGATAAAGCACCACTTTGGGAGCCTCATTTTGCATTTACTTACATTATAGTTGGCAAATGTAAGTGCCGCTAAGTAGGGCTGAATGAAATTTCTGCATTGACTGTAATGTGATTTGGAGCTTTGGCTCGTATGCACTTTCTTTGTGTGGCTACTGGGCTACGTGTAATTATGTATATGTGTGTGTTGGTGTGCGGGTGACTTTGGCCCTGTGGGCTGTTAAGCAATCCAGCCAGAAGGCCTCTCTTCAGTATCAATTTACGTCACCAGAAGACTCCACTTGCTGCTGTCACCCGGGTTTACCCAGCACAAAACGCGAGCCGAGAAAACATTAACATAAGTAAGACCCCTACTGACAACTCTCTCCCTTGCTGTTTCTTTCCCTCTCCACTCATATTGCATTCTTTTCCACATTCACTTTTGTCTTTTCTTTTGCAATCTCCCCTTCGCTCCTCCTCTCTCTCTATCTCTGACCCTCCATCCTTCTCTCTCTGTCTCTCTTGCAGGGAAAACATCATTGTCATGGAGAGAGGGATGACCACAATGAAGAGGCAGCAAATCACACTGATTGTTAGTGCTGGACCCAGTGGATGGGGAGAGGGCTAATGTAATTGTCCAGGCCCTTGTCACTGTTGATACAGGCTCTTCAGAAGGCAGGATGATTTAGCTAAAAGCTATCTCCAAGCCAAGTAATTAGACACACCATTCACTGTGGCATTAGCACGGGCTGCTGCCACTGTGTCCCTTGCGTTGTGTGTGAGTACGTACACAAATACACATCGCGCTCAGGCTTTAACACACCACTCTGGGTGTTATTCAAACCATTAAAAGGGAGCATGGTGTTCTTAACAGGGAACAAGTGTGTGCGAATTTGTGAGCGGGATGCTTTCTGCTTGTGAGTATTTGTCTGTGTTTGCCTTCACGTATCACCCCCAATCACCAGTTTCTCCTGGCTGACACAGGCTGTCTAAGATCGAGTTAAAGTAGTGCAACACACTTGACTTAACCTAAAGCATCCTGTGTTTCCCATCTCCTGCTGTGACTCCATGCTCTCCCATTAAATCAATTAAACCAATCCAACACTCAGCTCAAAACAGACGGGGCAGAGAAGAGCAGGCACTGCGTGCCCCTGTTCAGCATGTACTTCAGTGGCATTCGAACCAAAACCCCATGGGAATTGGATTGAAGAGTGCTGGATTGTTTAGTTATATTCAGTCCTGGGTAATGCGTTCTTTAACACGAAAATTTACATTTGGAACCATGAGATGAACAGCGTACTGTATACTTTACTATTTTGATTTCTAGTTTCTTTACTTGCACGTGCTGAATCGGGGGCTGAACGGATACATTATTTTTCTCACTCATCTTAGCCTGTGAGCAAACTTAACAGACATAAAAGCCAATAACATTTGAATCATTCATCTGTGAAAACAGGTAGAAATGTCTCTTTAAAAGCTTTCATTTCAAATCTTCATAATTCAATTAGGTATACACTAATCTTGAATGCATTTCACAATTGTGGCTTCATTTATTGTTTAAAATTGTATTTGTAAACCCAATTTCAATTCAAACAATAAATGTTGAAATTAGTCGTCGTCTGTTCGATTTAGTGTTTTCGTGTAATATCTCTTACTCATCTGAGTTGGTGGGGGAACTGAACAGAAATTAGAGGCAATTACATTTGAATTATTATGAATACAGGTAGAAATGAATCCTTTAGGGCTTTAATTTCACATTTCAAAATTTAGTAATTCATATACAAATCTTGAGTGCAATTCACAGTTGTGTCTCTTCTGTCTCAATTGTTTGACGTTAAACTTATTTAGCCATTTTCAATTTCAACACAGAACTATGAAATTAATCATTTACTTTGCAGCTTGTTTTTGTTTTGTTTTTTATTTAATGAATAAATCACTGAAACAAATGCTCAGCGCCCTCTAATTATCATTTTATTTTCTTTGATGTTTTAGACGCCTGCATTCTTCTATAAAAGGGACTTTTACACAGTTACTTTATCGCTGTGCTGAATTTGTTATCATTGGAAATGTCAGTCTGCCTTTTCTTTTTTCCAATTGTTGGCAGTTGCTTCAAATCTTGCAGAGACACATAAGTAGTACCAGTGTTTTTATTTCTCAGTAGGAAAAATTAATTCATACCCTAACAAAATACAGCCAATTACTTTTGACTTCAAGAATCACCTACAGGTAATTATAAATTTGATTGCAGCATCTTCACTTGACTGAATGTTCAATTTTACCTCAATATATAACATTTGCTGGACTTAAAAATATGAATGACCGAAATACAGTCATATGTTCATTTACATGAATTGATGTATAGAATACTAGTAATGTCAATCATTGTGGCTTTCACTTTCTTAGCTTTGTCATATATGAAACTGAAACAGTGAAAACTGTAAGCATTGATGATTCATTGGCTTCAAATAATCATCAAGATGAGAGGAGCCTTGAGTTTAAGTAAAGGACAAAAGTTATTCCCCAATTCTCACCCTCCATCTATACTTTCCCCTGTTCACCCCTCTTTCTTCACTTTCCGTCTCTCCTCCCTCTCTGCTCGCTCTTTATGGGGACACCAGACTGCCTGACAGTTTGTTTTAAATTTGACCATGCAGATGTTTCTCTGGGTGACTGACTTTTATAGTTTAGAAAAGATTATATCAGCTTTCCTTAAGATTGTGTTACTGTATTTAAAAATGAGTGGGGATTGGAAGGGGATAGTGCAGAGGCTGGCTAAAAGGGATTTTTGCAGTGGGAACATTAGTTGGGGAGAAAGGGTTTGCAGGTCTTTAAATCCGGGGCGCCTCTCTTGGTCTCAACAGAACAGACTGAGCAAAAAACACTTCTTAGGAACAGGGAAGATGGTGAATAGAGACAAGGAGGGAGGTTGGGTGGTGGATGGTGCGGATCAGGGGAAAGAGGTTAGAGTTCACAGCAGCCAGGTTTGGCTTATTGCATTAGACACAGATTCTTTCTAATTTCAAAGGACAACACAAGCGTCAAATTTGAGGATATTAGTTTTTGATAGGCAGCTGCAGAAAAGCACACATGAAGGGGAGGGTGGAGTGAGTTCCACATTTTCTCATAAACGGAATGTTACTCTTTCACTGAATCTCCCAAACATTTCAAATGTTGCCTTTTTCAATTTGAACTTTCTTCTTTGTATTCACTTTTTTCACAGCTATATAAAGTTTTCTGTAAAATGTCAGCATAATTACAAGAGTGTGTTACATGTAAATTTTAATACAAACTGGATGAGCATGCTCCTCATCTTGTAATTCTTTTTTTGTAGACAGCAAGGGGGTCAGATAGTCAGGCACTACAAGTGTCACACCTGAGTAAATAAGCATTTTTTTATTGAGAAACAAATACTTTTCTTTTTTTCCCCTTAAAAACTGTGTATGTGAGACATCTACTTTGTAAATTTGCTATATTTAGATAAAAGACTAAAGCAGACTTCACTAATGGGGGGTTGGGTGTACGGATGCAGTCGTCAGGTGGAGCAATATATACAGTGTACCTGGTTTTTCATCATCCAGTGCAAGATGAGGGTTCCACCCACAACCTAATGCAGAAATCATGCAGAGATGCACCATCTTCACTGTTAATTGGCTTCTTGAATGTAGCATAGCATCAGTTTGATTCCATTGTTTGTGTTATTGTGGCTGATTCACCTTCCCTCGATACTTCCTTGATGTGCTATTGTGAGTTGTGCCATAACTGAGTTTGGCATTTTCTCAGTCAACCGATGCCTTACTTCTCATTCATATGTTCCTTGGAAAATCAGGATCTGCAAGTTTCTTAAATCATTTGCAGCGGAATAATGTCGTTACTGTATGCCTGGAATTGCCCTGCAGCTGCCTGTAATATTACTTACCTTTGGTCAGAGAAGTGATAGAGAAGCTCACACGTAACTCATCGTGAGAAGCTGCCAATAGACAGGTGAGAAATTGACCAGGAGCCAATCTCAGCTGACATCAGGATTGGATCAGTAGTCCACAGAACTACATCGAGAGACATTCAACCAAACAATCAACCTTATTCACATCTGTGG
Source organism: Fistularia commersonii (assembly GCF_037954325.1). Taxonomy (NCBI): domain Eukaryota; kingdom Metazoa; phylum Chordata; class Actinopteri; order Syngnathiformes; family Fistulariidae; genus Fistularia; species Fistularia commersonii. The sequence continues at coordinate 9,761,711 of NC_141299.1, read as the reverse complement.
ACAACCAGGAGTCCTAACCCACTGCATGTTGTCAGACCGTGGGAGGAACCAATGAGGGCACAGGGAAAGCTGACAAGGCATGTAGGGTCATTTCTGTACTGTCCTTTCTGGTGATTTAAATTAAATTTGTCTACTAGCAAACTTGCTATAGATACTCACTATCTGGACTATCTGGAACTCCCTGTTTATAGCTACTTCTGTTTGCTAATTGGTCATTGTAGAAAGTCAATTTCTCACTTGTAGTTTTTGGCAGTGGAAATGGAAAGTGTAAAATTCAGTAGAAATGACATGGCATTAACAAATAAACCAATAAACCTGGATGAATGAGAACCTCCACAGACATTGACAATAAGTCTTTTCCCTTATCTCCAAGAGTCCTTGAGTCTTTTCAAGGTGCCACCGTCTTCATCAAACTGAACAGTAATTATGGCTGCTTTGTAATTCCATGCACGCAAAAACCCAAGCAGGGGCAGAGTGATAAACCTTAATCAACTTTACACAGATTTTTCTATATTTTGTGAGTGATCAATGTTTATCCTTCCTTTTTAGGGAGTATGTGTCAAGTAGCAGCACTTCTCATTCACCCCCCTTTGCACCTATACCTAAATTGCCTCGGGGTAGAGGTGAGAGTAAATTCTTCTCGCGAAAGCTTTAGCAGGTAAATCCAGTCCTGATGCTCTGGTTCTGTGAAAATCAGAAATTAATTCCATATGAAGAGGTTTATTTAGGCAGTAGGCCGGTTCACAAACACTGGACTATGGCACCAGAGTTTTAAAAACCAACATCCCCCCTTTGCATTAAAAGAAGTGCTTATTTGTGCTGAGTCATTGTCTCAAGAGTTTTTGCTAAATCTAGGCAGCCCTAGATTTAGCAGGCCTTTGTCTTGCGCTTCCTCACCAAGTCCTAGTTCCTGATGGTTGACACCTCCCCTAGCCAGCTCCTAGTTCTTGTGATTCCTGATGCCCCCCCTTGCCAGTTCCTTGTTCCTGAGACCCCCATGACACCCCCCAGGAGACAACCCGGTCTCAGCACAGCTCCCCATAATCTTCCTCGCCAAATAAACCCCTTAAGACACCCTACCTCCTGAGTGTCCTTATGTCTGGGTCAGGCCCGCCTTCCTCAACTATGGCAATTGTAAGATGTCATAGAAATAGAAACTGCTTAATCATTCACATCCAGTTATGCATAAGATTTATTTATAACATACGTTTAACCCATCATGGCTGAACCATGAGCAAAAGGCAGCCTCTTGATCAGTGATTTCCCGGATCAGTGATTCCCCCGAACCATGTGGGATGCGGTACAACTCGTTCCTGAACATCTCAGTAGGGAAAGGTTGGGCTCAATGACAAATGAGTGAAAGAACTACATTAATAAAACAATGCATATTGTTGATATGTAATCATAGTATCACACAATATTTTTCTTCTGCATCAGTGTCAGGATCGATCAATTAGGTAATTCCTCTGAACTGCAAGGGCCAAGCACATCAGCAGAAACGTCTAATGTTTCCTTGAGAAAATATGCAGAGTGCAAGAATAACTCTAATTGAAAGATTAAAGAAATGGAAAGCGGCCACTGAGCTTGGCTCAAACTACAGGTCCAAACGATTTTAATGAGAGATGAAGAGAGGGTGATGTGGAGGTTTTTTTTTCACAGGTTCAGTTTGCTTAACAGGGATCTCAGGTTACTTTCATTAAACCATGGGCTACAGTTCCACTGTTAAGGTTTAATGCATACTTCAACAGACTTCCTTGCAGGAAATATTTTTGCTTAATGCTGTGTGCTGCCTGACTGCTGGTTTTTAAGTCCAATCGACTGATGCCTTGTTAACAGGTCAACTTTCTTCTCAGCTGACAACATTATCGACTGAAAAAGAAATTCATACGTGGAAGCAAGAACCTCAACATACAACTGCTGTGGCTAAAGGCTTAACTATGTTACTGTAGATCTCATTATCTCGTAAGTGACGCACCTTGAGAGACTTCTCTTGTGATGGTTCTAACTTGTTCCCACTGAGACCATAATGAATACCTATAGTTCATGTGACACGCTTGTGATACAAGTGCAAGATGTATCAGCCTGAGGTGAGTGTGCCATTGCCACTCATCCCCACTGTAAGCCAGCCAGCAGAGAAAACAAAGCATACTAAAAAGCAGCCTTACTCTAATAGGAATAAAAACAAACATTACTTGCTGATAACCTTTGCATTGCACAATAGCGACAGGATATAATTTTATAAGAAGCACAAGAACAATCGATCAGTTTTTGTCCCTTTTCCCCACCACTCTACATGAAATATACCTCATAATGATCGAGCAAATTAGTTTTACAAAACTCACTTGTCAAGATTAATTTACATTCTCACTATAGAATTTAGCAATACAGGAGGAAATGAAAAAGATTGCTTGATTTTTTTTTCTGGAATCAAAACCGCAAAGTATCAAGAGAAACGTATTATGCTGGAGTTACTTGTACCACCACCTCTTCACATCTTCTTGCCTTTCTTCCTTCTGTTCTAAGTGAAGATTACTACTTTGCAGTAATGTACATGTAGAACCCAACATGATTGTCTTGAAACAGATGAAAGGGCATCTCTGCCATGAAGTTTGAGTGGCTTCCATCTTTTTATCATCTCCTGTTCTGTTTGCCTCTCTATGCTACTCAGAGATGAGAAAGATGGCAGGGGAGACAAAGAGCCTGTACCTCCACCATCTTGCCTTTCCTTTGTAGCGCTCTCTTCATCACTGTTAGTCACACATGATTATGCCCTGTCGACTCCCGAACAAGTGTTGCTATTTGCCTGTAATAGCATGGCAATCAGTGTCAATCTGTACTGGGCTCCAAATACTGTTCACACTTTGTGCCCTTTGACTGTGCTTTACATATTGTTTTCATCTACAGACCTTGCCTTGTTTTCATTCTGCAGTTTCTTTTTTATACATTTATTAAATGTATGACAAGGTGCACTTCAAAGTATGTGCATATACACATTAAAATGCGCATGTACGCTGATGATACAGCAATAAACATCCACTTGGCACAAGATTTGTCTATACCTCCAAAAGATAAACAGTTAACTGTCTGCACTCTCTCCGTATTGCTTCTTTAGTGAGTATATAGCTCTGAATGGCCTTCACCCAAAGATGAGGAGGGGACAAGGGTTAGGGAAGAGAGAAAGGAGAGGAAAGGAAAGGAGATGCGGCCGTAAGAGATCGATATCCATTTCCCTGCCGTGAATCTGCTTCACCTTTAATCTATGGAAATGTATGGAGAAGATGAAGCATAATTGTAAAGTGGACTTTATCCATTAAAATCTCTCAAGTGCTCATTACAGCAGAGGCCAGAGAGAGACCTAGCAGTAATCACTATGGGTTCACTGTGCTGATGATGGGGAGGGAATTAATTTACCCTGGAGAAAAACAAATTAAGGCTCTACTCAGCACAGCTCTCTGTCACACAATAGCATATATAAATATTTTATCTTGGCCGATCCAGGTTAGCAAAGGTTTGTACATCTCCATTTACACAAGGGCCTGCTCTCAACACTGTGGCCTCCAAGCTCCTCATGGCTATCCCCCTGATGAGTGCTCGCTGTCCTCTTCTTCACCTCCTGTCTTCCTCCTTTCACTTTCTTCCCTCCATCTCTATCTTCCAGCGAGGTCTTTTTTTTTTCCTTTCGCAACATAGCGTTCTTTCCACTTGAGCACTCTCCACTTGAACTCCCGCTGTCTGTCAATTGCATTCTCTGCCCGTCGCCCCCACAAAAATCCAAATATTCTTTCTGGAGACCGACTTGCATGAATCTGATGTCTTAATCTATCCTGAAACAGACATATCGCTTGTTGACAGACAGTGTACAGTACACCGTGAAAAACAGGATTCAGCTGACATAGTTGAAAATGTCATGGTGATTTATGGACCTATGTGTAAATCAGGTTCGGGGCTGCACTTCAGACACCACTTACTTTTCCTACTCATAGTAAAGAGCATTGGTCTGCTCAGACATTTTGAATTGCAATAAAGTCAATCTGGCAAAATTGAGAGGTTTTTTGTTTTAGTTTCCTCTGTATTTTGCTTTCCGCTTCAGCGATAAAAACTGAATGTCTTATATGATTTTATAGAAGATAGAATAATATTAAAAAATAGCTTTCCAATGAATTGGACTTTAATTGCTGATTGTAAAGAAATACCTTCAGTTAAATGTCCCCTGAACATATCCTATAGCCAAGAGTTAGACAGGTATTGTTACCCATAAGATCTTGAATGACCCCTATGCTTGTTATTTCAATTTGAAACATTTTTGTCTTGTTACACAAAGGTTTTGAGATTGTTTTTTGAGCACTATGTCCCTTTGTATGAAAGTGTTGGATTTAATCAAATAATTGATTTGCATTAAGGGCACAAAGTGACATTTGCTTGCACATGTGGCCAAGTATTACTGGAAAAGAGTTGCCAAAAAAGTTTTTATCAAAGAAAATGCACAATGTATCATGAAAAGGGGCCAAAAAGCCAAATGATTAAAATGCAGAAAATGAAAAAACTAAAACTGAAGCCACAATTATGTTATTAATATAGTTCCTCCAACTGGTTGAATTAAGAAGCCCATGCCTACTTTTACTTTTAGCAGATTAATATTGGGCATGAATTTTCGACAGAATCTTTAGCGGTCATAGTCAAGGTTTGGCTGTTTGAATAATTTCTCCACTGAGTTCATAGTGTAAAACTATTGGAACACATATTTTTGTCAAAGCTTAAATATAATTTGTAGGCTCAATGAGACTCATGAAAATGAATGAAATGTATAAAACATAGATGTTTTCCTCAATTTAAATGCATTGGTATTAACTGATTCAACTCTAAAATAACACACAAGCTGTATAAGTGTGTTAAGAGGGAACATTTGCCAATTTTTCTTTTGTTATTTGCCAGCTACAGCTTAAAGTGTTTATGCGTGAGTGTCAGCCTTTACAATACAGTTTTCACATTCAACCATAAACTTCTTTGTAAAATGCATAAAAAAATTTACAATATAATCCAAGTGCAGATATGTTAAATATAATCTGTTTTATTACGGCAACTGAAAAACCTCACGTGTGTTTATGAACTAAGTGAGGCAGTTAGAGTCACAGCAAGCCAGTAATGACTGTGGTGAGGAGGAGCACGCAAGACCAGGCAACATGGTGTGAGCAGAACCATGGGCCCCACTCTCTGTCTTGCTTCGCAGCAGCTCGTACACTAATGACAGAGATTTAATAGGTTTATATGAGCCAAAGAGAAAAATAATCTCCCGTCAGCTGCTTTTGCCCCACTATGATGAAAACAGGCAGTAGGCCAATGCAGTTGATGTGCACAAATAGGAGAAAAGTGGAAGTTATACGAGAACTTGTTCATGTGGAGATTCATAATGAGGGTAATTTGCCATGTGATTATTTAAGTGGCATGCTGTTTGAATATGGATTTGAGTACACATTCTCTGAGAGTAGAGTATATGATTTATATGCTCTCCACTGCTCCTTTTACAATAATAAATATAAAAGAATGAGAATCAAGTTACTGTATAGAAAATGTAACAACCACATTGATGCTTATAAATTAAAAAGAAAATAAGAAATAATATAGGTATTCATTTTAAAGGCCGTTCTTGTTTTTTCCCCCTAAAATGTCTTGTATGGCTGAACTGCTATTCCAAACAGCAGTTTTGAATTGAGGAGCACAACTTCTCTCCCCGGGATTCCTCTGTGATTCAGTCTGTTTAGAGGGAGCTACTTACCAGCTGTCACTGCTTCACAGATTATCAAACAGGTGATCAATAGGCGCACTCTTCTAATTTATTGTTAATATGTCTATTGATCAGGTATCCCTGGAGACGAGATGGAGAAAAGGCATATTGTCCTATCTGCCAAAAAACCCTCGTGAAGACATGGATCATGTAGTGAATTGTCAATCGTGAGTCATGAGACCAAATGAATTATTAAAGCCCAATATTATTCAAATTTCAAAATGTATGTGTTTGCACTTATTAGTCATCGATAGTGGGATATAAACTGAACATTTTACATTTTATTTATATATGTATAATAATTAACCTTATATTTTCTATCTTTCTATCTATCTTTCTATCTATCTTTCTATCTATCTATCTGTCTGTCGATCTATCTATCTATCTATCTATCTATCTATCTATCTATCTATCTATCTATCTATCTATCTATCTATCTATCTATCTATCTATCTATCTATCTATCTATCTATCTATCTATCTATCTATCTATCTATCTATCTATCCATCTATCCATCTATCCATCTATCAGCATTGACGTTACAAGTCAAACTCTCTTTTCCACCCTTCCTCTTCTCACAATTTGAGATGAATTTCGGGACAAAAGACACATTTAGCATCTGCTTGTTTATTCCTGTGCTTACTCTGTATTTATTCAGTCCTGTCACTCATCTTTCTCCCCCCATACACCTCACTCTCCCCTGCGGCTTTCTCTCACACACGCAGTGTAACAGTGCTGCAGACGAAACAGAAAGATCTGGGTGACCATATGAAACCAATTATGGCGGCGCTGCAGCCACCCAGAAACTCAGTGACGGATGGGGATCTTGTATTTATAGCTGGGATAATTGGCGACACTCAGACACACGTACACACTCGTACACACACACACACACGATAAATAGACACTTTTAAAACATAAACATTTAAGGCAAAGTTTGTGTTTATGCTCAGCGATAGACATCGCAGACCCACACAATCCTATGCAATGCTCTCAAAGGCAGCAGAGAAAGGTGCAAACTCCCTCGGTGCACATCTCGCTGGCAGCAACCTGTGTGTGAATCAAAGGCCATTGTCATAGAAAGACAAATACTGTTAGGGGATGGCCACAAAGGTATGTTTGTGTTTTCCATGGAATAATCAGTGCTAATGTTTACGGCCAGTACTGATGTCAAGACAGGGGTTGTACATCTGAGCTATCTGTCTTGGCCTGTCAGCACATCAAACCTGCATGTGAAAACATATACAAAACACATCTGCCTCTTGTTAGGTGCCATAAATGGCTGCCATGTGGTCTGCTGATAAATAGTCCTCTCTATTTATTGGAGCACAACAAATTGGCTACAAACACTGACAAGGAATTGAAGAACTATAAATCTTGCAACGTGATGAAACCTTTAAATGTGCTACAGGTATTTTACAAGAATGCCATTCCTTTTCCTTTTTATGTAGTTTCTTTTGATTGCTTTCTTCGTTCACACACAGCCTTGTTAAATAGGCGGAGGGACAATGGCACTCTCACACTGAGCAGTTTCTGGGCTGAGTGTGTGTGGAAGGCTTGGCTGCACTAAAGCTGAGCAGATCTGCCACTTGAGAATGATAAAGAACCCTGTTACACCCGAACACTCTGAGAGACGTAACCAGGAATTCCTGAATGAATCAGCAACAGACAGGCCCTAAACCCTGTGTAATTACATATTTGGAGTTTATCAGGGTTTATGCGAAAATGCACAAGTTTCCCTTCCCTGGTGGTCCTTAAACACATCCATATGTCCAGCATGTTTCCATTTCTGCTCCTCCCTCTGCTCTCTCTCTCCTCTGCACACTCTTGTGCTCTCTCTCCCTCCCTCACTCCTTGTCTCTCTCTCCTCCAACTTCCAGCAGTGTTTTTCCTCCATGAAAAATGCTTACAATGTACAGATTGATGGCCCGACCAATCGTGGCCATGTTTTCCTATTGTTAAGTTCTCGTAGCCTCTCTCGACTCAGTGTGACAGATCTAGTTTGGTGTTTTGGATTCTGTCAAGGCCAACAACACTGGGCAAGCGCTCTCCGTGGAGCAGTGTGCAAACAGAGGAAACCGTGGCCTGTCCACATCGCACAGAATGGAACACACGCAAATTTGTGGAGGCCTTCTATCGTGTGTGGGCCAGTTTTTTTCTTCTTCTTCTTCATTTCTTTTCCTCCCTGTCTGCCTTTCTCCCTTTCTCTCCCTCTCCCAGCTTGAGAAAGCTGATCTGTTTTAAAACACGTGCTAAATATTACCATATTTACATTTTCCTGTTTCAAGAAGGCAGCAGAGTGGGACTGTGGTGGATTTTGTAGTTTTTTTCAGTGGGAAGGTCTCTGTCCGGGGTTAGGCTCTGTTTGAAACTTTAAACCTTTTTCATGCTTATTTGTTTTAAGATTCTGCAGGGCACTGTGTTTACACTAAGAGTGCAACATCTGGATTAGATAATTTGTTGGGAATTAACTGAGCCGAAATGCTTATCGACCTCATCTGATTACATCTGTTTGATGTCTGGCGCTCTTTTCAGCTGTCATTATTCTTCAGGAGACTTACCACAATTCAGTTTTTGCTGTTCATTTTCCTTTCATACATTTCCTCATAATTGAAAACATACAGAATGGAGAAATGGGGAATTAACATTTGAACTTTGCATTTAATAACAGGCCACATACAAGGTCTTCATACTGTCACATTGCAGTTCCTTCCATAATGATTTATTTGCATTTCTAACTCAACAGGGTGCTATGAGTGACGCCTGTGTTTACAGCTCTGGACATCTCAGAGCGTCAGTGGCTGCTATGGTTGTGTTCACACTGCGAGAACTAAGATTGTGTCATTTGTCTTGCAAAATTATTTACCCCCCTAGAATGCTAAATGCCGCAAATCTCAAGCTTTGGAAATACCTGTACTGTAAAAAATAGAGTTGATAGTGAAAAATTATTTTATGATGATACGTTATGTACTTAAAGGCCTATAATTAATGGGAGATATTATCAATCCTATCCCTATTAATGTACCTCCCCTCTTCTCCAAATTCTTAGCCTCATCCCTCTCTCACGACTTCTGTTTCTTCTGTATATTATATTAGCTACAGCAGCAGCTTATATACTTTGCTTGGTCACACATTAAGTGAGGGGGTTGCCCTAAATATTTTGGCAACCTTGACACACCCATTAGGACTGAATAAGCCTTATTATCACATCACATTTAGTTTGGCTGAGAAAGCATAGCAAGACCGAAATGGTTTGTTAAACCCAAGTTGAGCTACTGTAGCACCCTATAAATTGCATCCTTACTTTCATGTAATTCATTCAATATAAATATATGTTACATATAAAAGATAAAATTTATAAAACATATTTTTTACATATAAAAATTAGAGTTAAATAATCACTCCTTATACAATTCTGGAAACCCATAAACATACACACACATCAACTCATACATACAGCCTTATTATCACATTGCATTTAAATGTATATATATATATATATATATATATATATATATATGTGTATATATATATATATATTAAGTCAGTAGCATTGATATATATATATATATATATATATATATATCAATGCTACTGACTTAATCTGACCATAACATGGCCCCTCTGGCCTTTCTGATGGGCTTTATCGCCACGCTACAATCCATTACAAAGCTGTCCGATGTCCCCTGGGTGATCTGTCCCCTAATCTGACTGGGCTGCTGTGATTCCATCACTCCTGTTGAGCCACACAGAAAGATTAGTCAGGCTCTACGTTCAGCAGATGTGTCCAGCGCTTGATTTGTGTGTGTTTTATTGACTCAGGCCATCTGTTAATACAGTTGCTGGTTCCTCCTCTTGTGTTTGTTGATGCACAGAGACAGGGAAGCTTAGAGCCAGAAGAAACATTCAGTTGAGGAGAGATGGGAGATAAAGAGACAGGGTGAAGAGAGTTGAAGTAGGGGCTAATACTTAATAAAAGACTACTAATTTAAGTGTGCACCCCATACATATGAAAGGCTGTATCCTGCATGTCAAAAAGAGGCCTTTATCTAAAATTAATCTTTTCATCTGAGGGAAAACATATAGCCAGTTAGTCGATCAATGACTTGGAGGGGTTCATGACGTTTAGAAAACAGAACAAGCTTAAATTCCTCCAGTAGGAGGAAAGTGTAAGATTGCTTTAGATATTTTAAATTCTTCACTGTACCATTCCTGTGATTCTCTCTCAACACTGAAGGCACATGTGAAGCAGTTGCTGGCAGCATTCACTGAATTCTTCATTTGTGAATATGTGTGTATGTGAGTTTTTGCATTTGTGCCTATCTATGGCAGGAATTTCTGATCATGCAAAATGATGATGGTGTGTAACAGTTGCACTCGATTGGGTTGTTGTCTCATGTTTTACTCACACATTCCACCTGACCCCTTGTCTCCCTTCCTTCTATGTCACTCCTCCACATAGTTTTCACTCCCAGGGTGTCTAATTCCCCTTTCTTCTCATCTCACATAACATTTCTAATAACTACCTCAGAAGCCATAGAGCTTAGAAAATACTTTCCCTCTTGCATTCACCATCTTTATAGAATAATTATATCTTTGAGCTTGGCTTACTCACTCACTGAAAAATTGCATCATTCAGTTACCATAATCCTTGGATTTTTTTCTTTAGTCAGAGCCGCTTATCCATCCTCTTTTTGTAATTTGCCCCCTTCCTGGCATCCCCCCATCCGTCTCCTGTGAAGAGCTCCACTCAATGGCAAGAATGCTGTGCATTTTCCTCTCTTGAACAGCAGTGACTATACGTCTTGCCACCTTCTCTGCCATGTCATGATGATGTGATTGCTCGACGCAGGCGTTGCCTCGCTAGTTGAAACCCCAGAACTTGATGTGAACCTGCTGAAAGGGCGGTGGCGTCTGGCCTGGGTAAACACAGAATGAGGGGGAGCCAGGGACACAGTCTGTTGGTCCTAAATGTAGAGGAAAAATGTCCAATAACTAGGCCTACAGGGAGCACGCAGGGCCAAGGCTAACCTTTGCACATGCACACAGGGAGCAGACATAGTGGTGAAGTTGACTCACAGCTGCTCTTAAGGGAGGTATGGGTGACAGATAGGATTTTGTCTTGGGTTTTATAAATGGGAAGAAAAAAAGGTCCGGGGAGCCCCAAAGATCATTTCACACGTTAGTGAAAATATCAAGTAGATTTATCTAAAAATAAAAGCTAAAAAATATACTAACTGACATAATCGTAAACATAGTGAAAATTTACGGTCTAGTGGAGTGGAGTTTTACGTTACATGTAACACCATGTGAACTGAAAAGATATTAACCTCAACTTTATCATTGAGACTTTTCAGCTTCAAATTGCGGGACTCCTTATCAAGTATCTGACGTTTATACATCCAGTCATAAGCAGAGGTATGGATATCACCCTTCTTGTTTTACCCAATTGACTTATTCTTTCCCCTTCAACTTTGACCGGCACAGTTTTAAGCCTTGTCCGGTGAAGCTTCAGGGGCTGAGGGAAGGAAAAATATCACACACAGAGAATACAATGAATGCAGCACAGAGTAAGAGGTGTTCAAGGTAGTTGTTTCTATGCAACCCTGTAAGTTATTAATACTATACCCCCATGTACCTGGGGTCTGTAGGACTGCAGAACATGCAGACACATGCTGACTGGTATATAAGCTTCATTTGATGTTTTATTTTTTTTAAGTGAGACAGGTGTGAACCTGTTTGGGCAAAACAGTCGTACTGAGTGACAATAAAACCTTTCCTGATTTTTAATTGTATCCTATTGGTTTATTCGCAGTTTCTTAGACTGTTCTGCACTTTGTCCTGAAAATAATAGACTCATAAGCCCCATTATCTGATTAATGCATGAAAATACAAATGACGAAAAAAAATCTCACACATGCACAAACACAGACTCATTGTCAAATCCAAATTTTTTTTTTTGTGAAATACGACCCATTTCCATGACTTGAAACCTCATAGCCCCCAGGAGACGTTTAATGCTTTAATTGGCATTTAATTACTTAATTGGTCCCAGTATTGCTGGGAAGGAGTGTAAAGGGTGACAGGGGCTTTGGGGAACAGGTGAGGGTGGAAGGTTGGCCCAAGGTGCTTCCTGTGTCACATCACCAGTGGAGGTACCCATCAGCCCCTTTGAACTGAGAGACAAACACTGGAAACACTTTCATCGGCCCGATGTGTCATCACAGCCGGGTCCCATGTATATGCATGGGACTGTCTGAAAATATACAAAGTCCAATTTGCCTGGGACAGGCAAACCTCAGGATAATGAATCACATGTGATGTGTATTTGATATGCAGTCTGAGTCATCACCAGATGTTCCGGCAGGATTACTTCCAGTTCTGGTGGAGGAAAACTGGATTTTTGACCAGAGAACCAACAACTCTTCATCAGGATAGGCAAAGAAAAGAAGTCAACAAACAATTGCCACTGTGATGAGCAAAACATGAAAATACTGCAGAGGAATGCTCAGCGCCCCTGAACAGGAGACCAAAGTGTTTCTTGGGGTCTGTAATTGGGGGTTTTACATGCCAAATGAGAGGAGTTTTGAGGTCAAGTACAGAAGAGGAAGTAGCTCGGGCACCAGGCCTTCAGATAAAAGCTTACAGGTGGGACTAAATACAGTCTTACATATGTAAGCAAGCTGTGGCGCTTGTTTGTTCTGGTGTCTGTTTGTATGTGGAAAATGCACCTCCCGGTGCATAACGTGTATCCTCAGTCAGCGCTCGGCATGTACTCTGGATAACGCTCCACATCCTTCTCACTCACCAGAAATACACATGAACTCGCATGAATCCATCAGCATGTCTGCAAACATTAACACGCTGGTACAGCTTCACAAACAACGGATTCACAACGCATTGACCTGCGCTGGCACTATAACCTTGTGATCACATGCAAAGTGTCCTCAAATGTTCAGCTCTGATGTCCTCAAATTTTAACTTTTCTCCTCAGATTATGATTGACTTGCGTTAACTTTTTGGGTAAAGGTGGGAAAACTCAGTTCATGTTTGAATCTGTGTGTGGGTTCCTGCCTTTGCCCCTGTGTGTTTGCATCAGAGAGGGCCTCCACAGGCAGTGTTGTTGTAGGTGAGGGTGAGGAACCCCCTGATGGGAAACTTTGGCAGTGAGGCCAGCTTTGATCGTAGGCCTTAAAGAAAGAGGGGGAGGAGGAGGTCCAGAGAAGAGGGGGAGTGAAGCTGAGAAATTCAAGACTTGGAATGATGGTCTCTTTGAGCCAATTTGATCTGTTAATAACCAGTAATAAGCACCTGCCACCACAGGATTTAACTCTCTGAAATCAGGAGTTTTTGAAATGCAGGACAATGTTCCTACTAAATAATTTTCCCTTTTTTTTTGGTTTACACTATCATTGTTCTTGAACTAAAAAGGTGTTTACAAATATTTTATTTTAATGTACATATATATATACACATATATATATATAGTTAGATATAATATCATGTATACATTATGCACAGAGTTTGGGGACTATGAAACCAGGTACGAAACCCATTTGTAAATGTAACATTTTGAAGACGTATGTTTTAATGTGGAAGTATAAATAGCTTTATTTTTTTCAAATTATGTCACAGCATTTTTTAATTTTTGTTCATGAAAAATATGGATTTTATCAATGTTGCAATAAGACTCGGAAATATCGACTCCCGAATATCACCTTTTAGATTGAGGTATTTACAAACCGAAATAATTGCAAAGATTCATGCCATTATTTTAAGGCCGAATATAGTGTGAATCGTGAGCCGGTTAAGCTGCATCACGCCAGCTCCTCCCTGCCAAGCACCGTCGCTTCTGCAAAGAGAATTCGAGTTGACACCATAAATTAAATCCAGCTCCGGAGTTCTCCCTGTGATCCATGTTAAACATTTGTCAAGAGGCGCGGAGGAACCCCCTTTTCTCCCCCTTATTGATCCAAACGTAGCTATCAATTCAGCGCAGGGGAAAATCAATGAGAACACAGGCCTCTTATCACGTTATTATTAGTTTATTACTGTTCTATTACCAGTCACCAGCTCATCATCATTTTTATATCCCGCTGCTGTTAAGTGCCGCCGATTATTTGACAATCGGAATTTAATCCGCGGTGCAAAACGAGCAAACGCGATGGATGTGATTTAACGTGAAAGAATTATGTAATGTGAGACGTTATGGCTCTTTAAGTAAGTGCACGGCAGCGACACGGAAAATGGGGAACATGTGTTTAGGCTTTGATGCAGGTTCACGATGTTGTCCGCCCGGTACAACGACGGATAATTATTTTCTTAACCCCTTCTTTCACCTGCGTAATAGTCCCCCCTTTTCCGTTGCGTAGTGATTCGTATGGATGCAGACAGTTTTGGCCAGAATATATATATTTATATATATAGTAAAAATAATAAATTTATCATCCATTCTTTGCCGGAGCTTGGCATGGGTTCAACCCAATTTGCCGTCAGATTAGCGTTTTTTGCAAAAGTAATGTTAGTATGTGTGTGTGTGTGTGTGTGTGTGTGTGTGTGTGTGTGTGTGTGTGTGTGTGTGTGTGGTGGGGGGGGGGGGCAAGTCCGTGCAGCCTACGCATTTCAGAACGTATTTCACCTCTACCTTAGGAGTTTTTTCCCTACTTCCTAATGATGTTGTTTTTTTTATGAGCAACGACTGCTGTGTACAAAACACACACTCCAGGAAAAAAAAACTAACCGAGACGGCATTTTCCCACATCTTGTATGAAAGAAAAATATATCAATCCAGTAAACAGTGACGGGTAGGTGTTTGCATGAAATTCGATTGCGCGCAAACTCAAAGATGCGTGACCCGGAGGTCTATTCTCCTCCTCCGATGCCGAAGAGGCATCCGCTCCGCTGCGCTCTGCGTGCCGTGGGATCCGCGGGCCCCTGGCGCGGGGCCGTCTTGTCCGCTGCGGTCTGGAGGAGGCTCTCGGTGCCATATGGGCTGCCTGTCCTGTCCTGCGTGATGCATGTGCGCCTTGTGGGGTGCGCTAAAAAAAGAAAAACAGCAATTAGACATGAATGTGTGTGTCCAAACAAATGAATCAAAGGCCCGTTGTGTTTTTGCTGGAAGACGACTGGTAGTGAGGAAGATATCTGGCCGTCTCTCTCACTCTCGCTCTCTCTCTCTGGGCGGACTGACCCCGTGTTTGATTCCTGCTGAGTGGGTTCGGACACACACAGATGGGCTGCAGTGTGTGTCTCCCGCTCCCCTCACACTTTCATTATCTGTCTTTTACTCTCAGTTCAACTGCTATGAATCCGGTTCAGTTTTCATTCAACAAGACCCCCAACCCCACACCACCAACCAGCCTCCAAACCACCCACCCACACACAGACACACTTGATACTACACCTCACACGCTTAATATATATACACAAAAATACATATACATTTGCGCACAAGAGATGTGAAATGCCGTGACTGGAGCCCGCAGCAACAACAACAAAAAACTATCCGTCAGCCTGTCAGTCAGTCAGTCTGTGCACGCCTGTCCCAAAATACTGTGTTGTTATGCAGACAGGCGAGGATGTGGTTTCAGCGCATCAAACACAATAACAGGACAAAACATCTTAGGTCATAATTTGACTCAAAACAATACAATGAGTATGGAGGCCGACAATATGCCACCCGTGAGCCTTAAAGTTAAATATGTGTGCATGTCGGCTGGTGGGTGCGTATGTGGGGTTATGTATGCGTATGAATATCTGTATTAATATATATATATATATATCTAGATCTCTCTCTCTCTCTCTATATATATATATATATATGCCTGTGTGTGTATATATGTGTATATATGTATGTATGTATGTACACATCGCTATGTCCATGGGTCATCATCTTTCTTTATCTATTTAGGTGTGCATGTGAAAGATCAAACTGATCAACGCACTGTATGCTGTACATATATAAACTTACAGTATATATGTATTCTCAAAATATATTCATGCATATTATTATTTCTTTTAATTGCTTTATTTGTTTAATTATTTATCAATTGATCTATTTACTTATATACCATCTGAGCAGTGATTTTGGATAATGTCATTTGTTGTGAAAATTGACCAATTGTTTGTTATTATCATGTTAAATGTTATTTTAATGTGGGTGTCCCCCTGGTTTAGGAGACCTGACAGTAATCATGTCATGACTGATTTCAAAATTGTCTTTGTATTTTTTTCCCAGCAGAGTTCCCGTTTGCAGTCTGGGTGGGCTTGCAGTGCAAAAAAAAACAAAAAATGAAACAAAATAAAAACACAACCAAAAAAGAAATCCCAGCTTGTCCGGCTTGTGGTGCTCCTGTCCTCACACTAACACACAAACGCACTAATAGTTCACAGTCTCAAGATTTCTGTCTCTCACAGGCCTCCAAGACACTCGGAGAAATTACAAAACTCCAGAAGGAGGCTACATTTGGCCTGAATACACTCAGGGACAACAAAGCAGTGAAGCCATGGGGCCCTGGTAGAGCAGTGTGTGTGTGTGTGTGTGTGTGTGTGTGTGTGTGTGTGTGTGTGTGTGTGTGTGTGTGTGTGTGAAGGTCTCTGCTGGTTGAGCCGAGGCAAAGCATGGGGCAGTGGGGCTCCCTCTGCATTAGGCGGTAATAGGTTTGAGATGACCTAAACGATTTGTTGACTGGGACAATAAATCTGTTGTGTGTTTCTTGGCATGCTGAGGGGAGGATTACAAGTTGTCACACAAAGGAATGCAAATTGCAAGCCAAACTCTCCAAGAGGCCAGTGGAGTAGCCAGCTATTTAGAGTATTTGTACAGATCTATGCCTCTCTCTCTCACTATTTTATGTTTCTCTATTAGTCCTAATAACCATGAAGGGCCTGAGAGTAGCCACTGTATTCATCTCAAATCAATGGCTTTCCCACACCACGGCAGATACACCTACGCATTTGCATCCTATCGAGTGAGATGACCAGCAGGACAATTGCTGTTAAGTCTCTTTCAGGCTGACCCATGCAGACCCCGGGGCCTCAATGAGGGACTGTTCTCCTATGTCTGTCCGTCTGTCTGTCTGTCTGTCTGTCTGTCTGTCTGTCTGTCTGTCTGTCTGTCTGTCTGTCCGTCTGTCTAGGTTTTAAAACATTTATCTTAAAATACAATAACCTGTCTCTCTCCTTCAATATGTGAGTGAATATAAATATATGCAACATAAATATAGTTTGTATATTTTCACAGTATACATACACAGTGTATATAATATATATGCATTATATGTGTGTGCATGTGTATTATAAATACTGTGCATGTGTATTTGTTTAAATGTGTGTATCTATCTATCTATCTATCTATCTGTCTATCTGTCTATCTGTCTGTCTGTCTGTCTGTCTGTCTGTCTGTCTGTCTGTCTGTGATTTTTTTTCATTTGCATATATGCATTTGGTATTTGGCTGTGAGCTTGCAGAGGTCGGTCCCATTTAGGAGGAGTCCCTCCACCTTCATGCCTCCTCCTGGTGCCTGTAGGCTGAAGTGCAGGCCTCCTCCAGCCGTCATGCAAGCTGCATCCGCAGCGGCAGGTCGACTCTTGAGTGATTTGTGCTCTCAGCAACGGACTGCGGGCCAACTTTCTGTCAGACAGCAGTTGCCTGAGGCCGGGTGGACAAAACCGCAGGACACGGATCAACACAGAGATAGTGGAATTATTCCTCTCAAATCTCAGCAGTAGTTAATCTGACCTCCCCACACATGAGAGGAGATAAATTACAGATGCACAGGCAACTTACTGCTCCATACCGAAGTGATCACACTGAGAAAACTGAGGATTTCTTCAATTTTCTAACACTGAAGTGAACTCAAGTCAGATTCTAAGCAGTTAACCAATATAACCGCTCAACATATTTCATATACAAACAAACAATTTCCCAAGCATGGGATCAAGTACATCTCATCTCATCTCTCATACATAAGTATTTGTAAACAATATGGGATTACTTCTTCAGCCAGATTCTCATTAAAGGCATGCTGTGGCAAAAACAATTGTGAAAAACCACAATTGTGGCAAAAGGTTGCATTGTCCCAATGCAAATATATATAGATTCAATTGTAGATTCATTTGTAACAATGCATAATATTACTAATATATATACATATATTGTATGTATTCACAGTGTAGATATTTATATCGACGGTATATATGTATATATATCTACATCTATATACATACGTGCATGTATCTATATATCTATATATATATGCATATATATAAATATGTGAGTGTATATATATATATCCCATAAGTATCCATGTGCTCATATGCACCAGCACCTCTAAAATATAGAGGATATAGAGTGTTGTAATAAAAAGAATATTCAGTTCCAAGTTTAATTTTACCAGTTGAATTTCCTTCAGAGGCTGATCACCTGATTCTTGTAATGAGCTCTGATGGTTGACTCATAACTGTGATTGCAAGAGTCAGTTTCATGTTTTGACTCAGTGGTGGGTTGTTTTAATTGGCCATCAGTCTGGAAAGTGTATATACACCCACACACAAAGACGTACACAGACATAGACACACACACACACGCAGACCCACACACATAGCATCAATATATTTCCTTCTACTTTTTTTCCAAGTGCACTAGCACACCGGTACTCTCAGTTGAAAAGGGATACATGCTCCTCACAACTCAGTGTTTTCATGTGGCCATGTGCAGCCATTTGTCTTGGTCTACCACTCCTCCGCGACTCTAGCCTTCAGGGCAGAGATAGTTTAATTAAAGAACAACATTATCTTAGGGCATCAGCACTCCTCACACTGAGGCGTTCAGTGCTGCGTCAGGAGAGATAGAGCATGTCCAAGTTTGCTGTTGCTGACCATTTCCAATCTTACATGGTTCTCAATAGCTTTTACTGGTGCGATTGTAAAACATCTTGTCACATAAAGAAGTTGCAATGATGTTTTACAGCCACCACCTTTCAGACATGAACAATAATATTGCCCCCAGTAACTTTTAAAAATTGACTCAGTGTGTGCAAAGACTTGCATAATGCCAAAGACCATTATTTTCAAATGCGCACTTAAAGCATGCATGTTCTGATGTACACCATAAAGCAGGTAGTTAAACACAAGGCCATGGACATGGGCGGAGACACCCGTTGCCCACTTATAAGCTAGCTACCAGCACTCTGTGCACATAAACACTGTCTGATGAGTTAAATGAGAAATAAACACAAAAATTACAATATACTCAGAGAATATTAAAGCAGTGGCAATTCCCTGCTGCAAACAAAATAATATAATATTCAAGGTAGTTTCTTTCAATCAAATGTTACATTTTGGAACCAACATAATGCTACTGACAGTCTTCTTTTCTGATAGTTTTCTTTTCAGATAAGCTATGTTTTGTCTCCAGCAAGACTGGGAGGTTAAAGTTTAACCAACTAATGTTTTGCATGGATCATCCACTTTTCTGTATTAGAAATGAGAACTTGGCATCTTATAAATCTTATAAAGCATTCTATTTCCCCCAATGTGCTGAATAAAATCATAGGAAACTACTATTACCTTTGAATTTCACATTCTGGTTTTCTAAGATGATGCGCCTGATGATCCGTCACATTATAACAGTTTTATTGAAACTACACAGAATTCTTTATTTTTATAAGTCACTGAGAAGCAGAATCTTTAGTGAATCTCTCAAACTAGCAACCCTTTAATCACTAATCCACTGCCCTTATTGTATTTGAAATTGCAGATAAAAAATATATTTATCCTTTTATATTTTTAATATCCACACTACTGGCCAGGACACTCAGTTTTTGTCAAGCTGGAAATAAGTTGGTAAGGACTCACATTAAGCTAGACTTAAATATTATAAAAAATATGATATAATCATCACTAATGATTTAGTGATTACAACTTTAGACTGAGTTGAAAGATATTGAGATATTGATATTGAGATATGGTTCACTAACAGTCCAGCAATCTCATTTTTTTGTTGCAATTGTTTATTTGTTTTGAATGGTGGAACAGACAATAAAAGAAATAGATGAATGGACTACCAAAACAGAGAGGAAAAAGATAAAATCAAGTCTCTTGTTTCTCTTTAAATATGACTGGATCCTGATTGATCCCATAATGTCCAAGACCGGTCACCTGCCATTTAAACAGGATATTTTTTTCTCCTAATGAACGTGATCGGAAACCCTGCTGAACAAAGGCATGAATATCAATGTCCAAGGAAAGAGTGAGTACCTTCTCCATGCCCCCTCACCCTCCTCACCCCATGGTATACTGTACTGGTTACCCTGGTAACCCCATGGGCAGAATGCAGATCAGGAGGACCAACGGTGCGGCCCCTTCTCTTCCCTCACAATTCACCCTGATGATGACTAACACTTTTGTTCTTGGAGAGGGCAGGTGGGAGTTACAATACGGTTCAAATCATTGCCCGCCGAAATCTCCCCTTTTCTCACCCTCGTTCACCCCACACCTTCTACTTTTCATCTTACAATGTATTCCGTCTTTCTTTTAACTCAATCGCTTGCCACTTTTGGATTATCCGTTTAACCTTTTTTCTATCTCTCCGATCCCACACGGCAGTGAGTCTCACAGAGCTCCAACACATCAGACGTGGCAATGGTTTGCAAGAGGTCAGTGTTATCCAAACAGACCCATTGGGTCATTTGCGATAGCACCCTCCATCAGAGAGGAAGCTCGGAGGAATCAGCCCATCACTTCAATCAGCCACAACAGCACACAATGAATTTATAATGGCTAGAGCAGGACGAGGAATGAAATCAGATGAAAAATGGGTGGTGAGGGGTACTGGGGGGGGGCAGGTTGTGGAGGACAAGAGAACAAAAGATGGAGATTAAAAGAGGGTAAAATGTGGAGCCGGAGGAGGGCAACCAGTTACGGTTTGTGTCACTCACAGCTATGTAGACAAGTGTGTTGTTTGTTTGGGGTCTGAGACAAACAAATGATTGTGACTGTACTGACAGTAAATTGTACAGTTTGTAGAGTTACTGGTTACATCGATGTATCCGTATTTGTGTTTGAGAAGGCGTACAAATATACAATGTGCAGTGTCTTTACTGGCCTCAGTGCAGAGAGAAACTGTATCTTATCAGCCCTCAGAATGTAAGCACTTTAGTGAGTAGTTATAGATGAACTCCTGATCAATACCTTGATTGTGTTATGGATCAAACTATTCAAGCAGATATGGACAATTGTTGCAATGTAATTTTTTTGTGTGTGTGTGCGCAGCCAGTTTGGCTAAGTTTTACCATCTGTATTTCACCGGCCAAATCTGAGTGCTCGTAGTGTGCGTTAGGTGTAAGTGACAGCAGCCACCTCTCACTTCGCTCCACAGCCGCTGCCCTTTGACCACATTAACTTGTGTAGGCAAACTCATCCCTTGCTCTCCTCTTATCATCTGGAATCAAACATTAAAGGAGGGAGGGTGCCAGAGCTACTCATAAAATTATAGAAATACGGGCACAAAAGGGGGAGAAGGACTGATAAAAGGCAACAAGAGACAGAAAAGAATTTGCATTAACACTAATCTGGAAAAAATGAAGATGAAGCATGGAGATACAAGATACATTAAAAAAGAAAAAAAGGGTTGCATAAGGCAGAAGAAGAGATAAAGCAATTCAGCTCCGCGTCACTTCATCTTTTAAGCTTTCGTGCCGGTCCAAGTTTGGCATCTATAACAAGCAGGGCGGAGTTCAGTTGTAGGCAAACAGGCGGTTTTACGAGTATCATTCCGCAATTACTTGTTACCTTGACTGTCGTGGTTTTAAGAGCAGCTTGGCCTTGGAGTTACCTGGATACACCTGGATGAGAGTGATAAAAGGAGCTGGGGTGTTAGAAATGTCGGTCAGAAACAAGCTCCTATCGGATTGCCCACAGTCTCCCCTTAAATCCCCATCTGTGTGTGTCTACT
This sequence comes from Fistularia commersonii, assembly GCF_037954325.1. Classification (NCBI taxonomy): domain Eukaryota; kingdom Metazoa; phylum Chordata; class Actinopteri; order Syngnathiformes; family Fistulariidae; genus Fistularia; species Fistularia commersonii. The sequence goes on along the minus strand of NC_141299.1, from coordinate 9,739,974 downwards.
GGCGCCCACACACACATCCTGGGCCTGTCTGTCTGCTTTCATATCTCTCTGACTCGGCGTGTGCTCCAATAAAAGTTGTCTCAATGGTTTCATCATCATTAAGCCGTTGTTACATGGGCACCCTCTCCTCGACGCACGCACACACACACACACACACACACACACACACACACACACACACACACACACACGCACACACACACACACACGTGAGCACAGTTTAAGATTTCAAGCAGGAGATTTGCTGATAGTGATGGGTAGGAAAATATTTGATGTCCTCAGCTTGGTCATTTAACATTCTCACCTCATGGTCTGACCTTAAAGAGTGTGCATGCATGCATACATCACCCATGAGTTTGTGTGTGTGCGTGTGTTTTTTGATCTCGTGGATCCAAACACTGCATCACTGTGTGTGTTTGTTCACATAGCTTTTAGCCTCAGTTAGCAGGTCAGCCCCCCCACAACAATTTTCAGACACACACATAGTCACACATACACACACCCTCCCTATTAGCAGGACCAGATCAGAGCCCATTTGACCTCCACCTTCTCCCTGACCTCCAGCCACATCCCTTGGGAGAGCTGGTCAGTAAGGAGAAAGTGCCTGTGTGACAGGATGGGGGTTGCGCTGCCGTCTGACTGTGAGCAAACACCGATGGTCAAACACAAAGCTTCCTCTTCTATTCTCGCTCTGGCTCTGCCCGTCTTTCTGACCCCTATTCAGTGACATGTAGTGCATTGTGACTTCACCTAATTCTACATGTTAAGTATACTTGCAAATAAATCATTTAAAGTGAAATACATTCATGCAATGTGAATCCAAATGTGTTGCTTCTCTCCTAAACCCTTTTTGTAATAACAAACATTACAAAATAGGAGTTGCTGAGGGGTCACTGAGGATCGCATGACACAATACTGGTGTTATTATATCCAAATGATCAGATTTCACACTGCCCGACCAAACTTGGCAACCAAATTTGTTGCAGGAATATTCTAGACTTGTTATCTTTGATTTGTGGATTCAGAAATAGTTGTTGTAAAATTTGATCCGTGGGTGAATGAACATGTGTAGAAGCACCACTATAACTCCTTCACGGGATAAAGATCTGCTCTCAGACACTTTGTGCTCTGCCATCTTTATTTACTGTATCCCGGTCAACTCTGATCCGACAGCCCCGGCTTTCCTCTCAGAGACCAAAGGACTCCTACTTGTGACTTACTGGCAGAGCTAAATGTACCATCAAACTTAATAAGGCCTCCTCGCACAATTGCAAAGCCATTTCCTCTTTTAAGAATGTAACTGACATTATATCAAGTTGTGGTTCTTGCTTAACTAACTCTGATTTGTTTTTCAGTAATGCAGGCCCTTAGTAAGGAGACTGGAAAATGCGGGCTCGTGCTCATAGCTCAAATTTCTCTGGTGTAAAGTTTAAATGTTTCTCTTTAAATCTCTTACCTCCCACAATCGTGTTACTGTTTTTTTCCACAAGTTGGACTCTGGAGCGGTTTGATAGAACTGAGCGCTGGTGTCCTGGACTTGCTTTGGCTGTCCAGATCGGGTGAATTACAAAACAGGAAAAAAAGGAATCTTTGCTGCTGCAAAGAAAAAGGGCCCAAGAAAGAGGAGCGGCAACCCGAGCAGAGGACTCTCTTTAGAGGTGTTTTTTCTTTCCACACTCCTCCATCCTGTGTTCCACAGCAGGCAGGGTCTCCTATTGAAAGGAAACAATAGGGTTCTTAATCAGTGGACCTTTTCCCCTCGCCAGTTCCTGGGTCAACTGATGGCCCACAATGCTTTGTAGCAAGTGAACAGCATAAAATATATGTTTATGAAAAGGAGAATTAATCACAGTGGGTATCTTTGGATAAAGTCATATTTGTTTTTTATACCTTTTCTCCAGCTCTGTCTAGGAGGGCTTTCATGTGGCTGTAATTACCATATTTCATTAGCGTGTGGAGTGTCACCGCTGGAGCATCAAAGCGGTTGGCTCCTCGCATGTGTGACAACCACTGCCAGGGAAGTACACAACTATCTGTTTTTTCCCAGAATAAATTCGCCTGTGCCTGTTTTTGAGTGCACTCTCTCCCTCAAGCTGCTGTCGATATCAAAGAGAACCCATTCCACATGTGAAGTGCCCCTTGTGCAGAATAATAAAGCAGTATATCATGGCAAAAAACTGTGAAACACAACACTCTCACCACCCTCCTTTAATGCAAACACAAAGACATGCATTTGGACACAAGGAAAGACATATACACAAACACGGTGTTCTTCACCTATTTTTTAATTTACTTTAGTCATCTTGGCAAATTTGTCCATGGAAAATTTTGTTTTGCTATTGCTGTGATAAAAGTACAGTTGAGAAAGATAGCTGGGTTGGGAGACACAGTAATAACTCAACTAACATTTCCAACAATAAATACTGTATCTATCGTCTTATTCTTCAGTCTCCCCCTTTTTTTTCATTCCATTCAAGTTGAATTGTATATAAAAGAACAAAACTATTTCTTCTGCTATGGCTGGGAGATTCCTTTTTTTTAATCAAAAATCAATCTGAATCAGTCCTTTAAAAAGCATCAAAAATCTTATTTATGCCATTGTTTTGTAGTTCACTCTTATTAAGGGGTAGGTGGCCCAATGTGTTTGTGTGTACTGTTCATGTTCATGTATGATATTGATTTGTATTTGACACTGGCCCTGTGGCATAGGATGTACAACACATTAGCCGATGAGCAGAGACAGCCATTGGTTTAAATTGTTATTATACACCAATCAAAATGAAATTACTTCTCATGTAAAGGAACCATAGCTAAACAAATATGACCTCTTTTCAGTGAACAAAACCACAATTTACCTACAGCTGATGCAGCTTTGCCTTGGAGACTTGCACCTGACCCGTGCAAAGGCACTACAAGGCCATAGGTCTCAATGCTATTGGTTTAAGCCACACATTTTCAAGGGGGCTTAAACAATAGAGGAGAATAATGTCTCAACCAGCCCAAACAAAGATGAGCTGTAAGTTAGCAGGGCACGGCTTTGCATTCGCTATCGGCAAGATTATCTGAAAGGATAAGAGCTATCTGCCTGGCGCCAAGATCACTTTTGTTTTCCCAAAGCTTTATGGCTGCCTTGGGCGAGATAGAGAATCAAAGCTCCCAGTGAAATATAGAGTAGGCCAACATACCACACACAAGACGCGGTACGGGCAGACATGCAGTCCCTACTACTCGTAATTATAGATCCAAAGTTTAAAATGACATTTTGTAAACATCCTTCAGCAAAAAAACAGAATGACTTCTTGTGTGGCTGTCAGCACATATAATAGATCTTAATAACTGGGAATGTGACAATCATTGTTGTTTAGTTGTGTGAAAACAAACCTTACAGTGGGTTATTGATGTGATCAGTGCGAGCAGAAGCTCAGCAATCAAAGCAAAACTCATTTGAAATGCTCTTAACATCCCCTGCTTCCTGAAATCAATGTTCACCTTGGCTCCACTGACTATCAGCCTGCATGAGGTATTGATTTGAAATGAAATTTGAAAACATGACAACACTTATATTTCTTTCACTCTTCCTTTTTCAGCAAGCTGCTATACTACATGTGCACTATATATTGGAAACACATAGTATCTTCAAGGTCCAAGTTTTTAGAGAGAGGAGTTAAGAAAATCATGCCAAGAACTTCCTCCTTGTCATCTCAGCGAATATACATTCATGTTCCTTCAGGTCAAAATGGCAGTTTAATTCTTAATCCCTTTACTAAAGGTGATTATTAACAACTTCCTGTAACCCTTCTACTCAAGTCACTGCAGCACTGCAGTCCTTCAGCCTTAAGCCTTAACCTTGGAAACTGGCCCCCCTCCCATGAGGCCCAGACCAACAGTGATGGGGGTGGGCTGGAGTCAGGGGTGTGTGTGTGTGTGTGTGTGTGTCAAGGGGGGGGGGGGGGACACAGTCTGTCCGAGGTGTGTGGAAAAACCAGAGGCCTGCCACATTATATGCTTTAACATGACTGGCAAATCCAGCACGGTTAAACAAACTTAACCTTCATTTGTGAAACGGTGCAAATCAAAGGGCAAAAAACGACTTGTGCAAGTAATTACCACCGGAGGAGCGCAACAGGGCAAAGGAAGCATGGGTGGGGGTGGGAGGGGGATGAGGCAGTGGCGGTGGTAGTCGGGTAGTCTCAAAAGAGACAAGCATTAACAGGTTGAATGGGAGGAAATGGGAATCATTTAAGGTGAGGGGCATTTTTAATGAGTTTGCTCAGAAATTGATTTTCCACTGTAATCTTTTATTTATATGCGTCAGGCAATGTGTCCCCAGCAGAGTGAGGGTCAGGCCTCAAAGCACCCTGTCAAGGCCTCTACTCGCTCAAACAACACCCCAAAGCCCAGGGAAAATGGTATTCTAGCTAAGGCAAATATTACCCTGTCTCGGCTTAAGGGGCGGAAAAGCTGTTTATTCTAAAAAACTTGCTCTTTGCTTTTTTTTCAGTATTCAAGAGAAGACAGCGGAGTGTTAAGAAATTGAAATAAATTGAGCTGTAATTAGTCATCCACTCAATATGATGTGGAACATTTTATTAAAACACCTCAAGAGATTGAAGTAATTATCAAAGCGTTTCCTCTAAAATTTAAGCCTTTACAGTTTGTCTACATTCATCAGACAAAATCTTAAATTGAAATATCTTAATATCACCGCTGCTTTGAGTGGAAATAAGCATTTATACTTGAGCAGAGTTAGTATTTAAAATACAGTTTCATATCATACAAACTACACACACACACACACACACACACACACACACACACAAACATACACATACACAAGCTCTTATACATAGATAGACAATGGCAAGACCCCTCTGGCCTCCACGGTTTCACGGTTTGGCAGCTTGAAATAATATTTCTCGGGCCGACCAATATTTCTTTTGAGTTGCATGTGACTCTAGCGTCACCTAGTGGTAAAGGTAGAAACTGTGATGGGTCCTGATGTTTTATTCATTTTCTGTTAATTCATCAATATGAATAGCTGTCCAGCCATCCAAAAGGTGTCTCTTGCAACATGCAACATTTTGCTATGATAAAAATCTGCAAAGACTTATTCGACCTTGCTGTTATTTGTGTTAATTGTTACTTGTGTTACTTTTAATATTTATCTGATTTTCAAAACCAATTTGTCCTTGTCTTTATTTGTTTAGGTGTTTTGTCAGCCACTGGGGTTATATCTACACCAATACAACTAAAAGTTCCCCCTCAAAAAACCCTATGAAAAATAATTTAATAGCTTCAAGAAAGAAAAATAAACGGCAAATGAAACAGTTAATCTGTCTGTGGCCTCTATGCACTTCAGCCAAGGCACTGAAGAACTCTATGCTGATAATAGCTTCTCAATGAATAAACAAACACTACTTGTTCATAATAATCACTGAGAAATGTGAATTAGTTTCAGTGCTTTCTATTACACTGTTTCATGAAAATAAAATGCTGTATATTATTTAACGTCCTCATCAAAGTGGTAAAAGGAGCCTCAAATTTCAATTTGCTTGGCCTTGTCATATTTTAACTGTTGTTTTCACTCATTCTGCATTATTACGATCCAGGCCAGAGAGCATGTTCATCGCAATGTCACTAAATATAATAACTGACTTTGGTTGAAACCAGCAGGCTGAAGAGAAAAGGCACAAACGTTTCGGTTGTTGATGTTGTTTTGTTTGTCTGTTATTTTCTGAAAATGAATAAATAATTTTCAGTATGTTTGAACGCATGGGTATCTTTTTAATTATCAAAGTTCAAACAACTAAATCTTAATCTTAAACTAAATCTTAATCCTAAATCATCCTGTGAAATAAATGCAATTTTAGTTGTTTACAGTTATGTTCTTTTATTATCAATACTATATCTTCATTCTTGTTTATTTATCTATTTTTTTACCAGAATTATTGTTTTATTTTTTTTTTCGTTCGTTTCGTTTTTTTCTTGAGGCATGTTGAGAGTTCTGCTCCTTGGTTTTTACCACCAGATGGCAGACCATATTCACGTCTTGTATTTATTCTTTGAAACAGACTGCTGTTAAATATGCCGCTTATTTCCAGAGCTTATTTCTAGACCTCTGTGTTCCCTCCTCTAAGTTCAAACAAAAAGTTAAATTTTATCACCTGACCAATTATGCTCTATAATGTATTCTTTTAATCTTAATGTGTGTCACAAACTTGTAATGTGCAAGCCAGGTTATATTTATATGACACAGACATATTCTGAAAAAATTTAACTATTTTCAAAATGATAATTAAAAAAGAAGCTATATGGAAGGAAAAGAGTTGAGGCTAAAGAGTTCTTTACGTTAACTTTCTCAATTAAAACATCCCATTTTTGATGATTAAGGAAGAAAGAAACGACAACCCTGAGGATCTTTTTCCAAAGTTTATTTTTTTCATTTATCTTTAAAAGCAAGAAAATATACTCTTTCCTTGCAGAAATAATAAATATACAATATTTCTTTATAAACAAAATGCACAATTTACAAAAAAAGAGCAACGCAACAGAATGCTCCCCCTGCTACTCTCAACTGTTTGACTGTAAAACAATCATCACAGAGATATAGCTTTTATTGCTGTCTTTTTTTCCTATTCTCATTATTAATGTTAATCATATTTTTTCTATACTGTATCATCAGTTTTAATGGCTAGAGGACTCACCAACACAAACTCTATAATAACAGGTCGTCACTGCGCTTTGGGTCTCTACCATTAAATTTTTATGACATTTGAAGACTCGGCCCTCCGGAGTCCAATGCAGTCCATCCATTGCCTGTATCTTTGCGGAGCGCCTCTTCACAAAACTCTGAGGCTTGACAAGTTATGAAAGGCAGGAACAGAATACTCTGTGGTGGAAGCTGGCTGCAGGTTTGCTCTGCCTCACAATGCCATGCTCTGACTAAAATATCCCTCCAGCGTTCTCTGTTGTTTATCTGTTACATTCTATTGCTGGAATGGATACAAGAGTGTCTGAGTGTTCCTCTTCTTGATAACACTGTCTAGTGGTCAGGAAGTAAACAGCATGTGTGATAACAGCCAGGCTATAAACCATGTCAGTGTGAGCATGTTGTGGACTGAGACAGGCTGTGCTGAACTGGGATTAGGAGTGGAAGATGCTGGACTGGGCTGCTGTTCCATTGCATGGATCTCCATCCGTTTACGCTGCTCTTGATGGGTCAGGGGAGGCTCCACCGTCACATAACCATTGATTATCCTAACATTAGGTGGTGGGATGGTCCTGGAGAAAGAGTTAGACAACAAATCAGAGTTTTAGTTTGTTATTCTTTGAATGTACAAGCAGTGTAAAATTGAGATTGTTAAAACCAAACGCTATTTTGACAACTGCTATACAGGACTTTGAGGTCAAATTCTCAAATATTAATATTAACTGTTTTGATTTTGCCCCAGAAAAGAAAATTTAATACACCTTTGCATAACATGGACAGGACAGACAAACAAATGTTTCTCATCTTTTACCAAGTTCTGGCAGTCCCCCGAAAATGTTATATCATAAGCATGACTTGGAACATCAGCAGATATAAATATTTTTAAACATGACACTTTAGTACAGAGGAAGAACACATGTTTGTGATGAGGTTGAATGCACCATGCAGTTAACCAGGTGGCCTATGTGCATTAAAAGTGAACATTCAAGAACCTTTAATGGCAGGATAATACATATTTATTTACAAAATCAATTGATAATTTTGGTATAATTTTCACCTAATCTCATTTTCATGTAAAACCTGCAGAAAAGGCAAAATTGTACTTTATTCATATTGAATATGATTTATTTTACGAAGAATAACTGAGATTTGAGACGTTCTTTTGTTTGATTTATTCCATGAAGAATTGAATCATTAAGTGAAAAGAACATTTCTCATTCTCATTTTTCCATTAAATTCCAGTGCAAAATATGAAGAAAAATGATTCTGTATTTTAACCATATTATAAAAACCATAGAATTCAATTTGAATGACGTGATACGGGGGTTTTCATCTACCCAAGTAATATTGTTATACCTTTCAATAAGGGCACAGTACAGCTACAAAACTTTATTACAACCCAAGTCACAACTGCTCTATTAGCTATGCCATAACTGGCATCTTACCCGTCTTCCATGCGAACCCATAAGTCACTGAAGAGACGGGGTCTCCCGTGGCCGCGGTGATTTTTGCGAGGACGCTTGTGTCGCCCAAACTCCTCCAGCTGGCTCAGGCTGTCCGGGAGCAGCATGTGTGGGAGTTCATCCTCCTCACGGTTTGTGATGTTTCCATGTTGTTCCTGCTCCAGCTCTGCCGGACTGGTCAGCCAGCTGGTGGGAGAGACTGTGCTCACTCCAGTGCTTTCCTTGCTGGGATGTGCTGCAGGTGCTTCATCTGTTTGACTACTGAATCAGGGGGACAGGTGTGACAGGTAGAGGAAGTGTATACTCATTTATTTATTTTCATTCACAAATTTTTTTTCATTTTCAAGTATTCATCTCCGAGTTGCACTTTCCTAAGATTTTCAAGTAACTGCCTGCGAGTGCTATTGTTTCTGCGTTGTGACCCGTGAATTGTTTTCCAGACACACACCAGTGCTTTACTCAAGGACAAGAACGCCATAAAGGGTGCCTTTTTCTATAAGTGGTGTAGTAAGTGACAGAAATACATAGCAGGCAACGTTTGAGGAAGTTGTAACTCATGTGGCTACTCTGTTCCATCATAACTGACTCCTGCTTAAAGCAGACCACCCAGAATCAGTGGGCTGTCCTAAAAAACATTTGCCATGCTGTTTTATTCCACCCATTACTCATACTTTCTTGACCACTTTTTTTCCTCCTTCAAAATGACTCGCATTTTTATTGCAAGGTGCTACATGAAGAAGATCCTTTTGTGTAGAATAAGTGCTGAAGAACCATTAGCCATTTCACCAAACAATGCACCAAAAACACTTTTTTTCCCTTTACATCTCAATAAATTTTATGGTTTGTACAACTGTTGTAACAGACTTGACCCCCCCCTAATACAGGATTTGATGGCTTGGTCAGAGTGATGATTGCTCCAGGCCTGCAGTCAAACTACTGTGAAGCCAAACCCAGATCAAGTCTGCTCTGTCTGTCAGTCATATAATCGCTTTTAAGAACTATTGCCAATTGCCTCAAAATATTGAGGTCTAAGGCCAGTAACATTCATAAACACCTCTCATCCAGGCGTCTTGCGGTATTTTTCCTTGCTTGTCACGACACCTTGTATCAGAGAGCTAGAAGTGTCTGTGAATGCATGGTGTAAGTGTGAGGTCATGTGGTTGTGTGTGTGATTGTGTATGTGCAGTGCAGTTCATGCTGGTGTTTTCGACCACAATCAGTCAGTCCACTTGTCATCTCTGAATACAGAACTGAAACGTAAAGCCCTCTGCACTGACTGGAGAGAAGCATAGCGGCAACAGTGATTTGCAGCAAGATGTTTGTAAAAGCCACAGATGGATTGGTCGATGCGAACGTTCTTTATGTCTTTTTTGTAAGAGATCAACCCTGTTGTTACTCGATTTTCCATTTTCAGCCTGATTCCATGCCCATAGATTGAGGTTAGGAGGGAATTCAAAACCAAAAAAGTGGGGTGCACTAACACACACACACACACACACACACACACACACACACACACACACACACACACACACACACACACACACACATACACACACATTCATACTCTTAAATGTATTGCATTGTGGGTTTTGCGAAACAACAAATGCAACAAGACAGAAACCAAGTCTCTGTGTGAGAGTATTTGAGTGGGTTTGTATGTATGTGTGATTGTGTTTGTATGTATGTGTGATTGTGTTTGTATGTATGTGTGTGCAGGCAGCGCTGCTCTCCTTCACCTTGGCATGGTCCCCACCCTGCATATACGCATGCATGCCTGTTTGTTTTGACCACAGTACCAGTGGTTCTTGAGAAGAGGCAGAACTGCTGCTGGCAGCCTGCGCTCAGTGGACAGGAGAGAGGGAGGAAGGAAGGGAGGGAGCTGATGAGGTATCAAAGGATTCCTAAATGGCAGAACTTTATTTGTTTTATAGTGCAATTAGTACAATCTGTCTGTATATAGAATGATAATTTTTCTCTCATTCTCTGTTTTATGGGCTCTTTGATGTGAAGTTTATCCATATGTATCTGTATGCCTGCAACAATTGCATTCTTTTCATCTTCATTAACATAATACTAAAACCCAACCTATCATTGCAATTCATCAGAACAACAACAGATTAAATTTCAAAGTGTAAATGGTCATTGTGACCTTGCCAGAATCCATGATAGCCATTAAGTGTCATTTAATTTGTAATTAGTATTGCTCTTTTGTTCTAGTGTTTTTTTTTTGTATTTGTATTTCCAAAGAGACAGAGAATGACGATATTAACATAAAATAAAAATGTTAATTGATATGTGCACCGGGCACAAGTTAACAGCAGGAAGTTAGGCTATAAATGTGTTTAAATGTGCTTTGAATTCCAATGATGAATTAGACTGTTTAACTGGAGGAAGATATGCCTCAGCTAGGTCAAATGTAATAGCTGTAATTTAGTGCTGATTACTTGAGAGATAAACTGTCCTGCTCCTCAAGGCGATAACATCCTGTATCCTGCTCCCAAGTATTCAGTCAATCCTTTGAGAATTTACTGGAGCCAGATGCCAGCAGGTGGTAAAACAGAGGCCATGGCAATGACGGCTAAATTGATTTTTTTTAATAGATAGAGTAAGAGATTTAATTTTGATTTTGCCTGCACTTATAAAGGTCTTCCTCTGTCCCCCCCCAAAAAAACAAAGACATGCTTATTTGAAATATCTATAGATTTTCCAGTGAATATTCTGCACAAATGGAAATCAAATGACAAATTAAGGGAAGAAAATAAACACAAATCGCACTCCGCAGAAATTGGAAATTAATTAAATAATTTGTTCATTAGCTATAGTGCTTATCCTGCACTCGGGGTCGTGGATATGCTGGAGCCTATCCCAGCTGTCATTGGGGGAGAGGCGGCGTTCTCCGTGGGCCGCTCCTCAGTCGATCATGTGCCATATATAGACATACAACCATTCACACTCATTCACACTACTGGGCATTTGCTTGTCTCCAGTGAACCTGCTGCATGCTTTTGGACCAAGGGAAGAAATCAGAGAACCCAAAGGAAACCCACATAGACAAGGGGAGAACATGGAAACCACACACAGAAGGCTTCCAGTCTAGGGAACCTCCTTCCTGTCAATCAGAAATGCTAACCACATTGTCTCTGTGCCACTATTGAAATGAAATACTTCACGGAAATTAAATGGCCTTTCAGGCTTTCATTTTTTACTTACTCTGTGACAGAATACTGGTGATCAGATGGCATATGATCGATATCGTAGCCTTCCTGTCTCAGGATGTCCAGTACACTGTGGTTACCCAGGAAGTGACCTAATAGTAGACAAAATAAGACATTTAATTTCTGTTAGCATTTTAACTTTGATTTTATGTCCAGAGTCAATATTCCTTACATACAGGTCACAGGTATGCTATCATCTCTCTCATTATAGACGTGCACACATGTCGTGTAAAACTAATCAACACAGGAATTCACAAATGGACAAACTCTTTCCTAAGACCTTTGGACAGCAAGTTGAAAATATTCAGTCCTCTCATTGTCAGGGCTCTCTGGTCCATCTCATCACCACATCCTGTGCCAAATTGCAACTTGTCTGTTTGCTCAAGTTCTAGGTCGTACCTTCTCGGCAGCCAAGTACAAAAGCGGCTCTGCAATATCCTGTGTAGATAGTCAACGGCCTCTTAAAAAACAGAGCGCTCACAAAATCACACAGGAATTGTTGTATCAGTGTTTACGTGTTCTCTGTTTTGTCAACCTATCCAGATAATTGGAGAAATGAGGATTGTCTACTTTGGTTCCTTGAAAACCACTTTTAAAGCGTCAGCGCCTGGATGAAATTGCATGAAAAAAATTAAAAGAAGAGCTTTGTGCCAAACATGAAGACACATCATCCAAATGCAATGACGGTAAAAAACACAATTTGAAAAAAAAAAAAAAAATCACGAACAAAATAACCCATGAATATTTCCAAAGAGATTTGTTAATTTACCAAGATAATCCATTTCTTTTTTTAATTCTTTGTCTTTCATTCCTTTCCTCTATGAGCAAACTCTAAGACAGCTGTTTTGAAACAACATGCTGGCCTGTTGTTTACAAGCAGCAATGTCATTATTTATTATTATTATTATATTTGTATTATTTATTTATCTATTTATTTATCTATTTATTTTAGATAGGCAACAAAGAAGAACTTCTCTTCTGAATGCTGAGTACGAGGTTAAGCTGACCACTTGATGTGTTGATTGGATTTTCCGTGCTGCAGTTTTCTTCTTAACCAACAAAAGAACAAGGCAGAAATTGTACGGCTTTGTTTATTTGATAAGATTCTTTTCATGGCTGTCATCCTTAATAAATAAATGAATAAAACCTAAGGTCTCTAAAATTGTCATGAGTAAATCATTTATTCTGCTCACTATTCCCCCTTGTGAAAACTTTATTTGATGATTTCACTGTCTTGCAAACGATTGCAAATAAAAATCCAATCTCCTCTTAAAACATCCTTCTGTACAAACAAACAGATTCGATTCGCAAACAGTTTATCCCTGTTACAAGTATACACAAACAGCGAGAAAGTAAACCATCAATATGCATGTGAGACTCACCATAACAGACAGCAGTAAAGCAAAAAAAATTGGAAGAGCTTGCAGGGCACCTGTGTGCTTCACAACTTCATAAAATTTTATAACAGAGGAACCGATTGTTATATTGAGGTAAAAAAAATAGTACAACAACTTTAAAGAATAACAAACTGTTTCTGCCTCCTCAAAGATAGCATCACAAGAAGCATTTCTTGCCCAGTCATCCAAGAGATATCGCTGCAACATCGACAAATATATCTTTTGCAGCTGTGGGCTGCTTCTCATCAGTCCTCTGTCAGTAATGTTTTAAGGTTATACTTGAGGGAAGAAAAGACTTGGTCCACTTTAAATATTTGAACAGCAAGAGACAAAGTGAGAAACCATATTTAAATTTAACTGTGCACAACATTTCCCTTTAAAATCTAGGACAATGTCCGTGTCTGGAGAAATAAACCTAGCTGGAACATGGTAAACCGTATGCAATCATGCGTGCTTCATGCTTTAAACACTTGGTCCAGCCTTGTGAAAACCATTTTTGTGGAAATCAATGTTAATATTTATGGATAGGTTTTATGAGACAGCTGGACCAAGTATTGGTACAATATTGCATCAGTTGTTTGTCTGATTTTGCCTGGTGAGCTACATGCATCATGACTATAATAAAAGGAATTGACACAGTTTAATACACATATAATATTCAATTATCAAATAATGTAAAACATACAGATTATATTATGTGCAAAAAGATCACCATTGTGAATAGATCACAATCAAATTCCAAGAAATGTGAATGCAACAAATCTAGGAATACTCTTTGAAGTTTGGAATAAAAGCTTTCTTTTTTGTTTTTTTCTGAAGGTCTGATGGTTTGGGAATTATACTGACATTACAAGTTAACTCTGAATTTGTAATTCTGTATTTATTTATTAATTCATTTATTCTTGTATGGGGTAATACAAGTAAAGTGAGTGTTAAGGTTCTTCTTCGACTTTTTCTGTGGGAAATTTATAATGGACAGAAAACGTGGGCCTCGGGAGCTATCATACTTCTTTGCCTGTTCTGCAGCATATACTGCATGAATTATATTGATATTGATAAAGCAGATTGATTTTATCTGTTTAAATGATGCTAAATTTTTTAATAAGTTTCAGTTAGACTGTTTTACATTATGCAAATGAATAACCTACAGAGCCCTACAGAGCAGTTATTGATGCAATTTTTCTTTGTAATGACCTTTCTAAGATGATCACCGCTCACAGAAACAACTAAGAAATATTTTTGGACAACCTGTTCCTGACACAGCGCTAAAAGAAAAGTGTGTATCAAAAGGGTAAAGCATTTTGAATCCCTGAACAGCCCATTCGCACCTTCCGATAGCCATGGAAATGCAAAGAGAAGAGAAGAACATGGGATGAAAAACATTTTTTTTTGTCTGTCTTTGGACAAAAATATATTTACAATCAAATTACATGAACAGTGATATGCCGCAGTGGTGCAAAAAGAATCCCACATAGTTGGCTGGCTGGCTGGCTAAGATTGAAAATGCAATGGCAGCAAAAATTGTACAACAGACTACGGGAGGAAAATGACGAACAGGCCACTGGAAAAGCAGATGAAGGAGAGATTAAAAAAAAGTCTTAGATGAAGAGGGAGGACTGAAAAAAAAAATAAACTAAACAAAACAAAGAAATATACATGGATACTTTGTATTTGCTAAGCATGTGTTTCCTCTCCAAATTCCTCTGGAAAGACGCCAATGTTTGCACAGACCGAGGAGAAGTAGACAATACTGTCTGTGTTTGGGTGTGAATACATATGTATTTCGCTGTCAGGGGGATGTCATAAAAGGTAAATGTCTATAAAGTCTGTTTGGCCTTCACCTGAAAAGCATTAGCACTCTACACTATTTATTTATTTATTTGATGGTCATCCTGCAGCGGTATGCAGCTAGGTGGAAATCGGGTGACTGAAATATATTCAATAATATGTGCGTGAGAATACGAGCAATTGTGAATTTTGTCGAGTCTGTGATTTTGATACAGGATTTTGTGCACTAATGATATTGGTTTCTGTGGCGGCAGCAGTTAAATACAGTATGCTTGCCTCCAAATCTCATCTCATCTCTTTTGGACAAAATGTTACACAGACTTGAACAAACCCAGCATCCAAAAACCTAAGCTGCACATTTTCCAGATTTACCAACTTTACAAAAGTTGAATTACTGCCTTGAAAAAAAGAGAGAAGGTCCCTAATTTGATGGGTCGGAATAAAAATGCAGAAAGACAAACTCCCCCTATCCGGTTATATTCGACACTGAGTAATGATTGGAATCTGGCACCTTTTCTCGCTTCTCCTCCCATTCCTCATCGGCAGATTGACTCTACTTTCCAGACATAAGGTATGATGTCCGTCCATTTCTCTGCACCGTCCACTTGTGATTGACAGCTGCTGACTGGGCTGTTAGCTTCCAAGTTTGAGTTAATGTTCAGGTCAAATACAAAGATCAAGAGAGCCAGTTGGGAATCAGATCCAAAGGCCTGCCACTGCATGCGGTGGGGCTGCAGAGAGGTCTCAGCGGTTCATTGTTGGAAGCTTTAAAGTGATTCCCTGTGTTTAAATATTTAGACTGTGAGCTTGCTGCTAAAGCTCTGCTGGTGGGCAGGGATAAAATTAAAAGAAAATTAAAAGAATGGGGAAAGGTGGGTAAGAAATAACAGTAATAATGGAAAAGTAGATTAAAGAAAGCAGAGTGACTGAAGGAACATTGAGGTGTTGCAAAATAGAAGGGAGATGAGTCTACAGTGGAAAGAATAAAATTTGGTCCAAATATTGTTTGTTTTCGTTCTTTTCAGCGATAAGACTTAAACATCTCTCCCCTCTGGGTCAAGAAGAGTATCAGGAGCAGCTGTTCAACTAGTGGAGCAGGACTTCTTTATGTACGCACTCACACTGGAAGACAGCGTGGAGGTCTTTGTGTCTCTCAACTTTTTATAGAAAGCAGAAATCATTCACCTTGAAACTAACTTTAATATGTCTGCCATCTTTTTTCTGTTTGGAAATGTCACACACACGTGTGCGTGTGCGTGTGTGTGTGTGCGTGTGTGTGTGTGTGTGTGTGTGTGTCCATATAGGACTGTCTCAAAAAATTAGAATATTGTGATAAAGTTCTTTATCTTCTGTAATGCAATTACAAAAAAAAAGTCATTCATTCTGGATTCATTACAAATCAACTGAAATATTGCAAGCCTTTTTATTATTTTTATATTGCTGATTATGGCTTACATCTTAAGAAAACTTATCTCAAAATATTAGAATATCATGAAAGTGGGTTTTTTTTTTGTTTTTTTAATTGTATTACAGAAGATAAAGAACTTTATCACAATATTCTAATTTTCTGAGACAGTCCTGTATGTCTTTCTGGGATGCATTATAACATTATGCAGCCAGCAGATAGAAGTCATGAGAGGAAGTGTGTAGGTACGTGAATGCATATGCAGCCTGTGATGACGTTAGTTTGGATTAAGTGCATGAGTGCTTGTTAGTGGTCACCAACTTGGAAGAGAGTGAACTGAAAGCAACATGAAAATGATAGATTCTAAATTTGATCCTCTTTTGGTCACTAATGAAGTGTGTAATCTCCAGTAGATATCAGCAGAGCGAGGAAACCAATTGAAGTAACCATCAATTAAACTAAAATTTGCAAGAATCATTCACAAAACAATGTAACATGACAAGAGAATAATGGAGAGTTCATTTCACTGCTGCTGTGGTTTAAATGTATGTCAGCCAACATCCCGGTTCAACTTGGTTGGTCAGGCAAAACCATGTGTGTTTCAATTTTATTGTCATTTGAATCAGACAGATCAAAAGACATCTTTGTTTTAAAAGTGGTTTCTGGTGGATTTTTTTTTCTTCATTAAAATTCATTCCAGCACAATATTTGTGGTCTAGTAAACAAAAAAAAATCATATTCTTGATGTTGTTTATAAAAATGCTGGACTGCACTGTGAAGATCTTGTCCAGATCCTTCAGGTTTCAGGGTAGTTGCTGGGCAATATGGACTTTCAGCTCTCCCAAAAAACTGGCGATGACACCACAGGACCTTGAGATGCTTCTTATGGAGCCACTCCTTAGTTGCCCTGGCTGTGTGTTTCGGGTTGTTGTCATGCTGGACGCCACGACCCATCTTCAAGGCTCTTACTGAGGGAAGGTTGTCGTTGGCCAAGATCTTGCGATACATGGCCCCACCCATCCTCCCCTCAATACGGTACAGTCGTCCTGTCCCCTTTGCAGAAAAGCATCCTCAAAGAATGATGTTTCCACCTCCGTGCTTCACGGTTGGGATGGTGTTCTTGGGGTTGAACCCATCCTTCTTCTTTCTCCAAACACAGTGAGCGGTGTTTAGACCAAAAACCTCTATTTTTGTCTCATCAGACCACAAAACCTTCTTCCATTCCTTCTCTGGATCATCCAGATGGTCATTGGCAAACTTCAGACGGGCCTGGACGTGCTGGCTTTAGCAGGGGAACCTTGCATGCGCTGCAGGATTTTAATCCATGGCGGCGTAGTGTGTTCCAAATGGGTTTCTTTGAGACTGTGGCCCCAGCTCTCTTCAGGTCATTGACCAGGTCCAGCTGTGTAGTTCTGGGCTGATCCCTCACCTTCCTCATGATTATTGAGGCCCCACGAGGTGAGATCTTTCATGGTGCCCCAGAACGAGGGAGATAGACCTTCTTGAATTTCTTCCATTTTCTAATAATTGTGCTAACAGTTGTTGCCTTCACACCAAGCTGCTGTCTATTGTCCTGTCGTCCATCCCTGCCTTGAGCAGGTCTACAATTTTACCCCTAATGTCCTTACACAGCTCTCTGGTCCTGACCATTGTGGAGAGGCTGGAGTTTGTTTGACTGAGTGTGTGAAGAGGCGTCTTTTATACAGGGAACCAAGTTCAAATTGGTGCAGTTAATACAAGTAATAAGTGGAGAACAGGAGAAGAAGAATTGTAAGAAGAACTCATATGTCTTTGAGAGCTGGTTGGTAGGCAATACCTACATGCAATAAAATGCAAATGAATTACTTAAAAATCATAGTGTGTTTTTCTGGATATCTGTTTTGGATTGCTGAAGTTGAAGAGTAGCTTTGATAACATTTATAGACTTCAACATGCTTTGCAATTGGGAAAAGCTGAAAAATCAGCATACATATATATATATGTCTCTTTCTCTCTCTCTCTCTCTCTCTCTCTCTATATATATATATATATATATATATATGTTTATAAACACACATATATATTACAGCATGAAGGACCCTGGGAGGAGGGTCCAGAAAGGAGACCTTTCTGTGGAGTTGGCATGTTCTCCCATGTCTGTTTGGGTTTCCCCCACAGTCCCAAAACATGCTGCAGGTTAATTGGAAGGAAATTGGGGAAAAAAATGTCTTGAATGAGTGAGTGATTAATTGTTTGTCTGTATACGGGGCCCTGCGATTGACCGGCGATAAGTCCAGGGTGTACCTCGCCTCTCGCCTGGTGACAGCTAGGGATAGGCTCCAGCATCCCCCGTGACCCTGAATGGAGGATAAGCAGCAGACTATGGATATATATATTCATATATATATATATATATATATATATATTATAGACTGGAAGGGATGGGACTCTTTTGTAAAAATGGGAAATTTGAAAAGATGCATGTGTAAGTATAACTGAACTGACTTTCTCCTAACAGACAAAATGACTACAGACTTTACTAAATACACATGCAAATACATGTCTTCTAGACCATCAGGCGAAACACACAAAGTAGTCTGCACAGACACAGAGAAAAGCAGAGGAGCCAGCCGGGGGGGGCCATCGGTTCAATAAGGGTGATGCATCGATGGAAAAGAAAGATAGCAAAGATCAAAAAAAGACAGCGGAGTTAGACAAATAGACCACTGGCCAGGGCAGGTGGAGAGAGAACAAAACAGGATGTGCTTTCAGCAGAGAAAAGCAGGGATGGATAAGGCAAGTTGCTGAAAAAAGCAGCTCTGCAGAGAGGATCGGCCACAAAAACCAAGTGACATGCATGCCAGGCAGGCAGTCTTCACTTTAACACCACAACACAAATGTGAAGCAAAATACATGGGCTCAGTCCACCCAGACAATGGGCTGCTACAGGCGTGTGGCAGGGCATGCAAAAATCAGCTTTTGATAAAGAAATTCAGACAATACAACATGTGTATCACTGACATCCGCAGCTCTTTGTGCAATAAATGAATTGTGTTACAAACATACACAGGCTCACATGTACACTATGTGAAATGGTGTCTAGGCCATGGAAGTGTCAGGAAATTCCATGGGATGTTTTCAATAACGGTGGGCAGCGGCTGCCAGAGAACTGGCAAATGAAAACCTTCTGCACACACCACACCACTGAGCTCCAGCAAGACACAGTGTCCTCCAGCAGAACTCTTCACGACTCTGCGCGCTTGTGTGTAAAAGCCGGGTATGTTTGTGAGGGAGAAGATGACAAAACCGCACATTTTTCTGTGGAAATCGAGGAGAAAGAGTGTCCTTAGGCTTTTTGTCTGTCTACAAAAGCAACAGAACATGTGTCCAAAGTGTGTACGACATGGCTGCCAGCGTGCTTTCCCTTTACTGCAATCATCTGGTGCTGCTGTAAGTCTCTCTAAGGGGAACCAATTTTGCATTCACTTGGCTTTACTTAGGGTGACACGTCATGCTGTAGTGGTGGCTGCCTGGGAGTTGTATCATTACATAATATTGATTGTAATAGTGAATAACAATGACCACAGCTGTATAAAGTTAGGGGATGAAATAACACTTGGTCACAAAGCAAACACAAAGCACACACACGCAGAGAAAATGTGGAAGAGTGATTGAAAAGTAATAATCTTAGTCAGTGTAAAGAAAATGAATACATGCTACCCGTCCCAGTGTCTATTAAAAGTTTTTGAACAGGGGAAAAAGGCATTATTGAGAAGATAGGTAGTACATGTAACTTTGTTAAGAAGTAAGCACAGGTTCACCCACCTTATTACTGCAGACACTGTAGACCACCCACCCCAACTCCACCCCAACTCCTTGCGGAGCTCCAAGCTTTTTCGTGCTGCGTTTTCTATTCCCCCTAATGGACGAAAGTCATCTCACCTACTTGAATGCATGATGTAATTTTTATGGTGTTTAACTTAAGGTCTCTTTTCATAAATCAACTGGTAAACTCAATACTTTGAGGGGATCGAGTAGTATGGAAGTTGTTTACCCATTTGTGTTGATTAATTTGTTCACCATAACTTCCTGATTCCATGATGCCATGTATTGTTTAGAGAATGTGGAATAGTGCAGGGGCTTGTTTTCAATATTATAAAAAGCATACTTGAGATCTCATTAGGTTTAGTTGCAAGACACATGTTTTGGGTTTAGGGTCATTATTTGGGTTCCATCTACAAGCAGATGTGTTCAGATGGAGAAAAACAAAGAAAAACGAGAAAATAAAAATGCTTTCACAAGCACAGAAACATTCATTTTGCACCTGAAAGTACTAATAATCAGGATGGTGTAGGAGCAAGTACGGGGAAGATGGATTTCCTGCCTGAACCACTTTATACACACATCATATCATTTAATTAACCTGTGAAAAAAAGAACCAGTCCAGGATCAGACTACAACAGAGGTAACTCTAGAGGGCCTTGACTTGAGAGCTGCCCCAGCTCATTCCTGACAGTTGTGTTTTCCTTCTGAGTTCTGGACAATGTTGAGGCTGGAAGTAAGGGCTCCGAGGCAAAGCGGGGCCATTAATATTTATCTGTACTGCAATGCATAATAGAGCAATCATGGCTATAGCGTCAATATTCCCAGCATCTTGATTCCCACAACACGATTATTCCATTTTATAATCCACAAGAAAGGGCCGAGTCCTGTGATTCCAGTGCCTGCAGATATGCACGTCATCTTAATGTGATTTCTGACATTTGACCATAAAGATTCAGTTTTTATGTGATCACATTATTGCACCACCACATTTGGCCCAGAAAGGGCCGTTAAAAATCTCCTAGGGCTGATTTTATTTTGAAATATGTCTGGATAATCTTAACCCTGACACCTTCTATCCTTTTTATTTGTATTAATAACCAAAACATTGCATTGTGGTTAGATCGTAATCAGACTAGAAGCAAGCCTCCTTTCACAGAGCAAGCCAGACCACTTCCCAGAGTATTTCTGAAAATAGTGAGGAGCAGTATGCACTGATTTTAGAGTCCGGGACGTCTGGCTGAGGGGAAAATGGGACATTCAGGGACAGTTTTGGAACCTCAAAGCCAAGAACTGACATCTCATAGACAGAAATAGGAGGTGAGAGACAGAAGGCACTGACTACAGCAAGAGAGTGGGTCTATTCAGCTTGATTTACTAAACCCACGTCAAATGACACTCAGATTTATTGATAGACTTTTAAACAGCATTTACTGTCAATGAATATGCCAGACATGGACATTTTGTGTATTGGGAAAAAGAATGCAGTAGGAAAATGTTGCTGTGCCTCACCTGTATTCCATAAAATTGAAAATAAATTATCAGTTATTAAAACACAGCTTTTCACAGTGCAGACACAATACTGCAGCTATAGCGAACATATGGTAGACATTTACACCGTAGTGTCTCATATTTTTTTTTGTCATTGCTCATGTCAATTAATGTGTTTTCCCAGTAAGTATTTAATAACTTCCCCTTCGTTCGCTTTACTAACTTCTCACACAATAACAAAGAATTGAACATCTGGACAAATGATTTAATTATGTCCTTGGTTATTCTTTTAAAATCCCCTTAATATGTTGTAATTGATTATTAATTTCCTGGCTCTGGTAGATAATAATTTTGTTTTTGAGCTTCAAGAGGGCAGCCCTTTCATAATGGTCCGCCGCTGTACTATGTCAGAAAGTACTTATACGCAAATTAAATGTGCAAAATTGAATGAGTGTGCAGCATGACTTTGCCCCTCATTTTCATGTGCTTCATTGACCAGCATCTGGTTTGACTTTCCAGGACCACACTAAGATTTCTACAACAAAGTTGTTCTGCTTTTGCACGCAATGAATGTCCACAAAAATTGTGCACACGGACTGTATGCATGTTAATTTGTGAATTCAAGTATGCGTATGAATGTGACAATGTGTCTGGGCCCAGCATGCTTGGTTTTATGGCTCCTATAAATCCCACTGTCACTTCCTTTTTCTTTCTACCAGAATTAGCGCAAAAATGTGTGTAAATATGCTAAATCTATGGTTGTATTCCAACTTTTAGCCATTTATCATGGGTTCATCTTTAAAACACAAGGGAGCAAGAAAGCAGTAAAAAAAAAAACATAGAAGCGAGTGGCAGTGACACATTGGTAAAGTGCTATACATTTTTTACTTGCTTTGTAACTGACATGAGTGGTTTTTAGCACAGCTTGAATGGAAAGGAGTTGAAAATGTGGAATAGAAGTTAGACACAAAGGTGATGAGCTACTGAAACTGGGGCACAAATGTCTGTAAATGTCCCCCCATAGGTTTTTTCTGCACCTCAACTGCTGCACCTCAACTTAAACCCGTAGCAAGATACTGCCATCTGTAGGGTCACATGTTCCCCTTCAGCTGATATACTTTTGATCAAACACAGATGCAAGTCATGAAGATTTCACTGGAAAAGAGAATGAAAAATATGACCTTGGTCATTATCGGTTAAATCTTTCACATTATCATTTATTTGTGGCAGGGATTTTCATGGCCCTAACAAGACAGTGCAGGTAGCAGTAAGGACAACTGCCTTGACTTTGTACCTGTAAAACCAGATTAATTTTAAACGCGATTGCAATTATGTCACTATCTATTAAAAGGCACGAATGAATTCCAGACGATCTGTTTAACCTCAGCTGACAAATAGAGACTGGGCTGCACACAAATGCACACGCAGTCAGATCCCTTGGCTGAGCACCATCCTCCTTTCCAATCCTTCCTACATTTGAAAAGTTGTGCAGCGTATATTCTCATCCCTGGGCTGACTCGTAAAATGTCCCCTACAATATGTTTGCAGTGACTGGCCCTGGTAGTGCGGGTAGGCAGTCAAGAATGGTGAAACGTAATACTTTTTAGGGGTCTCATTCCAAAATATTATCTAATACATAAATCATGTCAACTTATGCCTTGATTAAACTATGGCACAAACCTCTCAGGTCCAGTTTTTGATTGAATTAAACTTAGATACGTGATACTCACTAAAAGGAAAGAGGTTTGATTTAATACTTGATTTATATTCATAGACAACAAATAGTTTTACTTATAACTTATAAAGTAACAATTTGTAGTAGGAAACATGGCTGGTTTTTGACTTTCTTTGTTTCCACTGCAAGAACTCAGTGTTTTTTGTGGCCTATGGAGTTGGGCTGGGATTGCTGACTTTTCGAAAGTTCATATGACTTCCATTGTTGAATAAGCACGGCATATGACAGGAGAAGGATGTATCACTCTGTCAAAGCAAACACTATATATAAAGTTACAAATGAATTCCTACATCACAGTTTATTGCATACGCAAGGTAAATAGCTGTTTAGAGAGCTATTATTTTGCACTGCGGTAGGCCAGCTAAACAGTCAAGGGGAAAAAGATGCTCTGAGGAAGGAACTAAGCATTAAGTACTATCATATACACAGAAAAACACCAGACCAAAGACAGCACCACCCATGATAAAATAAATGCTTAGGCATCCTCCACCTGGTTGTCCAAATACTATAGCATGTGTGTACAGTAATCCCCCCCTCTATCTTTATATCTATCACACACACGTATGCATACACACTCACACAAACACAAACACAGGCAGGCAGGCACATACTTCCCTCAGGACATACTACACTGTTCAGGAAACATTAGCAGCATTAGCCAGGAATGCTAATTGAAACAAACAGCTCTTGGTTTCTTCATTTCTGAGGTGGGAACTGGCTGTAATTGAGACTTCTGTGTGTGTGTGTGTGTGTGTGTGTGTGTGCGTGTGCGCGCATACATGTGTGTAAACACACCATTCTCAGTGCCAGAGATCTGGTAACCATTGCGCACTATTATTGTCCTGCTTTTTCTCCAGTTTTGTTTTCAGACCCGAACAAGAGCAAATTGTTCGCCATAAACACACATTAGCACTGACAGATTCATTGTCCCAGACTAAAGTAAATCTGATCTCTCATTTACTTCACAATTACATGCGAGTGCACATTCTCAGCTGCATCCAGGATGTATTTGGATGGAGTAATGTAGAATAAAGCATGTTACAGCCTTCCTCTCCACAAACGCTTCCAAGAGAAACTCGATGACTGCAACTTTCCACTTCATCTTTGATGAAGGAAATTTTAATTACAGACGTTTGTTGTTTCAGATTAGTTAGTCCCTGTTTTATTTTGGAATACGCTTCCCACGTGTGTCTAATCTTGTTTCCTTCCTGCCTTTTGTGCTCAGCTGTGTCTTGTTTATTAATTATTCCTGAGGCTTTTGCCATTTCTCTCATTTCGGCTTCCTCGACTCCTCTCCCCTCTGTCCTCAAGCCTACGACCCAGAGATCCACCATCATCATCAGTCCCTCACAGGGATGTAGAGGTAAGAGGAGCTGCAGGAGTGGAAGATACACAGGTGTCTTTCCTGCACTTAGACACTGATGTTGTGAAAAAGATGCATGGCGCTCAGCTGGAACATGTACGCTTCAATAAGTACACCTCTGAATAAAAACCTCGAGGCACTGACTGACTAAAACAAAGTCAATAAAAAACACAATCAATAAAAACCAAATATGTTAACGAGTAAAGCAGTTGAGGAAAAATGACCGCATGACCCTCAATGGTCCCCGGAGAGAATAAACCTCCTCCAAATAACCTAACTATCTCCTGAATCCTCCTTTCTCATCGACTAACTTAATGTCTATCATTTCCAATGTAAATAACTAATAAAAACACTAAAAGTCGTATCTGTATCCATTCTCTAACACCTACAGATTCCAAAAAGACCATGAATTTTTGTAAAATAAATGGTCCCGCTTGAGCTGGTAACATGGAGGTTGGTAACTCAACTGTAACTCAGTAGGTTGGTGGTTCAATTCCCTACTCCTCCAATCTATAAGTGTCATTGGGCAACACACGGATGGCCAGGGTAGTGCCTTGCATGGCAGCTCTGTCATCATCCGTGCATGTGAATGGGTAAATGCTACTTTGTGAAAAGGCTATGTAAGTTGATACTATTTGAAATTTGATTTATTGATTACGGTGACCAAAGGGCAGGATCAAACTGACTATCAATATTTCTGCATGTTTTGTTAGAATCTGTAACTGTAGTCCTTTGTGATAGCAATTCAAGATGCTTTTTGAGCTTTTTTTTAAGTTCGCACAAAAAGTCAGCCTTTTTAGTCATGAACATGTCGAGGTAAGTTGCATAATTTTTCATTAACATTAAAATATGGCATACTGTTTTCTTCTATATATTTTGCTTGCTTGAGTGTTTATGCTCTTGAGTGTCTTCCTTGTCTCCTATGCCAGCATCTTCATCCATTCAACCAATTCATTTTCTCTGTCTGCCCCATATTTTGACACACATCCCTTTTTGAGGCAATCTCTATAATTTTTTTATACTTTTTTGGTCCTCCTATCTTTGTCAGCTCCTCTGTTTTCCTCACGTGTTGCCTTTTATTCTACTTGTTGAAACAATGCGATTAATCCCTGTTTATTAGTGACAGCCAACCTGAAGCAAAATTCTTTGCGGTCTGATTCATTAACACTTCCAAACACAATTGAGCATAACTTACCTGCACCGAAGGCAAAGAAGAATGTCTGGTTTGGATTTCTCTCCAGCAGGGCAGACACACGGCGGGCCATACGTTCGTTGCGTTTGTAGATTAGCTCCTGGCGGAAGTAGCTGTCAATTTGTTGGGCCGTCATTCTGTCATGGGCCGGCAAGGAACTGTTGATGAAATGAGGAAGCTAAAAGAAACAAGAAAACATAAGTTGTAAAATCTGATTTTTGAAAAATGAATGTTAAAAATGTGCAAGGTAAAGTAACATAGTCAGTGCCAACATCGCATACACAACCGATGTCAATATAGGCCATTAAAGGGAGCAGAAAATATGGAGGGATGATTCATGCCGCATGAGGGTTTCCATGTACGTGTGAGAAATGGCAACCAAATGCGTTCTTAGTATGACAGCTCGGCTGGGGACGATCAAAGCACGGCAACATTCCACAAGCTGGTTTCTAAATGAGAAAGTATGAATGAGCGCCGTTGGGAGTGTGTCAACACCATGTGTATCTGTGCACACTAATGTGTTTACAAATGTGAGTCCACAAACAAGAAATTGTTTACATGTGAAAGTACAGCGTACCCTCAAGTAAGTGTGTCAAGGTGTTTTTAATTGCAGCGTGATTTTATAAGAACCAGGCAGGAGGGTAAAGTTCACAAAGCCTCTGGTACTCGTCTTTGGTCTTGATCATAGATGTAACAGGCATTCAATCTGCAAGGATGAGTGAGAAGGAGGGCTGAACTGCAAACACTGGATCATTTTTCTTGGACACTCAGAATTTTCTTCCCTCTTTGGATATCACTGTGCGTGCATACCAACGTTTGAATTGCGTAAGAGCCCCATTGCACTGTAATCCCTATTCTAGATGCTTTGGAATAATGTTTGTTGATATTGTGTATTTTATTACTTAGGTGATGGGATACATACAACATGACTATAACAATAATAATTAAATTTGTTTATATTATCATGAGCAGCAGTATTACAGACTCTGACTGATTGATTTACACTGAAGATTGTGATGATGTCTACAGCGGAGACACCAAACCTCTGCACAAACAGATGGTCCAACACAAGGGAGCCACCACTTCAGGACCGGACTCCATGGTCTACCTACACCTGAAGGACAAAAGCTATTGTTTGGAAGACAGCAATGTCCGTATTCTGGCTAGAGATGGTTAGAGAGAGGATTCAAAGAAGCCATCTTTGTCAAAACAGAAAAACCATCTCTGAACAGAGGAGGGGGGCCCCAGACACAACCTTTCACAAAGGTATAATGCTGTTCTGAGATTAATACCGAGACAGATTTGCACACACAAACCAGGCCCATCTGCACCCTCCAACCAACCAGGAAAGATTCACCACCAGAACCAGCCTCTGGTAATTTCCATATGAGCCTCAGGTCATGTGATCCAACAGGTTTCACTCCTTTGTTTAGCTTTACCTTTTCATATTCCAATCCCAGAAAAGTTGCTCTTTTGTCCCAACAAACAACACCCCATTTCCATAACAACCTAGTTTCGGCCAATCAACTCTTACATTTACCCACCGTAACCCTGGCAGTTATATTCAGAAACTCCCCACAGGTCATTAGAACTGAAGAAGCCTCTCTGATGATCAAGTCCAGTTGCCACAACAAGAAAATTTTGACAAGAATTTACCATGACGTGGATGACTAAGAACCCCCAAAGATATAGATCTGAGAATTAATTTCCGTAATTATTATCATTCTTTTATTAATTTTCTAAAGCTATAATGAATATTTATATCTATTCAGTCGTCAAAAGACCCCATCTGGGAGTAACACCGTCTTTTTTTTTTACAAATGGAAAATCCCAATCAACATGAAACTGGAAAATCATGAGTGGAAAAAAAACTCAAATCTTCATTATTTGAAAGATATAAAAAATATTTAAAAAAATCATTAAAGACCATATATGGGAGACTAAATCTTGTTAAAGGAACCTTGGTGTAACTCGGTGTTATAAAACATAATGTTGTTCACATAATGAATTGTTCCTGCTAATATCATAAAATTCTAAATTGAAACGCACACACACACACACACACTCACACTCTCTCTCTCACACACACACACACACACACACACACACACACACACACACACACATGCACACAGAGTCCATTTTAGTGGTGGCAGCCATCTTGTGTTTACTCAAATGCCTCAGCAGGGTTGGGCATATTGGCCTTTCTCAGAATTAAACCCACCCCACCCGATATAACTAGTTGTGATTGGACCATATTTGAGAAACCGCTGGAAATCAAAATGAATGGGAGGGCGGCCAGAAGGATCTGAAGAGGGAAACGAAACTTGAGCTTGGCAGATTCGTCTAGTTGCCAGGCTACAATTTTCCTCCATCATGTCCACATTCCAACACTAAACTTGGATCCTGATATTTCCTTCTAGAAATTCCTTCTATGATAAACTACAATTCAGTTACAATTTCAAAGTCTCAACATTATGCACAATGTAGGAGTGGACCAATTCACGGAGGAGTATTGCACAAGGAAAAGGCCCTTCTTCTTCAGCCTTTCTTCCAAAAAATCTTCAGTTGGAAAATGTGAGTGATGGAAAGTCTGGGGAACGAAAGACAACATTTGACTTCTGTCTGCCCCTGTCTGAATCTTCGGCTGTATGACTGCAGGTGCGTTCACTGTTTGAATTGAAGGATTTGACAAACTATATATGAACTAAAAGTTTTTCTCTTAGGTATGCATTGTATGTTTTTGCAGGTGTCTCAACGTCAATGTTATTTCCATACATTCAAAATGTTTCAATTATATTTTGTGATATATATGTAGAATGAAATACTGTCCTGTTACCACAAATGGGAGCCTGTGTCATTGAAATTTAAATGAAATGACTGCTACTGAGATGAGCAGGAAACCTGTCATTTATATATTTTAAGAGCAAAGATGAAGTTTAATGTAAAAATTCTTAGTGTTACACTAAATCTCATATAACAAGCATACTTGCATTTTCATTTGCTATTCAAATTCATGTTAAAAAAAAACTTTATTTGTCCCCTTGGGGGCTAGTACAATTTATTTTTGGCTTGTCTATGACTTTTACTTACAGATAAGTCAAAGTTCTCACAATTATTTTGTTTTCTGAGCACAACTTTGAGCTCAAAATCATGCAACTGAAACTCAATGTGTTTTTAGTTAGTCTAACTACTTCTAAACAGCAAGTTCAAACTACACATTCCAATTAATCATGTTGGGCATGTGGATTTATGGTGTACCAGAAGAGCCATTCCTTTCTAACTAAAACAGCACAACGGTTTACTAATATGGGCCTTTCTATTTCATAAACTGTACTCACATAGTTGGAAGGGCAGCCAGAGGGAATATTGACAGTCTCATGGCCCATCATGTGAAAATACATTTACCTTTTTAGCTTGGGTGGGGAAAAATCTAACACAACCATACAGCTGTCTCTGGCCTGATTTATTGTTTTGTGTGTGATTGGGTGTCTTCCAGTTTGACAGGACTTTGCACACATAAAAAAGAAGTTTTACAAGTGAAAAATGAAGCAGACTTGGATTATCATTGGAAAATAAGTCAGTGAGAGGGGTTAAGCAGCAGTGCTTCATCATTTCTGACAAGTGAGGATAGCGTGAGTGTTTCATGAAAAGAGAGGAGAGTACATGGTCGGAGAGAGGGCAAGATGGGAGTGTAGTTAAAAATGTAGATAGGTTATCACAGGAAAGGCCATTAGCTTTTTCTCTCTTGAGAAATGTATAGGCACAGAGCAGTATTTTCTCTTTTTCTCACCACCGCTCCACTTTAGCATCCAGTCTCCCAGCCTGTATGTCCTGCATGTTGCCTTTTCCCTCTCTTACTGTCTTCTTTTTCTTTGGCTATAGGACAATACTTTTCTTTCAAATGTAATATTTTGCAATTATTCTGAAGGTCAAATAATTCAGTCAGCATCATTTATTGATATTTCAGAATTTTTAATGAAAAATATTTACAAATTCCGGTATCATTGGCAGATTAATTCTGGAGGGGAATGCTGCACTGATGCCATGAGTGACTCTGGAGCCTGATTTATTAGTCAAACATTTGCCCTGCCAACATTGGGAGTACAGCCAAGGTGCTGACATAACAGTGGTGGAACATCTTTTTAGGTCCTCTCTACGGACCAGGGCTGCACCGTGGAGATATTTTTTGGCCATTGTTGCCTCAAACAGAGCTCTTTGGAAAGTGTGTGGAAATCGATCATCCCAAGACAGGGCGAGGGTCTCTTGAGGGCCCGATGCCAGAAACACTGTTTGGATCATGCTGCATTTACTCAGGGCTGTTTGCTTAAACAGCACAGTCATCTGCATTTTGAAGCTGGAAGATTGGAAAGTCCTTGTTTTTCTATGGGCCTTGAACTGGCAGACGTCGAGTTGACTTCCATCAAGCTAGTGTTCCAGTTGGACTCTGTCTCTTTCCAGGGCAACAGGTTGGTGTTGGCTTGGAGGAGGTCATTAACACTGAAAAACAGTGTGGTTCGGTCCAACTTTGACCATAATTACTTCTGACATGAACCCCATCACGCAGTTGCTGTAAGATGGATTTGAAAGATTGAGCAAAGGTGTCTTGTCCAGCTCATTGTTCGATGTTGTATGATAATGCTGAGGTTAATAAAAAGTCTTGATCCTGTGATCAGTGCATCTCTAACAGTTGCTCCATATAACAGAAAACATCTAGCTCAGGACCCCTTGAAACATCTCTGGGAAAACACTTTCGGAGCTACTTTATCCTGTACAACATGATTCTTTATAAGCATTTTTCCTGTGATGAGATGGAAAGAGAATTGGCAGCTGCTCTCATAAACTGTACAGCTGAATCTGCTCTCCTTTTGCTTATCTACAATCACAATGTTGCAGACTCTCCAGGCAAAGTCACACACAGATGTTTACCATCGAGAAGGTAACTTCCTAGTTACCTTCCCGATTGTAAACATCTTTGGGTCGGTCTTTGAATTTTGTGTTTTTATCAATATATTTCTTCCTCCTCATTTCTCCCATATATGATCTTTCAACATGGTGTTAACTCCATAATATTTGCTGAGTCATGTTTGCTCGTAAAATATTGTACTACAAAGAGCAAACTACCCTATCAGCTCATCATTTCACTCTTTTTACAAGGAAGCTTTTTTACAAGACATCTACCTTTTTCTACTTCTGCTTTGTTTTAGTTTTTTCTTCTTATCCCCATTTCCTTGTCTGTCCTTGACTTTACTGATTGATTTTGATGGAATCCATAGCTGAAATGTGTTTGTTATAATTGCATTCTGTTGTGTATTACCTTCTACCCACCACCTGCCATTTCACAAATAATGAGAATAGGGCCTCAGATTATGAGGAGTTAAATGTTGCCCCTCAGTTTTTGTAGAGAAACTGCATTTGGTGTCTGTAAATATGTGTTTTGAGACCTTGAGCTGCAAAATGTAAAACCAGATGGAATCAGATGCTGCACACCTTTACATCTGGTCCAGTGTTGTTAAACAGTCAATCAAATGAATTATCTTAACAAGTATTATGATGGTAATGTAAATTTTTGTGAAGTATATGTGAAAGCCAAAAGCTCTCTGCAGAATGAAGCATGTGAGAGGGCTAGAAACTGAAATAAAATGTCTCCCAGATTTGGAATTTTGCTGACAGTACAGATTCGGTTGGACAGAAACAGCAAGTAACTACCTTTGATTTTTTTCCTTTATTTTATCAAAAACATCATGATATAAGAAAGAGAGGGATTTCTCTTTCTTGGCAGGGAGAGATTGTAGCCCAGTAAAAAGTGAGGCATGTCTTTTTATTGAGCGTGTCTCAACTCCCGAGACAGATTTTTTTGGGGTGCGATGACACAAAACCTGTCAAATACAAGAATATGTAGTGGCCAACCAAATAATGGTGTGTGTTTCTGTGCAAATTAGCATGCTGTTATGAAATCACACGGTAGGACAGACCTGTGTTGTGTCATGGTTAAAGATGATAGAACTTAGGTCCCCGCAGTTGTAGTGTGTGATCAGGTCCTCAGTCGTGTAGGAGCCTTGCAGACTGCCTGCCCGAACCCCCTCATGCTGCAAGAGGGTTTGGTTCAAAGCAAACAGCACCTGATAAAAGAAAGAAAAAGACAGAAAGACAGGAAGGGTTGGTTTCTCTGTCCACAACCCCAGTTTTTCTCTGCTATGTGCTCAAGAGGAATTCAATGAGGGGGAGAACTGTACACATATGGCCCGTGTTCCTCTTTAAAAAATATAATCTGGTCCCATTATACAATGAAACCGTTATACTGAGAGTTCAAGAATTGTAAGTTCTTTTGCAGCATTTTCATTTCAGTCGGGACTTTTTCATACACTTTTCCATCGAGGCTAACTACAGGTAAAGCAGCCCACAGAGGGCATGGAAAGTCTCGTAAAGGCAGGAAGGGAAAAAAAAAAAAGCAGAAAACAAAAATATCTTTTCTCATTATTTCACCAGGGCCAGGGTGTCATAAATATACAACACTCATTAATATCAAAAGTAAATCCACTTTAGGGGGAATTCATTGTGTGCGGCAGACGCCAGCGCATAGCCGCCCCTACACAGTGTGGGTTAAACACCCGGCTGCTGCCGACAACATCTGACTGGCCCCGCAACTGGGACATAGCTGTCAATCACTGTTAAGCTCTCTTGTAGGAATCAAAGGTGTGCATAAAGATGAGGAGATTTTTTTTTCCCACCCTCAGTGGAACTACAGTAGGTTTCACACACTTCTACATTGCACTGACACAGTTTCCCCCCAATGCTTTACAGTTGTTTTACTTGATTGCGCCAAGTGACTCATCTAATCATATCTTCAAACCACACCACCCTATGATCCTAATTACATTCGCCAAGAAACCTGACTATTGCTTTGGAAAATACTGCTGGGAGAGCGTCAACATGCAGACATATGATTTACGGAACAGCTAAAGACTGATGCAGCTGCACAATTGATTGAGTCTGATGTCTAGAGTCTGGGTCATAATCCAAACAATTAGGTTATGTTTTTGCAGTCCTATATCGTGCCCATATCGTGCATACTGAATGTTTAAACTCCAGGTAACCTTTCCACTGGGATAATCACAACTAAGTTCTAAGCCCAACCTTGTGACTCTCTCTCCCTCTCTCGGAGGTCCTACCCAGGCTTTGGGTTTATTTTTTTCCATAATGCAAAAATACTTCTGATAAGCTCTCTTTCTATCCACCCCACTTGTCTAATAAGCCCTTTTTATCTGTCTATAGTTGAGTCTGATCCTACTTATTCTTTATGATGTGATTTTTTTCACGCGCAGTGCAGCTCTTATGTTTGCTGAGAGGCAAGTAACGTAGGAACAATTTTGGAGAAAACCAGCGACCGTTTCATTCTCACAAAAAACATGTCCCCCACACTTTTATAAACCCATATCTCAGCACCCGATTTCCCATTTCAGCAGCCCTCCTGCTGGCTCAGTAATGACCGTATACCTCAATACAATGTCTATTTCCATCTCAAATTAGATTTTGATACTGCCCTGAGTGCCAGATGCATAAATGCAATGTTTGCATAAAACAACCTCACACTGTTTCCTACACACAAAACACAAAATAAGTGTGCGTGAGTTTGTTTTAGGGAGCACTATGTGTGTTCCCCTACAAATACTTCACACACATATTTCACATCAGCCTGCAGAGTCTTTGGCCACAGACTGAGAGAGAAGGGACAGACCATAAAACAAAAGAAATTTAGATTATATTACAATTGTAACATGATTATTCAAATTGTGTCTTAAATGTCCAGTTTCAGTAAGAATATGAAATTTGAGCAAGCCTGTATATTTATTTAGATTTTTTTTATTAGAGGAAAAAAAAAAGAGATATCACATAAGTGTTGTTGTAGATCTGACTATGATCAGTTCATTACACTTGAGAGCTTTAAATTTTGAGTTGCGCCAGTTCCTTCTCCATTCCTGTACTCCTTCCTCTCGCAGCAGATCTAAATGCCAGCAGCAGAAGTTTCCTGACTCATCATGGATGGTGATGACAACAGCGGACTGATTAAGGACTTCATGGTCTGGCACCAGTGGATCCTCCACCAAAATAATAATGCAGAAACTGAACAGAGTTCCCTTCCACCTGAATACACTGGGGAAGATCATGTGTATGAGCCCTGTTCACCTAAATAATAAACTGAACAAGACAAAAAAGTAGTATCCACCCGTGAAGGAGACTGAAATTTCATGGACCATTGGGAGTGAAAAAGCTTTGATGTGGAGGCATCTGCCTATTTTTTTGGGTGCTGACAAACTGATCTCGAGGGCCGGCTCTGTCTGTACAGAGTTGAAGGAAGATAATGAATAAACTGTCATCCATGATGCAGAGCAGCCGTTCATCAGCTGCAGGAAACTAAGTTTCTCTGTCAGCACTAGAGAGAACTTACAGTGGCAGGCCACTTAGCCCCATGTGGCAGACACACACATTCACAACCATGTATGCACACATGCATTTGTTTACATTCATATATATACCATATTTTACAAATGCAAGCATTTTTTTGGTGGAGATTGTGTTGCTTCTCAGTCAAATGTTCAGTGATGCACATGTTTTTTTAATGATAATGATGAAAACAGTAATGACGATGATGATGATGATGATGATGATTATTATTACTTCATCTATGAGTTGGAGCAGAGAACTGAATCACATTTTTATTTTCTTAAATCTCTTTTTTGCATTGCTAATTGGTTCTCCACCTGTCCACTTATTTTGTAAAGGCAGTTTTGAAAGTCTGCCCATGTGTCTTGTCATGGCAAGAAAAAACTCCTTGAGGCTAATTCTAGTCACAGTGCTTGATTCTAGTAATGGAGAATCTGATTTGAGCCAGCAAGTATCCAGTTCCTCACATTTTTGACTCATCTGCGTTTTTGTCATGTCAAGAACATTTTCTCAATAATAGCAATAATCCCCTACAGAGAGAAAGCTGAAAGAGCATATGAAGGATGCTTTTTGATTTTTGCAGCCACAATAGTTCCTTTTAGTCTTACAAAACTTGCAAAAGGGGGACAGACATAGGGGTCTGTATAGGAAGACAGTACCAACTGTGTTGCTATGGAGGTTGTTATTTCAATATTGTCAGTCTCCAGGAGAAGAATATCTTGACAGGTGTAACCATGGCAGCCAAGCATGTACTGGGCTTAATGAAAGAGCATGTCAATCACTCAGGGGAAGTTAAAAGGTTGGGGGAGGAGGAAGGGAGAAATGCAAACATTATTGTGAATATATGTGTGTGTGTGTGTGTGTGTGTGTGTGTGTGTGCGTGTGTGCGTGTGTGCGTGTGTGCGTGTGTGCGTGTGTGCGTGTGTGCGTGTGTGCGTGTGCGCGCCTTGGATCAGCGGTTGTGTATGCATGCTGACAGAAGGAGTGGGTGTTCTTAAGCTGAAGTGAAGTGGTCCACTCAGTCTGACAGACGAGCTCTTCTACCCGCTATTTTCAAAGTAACTGACTTGGACTCTGTTCCAAAAAAAAAAAAAAAAAGACAGCTCTGAGCATACTGATGAAGAAGAGTTTGGGCCTGTGAATTAAAAGCAGCACGCAAAAAACGCATTAGGGAAAAAGTGGAAGAGGACAGACTTTAGACAGAAATAAGTTAAAATATAATGTAAAAAAAACAAACTGGAAGGCATTTCATTTGTTAGAAAAATGTCATATATCAAGGTATGCACAGTGCATTAACTGACTTTGCTGAACAATACATCCTGGCTTTCTTCAGAATAGCGTTGGCCTGTTTGATGATGTTACAAGTCAAGGCATGTAATGAGTAGGTGCTGATGACATGGTGCTGGAACTGAGAGAGCTCTCTCTTGTCAGATCCATCAATCACTTATTATATCTCACTAAATCTGAATTTCAGCATGCGGGTGACGGGATAGAAGCCTTTTGGCTAAAACATTTTAGAAGGAAGAGTCAGACTGTAGACACCAAAATTAACACTCTTATAATGATTATAGTGGTTAGATAAGTATTGAGAACAGTTTTTTCTTTTATTTGACTTCTTTTTGTGCTGTTATCCTCACTAAAGTAAAACACTTTTCCTTTTTTTTTTCTTTATTTTGTTTTAGGTGCAAGCGTTTGGATTGCTTTGAGAAAGATGGAAAAAATTAGTAAGACAGGACGAGGGAATGTGAGTCCATACTATTTATATACAATTACTTGAGCTATTGAGATAGATTTTTAAATGATGGTTCTGATCAATTTTAAATCTAATGCCCCGCTTTGCAATCTAAAGGTGTTCTCAGTGGATCTGACAAACCATTATCTGACTTCACTGGATAC
The DNA here is from genome assembly GCF_037954325.1 of Fistularia commersonii. Classification (NCBI taxonomy): domain Eukaryota; kingdom Metazoa; phylum Chordata; class Actinopteri; order Syngnathiformes; family Fistulariidae; genus Fistularia; species Fistularia commersonii. The sequence continues at coordinate 9,704,071 of NC_141299.1, read as the reverse complement.
GGACATTTTGCACCAAACAGTTCTCTAATGTCACACAAACAATGTAAGGTCTTAGGGTCCTCGTTGAAAATATAGTCCAGCAACTCTGCACACAGCTGCAAACAACCAATTGTTTATTTGAAAGGCAACCAAGTAATGAATACCTATTATAAACAAGCATATTAGATTATCCATTACAAGGGAAAGTAATCAAAATACTGTGTTACTTTGTTATATTGTCATGCATTATCCTCACTCCATTATACAATGGGAAACTATTTAACTTTCATGCGAGCCAAATGAAACAACAAAGAGAGGATGAGTAATAGAAGAGATGCCAGCAGGGGTTTAAAGTGTGAAAGGACTACATATAAAGGCTTGTTCGTTTGGAAAGGAGCATGTGCTGGACAGATGGAGGTGATTCTTCTCAGATTGCAAAGTGGAGAGATTAGGTTTGTGAGTACACAAAGTATGTGAGTAAGACCGGGCATAGGTGATGGGTATCAGCCATGCCATCAGGGGCAGATAGACTGGTTTTGATCCATGTATTTCTCTTGATTTTACTAAATAAAGTAAGGTCCTAATATCATTAAATAATGGTCACATTTTTGGCTTGCTAGCTACTCTTAAAATGACTAAATCAAAATGGTCAAAATAATTTATACTTACGTGTGTGTGTGTATACCAACTGTACTTAATATTTGATATCTGTATTGTTTCCCTAGCATCACACCATTAACATGTATGGCAAAATACAATTGTGTACATTTTTGGCCATTGACTCTGATGACTTCCTGCACTGAATGGACTCAGTAAACTAACAGGTAGTTCAGCCCCAAACACACTTCCAAATGTTCGTCAGTCATGGTGGAATGGTATTCGGATTGAGATCTCGGCTTGGCTATTCTTTATGTGCATCAATGCTGCACTGGGGATGGATGACAGCCTATCAGCTTTTTTTAATAACATGCGATCTACCCACGCCACCTGTACTGTAGTGTATTCTGTGGCTTGTGGCTGAGTCGTTTTTTTTAAGTTGTGCAGTATTTTAAAAGACAGTAGATTGACCAGTTGCGCGCTCCTGGTCTAGGTAAACCACTATCTATTGCTTTTTGTTTGGAGCCATTTTTTTAGCCCATGACCTCTTAAAATGAAACCAGGCCTCCTACAAACTATCCCCGGCTGTGCATGCCTAATGTTGTAAGCTGCTGTGATGAAATTTTAAGTGAATTGTTCACTTGAATTAATGATTTCTAATATGAAGAGGCCTCACAGCATGGAAAGGAAATGCTATGTTAGTCATTAAAAATCAACAGGGGTTATTGGAGAAGTGATACTTATTTAAAGAAACAATAGTTGTCAGCGATGCTCTGGTTGGCTATTACTTGCGCCAAGCAGGTTTAGATTTCAGTGATTTCTGTCAGTGGACACAATTATGCAACTGCAGAGCTCATTGTAATTTAAGTTGGGTAAAAGAATTGAACAAAATAGGAGCAATGACATCCAGATTTTTTTTTTTTCTAATATTAAGAAATGACATTTTTTGAGACTGTTTTAACAGGCCTTTGAGGTTTCATCACACAGTGAAAAAGTGTTGAACTCTTCTTGAACCTCTTAGCTCAAGTAATTCTCAGGGGTCCTTTTCTTTTTTAAGTATAGAGGCAGTTTCGTCATCTTTTACACACTGTTACTTTCTAAGCTAATAAAACATCTTGGATCCACAATCCTCAGTAAACCAAAAACAGTCAAGTAGACTCAAAAGCTAAGACCAGGATTTGCAGAAGGCAAATTAAGTTAGGACACTCTTTCAAGTTGCTCTACACCTCACAACATTTACATCACAAACAAATAGTTTCATCATCAAAGCATTTAGAAGAGTGTGCAAGTCCTTACAGCGTAAAACATATGTCACTAGCATCTCCAGTCCAAGGTTATTATGTCTAAGTTCAGGTATCAGAAGCATCTTTGTCTTAATCCTTAAAAATTACTTCCAGTTGATTCAAGTGAGCTAATAAGTCTACTTCATTGATGTCTAATGCTTTTGTTCACCATGACACTATGGTCTTATACACTTAAATGTATATGTCAATGGATTAACAGTGTTATTTTTAACAAAAAAAAAGTACTGTATGGCAGATAATGTAAATGATTTCTCAAAAAACAAGGTATGCTGTTTCAGCAAAGCTGTGGCCTGGAGGCCTCACAGAAACACAAAGTGACAACGGGGTGTAAAAAAATGTATGGAGGCAAAAAACACTTGTTAGAAACTGATTGTATTTTCGAACCACCTGAAGAGTCTGTGCTGCTACAATACAGAGTCTTCACTCTTCACTGCTACAAGGATAGCAGTATAATTGTATGTCAATGGATTTGGAAACATATATCATGAGAAGTGATCTCAAGCATGTAGATTTACATTCAAAATGATGAGAAAAAATATTCTACTCTGAAAAGCAATGATTGTGTACTCCGAAGGCTCTAAACACGGCATGTTACACTATTTACAAGTTGTAAAATGGGGCTATTTGTAGACAAGCCAGATCAGTGACAAATTGAAAATGAACTTCAGATCTGCTTTATTGTCTGGAGGCTTAGGTGGACTGATTTCAGAAACAATGTTACTTCAGTAAATACTTAACAGACGATAACCACAAATTTGCAGAAGGATGAATTGCTGTCTGCTTGTTTTTATGTTTTAAATTGAGTTCAGACAGACCAAAATACAAAGCATTATTTGATCACTGAATGTTCGTTCAGTGCTCAATTTGGAAATCCAACAATAGTGACATTCACAATGTACATCTAATTCCCTTAAACTCTGTACAGCCCTGAGTGTTTTCGATGTGTGCCAAAATATTCCCTGTCTGGTTTGCATCGACCAAATCCACCTCTACGCTTGTCAGACGCATAAGGATTCTGCAAAAATACACCATGGATGGATCGCATGCCACAAACAATACTCTACACACGAGATAGCTGCAGAGCAAGTCTTTATATTCTTTGAAAAAACTGAATTCTTAAAGGTATGTCAACTAACACGTTTGGTGATCTAAATGTCATCTATGCTAAAGTACTGAATGGACCTTGACAGAAGTTTGTGCTCTCCCTGTGCAAACTGTAGTTAATATTACATAAGCAAGCACAAGATACTCCAAGAGTCAGAAACACGCTAAATTCAGACCATTCAAACAGTGTGCGATTTCAGCTGTTTTTATCACTGGCCGTTTAATCGGTCCCTGATAAAGAAAACACTGCAACAGGGTGTTGTGTTCCCCTCGACCGCTCACATCTCTCTCCGAGCTGCTTGAGTTTCATTGCCAGAGCAAGAGAAGAGCGAGACCCCTGACCCAGGACACGCACTGCTGGGTTCCTCCAGGGCAGAGCCAGCTTCTCCCATAGGCTCCGGCAGCAGATGACAAGAGGGGATTGGGTTCACAGCACCCCGGGGTGACTGAGGGAAAGGAGGCAGAGAGTTGAAATAACATCCAGAGCAACCCAAGAATAGGATGAAGTGCGATATCCCATTCCTTGTCCCAGAAGAACAGTTACACAAAAAGGTGGACAGCATTTTTTGAGTGTATTTTCCTTTCAAAGCCCAAGTGTACGACCATAAAAGGAGAAAACACGGCTCATCTATTTTCCTTCATGTTGCGTTTAAATGCACACAGAAGTGTACTAAGAGACAACAGTGGTCTGATCTGTAAATCTACTCCGACGGCGGGAAGAAATGGTGTCATGCTAGACGACATCAAAGTAATCTGGAGAGTCTCACAAGAGTGCTTCCTTGTTGTCTCCTTAAACATCTTCTCAGACCATCTTCGCCTAGATTCTCCAGATAATAAGGTCACACTGTCAAGGGCTTTCGAAGAAAGCTTCAACAATATAAAAGAATTTAAAAAAAAAACTTAAATGAGCTCTCCAGTGTCAGAGGATTACCAAAACACTTTTGCAATCACTTGGCGCCCTTTCAGCATGTTTGCTTATTTGACGGTTCGCAGCCCTTTCACTCATCCCATTTGGCACGAGCTGCAGTGACCGAGAGACGTTGCTTCTTCCAAAACGTTATCCCTGTTAATACTACATTAAACACTGCGCGCATGAACTCTTATAAACACATCCACCAATAAGCATACACAAATGATTTAATACACACTCACACATCACTTTTTCTCTTTGCTTTACTTTGTCTCACTAAGTCTCTCACCCTGCCTGGTCCACCTCCTTTCTCAGTATAGGAAATCCAGGGATTACCAGGGCGACAATCTGAGTAGCAGAAGCCTGCCGCTCACTGCCTTGCCTGAAAGCTCCATTCTCTTCCTCCTTTTTTTAAAATTATTTTTGTGAGGCAAAATGTGAGGGTCTAATGATGGAGATATCCTTGTATTTACATATTAAAAATGTCTCAGAACTTCTGACTTAAACTAAACTGTTTTCTTGCCACTTACTTCAGGCCAGTTTTCACACTTTTCTCTTTGCAGACACTTTTGTTCTCACAAAACATACAGGATCCAACCCGTTCTGCCTCCTCTGACGAGTCTCCAGTGAATGTGGAGGTGGGTGTTGCCCAAACTTCACTTGCGCACAAATAAATCTCACTGCTTAACTTGGCAGAGCCACTAATACAAGTCATCATCACCATCCTGCCTCCCCAGTAAACAGAGACTATAATAAAGTATTACTGATCCATTAATGAAGGGCATGTAGCTCATCTCTCACCATAAATACTATATTTTGCCCAGAGTCAGTGTTAACAATCTGATTTGTCTATTAAATTTTGTTTTGAAAGTGTGGCCCACGCTTTCACGGCAACGGTCCAGAAAAATTAATATTGTTATATTCCCTTTAGATTCACTGCAGAGGAAGGTAACACCTTCTGTGTTTATGAGGTGTTGGAAGAGCAGGTTTTGAATGCTACCCCTAATGATGCTTGGGCCCGCTCTTTAAAATGTAGTTTCACCCTATTGAAAAAAATCACCCAATAAAAAAACAAACAAAAAAAAGGGGAAACATGGAGTATTGGTTTGTTTGATAATGCATTATTTCCTTCATTATAGCGGGAATTGTTTGGGGTCCACAACAACCCTTTGTTGCCTAAAATATGATTTAATGTCTCAAACACTTATCTGAACCAATGACCGCTTCCCTCAGATGTTAATTTTCTTTAATCATATTTAAGAAGCTACCAAAAGTGTAGGGTTGAGATTTATGGATGGTGCAAAATAGAACATGGGGTTAGCTGGTTTGAGCGGAGAGGATGCAGAGGAGAAGGTTGGAAGGAGGCAGATGATTTGCTGTTGCAATCCCAAAAGGGAACAGATAAAAGAAGAGAAAGAAGAACATATAGGATGCTATAAACTTTGACAGCTTTTCCAGGAAGCCATACGTCCTGTATTACCTAGGTCTTAGACAAAGCCCAAATGTGTCATTGATAAACTGGACATAATATATTTTTGACATATTTTATAGAACATTACTTTAAAATCCTTAAGTATCAAATTTATTTCAGAGTATGTGTTTTGTCAGTTGACTGGTCATTTTCGATTACCGTGGCATTCCGGAGGCGTCCTCTGGTCCCTTGACTGGGAAAAGCAAAGTTGAAGTCGTGAATGACACTGAACGGGCTTCAGCCATTGTTACCGCGAAAGGCTGACTGAGCAATAACCGATATTTCTAAAGAGCGAAACCCACACCTCGCTACATTTATTTATAGAATGTACAGGGGGGGCACTGAATGACCTTTGACCTTAGGCCTCATTGATCGTCGAGTGACTATCCTTAAAATGCTGCATTTTAACCATATCATGTTGTCCACACATTTCACAGACTACTTTATACTTGTAAGAAAATATCTTGTTGAGTTCCACCAGATTTAATGTGAGAAATCTATGCTTGCGTGAGAAAGGGAGTAGGGAAGCTCATGAACATATGAGTAAAACATGAGTCAATGACCTCAGACCAGGAACAACCACCGCAGTCCGCTTTTATGGGATGGCATCCCCCCCGAAAAAGGGATTTTTTTTACAGCTAATGGTCGACATGACAGAATCACACTGTGGGAAGACGGAATTAATCTAAACTAAAAACAAGCATTGATGAATATTGTCATGTTCGTTTTCAAAAAAAAAATCTCACAGCGAATTATCTCTATGTGTGTATGGGTGCACGTGTGTGTTTGTCAGGCACACCTGCAGCACCATTGTGATGCACTTTAAATGATGTAATGCTGAACAGAGTCAACACCTTTTTCCCTTTATAAATCATTTTTTCAACAACTGTTTGTGCTTAGGTTTGCATTTGTGCTAACCCCAAAAATGCTGAGTAGCACGGTCAGAATTTCTAAACATCTTTGAGTACCATAAAGTACAGGACTGACTATTGTTTAGAAAACATATCTCCAATCCAACTGATGAGTCATAATTTCATAATTGACTCTTAATGGGGAGTCAGCAGGGTATGAGTCACCAAATTGTCACCTGGAAATGGGGTAAAAATGAAAAAAGAAATAGCAAAAGCAGAAAAGATTTAGCATGAAGTATAATGTATGATTACATTTAGCCATTACATGTACAGAACAGAAGATAGAGCAATTTGTTTCCTTCTTTTTCCTGCCCCCTCCATTTCTTGACCTTCCCGTACCCCAAAGTCTAAGGGTCTCTCTTTATATCCACATAGGATCCTTCCCCCCCAAAAAATGTAAAGTGAGGGATATTGCTCAATTTGTTTAATTTTAAGTAGGAGTAGACACATAATTGATTTGGAAATACTGTCTATTTGCCATATGTTATGAATTTCAACTATACTGCTCTCACCGGTGGAGTTCTAATCTTGCACTCCAGTTCCTTCAGTCACTAGTCAGTGTCAGTAAATCAATGGTGATGTGATAACTTCAATTATATGAGCATTTCAGATGGAAGCAAGAGTAAAGGTTAATCCGGCAGTTAAATTTGTAACAATTTCACAATGTGACCATTTCTTTTTGTGGTCCCTTTTATCCAGAGGAGCCAATATATAATACAAACCAGGTCCTAGACAGATGACAGTGGCAGAAGGTGAAGCTTAAGTCCACGGTGATGTGGGTGTCAAAGAAAAGTGGGAGACCAAAAACACCGGTGACAGTGATCATACGCCACTTTTTCTTGCAAATGGTCCGAACAATAGGAATCTATTCCGTCACCTAAAGGCAAATCTCATTTTGAAATATGAGGAGAGCAAAAGAATGTCTCCTCCTCAAAAGTCAAATGAATCATTGAGCAGCTGTGAGAGGTAAAAAAAAGGAAAAAAAAAAAAACCTTGCTGCAAGTCAGGCATCACTGAGTCAATCTCTAAAAGGCCACACTTAGATTAAAAGAGTTGAGGGAAAGAAACCTCCAGTCTGTTGTAGCTGATGTCAACTTTTGTTTCACACAGCTGGGCTTTACTGCACTTGAATCAATTACTTTTCAGCTGAAGGCTGAGAAAAAATCTATTCTGTATTCATCATATCAAAATATGCACAGTATATCATTGTTTTTTGGTTGACCCTAAAAAAAAAAGGAAAATGTAAAATTTTTCTCTTTCACAATTCAGGTTAATCTGATTTTAATGTGAACTCTCTCATTCCCCCATCCTCCAATTTCCATGCACAAAGTCTTTTTTCTGAGGAATTGCACTTGCAAATCAGTGCTTGCAGACATGTGTGCATGCATATGGATACTGTTTACGGGTCCATATGTGCCTGTTGTCACAACTGTTTTCCCTTTTTGCTCTATACTGGGACTGTCACAGAAACAAGAGCAGCCGGGTGAGGTGGACCAGACGTGTTCTGTGCTCCCCTTGGTCACGGGTCTATTAGACTTGATGCTGAAGCAAAAGTAGTGTAATCCCACACAAGCACACCATTTCACGGCAAATCAGCAATTTCATGCAAGCACATTCAGGCTGCAGAGGCATAGAGAGAGAGAAAGGGAGAGAGAGGACAAGATTGAAAAATACATAGAGAAGCCTGAAGCACTTAGTGCAATACACAGACCCAATGTGTACGACTTTACCCACTCCCCGCTCCATCTCCCCCCGTGCGTGTGTGTGTGTGGGTACATGCACGCATTTAGTAGAGATTTCAGTACATTAATTCAAATATTCTACATCTGAATGTTTTACATTCATCTTAAAGCCCTGAACATTATTACACACACACACACACACAAACACACAGATGTACATCTGCGAAAATACAGACCACAAAGGAATGCATGGACAAAACATCAAATCAATCAGTACAACAAACTAATCAAGTTCAATGTCACAAGTTACAGCTTCCTTTGCTTTCAATCCAAAACTTGCAGGGATGAATTAGACATGATGAGGGGAGAAGGGTCAAAGATGGGGGCCAGAATAGAGAGAGCAAACTTCAGGACGCTGTACTGCACAGCCCAAAAGTATACAGTAATATGACAACTCGATTAGTGTTACTTATTATGTCCCTGAAGCAAAATCTGGCGTTCAATTTGCTCACTTTGTGACTTTGTGACTTTGTGGTTTCGAAGGTGAGTTGCATGTGTGTGTGAGAGACTGGGGTGACTTTTTTCAAGATTCTAGATTGAGGATTCAGAGTGTTTATTGTCATATGTACAGTCTGGAAACATGTTTCTCTGTTCAATGAAATTCTTATTTTGCTGTCCATAGTGAAGCTGAACAGGTAGCAGGTAGCAGAATATATATGTATATATATACATATATATATATACACACATATCTATCTATCTATCTATCTATCTATCTATCTATCTATCTATCTATCTATCTATCTATCTATCTATCTATATATATATATATATGTATATATATATATATATACACACACACACACACATATATATATGACATCTCTATAGACTTTAGTGTATTTAGCCAACTTGAAATATTTCAAAAGGAGATGCATGACAATGGATAACATATTCCTGCTATAGTACAAATCTTCTCGTAAAAATAAATTCAATACATTTTTTACGAGCAAAAAATAAAACTAATTTGTATCCCCTGCCGAGTGAAATCCAAATAAAATCAATAACTGGACCAAAGTCAAAAATTATGTTGTTATTCCAATCATATGTTTGGTAACCATGTTGCGCTCACTCGCATCAACTGTATGAATCCAATATGTTTTCATTTCATTCAAGGCATGTTAAAAAGCCAGGAAAACCCACAGTGACTGTGAATCCTTTGGAGTAAGCACCTCCATGAGTCAGTTGGCAATAAAGCGGAGTTTGCACAAGAAGCCTTGTTGTTTACAAACCTTTAATGTCTCATCCAGCTTATTCTGACATTTACTTCACACATGCATCCCATCTGGGTAAGATCTGGAAAGTTTCAAATCTGAACTACATTTCTTGAAGGAGGTTGTGTTGTGTGTTTCCCTTTTAAAGTTAAAGGCTCCATATCATGCAAAAAATTACTTTTTTATACGTCGGCGCAGGTTGTCAATCATCCAGGTCAAGGTACTTGTAAAAATGTTGGACTTGTTCAGTTTTTTTAAGATGTTTCACATCTCACGAGAGTGGCTCCCTTAGTAACTATTTGGTACTTACTACTTAAAAATGTGGGTCTCACATGTTGCCACGAACACAGAAAGAGCAGTAAGTGATAACCCAGTGTTTTTCACAGATTTACGATCCATTTAGAATCATCTCCCAAACTGTTATTACTTGCAAACCCATTTGTATTATTCAACCTACTACTTTCAACTTCTCTGCCCAACAGGCACCACCGACTGTTTAGCAACAGACAGGAGCTGCTGGCACAATATCACTTACTTGAAAATCAAGGTCCCCATTGGTGCACAGATGGGAACAAATCTTAATATCAACCAATCTATAAAACTGACTAATTCCACACTCGTGATGACCTATACTTGAAATTCAGCATGTGATTTTTCTCCTACCTTGACAAACATACCAGTCGCTATAACCTCAAATGTATACATCTACTCTTGTAATGTGATACTAAAATAAAACACTTAAAGTTGATACCCTGCTATCAGTACTTTGACTTAGCCTGACTGTTATAAATCAAAACAAGTTGATCATACATACATTTATTGTTGATACCCAGTCATCACTGAAGGTTAATGAATTACATTAATGATAAATCTAAGCAACAACTTTTTTGTGCAGGTTTGCTTCCATATGCAAATAACAAAAAATAATAACATGGAAACACTGCCTGTAAAGAAGAGTCAGCAGAATCGACATGGAAAAAGATGGCAAAATCACAAACAAACAAAAAAATACCGAAGCACCAAGAGAGACAGTGAAGTGAGATGATGATAGAAAACAGGAAGTATCCCTTGTCAGTGGTTTGGATATGGAAATCAAATGTCATGACTGCAGAGCCCTTTATTCTGGGTGCCTTTTCTCCTGGCTGGCCCTGACAGGGAGCTTTGCTGCCTGTGACATCATAGAAGGGGCCTTTAACCATCATTGTAAAGCTCTCATTATTTCACAAGGCTTTCAAGGATTAGAAAATGTTTTTACACTCTCCAAAATTTATTTATAGCCATTTGTGTGGGTGTGGGTGGAGAAAGACAACAAAATCCTGGAAAATGTATGATTGCGTGTGTGGATTGCAAGTATGTGTGAGAGCTTGTACAACTTAATGTGATAATTGTAACTTCTTGTACAATCAGAGAACAAGAGATCGGCGGTCCCTTTAGTGTCATTTGAACATCCTTTTTCAAGCCAGTATTACAGATAAAGCTAAATTGTAATTTTGATTTTTTTTATCTATTTTTGAATATATACAGTGTTTTTCTAAATTGATCACATTTTCTATTTTAATATGTATTTCTTGTTCATGTGCATACATCTTTACTCTCCTGGGCCATAAACCATAATGCGCTACCGAAGCTTGTTTTGCTTTGCTACGTAACCAAACTTGCAAAACACAGATCACATGAATAATTATAAGACGTACACACTGGTTTTTTCTAGTTCAAAGAAACAAATTTAGACCCATAAAGAGACTCATACATATGTCCATTTTTCACCCAACCTCGAACAACCAAGAGATGAGAGGTAAAGTATTTGGCGAGGAGAGATTCTGTGTGATTAAGGCCATGACTACTTTCTCTAATGGCTTTAACACCCAAACCCCCGCAAAGGAAAACATTGGGTTTGACCACAGCTCAGCACACGCTTCGACAGAAGAGATCCGCCACTGACAATGGCCAATTAACCAATCTGAGAATCATAACAGTCTTATATAGGCACACACTACTGTCTGCATCTGTTTATTTTATTCTGTATGTATGTATGTATGTGTGTGTGTGTCAGAATAGCCCAGATTGGCAGACTTGGTAAGCCTTGCTAAGGGTTTGTGGTCACCCTGACCAAAAGATCACATGATTGTGGCTCTAAATGGGCCACAAATCATCAAGGAGACCACACTGAGAAGAAGAATGTTGAAGCAGACATAGGAGGAGTGGATAAATAATCTTTCAAAAATCAATAAACAATGAAACCAACCAACAATTGACAGTAGAGTAAAATAAGAACAATGTTATAATTTGACATGTCCATCGATTTATGTGAGGAGGCAAGCAAGTCTAGTTCATTGTGTTTGTGAAATATAGTGCTGAGCTTAATGCCACATTTCTGTGCGTTTTCTTTTTCTTTTTTTTAAACAGGACAGACAAGACAGACTTTATACCATACTTTCTTTGTAGAAACTCAGGTGTATCACTAAAAGTACATTGCGCATACACAACCTTGGCAACAGCACAAAACACATGAGCCATCCAAAAATAACACCTATAATCTTTTGCACTAACATTCAATGCAGCACTGCTGAACTGTAAAGTATTACCTTTAAAAATGGTTGTGGAAACTGTTACATAGTGTTTATGGTCCCAGACACCAATGACAGTCATCACTCGGTTGCAAGCAGGTTTAAATTAGTTGTGCCCTCAAGCAAACTCATCCACGCATGCTGGTCAGGCCAGTCACCTCCTGATGCTGAGTTTGTTTGCACAAATCCAGTATTTCTATAGGAAAACATTAGTGCTTTTTTCCCCAAGTGGTATAAATGTGACCAAAATGAAAGTCAATTGCAGCTCTTTTAGACACTTTGCTCCAAGCTTTTGGTAAGACTGAGAAAACATGCCTACACATTTGCAGGTGACAGATGGAATTTCAAATGTAATACGGCACATAGAAGGAATTCATCTGCTATTTATTGCTCAAATAACTGCCACTTGTTGAAGTTCGACGTCCTGGTTGCTGTGATAAGTCGCTTCAATAGTTGTAGTACTTTTTCATCGCCTCGCTCTGCGGTTGAGATCAGTACTACTTGGAACCTATGCATTTTGAGTCACTGGCACCTACTGGGTTTCTCCTTTCATCACTGCAAAGCTGACTCATTTCAATGACATTTCATTGTCAAATCTTGCCCTCTTAGAGGCCGTCTCATCTGGCGTGTGCGCAATACACTTTATATATGAAATGGTACTTCATATGTGTTGTATCTCAGAGGTTATTCAGGTCGAGTTGCGTTAACTATTTAGAATTATATTGCTCTTAATCACCACAGAAATAAAAGTTCATGCATGTTATCAGGCTCACTTCAGTCTGTCTCACCACAGAGGAAACTATTTCCTCTGTGGTGGAAAGCTGCTTTGAGTTTCATAAGCAGTTCATTTATTTCATTTAGCTAATTATAAATATCCTTCTTTATAATGAGTATACCGTATAAAGTATACCGGCGTCTCACCGACTTTTCAATCTTGTGAATAGTTGTTTTTCTAGAGCGTTTTGCTCTCACTTACAATCACACCACACTTTCTGTTTAATGCAAGCCTGTCTTATTCCACAATGGGACTTCACAACATCACGGCTGGTTTAGTTCACAGCACTCCGCACAGCACTCCTCATCTACAGCAGTTGTTAAGTACTGGGGTCGAGATGAAGCGTGCTACTCAAAGTGTCTCATTCTCGCTCACACAATGTTGTTGACTAAGGGTCACTGAAAAAAAAAATGTTGAAGTCACTTGAGCTCAAACCGAGCCGCATCATGCAATGCCGCAATCTGTATGTATATTTTTGTATGCTCGTCTATGAATGCAGTCCTGCATGCATGACTGTGTGCCAGTGACCTAATCGTCAGAATGTGGTTATGGGTGAATAGCCATGGCTTCAGGGACTGCACACACAGACACTCACACACTCCTATGGGTTAGCGACTTTGCTGTGTAGCTGTGTAGTTTGTGCCATGAGTGAATATCTTGTGAACTACAGCTATTGTTGTGGAAATACCAAAAATGAAGTAGTACACAAAAACCCCATACCAGAATAAACAGAGACACATACAAACACATGCATCACCAAAGAGATCATTTGGAAACCATGGACAGACCGATGTTGCAGTCTGGCCTTTAAAACAAATGGAAGGCGGCCAAGAGTTTATTCTGACAAAACAAGTCTTATTTCTCCTCAAGTCAACATAGTTTTCTCACTCCTTCGCATTTTCCCTTTCTTAATGATTCTGTGTTTGCTCTGTCCAGCTCCCATCCCAACCACCACTGCCCCCTGGTTCATTTCAGGCCAGGCTGCCAGTGGCCATGGCAACCCGCCATGAACCTTGATGAGTCAACAGAGAACCACAGAGGCTCTTATCCAATCCCTGCCTGGGGGACCTCAACATTAGATCAGCTGTAGATCGCTGACTGACAGAGGTTATGATAGAGGAGAGGAGAGGATTATTATTTAAAATTAAAATTCTATAATTTCTTGATTATAATTTAAAATACCAGGGAGGTGGCATTACATCTGCAAGAAATCAAATGGCTATGCTGCTTTGTTTATAAAGAAATGTGAAACTAAAAAGAGTATGCAGACTGCATCTATCAGAAAGAAAAGTATCAGAAGTCAAGCGTTACTGCTGAAAACACCATGACAAAACCATAGCATTACAAAATTAGAGTAAGGGTTTAGGTACATTTGGTTGGTTTTTAAGTATTGAAAGCGTCGAGACATCTTTTCTCCATGAAAGATCCAACAGTTGAAGTATCTAACCATGACCGCAGTCTTTTGAAAAGCTTAGCCAAAAGCTTTGAGTAGCTTAAATATAAACGGGAGCAGATTTTCACAATAAAAACATCAGTGCATTTTTAAAAATAAGTATATTTTGGTCTGTTGTTGTAAATTGTCAGCAGATTTACAATTTGTTACAAAAAACAAGTACAGCTAGACACAAGTTAGAACTATCATTTTAATTTTATTATTTACTGATTTGATATGTAGCAGTGCAAAAATCAAGCACTAATTCATTTTTCTCTACTCCTTTGGTTAAACATATAAAATGATAAGTCTGCCACAGCAGTCATGCACTTAATCCAAACAAAACTTTAATCAAATTGTTATCAAAATGAAAACTGATTAAAAAAAAAAATACCGATGAGGGATTCAAATTACTCCTGTGTATTTTGGAGACATTCATTCCTCCACATTGTTTTGTCAATGAGTTCAAGGGGAGTTGTCTGGTTCTTGAGGGGAACAGTGCGCTTGTATGTAGAACGCAACGTGAGGAGGAGCAGCAGGGAGACGACAGGAGATCGCCTTCAATGCTTTGTTATCTGGTGGTTGCAGGGTTGAGGGTGTGATGGTTTTTGTCAGTAAGCACTCATCCAGTTGGTTTCCCCCCGCCCGAGTGGAGATTGTGGAAAATATGTCATTGTGCAACTAAGTGTGTATCATAACGCACTGTCAATGTCAGGAGTCAGTGTCTGTAACTGCGAGCAACGCAGACACTAGTATGCGCACACACACACACACACACACAAGCAAAGCAGAGCTGCAGGATGGGTGACACAGACACATGTTTATCATTCGTGGGATTGGTTGGATTCCTTTCATCTAAAAACGACTTTTCGCCTGCTTCCAGCCTGACCTCTCCTTTGCCTTTATCGCTGTCTCCCTCACTTTTCTCTTAGCTCTATCTCTAATGTATATTACATGACCTCTTTACCTTTTCCCTTGCTGTCTCCCTGGACAATTTCTCTTAAGCGCTTTCTTGTCTCTCCTGTCTACCTCTGACCCCCTAGCCTTCATCTGACTTACACCCATTTTATTCCTCTTCCTGTCTCTTTATTTCTAACTTTCACTACCATGTGACCCATCTGTTTTTCATCTGAGCCCAGAGGAGCAGGGAAAGCCGGTGGTTATGGTTATGATGGAATTGTGCGAGGAGGGAGGAGATGCTTATCCTTTAGTTTCCTATCAAATTCTTTCAGAAGATTATTGCTGAGTGATTGATGCATTGGAACAACTTTATGACTGGATGTGTTTGTGTGCATTTTAGCACTCATCCCTGCATGCATTTATGTGGATGGATTCCTGCATGCATGCTATTAATTCACCAGGGATGTTTACTTTTTCATAATAAATGCACACAGATATTTGGCACCACCTCCGAACCCTCCACAGACACACATACACCCAAACACACACATACATATTCTGTGCAAACACATATACTCATACACATGTATTTATACATACAAAGCACTTCAATGCAATATGTTGTCACTCCCTGTTAGGCCCGCTGTTCTTGTTAGCATGAGGTTTGGATTCTCTTTCAGAGGAGCTGAATTCGGGACCTTCTCCCTTCAGCAACTTCCAAAGTGCGACAGAAGCCAACACATGAAGGAAAGCGGCCAAGACAGACGGCAAGTGAGAGCCAAGGATGTCTCATTATATTAGAGAGGTGGTATTTAATCATTTTTTAAAATGTCTCTGCTGCTTGAGATTTTTAAATGATTCAAATCCACCCCAAACAAGTGTGTCTTTATCAAAAACAGTCAGCCCTTCTGGAGTATCTAAAAGGCAGCTAGTCGAGGAAGAATTCAAGCTTAAACATGTATTTTCCTTCTGAATAATGTTACCGTAACTTACAATTCCATTCCCTCTAACTGTGTCGTCAAAGAACCCACTGTTGATTAAAAGGAAAGTATTTGAATTTTTCTTAGGGAGAAAGTGGAATCAAGTTGCTTTTTACAAGAGCCAGATCAGCAGGTCCCCCTGGGTGGGCAGTGCTGCTGCAGAAACGTTGAACCTAGTCATCCTTTAAAATTATTTTACTTACAACCTCTGGTGCAGTTTAATTCTTTTTTTGCCACAAAGAAATTTTTAGTAGAGAGGAACACCCATCTTTTCATGGCTTTCACGCCCTCCCAGACAAAGAACCCCACATTGCCACAGTCTGCCTCATCCCAGGTTCAACCGGGCGAAGACGGATGGAATTCCTGGAAACATCAAACCAGACTTAACACTTTGTGATTCTGTTTAAACTTTCTTGAGACTGCTGATGGTTTTGACAAATAACCTGTCAAAGGCCAGTGTGGTTGGGGTGTGGGTGCATGTGAGGTGTGAGGAGATGCCACCTTAAAGCAGCTGTCAGTGTCACTGGGTTCTATGAGTCAGTAGCAGAAGGTGTTCAGCAATCCAGGGTTTGGTCTGCCAAATCTGGCAGCATCGCTTTGAGTGTAAAAGGAAGAAATGAGCACGGAAGGTTTCGCTAACTTGAGCAGCTCTGTCTGTTCAGAGCCCATGTTGGTGTGGGCCTATGAAGGATTTAAAAACCAGTGACCATTATCTTGACATTGCTCTGCAATCGGTTCCAACCAAATTGGTATTACTGTAGCTTCCTGAGTATATCTAATGAGGGAATAGAACTATGTTCTGAAAAATCATGTAGGAAAACTTTTCCTATACAAACAACATATGCTACAGATTAGAAAACGTTATTTGTATCTGACTTAGATGGAAACTACAATAATATTTGATTTATCCTGGCTGCAAAAACTCATTTTGCAGATTTCTTTTACCAGTTTCTTTACTTTTTGTCAATTCCCATCTTTCTGTACTTGCCTCATCTTAATCTTTACCTCCTCCTAAGGTTTCCAGGGAGACATCGAGCTTTTGTTTGACTCTGAGGGCGTTTTGTGTAAGCAGCGTGGATGACGTAAACCGATGAGGTTTGTTATTTTGTACGTACAGATCACTTTCTTACATCTGCGTTCTCCTTAGCTGCACACAAAAAGAAACAAATCCTGCATCTTCTGTTTATTAAAATTCCATAATCCAACATCACATAAACTGTATAGTTTTTCAAACTCATTACGCAGAACTCCGTAACAATATTGACAAACTATTGACAAAAGTCCTCAATGTTTAGACAGAGCAACAGAAGCAATATCAAATTGAAAAAAAGTTTGTTGCTCCTTTAGCAAAAAATAATAGTAATTCATATGCAGTTAATATTAATATGTATAAATTGCTAATTTAACTATTTATAGATCCGATTTATGGAAATCAAACTCAGATGTTTACCGATGCTTCATTTAGCTATAAAATGAAATAGCTACTGAAATATCTATTGAGGTCCAGATGTTACAGCTCAACAACACACGCCAAAACCTTCCCCAGGAGATTCGTCATGAGTGTGATGGTAAGTTTATCATTCCACTGTAGCGTAATATGTACAGCCACTGCCAACTGACTGACACAACAAAATCAACAAAAATGGGTTTTTGTCAGTTTGATGGATTTTGTGGTTCAGATACAGGTACACTGTGACCATCACAATACAGTGTGAGGGTAACATTCCCTCTCCTACACACTTGTCATGAAGTATCAGTGGAAAGTGAGTCAAAACCAATTTAGGACAAAACCTCACCAATATGTTCCTTCTGACCATTGCCGCAATACAGTGAGAGTTCTTGAAAATCAATATTGATATTTCATTGGTGTTGGTATTGTACTGAAAATGGACTGCATTTCTCAACATCATATGAATCCAGTTTCAGCAAGTGTGTAATCACTGGCCAGCTGGACATGCATCTATAGATAATAGAGCATTACAGGCAATTACCACAGATTTCCACATAACCGTGACTGAAATTGTCAGTCTCCAGGAAAATAACAAGACCTCAATAAAATAGTGAGACACAACCAAGATAAATGAGGATGGAGTCAGAGAAAAGACCACAAACTTGAAAAAATGTGATCTCTCCAGCATGAAACCCAGAGTCCGTCAGCCTCAGGGCCTGTAGTGAGGGCAGCAGTGCAGCCGTGGTCAGCTGGGACTTCATGTCCAAACATTGTTGTCATCTCCCATCTGCGCCCCTTCCATCCTTCACAGCATCTCTTCATTCATCCCCCCATCCCACTAAATACCGTGGTTGTTAGCAGGCATTAAAAAGCCATTCACACAGCTCTCATGTGCTTGGCTTGGCTGTCAGCAGAGCTGACTACAGAGGCTTTGAGGGTGTCTGGCCTCTTTCTGCATCTCTCCTTGTTACTCCTTCTCTGTGCCTCTCATGCACTCTCCCTGGTGCATTTTGGCAAGCTGATGACATAGACTTATGTTTCCATTCCAATACTCACTAGCTCTATGCGAGATTTTCACAGTGATCTAGCTTTTGCCTGTCAACAATGGCACGCACGCCTGCCCCATTTGTCTGTGAGGCTTCTGTCGGTTGCCCGAGGCGCTGACACCATTACTTGAGTGAGTAAGTAGTGGAAAAATCTATCAAAAAGATGGGATTTATTTATGTGTATCCAGAATCCATATTTTCCATATGAAGAGATTCTCAAAAGTTTAAGTGTGACGCAAGAGAGCGACCACATGCATTGAATTGAACACCATTGCGGTACCTTTTTTCACTTGCTGACACACCATCACAATAATGTCTGGCACAATGGTGGGACAGACACTGCGCTCGAACAAAGTAAATTCCATTATGACAAAGTAGTTTGTCAAAAAGAAGAGAGGAGAGTCCTTTGTAGACTTAATGGCAGATCTTGTCTGGATGGAGAACCCAAGTTCAAAAGCTTTAACTTTTCATCATTCGCCACTATTTTGATTTGTTATTTTAGTTTGGAGCAAATACAAATGTTATAAATCTCCATCCTATTTTAGCCAGGATCACACTTGTCCGTACGATGTTAATTTATTGAACATGAAAAGACCAGGTAGCCATGCAGTTACTGGATCTTTACTGGAATGATTTGGGGCACTGGGCTTTTCTTGGCAAGATAACTGGTCAAAGTAAAAGTATTTAACAGCATGATCATTTTACAGCTACAATGCAGGAGTAAAATATTCATAGTTATGATACGATTCTTAGAATAAGGCCATGTATAATGAAAGAAAGGGAAGTTAAATGTATATAGAAAATTAGAAAGGGGATAAAGCAGTTATGTGAATACTGGGCGGAAAAAAATTGGAATATGGTGAAGCAGTGGGTGTTGCAGAATTCAAAGAGACATGAATGGTAGTTGAAGCTCTTGAATAGTACATTCTATAATAATAGTTAAACATGATGTTAGACAAAGGCTGAGAGTTTTAATCTAATGAAGTTATTCATCCCTTGTCTGAAAAATTTCAACTTTTTAATTCAAATTCGAACGATCTGGCTTCTCTGACCTTCTCTCCAAAACATCTAACAAGTGCTGTTCCTCTGATAGACTCATTCCTGATCTTATCCGTCCTGGTAACTCCCAAAGAGAACCTTAGCATCTTTATCTCTACGGCCTCTAGCTCTGTCTCCTGTCCTTTCGTCATTGTAACCGTTTCTAGGCTGTACAGCATTGCTGGTCTCACTACTGTCTTGTATACCTTTCATTTCATTCTGGCTGTTAGTCTTCTTCTTTTCTCCACCCATTCCAGCCTGCTTGAACCCACTTTTTCCACATTCTCCATTGCGCTGGACTGTTGACCCCAAGTACCTGAAATCCTCCAGCTTCTTGATCTCCACTCCCTGTAGCCTCACCTTTCCACCCGGGTTCCTTTTATTCACACACACACACATATACTTTGTCTTGCTGAGACTAATCTTCATTCCTCTCCTTTCCAGAGCATACCTCAACCTAGATTTTCCTCAACCTGTTCTCTGCTCTCACTACAGATCATGATGTCATCTGGAAACATAATGGTCCATGGAGATTCCTGTCTAACCTCATCCTTCAGCCTGTCCATCACCACTGCAAACAAGACGGGGCTCTGAGCTGATCCCTGATGGAGTCCCACCTCTACCTCTCTGTTACCCCTACAGCACACTGCACCACTGTCTAACAGCTAGCATACATGTCCTAAACCAGTAACATACTTATCTGCCACTCCAAACTTCCTCATACAATACCAGAGTTTCTCTCTTGGCACACTGTCATATGCTTTTTCTAGGTCTACAAAAACACAATGCAGCTCCCTCTGGCCTTCTCTGTACTTCTCTATTAGCATTCTCAAAGCAAATACTGCATCTGTAGTACTCTTTCTAGGCATGAGGCCACACTGCTGTTCACAAATGCTGACTTCTGCTCTCATTCTAGTTTCTAGTACTCTGTCCCATAACTTCATTGTATGGCTCATCAACATTATCCCTCTAAAGTTGTCAGAAACTCTACCGCTGCCTCTACTAGACACTTCTACACCTCCAAAGGTATATCATCAGGACCAACTGCCTCTCCAATCTTCATCCTCTTCATTGCCTTCCTCCCTTCACTTTTACTAATCTCTGCGACTTTATGGTCTACAGTAGACACCTCTTTTACCCTTGGCTCTCATTCATTTTCCTCATTCAACAGCTCTTCAAAATACTCTTTCTATCTATCCATCACTCTTCTAGCATCTGTCAATACACTTTCCTCTCTCTAAATAATCACCCGGACCTGTTGTACATCGTTTCCATTTTTATCTCTCTTTCGCCAACCTGTATAGATCATTCTCTCCCTCCTTACTGTCTAATTGAGCATACAAGTCATCGTACGCCCTTTGTTTTGTCTTTGCTACTTCTATCTTTACCTTACACTGTATATCCCTGTACTCCTGTCTGTCTCTTCAGTCCCCCAGTGTCCCACTTCTTCTTTGCTTACCACTTTCTCTGTATGTACTCTTCCACTTCCTCATTCCACCACCAAGTCTCATTATCTACTTTCCTTCCAGATGATACACTACGTACTCTCCTACCTGTCTCCCTGATAACATTAGCTGTACCACCATCCTATGCTGTCTGGCTACACTCTCACCCACAACTACTTTGCAGCCACTGATCTCTTTCAGGTTACCTTGTCTATACAAGATGTAAGATCTACCTGCATGCTACTACCTCCGCCCTTATAAGTTACCCTATATTCCAGTCTTATATCGTGTAATGCTGGGGGAAGTAGTATGGCAAAGAGCATCAAAAAACCAATAACTTTGAGTGGTTCCGCACAGACACTCCTCAGCCAAGTTAAACTCAAGAGCGCTCATGAGACTTATCTCTCGTTCTCTTTCCTCCCGATTCTTTCTGATTCTGTCTCCTCAGCGCAGATCCTGGAATGCACACTTGAGAGACATCTGTCTATTGTTTGATTACATTTTTGCAAGATTTTATTTCATGTCTTTATTTGGTGGTCCTAGTACTTTAGATGATGCTAGATCAAAAAAAATGTTTTTTTCAATTTTATATTGTATTTTAAATGATGGTGTAGAGTGTTAAGGCTACCTAGAAAATGTTTCAAGAGTTGTCACAAGCCCATGTTTTTCACTGCATGAAGTGCTGTGTGTAACCACATCAGTGTGCGACGATATGAACCCACGACAACAAATTTGTCCGCAACAAAGTCTTCTGCCCCACCTGTTCACCATTAATATAGGTTTTACTCCATCAAACCATTAGCCACACAATCCCACATCTGTAATTCACACAACACACACATTCATCTAGGCGGCCCCGCAGGCTGACATGTTTCCCTGCTAATCTGTTTGCACAGCTCTGGTGTGACCACAGGCCAATTACGCATCGTCATATGATGCACACTCACAAGAGAGAATGAGAGAAACACAGACTTAGAAAAATGAGCCACCCACTGAGATTGCCTCTGTCTTAACCCCCCCCCCATCTTCTCATTCTCTCTTTCCTCGTGGCGCATGGACTTACACCATCCCTTCTTGCCCAAATTCTCCCACTCACTTTGTGGGTGTAATTAGAGCTGCCCATCAATGTGATTCTCCCAAAACACAACAGCACCCCTCAGAGACCACAGTTCTCCAACTACGACTCTTTAAGTAAATTTGATTTCTCATCTCATTTACGCTCCATAAACTCTGCCATATGTTTGATATTATATTTAAACTGTTCCAGTGCATGCCAAGAGACTGGATGCCTTGAGAAAGGTACAAGGTCTGTGTTTGAAAAACAGCACTGGTGAATGACAGGTGAAATTGAGCGTGACGTGAGAGAGCAGGAGGGGAAAGAACCTCAAAACCAAAAAGGGGAAGGGAGCGAGACTTCAGAGCAACATCCTTTTTAGTTGATTTTTATTTATTTTTTGGCTCAAAGGAAACTGTCAGGAGGAGAAAATGGAAGGATTCCTGTGTTATTGTTGCTTTTACTCTCTCCAATACCACCAACCTGAACAACAATCTTTCCTCTTTTTTTTTGGTTTAAGCCTGATTGGCATCATTATACCTGCCTCTCCTCCTACAAAAATATTTTAATATGTCCAATGAACATGAATTCCCATAATATAAATGAAAACACTTGGCGGTATTGATTGTACTATAGAAACTGCACTAGCAAACACTGTCATTTTCCTGATATGCAGGAATCATTTCATAATTCATCGTTCCTTGGTATATTCTCAAAGCTGTGAGGAATTTTGTAGCAGCAACTAATTGGCTCAGGTCTGTGCTGTTAAATGTCACGTTCCACTCGAGTACAGAGGAGATGAGGACGGGGCTACTGTGGGCTTAGCCAAAGGGAAGGGGTCATTCAGAGGGCAGACACAGGGGCTACCAGCTCCTTCTGTCAATCCTACTCAGAAAAAGGTCTGGGAACTCAAATTGGAAACGTGACACAGAGGACTATTTGCACAATTGTCTGAAATCCCTTGTACCATCTGGTAGAAAGTGAAGGGTTTCAATGAAGACCGTGCTAATTGATGGTGATGTTTGTCAATAGGGGGCTTCAGCTGTTCATTCAGATCACCTTTTAAACAGAGGCTTCTTGAAAAACACAGACTTTGATCCATACTGAGTAAGTTCAGCTGATATATTAGTTACTGACTTTATGAGAACAGTTGTGAGGAAGTATCGAGCTCCAGATCAGTGCAACCTGTTCAAAGACTTCGGAATAATTTATCGATGTGAAACTGTGTTGACTGGCACAACGGCAACGGATATTTTGTCAATGGTATTGCTTTCACTTCTTCCTTTCTCTATGCTTGCTGTCTTGTCTTACTTTCTTGGCTTCCTGCCCGTCGGATACTTCGCCTCTCCTCTTGTCTGTTCCTTTACTCCCTGACCCTTGTGGCAACATCCATCAACCAACCTTCGCTCAGTTTTCCTGCTTAAACTCTTGCCTGTCTGACTTTCTTGACAGCTTTCGTCTGCCCTCTCGGCAGTGCAGTTTTCCTGCCTCCGTCAGAAGTACTTTCTGACAGATATAAGAGGTGTATAATGGTATTTTTCTGTCTGATTGTGCAGAGAGAGACAGGATGAATTGACAGAATTTATGTGCTCCCTATTACAGTTTATGAGTGGGGCTTTGTGTCTAACTGACAGTTTTCACATCAGTCAGGGACTCTTTTATATTCTGTTTCTGGCAGAAAACACTTCCAGTTGAGTTTAATTTCTTCATTCCTCTTTATTTGTGAACAAGCATGAAATCATCAGTTTTCAAGCCAAAGCGGTAATATGAGAAATTCCATATTCGTAGTTTCCGTCACTTGACTTAAAAGTTCTGGTTGTCCTACCCTACTGACTGCTTGAGAAATTTGAATTTACGCTGTATAGGTCAAAGGATGAAGGCTTCAAAGAAATTGCAATGGAAACAGCATGCTTAAAATCTAAGTAAGAACAAACGCATTGCCAAAAAGAAACAAGACCAACAATTACTTGAAGTTTGACTGCTCAGATAACCATGATTAAAAAAAAAAAAGAAG
Organism: Fistularia commersonii; assembly: GCF_037954325.1. Taxonomy (NCBI): domain Eukaryota; kingdom Metazoa; phylum Chordata; class Actinopteri; order Syngnathiformes; family Fistulariidae; genus Fistularia; species Fistularia commersonii. The sequence continues at coordinate 9,680,138 of NC_141299.1, read as the reverse complement.
TAAAAAAAGATGAATGAAAGGAAATTGATATTAAAGGAAATTTATGCCTTTTAATATGTTTCACAGAGGGCACATGGAGAGGTGACAGGTGCAATGATGGGGTACAAGTATTGTTGAAGTGCTCCTCTGGGTTGTGTATAATGGGGACAAGCCAGAGGGGGGCCGGGAAGACGCTTGGGTCACATCAAAACCAGGTTTAGTGAGAGGGATCTCCTATTTCATCATAATCCTCAAGCCTGGCTCACACAACAGACAGACAGTTGTTTTCTACTTGCACCTATTAATGAACGCCGGACAGTGGTGTGTGTGTGTGTGTGTGTGTGTGTGTGTGTGTGTGTGTGTGTGTGTGTGTGTGTGTGTGTGTGTGTGTGTGTGTGTGTGTGTGTGTGTGTGTGTGTGTGTGTGTGGAATGGTTTTTGTGGCTTATGTCAAACACAGGCCAGGACACAGTTCATGTGAGACCTACAAGCATCCAACGATAAAAGCTGCACACTGGCTTACTAACAATCTTTTTCCATGTTTAACTATATTTCTATGACAAGTGGCACATAATTAGCAGCATATTGATACTCAATCTGCCCTTAAAATGTGTATTTAACTATAGTTGTTATTTGGTTATATTTTATTTCATATATTAGTGTAGAATACTTCTTGCTGACAAGAAGAAAGCTGTATGAACTGACTACTGATATGTTATGAAAGTAGAAATACTACAGTGGCAAAAGATATCACATTAGCAGCCAATATACAGTGATCCTTGCTTATGGTAAGGACTAACCTTGTTAGAACAAAGTTATAAAACAACAAGGTCCCAAAAGACAATAACATTCCAAAGGGGCCAAGTGGGTCTCTGAGGAAATCAGTCAGTCACATTCCTGTCTGTGATCAATCAGCCTCTGGCCCAGACAACCTGAGATTAACCTCAGCCATCCTGGAAACTACCTGCCCTTCCCATAGAAAACAACCTCACACCCTGTGCAGTTCAGTACCTAGTGTGTCTGGGTGTGTATGTGTGTGTAGGCATGTGTTTAACAGATTTTTATCCGTATTTGAGTGGAAGAGGAGTGCGGACTGAGGATGGAGTGTGTGAGCCTGTGTGATGTGAGGCTGTTGCAATTTAAGCAGAAAGGAATGCCCATTTTCCCGTCCAAAGGGAGAGTGTGGGCGATTCTGGCACATTGAACACTAGTATGGAGGAGCGCTCCGACTTGCCATGCTTAAGCCACCATCTCGAGTCATTAATACTTCATCTCAGATTATCAGGGCCATTATACTGAATGAGGCAATAGATTTTTATAAGGAAGAGCATTGATCAACAGGGAACAATTATCACGTGAGTGATGAATATCGATGTTTCTTGTTTCTTCCTGGGACAGCAACGGGCAAGACAAAGAAAAGCGACCAACAGAACTTGAAACATAGAGAACTTGGGTTTTTCCATTTCTTAATTGGTGAATTGGTCACTTTTAACTTTGCATAAATGAGCCGGTGTAGCAAGTGAAGCTGACTGTTGTTTTTCCAGATCAGACAACTCTGGAATTGTGGCACTTTCTTTAAATGGAACATTTTCCAAACCGCAATGACTCTCGGCTCTTATCTGCCTCCTGCAATCACACTCAATTACAGCGCTGCAGTATTGTTTCTTTTATCTCAAACTTTGTCTTACAAACTATAAATCAAGTTAAAGACATTTGTATTCGTCTCATTGACCAGCGTGCAGTGCCACTGTTTTCTCGGCATTGATATCCCTTTCTCCATCTCAGTCAGCCTGCAGTGTTCTGGCCAGCAAATAATTGTCTAAGTTCTTCTGGGTGGCAGCGGGCTATTTGGTCATTAAGGAGCCTATTAAGTCATTAGTGCAACAGTGGGACTGCCGTCTGCCTGCTGACAGCACCAGATGATCAGCCTGATACGTGTTGCCTTGCAGTTTTCCACATATTTTCGCAGGTAATTATAGCCTAGATGTGAAACACCCTCAGATGGCATGCTTACAGAGGGGATATACACGTCAGCGAGCGCACTGTAAAGGTAATCTCCTGCCCTTGCTTCATCGCTATAACCTTTTTCCATTCTGTGTGGTGATCCTACTGTACATGAGTAGATAAGTCGTCCGCTAGCATGAGACGACACAAATTTCTCAACACATCACACAGAAAATTCCAAATGGAGTGAGAAGGTCAACAGAAAGAGTATAATTGAGGCATTATATCACTTTTTTATGTTATTAAGCCCCATTGGTCAACACAACTCGTCAAACCAAAACTGTCAACGTGAATGTAAATATTTAGACGATGGACTGGGTTTTTACTTAAATCTACCCTTAAATTACGTGCAATTTGGATGAACAGAGTCCAAGATAAACAAAAAGTCTTCTGCATGATTTCAGAATCTTATTTTGATTTCATTTCTGCTGTCAGCAACCCTTGCCCAGACTCTGGAGACGCTCACTACTAGATTCTTACAATGTTATTTTCACCCTTCACCATAAGTGATTATCAAATAACTGCTACATGCACAGCCAGAAACTTCTGGATCCAAACAGAGAAACGCATTCCTCCTGGATATGAGCCGTACTGTTTTTAAAATCATTTTCAAATCACCAATTTGTATCCTGGGGGCACATACTTTATGAGGTCCAATGTGAAGTGGAAAGACAAATACAAATCAAATTTAGTATCCTATAAAGTATGACTGACTGATGTGAAACAAAGACTCTAGGCCACACAGGAAAGGTTTTCACTTTACGACCACTGTATCAGTGTACACGGCGGTTACCATTGAGGCTCTGTGTATTTTTCAATAAACATTTCCCAAAATATATTACACAAACGACATGTCTTCACATTCTATATTATTTTACCATGAAGAAATACAGTCTTCGGGAAATGTTCCCTGTACCGCCACACCTGAAAGCTTGCCACTAAGGCCAGAAAGTGCGAAGTTGTAGCAGCATACGTCTGAATATTTTATCCAATGGCAAGTCCGTATCGGGGAAATGCAAGAAACGCTTGTTTGTTTTTTCATGAAAAGTTGCACCGCGTCTCCCAAGCCTTGAGATGATCGTCCTGGGACTAATGTTATAGTCACAGCCTCTCTCTGTACACAAACTGGGGCAAAAAATAGCTTGAGTTGTTTGGAATGTGGGCTTGTTAAAAATCGATCCAGGTACTCAATCACATTGGGCAGTGGCCAGACTGACCCCAGCAGACTGCCAGTCTCCGTTGTGCTCTACCACTCTGTGACTGGGATATCACGTCCCTCTATGACCCTTGACCCCTGGCCAGGAGTCAGGCGCCACTGATATGATGTAATTTCTCGCCGACATGGGCTGGTGGCCTCAACTGCAATGTGACCCAGGGAAAATAAATACATGTGTTTATTCACTGAGAGTGAGGGGGCCCAGCGGCTGCAGCCGCCCTCAACTTTCCCAAAAGTGCTTTTATAGGCTAGAGGATTAACTCCTTTTTCCAATAATGTAATTACATGAATAGAAACCATTACATTATGGTGCTGTGTACCATAAAGATACATATACAATCTGATTTTAAGATCCTATATTGTTGTGATGTTATGAATACAGAGAACATCTCAATTTGCTGGTTTGTAGTGAAGTAATAATAGTATCAAAATTACAAAACAACTATGTTTATCCACAAACTTAAAAAGGGAAATTTAATATTGAGTCAATGAAATTGTGAGACCAGTGTTCGTTTATCTGCAAGAAAAGGCAAAAGCAAGATTTATTTTACAAAACTCTGTTTACAGAATAAGAAAACATTGGAACAAGGAAAGGATGTTACACCCATATGAAAGAATAAATAAAATCAAACCCCTTTTCATTATTTCCTTGCCAAACCTGCCTTTGAGCAATTGGCTTTTTGTTGTCTGCCAAACCCAATTAAAGTAAAATGTGCTGTTATATCTTTATTGATGTGTAACTTTGAACCATGCGTCAAATATAACAAATTTACCGGCTGACCTTTTTAACAGAATATCAGGTAAGATATTGGAAGGCATGCGATGACAGGTAAAGCTGTTTGTAACTTTTTTCACACTAATGCCCCACCTCCCAACTGATACTCTATACACTTTGTTAATTGTCACAGCGACCACCTAGATCAGAATCAGTGGAACTAAACGAGAAGCATGACACTCCATTGTTTCCACGGCCTCTGACTTCAGTCTCACAGTGACATGTCCCTCTTCTCCTGGAAATGAATTGACCGTGAAGTGGCCTCAGTCTGACAGAGCTGTCATTAAGGCACAAGAGTCCAAAGAGGGCTGTGGCGCACTTAATGTCTCTCCATACTCCTACTCTATCACCAATATCACCACTGCAGACTAAAACCGCTCGGACAGCTGCCCTGGTTCTTTCTATCCCCAGACGAGGATTTATTTGCTTTAACCTCTTTCAGTACAAACATTTTCTGAGGTAACTGGTCCCCCAGCAACAGCTTATTCATGCAGATCTCCCAGTGGTAATAGTCTTGTTGCCCAGCCACCAATGGGACCAGGTGCCTGTGACAGAAGATGGATCACCAGTGGAGCTATTCTGTAAAGTTAGCTACGGGATATTAAGAGCAGCTAGGTTTATTAGAGACAAATAATATACAGGCCAGCAAGGTTTGGAACCTGTCCCAATAAAGATCCCTCTTCAAACATAGCTTATGTTTCCGATTAGTGTTAGCAGGGAGATGATGCACATTAGTCTCGCTGCATTTTCTTTTTGTCCACTCAACCCCGCTGCCCTCCTTTGGTTCCCTCGATTTCCTTGTCATTCTTTATCTCTATTTTCTCTTTTCGTCTTTCTTCTCTTTCTTCTCATTCCCACCCACACACTTTCTCTCTGACTCTTCGTCTATCCATCCTAATGACCTCATCGCCGTTACAGTCGAGCATAGAGGGATCCAATCAACCATGGTTTTCAGATTAAATCACAAATTATTATAATTGAGAATAATGGTTTCCATGTCAGTTTCAGTTCAGCTTTGTAATGCTCTCATATACACTATATCTATCCGTGAGGGGGTTACTCATATGTCTTGTGCTTGATGCACTTGTGCTTGACTGCAATGATATTCAGGTTAGCCAATATAGGGTTTAGCCCCAGGTGGCGGTAAAACTCCCATCACTATAGATCCCTTGTCTTGAAACATGTGATTTAATGTAAATTTGTCGCACCCTTCCTCTGACGGACACTGAAGCAGTAGAAATATTATCAGTGCTGGAAATTCTGAGGTAGGTCTTCAGGGAAAAAAAAGGACTTTTTAGTTTTGGAATGTGTACTGTTCTCAAATCTGTTGTGGTGTATTTAAAAAAAAAAAAAAAAACACTGTTGTTTTTAGGACTAACTGCTGAGCCTGTTACGCTAAATACATATAATTGTTAGTATGGTTTGACTGAGACTACACTAAAGTAACGGGGCATAAATGCTTTTAAGAAGAGGACAAATCTTCAGTATGAGATATAACTTACTATACAAATTGCAAAGTCCTTCTGGCAGCATCAGCGCTTGTCCTCTTCATTGCTCAGAAGCACACTGTGGTTTTCTAAGCTTATTTCTTGGGGTAGTAAAGCTCTCAGGCATGTGAGAGGCACACACTGGGACTTTGACAGTGTAGTTAGGAGGTGCTGATGAAAGAGGAGAGGCTGGGAGCCTACTGCTTCTCAAATTAGCTCCCAGAGCCCTTAGACCTGTCACATGTATGCTGAGGTCCTCACAGATTCTGTTGCACCACCCCACCCTATGCACGTATGCAGTTTTTGCAAGCATACTGCTTACACTTTGCCTTTGTGTGTGGCATGCCGTGCATGCAGAGCATGTGTTTGGTTAGCAGTCCTGAACGAATTCACACACAGATCTTGGTTTTTCCTCCTTCATGTAGATCAAAGGTTGAAAAGGAGCATAAGTCAGAACGAAGCATCTTCCTCATGTTGTCAAGGCTGATTGTGGATTTTTATAGGACCTCCCAGAGTGACATATGGTCTTCAGATTCCAGCTTATGTGACCAGCTGACTAATTCTTTAAATAGAAACATGTTCCCTTCATTTTCTGATCATCAAGAAAGAAACCAAAGATTAATAATCTTTATGTTTTCCTCATGTGATTCAAGGTATTGTATTCATCTTTCAGTTTTCTACTAGATCACAATCCCTGCCAAATCCTGACAGCCAGTCTGCATTGATGGAAGAGACAACTCTTCACTCTTCTCACCTTGTCTAATCTGTTCTGCATGTAAATTTCTCAGCCTGACACCCTCTCTGCATATTCAGCTGTTGAGTATGTTTGTTTAGAGAGCTGCAGGGAAATCCATAACCATAAAGCTGTCTCCTGCGTACACATTTTAATCCCTATTTTTTTCTTATGTTTTTGCCTTTTCTTCCAGAAAAATGCAACACCCAAAATATTGGCTTAGTTTTTGGTAAGACAGCCAAACTGAATTTTTAATCATGAAAAAACTAATTAAGTGCAAGCAGAGTGACGGACCGCTGGGCATTTCGGGATCTACTCATGCCCCCTCTAGGCCTGTCTTGTTAGTGCAATTTGTCCAGCTGTGTATACATATAGCACAAGTGAAAAAATGCGGTTTTCCATTTATTGCCCTTACCTGAGAAAAGTTGAGGCCATTGAGAGGGTGACACTGCTCCTCCACTCGCTCCACAGCCCCTGTGATTTTTCCCATCCTCTCAGCCTCTTGAGCCAAAAACAAGTCCAGTACCGGTGTCCCCCTGGAGCGGACGTCCCACTCTGTCAGTGAGTTGACCATCAGCATCACCCACACAGGCCTCTTCCTCTCCCAATTTCCCGCAATGGCATTGAAGAGGTAGTCAGCATACAGGCCACGACCACGTTGATCAGCTGTCATCCAGTAAGGCATCATGTGTTTAACGTAGTCCAGGTGGCGTTTGAGGCGACGGTACAAGTCTCGAGGTAGCAGCGTCTGCAGGTTCTCCCCATGGGGCAGCAACTGGCAGCTGGTCAACTTTGAGATGGTCAGGGGGTCGGTCAGGTCCAACTCAAAGAAAACATTGTTGCTGTTGTGGAAAGCCTGCTTTGAGCTATTAGGGATGAAGTCCCAGACTCGGGTGTAGGGTACATGGATGGTACCGAAAAGGTAAGAGGGGTTAAGAGGGGGAACACGCTTTATCCTCCAAAGGAAAGAGTTCATGTCACCTTGCTGAGGATATGAAAATAAGAAATGCAGAAAAGACTTTTTAGAGCAAATGGAAACAAAAATACCACAACCGTCATGACACAGAAACAATTACCTAAAAAAAAAAAAAAAGCTGGCACATAAATTGTGGTTCAGCAGATCATATGTTGGGGCCAATAAGTTAAAGACTGAAATACCATTTTGAGATGAGGGCAGGGGAGATATGATGTCTATTCAGCTCCGGGCTGTGCTATGAGGGCTTGCTGCTGTGGTGAAGGCAGGGAGTTTATAGAGGGGCCCTCTGGGCTGTAAACAGACCCCCGTGTATTGTTGAGGTGCATACCTCACTTGCCAAAGCCTCTTTTCGGCCTGGGAAGCATTTTGAAGGCTGCAGTGCAAATATACTACACTGAGCTCATAAAATCCAAAAGCTGAAAGAAAACTGCTCTCCTTTCTGACCCCGCTGTGATTCTTTTGTTTATGATTTTTCTTTTTTGCACCAAGCAGGGAGATCCATCGCTGACAGCCTTTTTTTTCTTTGCGCTCGATGGGTTACATTACGAGATGTTTGTCCCTCGTGGTCATATTTGAACACAACTATGTCACATTAGAAATTAAAGGCAGTCATTTAGAATGAGCACAAGGCCATATTGCACTTAAAATATGTTTCTTGTTAAGTGCTCTGCAAATGCGCTGTGCATGTGCTAGGACTTTCATGCTGGCATTATTTAAATATGAAAAAAGAATTAACTTTTATAAACATTATGAAACGTCTGGCTTCTATAACATAGTGCAATCAGGCACTTGAAGGTTGTAGCCTATTGCTGTAAAATAAAGTTATTCTTAGAAAATGTTTACCAGTAAAATTTAATCAAGATTTCCTTCAGCTGTGTTCCAATTACACTGCCAACCCAGCATTTGTCATATAAAACTTTCCAAATTGCTGCCAAAAGCCAGCAAACTCGCCTTGTGGGATGTGCTTTTATCATCATATTTAACTGCAATGAACATACAGTAACTTTTACCATAATCTCCTTTAAGATGAAATAATCGAGTGCTTTATTTAATGTCAGAATACTCTGTGCCTTAACAGTTACATTGTTTCAAGCTCTCCGACTCAATTTTCAAATTGTCCGGGTCTCGCTGACAGTGTGTGAAGTACCAGAGTGAACGGTTTGGATCGCTTCACATTCATAATTGTGTATTCTTCATCATCATTTTTGGGAAACGCGGAATCTTTTCTTTTTTGTTTCTGCATGTGCAGCATTTTATCGTTCATTAACAAGCCAATGCAAAGGTTAGGCCTCTCCTTAAAGGAAGACTTTTGACATGGAAAAGTGGCCCGGCTTGTCTATGGGCCGAGAAGAAGTTCTACTAACGCTGGACTTTCCCGGAGAGCCTTGACGCGCGGGGCTCTTTTTTTATGGAAGTAATTACTCTTAACAGAAAACAGAGACCACAGAACTGTGTTGCAAATCACACAAAGCGAAGGAGCACGAAGCCTTCAGTCATTGCTGACAACATACACTTGATCCATAAGAGACATCATGCACTAATAAACATCAAGCTTATAAATGACTATCTGGTGATAATATGTAAACTTGTGGTCACATTTGGGGGTGTCATTTTATCATATCGCCTTTTGCTCTTTGTCTCTCTCCCCTCTCTCTCTGTCTCTCTCCCTCTCTTTCACCATGATTTTTTTTATTTTGCTAATTCCAATGTAATTTTTGTTACATATACTGGATGTGCACTCTCCCACCAAGATTTAATCAAATGTGCTGAGGATGAGGTGCACATTGTGCAACAGATTGACAAAATCATAAGCATTTCATTCTAACACAAAGAAGTTAATGGCGGACTGTCGCTCCACACTGCTGCGCACCTTACGTGTCAGACCGAGACAAAATCCCCCATTTAACCAGTATTAGTGTTTAATGGTCTGTACTGAGACAAAATCTTGTCATTTCCAATAAAGTCACCTCCAGATGTACTCCTCTTGTTTCCTTCACCTAAACAGCAAAAACAATTAGTGACTAGCAACCAATTCACCTGCAGACTGCTTTTAATTCAATCTCACCTGATCCTATTATATGCAACCCAGAGTGTTTTAAGATACACTACAAAGAGGTCTGAAACTGCATATAGATATTTAATAGGAGCATTGTTATTATTATTATTATTATTACTATTATCATTATTATTATTATTATTATTATTATTACTATTATCATTATTATTATTATTATTATTATTATTATTATAAGTAGTAGTAGTTGTAGTATATTTCTTCTGCTCCGGCAACTACAACTATAGTGGTTCTTCATCGAAAACAGAAATTTCCAAGTAATTTATTATATTTATAGTAATTTTTATTTTTTGACCACATGGAGTTTGTCAATTAACAATTTAGTCCACGTCCGTTTAACGATTCTGATTTTTTTTTTTTTTGATCTTGATTGGTTTACCTTTAAAGTAACCTTTGACCTTACCGCAGAGAATAATTTGCTGGATTAAGGCGCACTGCGCGTTATATCGAGGGGTTGCTATAATCCGGATGACAGTGTCTTCGTTCATGTATGAGTAGAATTTTCCCAACAAGTGGGCATCGCACGGAATGGGATTTCTTCTTTTTTAAAGGGTATAAATCGCAGTTTGAAAATAAGCATTTGAGCGCGACTCACCGACTCGGGCGGAGCGCACTGCCTCGGTCTGCCCGGCCGCTCTGCGCGCCAGAGCGCCACGGGGTGCAGGAGAGCGCCCAGGAAGACCCAGCTGAATCCCCGTAAACAGACCATCATGCCGAGGTGACAGGACACTGCTGTGACTCAACTCCGCGCAGACGTGTGTGTGTGCACGTATCTCCCCTTTTGTCACTGATCGTCTACCGAAAAAAAAAAAGTCCCGTTACCGGTGGCCTCCGGGTCTACATGTGCCGCTCGGCTGGGTGACCGTTCCAGCCCTTCGCCATTCCCTCTCCTCCTGCGCTCACTTTTGGTGCTCGACTCTAGAATTACTGTCTTCCTCCCTTCACCTCCGCGCGGTCTTCTGGAAGTCGATGCCGAGTTGGAAACTCGGTGAGAGTTTGAGCGGTGCGCTCCGCAAGTTTGGAGTGTGTGGAAAGTGGGAGGTGGGACGATTTGATCACCCCCTCCCTTCCACCGCACCCTCTTGCACACTTCTCTCTTAGAAATTAAAAGACTAGAAGAACAATGGCAAGTTTGTGTGAATAAAGCAACCAAATTGGCAATAATTTGCTCATTTATCGATACACTGATTGGTGCCTTTAGCCTAGTATCTACCTACTGGCTCATGTATACTTGTTCACATGATATGATTCTCTGATTCTGATTCTGATATGCAGCTTTCACAAAGAGAAGTTTGTGGGATACCGGGAGAAGCTCCACTCATCCCCCTTTAACAACATTTCAAAAGAAAAATAAAATAAAAAACATCCCATCACTAGGGTTTTTTTTTCACCTTGAGCGTTAACCTGGGTCACCCATTCACTCACTTCCAAAACATTCAGCCAAAGAAGCAGCCTTTCTACCCACTCCTTCCCTCCTCCCTCCCCCAAATAGTTCCTCAAATTTTTTGCGTGACCCCTGGTTTATCGAGCTGTACTGAAGAAGTGGACTCTTGAAGTTACACAGTGGGTTTGGATGGTTCTCAGCCCAGCATTGTTGCATTGCTACTGGCCAACATCTTCTTTTACCCATGTGTGAATATTTACGTGGGTTCCAGGATTCAGTATTTAAGGTGTTTTTTTTATTTTTTTTGTGAATTAAAATTTCCTGAAAGCTGTGGATCCCAGTAGGAAAGGCGACATGCAGTGCAGAGTTTGGTTTGGGCTTGTTTTTCAACAAACCCATTCCAAAATGTAAATCACCGATATTTCAAATGTTGTCATCTGCTTCCCCCTCAGCAGCGTTACATTTATCTTTGTCTCTCCGTGTTTGACAACCTTGTAGAAATACATGTGTCAGTGAGCCCGGGCCATGGCAGGTAGTTTTAGACTTTATGTACATGATTAATGGTTGCAAATAAACAGGCCAAAATAAAGACAACTGTGAGAAGCGTTTTATTTATTTTCAGTCAAGTACTTCTGTTAAGACATATGAGTCAAGATGTGAAGCGGGCTGATGTGGAATAAATGCTGGAGTTGAGTGAAAGCGGCCCCTCTTAAACTGGCTGAAGGACTTGTGCCCCCTCTCCGTGCAGGCCCTGATGTCAATGCCCCAGTACTCTGCTATGACATCAGTTATTGTCCAAGTGTTAGCCAGTGTGACGGAGTCAAGTAGGGGGAAATTTATCAAGGAGACCCCTCAAAGAAGTGGCACTAGGCTGCTCCCTGTGGGCCAATAGCAGACAGACCTCGGACAACCAATTCTTTGTCCTCGGCCATGTATTCCCCTCCTCTGCGCTCCTGCTCTCGGCGCTCTGCGGTGACCTCTTTAACTGGGTAACTGGTAACTGTCCCAGAAACTCTCATTGTGTTCCCAGTCCAGATGAGGCATTGTGTGTATTTGTGTTGCCTCTTTGATCATGTTGTCTTTTAACACAGTCCCATGTTGTAAAACTGCAACTCTTGCGACCTTGACCTTTGATTTTTAACCCCTAGGACTTGAGAGCTGGATCAGTGTTTCCTTTACGGCAACTTCCCAGCTGTGAAATGAAAGCGCAGTAATAAATGCATCATACAAAACATCATCATCACATCAGGTGCTTTTTCATCCTTGATCTTGGTCCTTCCTCATGTGGATGTTCTTTTTGGGCAGGTGTGGGATTTCAGTGAGCAGTTTCAGTTTCATCAGCTCTAATTTGGGCACCTGTGGTCTCAGGTACCTGCTTTAACCACACCTTGCAGGGGGCTTCTCTTTGAAGGAGCTTTTCACATTCCTGGCTGGTTAGAGGAGGGCTTATGCACTGCTGGCTGCAGGAGATTCCTGGACAGAGGCCAGCCCTTACAGCATAGAGCACATATATGCTTGAATGAAAGAATACTTGAAAGTTAAAGTTCTGCTATTAGACGGCAGAAACACTCACTTACGCCGTACATCTGGGGAGGTGTTGAGTGGGGGTGTTGCAAAAAGAGAACCAAGGAAAATAAAAACTAAAATTCCTTTTTTTATAATTGAATGATGGCATTATTTCAATGGCATATTATTTATGAGGGAGAGATCTTGAGAGCTTGTTGCTGTCAGCAGCCTCCAGCTTCCAGGCTCTTGTGTCCGCTTGTCTTTGCTGCTCCTCCGTTGAGTGTCTGTCTGATGTACGGCAGAAATCCTGCTACAAAACCTCAGCACTGACTCACCGTGTCTTTCTCAGCGTTGTTACTTGCCTATTAGCATGTAATGAAAGATGTGCTTCATCTTTTACGCCCATGATGACTTCCACCACAAGAAAATTCAGTTCATTAATTTTTATTTTTTATTTTCTGTCACAGGAAGGGTTACCCGGTCTGGGAACGTGTGTAAACTGTTGTTTATTACAGAGGGACCCCTACTGGTGTGAAGAAGAATTGAGATTATGTACAGTGCAGATAAAGGTAATAAGGACAGAGAGATGGTTGACCCTAGGGGCCCAAGATAGGGCTTCAAAGAAATTGTGAGCATGATGTATATGAAGGAGTGGCCAATAGCTTCAGGCAGCCATACTTCAGAAGGAAGACTATGACTGACAGGGAAGACCAAACTGAATGTTCTTGTCTGTCTGTTGTCTCTGTTCTCAGCTGGAACACACACACACACACACACTCAGTATCTCCACCCGTCTGTTGCTTGGGCTCCAATATCCTCTGTCCCACTTTGAAGATGTCAAGGAATAATATTGACTGAGTCTCTGGTGAACTGTTATTGAGGTTTCCTTAGCTGGACATCTTGGGGGAAAAAGATGGGAGCGGGAGGAAAAAGCAGGGAGGATAATTCTATTTCGGAGAATGTCAGGTGGGGGTCCAAAATGAATCAGCTGCAGTTCAGTAGATCAAGACGGGTTGATTCAAGTGGGAGTGTGAGACAAGCTGACCATACTTTCTCATTCACAAACGCTCCGTTTCTCTCAAGCGTATTGAGCGAGTCCCCCTAGTTCCCCACCACCACAGAACAACCTCAGGCAGTATTTGTAGAGTGTTTATGTGGTGATTTAGGTGCTATGTTTTTTTTCCACAGCCCGTGTGGTAACATCCCCAGTGACATGTCAACACATGCACTGGATGGCTAACTGTCTATATTCATCATTCAGAGTGGAAAATGAGAAAAAGCAGAGGGGGGAAGATTAGAGGAAGTGATAAAGTGACAGGGGTCACAGTCAGACTTGTTTTCCCGGATACAAAGTCCGAATTCTTGTTTCCCGCCGTCATTGTTTTTGGATGAAGTTAGAAAAACACATGTTTCATGATCAGAGTTTCAATTTTTATTTACAATATAATTAAGGCAATTAAAGCAATTGGGGCTGTTTAGTGGTAGAGTAACTGACCACTGCGAAAGGAAGAACTTGAAACAGATTAACTGAGAACAGATTTATCTGCATTGGTGGACTTTTATTTGTAATAATAAAACAAGAAATATTGCTTTCTTGTTTTTTTGTTCAAACCTTTCCATCGAAGTTACATTTAAGCGATGAAAATTATGGTCCACAGTCACATTTAAAATATCAGACAGAGTACATTTCGTCTGATCGATTGATCAGATTGATGTCATGTCAAGTGTAATGTTTTACCTGTTCCCTCGTCATGTCATGATAACAAAGCAGACATATTTGTTGACTTTGAATCAGAGAGCTGTTCAATAGATCTGCCAATTGAACATACAGATATGAGAAAAAAGAACAACTTATCAGACGAATAGAAAATACTTCAGGGAATCTAGAAGACCTAGATGATGACAGAGGACATCTTAAGAAGATGATCTAAATACATGGTTCCATTGATAAATCCTGCACTACATCCAGCTACATTAAGTAGAAACTCTTTGGAAGGGCTGGTAAATTATTGTATTAAGACTGAATTCAAGAGCTGTCTTAATGTAGCAACAGAGAATTTATAACATGATACACAATCCTGGTAACACACAAGAACAGATAATTCATATTAGACATTTATTTAGACAATATTTAAGAACCCTCTCAAGTTCTGGAACAATTCTTTGGAAAGAAAAAAACATTAATTTAGACAAAGATAATGGAAAGATAAAACTATCTGTCAAAGCCAGTGCTATACTGGAGAATTAATGAGTGGAAATTCAACTGGAATACTGGTGAAGATTAATGGCCTGATGCTGATATTTCAAATCCATTGTAATGGTTTAAAGATAGAATTTCAAAAATTTCATAGATTTTTCTGTATACCTTTGGAGGGAGATACGAACGCCCATCCGTACTGTGAATTTGTTTCCTGAGATATCAACCATGGAAAAGTAGTTATGAAAGTATAGTTTTATTATACAGAAGTTTAGAGGCAATGTTCAGCTTCAAGTGTTACGTGTTACGGGCTGTATTCAAAATACACAGAAGTCAAAACATTATGAAAACATAGAAATAGAGTGGAGGAAAGGCATCAGTTCTCTTTGGGGGAATTGAATGATCTGATGACATGAAAGATGATGTAAATAACTCTCAATTAAAAAACAAATCTTCCTTGAGTCAGGAGTTCCTCTATCCATTTCAGCATCAGAGTGCAATCTTTTCAATAAAATACATATGAAGTTTTGGCAGACTCAGGTCAAGAAACAGCTCACAAACATAGTCAATGTATGACTACTTTAATGTGATTACGATCGGGAGATTATTTGAAATGCAAAGATGATGATGGGACTACCTTGTATATCATAAACATGCCACTACAGGTATGGCCCAAATAGCTCCTGAGTGTCCTGAGATCTTTGTCAAACAACCAGAATAATCATTGTGTTTAGTTCTTTCTTTCACTTATGCACATTCACATGAATGCAGACACAGACATACACGCAGTGTCTTTCTTCACAGTGGACTGTGGCTTACATTTGTTTCCCGGAGTGCATAAGGCTTCCACATCAAAGGGTTGGCTGGCAAAGGCACCCCATGATGCGTCCACTCTCCTACCTCCCACTGATCATTGGCATTGTGAGTAATTGTATTATCCATCTTTAGACACCACCCCACCCCCACCCCCTGCTATCTTCCCTCTCTTTTTGCTCCATTTCCCCCCTGATAGCCAAAGCAGTCCAGACAGAGGAGTGAAAAGCCCCCTCCCACTGTTCAGGAGAAATACCTTTTGGCTTTTAGAATGGTGAAAGAATAAGATATGGAGGAATAATGATGTCTCCCCTCATGTAATTTCAACAACTGTAGTGACACTGCTACAAATCTTTGCACTGGACAATAGATGTCATTGATATCATCATATTATGGAAACTGGATATATATGTATTTGAATAGCTAATGGTTGTCGGTATAAGTCTCTTGGTGTTCACTTTCACTGTTCTGTTTGTGGTTTAGCCATGCAGGGGTTCAGCAGAGGCTGCCTGGGCCAAATAAGGCCTTTTACGTTCACAGGGACCACAGTCCGAAAAGCATGTGTTATGATACCATCAAATTGAAGCCTCAAGTCTACACTGGTGTACAATAACCCTACATAAATTCAAGCCTTTCAGGTTGAGATGAGCTCTTCTTTAAGTCTGCAGAAATCATGATTTGAACTTTACTTTCTTTTGAAGATGGTTGTCTGGTCTAATGAGGTTCTTTGAAGATTATATTATGGCCCGGCAGACTCGTATGCCACATATAGAGTAAATGCATTGCATCAAAGCTTTGCAGATTTAGGAAGGTATCATGCTTGCAGAGATGGGAAAGAAATGCGTTAGTCACTGTCTGGCCAGAATGTTTATCCATGCCATTCTCTCTCTTGCCTTTGTAATGTGTTTGTAGAACAGAAGAAATGTCCGGCGTTTTGTCTGAGTCACTCCAGCCTTTATACAATGGCAGGTTAGATTGGCAGCAGTGGAACCCCAACACTGTCTGTGCTGCATTTATCCAACTTCTCATCTCAGTTAGAAATGTATCCCCATTTCCCAGCTGCTCGATATAAACCTCATTTGAAAAATGAAAATGGAAAGAAATGGTTGCGTAAACCATTTAATGTAAACAGACTGAGCAGTACCAGAGAGGAAGACATGAATATGTGTGATTGAGTGTATAAGATGCACTGCAGACATTACTGCATTTGAGGCTGTTATTCAAGTGTCTGCAATTAATAATTATTTCAGAAAAAGGGGACCGAAATGGTTGGAACTTTTGAGATCTGTCTACTTGAAACAACCTAGAGTGTAATGCTCACATAGAGAGTGATACAAGCATACACACTTGCTTACAGACATGCACAGAAACACAGACACGCACATACACACACACTCACACACACACACACTATGAGCTTCAACACTTTCCTATCTGGGCATCGTTCCTACAGCTACTCTTCACTCATACATAGAGCTGTTCTCGTGCTTGACAGGGAGCAGGAGTGCTGTCAACAGGCCCAGAGCTTGTCAGGAAATAATCTGCACCACCATGCTACATGCTGTGACACACACACACACACACACAAATGCGGGCATGAAGTAAGAGCCATACGTGCACAGTGTAAACGTGTGGAACAGCCTGATTTCTGCACAAAAGACAAACAAACACGCATGTGAAAAGGCAAAAAAAAAAACCAAACACATCTAAAAACTGCTATGTATGACTGACTGGGTTGGGTGAGGTGCTAGACACATGTGCAAAGAAAGAGAAATATATTGAACTGTATGAGTGTTATGACCAAATACACGAGTACACACTTACATGCAGACACACAAGTACATAAACACTCCTCCCAGGGAAAGCAGGGGTAATTTTCTGCTTCTTCAGCTGATCCTGAACATGTGTCAAGGTTTATACTGTAATCTAGTGTAAGAGAAGCAGGAAAGAAAATACACCAACTTCACCTCTCCTTTCTGTATTTATTTATGGTCTTAGAGCCCAGGGCTCTGTTTGGACTGCCACATAATGTGTGTATTACTCTGTCACGTATGAAAGTATCATTAACCACTTACTTCGGTACTTCTTCCATATATAAGGTCCAGTTAATTTCACAGATGCATGTCCCTTTTCTGCAGAACTTTAATATAAATGCACGATGCAGTTCAGTTCAGGTGGTTCAGGTTAAATCATTAAATACGTTGTGTGACCAGCCTCAAGCGGCCCCATCAGGTGTTCTAGAAGAATGACAGTGTGATTCAGATGGAGTCTCAGTACTCGAGGCAAGGATGAGGGCAATCCAAGACCCTGAGTGAATTATAAGAAAAGCCACCAGGAACAACAGAGACAGACACACACTGTGCACTCAATTATTTCGACAGCTAAAAAAAAAAAACTTAACTGTTATTTTTTTGTTTTTTGCTTAGTCAATGTGTTGAATATTTTTAAGCTCATAAAGGCAAATGTCAGAACGTTCAAAACTTATCATCACAACTCAACAAGAACTTTATCCAAAAATAAACATACTGACTACCTTACATTTATTGGCCTTTTCGGCATTTGTTGCTAAAGGCATTTTCATGACACATGCCCAGTTCCTCGTCATACCACTATAGATCTTGACAGCATATACCGGTAGATATTTATTGCTCTACCCTAGTTGTTGATTTTGTTTAAAAGATGAAACAACAAATGCACATATATGGAAATGTATTGATATTAAAGCATTCTGTGAATTACTGCAGGTACTGAGTCCATTAAACAGTAGTAACACTTGAAAGTGACAGAATAACAAAGGCAGGAGAGCAATGACCCTGCTGACCATTACTGAAAGCAAACTAGTGGCCTGGTCCGGGCTGAATCATGCATCCTGCTCTGGAGGGATCAGAAATCTGCAGCCAAAACAGTGAGACAGTGGCTTGATTTATGAGCCGTTACTGAAGCTGGCTATGTCTTCTGGGTTAAAGGCACGCCACCGTGATTGAAAGTCACATCCAAGCCAATGTACAGGCACCTCACTCACCACACAGCACACACCCTCGGATGACTGTGTCTTGTTTGAATATTCCAGGGTCTCAAATGGAGCTGACAGAGCAGCATTTACAAAGTAATTTGAGCACACAGGATACAGAGTCCACTGTTTTAGTGGCATGACATTTGGGTTTTATCTTTTGTAAGTGTCTCACCCTCCTTCTACCCACTTACATAATTTAACCCCAACCTCCACTTGGGGAAA
This sequence comes from Fistularia commersonii, assembly GCF_037954325.1. Taxonomy (NCBI): domain Eukaryota; kingdom Metazoa; phylum Chordata; class Actinopteri; order Syngnathiformes; family Fistulariidae; genus Fistularia; species Fistularia commersonii. The sequence goes on along the minus strand of NC_141299.1, from coordinate 9,661,760 downwards.
TTACATTATATGAAATGATTACTACTATAATTCCGAATAAAGCAAGAAGATCAGACCTGTGTCAGTCATGCACTTGTAGCAACTGTTAAGCATCCAACTTTATATCCACTGTTTGACAGTACTTTGAAAGTAATGGATGGTTTTTTTTTCATGACATGTAATGAAATGTACCATTTCAATATCAAGAGCTTACACACACAGACAGCCACCAAGCAACCACAGCCATGTTTACTTATGGACTGCTAAAACTAAATAGTGAAAAAAAAATCAAATCATGTGGTATAGACCACTAACTCCTCATTTCCACATAGCTCTGTGTACAAATGCAGGTCAACTGGAAGTCGATTCATTCCTATGGGAATCCCTGGAATTTTTGATCTGTTTGTGCAACTCTCCCCTCTTTTTTTTGCATGAGTGTGTGAAATGTAAAATGTATGGATACCCTTTATGTTAATCTGTAATATATTTTAATTCAGCAGCGTAACGCTGTAAAAGGTAAATGCTCGTCCATTATTGCTTAAATTTTAAGTTTTGTATAAATGTAGGACTGGACTCCTTTGGCATTCTTATTTGGGAAAGCTGGTTTGTTTCTTTGAACCTTATACAATATTGTAACATATATAATTAAACAAGACACTAAACACATGGTCACATCATAATTTATGGAAATATTAACAGACGGTAAGTCGGTACATCGCAGTTTAGAATTGGATTTCAGCACCAAATTATGAGTAAAGATGTCCAGTGAGCCAGAGAGAACTTTGCTGTGAGAGCTTTTCCATTTAAAAGTTTTCCTGCCTGATATATAGCAAGACCCTGGCAGTTCTTGATGAGCCTTGGAGATCTATTACAGCCTACAGTTCTGGATTCCAACTTGAGTACATCCTCATATTGTGGCATTGCCATCCCAAACATTTTATAGGATATGACCTCAACTTTACTTGGGAGTTATCTCCCAGTGCGAGCATAAAGTTTAGACTGCTCATGTTTGATCTGACTCCAGGTTTTACCCAACTGACAGATGAGAAGGCTGTGCGCTGTGATAACTCAGTACAGTGTGTGATGTAGCTTGAGAGCCTGTAGGACATGAGTAATCATGGGAAACATGTCATAGAAGCTTAACATCCAGTCCCTCATCAAATGATTGTATCTTGTGCTGGGTAAAAATGAGTGCTGACTGGTTAGACAGAGAGCATGACAGCTACTTGAAAAGTTTTCCATGTCCTCTTTCAATAAAGCAGTGTTAAGCAGAAGGGTTTGCTGTTATTGAATCCTATTACAAATACAGAATTTATCATCCATTGCTCAGTTATTTTTATTATGTAATAAAGTCCAATAGGTTGACTCATTGAAAGTTTTGATGCCTTTAAAACACACATTAGTTATGCTTAGCCTTAACTAATGTATATGTTCACAAGAATTAAGATTTTTTTTAAAAATGTGTTATTGGTACAGTATAAGCATGTGACATGTTGTCTATCAGATTTTCCAAAATAGCCTTCCATTTTTTCTAGAGGTCCAGGTGGAAATCAGTGCAAACTCAATTGGCGATCCTTTATTTTACTTTTAGACATGTGGTATTAATTTCTGCCACAAGAAATCTGACATTCAAAACTGTTGCAGTGTAATGTCACCATGAAGGTTGTCAGCAGAATTTATGAGCTGATTTTCCAGCAGAAATCAAAGTGATGTATGAAAGTTCAACTTACACTCTGTTTAGCCTGGCTAATTTACACTTAATCTTTGAATTATGTTAGAATTACAGTCTGTAAGGGTCAACAAGTTACCAACTCAACAAACATTATGATTTATAAGTTAAGTCCTTTTTAGATATTTTATATGGAAATGTCCCATGATGCACCTGTGACACGACTCCAGATCTGTTTTGCTGACTCCATTCATTTATTGCTCCCGTCTCTATCACTTTGCTCGCCCACTTTAAGTGTGTCATAAAAAAGGTGGTGCCACAAGTTATAGCTGGAGTCTGATGGCAATGTATGACAAACAGTGGCACAAAGTGGTCTGGTTTCAGAAGATGGTAAATGGGGCATGGAGAGCCTCTCTTTATGGCAAACATAGAAGGGCCGTAACAACCGTAATAACCTTAGGGTGTCATAGGCTTCAGTGAACTACTCACACCATAAAGAGAAAAAAATACACCAATGACCAAAATTGTCCATCTTTGTTCAGTTGACAACAAAAATGTTATAACTTGGTATTGTTAAAAACAAAAAACAGTAAAATATTACAATATATTATATTTTCAAGCAATTTTGGCTGGCTCTGTTCCTTTTTTTTATTTTTTTTCCCCGAGAAAGCAGTTGTAATTTGTAAGAAAAAATGTCAACAATAAGAGCTTGATCGGAGATAACTTTAATTGAGTGGGTCATTCACCAGGAAAATTGCAATTCAGACTAATCACCATCATTAACTACTCTCCAATCCTAATTTATTTTCATTTAACAGTCTTTTATTATTGTATCCTCAATTCAACCCCATTAAAATGCCAACAAGGTCTTTAGATAAACATGAGAGGTAGACTCAGCCTACAACTGCATACTTCATATATTGCTTTATAGTACAAGCAGCAATCAGTTCTTGATTTTCAGTCCTTTCCAAATGATTATAATTTGTCATCTAACAGTATCATATATGTGCTCATGCTCTTTCTGATCATTCAGGCAAATCACCACATCTTAACTTTGTATCCTCTCTAGCTTTTACATTTTCTATGTGTTTTAACATCAAACGTCATACATAAAAGCCCTGGAAAGAGTTTCTCTGTTGAAATGTGTTTCCCATTTCATGCTATTATCATATCACTGGACATGTCCATATGCAACTTTTGTTCTGAAGACTGTGGATTCAGAGAGTAAATGAGCCACAGAGTCAGTAATTTGAGCTCCAATCCCGCAATAAACCCTGACGGATACTCAACTGTTTAGTGGAAACATTTTCAAAGTTAGACGTTCGGGCTTGGAAAGTGAAGAAGATGTTGATAAAAATGACTGAATAATCCCAGTGTTCCTGTTTTTCTTGGCTTTTCTGGTTGCCATGTGACTGCGGTGTGTGAAACGAGAGGAGCAGAGGTGATCAATTGAGAGTATCCAGTTTAAGAGGAGAAAATATTATCAAGTTTGTCTTTTTCTTAAAAGAAACTTTATATACATATGGCACATATGTGTGTGTGTGTGTGTGTGTGTGTGTGTGTGTATTGTGCATATACACATACATATACACATAACTTATAAAGGTATAGCAAAACTTTCATTACTACGCACACATACACACGCACATACACACACACACACACACACACATATATATATATATTGTGTACTTTTTTTTTTTTTTCAGACTTGTACCAGGAGCAGGTCAAAGCTGGTTTAAAAATTCCTGACTAAACGCCTCTGAGCTGCTGATTGCAAGTACCAAATCAGAAACAAAAGCCATGTTTAAAAAGTTCAAAAAAAAAACATCCTTGACTTCAACAGGAATTTGACTACAATACCTGTGGAGGTGGGGAGGCATTTATATTCATCATTCCTTTTTTTGTTTAATTTATAGAATTATGGACAACAGATAAAACTACAAAATGAGGGATCACTGATATTACGCAGTTATTTTTGCCTTCAATGATCTCATTCCGGGCAGCATCGTGGTGCAGTGGTTCACACTTCAGTCTCACAGCATGAAGGACCCTGGTTTGATTCCAACAAGGGGACCTTTCTGTGTGGAGTTTGCATGTTCGCCTTGTGTGTGCAAGGGTTTCCTCTGGGTTCTTCAGTTTTCTCCCACGACCTAAAAGCACGCAGGAGGTTAATTGGGCAAAAATGGGAAAAATTGCCACGAGTGAGTGAATGTTGTCTGTCTATATATGTGACTCTGCGATTGATCCGGGATGTACCCTGCCTCTTGTCCGATGACCACTGGGATACACTTCAGCACTCCACCACGGCCCTGCGTGCAGGATATGCAGCATATAATGGATGGATTTGCTTTATAATGAATTTGGCAAATGTAGGTCCATATTTTGACAAATGTTACATCTCCATTAATCGATTTTCTGTAATTGTTATCCTACACCCAGGGTGTTGGTAGGCTGTACTCTGGTCCTGCTCAAACTAGACAGGGGATAGGTTATACCAGTTGCCAGTCACTCCTGGGGCACTAACACAAAAAAATAAAAACTTCAGTAATACAGCAAAATAAAGTGTATTACTTTAAACTATTTCAAAAGAAAAGAAGACTACAAAACATTATAACAAATTTAGGAACTTTTTCGATCAAATCTGCTAAAAGAACATTCTATAAGGCAATACTTCCTTCACAGATGAATTGAATTTGAATGACTTGATTGTGGGATTATTATAACGATGAGATAATCTCTATGATGAAAGCAGGGCAGTGGGTTTAAATTACCATATACTGAATCATTTTTATGCAAAGCAGTAACTCCAATTCTATCATCACAGAGCTGTGGACAAGCCTTGGGCTCAGATATGGGCTCATGAGCACATCCTTATGGTTTTAGTGGGAACAGAGTGCAACTACTGGGGAATTGATGATTAGAGAAATGTCTGCTCTAAACCAAAATGGGTCGATGACAAGTTGTCTATTAATGCATTTGAAATGAATGTGCCGTCGAATGCACCAAATATCGGACCCGTACTGTTCAAATAATTTTACAACCTATATTGGGTTGAGATTTTAGAATTTGCCTGTGTGGGCGTGAATGTGTTTCAACTGTACATTGCAATTACAGCCCTGTGCATGTCTGTATTACTGTCTGCTCCTCCACAAAGTTTTCCAGTGTTTTCCATCACGACCCTGGCCTTGTGAGCTCCTCCGGCAGTGGCTGTGATTTATCAAACAGCAAGCCCAGATCTGCTCCTCACCGAACATCCCAGCCCTCAGCGAACTCCCAAAAGCATGTCTAAACCCAGGAGGCATTTCAGCTCTCAGGCAATTGGGCAGTATTGCGGTTAACCATCACTCCTTAAAACAAATCTTATAATGATCCTTGCTCTGGCCGCTACAGTGGCAGTGGGTTTGGATAAAAGCCACATCCCACAGATGGCCCAATTCCAGTCCTATAACTTTTCTGTTCAGTGTCTGACCCCTGGTCAAACACTCAGTCTTGCCACCTTTGAACCAGGCCGAGAGCCTCTGCCCTGGCTGTCAGCCATCTGGAGGACGAACAACAAGGAACGATAATGGAGGTCCAACTCTGGCAATCTCATCCTCCATTCTTGTGTCAACTCCCACCCTGACCCAAATTTAACCCTTGTGAAAACCCAGAAACTTGGCCAAATTATCACAAGCCTGCCCATCTTTCAAAGCATGTTATAACAATTACAAGAAGAGTTTAATTCTCCCGAACAGCTCCATAAGTTTCAAGAATGGCTGCCATGTACATGCACCGCTCTGGCACACTGCAGCAAACGCCCACACATGGACACAATGAGGCAGCAGAAAGAAACCATCTATCTTCTTGACACTAAAGGCCAGCCAACAGAAGGAGCTCACTGTTTTATAAATCTTTCTCATAACCCGCCCCGGTTTTCTCTGTGCAGATCGCAGGACGCAGATAAACCATACCATGTAACCCTCCCTTCATCCTTGTTTTTCTCTGTGGAGCAAAGAGGTCCAGCTGAGAGGTTTGGCAAGAGATTTAAGGGAGATGAGACAAAGACACACAGAGGAGGAAGAGGAGATTAATTGTTTTAAAGGTTTTAAGAACCTTCCACTGCATCCCTCTTGGGAACTGACTCCATTTAGCCCATAAAACACGAGACCTCAAGTTCACTCATTGAAGAATCAGTGAGCACAGATATGCTTTCTGTCAAATAAACCCAAGCAAAATACAGTTTTCTTGGTTTTGTGTGAGTGTAAATGTGAGAGAGACAGATCCATCCTGTTTTTAAACAGAGGGAGAGTGAAACAGAGACCAAATAAGATATTTATATCTTTATTATGTATGCATGTGTTATGCATCTGTGTGGCATTGGCCAAATAGGTTCATATGTTTTAATAGATTTGTGTACATATGTATCCATTTATACATGCGTGGGTGGGCCAAAGCTATTTTTATTAACTTGTTTTTGTTTTGGTATATGTTATTGTGTAGGTTGATTGCCAATGTAGCATAGATAAGGAAAACCTTTTTACTGGCTTGTAAAGTTTTGTGCAAGTGTGTGTTGAGATTGCAAGATAGCATGGAGCACTGAGTGTTCAGCCAAGAACAGGGAAAAGCTCTTTTTGGACAGAGGAGTCAGTCATGAATCAGGTGTGATACCTGCACTAGCATCCGTAGCGCCAAAAAAAATACACCCAAAGTGGAGCCGGACTCCAGCTCAGTCTCTTTTCGTGGAAGTAATTACTGGGGTGTTCAAGTTGTCACTTTTCATTTTCTTTTCATAATACATTCATTTGCCCTTTCCCACACAAACACTTCTACTCCATTAACCTGCTGCTTAACCCTACCACCTCACCTTTGTGCTCCATTTATCTGCAAAACAGGCATGCACCAATTATTCACTATTCAAATAAATGTAGTTCCTTGAGCAAAGTTTCATTTGTTCAAGTCTTGGAAAGCTTGGGGTCACACCTCTGACAATAATTTGTTCTCTCAGTATTTGAAAGGTACAGCAAAGCAAACGGACACTTGCTATTTTCATTTGGAGTAAGTCTGCATATTATTCAGATCAAGTACAATACAAGAGCATCATGGTGGTGCAGGCGTTGACGTTTCAAACTCACAGCAAGAAGGTCCCTGGTTTGATTCTGAATTGGAGACTTTCTGCAAACTGCACAGATGAGAGGGTGAATGATTGTTTGTCTCACTATGTTGCCCTGTGATTGACTGGGGACATGTCCAGGATGAACCCTACCTCTTGCCCAAGGACATCCCCATCCCAATGCCCACCCTCCACACCATCACTGCAACCTTGAGTGCAGGTTAAGTGGTATAGATAATGAAAAAAATAAAATGTAGCTATTATTCCGTCTAGATGGGAAATAGCTGATTTTTCAAAGATATTTATTTACTTGTGGTGAATTTGGAATTTTTATTTTACCCTTATTAATGCTTTCACTTATATACTTTATGGACATCTCTGGTTTGAAAATGTAGGTAATATCATGTACTGTAATGTAATGTAAAAAAAAAACAGGCATAAACTTCATGGATCCATTTTGACCTTCATAAAAGATATGACAAGGCAGACTAATTGATTTGTAATCTTTGGCTCAAGATATTGGTCGATGTCAGCTGAAACTGATTAAAAATGAAATGTTGGTATCTGTAACTTGATCTAATGTTTTTTAACCAGCAGCCAGGGATGACTATAGATATTTTCTCTGATGCTCATTGGCAACTCCTGAAGCTTTTTATGAGTTTTAGGCCCATATATATATATATTCCAAGTTATTATTATGTGTTGTTGTTTTCTTTTGTTTTTTTAAATCACGGAATTCCACCATACCGCTCATCTGGGATAGTGTTGCCAGATGTGTTGAAGTGTTGAAAAGGTCGAGTGCAGAAAGTTGATTTAAAAAGATGTCATTTACACTTATTTTTCTGTGTAAGTATTGATTTTGGTGTAGAAAGTATTTGAATAAAAGTAGCACAAGACAATATCAAGGAAAGAAAATGGTAAGATATTCTGTTTTACTCTATTTTTATCACTGTTGAATAAATGGTCACAGTTCACTTCAGTGATTTGGAAGGAAATTCCAAGACTTTGGAAAAAAAAACAAAAACATTTCTTTTCCCAAATTGTGTTTAACAGACAATAACTCAATTGTATTTTGGGGTTGTGAATTTAATTTTATTAATTTTTTTATTCATTTATTTATCTATTTTTAATGTATTTCATTTTTTTCAATTTTCCAATCTTAGTGGATTGAAACTTCCTATTTAACTTCATTGCTGTATTTTCATGAGTGTAAAATTGTTAATATAGAGGGATCTGAGTTGTGATTTCACAGTCTCTTGACAGATTTTGGGAAATCTATAATTAGTCAGCCCATCTATGCGCACGACCTTTTTGACAGTTATGGGTTCAGTACTGGTGGGACGTGCTGGGTTTACAGTGGCTGGGCAGGGAATGTTGTATGTGACTCAACTCAGGGCTGTATGGGTCTGGACAAGTCGTCTGACGTCCCCATCAGGGTTGCATAGCGGACATTGCCATTTTACAAGAGAGGAGTTAAGTGTTGAATTTCAGTGTCACACAGGGGTAACTAACAAGTACACTCCCAAACCCATGGCCTCCTCACCCTGTGTCCCTCACCACCCATATCCATTATGTCCCTATATACTCCTCACTCCCTACACACCCCTTTCCTCCCCCATTTAGCTCTTGCTGCAATCACATGCGCAAGTGCATTCGAAGACCATTCATACTGTTTCACTGTTGTAAATGTCACCTGAGTTACGCTCTCACTCTGCTTTCTACAGACAGCCCTTTATTCGCCACCTTTTTAAAAAGGACCCACGCTCACGTTTCATGTTGATGTTTTCTCCTTTTCTCTTTTTTAGATGTCAGAGAACCCTTTGTCTTCCATATTCATTCAGCCACACGTACAGTTTTTTCCAATGAATGTCAAAAATCCCTTTTAGTTTATCTTTCTTGTGATTTCTAGTTTTATTTATGAAGACCCTTTGTTATTTTCATTTATTTCACAAAATATTGTTCATGTGTGCCTTTTCATTGAGGTGTAATGACGAGTATCCGGTCTCGCCATGTATAACTCCACTCATAGTATTTAAGTGAAGCAAATATAGTTGAAACAATATTGCCCAATTCACTTGATTTTGATCATAAACTTTACTTTTTCCAGATGTGAATGTCTTTCATGTCTGTATAAATTGTGTTCAGCAATAGCCTAAGCACAAAACCATATGATTGTGAAACACTTGTTATCTGGGTTCTGACTGAATGTGATACGTTCACACTTCTTCCACGATGCAAAGATCATGTGCTCAATAGGAGCCTGGTCTGATAGTGATGACAGCATGATTAATGCCTGCCTCCATTCCTACCCACACACCGACTCCACAGAGCAAGTCTTTGCAACCTGAAGAAAGGCATCACTGTATAACTACAGAGGCAAAATATAAGACATTTTGATTAAAGCACATGACATGTTTGGATTACCAGATTTCTTTTTCCAATGTCTTTCTCCTCCTGAGGTGTTTCGTGGTTTTACACAAATAAAAGGGTGCACTTTGCTGCTGTGTCATCACTTCAGATGAAAGGCTTTCTTATGGTGACACTCAGGTTTATTTTGAGTTGATTTCCATACTGTACCATTGGTTCACTGTTTGCACAGTGTTAAGACATTTTTCATGTTTCTTATTCATCATCTTTGATGTTTGCCCACATCAGATATCTGAAGACCATGTGCATGCCACAGAAGTATGTACTGTATGAATTACTTTTGTTAAACTTGATACTATTCTAACTGTTTTGGTTATAATCTTACATGCTTGTATTGCTTCAGCATTGTCAATTTTAAGATGAAATGAATAAATGACGACAAAATATCTAGAGTTGCAAGGTATATCACCAAAGGATTTATTTTTTTTCTCCTCTAAAATCATTAAAACGCTGTGCGGTTGATTTATGCATCACCACTGAGTGAGTTTCTTAAGAGATCCCGAGAGGTGAAAGTGCTTCCTCTGAAACCAGCTTTGTTGACTTCAGCACCTTCATTAATCTTCCACACATTGCTATAAAGAAGCCTGTGTGGAGAATGAGGAGGGTGCCTGGGACCAAATGGTATGTCAGAGTGAGAGCAAACTCAGGTTGCTGCACCAATTCAATGCCAGCCACTGCCAATACAAGCTATCAGGCCACATGGACAAGTTCCTTGACAAACCGCTCCATGCTGCCATCTCTCTGGACTGTCAAGGGTTGTAGCAAACCTAGGATAACATTATGAAAACCACAGCTCAAAATGGCAATTCAGTGTTTCACATTCTTGGTTTATAATTTGCAACATCATGAGTCATAGCAATCAAAGTTCTGGAACCACCCAGAGATCATACATGTTGAACAGCACAGCACGTTCAACATGTATGATGCTAGAAGTGCATTGGACAGAGCGGTTGATCATCCAGGCTTATGAAACAGACATCAGAGAAGGGCATCCGGGAGTCCTAGATATTTGGGCGAAGAGGGAGGTTGTAGGGAAGTGTTGTTACGGAGTTGAAATATTGACATGAACGAGAGGGATAAGAATGAAACAGTAAAAGGGCAGTATGAGATATATCTCTAAATTTATTGCCATTCACAATACAAAAATCAGTGTTGATATCTTGAAAATCTTGGTTATTCAAATATTTGTTGTCATATTAGGTAGCAATCAAAGATATACCGATATTAGATACATCAGAACTGGAGGGATCAACAAGGCAAATGAGGCATAATGAAAGTGAAATGGAAAATTTCATGGCTTAGATAATAACTTCTTTCTCTCTGCATCAAAAAGCCTAATTGGTAATCATTCATTAATTGCAATAGAAATCAAGACCAAAATGCATCAGCACTCATGTTTCTCCAATCAAAATGTTGGATGTGAAAAATGTCCATGAGAAAACATGGTTGCTATGGAATGAATTGGTTTAATTTCACTTCTATATTCCCTAAATAGTTCTATCATGTCTATAAAATCGCACCATTACCATGGAGAATGTTATGAAAAATATTCCGCTGTAAAGAAAAAGGCGGTTACAAAATCACTGCCATGGTTCTGCAACGCGTCAGGATATTATTAAACACTGAGTAGAAAATAAAGCAAAAGCATGAGTTGTGTGTCTGTCAACAATCACTTGATAACCATAAAGTGAAGTGGTCTGACACGTTTAATGTATCCCACAGGAGTGAAGCCACAAATGGCCCTGTGATTACAGACTTTTTTTTGGCAGCTATTTCACTTGTCGTAGCAGTAAAAGCACAGGTGTAGCTCTGAATGTAACATTAGCAATGGCTTTTTCCATTTATAGGTGCCAGAAAGCATGCAAACAGCATACTAGGGCCCTGGCAAGTAGAACATAAAGGGACGATGACATTAATAATATTGGTATCACCTGCATCAGATTAGTTAAAATTAGGAAAATCTTTGTGTTCGCGTTCGGTGACAACTGTTTTTCAATTTGAGATTTTACTGTTTTAACTCTTTTTCATTCTAGGCACAATCAAATAGAATTAGAGTACAACTTTTTTCAAGTTCTTTTTTTTTTTTCAACAACATCAAAAACTATAAAACTACTACTGCTTGTAAATGAGCCTCAGCTCACATGTTTTTAAGAGAATTAATGACGCACTTCTTCGCATGTGCTTTTACAGCTGTTATCTCATATTTTGTAATTGTATGTTTCATCTGTAAGAGCTGCAGCACAGGAGAGTGACCAGAAAGGCTAAATGTGCTCAGTGGTATGTAATTGATTTATTTATCTTGTTGTGGGATAATTACTGGTACTATTTTGGAGTATTCATTTCATCCTGAGTATTTTGTATTTGACCTTCCTACTTTCTGTATATGCATTTGGCTAACAAGAGCCAAACAAAGCTAATGACTACTTCCAAATACAGATTAATTGCTGTTTTCCTTCTATGGTAGATATCTGCAGTTGGGGCAATTTTACTGTGTCGATATTCATGTACTGTGAGTTGCTTGGTTGTAAATAAAAACAAGGTTATGTTCTGCATTATAAAGATGAGTGGTTGTTACCATATTGCGAAGACCTCCATTGACAAGATGTATTGTTATTCATAAAGTAAGACAGGGGTAAAGCGGCACATTGAATGATTTTTGAGCAAATGTTACATACAGAAGTTGGTTTTAGAGTAATGTAAACAATACACAGTCAACACTGATGAAAAGCATTTCCTTGATTCATTTGTATCATTTCAACCGCAACGTATTCATCAGGCATAAGGTTTTCATCAGGCTTGTGGTGATGTGAATGATGCAAATACAGCAAAGTGTGGTTATCGCTTGCATCTATTACTGAGCTTGTAGCCAAGCCAGAGCCTTGTGTGGGGTCTGAGGTGAGATCCTTACCGTGCAGACTAAGCACTTTGGATGCCAGGGGCCGTTGATCACAGTCGGGAATTTCTCCACCAATTCCCCGCAGCCTGGACATTTTGGAGCAAAGAGTCGGTAGAAGTCCATCGTACAATATTACAATATTCTTCCCCATCCTTCTCCAGAAAATCTAGTTAAAAGACATGTTGCATGCAACAACAAAAAAAAAACAGCAGATAATGAATCATTTGCATAGTGGTGAAAAATTAAATTACTCCACAGGCTTTGTGGTACCTTCAGCTCCGAGTTGCTTTCCACAGTATGTGCAGAAGAAGTGTTCTGGATGCCAGTTTTGGTGCATGGCTGTTAGAATGTTCTGGTAAGGCAGTCAGATGTGGAAATAATCATGTATTCTGCCTTTGACGATTATTCCAGTTTTATCATCCTGTGTGTTCAGATATCAGAGAGCACACAAATATTGATTGCAACCACCATTGCGAATAATTGTTGCATTCATCTCTGATTGTCTTTGGTCGCCAGCTTGAATCTGCAGAATGAGTCTGTGTTACAATGACATCTGGGATACATCATAAAAATTTGTTACATATGACTCCATGTCATCATACAATATTCCAAAAATCATTGTATAACTAAAGCAGATCAAGATATTATATAAATAAAATCTGTATGATCAGAAGTGATGTGTTGGTATATAGTTGTAATGAGATCTTTATGTGTCATTTTTGTTGAACCATCATTTGTCGTTTGTACTTGTTTTACACAAAAGAAAGTATTTACTGCAGAGGCAAATAAAATGTCTTGCAAAGCTCATGATGTAAACACCTCTGCAGAATGTTTTTGTTAACAATACAATTTAACAAATTGTTACGGACAAACAGGTTTATTTTTCGGTGTCATTATTTTGTCATTAGCTAAGGAGAATCTTACTATAAATTGTGGGGGCAGATACAATGTATTATTTATGCAATTATTTTTTTATTTTCTCTGCCATTCAAGACAGTATCATTTACAGAATGTTCAGTGACAGTGACAGTGACATCCCAACAGAGTGTGATGAAGATGTGGTAGTGTTCTTACCTTTTGTGGTAGACTGGTCCTCACAGTCACAGTTTTCACATTAATTTGTAATATATTGTCAGAAATGTCCAAAAAATGGTACACACATTATGTTCCATGACCCTCTCAGTGACAGGCATTATCTGCATCTGCCCCACTGACTCAGAATTCCCAGCAGGGACACTAAAATGTGACAGCTTTTGTCACTGTACTTTACCAAAGTGATGCTACTGATGAATATATCAAACACTGTGCTCATCAGATTCAAATTGTGACAACTGAGGTGACAGTTCTTAGATAGACAGTACATAGCTCTCACTCATTACATGAAATGCCTCAGTGTAATTCTGTGTTTTGTATAGTTTACACAAAGCAACAAGCGTCACACAACAGATTCTGAGCAGCTTAGCTGAGCTAAGAGCTGCTTAGAAAGCTTCTCTGATGCCATGTGTGTTCATGGAAAACATCGGCGACATTTTTTTCCGCACTTTGACAGATGTCGTTTAAACATTTGTTATTAGATCCAACTGAAAATAGGTTAAATAGGTAATTTTTCGTCCTGTTCATCTCACTAGTTCTACCACTGACAGTGCCACTTGTCTAAGTTTGACACAATAGTTTCAAACAGAGATGGCAATCAAAACATTGATTTTCATAGGTAATTTTTAAGTCTCAAAAAACTTTGCACACTTCCTATTAATATTGAATAAACCTTTGGTGCCCAACTCCATCTTGCATGCTACACATACAAAGTGCTCTTGGTGCCACAGAAGAACCAACGCTGAGATCATCTGCAGTATCGAGGGAAATACATTACTTAAAGCAACATGCTTGTTTAATTTGCTTTGCAAGTAGTCTTCTCTGCTTTTTCCTTCATTTTTGCTGTTATACAGTTCAGTCTACAACCAATGACTTGAATTCCTCTCCATGCATTGTAGAAAATTCACTGTACCTTCCCTTCAATAGATTTGTTGAAACCGGCGCAGTGGCCCACAGCAACAGTGTGGATGCCAATCTTTTCCAGGTCAGAGGTCAGCCCTCCAAGCAGATCATCCAAGGTATCTGTGCTCTTGCTTTGGGATGAGGCCTTTTGCACTCTATCCTCTAAGCTACGTGTGTCCGTCTCCTGTTGTCCTATTTCTGTTTTCCTTTCTACAGACCACTTTTGTGCAAGTAGGGGTGGTGTTAATGGGGAAACTGGATCCTAAATGATAATGCAGATTAAAAGAACCACTGTAAAATAAATTGAAAAGATGGCTAGAAAATGCTGTTATACCACTTTGTCGGTGGAGCTGTGTGGTTCCAATTTTACATCAATGCTGCCCTCTATTGACAATATGTCTTATTTTAGTCTCCGGCTGCATTATTTTCTAGATAGGTTTCAGAACATTACAAAATACTTTCTATAGATGCCATAAAATAAAAACTAACAAGCTAGAAAAGCATTTTTAGGTTATATTGATTCCCACAAAATAACTTTTTGTAAATTGCAGAGATTGCACCGACCCGTTGTCCCAGACCTTTCAGCTCTTCCAAAATGGAGTCCAGCTCCTCAGTGGGTGAGCTGGATCTTGGAGAAGCTTCTGGGGGAAGTGTCATGTCACTAAAGACCAGAACACTGGAAATTTAGCCTTGCCATCAAGGTGTATAAGGACATATTTGGGGAATATTTTTCAGTATAAACTTATGTCTCTAAAAATGATACGTGGACTCATAACCCAAACTTTATTACTCCGCAATCTACAGGAAGAAATAGAAAATGAAGAAAGAAATCTATGGTAAAGTTATTACGAGTAATCAATTAATCCCTTTTGAATATACACAATATAAATATTATTCTGAATTTGAGGCTCGCCAGGAAATATTTAAGCTGGCAGTCTTTTCCTTTCTTAGTAACTTCAACAGGCACCTGAGGAGATGGGAGTTAAATATCATGGGAGAAAAGAAGAGGCCATTGATCCCACAGAACAAATGTGGGCATCAAAGGAGCATCTATCGGTAAACTTGACAGTAAAAAATAAGATGAGATGGAATCTATCCATCCATCTTCCCCAGCTTATCCGGAGCCGGGTCACGGGGGCAGCAGCTGGAGCAGTGAGCCCCAGACCTCCCTCTACCCCGCCACATGGTCCAGCTCTTCTAGGGCGACCTCAAGGCATTCCCAGGCCGGCCTGGAGACATATTCTCCCCAGCATGTCCTGGGTCTTCCCCGTGGTCTCCTCTCTGATGACATGCCCGGAATACCTACATCGGGAGGCATCCAGGAGGCATCCTGACCACCTGCCCAAGCCACCTCATCTGACTCCTCTCTCTGAGGAGGAGCAGCAGCTCTACTCCAAGCTCCCCCCGGATGACTGAACTTCACCCCCTATCTCTAAGGGAGATATGAGATTTGGTTGAGATCTGGTGATTGACTCGGCCATTGCAGAATATTCCACTTCTTTGCTCTAAAAAACTCCTGGGTTGCTTTTGCAGTACGTTTTGGCTCATAGTCCATCTGTACTGTGAAGCGCCGTCCAATCAACTTTGCTGCATTGTATGCATGTATGTTGCTTAATACAAAGTTTATATGCAGCTGGTATAAAGGAACAGTGATAGCAGTCCTCTTAGACTGATTAAGGGCAAAAGAAAAGGTGGCCTTTAAAAGTCTCCTCTGTAAAGCATTTGCAATACAGAATTAAGGATAACCAGAAGTACTTATAATCCCCCCTGTTGTCCTGAACTGTGAGGCTACAGGGAGAACAGATAAAGAACCTTCTTTATCTGCACTTCCTGTAGCCTCCTGTAGTTCTGAATCCCAATTGGGTCATTGTCATTTACATACATATATTCAATTTTGCTGTGGCTAACCTTTATTCCTCTCCCGTCCAATGCATACCTCCTTCCTTCCTGTTCCCTGCTCTCACTACTAAAAATTGGCCAGCAAAACATTCATTTTCAGGTTGCCTCATGTTGCAAAGGTGCAACTCTTGTTTGAAGTTGCACAATGTCAAACAAACATGGGAGTTCTGAAGGGAATTCTAAAGATTCAGGTGTCATGAAACCAAGCAAAGGGAAAAGATTTTTTTTTGACAAGACACCAGCTAAATTCTAATGATACATTCTAGAGCCAATTTTAACTGTCACCCTTAATGTTACGATTGAGTTCTGTTGGAACCAGTGTCTTTTGGCAGATGTAGTTATTTGACACAGAAAAATGTTAAAAAAAGAACAACAAAACAGAACTATAAATAAAAAAAGGGCTGTGTGTAAAGCAATTACTAACTGCATTGCCAAGCTATGCCCTACATAGTCTGAATAAAAATGCCTTTCTTACATCATTTAATCATTTTTAACCTGTTTTTAACTTTGCAAATCTTCAGCTCCCATCAGTAACTTTTTGACTATTCATCTGTCTGGCTATGACCAAAACAGGAAAACACCAAAAACCTGTTTCTTACTAAGCTCATTCATACTTGCATCTGTTTGAGTGTATATTCACTTAAGTATCTGTGTAGGTATTTGCAGCAGTTCTAATAACCAGCTGAAAATTCTGTGAAAAATTTAATTTCCTCAAATGAGAAATATGTGCTGCTTCTCTAAGACTTTTCATATCTATGATAAAATATTAATGTTTGTTGACAGGGACAAAATGAGCATATGACAAACAGTTGTGTTTTAGATACAAAGAAATGAGAGAATGGTTTTGTGTTTTATTTGTGAGTTGGGAGAAAGAATGATACACTGACATATATCTTTGTGATTACTCATGCACCCATAGATTTGGGAAATGCCCATTGCTCATTGCAAAATATAAGAACTTCAAAGTGCATTTCATAAAGTTAAGATACACAACATGTTTAACATGTGCAGAGTACAAGTATATCTAAACAATAAAAGTAAAAAAAAAATTATTGCATTATTTTTAAATCATCACTGATTTGTACATTGCAGATATGGAAATATATGTTATCATTAGTTTTCTAAAACCTTACAATAGTTCCAGACTCAGTGAGGAAATAATGAAATATAAAATATTTGTTTGACATTTCGAAAAGCAGGTTGTTTGAACGTGCAGTTAAAATGACCCATTTGGAGGTCCCTGTTGAATTATTTCTATTAAAAGAGATCAATAAGAAAGTTTAAAAAAATCCTTAGAAAGTATACCGTGGTTTAATTATGAAACTTTTGAAAGCACTAGTGAGATTGTGGCCAGCAATGAAGCAGTGATGTAGTAATTTTAAGTCCTTTAAATACCAACATACAGGGTGCTATTAGCTATTGGTAGATATCTACGATGAAAGAGACTGTTTTCTTTTTTGTTTTTCCATTTTTGTATTGCTTGTTTGTTTAATTGTCTATTTTAGTGATGAAATCATTCATCACTGCAGTTATATGAAATCTCCACCATATGGCTCACTTCAAACAACTATATTAACTCACGCCACTCGGGTCGCAACCATTACAAATGAAAATAGGGGCACTACCGACTTGGAAGTCGTTAAATACTTAAAATAAAGTCCATACATAAAACATAAGGAGTTTATCCAGTATTCTACACGTTTATTTTCTCTAAAAGAAAAGCATAGACATGTTCATTTTAACATCCATGGGTCATTTATTACTGTTGTGAAAAATATTACAGCCCCATTCTCTGACATTCCTTCCTTTTACCGGAAGGGTCCGTGTTTACAGTAGCTTATGTTCCACGTTCGCGCCGTCAATTTGACAAGCAATGTAAAATAATTATTTTTGTGTTTTAAAACATACAGTCTGCAGATTTTGTCGATTTCTGTAGGTAACTTCAGCGATACTTTTTTTAGGCATGACGGTTCTTGGGTTTTTACACCTCTGCTATTTTGCAATGACAAGCTGGCTAACTTAGCGTCGTGGGCAGCCAGCTAGGCAAATAACAAAACTAGCTAACAGAAAACGCGGAGTTTCGGTACGTGCGACACGTCGATATTAAACTGAATGCTGATGTGAACAAATTTCATGACATTTCTGGCCTGTGTGTCTCCTCTTCCCGCATTTCAGGCCAGACTAGCTCGGTCATGGGTGCGGAAAGCAGCGCGCTTAACAGCTGCACCCTGAAGGAGCCCCAGCTCACCCTGCCATTCGGACTGACCATGTATTCGGCGGTTCTCCAGGACGGAAAGTCTGCATCAGTATTTGTGCATAAACTGGGCAATGAGGATAAAGTCAACAAAGCTGCAAAGGTTTGTCAGGGGAGACTCCTTGCGTTTACCCATTTTAGCTTTCAATCTGAGCACTCAATGTTAGCTGTTGTTTTTCGATTGATATTTTTCGTCATACCTGTGGCCTGATATGAAAGACGAAGAACTTAATCTCATCTGAAGTTCTTGATTTGCCACAGACAGGCTACTAACATGAACAGTTTGGAGTAAGGCGATTCATTTAAGGCACCTTAACACCTGAAGGTTTCTATCCTTTCCCTCTGTAGTCAGTTGAAGTACAGGTTGTATTCCTCTTTGAATTTGCATGATTTGTGGTATTCAGCTACATGACACTTACCTTCTGTGGATCTCTGGTTCAGTTTCATGACCTCAGTGGGTCACTAACTATAAATTCTTTCATATCCTGTAGCACCTGAAGACCCTGAGGCACCCCTCCCTTTTGCGCTTTCTATCCTGCTCAGTGCAAGATGGTGGCATCCACTTGGTGACAGAACGTGTGCAGCCCCTGGAGCTGCTGCTGGATAGTCTCTCCCCGGAGGAAATCTGCGCAGGGATATACGACATCTTGCAAGCACTGGTGTTTCTGCACGAGAGGGTGAGCAGATTGAAGCAAGAAGATGGTGATGCTAATGCATGTTACACCTTCAGCACTACGTTGTCATGTTTGAGAAATTCAGTTATTGAAATAATTGATATTCGAATAGGCGACCTGACATAAAAGGAGCATACCCACTAAACTTTTACCAATCACCAAACCGCAACCCCATGACTTATATACCAGGAACTCCCCACAGTCTATTAAAACTGAAGGATCCTCTATCCAGCCATCTTCTGCCACTTATCCTGCACTCAGGGTTGCGGAGGATGCTGGAGCCTATCCCAGCTGTCATTTTGCGAGAGGTAGGGTACACCCTGGACTGGTCGCAATTTTTTCCAATTAACCTCTTTTGCATGTTTTTGGAATGTGAGAAGAAACCAGAGAAACAAGGAAACCGATGCTGACATGGGGAGAACATGCAAACTCCACACAGAAAGATCCCCTTGTGGGAATCGAACCAGGGTCCTTCATGCTGTGAGGGCCAACCACTGCCACCCAGGATGAAACTAATTTTAAGAAAAAGTCCAGGTGCCACATCCACCAACATTCATAGACATAGAGTACTGAATGCTACATGTACATCTTGAAAAATGACCTGCATCGTATAACTATGTTGGCTATATTGGTTTGCTCTGCATTGCTTTTGCATGTATGGAACATTTACTAACTCTGGCCTTCTTATAAATTCTACTTTACAACTAATGTGTAAGGCAATGCACATTTATTTTTCCTCTTTCGGATGAGAACAGTGTTTTATTTTACATTTAATAGGCAAAGACAGTGTCAAACTTCTTCACTCTCAGGGATAAGAACACTCATCTGGAACTGCTGCTTTCTGTTCTTCCATGCCACTCATTGGATGGGGCCGAAAGTCACCAGCTTGAATAAATTTACTGTAATGTCTGCCTCATGGGATACTGGAGAGGATAAGTCCTGCACTTTAAAAGGGTGGTTCTGTGATGGTCTATATATTTCCCTGGCTATCTCACTTAATTAAACCACCACTTTTTGTCATTGCCCACATTTCACCATTGTTAAGAAAGCAGAGGAAGAAGTTGAGCTCAGTCCTGGAGAGCCAAGTTAACGTATCACATACCTCATGTTAGTGGCATGCCATTTGTTTCTTTATATTTTTTCCCTCTGCTAAACAGGTTTTTTGTACTTCTCTAACCTGTCCACCTACCTCCAGGGCAAATCAAGCCACAACAACATTTGCATGTCATCTGTATTCGTCAGTGAAGATGGTCATTGGAAACTGGGAGGGATGGAAACTGTGTGCAAGTTCTCAGAGGCGACCCCAGAGGTATAAAACATCCCCTGAAAAGCTTCTTTGTCTTTTTTTTATGTATTTTATTTTTATGTATTCCTATCCTCCTTAAACAATCCCAAATAACTACATTACATATTTCTGTCTCTCTGAACTTGCATATTTGTTTTGTTTGATTTTCTTAACTCCTCAGTTTCTTACAAACATTCAAAATGTAAGGGAGGCAAGCTGCGTACCTCCGGAAGAACAGGTAGATCCAATTTTGATAAAAACAGAGAAATGGAATTTAATCTCCCTTCAGTTCACAAGTTTCAATTTTCTGTTGACAGTCGGAGGGCTTTAACATGCTTACTGAAAAGCATGCACACTCTCGGGATTGTTATTCTTTTGGAACAATGGTAGAGGCACTTCTTCCTCTCTTGAATGGTTATGGTGAGTTGAAGTATTGGTTTGTATTATTTATTGTAGCATTTCTAATTATTTCAACCATGACTGTGCACATACTTATACCTGTACTGCAAGTAACACAGTGGTTGCTCACTCTTTGTTCATTCTTCTCAGTGTCACAGGAACTGTCTGACAGTTTGAAAAAGACACTCCAAGCAGGCCTGCTTAACTCAGATCCCTTATGTAGGCCTCCATTGAGCTCCTTGCTGACTCACGATTTTTTCAGGTTTGTCTAGTCCGTTTTTTTTTCTCCCATAATTAAGTTTATTTCAACAAACTGTATTATTTTTCTTCTAACAGGAATGATTTCCTGGAAGTAATGAACTTTCTGAAGAGCCTTACACTGAAGACAGAAGAAGAAAAAAATGAATTCTTCAAGTAAGAGGCAATGGTGCTTTTTTAATAACTGACCTGCCACCATGTGCAATAAAGCATCAAAAACTGTGTTTCCCCCCCCCCCAGAGCATTTCACCATTCAAAATTAGTAATGTTATGATTTTTTTCATAAATGTCGGTTGTGTGCCTGTGTAGGTTTCTCCTTGACAGAGTGCAGAGCCTCCCCGAAGAGCTCATAGCTGCACGTCTCATCCCCAAACTCCTTAACCCTCTTGTTTTTGCTGAACCTATGGCTGTCAAAAGCTTCTTGCCTCATCTTCTTAAGCCAAAGATGGGTAAAGCAGCATTTTACGGTTTTCTCTCTTGATGTTATTTATCCCATCAAGTCATACTGTCAACTCTCAAACACAAGTTGCACACGATAGTATTCACATAAAAAAACAATACTTGTCCATTTAAAGACACAGTTTAGCGTTGTCAAAACTGATGCTGCGGTTCATGTTCTTCTTTAAAGTCTCATTTTGTCTTTTTGGACAGAATCCACTGGTGGTAGCAGTGAAGAATGCCTGCTCTCAGTGTCCCTTTACCGTAAACATGTGATTCCACAGCTTCTCAAGCTGTTCAAGGTCAACGAGGAACATGTCAGGGTTGTATTGTTGGCCCACATCCACATCTATGCTGAGTTTTTTTCCCATGATGAATTGAAAGTCCAGATCTTACCTCAGGTGGAGTGTTGACATCAAACCATGAACTCCTTTTTCAGAAATATATATTTTCACCAGTGTGCTCAGTTTAAAGGAATGGGTGATATTTTGGACATGATTAGATTAATCCACCCTTGTTGTTGTCTTGTGTGTGTCTTCTGTATGTTTTGGTTTGTTTGGTAGATCAATTTCTATAGACCTGTTTAACAGATTCTTTTATCTAGTATCTGTATATCATCAGCTTAAAATGATAGTCCTAAGAAATTTTTGACTTTTTTTTGCCTAAATCTACTCCTTATTCAACATATGGCTCAGTTTTTTGTGTTTTCTAAAAAGACGTGAAAAAATGACCTAGGTGAATATTTTAAGAAGGTGACGACATGGAGAAACCATTTTAACATGACATGTATGTGTCTGGTTACAGGTTTTGCTAGGAATGAGAGACACCAATGATTCTCTGGTTGCCATGACATTGCAGAGTCTAGCAGTATTGGTGCCTTTGCTCGGGGCTCAAGTGGTGGTTGGAGGAGAGAGAACCAAGGTCTTTAAACGCACAACACCTAATTTCACAAAGTCTACAGAACCCACTCCTGAGAGTAAGTAGGATTTGAGAACAATACATTCAAAGTAGAACTATTCAATTTCTTGGTTCAGTAAAGCACATTCCCTCTTTTTATATTATTTGAATAAAACATGACTCAGGCTTTTGCAATGCCTCATTTCCAATTTACTCATATCCCACCACATTGTGACAAGGCTGGCTCGGAATGTGCAAAGCAGTTCGCTACAGTTTTAAAGAATTTCTGCATTCTGTATCCTCCATCCAGTATGGACAAGTAAAGGTTAATTTTTTTTTTTTTCCTATTTCTCCTGTCAATTTTAGCTTCACCTGTACATACCGTTGGCCCCCACCCTCAGTTAGCACAGCCTTCAAAGGTCTTGAATATGTTCCCCAGACCATCAGGTACAGAAAACCTGGTCTTAGGTGACATCTGTAGCTTAACAGTCAGTCAAGAGGTCACAAGAAATTACCCACCGCCACCAAAACCAGGTATGTCAACTGTCAACTCATTGATATCAGTGGACATTTAGAAATTTGTCTCTTAATCTCAATCAACCATTTTTTTATGCCTTTCAGATGTCAGTAAAGAGATGTCTCTACCATTGAATGGATTCTGTCAGGATTCACTGTCCTACAGCCCGGGGCAACCAGACAGACTCAATGGCCCAGCGGAAGACTGGCCTGACTGGAGTGACACCGAAGAAGGTGAGGACAGGAATGGCCATCCAGTCCAGATCCACATTCAAACCTCTAAGACGGACAATCCGGCCAGCAGCACAAGACCGTTTACTCAGCACAGCGTGGACGATCAGCCATGGGGTGACTTTGAGGACACCGAACCTGCCACAGATCTTTCACCTACAGCTCCAGTTTCTGCAGGTTTGGGTGGCACAGCTACACCTGTGAAACATATCTCTGATGCACTGAGACTTGGATCCTCCAAACCCCTTAACATGAGCTCAGCGCTCCGAAAATCCACACAAAACAAAACCACTTCACCATGGGACAGCACGTGGGTCATGGATGCGAGGGACTCTGAGAACTCAATCAACCACTCAAATCACAAGGCCAAACCCATTGGACTGCAGAAAAATAGGGGGATCGCTTTAGGGGAGGAGTTTACTATCACAGTGAAGAAAAAGCTGAACCAGGATCCAGAGCTAGACCTATTTGCAGACATGGTGCCAGATATTAAACTGTCCTCTCCGACGCTGCTACAACTGGAAGAGAGCAGTACAGATGACAGAAAAGCCGAAACCAAAACCTCTAAACTGGGGCAGTTTGACTCGATGGTAGATACTTTAACACTTACCGCGAAGTTTGCTGCTGACAGTCTGAATGAGGTAAGTGTATATGTGTCTATTGTACAAATATTTAATCAGATTTCCTGGGGTTTTATTTTTATTTAAGATATGAAATATGACAAAAGCATTATATCAACTTCTACCTGGATTTACTTTGTTTCTATTTTTTGATGTTTTTTTTTCCTACAAAAGGTCTTCTAATGTCATATTTTTGTGAAAAATATTTTGGACAACTATTTAACAGCTTAAATTTGTATAATGTACTTTACATTAAGAACAATGTCCAAATTATGTATTAAGAATCAAGCAGTATCATCCAGATCCCTTAAGAGTTGTGGCACCGCACAATTTAAATAAATCAAATGCAATGATCTGCTAATTCAAGAATTTAGAATAAGAATAAGAACAACTTTATTTATCTTGAACAATTTCCTTCGGCATAAATAAATTTGTTCTTATTCTTATGCTTATTCTTATTCATATTCATATTCAGTTCAAGTAAAAACCCAGCCCAAAATTAGTTTTTGCTGATCAGCTTTACCTTTGTTTTGTTTTTTTTGGACAATGTGTTTAAGATTTATGTCAGCAACATATTTCATGTTCAGGGTTAACTGAAGAAATGATTTAAACGATCCACAGGTAAAGGAGTTTATAACGGATTATAAAAGGAACGAGAGGTTCAGTCCTTCCCATGTAAGAATGGGAAGATTCTGTACTATATACCATCTCCACTTAATAACTTATATGTTCAACAATTACACTTGCATTTTGAAATCGTGTAAATGCCAAATGAAATAGTTGTTGGTCTCCTTTAGAATAAGCCAAACATTACCCAAAACTATTATAGTTACCAAAAAGAAATATTGTTAAAAACAAGGCCAATCATTGTAATTATTTATTCAAAGGCCATGATGTTGTCAGAATGAAGGGGGAGAACTCATCCTTAGCCCCCCCCCTCCACATACACATCTTAACTATGTTTACATATAAAAAAGGGGGGGTTTAAATGCAGGTTCTGATGGAGTAGCGCTTGGCTAAACACATGTTAAATGAGAATGATTCCTGAAAGAATGCCTCCATCCTTACTCTCTGTATTTCTCCAGACTGAAGCTGATGGCTGGGGAGACGGGGATGACCTCAACTGGGATGATAATGTCTGGGGATGACATCTCATTTATCCTTCTCTGCCTCAACCACTGGAAAACTGAAATCCTGAAGCTGTACCACCTCTGGAAGCATTTTTTCACACCACTAACAGGCAGTAAACTGGAGGTTGCTCACACACAGGTCCTTTCTTTAACATGTTGCAGAAAGAATGGCAGGGAGAGATCTACAAGGATTGGGTACTGATCAGATGGTTATAAATGAAGCGGCCTTTTTTGCCAAATGCTGTTGGTCATCTCAAAGTGACTGGGGATAATACTCGAAGCTTGCATCCTTTTTTTTTTTTTTAAAATCTGCGTCTGAATTTTGTTTTTATGTGCCAACATTAGTGGCATGAAGATCAAGACAACTGTCAGATTTGATTTACAGAAGGCTTGCACTTTGAATTAATGTGACATAATTTATTAGTAGCTTTTTTGGATGCTGGTGAAATAAAGATTTTACTGTATGGTATGACCATCAATTTTCATGATTAAATGTTTATATTACCATATGTACAATGTCACAGGGATTTGACAATTCCTGTAAGATTTAGTGCTTAATAAACAAATCAGCAGTGCTCTGTATTCAAACTTGTTTAATGAACATCTATCATGACTGATCGTTAAAAATATATTCAGCAGCAAAGTGTAGAGACTCAAATATACAAAGTCCAGGATTAAATGGGTTTTCTGTACAAAAAGAAAACTTAGCTTAACAAACAGTCAGGTTTTTTGTTTAGCTGAACTGATTTCAGATATAAGCATCTGCAGCTCCTGTAGTCTGGATTTTAGCCACAGGGGAGGGTCTTCTTTTGCACTGATTTTGCTCTCAGTCAGAGCCTGAAGTGCTTTCAAAGCACTTTCTGCTGTCTGGATGTAGCAGCTATACTCTTCCTCTGTGCTACTTTCCTTTCTGGGTCTCTTGGAGGATGGTCTCTGCATCGGCAGAAGAATGAGAAAAAAAAAATCACTTATTCAATATTTTAAAGATAATTGCACTCAGCTATTATAGTATGCCAATGATTGATCAAAGTACATAAGATATTTTTAAAAGTTTATACCTTGATTATAATGTTAGGAATCTGAAAAACACATGGATTGGTATACATGGAAGGTGGGAATGTCAAATTTTTCAATTGTTCCTTGTTTGTTAGGTTCCCCACATCCATCACATTTCATCGCATATAGTAATTTGGATCACTGCAAGCTCAATGTTAAAACATGATTTTACCTGCCAGCTGCCACCCTGACTGGACAGTGAAGTCAGCCAGGACCTGAGCATGGAGAGTCAAGACAACTACAGAGTAATTTACCAATGATGTTACTAACCTCTAAATCAGGTACAGCCTCAGCTGCCACCTTACTGGAAATCTTTGCTTTGCTCTCCAGCCTTTCATTGTGTTGTTTAATGGCTGGCACCTCCAACCTGAACCTCTCAAGACGGGATTGCTCATCTTCTTTAGAATTCACAATCTTTACAAAAAAAGAATTTGTTCCTATTGGTCATTTTCATCTTGGCCACACCAACTAATAATGCTGCACACTCTTACCTTGCTGAGATAATTCACCACTGTCACTTTGGTTTCTTCTACATTCAAACTCTGAGAAATTACCTCTTCGTGGCTCGTTAACTTAAATAGAGAGGGGATATATGAGTTATGTTTAGCGATCAAGGGCATATGAGGGTACATAGTGTAACAAAAGCCCCATTGTGGGGTTTTAACTGTACCTCTGCAAAATTGGCAAAAGCCTCTAGGGTGTGCTGATGTAGTAGCCAGGAGTTGTCTGCTAGCAGGGCTCCAAAAAGGCTACTCAGCTTTGGTAAGATTTCCCTCTGGAACAAAGTGATTTGAGGGAAATAAAAGAAAACCATGTACTTACACAGTAAACTTCATCAAATGATTACAGGGAACATTTTTTTTTAATTCTTTCAACATGTTAAAGGAATGGCCTGCTGTGGTAAGAGCGGTGTTTCTCTAAGTGAGGGAAGGGAAAGAAATGGAAAAATGTCTATTTGCAGTATATATTTTGCACTTTTACATAGATAAAATTAAGTGATTAAGAGCTCAACCCCTTGAAGCAGTTTTGTTCTGCATGTAGATACAGATGTGAAGATAAAATGTGAAGAGGAATTTTTACTGAGAGCAGAGATTGTTATTAGTGACCATTAAAGTACCTGGTTGTCAGGAGGAATGAGGATCTTCCCCAGAGAAGACAGAAACTCCAATGCAGCCAGAAGGAGGTGGTCTGCACACTGATGAGAAACCAGACTATTCACACACGACAGCGCCTGCAATACAGTGGCAATTTAGAGAAATACTCTTGAAAGTCTTTGAATGAAAAGCCCCCCCCCCCCCCAAAAAAATCAGTTACCTGAGAAATCACAGTAGGTTCAATGTTTGTCACTAAAAGGGCAGATATAGAGAGAACTAGCTCCAGGGTGCACTGCAGCACAGAATGGGTCTGCACCTGGAGTAAAACAGGTTCCAAAAGTTACACACCAACAGTACACTCGTGTGTGTTTCTGTGTCTCGCTCACCTGGTCTGGGTTTAGCCGCTGCCAGAGTTGTGCTACTGTCCTTGTTGCAAATGACACACATTGTTCCTCAGGGGGTGATTGCCCTCGAACCACCACAAGAAGAGAGCGCAGCAGCACATTCTAGGGAAAGGAGATATTGTGAGCAGATTCGTCCCTTCCTGTTTTCTCACCCCAAAGGATTTATCCTTGATGGAGCATTGCAAATTGTTTTTGTGAGAACATTAAAATGGCAGATACAAATATGTATATCATGAATGAAATTGTGAGCAACAGAAAAATAAATGAATAAATTATTTTTCATAGGTTTAGTTTCAATATGGCTTCATTCACATTATGATAACAGGATAAAACCCTTTCTTTGATTAAATAAAAAATATCACAGCTGAGGAAATTTAGGCACCAATTTCGAAGCACTAATTACCCACAAGGAAAGAGTTCATCAGCAACTGGTGTGGCCATGTCACCTGCCTTGGGTTTTGGGGAAAAAACCTGATACAAGGTGTCAATGATCATTATTTTAGGTGTCTTGACTGTTTCAAAATACACCAAACTCACTGCACTAGCACTCATGCACTCAGTTTGTGCTGCTGTTTTACTTCCATGATTTTGACATCACATTGATACCACTGTTTTTAATTGCATCAAGCTTTCTTTAACCACATTTACTTTACCATGTTAACATTTACTTTGAGAGTGCATGATATTAATGGGTTCCCCTTTTTGTAGATGCATTTGAATAACTTGATTCATCATTGACATTTTTTTCTAAAGTGCCCATTTAGCACCTTCTTCAGGTGTTCCTGTCTTGGCCGGGACACACTTGAAAGAGATTTTCAACACCAGTGTGGTTTTACTTGATGAAAAAAGACCGAATTAAAAAAAAAATGTGAAGAGATTCCTTTGGGACTAAAATTTGCTACTTCCCTTTTCTGACAGTGCTCTTACCAATTTCTCCACCTGGCCTAATTTGGTCCCTCCGTTCAGCCAGTCTGCCAGAGCTTTTTCAACAAGAGCAAGGATGTTTTGCTCAACACGCTGATGTGCATCCTTTGAAAGAGCTCTGAGGAGGATTTGATGCCATACTGGATGGTTTTCCACCTCGGAAGGGGGGAAGCGCATAACTAGCTTCATCTAGAAAAACAGAGAAACTGAACATGTGAAAAATGAGCTTTATCCATAAGAAACTGCGAAGCTCGGATCAAATACAGAATCAGTTGTGAGATTTAGCAATCAAAAATCTTCCTTTAACCTCAGAAAAACAGACAAGGAAGACTGCATCTTTGCCAGAACATCCAAAACATGAGTTCTGCTCTTCAACTTTCTGTAGTATAAACAAATTTACAAGGACATTGTCTGTCCTTCATTATCTCCTCTAGTTCCACTGTTAACAGGGCAGTCAGGCTGTCAACCTCATTGACAAACACCTTCTAATCAAACAGTGGATTAAGTGCAACTCGGGAGATAATAGTTTAGCAGGGCCTCTCCGACCAATGCAAGATGGCCTTCTACTATATCCGATATATTGCAGAACCCATGGGTCAGTTTTAAACTTAAGTTGTACATCTGTTGGGATTATAGTTAAAATGCTTTGACTGGTTAACTCACGACAAGTGGACATCTCAAGGTAAAAAATACTGTATATGATGAATTGCGTCTTTTCTGTACATCAATACAATGGTGTCATTTTCAAATTGTATAAAGTGTTCTTAACCCTTGTTCTGAAGAAAAACATATTCATCAATAAAACAAGACTAAAAATCCATTTTATAGTGATTTTAACATTCTACCTTCTATAGCCTCTGTTGCAACACAGTATTACGAAGTTTTGTGTCTTTAATTGGGAGTTTTCTTAAAAAACCTACTCTGATTTACCTGTCTGACATCATTCTGTACATATTTTCACCAATACAATTTTGAATACTGTCTTATACTCCTCTGTTTTATCTGAAATCATTTCAAATGTCAGTTGCCAGTGTTTCTAACCTGGTGGTCAGGTATCATGAGGAAAACCATGCGTCTGAGCAGCAGGCCTAGATGGGACAACTGGTAACACTCAGTGGGGCAAGTTTTCACCTGACAAGGGAGGGAGGGGCAGACGGGAGGTAAGGTCCAGTGAATGAATGAACACACCACACATGAGATTAGACAATGTCGAAGAACAGGAGAAGAGTTGTTTGAGCCAACTTAATCTGAAGACACGTTTTAACAGGCTAGGAATAGGTGTAACAATCCCCAAAGTCCAACAGTCAACACCAACAGTCAACAATCGACACCTCTGTCAGGGTGCCACAGAAAACATTGAGGATGCCATACAAACAAAAAGCCCAACAGAGATCAGGAAATTTAGATTTATTTTAGATGATGCCCAGAAATCATGTTTTCAAAAATGTCAATCATCTTGGAGAGTCAACCAAGACTTTGGGAGCCAAAAAATACATTGGGGATGTTGTTCTACAAACCATTTTCATCAAACTATACACATTTCTGCAGAGATTCTTTTTTTAATTTAGTCGACAAACCTAAATTCCTAACTGGAATTGTGAGAACTTTGAGAAAGACTATGATTTGTCTAAGCAAATTTAAAATATATAAATCTGATAGCAAGGACAGCACAGTGACACAGTGCTTAAGCCTCACAGTATGAAGGACCCAAGATACCTAATACTCAAGGTATAGGGGACTTTTCTGTGTGGAGTTCGCATGTTCTCCCCGTGTCCGTGCGGGATTCTTCCTGGTTCTCCGATTTCCTCCCACAGTCCAAAAAACATGCAGCAGGTTAATTGTAAAATTTGGGAAAATTGCTAAGGAGAGATTGAATGGTCGTTTGTCTGTATATCTGGCTCTGCCATTGACTGGCGATCCGTCCAGGGAGTACCTAGCCTCTCGCCCAATGCCAGCATCCCCTGCAACCCTAAGTAGGATAGCGGTTGACAATGCATGGATGGAAATCAGACAGTAGATACTGATCATGGACTGATTTGGAGCTCTGAAGACCAACATCAAAATTGATTTAAAAATATGGACTTATGTGTTAAAAGGGATGAATATCATGGTCTCTACCCACCAAATGAGCAATCAACAGGACATGATGCAGACAAAGCTCAGCTGTTCCATACCTATATAGAAAGAATACAAGAGGAGACTTCAGTACAATGCAGAGATCTGTCCAGGTCAGTAACTGAAATTGAACTTATATTAAGTTTATCATTTAGAGCATGGAAATTCTATATTTCAATACACTTTGTGTCATGGTGCCAAACGTTCAGTCATTCTCACCGTGCTGTGAAACACCACACATCTGCTGCTAGTAAGGCTGTCTGAGTGTCAGGCTGCATTACTGCATTGAGCAAACAACACTCCTGCAATAATGGGTGGAAAAATCAGGCAGGCAGGACAAAAGAGTAACAATGGGGCTGGGGGGGGCGGGGGGGGGGCTTTCTTCTTTACAAGAAGAAAGCAAAATCATTGGAAATGAAAGTGAAATTTTTCTTGGGACTAAATAAAGGATATCCCTTGCAGATAACAACAACTGTTAGGATTGTGATTATACTAAAAAAAACATACACAGGAATCCATCATGTATCTACCACATGTCTAGCTAACTACAGCCAGCCAAAGCAAGCAGCAAGACAGCATTAACCAAACAGCACCTGTGACTTTAGGAACAACAAAGATCACTTTTATTACTGTAATTTTTTGGTTTTTATGCATACACGGTAGTAGTTGTAATAAAAGTATTGGAAATGGTAAGAATACTGATGAAGAAATAGTACTTTTAAAATCATCAGAATAATTTTAAAAAACTTGTAAATTAGCATGTAACTCCCTGAAAAGACAAGATCAGCAAAAACCAGTTAACCAGTTACAGGAAACATATTTTTTATTGCTACTTCAAACCAGTAGTCTGCAATGCGGTTCTTTAACAGCATCAGATCAAACAAAAACAATCTTTGTACAGTAGACCTGAAGCCTTAAATAAAGCATGGAACAAAATAGTGTCTGATCACTACAACTGGTGCTAATTTTGATGCAATCTATTTCGTAATGAGTTGGGGGCTCACCAGCACAGGAAAGTACACAGACGGAAGTGCAGCTACACTGGCACAGAGGTGAACACAGACGTGATGGTGCAGAGATACCTGGACCTGGGCCTGACCCATAATCATCACACTTGGTAACAGGACTGGAACTTTACGCTCAGCATAGCAGTTCCGGAAACAAGAAAAGATTGCCTCATACAGAGAAAGCCTGCAGACAGAATACAGAGTAGAAGAAGAGAAGTGTTATAAACCGAGCTTCTACAGCTGATACAGCTGGTAAGGAGTAAAACAAACACTGAGAAAGCTTAATTCCAAATTCCAAATATATTGACGATCACCTGGGTGTCTCTTCTGAGTAGTTGCTTCCACTGTACCAAAGCTGTTTCACCTCTTCTGGTTGGGAGGCAAGCTGAGTCAGGACGCTGATCAGCAAAAGGCACTGAGGAAGTTCATGCTCCTGACTCAACCCTGTGTACACAGAACTCTGGATTTATATGATACATGCTTAGTGATACTATTATCATGTAATGGCTAAAATATTTGTCACCACCTTTAATAAAAAGCAACAGTTACATTCTACCAAGGACTATATTGCTTTTCTAATATTATGTGGCTTTATATTGGATAATTAATTTAAAGAACACAGTGGCTTTCCACTCAGTCAACACATATAACTGATAATTTCATCTGGTTCCCTTAATACAAGTTAAATAGCGTATTTCTATACATTACTGGCAAGTCAAAATAGTCCATAGAATGCATAAATTAGCTATCTTCGCTGTGTTGGACTGCTTCAGTCTGAATTGGACACAAAGCTGGCAGGTAGAGACAACATTAGTCAGAGCTTCTAAGAGTTTGAAGTGCATGTCCTTCTTGAGATACCTGCAAAATAAAGTTTGGAAGAAGGTTTTCCCATGGACTCTTTTTCCAAACTCCAATTCCACTTCAAACTTGATATTAGTAAACCCACAATATGAACAAGTGTTTTTTGTTGCTTTTTTGGGGGGTGGGGAGGGTGTATTTTGCCTAAAACGTAATACTCCTGTTCTGAGCTATTAACAGAGGAAATGTAGCAAACAGGAAAAGAAACTTGCCATTTTTTATTTCTATTTTATATTGTCACCCCACATTATAAAATCTGGGTAAATCTTTAAGTCAATTGGATTCTGATAGGGGGTAATTCTACTATCATGACACTGTATGGTATCAATAGTATTAAGGGGTATTACATTAATAATTGCCAATATTTCTGGAATAATTTATCAACAATCAATCTCAGTTATCTTTACTATTCAGTTAATTCTGCATTAGAGTGGGAGTTTGGGTGACATGTTACATTTTTATATTTCCCTAAGTCAGTTGCTTGTTGTACGTCATGATTTCAACCGTTTTTTTGTGCTGTAACTGAAAATGTGAATGAAAACAGACAACCTGATTAATAATGTAACAAACTCTGCAGAAAAAGATGTGACTGAAATTAAACTTCAAACTCACGTTGTTCCTTCTTAAGTACAACTTCAGCAAAAGACCTTAAAGGCAACAGCTGGAGAAGGAAGGCATCCATTGGCACCTGAGCTGCAACGTTCAGCTCCTCAGACAAAGCAGGGTATAACACTGGAGCACACAAGCTGGGAGGGAATTTACTGAAAGAGACCATACACATACTTTCCACCATGCTCAATACCAAATAGCATTTGGTCTAAATTACCTTTAAAAAAATGGAAAACACATTTACCTGATAATCTGGAGGTAAAGCTGATGAAAGCAGCTACAGTACTTTGTCAAAAAAGTCTTGAACTCCTGAATGAAAAAAAAGAAACGGAAACCCATGGATTTTCTGGGATGGGACAGGAGTGAAGACAGATCCCAGCTTTTATACCTTAATGTAATGAACCAAAGTGTTCGCGAAAAATCTGCACATCTTTGTAGTTTTCTGAAAAAGTTTGTGCTCGGGACTCTGTGTTGCTTCCTAAAAAAAAAAAAAAAAAAAAAAAAAACAACAATCAGGACAGAAAAAAGATCAAGTTCATCTTAGGATATTCACCTTCCTACTCTCATATCTCAAAAATTGTCCTGGAAAAAAAACTGCATCTACTTGTATTAGTTTTTACACATAAGACATAGAACCCAATATCAATGTCAAAAGGGCCTGTGGTGAACATGTGAGGAAACACATCCTCCTGTCCCTCTTCATAATTAATATAGTGAGAGCATATTATCAAATATACAAAACAGAAAAACTTGATCAGCTGTCCATCTGAGTAACCATACAGACCATACCCAGGCAAAAGCAGGGAGTCTTCCTACCTGCAGACCAGCATGTCTGATCTGTTCTGCCAGCTCCACACTGTTGTGGAATGAGGACAAGAGGTTGTCACATAAGCTGTTGCTGATGTCACCATGGCGCAGATGTTCCTCCACTAGTGAGTGGTATTTCAAACTCTGCCTGGAAAGAGTAATGTTTAAAACTCAATCAAAACATAACCAGTTTCATCTACCGATCTACCATGATAGTATTTTGATAATTTGGTGGATCAATATTTAATGATAAGTTTATTTTTTAATTACTGCAGAAAACAAATATATTTACACTTTTCATATTTTAGCTATTTTAATGTAACTTTTATATATTACTTGAGATAGAAGTATCATTTAAGCTCAAATACACGGGAGGATGTATGATACTGACTTGATGAGGTATTTCCACGTATTTGCATGCAGTGCTATGTCCAGGTTTGAGATGACAGAGCAGATATCAAGGAGGCTGTGAATAACTGATTGAGATAAAACAAATCATATTCAAAAATGACTGTAAAAGCTAGAATATGCATAGTGTAAAATATGATCTCAACCCCAGCTGCCTCAATCCATATAACATTAAAGGTGACAGTCTTGAAACAAACTACACAAATTTCAACAGACGCTTATTCCCATATGCAACAAAACAAATGATAAAGAAAAATAAATGGGGAGAACAACACTTAAAGTGATCACCTAACAAACAAAACACAGAAAAACCTCAAGTCACCTTAAGTGTTCATGCAAGAACATATATTAATTAGCAGACTCATACCAAACATCGTACTAAGATAAGAGACACTCAAACTATAATCCTGCATCTTACAATATCTATAAGGATATTCTTGTACTCTATAGAATTATACCCATACTTTTCAAGGTGTGACTAAGGTATAGGGTCTGTGCTAATGTTTGTGAAATAACAAAGTAAGGGAATTATTACGTGCATAAACACAAACCTGTTACAATGTCAGAGACCTCCTCCTCCAAAGCATTGCTGTCCAGGGAGATCCTGTCCAGCAGCTCCAACAACCCCTTGTGTAGGGAGTAGGCCTCCTTGAAGAGCCCCTGCAGGAGGTCAGCCACCAGGGATAGGCGGCCACTGTAAAGAACCTCACTCTCCTGTGAATTATATATTTCCTATGATTAATATGAACGCCATAGAATAGTTTCAAAGATGTAATTTTTTACCATGAAATAGTAAGCAAATGAGTTGAAGATTCTGCTCTACAGAATTTTCAGTCATATGCTCTGGAACACCTTTGCAACCTACTAATTTGTGACAAAAATGTATGCCCTGAATTTGTTTTCAAATATTCTAATATAAAGATGCATGCTACCATCTATGTTATGTTACCATCTACTTAATTGAATTTAGGCATCCACCAGTCTAAACCACGCATCAGAATGGAGAAGAGAGGTGAATCTAAAAGGTGGAATGGTTGCACCTCAAAAGAGCAGTTTACTCATCTTGATTGTTACTTCCAGCAGGGGGAACGGACCATTTCACAAAGCTCAAACATATGTGTTTGTTGAACATATCATTTAGGTCACTGTAATGAAACAGCCTCCTTGAGTTTATCTCAGTTTAAAAGCACCTTTGAGATGTGATGGAGGGGGAGATTAGCATAATGGAGTGCATCATCATAGTACCTTATGCTGTAAATATGGACACAAAATCTCTGCGGACTGTTCCAGAACCTATCTGAAGCTATGCCCCAAAGAAATAAGTAGATCTGAGGGCAAAGGGGTGTCTAAACTGGTACGAGCATGTAGTAGCATTTAGTAACTGCCAGTGCATGTGTGTATGTATAGTTACTTATAAACATATCGGAAGGATTTAAAGTAACATGTCCTTTAGGCTGATTATGATACACAAATGCTCTTTACACAGAACATACTGACTGACCTTACAATGCTGAAACGTCTCCCTCAAAACTTTAAGAACACACGTTGGTAAGGACAGGATAGCGGCCAGTTCAGGGGCTTCTTCCAATGTACCCACGTGACGCACAAAAGCAGACAAGGCATAAATGACTTGCATCATTGACTGAAAGAGATATGGGGTATTGTAAATATGGGGTCTCGCCAATAAATACAGTGGGAATTTTTTGTTACAATTAATCATTTTATCCTTGGAAATTAGTCAAATTCATACCTGCAGAATGTTCCTCAACAAAGAACACAGCTCTGTGTTCTGACTCGACAGGCCTCCGACATTGACTGAGATTTCTTTGATCATTTCGTCAAACGTTCTCCCTGCCTATCGAAGAGTTTTGAAAGGTAACACAGACTGGTACATCTTGAAGTGGCGATTAAAGTTTAGAAACAATATAGTTAAGTCTAAATGTCATCAAAAGACTAATTATCAGGAATTCAATTAGCTGAAATTAATATAACCCGTCAGGATTTGAGCAATAAAATGTGTTTCTGTTAACAGTGTCGTCTAACAGTAAGACAATATATATCCTGTTTACCTTTGGTAAGATCTTAGAGAAGCAGACATTTTCCAGCTCAGACAAACCAATATGAGGGAGGAACATGTCTGTAATTATCTTCAGTATACCTATGGGATATATTGAGTTGTGAGACATAGGCCAATATTTAATCCACAAATAGGACTAAAAGGTTAGCAATGGGAAATATAAAATACATAGACACTTACGTATATTCTCATTCCAATCATCAGAGTTATCATGTAAAGAGTTCAAACTGTCAAGGGAAACCAACCACCTTTGCATTTCAAACTCCATTGTAATTGAGTGATATGAAATTATTCTTTAAAACATCAGGTATTTTTTTGGTTTGAATTAAGAAAGAAATACTTATTTTAGTGGGTTCCACTTTGCGAATTGGCAATTAAATAAATTACAGACAAAGCACTGACAACAATTTTCACTGCATTGATGCCATATTTAAATTGTCTGTTCAGATAGTCATTGATGAAGGTGAAACTACAGTCAACATCATCATATCAATAAATCAATCAGCCAACAACTTCCAACAACTAGACAATATCTTTCTCTGACAAGATGAAGAGGAAGAGATGGCCACATTGTGACATTTTCTGTGACAGTCACTAAGGGCTGACCTTTAGTTTCCCAAAATTCCGTAGACTTCAATGGGTTGTGGACCGAAACAGTTCAATCCGAGTTTAGAAGGATATAGTCAGCTTAGGCAAAACGGAATTAAGTTCCTGGCGACAGGTTTCCGGACTCCACTTCACTACTTCGTCCAGGAGGGATGTGTCGGTCTGGGACATGATGATGGGAATTGAGAGCTGTCCAGGCGACAGGAGGAGGTTGAGTAACGCACTTGGAAGTTCCTCAGTTTTAGTCAAAGGATTAGCTACGACCGCTAACAAGCTCTCGAACACACTAATATCACGGAAGGAACACAATGAATTGGAGAACGAGCGGTGGTTCAGTGACAGTACAATTTAGAAGTCAACGTTAATGAGATAAGACAGTGTTACATGTTAGCATCATGTTAGACGAGGTTAAACTTTAGAATACTTACACTTGCTCTCGACCGGTTCGTGTAAGTTAGGCTATAAAGGCACAAGGGAATTGCTTCGAGGTAGCTTGTTTTCACATAAATACATCCAAATTTTTCTCAGCAGCTAACGTGCTACTATAAAGTTGTTATGAACATTAGCTGATGGAGACTTTGGTAGCCATTTTTGGAGTTTGGTGTGACGTCTTTCCTGAGCGAAGCGCGCTCATTATTGAAAAAAAAAAAACTTTATTTAACATACAAGCATGTCACAGCACAGCACTGAGGAGCTGATCGGAAAACTAAATATCTGGGTTTGTCAGCTAACTATAAATCTTTGAATTATGGTCACCGTAAAGTAACGTTGAATTAGCAAGAAAAAAAGCTAGAATGACAAAAGCATGTATTGGGTTTTCAAGATATTTTTTCAGTTAGTTAAAAACTTTGATTAACATACACATTATTTTCCTTTGGTGTCCACGTAATTTTAAAGTTCCATAACAATACAAAAAAGATTCGTAACCTTTACTCCGTCACAATGATGGCTGTCAATTCAGTACTAAAATGTATGCCTTTATTTGCCAAGAAGAAATATGCCTGAAAGAATGATGATTTACAATTTTTTGAGCAGAATTTCTTCAAAACAAACTGTTCCCTTGAGAGCATTCAACCTCATCATATTCCATACTAATCTTTTATGTTTAAAAATAACGGTCTTTGGATACATTGATGATATAAAGTGATCCATAGTAGAATTATAATTGCATGGTGCACATATTATTCCTTATCCTATTAAAGTCAATGCTTTTAATCCAAGATAATGAATTATGAAATCTTAGTTCATGCCCATAAAATTGATGACATCAAATGGGGAGATACATTTCAAATGTATTTGGCCAGTTTGTTCGGAGATGTGTTATTTTGTCTGTTGCATCTGATTCACATGGCACCATGGAATGTTTAGGTGGAAAGCTATTGTTAGCAGACCTTCAAAGATTTGCTACATCAGTTTCCAAGGCTGCCTGAGACATTTGCTGCTGTCACGACAGGAAAACCTGGCCTCTTTGGTAACAATGACATTTGATAGATATTGAAATGGATACATACCTCTATCTCTTGTTTGTCATACTGAATAAGGTAAAACCAGTACACACTGATGACTATGGAAAGCATCACTAAAATCAACGGTGAAAGTTGTAAATGATGTGAAATTTTCATACAATTGCTAAGAATGTTTCTCAGTTGTAAATGTATGAAATTCAATGTCTAACTGCAAAGAAGAAATTAAAAGAAAAGAGAAAATTTGATGCTGATAAAGAATTTCTAAAAGTGAAATGCTGAGTGCATATTTGCATGTGTCTTAAAACTCAAAGCAATCTGTCTAAATAGATGCAAAATAGATAACTCATGAAATAAAATACATATAAAAAGTAGTAAGATACCTCTTCTTATTACTTCTAATACTCTATTATCAATTTTGTCATTGTCATTTGAATAATTTTTCGTTTGCCCCACCCAATCACAGGTCTGTGAAGTTTCTTGATCATTAATTATAATTTCAGCTCACATGATGGCCACATGATGGGCTCGAAACATGTCAAGCAGTATTTTCTTATTGCAACTCCTCTGTCTCTATCTATGACAAGAAAACTTCTGATAAATAATGTCCATTTATTTAATACTTTAAAGAAATGCTATGAAATATCACTTCTTAATCTTCCAGATACTCCAAATTTAATACATCATGTAGATGATTACATTTAGAGGAAACGCAATCCCGCGTAGTTCCATTGTACTATTCAGATATCTGAAAGTGCAAGACACCATATCAGCACTGTGGCGTACTTTCAGAGAAAGACAGCTTCGTCTTAGGTGTATGGAAGAGTTTTTGTTAGTCTTTTTTCCTGCACCTGAGTGTCAACACAAAATCATCCCTAATTTCTGTACCGTATACAAATGTAAATTTGGTGGTTTTGTTTTATATTCTGTATACATGAAAGCGTCCAGTTTTACCATGTGCTTTCCAAGAAGAAGGCTGGATAGACTGTTAAGACCACAGACTCAAGCCTCTACCCACATGTGTTGACCTTCCAGATCCTGCAGAATGGAAAGGTTATCTATTGAAAGGAAACTAGCTGGGGGGTCTGGACGGATATTCAGAGGAAGAAACCCTTTTGTCTTTTTGTTTTAAAGTTCAGAGGGTAATTGGCAAACTGCCGTGTGTAGCTATGTAAGGTGTTGGCCAAGTAAATCAGAAATCCCTTCAGGGCTTCTACGGTAACTCATTTGGCTCAAGACTGCAGAGATAATCTTGTGTCTTCCTCTAGAATATTCACCTTTCTACCTATATTTTCTACCTGTAATGTATAATAGATACCTTTATACATTCAAAACAATGAGTGCAGGTAGTCTTGACATAACATTTACAATATTGCTAATACTTTATATGTACTTTGCTATTCTGCTAATACACAGATCGCACAAACATGTGATACACTTATAGTTTTATCACTGCTTACTAAGACACTTTATAGTTTCACTGAGACACTTTATAGTTTATAGTTTATTTTTATTTCTAATTCTGCCTTTCTTTTATTATTTATTACTGTTATATTTTCTGTAACTCTGGCACAGCAATTTCCTTCGGGATTAATAAAGTTGTTCTTATTCTTATTCTTATTCTTATATTAGCAATATCCAGTGTCACAAATAGGTTTTAGTCCCAATCCAATACTAACAACATTTTCAAGACTTTCTCCCTGTTCAGCTCAAAATGGGAACTGTCTTACAGACTGACACAAGACTTTTACATTTCCTGAGGATACATTTGTCATCAATCCATTTAGATTTATGCTCATGTAATTTGGGGTCAAACTCTCCAGAAATAATGTGTTTCCTCCCATTTATAGATTTTCATCTTCCCTGTGTATAAATTGGGTGTTATTTTGGACATGTTTTTCATGTATCACTATAAGCACAACAAAATTCTACAATTTCAAGTGTTGTTAATGATAAAACTAGTGACATCCAGTAGGTCACCATTCTCATGTGGGCATGTTGAAATTAAGTAAAATTTAGAAAATTGTGATTGTTTCTTATTGGGGATATTTATCATCAAACATCCTGAATACTGACACTAAAAAGAGTTACTAATTTATTCATTTTTTTCTTACAATTGCTTCTTTTACAATATTTCGGAACAAAAAAAACAACCTATTTTTGGCTTCAAAAGTGTCATCCATTGTTACATTATTATCTGTGGAAGTCCGTGGGGTTTAGCTGGATGGATTTAATTATTTTTCCACCTTTAACAATAGAAAGTGTATATTCACAAACTGAAGCCTTTCTTATCTCAAACCTTTATAGACAAGAAAGTTTTTCTATGACAAAGAGGATGCTGGTAATAACCTCTTCCTGTATGGACTTTACGCTTGGCACATAGAACTACTTTTACTTTATGTGGTCAAATTGTGCTTCCAGAGATGGCCTACCACTTAAATTGATCCAGATTGCTTCGTGCAGCAGTTCTGATATTCACATGTCCATTTGATACCTTTGCAT
Source organism: Fistularia commersonii (assembly GCF_037954325.1). Taxonomy (NCBI): domain Eukaryota; kingdom Metazoa; phylum Chordata; class Actinopteri; order Syngnathiformes; family Fistulariidae; genus Fistularia; species Fistularia commersonii. Next base: position 9,621,171 of record NC_141299.1, on the reverse strand, counting down.
TAGGTACTGCATTAATTTTTTCAGAAATTCAGGCTACAGGAGCTCATTTGTTGTGTTGGACCACATGTGCCAGCTCCTGCTCGCTACTTACATTAGTCTTGACTCCAAAAGACTAATACACATAGATTTTGAAAATGCTTTGATCAAGTGGTCTGGCCATCACAATTACACTTGGTGACAACACAATGTTCACTTGATGTTTAATATATCCTGTGGTGTGACGGTAATCAGATGACGCATTCTATTCTGTTTGCTGTTTCGCTAAGTGGACATAAAGTTATGGCTGACTGGTGTATATCCCCACCTCAAACAAGTGACACTGTAACAATAAAATCAATGCTATTCACTTCACCTGTCAGTGGTCATGTTATGGTAGATTGATATATGTTGTAGTCTAGATGAAATAATACAGCCAGTGTTACAGCTAAAAATATGAAATGATGAGATATGAAAAGGAAAACATAATTGCAGAAAGGGTATTATTGAAATGAATTAAAGTTGAACTGGGTCATAGCATTAGATGTTTGTTTTCAAATGGAACCATAAACAATTTGAGAAACACATGTAATCAGATTCCAGTTCAGTTGTTATTTTTTGCCATCTGTCCAGGTAATCTCATAATCGCTGAAGGTACTCTTCAACTTCTTCACAGACACACTGTGATCTGCTTTTCCAAAGGCCTGAAAACAAAACATTTTCAAGGATAAGTGACTTAAAGACACACACAAATGCAGTATATGATACATGTAAAATCAAATCAGCTTACTGTTGACTCTCCAAACACACGAATTTTTTTCTCTTGATTGTTGTGTTCTATCTTCCCCCCTCCCAGGCATGTACACTCCATCCCCAGGGCTTCCATATCTGGGCTTACTTTCTCGAAAATGTGATCTGTAAACAATTCAATGATAAAAAAAAAGACCCAGCTGTGTAAGATGTGAGAAAGACTTTTTTAAACTGAACGATGTTACCTATTAAAGGTCAGAAAACTATTTCAGGAGTTAATTTATGAACCATTGGTGTGTGCAGTATTTACTGCCATTGCATGCGTATGCAGGCTGAGCAGTATGACTGACACACCAGTGTGTGCAAATTTTGACAGCAGTGTATCAGGTTTTGTTCAAGCTGACACGTTAGACGCTTTGCACCCACCGAAGTCAAACTTACTGTGATACTCTGCACTTTTTGTGCCTCGAACGATGTCTTTATGATCATCGCTACCTTTAACTTTCACTCTAACCAGGATGTACTTAAAGGTTCCCTCTGGATCGATCTCTACGTCAGGTATTTTTGCAAGAGTCTCTGCCATCGCGTAGGTTACACCGTCATTTGGACGGCAACCGGAAATCGTCATCTGACGGTCAGGCTTGTTGCTGCCTTCGGCTATAGTTGCAATTCAGAATGTGTCATGTATGCACTAGAGACCCCTAGCGCTAGTAAGTGGGAAATGCATGAATTTTATGTCAAACGACTATATCAGATCGTTGTTGCCTTCCTTTATTCTGAGAAGACAAGGCCCACAAGACCATTTATCCATATTGATGCAATACGTTATGGCTCAAAACAAACATACCAGTGAGAAAATGGAAACGTTCAAGAATCATTTTTGGATGCTCATTTCCCTGTGCACTTCCTAGTATTGCCGTTCTCAGTGGATAAACTATGATATTTCAGTTCCTATATTTAGAGAAGATCTAAGGTTGGCATCCATCAGCACTCTAAGGGTCAGCCTTGAGGTCAAAGGGATGCAATTTATGCTTTAAAATCTACTCAGGAGGGTCAGGAGTTGTATCCTGCCAGACATTAGACTTGTCAGCTTGAAGCGGTATTCTACTATATTGAGTGATATGTTTTGGTACAACACTTGTTATAGGAACAAGTTCGTAAGATAGTTAAAGGCCTCCGCTCACAAAAGATGTTCTGATACATTACGACAAATAAGAAACCCAATGCGCTGTATTATCTGTATGCTCAAGGACTTGTACTAAAAAAAAATAAAAAAATAAAATTAAAATGTTTCATTTATTACTTATTCGAATGCTTACTTTAGAGGGGGTTTGCCATGTACTTGACCTGGAGCCCCAATGGGTTACATAGAGGAGTGTTCCTAAATTGCAAAAAAAAAAAAAACAACAAAAAATGCAGATAAGCCTGTTTAAACACAAAAACAAAACTGAACTACCCTTTGTTGTTGTCAGTGCTCCAAGGTGTTTTAATTAGGTTCCAGAAAAGAGGGCAGTGATTGAGAAGTGTGAATAACAAAGTCTACAACTCCCTTGGCGTGGATCAGACAGGAAGGATACTGATTGTCATTTCCTGAAGCACCGGCAGCCGGCAGGCGCCTTGGCTGAGATGCCATACGTTCCCCATCTGTGAAACCCCATTAAAGAGTCCATTTTCTTTTGAGGAACGCAGTTTCGAACAGGAAATAGGAAATGTCACATTTTACATAGTTTCAGGTGTCTTCCAGTTTGTGACTCTTTACGGTAACCCTTTTACTTGTAACCCTCTCATACATAAGCTGCTATGAATCATCATTAAAACCAGACTGGTCTGAATTCTTCTATAGACAGATATCTGATAATACCTCCAAAGATAACAATTTGTACTTTTAATTGGTGAGTGATAATATCAAAAGTTTCTCCTCAAAATAAAACTCTCTCCAAACCTTTGTCAGATGCCACCTTATCAAACCAGAGTATATAGTAGCCTTTTGTTATGAAGTAAATATTTATTTTATTTGCATTTTTGTTTCATAAATGTATGTGTAAAAGCATTACATCCTGTTAAAATTACTCGACCAGCAAAATTTTAACTGCAATTTTAACTGCAGTGGCAGTTAAAATTCTTTGAGAAAAGTGACTAGTATGGGACTGTACTGTCAAAGAACAAACAGGACAACATTTTCTATTTAAGATGTAAGTGGAATGCAAACATCTTATGGAAATCTAATTTTGAGTTCCAAAATTAAAAATCAAAAGGTGTGAAGCACCTGTTTCAGTGTAATGTTTACACTGTTGATTGAACCATTATAATCTCTTTACATTATCACACTGACCTCTACTCATTAGGGATATAACTTAAAAAGTAGTTTTATTTTTGTGTCCTGTCATTCTTTACCTTCGTGTCAGTATACGTTGTAATTTTAAACCAGCAAAATCCCTTGTATGTGTGAACATACTTGTCCAACAAAGTTGAGTCACATTCTGATTACAGTTGGCACAACAGAATAATTTCCTGCAAGGGATTAAAAAAGTATAACAAAATTTAAAAAAAAGTAGCAGACACATAGCATGAATGTTTGCCAGGAGCCCTTGGAGACTGAGAAATGGGAGACGGGGGTGGGTTGGGAAATTCCAATCAGGAAGCTGTTTGTAACTTCCAGGAAAACACGACTGTACCCCAGACTGTTTAAAAGGGGGCAGCACTGCAAACAAGCCCCAGAATCATCTCCTATTTGGACCTAACGAAACAAAAGAATTCTACAATTCTTCAAATTCTACAAAGAGAAGACTTCTGTTGCTGGCCAATCAGCACTTGAAATGGTGAGTGTCAAGGTTTCATTTGAAATAAAGTTTGTTTTTTTGTAAGAATGGTTGACTGATTGTGTTATTTCATGTTTCCTTTCCAAAACTTTAACTGTATTTTTTTTTTATCAATTCAGGAGATCTGCTTTGGTCTGACCAGTGGATATAAACACTTTACATCATGGATCAACTTTGCTGTCTTTCTCTCAAGTATGTAAAGCAAATGGAAATTGAATATATGTAAATAAAACAAGTTTGATTCTACAACAACCCTTTTGCTCCCATAATCTAATATATAACCCTGTTCTTCCTCATCAGTGATGTGGGGTTGTGCAGAGGGCTGGTCCTACTATTACTCTAACAGCACCATGAACTGGCAGCAAGCAAGAGTCTGGTGTCAGACATATTACACAGATATGGTCGCTATCCAGAACCAGGAGGAGATTATGCATCTCAACAACTGGTTGCCAAGAAAAGACAAATACTATTGGATTGGAATCCGTAAGATCAATAATGTCTGGACCTGGGTAGGCACCAACAAGCCTCTAACAGTTGAAGCAACCAACTGGGCAGAGGGTGAGCCGAATAATGGAAAAAATAGGCTGTTGAGCAAGAGTAGTGAGGACTGCGTGGAGATGTACATCAAAAGGGACCAACAGCCTGGCAAATGGAATGATGAGAGGTGCCAAAAGCGGAAGACAGCTTTGTGTTACACAGGTGGGCCCTTTTAGCTTTTTTAACCGAGTTTTGGTATATCTTATTTTTAGACAAAGGTCTGCGGTCTTTTGGTTCTTTTATCTCTGGTTATTAAAGATATAAAAAAATAGTTGTCAAACATCTAATATTTTATTTGCAAGCTAAGAGAAAGTACTTCCTGTGTTTTTTTAGCTGCCTGTCAGAGTGACTCGTGTCTCCATGGAGAGTGTATCGAAACCATCAACAGCCACCGGTGCGAGTGCTTTGAAGGCTTTTATGGGGAAAAATGTGACCAAGGTACAATGCACAAAAATCACATGTCTGTTTGGAATTTCTATTACTTTCAAATACAACTAGACCTTGAAAATACTTTTTTTTTTAATTGGCAGTGGTCAAGTGTGATGAAGATGTCATTACTGTACCAAATAAAGGAAAAGTCAACTGTATTCATAAGTATGGAAACTACTCCTATGATACCCTGTGCGAGTATTCTTGTGAAAATGGATACAAGCTAAGCATGAATAATCCCCTGAGATGCACCGCAACGAGGAACTGGTCGGAGTCACCACCAACATGTGAACGTGAGTTGAGAGGTTTTGCAAGAATCACATTCAGAGAATTCTCATTGATGAGCTGTTATGTGATTTTAACATTCATGTCATCCACAGCGGTCCAGTGCAAGGAACTGTCCACTCCAGAAAGAGGATCAATGAAGTGCTCTGATCCATTGGGCTCCTCCAGCTATCAGTCCAGCTGTGAGTTTACATGCAATGAAGGCTATCAAATTGCTGGTTTGCTTTCAAACACTCTGCAGTGTGAAGCATCAGGAGACTGGAACGCCTCTGAGCCATTTTGTGCTGGTGAGCTCACATATCTTACGCTACAAAACAAGATTTGTTCGTGTCTGGTTTCTCAAAAATGATTTGATTTCTGGTTTGATTTGGTTGTCTGGTTTGGCAGCTTAAAGTTTTATTAGTATTACACCAAATACAATATGCTCAACATTTATTTGTATTTGATAGTAAAAATACAATACAAAGATTCTGAGATGCATTTGTTGATGATTAAAAATTCCCGCTCTATTTCCCTACAGCTGTTAGGTGCCCCATCCTTGAAGCTCCTGCAAATGGTAACATTAGCTGCTCAAATGATGAGCAGGTATATAACACTCAGTGCTCTTTCATGTGCAATCAAGATCACGTTCTAGAAGGACGTGAGCTGCTATCCTGTGATCGTCATGGCAATTGGACAGGAGAGAAACCGATCTGCCAAGGTAAAGACGGAACATTCCATATTGTCACATTCAAATGCAAGGCTGAGTTTCAAAAATATAATTAGTCTCATTTGATCATTCACAGCTCCAGCTAAGGCGAATGTCATTGCCTCAAGTCTTGCAGTGGCAGGCTGTATGTCATTGTCAACTGTCTCTCTGGCAATATGGATTCTGAGGCGACTGAGGCAGAGAGCAAGCAAATTTGAACTGAACAGGTAAGTTGAGTTTTCAACCCTCTTAATTCAGAATTATCTGTTGTACAAAAACTTCTATATTCTATAATCTAATTCTATTACCTTTGTTTTTCAGCAACTCCAACATTGAAGCTCCACTGCAAGTTTATAAAAACAGCTTTGACGGCTCAATATAACAGACAGCAATTCAAAGAACACATACATTTTTTTTTTAACAAAACCACCCATTTTTATCAATAAGGTTCACATCTTGATGACTTATGAATCAGTAAGGGACTTTTTGTCCTTTCTGATTGTTGTGTTGGGTGTGGTTAATTTGAATAATCATGTTATCTCCCAAGGAGATTTTTTCTTCAATTTACCCAACACATTGTTCCAAATGTTTGTAAAAATACAGAATATGTTGCATTAAATATGTTTTTGTGATGCTTTATGCAACAATGTGCACTACAATGATGTTTCAAGCTGTGAATGCTTTCATCATGCTGATTTTAGTATTTATTTTGTATTTATTGAGTAAATACTTTTGAAAATATCACTCTGTTAGTATATCTATATTTTGGTAGCTTTTGTGAATAAAATACTTCAAAAAATGAATTTGCTTATTCTTTGTCAGAATATGTGAAAATTAAAGTGAATGTTGTGGGGAGGAGGTGGAAAATAATTTTTTTGAAATAAGTAATCCATCAGTATTTTTTATATTTAAGTATCTTAAATATATTTAAGTATGGAAGTGAAACAAGCATCAGCATTCAAGTTTTAGTTTAGCCAAAGTTTTTTTATTCAATAATATTTGAATGATATACATTCATAAATGATCTGCACTGCTGATCCTGCACTCAGTGTTGCACATCTTAGCTTTCATTTGCCAAGAATCAGAGTTTACCCCAGATGAGTCGGCAGTTGATCACAGAGCCACATATAGAGACAGAAAACCATTCACTCTATCACTCACTGATTTTCGGGTCTCTGTTGCTGTTTTTGGCCTGTGAGAGAAAAGGGAGAACCAGCAGGAAACTCTTGCAGACATAGGGGGAACATGCAAAGTCCACATAAAAACACTTCCTTCTGGAATAGAACCAGGAATAGACCCTCTTGCTGTGAAGCAGAAGTGATAACCGCTGTGCCACTGTGCCACCCTTTTCATGATATATTCAACATTTTCAGGATAAAAAAAACTTGATTGATACCGATGTAAATCATATTAAGTTTCTCTATATAGTTTCTCCCCCCCATTCATGTAAATAAATACAGCTACTCACAAATAATGCTTAAAGTATAAGTTTTGGTCTATTCTAATAATAATGAAAATACATATTTTTGTAATGTGTCTTGCAGTCAGAAAGGCCCGGGATTCTCCAAATATTCAGTCATGTAGAATTTTCACACAATTAAATTACTCAATTAAAACCTGTCACAATAATGCAGCTCTCGATGCTGACCTCAGACTGACCTTTTTTCCAACATGATGGCATTGCAAGATCTATTGTGTGTGTTTGGGGTTCTACGAAGAGCGTTTCAGAGTATAATTTGATAAAAAATTGATATCATGACAGAGGCGTGCTGTGGAGTGACAGGTACAAAAAGCCTCATCTGTTATACAGATGTCTACAGACCTTATGCACAACACTACTACTACTTCTAATGATAATAATGATAATAATAACAAGCAATAGTGATAAAAAATAGAAAAAAAGACTATGAACACATAATTAAGCAACCAAAAGGTTACTCCTTTTTTTTAAACAGATCGCTTTTTCAAATTCATCACAAATGTTTACATTACTTTTTCAAAAAGACCAAAAGGGACTTTTTTCAGTGTTCTGACAAAGAATGACAAGTTCAGAAGTCAGTCATCAGCAAATCCATCAACAAAAGGCAATAACATCGTACTTTAAGCATCCGGGCATTCTATGATAATGATGAATTCGATAGCCAAAGAGAAATATAAGACCTCGATTACCACTTGCAGTTAGCCAGTACGCACTTGCTGACATACTATTTTAATGTGCGTGGAAAAACTAGGAATTGGAACCAATTTTCAAACTACATCTTTACTAAATATTACTTAGCGGTAAGTAAACTGACTCTAGGTTGACCATTGCTATGATTATTGTCAACAAATTCTGGTTTATTTGGTTAATCAATTTCTTTTTACTCTAGCAAAAACCTGAAATTGTGGATTTCTTATCAAAATGAAGTGGACGCTGATTCTCGTCTTTGGTGAGTATGAACAGCAAGAGAAATGTTTGATTGCTTTGTTTTGATCTCTTGATTGAAAACCTCCATAACCGCAGCCCTTAGCAGTGATGAATGACTGATGAATCAAATTTTCTCTTTACATATAAGGTTGGCCCTTTGCTGAAATTTCCTTGGGTTGGACTTATCATTACTCGAACAAGACCATGAGTTGGTCAGACTCTCGGCAATGGTGCAAGACGTTTTACACCGACATGGTCGTCATCCAAAACCAAATAGAGAATGATTATCTGGTCTCCTGGTTGCCTGACAGAACTAGGAGTCCATATTATTGGATTGGAATCCTAAAAAGTCACAAGGATGAAAATTGGACCTGGATTGGAAATAACAGCACATGGACTGGTGAGAACTCGTGGGCTGCGAATGAGCCAAACAACAACCACAGCACAGAGTTTTGCGTGGAGATCTATGTCAACCAGGGAGTGAATCGTGGAAAGTGGAATGATGAAAAATGTGCAAAACAGAAATATCCTGTTTGTTATAAAGGTATTACCTGATAATAAGGTTTGAAGATTGCACTGAAAATAGTAGATCTCACACTGTTAAATCTGAATATTTACCTCATTTCGTGTTTCCTGACAGCCCAGTGTAATGCAACCATATGTGACAGAGGAACATGCCATGAGACCATAGAAAATGTAACCTGCCTCTGTGATCCTGGCTTTGAGGGAGAGCGGTGCGAAACTCGTATGTACATTCAGTTTACTTGAGGATCATCTTATTTTGCATGGCATCATCTACCCGGCCAAATCTTCATGAATAGATCATCTACCATTTTTTAAAAGATGACTGAGAAAAAGATCGTCAAAAGACAATTTCAAACATTGTGTTATGCTATACAGACAATTTTGTTGATGGGATTGTTTCAGCTATATTAGACCTATAATATTTCAGAACCCTCCGAATGCCACCCTACAAGCTGTATACTGAGGACATTTGCTAAGTAGCTGGTGAAGTACAAAACAGGAGAGGAGGGGTGGGAATTTGTAGAATTACATGGTCAAGTGTCATTCAGCAGAACAGAGAAAAGGTTTCACTATCTCCCAAATAGTTCACAGTTCACAGGGCACTTAACTACATACCATTCGATAGTGCAGTGTCATCATCTGGCTAGCACCTTCTTCCTTCCTTCTTTCCTGATGCCACGCTGTGTGATCGTTTGTAACAACATTTGAAATGTTTTACGCCAGCAAATTTGTGCTTAAAATGTGGATACAATAGAGTTTACATAACTGTTGAACTTGTGTCCCCAGCCATGAAATGCCCCACTTTGTTTCAACCTAACGGAAACCTTAGCTGCCCAGATGGAAACGGGACAGCCAACTCAACTTGTGAGTTCATATGCAACCCAGGATTCCTGATGATGGGCTCCGCTGAGATGATCTGTGAGATCTCAGGGGTTTGGAGCACCCCGATGCCATTTTGCGCAAGTAATCATAAATTCTATGAAATGTGTTTTTTCTTTGCTTCACTGGGGTCATAGTAAGTATTTCAAACACAATGTCAATGTATGTAATGTAATGTTTTTTAGACGTCAAACAAGTTTTGATGGCCATAGCTGGGTTTGGATCCTTCCCCACCTGCTGCTTTATCAGTTTTTGCTGCCTGCATCACAAAAAAAGTCAGTGTTTTATTTTATGTCTTCATGTGAAAAAAAAAGATCACATTTAAAATGGAGGTCAAAAACTGTTTGCCCTTCTCTTTCTTGCAGGAAAGAAACTTAGCAAATCAAGGTCAGTGTTGAAAGAGAACAGTTATTTGAGGCTGCTCCACCCACTGATTCACCCTTTGTACATTTTTGACATTTAATTTTAGGTGGACATCCAATATACTGTGATTTTATTCAATAAGCCACATACTTTACTATATGATATTCTTACGGATATATAACACAAATGTCAAATTTCTTCCTTTGCAGGAAATCTGAAGAAGGACAGGAGATGAAAGAAAACCAGAACCTTTATATGAATATGAATCTGTAACCAGCCACATGAATGTCATTATCAAAATGGTCTTGCAGATTTTATTGGTAACTAGCTGTACGTTTCAGCTGCAATTACTGCTTGGATGTACATGATGTTTTATTATCACTTCATATTGGCTCAAAAATGTATGTATTTTTGTCATGGTGATTAAAATCTGTGGTAATAAATACTTAATTTGATTTTATTTTATTCAACATTGGTCTGTTGTTTTTTGAGGATGTGTGGTGTTCAAATCCCTTGACCGCGTGAGTTTGTTTTCCAATATAAAATTGATGATGGTGGTCATGTTGTGGTGCCTCCTCAGCGGGAAGTTACTGCTCTATTACAAAATTGAACGTTGACTCATCCCATGAAGGGCAGTTGATATGCCGTTACACCCTTCAGTAGTAGAAAACTGGTGGAACAGCTTTAACAAGAATGAGTAACAGAAGACAGATAAAATGGTAAGATCTTTGAAATATCTGGGGTTGTGTTCACTTATTGTATATATGTTGACCAAACAAAGTGAAATAAATTAATGACAAACATTATCTGCAGATGTTTCAAGAATCAGCTTTTATCAAACTGTTGTCAGCTGCACTGATGTTTTTTGTCCAAGGTAGGTTCCTGTGAGAATTAGTTTAGAGTATGATAAGTTATATTTTGTACCAAAAACACAATTTATATCGATTGTTAGACCTGAGCAATGGGGGAGGAGCACAGGCATGGACCTACAACTACAGCGTCAGTCCAAGTCGTAGATGGATCGAAGCCCGTCAGTGGTGCCAGCTTCACTTCACAGACATGGTAGTTATCCAAAATCAGAAGGAGACCGACTTCCTTAACAGCTTCCTTCCGAAGAACCCGAGATATTACTGGATAGGAATCCACAAAGTGGAGGGAAGGTGGATCTGGGTGGACACTAATGAGAAGGTGCCCGTGGAGGCACAAAACTGGGCATCTGATGAACCAGATAACATAGCGGGTCAGGATTGCGTGGAGATGTATATCAAGAGAGATAAGGACACAGCGAAGTGGAACAATGAGAAATGTCGCAATAAAAAGGGAACTGTCTGCTATTCCGGTAAGACAAACAAACAAGGAAAAAAAATCAAGAAAAAATCATTTAAAATATATGACAGAAGACTATTATAAGTTTTAATTCTTTTTTTATATGCAGCATCTTGTTCCCAAGGCTCCTGCGGGATCCACGCAGACTGCGTGGAGACCATTGGGAACTACACTTGTGAGTGCCATCCTGGTTTTGTGGGACCAAACTGTGAGGAGGGTGAGCAGAAATCATTGTGATTTGGAAAAGGCTAAGACCATGAAGCCCTGCAGTGGCCACACAGGAAAATTATGTTAATTACGCTCAAATATAGCACACTTCTAAGATTGAAATATTTTCGGCCACAAGATATGACTTATTTCTGACTCCACTTTTTCACCATGACCCCACATACAAAATCATACGTATTTGGTGTCCCCAAGAAATAACCGGTTATAAAGCTTTAGAAGTTAAATGCCGTGACCACAAATTATATACTTTTTCACTGTCATGGGATTATGTGCGTGACTGCCCTCCTTGACAAATTAATTAATTTTTTTTGTTCTTCTCTTTTACCTTGGGTCAGCAATCTCATGTAAACCCTTGCTAGATCCGGAGAACGGTTTTCACCACTGTTTCCATCCATACGGGTCCAATCGATTCAACACTTCTTGCTACTTTCAATGTGAACATGGCTTTAACTTGGTGGGTACATCTGAACTGGAATGCCAGGCCAACGGGAAATGGAACTATCCTGTGCCATTTTGTCTAAGTATGTCTCCTTGATATAAATACTGTCAAAATGATGTCGTTTGAGAGGTCCAAGATATGAAAAAAAAAATTTTTCTGTCAATTGCAGTCACACAGTGTCCAATTCTGAACCACAATATCAGTGGAGGTTTTATGAACTGCGTCCACCCCATTGCACCTTACAGCTACAACTCCACCTGTGATTTCGGGTGTGATGAAGGCTATGAGATAAACGGGCAAGACCAGATACAGTGCACCGCCACAGGCTTGTGGACAGCCAGAATCTCAACATGTTCTGGTAAAAAAAGATTGTGTTATATTTTGTCCACTGTAACGTTACTAAATGTAGTTGATTGTTGCTGTTGCTCAGCTTCGTCCTTCCTCATTATTTCTTATTTCTTTCTGGTCATAAATAAACAATTCCGTCTTTATTTTCATCACATTACCATGCTCGAATACTCACTTTTTATGTAACTTCCCCATGATTCACCATATTTTTTTTTTCGCCAGACAGAACAGCAGATCAAACTCAGGTCACATGTTATCACTTCACTTCACACGCATTTATTTCTTCATTGAAAAAACAACACGTTTTGTCAATGGGTGGGCCTGTGCTGTTTCCCTTGATTGTGATTCTCGCTGCCACCTGATGGTTGTGTTGTTTCTAAAAGAGGGGTACATAGTAGTTAAGACTGATAAGTTGTATAAGCACTGTTTAGAATTGTCATGGATGTCCACATTTCCCAACAGTGAAAAAGTGCTCCCAGATTTTCTTTCGTGGCCCAGGCAATGTGACCTGTGTTGATGCTCTGGAGCCCTTCTCCTATGGTTCCTGGTGTAAGTTCACCTGCCAGGAAGGGTTCTACCTTACTGGAGACAACAATATCGCTTGTTTGGCCTCAGGGCAATGGAGCAAACCTACACCTACGTGCACAGGTAACAAATACGTAAGACTTTTATGGTCACCGACCTCGACACACTTCCCGAAACCTCAGAGAATGCGGCATTGCTCTGTCAATAAGGGTCTTTTTGTTTTGCAGTGGTGAGCTGCAACAGACTGAACTTTCTGCCTCATGCATCCATGCAATGTACAGACCCTCTAGGTGTCTATAGCTATAGCTCGGTGTGTACCTTCAAGTGTGATGAAGGGTTTGACCTCATCGGCTCCAACATGACAAAATGTTTGGCACAGGGAAACTGGAGTTCACAACCGGTGTGCCAGGGTGAGCACAACAATCAATTACTTTACTATAAACTAGTATATTCAGTCGGCAGAATTGCTGGTTGCCTTGTTCTTATTGGCTAGATTGGGGTAGAAGCACATTTATCATTAAGTAGGTAAATATATATGTTTCTATACAGTATGTGACTGTCAAAACCTCTCACTCTGTTTTTGTTTTTTTTGTCCTTCAAGTAAAGAAGTGTCATCCGATAGACTCTCCTGTTCATGGCTCTCTAAACTGTTCTGACCCAAATGGTTCTATGAGCTTTGGGTCTAAATGTGTGTTTGAATGCAATGAGGGTTTTTTCTTGAATGGAACAGCTGAAACACAATGCACCTCTCAGGGCATATGGAGCACTGTCATCCCATTCTGCCAAGGTAATAAAAAAAATCCACAATTGAAGAGATTTATCTATATTCAAGAAATAAGCATGTCATAATTATGTCCTTGTCCTTCTCCGGAATTGTCTTCTAGCAAAGAGATGTCCCACTCTGATTCCTCCAACCCACGGCACCATAGTTTGTTCTGATCCTCATGGAGCTTTTAGTTTTGGTTCACGGTGCACATCAATCTGCGACAAAGGTTTTTTCCTGAATCACACAGCTGATGTGGAGTGTACCTCTCTGGGCATGTGGAGTGTAGATATTCCTCTTTGCTTGGGTAAAAACAAATACAAACACCTGTGATTTTAACTTGTGTCCTGCTGTCACCAAAAAAGGAGTTTTTGATCTTGAGTATCTTGTCTCTCCATGTCTCTGTTCAATCCCAGCTGTAAGCTGTCCTACTCTGAACTCCCCTCTACACGGCTCCTTAGACTGCTCTGATCCCAACGGAGTCTACAAATTTGGTTCTCAGTGTGTGACAGTGTGTGAGGAGGGCTTTGTTCTGAATGGAACTGCTGAGACAAATTGTACCTCTTTGGGCATTTGGAGTGCAGAAAAATCAAGTTGTTTTGGTAACGTGAGATTCAAATCGATTCTCGTTAAATAAGATTACAAGAAAAAGAAAAAACACCTTTAAATCATGAGTGTTTTTTGTTCTGGATGTGATGTTTGTGCAACTTCCAATTTCATTCATAGCACGCTCATGCCCCCTGCCTGTAGAAGTACTAAAACATGGACGGATGAACTGTCGCCACCAGTACTCCCCATTCAGTTTTGGCTCCAGCTGTAATTTTGAATGTGATGAGGGTTTCTGGTTGAGTGGACCGCCAACTATAACTTGTGATACTTCAGGCCATTGGAATCAAGATCAGCCTACATGCAAACGTAAGTGCACAGCCTGAGTTTAAATGAATCAATTATGAAGCAAAATCATTTTGTGAATCCGAAGGTTCCTAAGAGTAAGTAATCCATACATGTATTCCTGACCATCAGCTGCTCACAATTGTTCATAAGAGAGATGAACTCTCTTTTTCCATATAGCACCCAGCAAAAAGATGCATTTGTCTAAACTTTCACAGAGTGCTCCTGAGACTGTCCTAAAGAGGTAGGCTGTATGTTTCGTAACAAAAAACTGATGATCATACTGTGTTTTTGTTTTGTTTTTTACATTATACAGCACGTCCATGCCCCCCACTGATCGAGGCTCAACAGGACGGGAGCATGAACTGTAATCATCCAAATTCCAACTTCAGTTATGGCTCTCACTGTGACTTTGAATGCAATGAAGGCTTCTTGATGAGAGGGATGCCAAATATGACATGTGACACCTCAGGCCTGTGGAGTCAGGATTTACCCACCTGCCATTGTTAGTGGTCAGCAATTTCTAATATTTTCTGTTTTTTTCTTTCTTTCCTGGTGTTCTAACAGGCGGTCTCATATGGTATTGTCTGTTCTAGTGGTGCAGTGTGAGGCAATCCATGCATTGTCTTGGCCTCTTTCTATGAACTGCTCACATCCCTTGGGGAATTTCAGCTTTCGCTCCCAATGTAATTTCACCTGTGAAGAGGGGTTCCTTCTGAATGGCACAGATGTGCTGTTTTGCTCCACAGCTGGATTTTGGAGTGACAGAGTTCCAACCTGTACAGGTATGAAATATAGTATATATATGTGTGTGTGTGTGTGTGTGTGTTTCATCTAAAATAGCAAGTATTGTGTCTGTTACATGCCTTTATCAATGGATGGGTGAATGCTAGGACAGATAAATAAATGTGTTTCTCGTGAATCTTTCAGTAGAACAACACAGAGGACAACAATGTAAAATCTATTCTAATGTATATTTCAGACAAGATGTTGGAAGTGGCTGCTGTTGTTCTGTATAGCAGTGTTGGACTTTCCTTTGCTGTTGTGGTAGTAGTCCTGGTACTCCTGACTTTGTTGATTGTAAAGCAATTTGAGAAAAAAGGTGAGAGCTATTTCAATTATACCCGACAATCACTTTTTAAATGTGTTATTCCAACAATGTTTCACTAATCCTAACTTTTGATATGTTTAGATGATACCATCGCTTTGAATGCATCCTCATGGGGAGAGACAGAAAATTAATCATTTGAGTGTTGATATTTTTCTTTCTCCAACACAAACTTTAAATATCCTTTACTTTCATTTGAAACTATGTTGCAGCGCAGAAGCTGAAATTTTAAGCATCAGGTTGTTCAAAGACATGCAATAAAGGTTCCCATCTAAACTGAAAGCAAGCAAGCTGCACAAGCGTTTGGAATTGTTTTCAATAGCTGGTTAAATGTTGGGTTACTTGTGCTTTGTGTGTGATCAACATTTTACTCACTCATCTATACTGCGGGTCAACTGGGGATTTGTCTGAACAACATTGCAAATCTTTTACAATGTGTTTGTTTTGCGCATTCAACATAAGAGTAGTCATGTGAGGTGGTTCACATGTTGAAGAGCAGAATGTCACAAATCCCAACAAAACATCAATCATTCTGCTGAACTGGGACAAATCTTGAATGAATACACCATTTTAAGTATTTTTGATTGTTGGAACATTTGGATTCTGTAATTCATTGTCAGACTCTAGCACTATCTCCCCAATAAAGACATACCCAGGCTTTGAGTATCTGCCCCCTGTAGCAAACAGTCTTCAGCAAAGCCTGTTCATTTGTTTATGTGCTTCGCCAGCATGTAGCCAATTATAGCAGTTAAAAGACAGAGGGATTTTTGGCCTGGGGTTGGCATCAAGGATGCAATAAATAACCGCACTGTTTACGGGACACTGATTGGCTACTGTCAGAATGATAATGAGGTTATTGCTACCTGCTGTGACCGTATGATCACGGTTTGTTTATTTATCTCCTCCCACCTACTGTTGCTGGCAACCATTTATCTGCGCCTGGTGTGAACAGACTTGCAGAGGAAAAGCCCTGTAGGTGAACACCTTGGACGCTTTCCTGGACAATGTGTTTTCTCTCTCCAAATATCTTTTATGATAAAGGGAAATGCATCACGGGACTTTTTGTCTGTTCGCAAAAAAATGTTGTTTCCACCTCACACATGACCACGCACGCATGAAAGGAGACACTTAGAATTAAGACAGAGCTGGATACAAAGAAAGAATACAACAAACGCAGTATATTCTGCTGTACCCTTCTTTAGTTCTAGTTGGCAGGGGCATATCATGGTGAAAGACTGTTAGATTGTTCCTGACCATTGACTTGCACTCTCTGCTCTTCAAGGTCTGATTTCATAGTGTGAAATATGAGATGAGCCCAGGAAAGAGTTCATTGCTGGGGCAAGAAGCCACTCCATACAGTGGGGTTTCATATCTCTGTGTCACCCTGGGCATTCTCCCTTGACACAGCTTTCAGGCTCGTCGTTTTCTGGAGACCCCTTCTTTTTTTCATCCTCCTTTCTCAGGATAGGTGCATTCCAGCTGAGTGCAGAACTTGGGTGGTCCAGCCTCTCCGTCCTGTTCAACTGAAGAAGGGAAAATGTAGAAAAATGCAGCAGGTCCTTTTAACCGCAAGGAGCACAATGTGTGCGTTGATGATGCTGGTATGGATGTGATGCTTACCTGCCATTGACCCATACTGCTGTCACAGCCCAAGGTGATGATCCTCTAACAGCCAGGAGAAGATGCCACGCTGACCTGTGACTTAGATCGGATTGATAAGTGCTGAAGATGGACTGACCTGGCTCTAACCCTCTGCATGAATACCTTGTTTTCATATTAGTCAAAGAGTCGTAGTTACAATGCAACACTTCATACAGGATGTTCATTGTAGCATAACAATCATTTATTTATCGTCGTTGATTTATTTAGAAAAAAAGAATCACATACACACTTAGTAAGAATAAATACAAATACGCACCCAGAATAACTATTTACATGTGACTCCAGTTATAATCTCATAATCAAACAGTAGCATTGTAAGAGGTCTGACAGTGTTAGGAAATTACAGCAAATGTTTAGGAATCTGTAGTTGGATTGTATAGTGTACATAGCTGTAGAGTTACATGTTTTTATGGAGGTTCAAATGGTATATTCACATAGTCCATGATATAAATGGACATAAATCTCAGTGAAAATTATTTTGCACCTCACATCTTCGTCTTGTGGTGCAGAAAGATAATAAGAGTAAAGAAGGGTTTGAAGGAAATTAATTGCCTCCTTCTCAGCACCACATTAGGAGGTAAAGTAAGAGTCCTGCATTGAATAGAGGCGGTCAATGGGAGTGAGTAGCGAGGAGTCCCCAAGAGACAGGCTGTCTGTGTCAGGCACGTGACACAGAGGGTCTCTGTCCATATCAAGGTAAAGGGCCTTCAGACCTTAAATACAAAAATAAGTGATGCAACAATCAACATTCTGGCAGATTGTGACAAAATACAATTCAATAGCAATGGTTAGGATTTTCACAAGTATGTTGAAAGAGTTGAAAAAATTTGATAAACATTTTTAATGCTTTTGTTGTTTGTTTCAAATGTGTCAAGTCTCTTTTAAGTAAAAAGATTTCATGCAACGTCAAGTGAATTTTATCCCAAAAGATTTGAAGTTTTAAAGCTATTTGAAGTTAAAGGTAGATTTAAAGAAACTTTGTCCATAAGCTCAGGAATTCATAGCGTAATCATAAAACCAATCAATAATACACTTATCCATCTAAAAATAGAAATGGTTTCTGATAAAGGATAATTACGCAGTTTCTCATTTTTTTTTAATAACTACACTGATCCCGAAGCTTATGTAAGCTCTATTATGATGTGGCTCAATGGAAATCTTTACCATAGGGGTGCATGTGATCCCCAGGCATCTGAGGTGGGGTCAAGCCCTGTCTGAAGGGGTCCATGTCGTAGTCCTGCTGCTCCATGGTTGTGAATCCCATCTGCTGCTGCATAGGCTGCTGAACATGGGAGTATGAGGACTCCAGGTTATCCAGCTCTGATGTCAAGACACCACAGGGGGACACTGTGGAGCAAAGTAATCTTTGTTCATGTACCCTGTTTTCCTTCGATTCTATCATTCACAATTTTTCCAGATTTTAAATTTACCAATATCAGTTACTTTCCATATATCAGGATATTTAAGCAAATTTTAAATGGTCTCCATTTATGTCATCAACTTGCAGTTTTCAAGGCACTTTACACTGATTTTTCACCCATTTACACACACACTCACACACAAGCAAATAGGGGGTTAGATTCTTGCTCGGGGACACATCGACATGCAGACATGAGGAACCGGGAATGGGACCACCAACCTTCCAACTGGAGGGAGGACCACTATACCAACTGAGCAACAGCCACCCCTAAAGATGTCATATCTTTTGAGGTCACTCCCTATGTGCACAGCCATATTGAAATATATCACTTCAGCATATAACAGAAACCCTATACTGCCTTTGCTTTGCAACACAATCTATTCATCATGGAATTTATCTGACAAAACCAGGGGAATTTGATGTGTTAGAGTCGCTTAAAAAAATTGATCATTCTCATATAAGTATAAATAACTTTTTTACACCTTCAAAACAAGATTGCTGCTTATGTTTTCAAAAAATATTTTGTATTATTTAAAAGAAAGTGTCACATTTAACATTTAAAGAATGTCTTCATAAAGTCACATACCTTTGTGAACTGCTGGGTGTTCATGCTTCTCCTGAGCCTGCTGTTGTTCCTGCTGCTGCTGTCTCCTGGCCAGTTTCTTCATCTAAACATGCATCATTAGACAATAAACTTTATTCTGAAATCACCCTATTTTTAACCTATACATCAATTTTCAGTTTCATCCACAGCCCAGGCTTATGAGGATGTTCATTGAAAAATAACTACTCAGAGCGAGGAGTGAGGTAAAGGGCATCCTTCAGTGAAGGAGGGAGCTGCACATGAGCCCACTTTGTGAGGAAATATGGGGTTTAATCTACAATGATCTTGCAATGAGATGTCATCAGTTTCCTGTATGAGGAGATAACAAGGCTGATTTCCAATCTGGCAAATAAACACTGTGCAGAAAGAGTTCCCTTTATTAGTACAGTGTGTGTGTGTGTGTGTGTGTGTGTGTGTGTGTGTGTGTGTAGCTGTGTAGCTTTTTACGTGTGTGTGTGTGTGTGTGTGTGTGTGTGTGTGTACACGTGTATTACTTTGGCTCTTTGGTTCTGGAACCAGACCTGAACCACCCGTACACTCAGTCCAGTCTCGGCTGCCAAGGTCTCCCTTACCTTGGATTAAGGTTCAGGGGCAGGAATAAGATAGAAAGAAAGAAAGAAAGAAAGAAAGAAAGAAAGAAAGAAAGAAAGAAAGAAAGAAAGAAAGAAAGAAAGAAAGAAGAAAGAAAGATGAAAGTTAAATTAACTGAAGGTTAAATTATCATTTCCTCACTTATCTACCTAAACATGGTGATATCCAATACATGTATATATGAATAAATACAGTATATACATATACATATGTACAGTGTATGTAATTGTATACACGTTTGCTGTTCAAGGATCGGCTTGTTAAGTCACAGCAGACGTGAAAAAAGAAAGAACTAGCTAACCCAGGCGCAAATTCCATTGTAGACACGCATATATACACAAATGCAGTACTTGTCTGTGTGCAGGTGTGTAATCTTCAATTACAGTCATTGAAAATGAATGATACTTAATGAAGAAGTTTTTCTTCTTGGACAAAATAATTTGTAAAACTGAAGCATTGGCTCTTGCACGCGTCTAGACTTCAATTTGGCTATTTTACAATTAATAATTATCATAACTATTTTGTAAAGAGTATTTACACTCTTACCTTTCGGCAGGGCTTAGATGACACTTCAAAGGAAGCTTTAAATGTCCGTCGTTGTTGAGTAGTTAGGATAGTACGAGGCCTTTTGGGACGCTTGTTCTCCAAGTCGTCTGAGCTAATACGTCTCCCTATAGCCTTTACAGAGTCCTCACCATCTTCATCATCATCGTCATCCTCATCCTCTTCATCGCTTTTACCTTATTGGAAGATGTATTAAAAACAAATAAAAAGAAAGGGGGGAGAAAGGGAGCATGAATAATTGACTTCCCACGACAAGTACAGACAGAATCTGATTGCTTGGAATTAATGTTGCATTATCCAAATACATGAATATCACCCTGAATTTTTGAGACCTTGAAAAAAAACACCTGTAAACATCAAAATGAAACATACAGTGTGTGCGCATCTAAATGTGCTTCAACAAAAATACAAAGATGAGCACAGCCTGTACCTGTTTCTGATGAGTTTGGGCTGGCCAGACTCTGGTGGTAGTTCTCTCTGGCACAAAGAAGCTGTCCATCCCTGAGGACACAGCAGTCACCTGTCTGCAGGCGGCAGGAACACACACTGCAGATGAAGCAGTGCAGGTGGAACACAATGGCCCCCGCACACATCACCAGCTCTGCAGGGGAGATCACCTCGGCGCAGCCCCCACAACGCACTGCAACGAGACTTTTGAGAGGGATACAAGAGTGAGAGTGAACTCAGGAAACTGACGGAAACTGCAAGTGCAAACAAGAAGTAATGCTTTTGTTTAGCTGGGGGGAGATTAAATACTTATTCCAACAATTGTGGAATGGAGAAGTCACACCTCTAGGAAGAAAAACTGCACGGCCAGCTTGGGGAATGTTGCTGAGTCGAGCTGTCATTCAAACCCACCGCCAGCGCTCCTCCATTCACCCAGAGTTTCCCCTCTTCTCCTCCTCCTTACGAGCCAGAGACACATACCCGGTGCATGGCGGGTGTGCATCTTAGCGCCTGGCAACCAGGACTGGTGGGCTTAGCCTTAGAGACAGTTGCTGTGGCTCCGGCTGCCGTGTCCATGGCTCTCCTCCTGGGGAGGCAGGAGAAAAGCTCTCGGCAGGCCATGGCTCCAGGCAGAGGGGGGGAATCAGATATCCCGGTGAGAGAGGCTGAGCTGCTGGTCCCAGGAATTATCCGTGGAATTATCCCTAAGTCTGCTTAACCAGAACAGGACAAAGGCAGGGCCAACCCCCAAGCAGCAGGACCATTGTCTACTGCCTGGCACCACAGCATTTTGGGTCTGTCACGCAGGATGATGCGTCATCATTCTGGAGCTGGCATTTGTCTCCAGACGTGACTGGGTCACCAGACCAGTCAGCACAAAGGCATGAGAAAGTGACAGCTTTCCCCCCTTTTTCCACCTAGAAATGCAGCGAACATCCCACCCCCTTGCTTTATCAGATATTTCAAGAGCATTCATGATGCAGGAGGTTTAAAATTTAAAAACAAGAATTTTACAATTTACTGTTATTAATACCATTATTATAATTATGAATAGTAATAGTAGTCGCAATAGCGGCAGCAATAGTATTAATATTTATCTAAATAACTATAATGAGTGATCATGATGAATAATGATGATGAGCGGCGGCACGGAGGTCCAGTGTTTAGCGCTTCCAGCTCACAGCACGAAGGACCCGGTTTGACCCGGGGCATTTCTGTGTGGAGTTAGCATGTTCTCCCAGTGTCTGCTTGGGTTTCCACCGTGTTGACTGGTTTTGTTGACATGGAGGACATTAACTGAAATTAATTTGAAAAATTGCCCAGATGTATGGATAAAGAATTGGCGTCCGTCTCTATTTTGACTGGCGATCAATGACAGCTGATAAAGGGTCCACACATCCCTGCGACCCTAAGTACAGGAAAAGCAGGAGATAATGGAGGGTGGACGATGATGATGAAAACTACTACTATTCTTATTCGTCTTCATCTTATTATCGTCATTATTACAGTAGTCGTAGTAGTATTCAATCGGACAGTTATCTTGCCCAGTATAACCAGCTAGAAGCTGAATGACAAGTCATAACAAAAGACATACTAAAACATCTTGAATGATTTTCAAAAATTCAACACATGTACCCTTTAATCTAAATTACAAAACCATTTCATTCAATGTAAGTTACTGTATTTCCAATGTATACCCTGATTACACCTCTTAAATGCAAAAGTCTTATCGAAAAAAAACTTCAATGCATCCAGTAATAAATGCTAGTGTATGCATGAAATGTAATTTTCATCAAATTCACCTCAAATAAAGCCTGATTTTGGTCACAAGTCAAAATTTTTCGTTCTTTTTGAAAATCTGTCAGACAAATTCAAATACGTGCAAATGAGGAAGAACCCAGACGACCAGTAAACACACAGGTTGAGACATCCCTTTTAAATGTTTGGTGCTTCAAGATCCTAAAGTCAAACATTCCTGGAAATTCTCACTGTGCCTGCAGGGTTTCTGTGGAAACGGTAAAGCTCATCGACAGAAGCTCAGGAGGGTCAGTCTGTCTGCTTGACCAATCTGTGTCGTCTGCCCCATGGCCTCAATGGAATGTGCTTTAATATGGCCAACATGCCATGGGTGGATACTATATGTGCATTCCTGTGGCAACAGAAGATGCATTAGTAAAATAGCTTGGAGGAACTGAAGCAGCGGAAATAAGGTTTCTGAAAATCTGTGAAACAGGAAACCTCTCGATCTGACAAATTAATTCAGTCCTAATATGAGATGATGTTACGATCATCATTTTCAAGAAAAGGTTTTCCATTACAAGTCTTGTCCAGTTCATGTTATCATACCAAGACACTTAAGCATTGTTAATGCAAAGGTAAGAGTACCTCCAATACTTATGGAGCAGCTCAAGGTGTTTAATATTTCAGAGTTTCCTTTGACATGATTTGGCCCTGCCAGCTGAGTAGGAACACTCAGTCACGCTGGATTTAGTCATTAGTGATGAGATCATTAAAAAGAAATAAGTCAGCAAAATCCGTGTCTCTTCCACATTGAAACACTCTACAAGGTAACCTCCAGATGCAGCATATGATGTGGTGAGGGATCAGCGGTAATGTACAGTACATATACATATTCATCGTAGAGCAGGGCTCACTATTCCCATGCATGCTTTGGTCCTGACCTTTGGCAGTTAGGATAATGGACTGCTGGTCTGGTGGGCACACAGACAGACAGATCCAGTTTCTGGATCAGGTTAACATGGATCCTTTGCCGAACACACACTGACAGAGGCTGCGAGTCAGATACAGATCTGCGGGTCAAGTGCACCACCGCACACCATCAATCTGCTGCCCAGGCCACCTGTCCAGTCAACCATTTTGCCAATCCCAATCCATCGATATCAAAGCCCACCCAAACATCGCATTGTTCCCTGGGAATTAGCTCATCAAATGACAGCCTAATCCATCCAGATGAGGTCAGGTAAACAGATTAAAACAAAAAATACATTGATCACTGATCTTTTTTTTTTTTTAATTTTAGATTAAAAATAAATAAGTAAACTCAGTACCAATAAAAAAATCTATCGCTTTCTAAAACAATACCAATAAGTACCATCATCTATTTTAGAATCATATGAAAAAACAATTTACTCAACCAAAAATGTTTACTAAACTAGATGAAACAATGAGATAGTCTGAAGCGATTTTCTTTCCCTACACTTCGCTAACCCAGTGTAAGTTAACTATAGGTGCATTTTCAAAAGTAAGATTCCGACACTTCCAGGATCAGATAAGGGTAACTTCACAGAATCAAACAACATTGGAGTTGGTTGTTCTTAGATCAAGAGAAAGACAAGAAGACAAAAAAAAAAATGTTTGAACAGCAAGAGAAACACTGGCAGAGTTTAAGAAACCCGCATCACGGTCAAAAGCCACGGTCATGTCTTACAGTGTGCCAGGACCCTCATACAGAACAGGGGAGAAGAGGGAGTGGGACTAGCAGGGAGGTGGGCAGGTGAAACCTCAGAGGTGGAGCTTTGGCACCAGGCCTCCTGCTAATTGGTCAGGTCAGATATCTTACGGTCGGCTGGGCGTCCTCCCATCCCGCCATACAGGGCTGTTGTGAGCAGAGCTTTCCAGATGCCACAGCACATAACGCCAGGGCTCCTGGAGTGCACTGTCTGCCAAATAAGTTCACACCAGTGTCTCTCTTGAAGTGATGTGCCAGACCCTCAGTAGACATATGGCTCTACTCTGCCGATCACCTATAAAACCTTTCGGTTTCAGAGCCATTGTTTGCACTGTTAATGCTTCATATTATGTGGGTGCGCAAGAACCCACTTTACAAACATCACTGAAAATGGTCACATGAATCTATGGTCATCACAAAATCTGTATATTCTCAAAAATGTATGGATAATAATTGTCTTTCAAAGGAACGACAATTGATCTGAATGTACGGCATCGTCAAATTAGTTAAATAGTCAAAAGTCAAAAAGTCAAAGTCAACTTTATTGTCAATACTGCCAAACATTCACACATACAGAGCATTGAAAAAACATTACTCTAAGACCCAAAGGTCTGCAAAAGTACAAAGAAATACTGACAACTATCAAATTTGGCCAAAATGTGCTTCGTTCTTTGCTCCAAGTCTTTGCTTGGCATGACGAATACGATTAAATTGTTTAGAAATAATGTGTACTGCGGCCTGTTTGGGTGGTTGTTTTTGTCTTGGCTCTTGTTTAGGAAAGAGCATGTTTTGGGTGATAGTCAGGGAGGAGGATAATTAGCGATGAGAGTTTTTCTTTTTTCTTCAAAGGGTGGGGGGGGGTGCTCACCTCCTCACTGGCGAGACCATATGTTGTCCCCAGCTTGCAAGTGCCATGCCAATGGGCTTTGCAATTTTAACACATTTTGACAATGTGTCAGTTGTGCTCTACCCCTGGTTGGGTGGTGCATGTGTGTGTGAAGGTGTGACTATTTTTTGGTGCATTTGTGTGGGTGGATGTGCACTTTGCGACAGGGCTCTCACATTTCAGCTCCCTCACTGCACCTCCTTCTTACTGTCACCTTGTTCTGTTAGTGAAATGTGCCAACTTCTCGGAAAGTCGGCTTTAACAGAGCAAAACATATGACGAAATGTTCCATTAAATTCAAAATCGATCGGTTTTGCAGATGCAAGTATTTGTCTGTTTAATGAAACCAGTTTTTCTACTGCAGCATCACACACACCGCAAGACACATACACACACACACACAAACATACGCACACAAACACACACACACACACACACGCACACACACACACACACACGCACACACACACATACCCACACACACAAACACAAACACACACACACACACAAACACAAACACATTCTTCGTCGAAGTCATATTCTATGATCTGAGCTACATTCTTGATAAAAAAAAAAGCTTGTTTATCCTCAGGTGATAAAAACAACAATTAACGCCAAGCATCTTACAAATAAACATAATTTGAGGCGAACTGCGTTTCAAAATGATATTGTAATGATATCGTAATTATATTTATTATATGTACTGAATGATGTGACATTGAACTGCTGAACTTAAAGAAGTCTGATGGCAGTAAAAGATTTGAGTCTCACAAGGCCTTACAAAATAAAATAGAAAAAATTTATATGATTTTTAAAAAAGCTAAGAATATCATTGTGATGAATATTTGAATGAGCTAAATTCCACGACCAACCTATCTTGAAAATTTATAGATAAATAATGGATGAATAAATGAATTGGGATCTAAATCAATCTGACATAATTGGTTGCTTGAAATAAAACGTGCCATGTTTGATCCTATGAAGTTTAAAACGATATGCATATTTTTCTTTGTATTTTGAATGTATATTCTATACACCTATACAAAACCCTAAAAAATAAGATATAAATATAAATAAACCAAAAAAAAATCTCCAATTATAAATAAGTAATAACACTGAAAGAAGCAAGTCATACGGATCACCAGTTGTGCACTCACTTCGCGTAGTCCCGCTTGCAGTAAAGTTTGCGGTCCCGCAGAAAGCAGGAGTTCCTGAGCGCGTCCCCGCACGCCGCGCACCGCACGCAACCCTCGTGCCAGAGGCCGTCAGTGACTCTGAGCAGGAATCTGTCTCTGATCGGCCGATGGCATCCGGCGCACACCGCTCTCTGCTCCATATCTGCAGTGATGGAGGAAATCCTTTAAGGAGGGCATTTTTCCCAATCAGAAAGATGACTGATGTACGTTTCGAGTTCTGGATGCGACCGAATAAAGTTTAAAAACTCAGGGAGAAAGTGGTTGGTGTAATTTTTCTGGATTATATTTGAAAGGTGAATCTTAACATCTTTAGCAAATACAGCCTGCTCATGCATTAGTTTAACTTTTCTGTTCACAATCCTCAAAAACCGAATTCAGAGTATTTCTTATTCAGTCAATTAATCGACCGACCAATGACCGCCCGCCTCTTCGCAACAATCAACTTTTCTTTTCTTTAATTAAATCCAAACTTTTGTTCATTCAGTGAAACCTTATTTTTGCAGACGTACATACCTGTGAATTGAGAGCTTTGAGAAAAAGTGGGCTTCTTCTTTCTTTTTCTTTTCTTTTCAAGATCCTCGGTCTCCTTCCTCCTCAGAGCATCTCCGCTCCAACCTGCTGCTCTGCGCAGACAACTTTCTCATCGGACTTCCCGGAGACCCGCACGCTTATCGACTACTTATCTGTCAATTTTACCTCGATGGGAAGAGAGAGAGAGAGAGAGAGAGAGAGAGAGAGAGAGAGAGAGAGAGAGAGAGAGAGAGAGAGAGAGAGAAATGTTTTCCACGTGCAGGTGCAGTTACCTCTTCCCCCTTCTCCTCCTCCTCTCCGTCTGCCTCCATCGCTTCTTCTCTCCTGGCTCAAACTTAAAGTAGATAGATAGATAGATAGATAGATAGATAGATAGATAGATAGATAGATAGATAGATAGACAGACAGACAGACAGACAGACAGACAGACAGACAGACAGATCAATCGATCGTTTGATAGATAGATAGATAGATAGATAGATAGATAGATAGATAGATAGATAGATAGACAGACACAGACAGACAGACAGACCGATCAATCAATCGTTTGATAGATAGATAGATAGATAGATAGATAGATAGATAGATAGATAGATAGATAGATAGATAGATAGATAGATAGACAGACCTATCGATTGATCGATAGATAGATAGATAGATAGATAGATAGATAGATAGATAGATAGATAGACAGACAGACCGATCAATCGATCGTTTGATAGATAGATAGATAGATAGATAGATAGATAGATAGATAGATAGATGGATGGATGGATGGATGGATGGATGGATGGATGGATGGATGGATGGATGGATGGATAGATAGATAGATAGATAGATAGATAGATAGATAGATAGATAGATAGATAGATAGATAGATAGATAGATAGAACGCTCAATGGTCACCCTTGGCCCTTACCGTGTTGAGGCCCGTCAATCATGAGACTGCAGGGTTTGTTCATTCTCATGGATGACAAATGTCTCAGCGTCAGTTTTGTGACGCCACCTAGCCGCTACATATGGAAGTAACATAAAGAGTAAAGACTACAACTTGTTTTGTTTGCAAACTATTTTGTGATGCTGTTGTTGTATTTGTTTATGTATGGTTCATGAACAATGCCTACATGTGGATTATAGGATTAGGAAAACTGTATTTCTTTTTACTACCTGATCCAAACACTGCAACATTACAATAAAACAGCATCTTCTTTAAGATTCTAAAAATATATTTGAGAGAAAAAAATCAATTTTTCGCAAATGATCACCAGCTGTATCTCTAATATGGTGGAGCCCCACCGAGCAAGGTTTTTTGTCTCTACAGTCAGTATTATAAATTATTGATATCTTTGCCAGGCAGCTGGATACTTACTGTATGTGAGTGGGTTCTGTGTAATAAATGACCTTGCAACATTTACAATAAAACAAGTCATTTGCAAATTGATCCTGTTAGAATATTAGACATGGATTACAATAGTAATAGCAAAATAAAGTAAACTGTGTCTGTACCTGAGGGAGATTATACCCCTTTATAAATAGTAATTTCTACTGGAATACCATTCTTATAATAGATAAGTCAGAAAGGAAAATGCACACAAAATGTTTAGCAACTTTTTTCGATGACTTTATTCTGTAAGTTTTGAAATGTATTTTAAGAAACAGAGATGTTTTCTGTCTTATAGAATTCCTCTGAATAAAATAGTCACTTTCGAATTGCATTGGGTTGCTTTTAAAACAGACACCTGAAATTATCTATTTACAAAAGAAATCTGTTAACAATTCTATTAGAATTTATTTCAACATTGAACTCGACCTTCTCCTCAACTTCAAAATAACATTTTCTATTTTTAATTACAAGATTTTGCTTGTTATAAAATATGCAGTTTTACAATTTGAACCATTAATTCATCTTCATATGACCAACAATATGGGAGTATGTACAGGGGGGTGATGGGACTGGTGTCATGTGATCTGATGCGGCGCCTCCAGCATCTCCATTAGAAAAGTGTCAATAGGTGTGTCGCCGATCAATTTGAAGAAGAACAGATGCTCCAGGCACTTCAGGCCGATGGAACGCAGGGCAGGCAGGCGGAGCAGCAGCTTGGCAAACCTACCGAAAGGAAAGGAAGTAGTGGAAAAATTGCATTTAGTGAGACCGATTTAAGATATTATCTCTTTTTTAGACATTTCAGCCAGTAGAGTAGTATGTTTTTTCAAACGAATAACATACACAAATGAGGATAGTAGTTACTTTAATAGCAATGGTTCCTTTTTAGGGTTTGCTTTTATCTGAAAACCTCCAGAACTTTGGTCCTCTGCCATCATATTTGAAAGGACAAAATGAGTACTTTTACTGACAATAAAGTACCATTTCACACTATTGTGTAATCTGAATATTGTGATTTTATTAATTTTCTGTTCTCTTTGGCTGCTCCCTCCCGGGGGCGCCACAGCAATCTGCCTCCATCTAACCCTCTCTTCTGCATCCCGTCTCATCCCTGATATTGTTGCTGCCGTTGTTCTCCCTGCTGTCTATTCATTCGTGGATGTCTTTGCTATCTTCTGTCTTCTAAGTGTCTCTCTATTTATATTCATATTTATTTTTGACATTATAACTGTTACACTGCTGTGACAGACATATTTCCCCTATGGGGATCAAAAAGTTTATCTTATCTTATCTTATCTTATCTTATCTTATCTTATCTTATCTTATCTTATCTTATCTTATCTTATCTTATACCAACTAACGCTATGTCCCCTTTCACTCCACCCATAAATCTCGCCTCTGGTCTTCTTCTGCCTGGAGGTTCCAACGTCAGCATCCTTCTCCCTAAATCTTAACTATCCTTCCTCTGTTCATGTCCAAACCATCTCATTCTGACTTTATTTCAAAGGGGATGCTGTCCCTCTGATGGATTCAAAACTGATCCTATTAATCCTCCACACCCCAAAAGAGAAACTCACCATCTTCATCTCTGCTGACCTCAAACTCTGCTTCTTTACTTTCCCTCAATGCCGCTGTCTCGAAACAATACAACATGACTTGTGTCTCCATTGTAAATGTGGGCTTTTACATTTAAAAATATAAATAAATATACCGTATCTTTTTTCCAAGTTACCTAAATTGCATTATGGTTATTTTTATTTGACTTTTTTTGTTGATTTAAAATGTATCATAGTTATTTAACAGCTGTGTTTTGTAGTTCGGTTGCTATATATACTGGTCTGTTCTGTGTTGCAGTTCTAACCTGCCAGGCTGGTCTGGGTATTTTTGTTTTGTGTACGATTCCAATGAGGCGTAGACCTTCTCCCTCAGTGCTTCAACCTCTGGTGGGTTTGAAAGACCTTTTGCATCTGAAAGAAATGTAAACTGTTCAACATGATCCCGGAAAAAAACTCCTCTACTACCTCAAACAGAATATGACACACAGAAAAACAGGTAAACGGCACACAACGTGGTGCAAACTTTGCGTTTTAAGATTCAAGTTGAATTGCATTCCCAGTGTAAAGCTGATGAACTGACCTGGGTTAAAGAGGACAATGGCTCGCAAGCAGCCCAGCTCTGTCTTGTCCATCTGCATATCTTTCATTTTGGATACCAACTCTGTCAGGACTCTGCAAGAGATAGTATAATAAAGGTCAAATGCCAATGGGAGGGGTGCTTGCAACTTGAGCAAGTTAGATTTATGACTTTTGAAAACTGTACAAGAATTCAAATATAACATGATAATCAGATTTAATACACTCACATATTTACATATCAAATAAATTGTTGATAATTACTACGTTCAAGAATTTCACTTAGAAAAAGAAAATCAAAACAGTGCCCTATAAACCTATTCAAGGCTAAAAACATGATTTAAATCACTGAAATACACACTAAGGCCTTACTTTTGGAATCATGAATTATTTGCCGATTTGATCTCTAAAGGTTAGTATAATTGTTGTCAAAATGTTGCTTTAAATATATTCTAGTGGTTTGGTTTAGATGTCTGATGAATATGTTAAAATAAGATCACCCAACATTACTGTAGTTTTATGTTTCCTACCTATCAAAGATGGAGCCCACCCCGGCACTGTGGGCACTGCTTCGGTGGACATGGAGACCTGTGGCCAACAAGATGCCGTCTTTCACCGTGACCGAGCGATGAGAGAACGAGGCTATGAGCAGCTCGTTCCAGCCTGGAATTAAAACCAAAAACTGTAATCTCTTCCATCATTTTCTCTGTTCCTTCCTCGCAGACTTTCTAGAGTTTCAGTTAATTATATACATGTGATATTACATAATTTCTGAAATCAGTCCTACTTTTTAAGTAAAATAATGAGGCCTGTTGAGTGACTTCTTCACTTCCATGCAGGGGCTTGAGTCACATCCACCACCAGCAGAGGACACTGTTGTATTGGTTGCAAACCAATTGTTGGGACTTGACCAACGGTGTGGTTATGTTTGGTTTCACTTGACCATTTAATTAAATGCCTGAAACGTTTGATGGGGATGTAAAACACTTAAATAAATCCCCTGCCAGAGGATAAATCACTACCCTAAAAGAAATTTTGAGGTGTAGAAATGCCTTCTTTCCTGCTGAATGGAAACTTATATGCATTGATTTTTTAAAATGGTAAATTCTTAATTTTCTTCAAGGTACTCCAGAAAAGCCATTTCCATACATTTATGTGTGTCTACCTGCTCTTAGTAAGATGACCTGATCATCAAGGGGAAGTTCAGAGAAGTGTGGGATCCTCTTAGCCCACTCTACCAGTGTGAACAGCTGCTTGTCTGCTGCCTGACAGATATTGGTGACGGGATCGTTGGTCTAGACAGATGAAGAAACATTCGAAAACAGAAGTCTTTAGCAATTCAACTCATGAAGATTGCTCAAACAAAAATCTTGGAAAAAAAAATTCTGGATGATTTATAAATCACACACGCTTTCCAACATTCACACGAATATTGAAGAGACACTTCATTTGAAGACCACTGCTCAGGTAAACTTCAAATTTGACATATGGCATATAAACCAAAGCCACTGGAGAGGATTGATTTCTTTCTCAGAATTTGTTGGACCTACTGAGTTGCTGGGGCTGCCGTCAGAATATGTCTCTGTTTTGGGCTCCACAGCCAGTTCAGCATCTAGGATCTTATCCACAGGCATGTCCTCATTGTAACTGCTGGTCGACTCCACTTCGTTCTCACCGCGCTCCTTACCGCGCTGCCTCTCTTCCTGCACCGCTGCAAATGCACATGCAAGCCAGATCAAACTCACAATGCTGAGCAGTATAAAAGTACTGATACGGCGGGCACTTGATAATTAATTGCTGTGTTTCCAATACCTGTGACATTGGTATATTGCCTGAAATACTCAAAACGGAAATATTGGAATAATGCCAATTACCTAAATTATGGTGCACAGTGGAAGTTTGCTTGCCTATGCAGCATAAACTTAAAAAAGGTAGTTCTGTGGTTGTTACACCACTCTTTCTACAAACCAATATACACTCACCTTCTCTCTTCATACCCATGGCCAGGCACTTCTGGTAGCGACAGTATTGGCAGCGGTTTCGCTGGCGCTTGTCAATCAGGCACTCTTTGCTGTCTCGGCAAGTATAAGTTAGGTCTTTGCGAACAGTCCTCTTAAAGAAGCCTTTGCATCCCTCACAGCTGTATACACCATAGTGCTTTCCTGTTAAAACAGTACCAGAAAAAGAAAAAAAATTCAAAATACATGTCAACCTCTACAGAACAGGAAATTGTTCATATTTTTTTCAAAAGCGTACATGAAAAAAACATGCTTTTGTTAGTTACTTTTGTTTCTTGGAGATAGCTGTGTGGTGAAGGTATGAGTGCAGATTTGCTCTTTCATCCCTAACCCTTTGACATTACCTGAAGAGCGGTCTCCACAAATGGCGCAGATGTGCTTTGACATTCCCCCAGGGCTTGTGCATTGGTAGTTGATGTTGCTCAAGTTCTGTAAGCCTGGTGGGGGCTTGATGTCCTCTGAGCTGCTCACACTGTTCATGGAGTTCATCTAAGAATGACAGGAAGTAAGCAAGAGAAGACAAAAAGAGTTGAACCTTTGGCAACCTGACCTAATGCAAAAATAGGAAGTGGAGAGAAGGTAAGGGTGAAAAGTATTGGACTGTCTCACAATATTCCCTGTTCCCCTTCCTCTATTTTCTAATTTTCTCCTCTACTCAGCCATAGTTCCCCCACCCACACACTTTGTTGAGAAAGTGCTTTGGGGTGAAATCACATGCTCGGTTAGTGGGAGGGGCTGAGGTTTCTTTTTGAGTCTTGACATTCAGGTTTCTTAATGTTTGTTGACAGGGAGAGGCATATGAGTGGAGTCACGTGGCCCGAAAGACTGCAGTTCTCAGGAAGAAACAGCAGAGGGGACCAACATTTTGTACCTCACATTAAGGGAATTAAGTTGAAAGATTGAGTTGAGATGCTGACACTATGAGCAGAGCAGGTTTTGATTCTGACTTAACTGGTAGTTGAGTGGCATTCTGGGTTAAGATGTGCACATCTTTAACAAATGTGTGAACACTCCATCTGAGAATGTGAATTGTTGGTTGAAGTTGCCACTTGAGACATTAAGGTTAATGAATGACTGGGATAACATAACTGATACTCACCACTGACTCAGGTACACAGGTAGCGTCTTGAGAGGGAGGCATGCTCCAAACCAAAGAACCACTTATTTTTCCTTATGATTTCCATAGATCTTGCATATCATATCCTTGCCCTCTGACCCTCTCTAAACAGCTTAGCAGTTATTAATGTGGATCACATCTCCATTCCAATTGCAAACCACTACACTGACCTATATATGTCCTCATGTCCTATATATTTGATGCAGCATGACATAAAGGACATCTTACTCAAAGTCACCTCAGGCTTTTCTTATAACTTATTTACAGTGTGCACTCTTTCCTGAAAAATACTTTAATGGCAGACTGAACTCAAACCTCTACAGCGGTTTCCTTACAGCAGGAGAGCGCATACAGATTTCACTTTGCATACTAGTTGTTTACCATCAGTACATGCCCCAAAGGCAGACACTCAGCAAACATTCAGACCCAATCTCCCTATTGGTGAGTCACTAATAAGGAAATATTCCTCTTCAGAACACTTTTCAACACATTCAGTTAATTTCATACATGTAAAAAAATAAAAACTAACAACACCCATGACAGTTGGTCAAGCTTTAATTCTGTCAGAGAGGTAATATGCAGCTGGAGATGAAGACTACAAGCTCTATGTATGCATAATTAATGAATCATACATTCTTTATTAAACACATGGTATAAAGAACAAACTACATCCTACATGTAAACTTGACTTGGGCCTTAAGTAGGACAAGAGCTGCATCTTCTGTGTCTTTAGAAGAAATGTCTAATTCAGGGGGTTTATTTTGAGAATATAAAAATGCTAATTGGTTTTCAGTTAGAAATTTGGTGAGTCATATGGTGCTTTCGAAAACAGTAACTGCAGCAAAGGCCACTGAGACAACTGAATCTGATTTAATTTTGATGCTCTGAATATCATTTAATCTAGCAAGAATTTAGAGGAGGAAAAAAATCCTACATCCGCCTCTTGTCTCTACGGTTTTCTTTTGGATTTCATGATTTATTTAAATACCTTCGGACTGTTCGTGCCACAGTTTACGGATGAATTGTGTTAATTGAACATTGCAGGTTTTTTATTGCCAAACACATTGATAAGCCAATACAGGAACCGATATATGGTGAAAATACTTGTTTATTCTGACACTGACATCTTGAAAACCAGCAGGAAAATAGCCATCAGTTGAATATTGAATTAAGCAATATCCATATTCCATATGACACAATGCCTATGTAGTGGCATGGTCACTGGTTATTGGTGGTGAAAAGACAAACATACCATGAAATCGTATTAACCCCGAAGGTCCCTACAGGCACAAATCCATACTGTGATTGAAAACACATATATAATTGTCAACTGTGCCCCACAGCACTGGCCTAAATGTAGTCCAGTGAAGCACTACATACATTTCTATATGTTTGGACCAGCTTGGGTCTTTCAGGGTTTATAGCTCATTCTGTGACTCACATAGGGACATCATTTAGATTGCTTTTGTACTCTATCATACTAAGGTGTATTTATCTGAATCTAGATGTGAAAAATAGAATAAAAATGAAAGACCCCATAATGCAGCTATTACACAGCTTCAAGATATAATTGCCATGCAAAATATATTTCACATGTTTATATGTTTATGTATATATATATATGTGTGAATATTTTCTGTACAAAAAAATGAGGATGAAGAGTAGTGAAAGTGAAAACACGTTTTGATTTCCTTTCTCCAAGAGCGGGAATGAACTTTAAATCCCCACGCATGACATCAGTGACACAGAACTCAGGGATGGCCTTAAGGTTGAGAGGTTAAAATGTGAAAGGGCATGAATTTGGCTAACTTTCAACCTCCTGCTCACAGTTCTAAAGCCAAAGTAAATACAGATGAATATTGTCAAAAGTGATATATAGCATAAAAATCAATCACATTAGTTGTTAAACTGTGTCTATTGTTTATTTCAATCTCAGTTTGTTTTCCTGTCCGTCATTTAAGCTCTTGACCTTTATTCAAAACATGTGTCTGGCAACTTAACACAGTCTTCGCTCAGTTCATTTTAAATATTCCCTCCCCAACCAGTTATGCTGGTTAATGTTTAGACTGCATCAACATCCACCGTCTGTAAATACAGTGTGAAAATAATATCAAACATCAGTGGTTTAACCACCGGGTGTAAAATGCATCTTGAAAATAGAATTTAGTAACATGGTAAACTCATCTAGTTTGTTAATATGATCTTGGAGAAACATTTCCCCTTCAACTAGTGTCAGGCTGGCTTTCAGGAGCACTAGGAGATTTTTCTGGAGGCTTGGCCTGCTAAATGATGCACAGCTGGACCATGGTCACGTGGCCAATAGAAACAATGCAACTAGCCAGGCAAGGAAGGCTAAAGTAATTACATTACTCCGGCATAACATGGATGTATACTAAGAATAACCAGGCGGCTCTTGAAGATTAGTGGGAAAAGAGGAGGGTGGAGCAAAGATGGAAAAAAAGAAGAGGAGAGAAGAAAGGTTTATTCAGGAGATTCCTTTGAGGTGTAACAATGTTTGTCATTGAAGATAAACTAATTGAGCTAATTGATAGCTAATTGAGATATATAATTGACAAGCTTATTTTACCAATCCAACGCCCAAACCTAAATATTACTCTAAGAATGAAAGATGAAATTAGTGTTGAAAATGTCCCTCTAGGTAGAATGCCCTGTTTGTCACATTATGTCTGTAGAGCCTTTAAAATGAAACAACACTACCTGAGCTTTCCAAATGATTTGTGCCAGTGAGCACAGATAAGAAAACTGTTCTTGCATCTAAGAGCAGAACTAAGGCTTTTATGGTGAGGCTTTTTATATATTTGTTCATTTAAGATGTAATGTGGATAATATTTTGCAAAGCACTGAAAAAGCAAATACATTCTGACTCCTTCTACCAATGTCACACCCCATGTATCATCACATATAGCCTTTTTGTGGTAAACAGATTTTGTGTCATTGCTCAGGATGAGCAATTGGGAATTTAATTTTCATTGAAATCACTTTCCAATGCAAGTGGCCACTCTGATATTACATACTTAACATATTTGACAGCTTGAATAACTTCCCCACTCTCCTCTAGATGGTTTGAAAGTGAATCCATAAATAAAAAATAAATGAGTCAATAAGTAAATAAATAAAACTTGTGAGAAAATCTTAAAATGTTCTTACCTGTGGGCTGCTGAGAGTTCCAAAGTTCATGTTAGGCGTGGATGGCAGTGAGACAGGGGGTGAACCCAGAGATGAGGTGATAACGGAGTAGGGTGACGCTAAGCCATTCATTGGGGAACCCAAGGTGGACATCGGGGATGGCAAAGGCCTAGAGGTGCTGATGACTGATGGGTGGCCCACCATACCACCCACTGGTGGGGGGTGGGGGTGGGAGTGGGCTGTGCTCATTGGCCCTGTAGAGTCTGGAGAGGAAAGTAACCACTGTCAGGTAATTAAGACATAAACCCTTGTGGGACATAAAATCCCAGTCGAAATGTATCACAATAAACCACATTCCTCATGTTGATACATAAAGTAAATAAAGGCTGGGTAATAAAGCAATCACTGATATCACATTATTAAGATGGCATTTTTTGTGATAGATAAAAACAGCTCAAATATAGATTAAAATCTAATAACACATTACATGCTGATGTGTTAACACATTTGATAACACAATCCACCGAGTGAACATCAACGATACTGTAAAATGACAGTTATTACGATAAAATGTTTTGTAAATTACATTTCTTTAATTAGTGATTCCTGCTGAACTCCAAAGCTTTAACTCACCATTTAAATAATATGCACCCTTTTTTCAATTTTTTCAAAATGTTAGAAACTGCCTGTTAAGTAGTCAATTGCTGAATTACTCAATGCATTGAGAAACAGTCTGATTCACATGCAGATTTTTAAATTGAGCATCACATTTTTGATATTAAATATTCCCTTTCCCTTACAAAAATTTAGTTCAAAATTAGGGTATGCAAAGAATTATTAAGCATAAAAAAGGAAGACAGACTATAGTCTCCATAACCGTGTCAAAGTGTCTTTTGAAAACATTAAATAACAGTGATATTTTGAGTTGCCTCTGCAATATGACTTTATACAGACTTGTTGTGTAAATACGGTTGCACAAAGGGAGGCCCATCTGATTTTGGTCCCAGGGTGCTGACTTTGCTTTGCATCTATTGATGTAAACTGACAGCCTGGCATTTACATAGATGACCTACTTAGGAAATCTGCCAGTCAACTGGCTTTTTGAGAACGTGGTGTGTAATTCCATGCATGTGCTATTGCTGTGAGGACCTTCACTCATTACCAGTAAAAACCAACATACACATTCAGTATGCCATGCAGACCATCCATGAGAATCAGCCAATATGTTAAGGTTTACACTCCCTGGTACGGGACACCACAAACAGGTAGAATGAATGGACATTTCTGAGGTCTCCATTCCATTCCACAAATAAAATCATGCAAGGATTTATGAGCAAAATGTTACTGATGACGGACGGCGGGGTAGCATACGCACGTAAACATTTGGATTAGTCTGAACACTCAGAAAATGCACTCATGCATGAGTGCACCATCCCCCTTTCCACCTTTCCACACACACATACACACAGAAACTGTGATAGTGGGCCCGGTGCCACAGTTCCTAGTTAAATGTCACAATCCGGTGTGTGTAGTCTGTTTGTATGTGTACAAGGGTGAGTGGTGGCAGGACAAACTGACGTGCAGGAGCACCTGAGTTTTGATTTTTGAAACACACAAATCTCACACATCTATGTTTCATCACAAAGCTTCAAGATTCCACTGTAGGTATTGCCATAGTGCAAAAGCTCTTTTGACATTCATCTCTTTATTCTGACAAACTTAAAATAAAGATTAATATGCTGTTTCATTAAATAATACAACAGTGTGATGCTCTATGAGATGTAAGCTGGTTAGGACTCATCTAATTGTTGTACTAACATCAGAAAAACAAACCTGGCTGGCTTTTAATGGACCAACTTCAAGCTCGGCTACTAAAAATTCTACTCACGCCCCTCCAAAACTAACAGGAACACACACACAACATCCTCTTTTTTGTCTGCCAGTCACAAGAACTATATCTTTTCCAAAATACTGTCAATGGTGGCTGATTTGATGGACATGTAAAACTCAATAATTTTTCTTGATTTGTAACATTTGCTTTCTCAAACTTAACGTGTTGTAAACAAACAATTTTGTCTTAATGATGCAACCACCATGGACTGATGCTTAAGAAAATTTGAAAAAATCTTTCAAACAGATTATTTCAATGTTTCTTTTTTATTTCGATCAAAGCACAAGAGAGGCAGATATCCTGTCCTAAAAATCCATCATCACATTGCTTGGCCACTCTCCTCATCAGGGTGAGGATGATTTTTGAGGACTGCATTCCTGATAAATGGAGTAATCTGTCAAGAGTATTGGATGTGATGTCTGCAAAGTCATGCAGTCTCTCACTTTCTGCTTCTCCACTCTCATATCCGGTATCTGTAGTGTACATTAAAGTTTTTTGATTTTCAATTGCACACAGCTTACATCAGTTTGCACATGGCTGCTATTAATCAATTTATGGGAGGCCAAGGAGCACAACAAATGTAACACAGCTTAGTTTTTTGTTACTCTAGAAGTAGACAGAAATAGCAAGTTGCAGTGTCACACCAAAGCAGAAAATAAATTATGAACATATATGATAAACTCTGATTTTTTTGACAGGGCTTCAAGATTGCTTTGGAGATTTACAAGCAATTGATGCTTAAAATGGGCATTCGCTTTTGAGAGTTTGCAAAATAATTGGCTTTTCAATCAAATTTGAATCAAATAATTTCCACTGTTCGGATATTCACAATAAAATGGCGTCCCAATTTGTGATAGTGGAAAGATCCATGGTATATTCAATCTAAATTAGAAATTGCTCAGCCTGATGTGTGACTGCCACACAGTTATTGACATGCAATAATGGCATATTTTCTTGCCTGTCACTGTTGTGTAATAAATGTTTGGTAAATTCTTCATGTGCCCTCTCCAAACCTACATCATTTAGACATCATGTGGCATAGTTGATGGGAGAATATAAATTATTGAATAAGTCAACTGGAACTGGATATCAGACAGATTCACCCCTAGAACATAATTTTCTTAAGAATAAATTGTACATGCTTTGATTTTTTTTAGATTTATTTAAAAAAATAATAGGATATAAATAATAAAGGCATAGAAGCTAAAAAATGAAAAAAACATATCTACTGATAGGAGATCAGTCATGATAAGAAACTCATTCCTTTAAAACTGAACTATAAATGAACTATAAACTTACAACATCCCAGCAGCATCATGCGCTGCCTTATGCTTTGTCAACACTGACACCATGTATTGCAGGGGTGTCAAAGTCATTTTGGTCTGGGAGTCACGTACAACTTAATTTGATGTCAAGGGGGCCGGACCAGTAAAATCACTATCACTAATTAGTAACACTAAGTCCAAATTCTTCCTTTGTTTTATTGTAGAGGAGAACCTGTAAATCATATAAATCTTTATATGTAATTGTTCCTCTAAAAATACATGACAAACAGCCTGAGATTCATTAAGAAAAGTAAGTGCGATTTCAACAACACTATGCGTAAGTTCTGTCTTCTCAGTTCTCCATGCATTTTGTTGTGTTCTTCTCCTTGGCGAGTAATATCAGGGCACAGAAACATGCTGCATCCACGCCAAGCATACAGGTTTCTTACTAACATCAACGAACAAATAAGAAGTGGTCCACTTTTCTTGGAAAACCCTCCACACAATGTCCACTTTTCTCTTTTTTGACAACGACATCTTGCAGATGAAGGTGTCAGGGCCAAAGGAGAAGCAGGTAAATTTCTAACAATAAGTAAAAATGCTATTTATAGACCCGGAAGCTGCATCACTGCCATCTGCTGTAAGTTCTGAGTCACATAGTGTTGTGACATGTTGCTAACACTGACTAAAACAGTTCGCCCCTTGCAGACAATATCGGGACTGC
Source organism: Fistularia commersonii (assembly GCF_037954325.1). Taxonomy (NCBI): domain Eukaryota; kingdom Metazoa; phylum Chordata; class Actinopteri; order Syngnathiformes; family Fistulariidae; genus Fistularia; species Fistularia commersonii. The sequence goes on along the minus strand of NC_141299.1, from coordinate 9,580,837 downwards.
GTTTTTATCTTAAAAAGGTAGTTCATGATTTTTATGTTATTTTGTTCAAATTGTAGATTTATCCCAAGGGGTGGATTGGACCCCCTTGCAGGCCGTATGTTCAACACGCCCAATCTACTGGCAACCTGCAACTCTACAAAACTTCGGTCCTGGTCCAGAGGTGAAAAAAAGGGAAAAAAAAGGCTGGCCTTTTAAATAATAAGTACAGTCGCACACCCTCTCCCCTCAGATATGAACAGAATTTTCTCTATTTACGCACCAGCGTTCACTATTCACCATATGTACCACCAGGGTGCGCTATATCCAATACGAAACCAAATAACACAGTGTTACTATCTTAAAGACTGGAGTCGACAGGCGAACTTGAAATTTTCAATGTTTTTTTTGTCCAGTCGTTGTGAAAGGCATATGTGCTGACTTCAGCTGAAAAGGGTGCACAAGAACGTTGCTCTCAGATTAGGGTATACAGAGAAATACTCAAACATCCTCTGCTTCTAATTTGCATGTTTTATAAGAAGACCCAGTCTAAAACACACAGCTGGACATTCACTCCCTCTCAGTATGCCAAGGAGCAGATGTTGTGCAACTTCCTGTTTAGCGCTAAGACTAAAGTCTCCACCCCTCGTCTTTACTTGGCCACTTTCTCCAACCCTTGAGTGATCACTCACGTCAAATATGTATTAAAGCTGTCCTTCCTCCCACTGATTTGGCTGGAAACTAGAATAGCTCCATTAAAGCTCATTTTAATAGCTCGTAGTGCAACATAATGTACAATAACGTCTTACATTTGACAAGGGTAGAAATGTTTTCCTTGATTTTTAGCACAGATTCATCGAATCAAACTTATGTCGATCAGCACTGTTCAGTTTGCACCCTGTCTGGCTTTGCCCATTGGCCCTTCTTTTTAGGGCCATGTGAAATTCCCTCCTGGGCTCGTAAAGATCTATTCCATTCTAGAAGTGCTGAGTCTGTCAGTAATCGAGAATCATCGGCGTAGCCAAAAATTTTCCAGTGATCTTGAAGGCATCCAACAAGTGTACTTATTTCCCATGCTGGAGAGCAGAGCGACAAGATCATGGCTTGGAATCTTTGAACATCTAAAACCAAAAAGTATTTGATCATATTTAATTTTAGATTTTTTTTTTTTACGATGTGAATGTGTTCGTTCCACGGGCTGTCTGGTTTTGGGCATAGTTTCTTTAGGTTATTCATTAGATTAGGATAGTTGTACATCCAAGTAGAGACTTTCTATATATTATCTAAATGCAGGACAGTTTGTCCTGACGCAATCATATTCCCTCACATATATTAATTTAGACATAGGCCGTCGACAATCAGAGAGCTAGACATTCATCAAATCTTAACTGAGAGTTTTATCACCATCTTCCCTAACAATGCCAATAAAGTCCTCAGCGGGGAGAACAGGGACAGATGCAGCACAGTGTGAGAAAGGCTATGAGCATAACAAGAAAACCCACATCTGTGTTTTACTCCTGCTTTAACTAAAAGCTACAAGAATTCATCTGATATTAATTCATGATTGTCAGTAAAATGTCCATTACTGACAAAATATAACTTGCATTTAGGAAAAAAAAACTTTTGGAGAGAACCATAGAAACATATCAAAAGTCAGCCAGTATGATCCAGGGACACGGTGGAAATGGATGTTTTTATAACAGACAGTGTGCCTGCGTACGTGTGCATGCATATTTGCATGGTTGTCTGTGTATGTGTGTGGTTGCATGTGTTTGTAAATGTGTATTAGTGTCTGCATGGCAGCATAAATCTGCCCAGAGTAGCTCAAGGGTCTATCCTTAAATGAACCATCTAAGCCGGCTGTTCCATCTCCATTCTATGTAAATCACCTTTACACAAAGGGGCCTCTGGAATGTGCTTCATACATTTCACAACAGAGGGAAGTTCATATTAGGCACTGATGGGTTCCTCTGTCGACGCAGAAAGGAATTTAGGGCTTCTAGACTCCACAAATAACAATAGATCTGAAGTATAGTTCTTCCAAAACTAAAAAATTCAGTCACTTCTTCTCTCCAAAATGTAGTTATAGCTGGCTCAAGATGGTCTATTACAATTTTTTTATCTTACCACTGTAGGAATTTCCCATGATGCACTGGGGTCCTCTCCCCCACCCACATGTTACTGAGTGTACATATTCTCTGTCCAGAATTATTCTTATCAAATAATGAAATTAAATGAAATTAAGGTGCATACCAGGGATTAATATCTATCTTTGCTTCAAGCCCAAAAATAAGGCTGCAGCGACACAAGCATCTATTTGAGAGCAAACACATAGGGCAGCAAAGGGCACCTTTGACCACCTCTGTCGCAAATCAAAGGTTGCCTGTTGCCAAACTCCTGAACCAAGTTCAAAAGGGTTCCTACCTGCAGGCCGCAGTTGCATTCTGAGAAATGGCAGAGAACACACCCATAAATTCACCCACCTTCTGATTAAAATTTGGGCTTGTGGTTTGGCCAGAGTGTCATGTAAGGGATACCTAAAGAATAAATACGATTGCGTACCTCCATAAAGACTGAGTTGCCTTTGCTATTTTATCCGACTGCCCTTCAGCCGGTTCATGCAAAATCTTCCTGGCAGATATTGATAAAACATGTTGCACAAGTGGAGTATAGGTCAATGAAATCAGTTTTTTTTGGGGGGGGCAGCCCTGGATTGAGAGCAGAGGTAATTATTTTTTGACAACTTGAGGATTTAACTCATGTTTTGTTAAATATGAGGAGTTCATTTGAGGGAAAAAAATGAATTGGATATTTAATATAACTCGGTACAACCCTGATATGGTATATTTTGATTTGATTTTACTGTTTAGTCCCGAAAAAGGCACAACTTCAATCGCAGTGTAACGGTGACATGATATTAGAAATTCCACGTATCTGATCAGTTTATAATATCATGTACGCAAACACAATAAGATTTGAGGATGTGCTATAAAACAATCAACACTAACTCAATCTCAAAAGTAATTTCAAACTCACTGGATTTTAGTTATACATGCAATAATGAAACAGTGTTTCTTTTCACTGTAAATCAAATTATGATTTTTTTTTACTTTAATTATTGTAACCACCTTTAAACATAAAACATTGTCATTTAAAATACTGAACTTCTATCAATGTTTTTAATCAAATTTGATAATATATATAGTCATAAAAATTGCAATTAAATTAAAAAAATAAAAGAGAAAAGCCTGGCTTACTGTTTCTGGCCTTTTTATCTCAAGTTACCTAATTTTTGTAAAAATAAACACATCATTTGAGCTGGACGATGATTCATATGCAGCAAAATCCACTTGGCAAAGTGATTTTTGGCAAAGAGAGCATATGTCACAAAGCATCATCCCACTGATCATGAAAATGTGTTTAAAGAAACATCACACACTAGAAACAATCGAAATCCCTAACCATTAATTACTATGTTGTAGAAGGATAGAGCGGTCCACTGTGTGGTAATTCAATAAGCTCATGGCCCACTAACTAATAATATCTCTTCGCCAGAGAGCACACCAGCAGTGGGAGTGCATAGCAAGGAAGTGGCCAGGGAGGGATAAGCAGCAGGAGTGGGAGCAGGCGATCACCTCCAGAACAACAACGCAAGCCTTAACACAGCTCCTACGAGATTAAGTCCTTCGAAGAAGGATCTCCGTCTCATTTACCCATCTGTGTAATACTTTTTTGTATGTCTGTAGTGCTTCCCCCTTTTCTTTGCCTCGGTGTTTGCATTTGGAAAGAACAACCATAGAGTATCATGAGCCTGCGACAGACAGTACTATAACCGAGAGCAGAGTGAACGCTCAAGCAACCGGACGGACGCCCCACAGAGCCTGTTAGCTACAGCTGACAAGTCATTAAGAAATCTCTTCATCGTCAGTCCAGCTCAGCAGTCCGGCCATGAACCCTTGCAGATACAAACACTGCATAGATCTTCCGCACACACCAGCATAGAGTCTCCGCCCACTTAACATCAATTTCTTTTGGTAAATGAGGTTGATGTCTGATCAATTGTGTCAGTAAATCCTCTTATCCCTGGGTAAGTATCTGCAGCTCAGCAAGCCAACTGTCAAGAAGGTGGGAGGCCGAGGAGGAGGGGATGGAGATGGGGACAGAGCTCGAGAGCAAAAGAGAGGTAGAGGGATGCATGGGGGAGGGCAGTATACCCCTCCACCTTTTTCCTGAAGCACTCGCAATCCAACGAGCACACATACCTAGTGCTTCTGTCTGGCCATAGACATTAGATCATCAATTGAGTAAAGCTTCGGATGTTTCTGCAGGGCGTTACGCGGGGGAAAAATATGTAAGACAAAACCATGTTTGTTAGATTAACAGCAGACATATTAGCAACCTTCTGACTACCCTTAAACAGTCCTAAGGAGTATAGATCATAGTTTTGTGGTCAACTGAAACAAACAAAAAGCAAACACATAAAAACAGTCAGGAAGAGCTTGTGTACAATTCCTCTCTTGTTGCGAACATAAAGAAACAGAAAAGTACTTTTTTTCCTATAAAATCCCATGACTCTGACGATACTAGCTGGTGCTGCTCGAGCTGGTGAACTTCTTTGACCCTGATTTTTGCCCTGTAGTGAACTCTCGCCTGCACTTTCCCTGAAAAGAAGAGAAATGATCTCTGATACGTTTCTTTTAACCCACCACTCCACCCCATCTGCTTCCCTTTAGTATGGCAGTGAGGACACAAGCTAGGGGACATATTTCAGGGAAAAATAATTTAATCCCAAAATAAAGGCATTACTAATAGACTTGCGTCAATTTTTATTAAGAAGCAGTCTATCAATGAGGGGGTTGTAACTGAGACTGATTTGCAAGTGATGAAAAAGGTTTGAACAGTAAAGCAACAAGAGTTTGCACACACAGAGAGATCAAGCTGACCACATTGTGGAGCAATGGTGTAAAATTTTAGATTAAACCAAGTGGAATTTGTGTGATGAGATAGTAAGTGCAGATAGTCAAGATGTGTTGCAAACCTATAAAATTCAAAATCCTACAAATGTACCATATCAATTGTGGGTAGTGAGAGTAACTTATATTTCATGCATCCAATGGCAATTGGGTTGGCAGTTCCTGGCACTTCCTGTTAGAACCGATTAGAACCGTGCATTAGATTAGAACCGGTTAGAACCGTGGTTAGAACCGTGAATAACAGCTCTGCCGTCATCAGTTTGTGAGTGTGCATGAAACCCAGTGTGAAGTTCTATGAAACCGCAAGGGGATGAGGGCACTATATAAGTGGAAGCCATTTAAATTTAAGATGAAAGCACTTAGATCAAAAACATACAAACAACAAAAATATTCAGATATTCAAAAAAGGATTTGTGGTGAGCTATAAGATGGTAAAATAAACTTTTTACTGGATTTCTTTAGGAACACCATTTTTGGCATTAAATCATTGTCTGATAGTGTGCTTAGTGAGAAATTCTAAATCTACACCAAAATCTTAAGACTGATACAAAGTTAAAACTTCGGACATTGATATAAAGGAAGTTATTTAGTACAAGCAGTAAGACAGGAAGCCTTCATCTGTCTTTTTTTTTCAAGGTTCACCATCTATCAACATTTTAAATCAGCAGCATATTGTTTTTGGAAAAAAAAAAACATGGCTGTTCTACAGCCAAATCCTTCAGAACCATATTCTAAAAGAGAACACTAACTTTAATAATTTCTGATTATAAACAACCACATCAACTAAAAACACAAAGAAAAAAAACAAATCAACGTAACAAAAGTAACTATATTTCTGTAAATACTGACACACTGTCTATAAAAATGCAAAAATGGTCATTTCCTTTAGGATGATCAGCTACTGTTGCTGGGTACCACAGCACAGAAACTCCAAATTTAAGGCGATCATATGAAGACTGACAAGATACTATAACATTATATTACCACCAAGGGTACAGGGATTTACCCACTAATAACAGACAGTAGACTGTGTAACACAATATCAAGGTTGTTAAGACTCGGTTTAATGTTTTCATGATCCCCAAAATCTCTTGTCACACACTTCGCTGCAATGAACAATGATGAATTTATCCTCATATTGCAAAGTTGGATTATGGTCACAAATTATTATGCTGATCATCCATTAACAGAGGCTGGCTCTTTGTACCTGCCATCAGAGGCTCTCATTTTAGCCTCTTTTGTAGCAGCTTACATCAAAAAACCAAATGAATAAATGAAGACCTGTAAAAACCTCTGTGCTTCCCAAATACTGACAACTATTTGTTTTGGCTGGCACTCTGAGCAGAACTATTTACCACAGCGTGTACAATGTGTATGTGACTCAGATCTTCATCATCCACTCCCAAACAAATTGTCATCTGAAAAGATGCATGCGGTTGTTTTCTGTGACGGAAGAGGCAATTTTAGATTTTTTTGGGGGGGTGGGGGGCTGTAAATGATCACGCAAACTGAAGAACACAAATGCTGTTATTTAAATTCAGTTATCGAGCAGTCTTGTTACACTGTGTCTTGGAAATACAGCTTAAATATTGTACTATTGGCACTGAGCAAAACACTGCTGTTCCTTTGCCTGAACTTGCTGTTGTGAAATATGACTCTCGTTTGTGCAGCTGCCTGTCAGAAAAAAATTCAAGAATGTCGAAAAAAGTCTATTTAGGTAGGACATTGAGACATCACATTATATGCAAGTGGGGAATTGATTCTTATTGCAAACACTTTATTTTGTACTGCCTTGTTTTATTACAAATCAACATTGTTAATTTACAACTTATTTGTTAAACAATGTAATGATGTTTTTCTGTATACAACAATGGCAAGTTAGCAATTTCTATCAAAGTAAAATTATTTTCTTCATACCCTTGGGCTGATTTTCTCAGCATATGGGCTTGATTTCTAAATGTTTTTTTATTTCAACCACTCTGATACTTCCAAGTCATGCAGTAAATCTAATTTACACAACAGTACCGTGACAATTCTGTGATACTGCAAAACTCAATCTAATTTTGAAAAATTACAATCATATGAAAATAATATATTCATATATAAAGTAAAAGAATATATACAATCACAAAACAACATCATTAAATGAAACAAGAGCTGGTCTTAAACAAGCTGATCATTGCTCCCATGACTGTGTCTGATGAGATAATGCATATTAGTTCCTAGAAGCAGAGGGCCACAAAGAGATGGGTATGTGCTGCAATGTGCTGCAAATACACACACAGACACACAGGCACAAATCCTACTCTGTGACCCAGGGAGATGGACTAGGATGACCTGACCTCTAGGCCATATCTTGAAAAGAGAACCAGACAAGACAACCAGTTGCGGCAAACAATTCTAGTTAATTTGGGCAAATGAGACAACTAAAAAAAAATCATCAACAATTTAATTAGTGAAACTTAAGATAGATCATTAAGAAGCATAGTGAAGCACAAATTGAAGATGAGAGGAAACAGTTGATATTTTTGGAAGTGATTTGTGGGTTTGTTTAAAATAAAGGCACGGGCAATTAAGATCAATAGATATGTATTATGTTTATGATGCACACTTAATCAGTAGCAGAAAGAAAGAAAAGTAATGCTTATCAGTTTGATTTGAATACATTCGATAAAACGTTTAAGCGAGCACACACAAACACACTCTCACAACCACGCATACACACACAACAAAGTGCAGAGTAATCACCAAGGGTGTTGGCATCAGATGACTAAACAGGTGGGTTGTGCATTTGTACTCGTGACATTTGAACAACAGAATCAGCAAGCGTTGAGTGCAGATAGTGAGAATTGTTGACAAATAAAAAGAAATGGTAGGAAATACGTTGTTGTTGTTGTTGTTGTTGTTACTTTTAAGTCTCATTAATCTATGGTCTAAATTTGAGGGTTAAAAAAAAAACAATGGAGATTGGGGATCCTTGACTTACAATCTCTCAACTGCTGTAGAAAGAATAAATGAAATTAATTCAACTACTGCCTATCTGCAGATAAAAACACTTCAAAATAATAAATAAAAAAAGAGATGAGTATGGTTCGTCTATTACAAAAATAATCGAAAGTTAAAAAAAAAGTTAACCAGTTAAAAACCTCAGACAGGATGTAATGCAGTGAGGCCCAATCAACACCTTCCAACACAACCAAAGGGAGGAAAACACTAGACCAGAGCGTCTACTAAGTGAGGGTTGCAGAGTGACAGAAGGCAGACAGGCACAGAAAGAAAGTAGGATTTGGACAAATAATTACATTGTGAGGGAAAGAGCAATGACAGGCACCCAGTTACAGTTCTGACATCACAAGTGGGCTTTAAATTGACTTTTGAATTGAAAGCAGTGACAGAGAAATGCCTACTGTTAATATCAATAGCATGGAACATGGACAGATGTCTTTCACAAGTTATAGTAAAATGACATTTTATTTATAAATTGTATTTTTAAGTGGATACATATAAGTGCCCCATCTGGTTTTGCCATGTTCTCTACTTGGGGACAGAAATTTTAAACCATAATATCTTACACTGGGATGAGTGATTTTATCATAAAGACATCTGTCACTCCACCAGATTTAATTCTGGTCAAAGTTACAAAGCCACAGTAATGTACGCACACATCATCCTTCGCACACAATCCCATAACCATCCGCTGCTTCTTTTTTTTTCGGCAACAACAGACAAGATTAAATCCAAATACTCACAGTGGCCATAGCCGAGCTCCCTTCCGGGGCTTCCTCCATTTGCAGGTGATGCCACCGGATGCCACATGCCTTCAGGTGCAAGTGTAACCCTGGCAGGATGCCAGTCACTGAAGGAGAGCAGTCTGACTCAAGTGATGATGCTGATACAAAATAAAAATGACGTGAACCCTCCGGATCTCGACAACCTTTCAGGAATGGCAACAGAAGGGGGCATCAGCGAAGAGCAAAAGAGGCGGAGTCCATCAGCACCAGTTATAGGATTACCCAGATTATCCTTCCCCTGAGATCAATCCCAGAGAAGCACTGCTGCCCAAATGCTGCACAAATCAGCTCTTCTACCACCCATTCAACTTGTAGTTCTACCCTCTCTCTCTCTCTCTCTCTCTCTCTCTCTCTCTCTCTCTCTCTCTCTCTTTCTCTCTCTCACGCTCTCTCTACCTCCCTCTCTTTGTTTCTCACTGTTGGTAAAACTATCTCTACAGACACACCTGTTGTCCTCTCAGAACAGAGTGTCTGACATTGAGGGGAGACAGGGGGATGAGGGGCAGTGAAGGTAGGGAGGCACACACTTGAGAGTACAGTATAACTGGAAGAGTCCAATTACTTGTTCTTAAAAGGGAATGAGGCTGGAGGGTGTGATATTCCTGTCCTCCACAGAGGTTCTCTATGTGTCAGTGACATTTTATTTTGTGAAATTTCCTCATTTTGTTTCTGTTTGGCAATTTGTGACTCATCGTCACCCCGTGAAATGCACTGGCACTAAATGGCATGTGATTGTCGCTAAAAGGAAAGTATCAAAAAGTGGCCAAAGGCTAAAGAGTTCTTTCTCCCATCTGCTCCCATCCTCCAAACATCTGTAATTCCCTTTGATGCCGGGGAAAAAAAAAATGGCTAGATGTTGTGACATGGTGTGCTGCTTGTGTTCCTGCTGTTACTACATTTGTGTGTTTGGCATATAGCATTCCAGGAAGTTCGGGATTGTCTTTTTGAATGTTGGAAGATGGTCTAGCAAACATGCAGCAAAGCGAAAACCCAGATGCAAACAAGGGCCAAAAATATACCTTAAAGGCAAAAGCGAACAATGGCCGACAGAGCCTCGGGGAACTTAAATAAACTGCAACACCCGGAGGGATTTAAATTTTTAGGCTGACCTTTTTAAGGATTTTAAAAATAGTAGTTTGTTGAAACATTGCCAAAATCTGTAAAAAAAAAAAAGAACTTCATAAAGTTTGAAAAACAATGATTTAGGCTGCCTGCACCCTTGGCCTTGGAAGTGTATCATATCAACTAACCCCGGCCTTGTGGACTGGGCACTGATTTAAGTGTGCAGCTGCTCGTTTTAATTCATCCTGCCATCGTATCAAAATCCTCACCTGTTATGCCCTTCATCCTTTGCATTAGCATTGAGAAACTGCACTAAAACCGGGATGCACTTGTTTATTTTATTTCCAGCATGTGACTCAACAGTTTCTTATGGGCACGCACCTGCATGTGGTCGGCTCAGATGTCTATACCATGCAGGAATGTAATCAGATCCCCTCAGTGACAGTAACCTGGCAAGAGGCTCGGCAGCCAAACACAAGAAGACAGCAAAGTAGAGGAGACACTTGCTACCCTAAGACTCTTAAAATCCCACAGGGAGGTATTACAATAATACAGTTCTAATGAAATGCATTATGTATCTGAACCACATGGCGTGCTCAACACACAAAACAAGGTGATTGTATTCACACTTGTATCAAGGACTGTGAGGAGAGAACACCCATGAACTTCATGAACTATCATCTCTTCCCATAATAAACTGATAAACTCTTAACGGATTGATTAAGATCACATTTAATGTAAATAGTTCACAAAATATTCGGAGTACTTTATCAGTTTCCCTATTTCAACTAATCAAAGCACAGGGCGGTTTTGCTTGCGGCTCCAGTCTCTGGCTGAAATTTGAGAAACACAATGTTTTTTACTGAGTAACAAAATGCAGCTAAAAAAGAAATCTGAAATAAACAGAAAACAGCTGAAGACTAATATGGGTGTGGTTAATTATACAAGGATGTGTGCTTTAGTGTTTTTTACCCTTTTTTTAAGACCACTGTTATTCTCACTGAAGCACGATGTGAATGATAAATAGATCTGTAGAATAAAAAGAGAATATAGTATGAAAATGACTGCCTTTTTCACTGGAAGACTCATCTTCTAACAACCAATTAATCTTCCTGTATCAATTTCTACCACATTAACGGTGTTAATAAACTCTAGTAGACTTAAACTCACTAATCACCTGTTTGCTTAGGAACTAACTCCAGAGCCTAGGAGCCAACAAAATATATTTTCATAAACTGTTTCAAGCGTTTTCATACATGGCAGATGAAAATTTGTTTTGTCTATGCATTTAAATTGAAAGCATAATTAGTAAATTAGAGATCACTTGACGAATGAGCTTAGTAGCATGATTTCCTCCCAGTTACAGAAAGTTTCAAAGTCAATTTATTGATCACTAAAGGGTTTGAGGCTTCAAAATAAAAAACAAACAATGATCTGAGATCCATGATTCTAAGGTAGCCTTGCCCCGTTGCCACATGATTTTCTCATGTTGCATTCTGGATGGGACTACCTAGAAAAAAAACTAAAGATGCCTTGAAAAGCTTACACTCTTTGGGGGGCGGCATGTTTCACAGGGGTATTAAAAGTGAAAGATAAGGTTGTTCTTTCATGTACATCTATACATCCTCATTTATCAACTAGTAGAGATTTCAATGTGTGGCATATATAATTGAATTATTAGAAAAGACATAGCTTCATAAGAAAACACTGTTACAGCCAGTGGGCCTTTCAAGGTCCTCTGCACAATTAAAGCTGGAATTAAATCAAGGCTTTGACCTTCTTCACTAATGACTAATTACTGGCAATTAGCCCAGAGAATGGCCTCCTAACGCCCCTTCTTTCCCTTTCCCCTGTTCTCACAATTAGCACACACACACACACTTACTCTCTCCCTCCCTCTCACCCCCTTCCCCCTCCCCACACACACACAAGCACCTAACCAAGACTGACATACACACACTCGATCAAAAGTTCCTGGAAATAAACCTATTGTATGCATTGTGTGCCAATGCATACGTCTGCAATGAAGCAGAGCAGGTTTAAATCTAAAGAATCCCAAAGTAAATACCTGCAGAGAGACACACCCTTTACCTGTGTGGTTTACTTTGGTCTGTGGGAGTGAAGATTGCTTCATGCAGGGCCTAGAATTTAGCCAGTTAGTAAGCAGGTTTTCATACTGCCCGGACTTCTCAGTCAAATAGTCATACTATCCACATTCTTGAAGTCACATGATAGCATGGTCACGTTTGGCTATACAATAAGCTGTGCGTTACATAGGAGGGCTGCATATTTCCACGGTTCGGGGCGAATATATTGGTCTCTCCGTGCATGCGTGTGAGTGTGTGGGCATGTGTGTGCGTCAGAAGGAACTGCCGTACGATGAGAGTTGAAATCAAATTTGTTAACCTGTTTCTCCACTTCCCTTTTTATTTTCCTACCCTTTCTCATCATCCTCGTCATGACTTCCCCGATCTGTGAGCTGTGCCGGTTGTCACCATCCAATGCGGTGAGTGGGTGCACATGGGTGTCTAGAATCACTTCCACTGACTGCAAATAAAAAATGCTGAAGTGCTGTGAGGGAAAAATTGCTGATTCTACTTAAAGCCCAGGATGACTCTCAAACTTGATGGAACGAAACATTAGGGAAGGCGCAGTGGATTCAGAAACAACCAATCACAAGCCAGTTCTAATTTATCGTTGCACATTGACAACCATTAAGGGAAGGCAGATGGGTAATCATCTGACTCCAGAAGTGAGACACATCCTGTGTTGCTGAAGTGAAATGAACCAGTTCTTTCTTAAATTGATATTCAAAAGCATTTGTCTTTCTCTATAACAGCTTGATTAAACGTTCAATATTTTGGCCAGGTCCGTGCCTACAAAGTCAAATATTCCACTGAAATCGGGTTCTCATGTGACCCCTGTAAAGCCTCTGAGACAGGAGAGAGATCTTAAGACTCAAACGAAAACCACTAGCTTTTTAGAATTTAACAAAGAATATAACACAGCAGATGAAAATTGCAACTATAAGTTACAAAGAGAACTGCCACATTATGTGTACAGGCCAGCTCTCGATTATGTCACAGCCTCCAGCCGTGTATGGACTACTTTATGTGGCTCCGAGTTCTAATGAACTCCGGGGACTACATGGCTGACAAATACGACTTAGTTAAACATCAATGAAAGCAACATCAAGGTCCAATGCAGCTTTAATATGCAATAATGCCACAACCGCCTGATAAGAGTAAGAATCTCTTGGGACAGTCAATAAGAACTATGCAGCCTGGGGGAATGCTTCGTTGCTTCTGTACTCCCCGGTTCCCCTCTACAAGCTCTCCCATCCAGATGTCTCTCTCATTCCCCTGGGAGCTACATTCATTATGGAAACAATTTTCAGCCTCTCGAAATGGTGCCGACCAAGAGATCTGCGATAACACAAAGGGGCTGCACAATTTTTGCCATCAAAGAGCTATATTATTCCTTTTTATTAAATTTGGTGTGACGCTATGTTCAACTTGATACAGTAAAAGATGTTATGGATCTTCGGCGGCGCTGGAAAAGATTGTATCTTTCAAAGATTAAACCCGTCACATGATGCGTGATGCATAGTCTGTGACTGACAAATTGTAAAGGTTCAGTGTGCAAAAACAACCAAATAAATAAATAAAAGCAGGATTCACTAATGTGGCTCACTGTGTTCCACATGTTGCAACCCCCACAGGGAGGGCTGTGGTGGAGGGGTGGGGTGTTTAAGCTGTCACAAAACCCTTGTGACAATAGAAGAAAGAGCTATCAGCTGGTTCAAGGGCAAAGTCAGTCCGGAGTCCGACTCTTACTTCGCCTGACTTTTCTTTTTTTCCGCGGCGCGACCCACTCGGGCTGCGGACAAGCGGCCGCCTACGGTGAAGTTTGTTTATTTGCGAGGAGGTGGAGGGGTTGGAACCCCGCCGATGCCCTGCGCTTAAACCAAATTTCTCTGCCCAAACCGGACGAGTTGCGCGGAGGGCAATAAATTGTCCGTGTGTGTGTCGAACAGTTTAGTGTCAGACGCGCGACAAGCGGCCATAAATTACATAAGCGCAGTTAAAGTGCCAACCTCTGACCTTGGCTGACCGGCGCAGCCGCGATCACCTGACATTCGCGTCGGTCCACTTTGTACAGTCTCGTAGCGATTATTAACCGAGGCGGAGAGAGGAGAAGGAGGGGAGGGGGGACAGAGCCGAGCAGCCTGGAGCCGACGAGTAGAGTCGAGTCGAGTCGAGTCGGCGGTTAAAGTCCGCGGTCACGCTGCTTTCGGGAGCAGAGAGAGAAGACGCCATAACAAACGCGCTCCAGAGTCTCTCAACACAAAAACCGCCGGAGCGACGTGACTGTCGAGCGATCCGGAGGGGGGGCGGGATGGACGCGCGTACTTACTCAGGTGTAAATAAGGATCATTGCTGTCCATTACTGAGCGAGTTGTTGCGTCGATTTGTAACAGAGTCGCTGCTGCTCCGCATCCCAGCGCATTCCTCTCCAGTCCGACTCAACTCTGCAAGGCAAGGCGGCTCTACATGGGGGCCCAGCGAGGGGGGGGCGGCGGCAAACACAGGGCTTCTCCCAATGACAACACGGTTCGATATCAAGCTCCGGCGCTGTCATGACGAACCCCCCCAACCCCCCACCCCCCATTGTTGTTGCAATATTTCAAGCTACAATGTTGAAATGAGAGAAATCTTCCACTCGTAAAAAAAAAAAAAATTAAGAAAAAAAAAAATCCTCAATTGACCAATGAATCAAATAACATCATGTTTATCGTTGGCGCCTGGAGACGGGATATGGCTATTTTTAGATGCAATAAAGGCGCACATTGTTGCTCGGAATACTTTAAGCCTCCGAGCTAAGCATTTTCTTTACCACAGGACACTCGGGAGTTAATAGATACATTCCGACATCCTTGGGATAGGTTTTATGTTAATATGCATGCCATGAAAATGCACTTGCAAGACTTGCAATATTTAACCTAAACAGCCCACCATCACGAGTCACCCATCTTTCCAATTTGTCCGACTCCTTTCCTCTTCACATCTGACCTCCCCAGTGTTTACCTGTTGCTACCAGCGCGTCTTAAGCCGGGTACCCCCCGGAGTCCCCCACACACCCCTCTCTTCTCCACAGCGCGGGGTCACGCAGGGGTGAAGCTCCCGGTCCCTCCACGGGTTATTCAGGAGTCAAGCCGCACTGAGGCATTCACTGCCTTCAACTGTTGGAGCGGGCAGACGCTCCGTCAACGCCGTGCCGCTGACCGCTCCGCGGGCCTTTGGCCGCCCCGCTAATGGGGACCGGCACCCCCGGCTCCGCCGTCCTTGTAACAAGGAGCCATGAAAGAGCTCAGGAGGATGCTAACCAAGATGAATGGGCTTTTTTCTCAGCTCATTCTACACTAATCAGAGCTTTTCATTTGTTATGGCCTTGCGCCAGCCCCTCCGCCACAGCCTCCATTACAACCAGATAACGTATAAATTCATTAAAGTCAAAGAGGGACATTAAAGTGATCATTTGTCAGATCTTTCTTTGTGTGTCCCTAATGGTGGCACATGGTTCAAGGCATTGAGATGATTTTGGTGGGGCTCTTTTCCTCCACAGCATTGAGAGAGGAACGTGGGAACCGGGAGAAGTGTGCTATGCATTTATGATTTTTTTTATTGAAATGTTTAAATTCAATTTAAAATGCATTTTGTATAGCACATCAAAGGCCATCCTACAGTGTTCTGATTTCGTGTTTCTGTTTTTTTACCTCCACTTTATCCTCATACAAAATATCTTTTTTTTTTGCCTTATTAGAGCAACTGTTTAATTTTAGTGGCTATCAAATCAATCAATCAACTTCAGGGTCCTACTCCCCACCCCACCCCTCGCACTAACACACACACACACAAACACACACAAACTCACAGTCAATGAAGCAACCCTCCGCACTAATCCCTTTGTATTCACAGCACCGTTCCCACCAAAGAATGTCCCAAAGCCTAATCCTAAACTGAGCTCAACAAACCTGGGCCACCTGCTAGTAAGTGTCAGTGCAGCTAAAAGACCAACATAAACCTGAGCACACAAACAGTCAGCTTTGTGTCACCATAAAAAGGCTGTTCCATGCATTCATGTAGAAATTAAAATTACCCGAGTTTCTTAAAACATGTTTTTAATTTAAAAGAAAGAGCGCACACACAAACATAAAGCTCGATCCACTGTGGCCCCGTATTCCCCACTCTGTAGCCGGTCATTTCCAGGACTGAGTTGGGGTTGTGACTGTGTCGTCATGGTAGATAGGTCTCTCCATCTGCCTCTGCTGTCATTATCCCATCGCCATTACGCTTTATCGGAGGTATCCCCACCACCCCCACCTCACTGGATCCTCTTCACTTCTCTGACAACCCCTGCCCCCTGCTCCATACACAAGCTTGAGATGATAAGTGTTCTCCCTCTTTGTGTCGGCAGGGATAAGACAATGCAACACAGCACTACAGAACATCATCCATCTCATAGGTCATCAATCTGGGACACAAAAGATGAAATGTAGCTGGGACTTGCTTTTCCAAAGAGGGTTCTCTTTGCTGTGGAGAAGCTTGTCCTCTACCTTCTTTGGTCCTTTTCACAGCTACATTAGTGGCTCATCAACAAATAATTCTGCCTTGCATGGCCTCATGGGTTAAAAAGTACTAAACACATGTTAATTATTTGCAGTTGCAAAATCAGTAAATAAATATGCATGTCTGACTTTTTTTATGTCAGACACACGTCTTCAATAGAAACGTCCTCTCAATAAAGAAACATCATACAATATTATAAAATCAGTGATTCTCCCTCCTTGACAAAAAATAAAATAAACAAATCTATTTTTGTTCTGACTTCCTCATCGTCTTTATGTTATCACATTCCATTTTAATGGTAGAATTTAAGCACTCACTGAACCATTATGTGCATTTCTTCTGAAATCAGGCAAATCTGCAGATAATATGAGGCAGTTATCAAAACTGTTCATTACGATAACCATCATCAGTGGATTATTTTGTTTAGTACTGCATGATCTGATAGTTTAATGAATGCAAGAGCGTTATTGGGTATGGTCTTGTCAATCTTTGCATTATCAAATACAATTATTGATAACTGTAACAGCCTCAGTATCTCAAAAGAACAGTTCACCCAAAACTCAAATTTCTGCAATTATTTCCTCACTTCTATGCTGATAAGAGATAGCACATGTTTCTAGTCTACAAAACACTCCTGGTGGTTATTAGTTAAACAGCTGTGCCGCTTTCTCCAATCAACTGAAGTGAACAGTGACCTGTCTGAAAATGGAATATAAATCCTTTTTTTAATAAGAAAAAAAAAAAGTCACCATGCAGTTTTGGCATAACACATGAGAAGTTCGTTTAAAAAAGCCAATGTCTATCTTTAGCTCAAATGTCCACAGTAGTTTCCCAATTCAAGTTATGTAAATGTTTGCAGACGTACATTGTGCCAAATGAGCGGTATGGAGACATTTTTTGCCCTGTTGTTTTATCATATGTGAATAAACCTCAACGTTCATTCATATGAGTGAGGACAAGATGGCTGAATGTTCATCTTTCCATGAACTATTCATTTTACATTTTTTGTCTTGCAACAATCTCATAATTTGTTCTTGAATATCATGTGGGCTGTGACTGATTAACAAAGATCGTTTAAAAGTCATTTAAGAAAAGAAGGAAGAATGTTTATTTATTTCAGTATGATTACTTTAGCTTGCTAAAACTAATCGGTTAATTTTGCAGTACTATATGAAATGAGAAGAAGTCACGTTTTTTTCTCCAGCTAGATAAAGAAGAAAGGTTCTTTCAAAGCTTTAAAAGAAAAAAGCGACGTGACCAAAGCTCCTAATCCTGTATACACAAATGTGCTGTTGAACCTTTCTGACAGTATATCAGAGGTAACCTGCTAATCTGTTGACCATGTCTGGATCTGAGGGGCTTTAACCATAATCAATATGATGAACCCTGAACAGCCTACAGACAACAGGCATTATCTACGCCATTACCACACCACTTCAATCAGACTTGCTTGCATTATCATTACCAACAGCACACATGATGGACCCGATGACATGAACTTTGCAGTCTTAAGCCTGTGAGGATATTTTTTTCTTTTTTGTATTTTAGGTTTTCAATAAACCTTGGTTTCAAAACAACTTGGCTGGACACACAGTTAAGTTGGCAACAAAGAGTCTTGAGAAGCACTTAAACCAAATTTTATTTTTGAGTTATTTAGAAAATCAGATACATTATCTTATCAACATTGGTTGATTAGGTTACACTTTATAAGAGTACTGCAGACTTCTGGCAGATGGTTGACCTCTGCAAGTCTTTCTTGCTGTAATAAGTTGAGATAGGCCAGAGGCTTGTTGTTTCAGATCACAGCTGAACCAATCCAGCATGGAATCAAACAGACCACCTCAGGTTAAGCTCCATGACCCAAAATGCCCATGACGGATTAGGCCTGGTGTACACCTGCTCCTAATTTTTAGCACACATCAACTATCTGCCATTGAGGAATCAGCATGCTTTTGAAAAGACATGACATTTTCTTTTAAAAGGCAGATGAAAACATATTCACTTGTTGAACAGCCTGCTCATATAGTGACTAAAAGAATTCCATGTGAAAAGTAACACGTCGCTAAAATGGCGTTCCACCTTATATATGCTTATGTAATTTGTGTACATAGAACTCTGTCTTCAAAACCAATCAGTTTCTATATCGTTGGCATTAAAAAAATTACAACAAGTTATATGTTCACTGACATTTTCAAGTATTTGTTTAGGTCAATCCAAAAGTGACTCATGTAAAAATGACCAGGAAAGTATAAAAATTAGGTACCGGTATTTGTGAAGGTACTGTTTGATAACATCTCAGCGAGATGATATTCTAAAGGTCAGTTGAGCTAATTGGAGTTGAACTTTTACGATGTTCAAGGATTTGTGAGAGACAGGAGTACAGGGTGATAAGGAAAAAAGCATTGCAATTTTTAGCCATTCATTTTTAAACATTGTATATATCATAATAACATTGAAATTGCATGTGACAGATGTCAGTGAAGATTTCAGTCATCCTGTTCATATATTCACTAATCAGCACACATCAGCCAATTTTAAAATATATGTCTGAGACACAACACAAAAAATGAGTATGTATACAAAAACATGTAATTAAATAGAGTTAACTGACACAACATCAGTAAACTTGTCATAATCTTCTTGTTGTCGCAGCTGGACTTGAATTTCTTGAAGACTTCTTCAGTTCTGAACTGAACTGAAGAAGCCTCTTAGATGAGGGCTGAAACGTTTTCAAGCGAAGAAAATTCATTTGCCACAACAAGATTTTGATAAGAACGTCTCCATGACCTGAATGACTGAGAATCTCCATCAGTAAACTTTTTTTCTGTACAAAAAAAAGGTTTTAAAACATCTTTTGAACACATTTTTAACTGTTTACAAAGGTTCTCAGACATGACAGTGCCCCTCCAAGGACACAGAGCCTTAACTTGTTTAACCTTTTTTTTTTGAAATCGCAATATTTAAAGCTTTGTTCATTTGAACTCTTGCTTTTTCTTCCAATAACATTTACCATTTCTGCTAGATAATTACAGCCATCTCCATGTAAGAATCATGTTTGGAAACTTAATGCCATGTTTCTCCAGACATCGCTCTCTAGCCGGATCTGCTTAAGGGGATTTAAAGCCAGATGCTTGCTTGCCTTGTCGTGACACTAAAGTACAACTCATACCAGAAGTGACACGTCAGGAGGACAATAATCTGACATGATTATTCATTCATCCAGTCCATATCCACTGGAACTACATTACTGTTGTCTTTGTCCTCAGACCCAGAAGCTCCATGGGCAAAATAGACCCTATCCAAATGAAAGACTAGCTGTCGTCCAACACAGACACATTTATGTCCAAACCACCAAACCAAACTCTTCCCCTTATCAAAATAAAATAAAAGTGTTGTTTATTGACTGGCAATTACATTGGTCATAAATGAGTAAATTCATGCACATGAAATTTTCTACCAGCTGATCTGTTGTGATTCTTCATGGATGAAAGTGTGAGAGAAAATAATGACATAACTTTCAAAGATGTAAATCTAAAAGTATCAGCAATTTCTGTGAACAAAGGGGAAAAAATCCACAGGGGATACATGAGGTTTTAGAAAAACCTTCTTTTGAGTTCCTTTTGAACACTTTCGCTGTACTAGTCAAAACTCTTTCTTTTCCAGTGAAGTTTGTCAGAAAAGACAGAAGCATAGTAAAGGCCTATTATTTCACCTATTTAGCTGTAGATTTGTAAGACAGTAACATGTCTGAATAAAAGCTTCATTTAATGTAATTTAAAAAAAAAAAAGGGCTTTTATAAAAATCATAAAATACAAACAGTGACAATGACAAAAGACTAAAAGACAGGAGGGAGAGCTGAAAGTTGCAGAGATGAAGATGCTGAGGTTCTCTTTGGGAGTGATGAGGATGGATAGAATCAGAAATTAGTCCATCAGAGGAACAGCACGGTTGATGTTTTGAAGAGAAGGCAGAGGGGCCAGACTGAGATGGTTTGGTAGGAAGGGATGCTGAATATGTTGGTAGAAGGCAGAAGGTCTTCTCTTTGGTCTTCCAAAGAGAAGATTTATGGATGTAGTGAGAGAGGATATGAAGTTAGTTGATGTGAGAGAGGAGGATGCAGAGAATAGGGTTAGATGAAAAAGGTTGATTCACTGTGGCAACCCCTGTAGGGAAAAAGCCAAAAGAAGAAGATAAGGTCATATATACTGTATATAAAGATATATCTGAGGAGGTGATGAATGAGCAAAATGAGAGAACCAAGTTTAGAAGAGGTGACCATTAGAGAACATGAAGCAGCAGAGATTAATGAAGGTGAAGGGCATTGAAGAGGATCTTAGAGAGGGAGAGGATGCCTGAGGAGTGGAGAAATGCGCTAGTGCCCATTTTTAAGAAACAACAGAAAGGTGCAGAATGGTGGGAATCATAAATAGTCGATGAGCCATACAATGAAATTAGGGGAAAGAGTAGTGGAAGCTAAACCCACGGAAGAGATTTGCTTTTATAAGCAGCGATATGGATTTATGCCAAGAAAGTATAACAAATGCGGCATTTGCTTTGAGAATGTAGATAGAAAACAGAGTAGGTCAGAGGGAGGTGCATTGTGGCTTTGTAGATCTAGAAAAAGCATATGACAGGATGCTGAGAGAACTACAGTACTGTCTGAGGGAGTCTGGAGTGGCAGAGGTATGTTAGAGTGATGCAGAACATGTAGAGGAGCTGCAAGACGTAAGAAGGTGTAAGAGCTGTGAGGTGTGCCATAAGTGCAATAGAGAAATTGAAGGTGGAAGTGGGACTGCATCACTGATCAGCTCTTAACTCCTTCTTCTTTGCTATGGTAATGTAGAGGCTGACAGATAAGGTCAGACAGGAATCTCCATGGACTATGATGTTTACAGATGACATTGGGATCTGTGGTAAGGAACAAGTGGAGGAAAATTTCAAGAGATGGAGGTATGCCCCTGGAAGGAAAGGATGAAGGTTAAATGCAGCAAGACAGACCAAAGCAGAACAGTGAGACAACACAGAGTAGAGATAAAGAAAGTTCAGTATTTTTAGTACCAAGAATCAAGAGCCGAGATCAAAGTGTGGAAAAGAAGTGAAGAAACACATTCAAGCTGGTTGGAATGGGTGGAAGAAAGTGACAGGTGTGATGTGTGGTGAGAGAATATCCGCCAGAATGTAAGGTAAAGCGTACAAAACGACGGTGAGACCAGCAATGATGTATGGTTTAGAAACAGTGGCTTTGAGGTAAAATCAGGGGGCAGAGCTGGAAGTAGTAGAGTTGAAGATGTTGATGTTCTCTTTGTGAGTGAGGAGGATGGATAGGATCGGGAACAATTCCACTTTTCAGAGGAGGATGCAGAAAGCCGGGTTAGATGAGCAGAGATGATTCACTGTGGTGACCCCTGAAGGTAGCAGTCCAAAGGAAAAGAAGATGTAAACATAATTGGTCACCAAAGTGTTTTATTTCGGTTGTCACCAGGGCTGTCCCGTCAAATGTAGGATACGCTTCCCCTTTTGTGGTTGTACCTGGAGTACCATCCTGCAACCTAGTGGTCACCTAGTGGCAACACCAGCACTGCACTCTAACCCCGCCTTACGCATTTTCCCACATTTGTCCCTCTGTGCTACCCGTACATCTGCGATGTCAGACGTGTATGTTTGTGTCTGAAAGAGGAAGTTCTCTAGTACGACAGCTGTGAGACCAGATAAAACTTTGCTGTAATCGCAGTTTATAATTCTCAGATAACTAACTAATGAATTCAAAGAAGTATGTCGTCCGACCTAACCTTATACATCGATAGTCATAACCATCATCCTTTGATGGAAAGCGAGACTGATATGATATCCGTCGACCAGGGACACGAGTGGGGTAAGAGAAAAGTCTCAATGAATTCATAAAGGAAGTGGAATTACCTAATTGCTGTGAGCCAACAGAAGCGTGGTCTTAAATATACAGTTACTCTAAAACGTACGGTCTCGATAAATTGTACAAATTCCTCGGTTTACCCATGGATGTAGCATTAGCTTTAGCCTGTGTTAACGTTAGGACATAAGGTGATGTAATCAGAAGGAACATCAGGAGATTATTGTCGAATCTGTTTGTTTACTACGTTCATACTGTTTCTTTTTGTAATGTTTTCACCACATTTAGTAAATGATATAACACCGTCACATGCAATTCATTATGGCACTGCTCGGGATGTTTCTTATGTAAGGTTGCAATACCATGTACAATCATACATACGAAATATTACCCCTCGTAGGACTGTAATATTATACTATGGTATTCAGTATATGGTATTATAATACCACGTGGGTAGTACTCCATTGTATTTTTGTTAGTGGACTATATTGTTCAGATTAACTCACACGGTCCAACACATAATTTAGGTAGATCACTCTTTATATGGCCCTTATTTCTACCTCAGAGACTAGCAGTGTTTCCTTCTTCCATACTAATGTCAGAGAAGTATTCAGGGGATGTTCTTTGCCTGTAAGTAAAATGAGCACCCTTGTTATTTGAATATAGAAAATTGCGTCATTTTTCAATGGCTCATGGTCTTCTTCAGTAATTGCAGCCAAACACACAAAATATTGCAGTCCAGTTACCATACCATACATAGTTTTCATAATCTAATATCATTGTTCTTTCAGTCTTTATCCAATTGGGCCCAATACTTGACATCAACGCTCAACTTATCGACTATAGTTTATGAAGTTTCCCTATGTGATATCATAGCTTCCTGTTTGACACAATGGCCATGTTCTGACATCACAGCTTCTATCTTACATTATAGGAAAACCTTGGAACTCACTATTACAGTGGGCCGTTTCCACCTTGTGTGCCAGAGACCCAAATAATACATGACTATACTACTTGCTAGGCAGAGGAATACAAAAATATATATATTTATAATAAGATAGTTAATTAACTCGGACATTTTGTCCCCAAAGTGCAACAGGGACAACTATCTTACATTAAACATTTCTTTAACTGATTTAAAAACAAAATCCTCACTTAAACTTGAAACTTCGTGTCTTAATTCATGAATATATATATATATATGTTTGTATATATATATGGATATATATATGTGTTTGTGTATATATATATATGTATATATATGTGTTTGTGTATATATATATGTGTGTATATGTATATATATATATTGTTTGTGTCATATATATATATATATGTATATATATATATACATAATGTTAACCAGCAGTGCAGAAAATTACCAATTCAAAGATTCATTGTATAATGAAATCAAATCGAAACGTAAAGTGGTGAAACCGTAATCGAATCATGAGGGCAGTGAAGATGCACACCCCTAATTTTAATTACTGTCACGGCAATTCCAGATAGATAGGATTAGAAATTGGTGTGTTTGTAATTGTTTTCATGGAATAAATTCACATTGTTTGTCTCAGAAAGTTATGTTGCACTAGGTTAGCTGTGGCATTGAATTTCTCAAAATTTGATTTCCAGGACACAAATTATTAATCTGTTAATTACCTCCAAGTTGCACCAATCAACCTTATTATAATGTTTCAAATCTTATTCACTTGTTTACAATTGATAAGCAAATACTAATAAGATACCACCAATACCTCCACAAAAGTGAACACTTGCTCAAGATAGGTTTGATTTGTGTTTTCAGTTCCTCACAGTTGTTTGTTGCAAGTTTTTGTTGAATGTCATTAATTACATTTTGTTTATCTGGCTTTTCTTTACACAGACTTTAGCCTTTTTGATGAACTCAGCAACCTGGGAGATGCAGATGAGCTGCTTGCAGCCCTTGAAAATTCCGGCTCTGTGAGTAACTCAATATCGCACGTGAACTGTCAACAGGAACTCAGTTTAACGTCTACAGGAGCCAATAGTAGTTCTTATAAGCAGCAGGAGGCTCATTATAACAAAACCTTTATAACAAGAGAAGTACAGCATGCTGCACAACTGTGAGCATGCTCAAAGAGGTTGAGTTAATACAAGATAACCGGTCATTGTAAAAAGGCAACTGTAGCCTTTTACATCACTGAAGGAGATTATTTACATGTTCTTGACAGCTTTTTGTGTTGCATCTATAAGTAAGAATTACAGTATACACATTTCTGCTATTTTTTTTTCTCAAGACTGACCAACTATGCATGCCTGTTTGTTGGACAATAGCTTGGTATTTATGTGAGATACAAGAAACAATATTTTGACCTGAACAAGACTTTTATGATTGGTATTACTGGTTAATATGTTTGACATATCTACAGCTTTTGTTGTCTTGACAAATGCTATTGTGCTGGTATGATACATTTACAATATTATCCCCCTTCCAAACCATGCCATTTAAGAATATTTGCATTCCAAGAAAACACATTGATTGAAGGTGTGTTTTCTGTCTCAGGTCAGTGAAGCTCTAGAGTTTGAAACTGTCTTAGCTTCCTGGGAAGATGTGGATCCAAGCCAAAATCGCACAGGTACAGTGAAATTAGCTTCGCAGTTTATAGTGCAAAATATGTGGGTGTCTTTTATCAAAAATATGGAAAACACAGAGACACTCACACTTGTGTGTGTTAAAATAGTTAAAATTAGAGTTTAATTTGAATGTAAGGATACATGCAAAAGTCATTCCAACAGCTCCACTTCAGCTCACTTTTCCAAGATTGCATTCTCAATGTGACAGCCTTGTCCTTGTGCATCCAGATGGTGAGGGGAATGTGGACTCTCTCTCACCTGCTCATGCTTTCAGCCCAAACTCCTTCCCTGCCTCGGTGGAATCAGTATCCCTGTACTCCCTACAAGTAAGTCACTGTCCTCAAAGCGTTTTCCCTTTTTGTTCCGAGCATTTGATTTGTGTTTCCAAGGTAAATTTTATGTCTTTTTTCAGTCTTGAGTATTCATATGGGTTCACTGTGTTTGAGCAAGAAAAAGCCTGGTCCAGATGGTGTCCAAACACTGACAGCTGCTATCCGCCTCTGCTAATAGACACACACATATTGGATACATATGCACACCCATCCACTTGGGAGGCTTATTATCAAAAGCTTCAAACACCTTGTCTAACTAATAATTTGCTGTCCATCTGAGCGATGACCCGACTCCTCCTTCGAAAAAAGGTGCTGACAAGTTAAGCATTATTAGCATAATTCAGAAGGCAGATGTCTTCACAGTGTGCCAGATTAAGGTCATGGGTTACATCTTTGTCTACTAAGTAAAACTAGATCAAGTTTATTGTGATCCCAAGGACATTTTGCCCCATTGATGTCATTGCCTTTTGAGTAAAGACATGACATCGGTTTTGTTTATGTTCAAAAACAAATGCATTGATAGCAAAAACACGGCGACCCAGGCCATTGAGACTGATACAAACAGATATTCCCTCGGTAACTTTATATGTAATCAAAAATAGTTCAGGTACAAGTTAAAAATTAGTCTTTTTAACCTGATAAGGTTTTGTGCAAATAAAGAAATGTTTTCAACTTACCTAAAACCTTGAATATTTATAGAAGCCACATCCAATGAGCTTTGGGTTCCCCAAAATTAGTTTTATTTCTAAAACAAGACATGCTCACCAGGTACTGAAGCTAATATTTCTCCAACTAGGATGAGGCTCTGTCACCACAGTCACAACCTTCGCCAGGTTCAGTCTGCTCTGAGTCCTCTGGCTTTTCTGAAATCCCTCTTCCGACTAAGAAACCCCCCAAGAAAACCAGCGAGACAACAAGAGGTGAGGCTACATGAACCACTGCATTGATTCAGCTACATATCTATATTTGTCATTAGCTTGGAAAGCTCTAAACTCTGGTCAAATATTCTGTCACTTTCTACATTAGTTGGCATAAAATCATCTTCGCTTGTCTCATGCATAACCCTGTCCTCTTACATATGAAACAGCCAAGCTGTCCCAGCAAGTCAAGAAGCCTATTCAGTTCGGTTCAAAGGTTATCCAGCCCAAACCACTGATTTCAGCCATGCCTTTGGCTCATGCAGCCACTCAACTGCAGGCTCAGGCAATCATCATCCAACCCCTGCAGGCCACGGTGCTGCCTGTAGGCAAACCAGCTCCAATCAGCATCCAGCCAGCACCCCCCTCAGGTCAGACCTCACACTGCATCATATTTGCATCATAATTCATTGCCTTGTATCCTACCATATTGCATCAGAACCCTGTGTTCAATTTATATGCATCTGATGCCATCAACCAATGTGATCTTAGTACATCATAATGTTTATTTCATTTTTATTCAGCGATAATGTGATATTTAATTTTTTTGTGGGATGTCAGTTATTTCTTACTTGAAACAATAATTTGCAGTTTTGTCTTTTAGACAGCAGATGGTGCTCTAAGAGTATATTTGGTTACTTGTCCTCATACTCCGTGCTTTCAATTCTGTACTCAAATACGTATCAACACATCTGTGAATAAGATGTTATATCATTCCTTTATTTCTATACGTATTAAGAACATCCCAAATGACTGAAATCTAATAAAAGAAAATCCTTAAAATGTAGGAGTATACCAAGAAAAGCGCATCCAACATGTTGTATCAGATACTTTTGGTGTGCTTTAAGGTGTTTGTGTGTGCCATGTAACGTATTTAGAGTCAGTATGGCCTTTTTTTGGTGAGGACATCCTAATTTACCAGTTTGGCACCCCTTTGTGTGTTACATCAGCCACCTCTGAGCCAAAGTAAATACTTATGTCATTGCCTAGGATCAAAGTGGGTGGAGTATCTGACCTCTCTGCTTGAATTTGAACTTGGCTCACCAGTCTGCTTGGAAATAGCAAAGATGGCAGATGGCTGTAGCCAAGACATGAACGCTTAGGGCCTCAGATGGAATTCTTCATTAACGTATTCACTGCTCTACCTGTATTGCAAGTGATCCACTTGTTTAGTGTATCTATAGATAGCTGAGTATTAAGCCATTCGATTTAGACGGATTAGAGAAATTTCGTATTTATCCTTGCATGAAAAAAATCCCAGGTTTTGAGGCATACCATAAGGTTTGAATTGGCTAGACTGGCTAACACCAGTGTCTAAAAGAACACAATTACGAATCAGGGTTGCTGGTTGCCAGTAGTTCATATATAGTGGTAAAGATGGACATTTTTGTGTCACATTAACATTTTGCCAGTTTATTTTTAGTCTTTAATCTGTTCAAATGTTAGCACATGTTCATGTTTATCTGCACTCATTGCACATGAAGCTTACCCACCTCTCAGTTTGGAATGTGGAAGTTTAAGACCACAGGTCAAGATAGTAAACATCTCTTCCACCTGTATTTTAAACACAGTGAGAGCCATTAAAGTAAAGGGGTTAATGTAGGTCACCAGTAGTAAGGAGCTGGACTACCATCTGCAGGATTTTTAAACAGAAACTAGATAGGGTTTCCAGGTATCGTGTATAGTATTAGCCAACATGTAATGCCAACATGTGATATATGGTAAAAACATAGTTGAATATTACATTCACTTGTATGTGTTAGAACAATGTTGAGTATTGCCTGCACAGTTGAGTATTGCCTGCACTCATGTGTTAGAACAATGCAAAAGAAACCCATGATTACGCTTTTGATTTTATCAGTGTTAATAATACATCATGTATGATAGTTTAGCTTGACCTCATAATTACAATGAGAATGTTTCATTGTTCCCAGGCCATCCAATAGTACTGAGTCAGCCGAGCCACTTGCTACAGATCAAACCACCGCAGGCTGTCACTGGCAATATGGTCACCATGCCAGCACTGGGCCAGGACAGGTCTATTGCTGCTCCAGCAGTCTCCTTTGCACTTCGAACATCTTCAGATGATGATGTGAGTTCCTTTCACCCACTTATACACCAAATGTTAAAATTAATTGGGTTTAAGTTGGAGTTACTGAAGAACTTAATGTAATATCACTGCCTTAATCAGAGCTTGCAGGTATAAACATTTGAACAGCTTTACAAGGGTGCTGCTGTTTTACAAATATGTTTCCTGCTGTAGTTTCATTATATCCTATCATATGTATAAATGCAACTCAATCCCAGTTGTGCGTCCACCCCACTTTGAGTTACAAACTTGACCGAGATAAACATCACAGTAATAGTAACAGTCAGTGAAAGATTCACTCACTCCCTCTATACTTCTCTTTCTCTCTGTAATTTTTTTTTTTCTCACATTTTCTTTTAAAGGATGTCATGCTCTTTAACTCAAGACAGCCCCTTAACTACAAATTGTTCTCTGCATTTTATTTGACAAACCTCTTTGATAGTAGTAAATTGTACTTTCAAGATTAGTTTTGGTGAACGTGCAAGGACTTGCCCATGTGCATTTTCCAGCAGCTGCATGCATGGGTTGTGAAAATTCACAGTTGAAATGGATCTTGTCCAGTATAAAAGCTGCCAACTTGACATATTTAATACTTTTTTTTTTATTTCACAAGACATTAACTTTGTGTTAGTGGTATGATATAAAAATAAAGGGAAAAAGTCTTTCCCATTATTTTTGGTGATGACTGTTTTTTTCCACTCTGGAATACAGCTTATTGCACTCTATATAAAAAGGTTTAGGAGTCAAAGGAGTGTTCCTTTGTTCAAGGACAAATTAAATTATGTGAAATTAAATATCCTTTTCTGCCATTCATTTACCATCTATTTATCTATTCACAATTCATTATAGAACGGTTTACATGTGACTTTTCCTTACCTGATGACTTTTGTTTGAACTTCAAACTGTTTTAAACAATTGTATTTTGATTTTATCTATTCATCTCAGGCCTTGTTTCCTTTGTTGGTTTTCTGTCTTTGAATCTATTCTTCAATCTTCTCTGCTGCCAGTAGAAAACACTGGAAAGATGACACATCTTTATTAAAAACAAAATAAGGTCAGTCATTTTAAAGCAAATTATTGTTCATCAGAGTGCAACAATAAAGTGTATGACAGGTTTCATGGCCAGTAACAGTCCACACATGATAATTACGGCCCTCTGCTTTGTTTTTATCCGTGGGGTTTACTGGAACATAAGACGCATGTTATGTAATTGTAGTTCAGTGAGCGGTTATAGTTTTGTGGGACAATATCCTTGTGGATGACAGAGGGCGTATCCTTCCATGTTGCTTTCCATGGTGATGTCAGGACAGCTGCAAAGAATAGAATACCCAGAAAAAACATGCAAGGCAAGCACAGTCTCCTGAGCTTCATAATTTCTTCTTCTCAACACCCTATTTTTTCCCAGGTCTTTGCAACGGCATGCACTGATAACTGCAGTACCTTTGAGTTGACCTTGTAGAACTTGTTAAATTTAAAGCCAAATCATCTCATTGGTATTACCATTGCATTGTCTGTGAACATCTTGTGTTGTGTAAAACACAACACAATGTTGTGTTTTACCTGCCCCCTCAGTCTGTATTATTAGTAAAAATACTTGTCATTTTAACAACTTTAAATTAATGTTTCCCCAAGAAGATATTGTCTCATACATGGCAACGATTGACCTGCGGCTGTAAAAATAGTTGTCCAGTTATCAAGGGAGTAATAGAGTCTGGGGAAGCACTTCTCATTCCATACCTTAAGATTAATGGTGGATATCCTAAATCCCTGGAGGCCAGCGCCACAATGCCTTTTAGCTGTTTGAAAAGCTGACCGAGTCAGTAAAGTTTGCAATTTGGTAACCCAGGGTTGATTTACATTTATTGTAAGGTAGAAAATAGGACTTTGAATTTACACTTAATCACTCACAAAAGAAGGTTAGTAGCTGGTAAAGGCAGTATAAATAGCAAACAGTTGTACATGGGATATAGTGGACCTCTGAGTTAGGATCCCAGCTTACTGTTTTTGTGATATGCTATTACTGTGTAGACGAGCATTTGTGCCCGCTGCACCTGTGTTCACTTTATAACCTCTGTCTCTCAGCTCCAGCACGGTGAAAGACTTGACAGGGTGGGAGTTCATCAAATTCAAATGCCTGTTAAATATGGCATGCCAGTGCCAGGTGTTGGTGCATGTTGTATCTACAGTATGTCAGTGTGTCAGCGTACCATTCTGTTTTGGACAAAACGGCTGCTTTAGATTACATGCCTAAGACAGGTGTCATACAGCATGAAGCTTTTGCGACAGCTGTAAACAGCCATTACTGACTGCCATTATTGACTGGGTCAATGTAATAGGCCCTTAGTCAACCAGGGTTTTTTGGTATTTGAGTGTGTGTGTGTGTTTACGTGTCACTGTGTGTGTCTGTGTGTCTGTT
This sequence comes from Fistularia commersonii, assembly GCF_037954325.1. Taxonomy (NCBI): domain Eukaryota; kingdom Metazoa; phylum Chordata; class Actinopteri; order Syngnathiformes; family Fistulariidae; genus Fistularia; species Fistularia commersonii. Next base: position 9,550,175 of record NC_141299.1, on the reverse strand, counting down.
GCACACTGAAAATCAAACCAGCCCAGGGCTTTGGGGGAGGGGAGCACAGAGTATGATTTTTAGAGATCTTCCCCACAGAGAATTAAACTTTTTTTTTATCTAATAAGTGTATTTTGCATTGGTGTTCGGGTTTCTGTCAAATTGCTTTATTGTATTAAAAAGAAATACAGCATTTGTTTTTTTAACCTGTAATTCAAAGTATGGCCTCAAAACAAATTCAGGGGAAGTGTGTTCCAATGGTGTAATAATCAAAAAATACATCAAAGTGGATTTGCCCAAATTATTCATTAGAGCCATCGCAAAAGTCAATAGCTCAAAAGCAAACAGAATATCTCTCTTTTTGTATCCATTGTTGCCTGAACAACACAAGCAGATTGACCTTATTTTGAGTATTTCAGTGATACACTTGTTTTTGCACCTATTTAGACTGATTCATTTGTGAATCATCGCATCCCAGATAATACGAGTTTCTCCAGTCTTCTATTGTATACACTAAAGAGTAACTAAAAACGCAGATCATGGCTTAACTGAACACACTGGCCTGGTTGTTTAATCTCAAAGCACTTGCTGCTACTTCTTAATATTCTCTAGAACTAGCCAGGGTTTTTAGAACATGATGGTGTCATTCATTTTGCCTATAGACCCTTAGAAACGGAAATCGACGTTTATGACATCTAGTAAAATAAGGAAACCTTCTGACTCCACCTTGTTAAATAAGGACCTTCCTATTTAGCATAGGTTAAGTTCAGACCCACTTCCTCACTTGGTAAAGCTCAGGTGTGGGAAAAGTGCCGAGGCACAACAGCATAAACATCGGACATGCTGGGATCTGTTGGCTGTTCAGTTTGGCCTGTAAACACAAGTTATGCTTCCCTACTTGAACAACATTCACTGTTCAACAGGCTCTTGCACAACATCTATACAGTTACACATATTTTACTTATTGGTGTGCTTTGTTTACTCTGTCTTTTTGGAGCATATTGGAGTCTGGTGGTGGTTCTTGGTTAATAGGAGATTGGCATGGTTTTGATGGATGGTAAGGCACTACCAATTGACTTTTCCCAGCAGCTCTTTCCAGTGACGTTCATCAACAGATGCCACTGCCATTTCATCCCCTGACCCACATTTTACTCCTCAGTCTCCATTGTTGTCTTAATCTTGAACACCCCCCACCCCCCTGCACACACACACACACACACACACACACACACACACACACACACACACACACTCACACACACACACACACACACACACACACACACACGCACACACACATGATCAGTACTGTGTTGCTCCATTCCCCCACACTGCTTACTTGCAGCGTTCCCAGGCTTGGTCTTGTGGCTCGGCTCCCAGATCCAAGCTGGGAGACAGAGGGGTTTCTCAGGAGACAGAACACAAATACAGGGATCCAAATAACTTAATCACCACTGGGACTATTAGGCCAGGATCTTAGACTTTCGCCCTAGGGAGGGTGTTTGTGAATGTGGGGCAGCTGAGGGGAAGCTTGGAGCTGGTTGAACTCTGAAGGTGTTTTGCGAAAGCTAAAATTTGTTGTCTTTCACTTTTTGCGTTTTGTTTTAGCTTACTTAAAGATAATTCACTCAGCAATTTAAACTGAGCTCCTGGTTCACTTTCCTCAAATAAATGGAATCCTCGTGCTCATTTACCCTTCAACACAGGTTTTAATCGGTCTCATGTTTATTTACTCTGTGCTTTACTTAAATACAGTACATTTGGTACTGCTTAGCCCTGATTTGTTAGCCAGTTCTACATTCAAACTATGCTGAATAAAACTTGTTTATTTGCAGGTTGATTTAAATGTGAATGCTCTAGTTACTGCAATCAGGACTAACTAGAACTTATCTTTTTTTCTTTTTTGAATCCAGGCCCACATTGTATGAAGTGCCTGAGTGTTTGAATGTCTCTGATGTTAACTAATTTCTCAGACTGTGACACACTTTATAAACACATCTGACACACAGAGAACACAGGAATTGCAGGTGACCTACAGACCCTCTCAAAGGACTCTGAGTGTAAATGTGCTTATGCTGAAGCTTCACAAGAAGAAGTGAACACTTCACTGTTCACTAAATAGATTTTGGGGGAGAAAAGTAAGGTGTCATGCAGCTCTTCTAGTTGGGTTAACAAAGCTAACTTTCATATTAAGCAGGAATCCTCAGGTTGCCATTCAAATTTAACACCTCTAATCTAAAATAAAACAATGAGGATATGAAGGTAGTTGGGGTGAGAGATGAGGATACAGAGAATGGGGTTAGATGGAGAAGTTTGATTCGCTGTGGTGACCCCTGAAGGGAAAAGCTGAAAGGAGAAGAAAAATCTAAAATAAAACAATACAAAATACATATCCAAGAGATATGTCCAGCATTGCTGTGCTTGTATAAGATTATATGTATCAGATGAAGAATGACTATATGAATTGAGGCTTTTTAAACCAAAAGCTCTCCAGGACATCGATAAACATGAGTGGAACCCACAATCAGTAGTCTTTTAACAAGTGGTAGGCACTGTAGACTCACAATAGCTGCTTCTCTTGCCTGTTTGGATAACTTTCCACCAAATACAACCAGATGCAATAAATACATTGTAACATGAGTCATTGTATTTAATGGCAGGTGTTCTTATTGTGTCCCATTTCTTTTTTTCCCACCTGGTGACTTTAGTCAAAGTTGTCCCAGCGGCAGCAGCGCATGATAAAGAACCGTGAATCTGCATCCTTGTCCCGGAAAAAGAAAAAAGAATATCTGCTCACCCTGGAAGCTCGTCTGAAAGTGGCCTTGTCTGAGAATGAGGTACTGAAGAATGAGAATGGTAAACTCAAGAGACAGCTTGAAGGCCTGCTGAGTGAGGTGAGAATCTACAAGCCACAGCTTTTCACATACCAAAGAACAGTCCAAATGAGTGTGAATAGACTGAAACAGCTTCCACTATAAGTGTGGTCCTTATGTTGACAAAAGAAATTAAAGAATATGTGCTTTAATTAATGGCTTGTCTTTCATGACTTCTTGTTTCCACAGAATACGGTGTTGAAAGCAACAGCCCCGAAGAGAAGAGCAGTGTGTCTCATGGTGGTGTTGGTGTTTCTCATGCTAAATGTTGGACCAATGAGGTAGGCTAATAAGGCTGAATTACTGTGTGGTGACTTATTTAGTATATCTAACTGTTAGCACCAAACACCATTTTATTTAGAGTCCATCAGCTGAATGCCAGTTCTAACCAAATGGACCACTGTTGATTGCAGAGCCTGTAGCACAATATTAACTGTTAATGGCGATTTATCATGAAAACACAATTATTTGATCGCGGGGGCAAACACATGGGAAGCCCAATGACTCACTGCAGGGAATCCCATCCCTTATGTAAGTCATTAGGCAAAGCTGTTTATTGGAAACAGAGCATATTGTTTCCCAGAAGAATAATAGATGTAACGTCTTTCTCTCCACAGCGATTCAAAATTTAATCGTTAGAATAATTAAATGGCAAAGGATGCTTAAAACTTTTCCCCCAAATATTAGGTAAGTCTTGTTGCAGGCTTTAATTTCCTTCATCTATAACAAACAAAGAACTTTGATTAAGAAGGAGCCCAATAGAGCACACACTGCTGCATTTCCCCCTGTTTAAACCTGTGCAGTGTGTTATTCTCTGTCTTTGTTCACCCTTGTAGTTAATGCCTGCCTTTTTGCCAGAGGAACCACATTAGCTGAGAGGAGAATAAACATTTACCACCTTGGAATGTCAAAAAAACAATAATTTGAAGCTACAGTCTCAGTCTAAAATATATTAATATGGCACTTCCTCTTATCTTTGGTTGTTATAATAACATTTGGGACAAATTCTAATGACGAATCCCTTTCACACAAGGGAAAAAGAGCATGATCCCAGCCAATTTGCACTTGCTCAGTACACAAACTCCAGCTCAAAGGCCATCTCCATCTATAATGACGGATTCTCAGTTCTCATGTTATAATAATGTTTGTTTTCTCCAGGGTAAAACTTGTTGGCTTTGATAATCTTCATTCTGTGCTTGGAATGTGCACTTTTCAGTTGTTGGATCCGATTTGCCTTTTGAAGAGTTTGCATATGAATCCTATGAATATGTTTGCTTTTGTGACTCAAGTGATATTCTCACCAGCTGAATTCTGTATATGTCTGTACCTTCTTGCATCTGTGTATTTTGTGTAAGGGCTCTACTTTGGAATGTAAAATATTTCCGCTTTTGAGATTCGATCCCTTTGAAATGAAAATGCCACCCAGTGTAGTAATAACACTGAAAGAGGAAAGAGTAGTGTGCATTTTTGCCGGTGTGTGTGCCCCAGCATGCTTCGGGTTTTGTAGATCAGAGTTCATCATTGTGCTTGTGGCTAAAAATGAGAAGCCCTCCTGTGCACAGGATGTGGGCCACATGGAAGTCAATGGTCTTTTCAGTCCAGTACCAAGCTCTTTAGTAGTTGTTTCCACCCTGTGAAGTGGCCTAATTTCCCCTTAGCCGTCTTCTTATTCATCTTATCTGCCTTGGATTCCAACAGCTTGTTTCAAGGAGGCTCAGACACCACCCTGGAAGTTGTCTCTACCCAACACAGTAGACACCTTTTGGGTTTCTCCTCTGAAACAGTTCCTGATGATATGGGTCTTGATTCCCCCATCAACAGCCCCATCAAGACGGCTGACAGGTAATGAGTTCATCCCCGACAGCACCCATAATATGGTACTTACACCATATCAGCGGTCCAGGATACACCTGTAGTGGTGCTTACCCTGAACTGATACATCTCGTTGCACCACATGTAAACACCAATACTGGCAAGTTTATTCAGATATTTGCCTTTCAAATGCCCTCGGGTTTATTGAGCAATTCAAGTTTTGGTTGGTGTAACAATGTGGGAAATTGAGGTCAGGACCTGTTTGACATCCAGCTGTATATCACAAGTAACAGTTTCTCTTTTTATGGGTTATATATTTGTCTTTCTTTTTGCAATTACAATAGAGGCTAAACAGTCCCATTTTTGTACTGCATAAACATTTTTTTTAGTTGCATATTAGCTGCACACCCACTTCACAAAAATGATGTTTTTCAATGTGGTCAGACACTCTGTGGTCCTGCCAGCCTGTGTTTCGGACATATATGCAACATGCAGGTTATGTCACATGTTAATGCAGACCATTTGTCCACAGTATCAGGTTTCCTTGCACTATTAAGCCAGTGCAGACAGGAAGGAACACATTAGGCTTGATAGACCGGGTAACAGCACCAAACGCTGTTGAGAGTACCATATGCCCTAATCTCACAGCCTGTCCAAGCAGGATGGTTTCTGTTTGCAGTGATGCTGATATGGGCCTCTCTCTCAGACAGATGATCAGCCCACTGTGTTATGACATGTCATTTTACAGAAAGATTTCCAGAACATTTTGAGATTCCAATGCAAGGTGTCTTCAACATCTATGCTAAGATCATTGAGGCCCAGTGGGCAGATTACATCAGTGGAATGGAATTTTCTACGAAAGCTTGTGCAGGTGGCCTCAGACTGTTTACAGCCAACAATAACATCATTATTTAATGATCTGTTTACTAGTACAAAAGAATAGCAGCTCACATAAACGTATGATAAATTAATGCAAAGAAGTTTGCCACAAACACATGATATATGTAAACCCAGTCATTTTTGTTCATTGACTCCATGTTTCATTTGGTCATTAAGCTTAGATATTCTTTCAATGCCAAAGATAATCGTGCATATCCAGGCAAGTCCAGCAGTCATTGTTAGAACCATCAAACTTCACTTTTTAAATGACAAAGAGTGCTGATGGCACATCAGTTTTTGGACCCACTTGGAGTACCATCATCAAATGGTGTAGAAAACAAATCAATTTTTTTAATGCAAATCCACTTCAAACATGTTTATGCTGTTTATTTTTCAATAGCTATAATTATTCACAGTAATTTGTTTTCTCCGCCAACTTCTCAGCCTTTTCCTGTCTCCTCTATCCCACTTAACAGTGCAAGTTTTCCAACATGGGTCATATAAAAAGAATATCTTCTGGTCCTATCTAAACTAGACTACTAATACAAAGTATGGCAGTTTTGAGTTATATGTTTGGTAATCAGCAGGTAAGCAATGTTAAAGGACCAGAGATGGTATACCAATGTATAGTGTAGTTTTGTTTATTGAAAAGAAATCTGAATAGGTTGGCTGCATGAATAAGAATGATTTCATAGTCTTTGCGCTTTCCCAGCAACATTATCTAAAGATAAGGCCTGCTGTCAAAAACTCCATTATTTACATTGTTTCATAACCAATAAAATCAACTGAATAAATGATTATGCCCATATTGAAGCCATCCCCTTTCATATCTGATTCTATATTGCTTTCCGTTGCCCAGTCCACTCTGAATGCTTCCAGTCAGCCTCAGGGTGAACAGCCATGTTGGCTCTCAGTTGGTTGCTAAGCTTAAAGTAGTACAAAGTATTTAAAAAGACTTGTCTTTTAAATGTCAACTAACTTCATATATTTTTGACCATCTGGAGAGAATTTTGAAATCTAAGGCTGCTTTACACTAACTTGATGCGTTGCAGATCTGAAGATAAGGCCTTGATGGTAATGAAGGAGCCAGTCTTCCTCAGGCCACCTCCCCCCTGCCAGCCTCCTGTGAACAGGAGCAAGTGCATCGAGTGAGTAATGCATTCTGGAATTATGACATACTGTACATGTTCGACGTCACATAAAACCGCAAGTGTATCAAGTGTTTCCTTTAATGTAATATCTCTTTAAAGTTGTCTTGGTTTTGATTGGCAGGTTGGCCCATGAGTTGAGGGGTTGGGTCCACCGTCATGAAGTGCAGCAGACCAAATCCAGGCGCATGAGTAACAGCAATCAGAAACTCAGCAGGGCCATTCTGGTAAATCACAGTGGAATGTTTTGAAAAACAGGAAAATGAATTTAATGAGTCATGCCAGGATCGAGAGGAAATGTACCACTACTATTTTATTTTTTCAAAGTAATCTCACTTGCATTTAGTCGCAACATTCATTTTTAAAAGGTTCTTGCAAAACAGCATCTATTTCTGCATTATTTCCTTTTAGCTTCCCCCTTTGTACCAGTTATATCTTTACTGGGCTGAATTTAACTGAGCAGTGCTGAGAATGTTAACATAATATTAAGAGGAGGGAGGTGTCAGATTAGTGCCCCCAGCACTTTTTTCCCCAGTACTTTAACTTTTACAGAACTCTGTCATGCATGCCTCAATTAACCAAGAGCTGCCTGGATACTACATGCCCATTCATCCAAATAGTATAAATAGAAGTATAGTTACATTTATTCTACTCTGTTTATTGTTTTATTACTATAGAAATTAAGTATTTTAATTGTCATTGTTGGACTTGTTTGCACATTGTTTACACTGAGTATATGAACCATTGTTCAGCCTAAAGAATCTGCCGGGAGATAAGGAAATACTGAGATTGTGACAAATATCTTTCAGAAAACTGAGAAAGACGATGCTGAGCGTTCCCAGATTGTGACAGTACAATACACAGAACCTAGAGAGCAAAAGTAAGTAAATGTCTTAATCAATGCATTTACTTTTACAACTTTACAGGTTGTTTTGGCCATTACAAACAATTGAATTTTTTTTTGTTTCGCAGTTAGAGTATGAAAATTAAATATTAGATTGCCACTCATTCATTAATTCATTCTTCATTAACTAGCAAGTTTTTGTTTTAGTACCTCTCAACTAGATGGGAATTTCGTTGCCAATTATTTGAACTATTACTTTGATTGGCAGGACCTTTGGAAGAAAAAAATTTGATAAGAACATTTTCATTTGGCCAGAAGCGACAATTGCAGAGGTCATAGACGTAACTTGGAAACCTCTCTGTTTTGGTTGCTGCAATACTGTGTTCTGCACTCAGCCCCCATTCTTTTTTCTATAAGGCTCTTAAGAGAATCACAAATACTTTGTAAGCCATAACAGTGGGTTTGAGTGAGCAAAGAACTACAGACTTGACTTAACTGGGTCTTTAACTGAAACAGTGATAGGGGACCTTATTTCTGTTTCTTTTTTTCCCTTTTTTGGAATGCATCCCCTTTTTGATTCTTACAATGTATCCTATTTTGGATACACTGTCCTTAGTACTCCTCTTCAAAAGTTTAGGGTTCTTTTTTCATTTGTTTTTTGCTGAATTGCAATCCGTAGTTAATATCAGAATGGTTTCTAATGGTTTGGGGCCACCTATAGATTTTCTCCTGTGCAAGGTTTGCTTGGTTATCTATGATGGAATGAATGAATGAAATGAAATGAGCAAATGTCAGGGACCGTATGCAAAATACACAAATCTCGAACCTCGAGAGAAGATTGTTTGTAACAGATCTAACCTAAAGCTAATTGTTTGGCATTGTCACAAAGACAATGCAGCACAAAAGACAAGTTCTCATCTTCATCTGGCTGCCAAATTAGAGGAATAAAAGAAACATTTTTTCATTTCATGATTCCAAAACTAAATGCAGTATTTCATAGCTGTCCTAATGTTTACCCCATATGTCATATTTGGACTGTGTCCCCTGAATAAAATAATTAAGTTTGGTAAGCCATTATATCTCTGCTCTCTTTGAGAGGTATGATCAATTGGGTGTGATTGAAGAATATCACCAAACGTTTTTGTTCAGTCTCAAGAATTTTATATTTTAGTTTATATATCTGTACAACACCACACTCAACTTCTCCCATCTCACAATCCATCTGGTTCTATTTGTTTGTAACTCATCTTAAGCCTTGACACCACTTAAATTCTTTTATCAACTTATTTATACCAGCTATTCTTGCTATTTATATATTTATTTTCTTTCTTTCTGTATGGAGCATCTGAGACTACTCAATTTCATCATTGAAGTATTTCTGATTCAGATTTATTAGTGCTTATACATAATATATGGTGCATATAATTTACTGTGGACAAATATGTGTGTGTTTACTCATAGAATCTTGCAGAAATACAGTATATAGAAGTATAGTGTACAGGAATCAACCAAAAAGAATTGTAAAATGTTATGTTCAGATTGTTTGATAATGTGGCGTAACTTCAATGGTGTACCTCCTGTTTGAGTTCAGCATGTTATTAATTTCACAATTCTGGTATATGCTATTGGTAGTAAAACTTTTTATTATTCATTGAAAGGAATCCTGGCAGTGAGCTGCAGGTATACTACGCTCCCCATCAAACATACAGTGACTTCTTTGATGAACTCAATCGTCGTAGCGACACTTTCTATGTGGTGTCTTTCCGGAGGGTAAGTATTCATTTGGCTGGAGAAACAGTCAATTGCTCCTAAACAGAATCAAACACAATTATTTTTGTCAAATGTAGTAAAACTTGAGTATATATACAAGTTTTCACAGCTCAAGAATATTTAACCTTATCTGCACAGAACACATTAGCTGTAAGGAGATATCCATCTTGTGGCCATAAAAAGACTTTATTTAAGCGGCTTCTTAGTTCTCAAAATAAATTCAAGTAAGAACACTTGAACGCAGCATTAAATGTGAGACTTTCATGCCCCTACAACTCCATTCATATAATGCATGCTGAGACTATAAGAGTTCAGAGGATTCTCCTCGTATCATAATTTGTCCATAATTTTAAGCCAAGAAAAGCAGTATGATTTGCTCCAAGTATAGGATGACTAACGTAAAATAATAAATACTATACAATACGTCTTGTTAGTGTGAGTGGAGGTTGCAGGGTGCAGGGCAGGATTAAGAGCACACACCCAGGGGTGTAACTACTCCTTTCCAGTTCTATTTCCTTGGTCCATTTGCAGTCATCGAGACTGTGTTTAAAGGTTCTGGGCATAACAATATGTTGATGTTAATCTGCTTGGTCTTTGTTGCTTGGACTGGGCTTACTCTTGAGACTCTCAGCCTGTTTCTCATTTTCTCTGCAGATATGATAAATTCAGGACACTATTTTCAAGAGTTCTTTGATTAGTTTGCATTTAGAATTTAGTGCTTTTCCTTCCTTGTAAATGTTAGTTATCGAACTCATCATATTACATAGTATTCTCCAACACTAGGAAAATCAAAAGAAAGCACAGGCTTGATTTTTAAATGTGTGTTAGAAATTATGGAGATTATACTACTTTACCCGTCATTCACCACATAGTGCCAAAAATTAATGTTTTCTTAACTTTGGGTTAGATACACCCCGATAAATCATAATCCCCTTGTTTCCCATTCTTCTGCCGTGTAAGCACTTCTTACCAAATAATACATTTTCTCATTTTATCCAAAGGTCTAGACAGAGTCCATGTGAAAATGAATAGTGTGCCCTTTTCCTTTCAGACCTGTATATACTCTGGATTTAGTCAACCTCAGGATAATTTAGTGGGGTGGATGTTTTGAAACATGTGGTTAAAGATCAAGACCTCTCGTCGCCAGGCGAGTCATAATGGTCCGGGTCTGAGTTGGCATGGTGACAACTGAGACAATGTGAACAATGGTGTACCTCAGTTGAGGGTCTCAACAGGTCAAATAGCTATGCCTCTGTTTTTTAGCATTTGTGCTATGTAGTAAGAAGGGTATGCAGTGCATTGAGAATGAAAGCAATGTGAAACTTGTGACCATTTGAGCATTTTAAAAGTAGTCTCATATTTCTGATTTGATTTTTCTGGAATTCATGCTAAGGTATGCTGTTAATCAACTATTATCCAACTCCATTATGAAGTGTGACCACCAATTCTTACTAACCTTTATTAGTTTTCTCTGTGAGTTATTTGCCTGTATTTTGTTTCTGGGGTTTCAGGGTGTGCATGTCTACAGAGGAGGGTGTTGAACTTTCTTTTTTAATCTGGGTTTCTGCAGGACTGCCAAAGCTCTGGATCATATTTGAAGTTACTTGGGATTTTTAACCCTGTCAGTTCCAATTTAGATTTCTGTCTCCAAGCAAAACCACCATGGACATTGGAATTACCATGTCCACTTCTAGCTCTCCCAGCATTTGAGGATTATGTTTATGTTCTCAAATGGTCACAATTAGGTCAGTTACTCTAAACCCCAACAGGTACATAACCACCTGTGGAAGTGTGAAACGTGGTGAGGTGATGGAAAACATAACAATGAACAAGATCCAAATATGCACCTGCCCCTTCTATGCCAAACCGTGGTCTTAGCCTCACTTTTGTGTGGTCATAACGCCTATGGATTTATGTGAGTGTACATTGATGTGAGGTGGTGGAAACACTGCCTGCAGCTTGTGGACCATGTCCACCAAGTTTCAAGGACAATCCACCTGTTGTCATGGCAGCGGCCACTGTTTGACAGGTTTGCTGGTACCTTGTTAATAAGCAGAAAGGCAGTTGATGTTTTCATACACCATACAACACCTAAAGGTCCTTCACAACCCTCATGCTCTGTCATTCAGCACCCCAATGGCAGTTCCCAGCTCCTCCTTCATGACCTCAAGTCTCACAAACCTATGCTCAACCAGACCCTCTTATTTCAACAAATAGCTTTAACAACTCTACTAAAAGAATTTTTTAACTGTTTGTAAACGTTAGAAGGAGAATTGGAAGCTACTAAGATACTAACAGACTCTTAATTAATTTAATACATAAGTAAAGCATTGCACAAAGCTGCCCAGAAAACATAAGCTGGAACAGCAAGAGGTAAGAGCTTTTGTAAAACTGTCTATTAGCTGTTTATTTTTATCATCATAGTTCAGGAAAGGTCAGATCATCAAAACTCCCTAAAAGTCAAACCAACAGCAGCCATAGACTTTGATGCAAGTGAAGGTAAAAATGAGGTGCTGGTCACATGAAGCAAACTGTTTCTTCAGGTTGAAATATATTAAAGAAATGGCTGATACAGGAAGACTGAAGATCAGTTTAACAAAACCCTGCACTGTAAGAGGCCTCCAGGAAGATTTGACTTTGTTCAATAAACATGAGGCTCAAGGAATTTTTTTGTCCACAATGACCAAAATATATATTTGTAGAAGAAAAGAGAGGGGACTTTCATGAGAGGAAGAGCTCAAACAAGCGCGTGGGAAAGCTGTCAATGCACTGAACTTTCTATATCCCGTGACATGGGGAAAATCTCCCTGGAAGAAGGAAGACGTAATTATGTAAAATGCTGGTAATTTTTAGAAGCAGACACTACACAGTAAAATTTGAGGATGAAAAGAAGATGTTTCTATATAACAATAAGAACACTAATAACACCTTAAAGAGAAAACAATAGACTACAAGAAAATGTACAAGCTGAAGGTTTTACCATCACCCCATAACTTCTTCCAATATGAACATAATTTTGAATTTGCAGATAGGCTTCGGAAAGCAGTCAGTGCATGCAAGACAATAGAGGAATATCACGGATTGAGAAAGAAGCGAAAATCCCCCAACAAGAATTGGGGTGGGAGTTCTAGCTGGATACAGAAAAGTGGTTACCAGCTGCAGTGCTTGCCAAATGCTTTGTTACTAAGAGATGACCAACCAGGATGCATGAACCTCAATTTTTGAAATTCTAAAAGAAGGAATGAATGTTGAATTAAGTCAGTTAAAAAGTCATATCAAATTCTAAATTTATTTTATTTTGGCAATGAACTCTGTAACAGAAATTTTGAGATCCACCCAAACTTTGCATATTATCCTGTTTCTTCACAGCCATGTTTTTTTTTTGGGGGGGGGGGGGTTTGCTCATGTCAGTATTTCTTTGTGTTCAGATAGAATATAAAATTCCTTCTATTGTTGTTTCACTGTACTTCTGACGTGATGATTTCCAAACAAACGCCCTGCATTTCATCACATTATCAGCCCTAATTCTTCAACTTATCCACAACTTTTACAAGCCACATGTAATAAAATAAAACTTTATCAGTCCTTGGTTTTCCATGTTGCAAAACTTAGTGGGAAATTACTAGTTGATGTTGGAGGCTGACCTAAAATTTGGTTAGAAACATTTATTGCATACCAAAGATGAAATCGTCTCTTCTGGTGTTCTATCCCATCTATCCCAATTTTTAAAATTTTGTCTCTGTAAATTCCTTGTAACCTTAAATGACTTTCACATCCAGGTTGCCATATGGGGACTTGAATATCTAGTTGTTTCAACTTTTTGGCTCATCTGGTGAATTGTTGTCTCAAAATGGATAATAAATGCCTTCCTTTGTTCTCAGATACTGTAGAACAACTGTGAAAAGTCTTAGTGAAGTGAAGTCATACTTTTTGAATCTGTAATTGGAGATGAGGATCAACACAGTTGCTCCTCTGTGTGCATGAGTCAGGTTTTTGTCTCCCACACAGATTAGAACATTTCTCTCATTGTCTACCGAATCATACAAGACCAATTATATACAGTACATGTCTTCGTTGACTTGTTAATTGCTGCTGCTTTTTTAAATACATATTTGGCAAATTTAACACAAAATAAGAATAACACATCACTGTAAAAACAGACCGAGAATTAAGCGACAGGAGGGGCAATCTCAGAAATTTGACTTTCATGAACCTTCCAAGATTGCCATAGCTGGTACACAAAACTAAAAATGTCTTGGTTCTCTATCCAAAGATGACCGTTGTTCCACATCAAACATACAAATCCGAATGCTATTTGCCTCCATATGAGTGGCAGTTTGCCTCCTCTTGATGACTTTCACTTCGTTGTTTTCAGGATCATCTTCTACTTCCTGCCACCAACCACAATAAGGGAAGTCGGCCAAAGATGTCTCTGGTGCTGCCAGCTATAAACATAAATGGTAAGACCTTCAGCAAAAACACAAAAGCTGGCGAGGTTAATCGCTTATTGTAACCGTTGAGTAGAAAGACCTGGGAGCAAATTCCAAAAATGACATAATCACACAAGAATGTATTCCTTGTACATATTAAGACTGTTCAATGAGAAGGGACCCCATGATCAAAATTGATCTTTTATTTAACTTTATTAGACTGTCAAAGTTTCTTTTTGTTCCATTTATAATATTAATTTACACTGTGAGTTGCATTTCTTTTACCATTGCGGTCCTCGCCAAAAAGATTTTGTCCTACATTTAAATGTTAATGAAACTTATTTCAAATCCTTTAGGCCCTGATACCCCCAGTTGCATTTAGCAAGGCTGCAACGTGGCTACATAGCCACTGTCCAAACCACAAACAGACAAACAAAAAAATTGCTCTTTGAATGTTGTCATTTCCATCTGGCCTGGGTTTTGCCATTTATTTATTTTTTTCACTGGGAATGATTTAGCAGAGCCCTCTCTTGAATTCTGTGTAGTTTAAAAACGTATTACTACAAAAACTTATATAATAGATAGTTAAGTACTATTCAAAAGGGAAAAAAATCGGAAAATCCCAACGTATTTTCCCCTTAAACCAAATCTTCTTTCAATTGCTGATTTAATAGCCATTCTTTTTACTACAGTAATGTGTTCCATGGCAGTTTTATATAAAAAAATCACAATAACCCAGCCTCTACCATTTATTGCTTCTGCAGATACCATGCCTCCACCTGGTGAGATAACCATTATGTTTTTTGCACCTGTAGAATCAAACCAGAAAAGTTGTCTTTCCTTTTACTTCTCTTTTCTTTCCTTCATAAGCTTACAGTAGTTGTTGAATAATAAGTTAATCCCAGCATAAAAGAGGGCACTTTATTGCAGCCTTCTGTGCTTAAATTAATCCATGAACACATCTGAAATGAAAGTAATAAGCATGTTGGATTGACCACAACAGAGAGCCAATTCCTGCATAATTGTTGCAAACGGTAACTGCATACTTTTGCTCTAAGCCATTTCATAGTATTTAACCATTTGGTTGTCATATTCTTTCTATGAGACAGTAAAGTCTACACGTGTTCTTGATTTCCATGAGCTCATCAAAATCCACTACATTGTGCTTTTGATGTGTAAGGTTATCAATCCAGTTGTTCCAAATCAGGTCAATTGTGACCCCTGTGGAAAATTGTCCCTTTCCATGAATTAAGCTCATCATAATGAGGTGGCTGTACTCAAACTGAACATACAGTAAATTTGCACAAGTGGGACTGTTTTTGTTCAGTGTAAGATGTGAGGAAGTCAGTCTGATGTTTTTGGCTGCTCACCATGCCCTTGGAACACTGTTATCTCACTGTCTGTGGCAAACAACCAACAATGGATCTGATAACACTTTTTTAACCCCCTCAAAGAGAGCTGAGACAATGAAAAACAAACCTATTACTCAGCAAGAAAGACATGGCTATTGGGAAATAACCACCTTTCTAGAGTTTTTTTGGCTGCAATGGGGTATTCATAATGAAGATTGATGAAGATAGAGATTGTTCTTGGTCAGTCTTGTCAAGGAGGAATGTTAAGGTCATATAGTCTATTGAAATTGTAGTAAGTAGTGAAATCCTAGACCCACTTTTCAGCTAATTGTTGAAATGACCCAACAAAGATGGCATTCAAGGAGAGATGGATTATTGTCAGCTCAAGACTAGAGTTGGGAAAATCAAAAGTGATCTGCTGCTGTATGAATGAATAGAGGTCCCCTGATCTGCACAGAGAAGTATAAATTGTATTGCTCTGCATGTTTATTACCAGCCACATTTTGTGGTGAAAATATGTAGTTCAAGCACAGTTCTAATGTTTCATTATAGGTCATAATATTATCTTTCTTTTTTAATCCCAATTAGTTTCCCGAGCTGCCTTGTGAATTGATATCCATGACTGTAAAGACATGATTGCCAACGATAACTAAGCAAATATTCAACTGTTTGCACCAAAATCTCATAATGTGGTACTGGGACAGAGAAGCTTTTAGAGAACAAAGGGGAAAATCAATTCGCAGCAATTTTTGCCCAAAGTCATTGAAGTGTTTTGGTACGAACTCATTAGTACTTTAGCTACAACTGTAGCTTGAGCTACAGATGTCCCAAATGTGGTGGGGGTTATAAAATAGGATAGACAAATGGAGCAATTACTCCCTCCATGTGTATGTCCAACAGACAGATAGAAGGTATTCAACAAACATTGTAGGTTTATTTTAAGATTAAGACCAAATATACATGTTCACCGGGCCTGTAAAAATGTAAAAACATGGGTCTGTCTGGAACCCAAAATGCTCCACAGTGGAGAATAATTTTTTCCAGGTCCCCGGTGCTGCTCTCCGAATGCCTTCCTTGTCCAGTCATTAAATGGTTTTCATCTGGAGAAGGTGGACAGACTTTGCAATTCTAGAGGGATTTTTAAGTCTGTCTTGGTGGATAACTGAACACTGAAGATAAAGACTTTGATGTTGGCCATCATCTGTTTTTGTAACACTGTTTGTCCGTGGTTCAGGGGTTTCCTGAAAGTTACTTGACCATGACCTGTTGGATTGAAACTGTAACCTGTTTGAACAGTGGGCCCTTATAAGGACTGAAGGATGTGTTTATTCAATGATCCACTGAGTTTGAAAGTAGTTCAATCAAGTGGAAGTGACATGTTTGGAGGAGAGGAATGTTTTGGCGATGACATCATTTTCAGGTGGATCGACCAGTGCAGACACACTGAGGTCTATTTATACTTGTCTGAGATTGTACATGTCTCTGTAGCTAACAGGCAGCTTTCACTGGGGTGTTGAAGGTAGAGCCCCACACGACTGAAGGAGTCAGGATCCAATTTTGAAACTCCTCTAAACAGAAAATTGCTTTGAGGGCTAGAGTTTTCTTTCTCACTCCAGAGACTATTCTGTCTTTTTTCCTCTTTATCCTTAAGTCATTCTTTGCATCAGTGATTTAATTTTCAATGATATTCATTTTTGGAATGGAAACAAAACACATCGTTGCTGTGTGCAGTATCTGGGAAAATGTGTCATTTGAAAATAAGCTAATTTGCAAAGAAATGTTGAACATTTCCGGCGACTGACTGTCATTTGTAAGATCACTGTATTGATCGAAATTATGTCTCATATTTTTTTTATAACTGTGTCTGGAAAAATTGCTTAATCTCGGAGAAAGGGGGGGATGAAATGTCTCCTTATGTACATGTTGTTAGAGCTTGTGCCAATCTGGCAGACAGTCTCCTCCTGTGATGAGCTCTTTAGTTTACTCATGCATTGTTGCCAGTCGTACAGCCTTTTACCAGCACAACCCCAGTTCACTGTGCTGTTGAGACTCTCTGGAACACCTCCAGATGGCACAAGTAAAAGGGAGAAGGAGACCACGCAGAGCAGCATGGTAGATTTGGCAGCTTCTTTAAAGCACCGCAGCTAGAAGTTGGGCCTTGTGGCTGTGTGTTTGTGTGTTTCCTCTTCCACTGTTAAACCTCTCAAGCAGTCAGATGAATAGAATTTAGACCAATTGGCAAAAGATGGTTGTTAACATTATGAAGAAACCAAAGAGAGTTTTTACTCGGATAATTCTTTAGATTATGGCTCACAAATTATAGTGTAATTATTATAATAACTGGGCACTTTTAAAATAATTATGGGATACAGTAATCTAGAGAACTGATTCAAAGTGCAGGCAGCATCAGCACACACTTGCCCATTACACTTCTAGCATTCTCCCGCCAGTGTTACCTTTCATCTATTAAGTTTTTCTCACCATCTGGTGAAAAATAAGTTAAGTCCTACTTTCACCTATTCTCCAGCTCTAGTTTCATCTCCAGCAATTGCTGATGGAAATGCCTTATTAGCTGCAAAACACTCCACTGTATTCCCCATCTTTTATTGTGGCTATTTTTATTTTCAGAAAAACTTTTACAGAGAATTGGTGAAACATATGCCTGGAAAATATGCTGATGAATGTTAACCAAATCCGTTATTGTGAAAAACATTAACATCAGTGTCAGCATCATATTTCATACATGCATTAAAATAATATTGAAGCAGCTATAATATTCTAATGAATTAATGTGAAGTCAATTATTACAATTTGGCATATAAGCTGATGTTTGTATTTCAAATACTATTTAACTGAATGTAACGTTTGGTGTCTTCATGTTCATGCATTTTGTAGAGTAAAAGTTTCATTGGGGAATTTCAGGATTCAACACCCTAAAAAGGCCAATGGACTTGTTGAGGGTGTCACTTATGTTCTTGAAAAGTTTCATTCCTGTGCGTGGTTCCTTTACACATGATAGTTTATTAGCTCATTGTGTTAGCTGAATTTGAGATTACTTTAATTAAAAAAGAATCGATTTAATCCATAAACTCCCCATACATAGCAAGGTTTTATGCAAGTATTCTTGGTTTTATTAGTTAATAGCCTGATCTCACTTCTTCATCTGGCCTGCCAAGAATGAACGTGTGTTGTGCGTTTGAATAGTGCATGATACACACTTTCCTTCATTGTGGCCTATCCATTGAAGCGCGTGCCAAATAGAATACAAACCCTTGGCCTGGCTTAACCCCCAGCCAAAAGTAAACCAAACTATTTGCAACAATATTTTATAGTTTTATAGTTGCAGAACTTCTCCAAGCCTACTTCAAGATTCAAAGTGCTTACTGTCATATGTGCAGTCTGGAAACGTGTTTCCACTCAACAATGAAGCACTTACTTTTGCGTCCACAGTACATTCAGATAAGCCTAATAAGATAATAATCAACGTATACTGATGTAGTAGTGCAGGGAAGTGTAAACATTTGTAGAAATGTAAACAGTATTAGATATGTAAACAGTATTAGTAGGTGTGCAACTTTAAGTTGAGTGCAGATTTGAGTTTGTAACTCATATAGTGCAGGAGTAGGTCATATGTATATAGTTTAATTAGACAATTAAGGTAGAACATGGTGATTGACTCCTGTCAGTTGTTCAGGAGTCGGATGGCAGTTGGGTCAAACGAGTTCTTCATTCTTCTGTCGTGTTGTCCTCCATTTCACACTCCTGTACATCCGACCGGAGGGTAGGAGTGTGAACAGTCTGTGATGTAGGTGGGTGTACTTTTAGACATAAAGTTTCTGGATTAACAGTTGCTTAATCCAAACTCGTCTGGATCACTTCCAGGTTTTTTCTGCTGAAGCTAAAAATGTCTAGTTTCACTTCCGGTGCGAAAGCGGAGGTTCGGTTGTGGATAAAGTTATCCTCAGCTTTAGCTCTTATGGCAGTCTAATGATTTGAACATTCATGGAATATTCCAGCTGCAAAAGGAGACATTACATTGTCAGTGCATAATCTGATAAACTGCTGCAGCCTTCCAAAAAAGTCCTATGGAAAACTTGCAAAGAGGCAGAATAAACTGATGTCTTGCACAGGTGTCTGGAAAAATACTGCAGCTTTTAAACAACATGCAGCACTCTCAGGCATTTTAAAGATACCTACAGCTCCATTCTGGGTCATATAAGACTGCTCTTTAACAGAGTTAAGTGTGTTTGGATTGTGTTCTCCATATGGGGAATGTTCTCATTGCCTAGATGGCTGTGCAAGAGAACCTGCATTTTTTTTTCATGAGGGATCTCTCAAGATCTAATTAAACACACTTTTATAAGAATTTACAGCTGTGTTCCTACTCCAGGCAGAATTAATAAAAATTTTGCCACTGTAGACCACATAGCTAACTTGACTTAATTTGAGTTTCAAATTTAAGTTTTAAAGATTGATTACTTGTAGGTCAGACCTTAAGTTGCCTTAAGTTGCCTCGGGCCATGTGTGCTCTGCGTAAAACACAATAAACTCCAGGTATTTTCACTTGTTTTGCACTAATACACATCTGTCTGCCAATATAGATAACCAAAGTTGCAATATGTGTTTCATATGAGATAACATGACTATATGGATACTTTGGACCCTTTAAGCAAAGTGAGATGGTGTCGAGCACATCACTCATGCAATATGTTGTGCAGTCCAAGCCATTTGGAGTGATATTACTGTAATTTATCAGTAGCACAGTGCTAAACCAATGCATAAATTTCTACAGTGTGTGTGGTTCACATACACACCAGCATGAAAGATAACTTTCAGAGATGGATAGGCGGACGATGATGATATTTTGATATATTACATATATCTTTATATTGTAAAAAAGAGGTTGAATTACATTCATGATTTTGCAGTTTGCCAAGCTGCAAGTGCATCTTGCTTTAATGTATTGTTCATGCTGAATGATTTGTTTGAGACAGCACTCACCCCAGTATGGTAAAAGGTTTCTAAAATGCAGTCACAACCCATTCATGGTTCTTCCTGACATAGGATATGCGTTGTTTAACTAATTTGAAAGTTATAAATTCGTAGGGACATAGGGATTATAACATTTTTCTTTAAAAAATTCAGCATCCCCATCTCTGTGTCTTGCAGGATTCAATTTTTTTCACCCAAACCTAATAGATGTTGAGTCATTGGATAGTCTGCTCTTGGACACCATCACTCTTTGTTCTTTCCCTCTGACTTTTGCATGTCCTGCTTTTGTTTTAGAGCTATGACAAAGAAATCCCTTTTGTGACTTAACTCCAGACTCCATCTGTAACCATGCCTCCACCCATAACTTTCAGTTCACAGCTGCCAGCTGCCGCAAACAATACACTTACACTAGCAAAATACCTCCATGTCTCTTAAGCAAGCATGAAAAGAAAACTCCCTAGAAATAATGATCATAATAACCGAACCAAAGAATGAATACAGTTTGACAATTTACTTTTCATGTATAGAGTGCTGTCTGTAACCATCAGCCTGCTCCCTCGTCTGCCATTTCAGACAGCATCATAAGGGATAAGGACTTCGAGGTGATGATGCAGATCGACTGTGAAGTATCAGACACCAGGATCCTCCACATCAGGTCCTCCACCATCCCACCGCTGCTGCGGGTCAACCGCACGGACTCCCTCTATCAGCACTCCTCCTCTGACAACCACGCTACTCCTCCGGTTGGTGTGTTGATGGGCTCTGCCTAAGATCAGCAGTGCTATTTATAAAATGTCCTCGGTTCTCCCCAAAGAAAACATCATTCAGAGTACTTTCTATGATTTCTTTTGTAAATGCACCCCTTTTGGATTTTTTGTGCATTTTTTGGATTTTCTGATCATAATTTTAAGCAGTGTGCTTCGTGGAAACCTTGTGGCTTGCGTCAGCCACATTCTTTATTTAAAGCTGATATCCAGAGGTAGTGTGTGGTGGGGTCCAAGCCAGCTCCTTGTGTGGCAACACTGACTTCTCCACATAACCTCAGACGCCCCACATAAGGGTAATTGCTTAACAGCAGGGGGGCAGAGCATTGAACCATGATTCACCCCATCATAACACAAATACCTTTACCCCATAGCAGCGCTTCTCAAATCCACTTCTTGTTCAGACTATCCAGACCAAAAGGAAAGCCAGACCTTTTTTTTTTTAATCTTTTTTTTGGGGGGGGGTGAGGGGGTAGCTACGATTGATCTTGTTTAATTTGTGATATCTGAGCCCCATGGACACATTAGAATTTTATTTTATTTTTTCACTGTCACAGTCATTTAGAGTAATGTGGCCCTCTAAATAATAATAATAATAAAAAATATTGTATTTGTTATTTTAAAAGAAACTTTAAATTTACTGGCATTCAGCAACAGGAACAAAGTTAAAACTCAGGAATTCAGGTGAGGTCTGAAAGCTAACAGTCTAACCACTATGTTGTTGGTTCTTATTCAGGTAGTATGTTTAAGCTTGGAATTGATTTGATGATCAATGGTCATGACTTTGGTGTCTTTGCACTGCCCTTCCTTCCAGATGACAATGAGTATACTCACATTTTTGACACATATTTATATCATTTATGTCACTTTAATGTCCCTATGGATTCTATGGTTTGTGATGCAGTTTGATCATATTTACAGTAAAAATGGGGTCTGTCCCGATAGCATTTTTAATTGTTGGTTGCTTAATCTTTGACAAAAAGTTTGGTTGTAGACAACTACTTGGCATTGTATTGCCTACAGAATTTGATACATTTGTGCAGTTTGAAAATGTTAAATAAATTGAATCTAATGATTGTTTGTAAGTGGAGGGGGGTTCCTCAGACTATAATGCATTTTTGTCATGTGCACATTTTTCAATTTTAAATATAAGAATAGAGAAAGTGATTCAGTACCAGCTTTCCTAATTATGGGTTTAAAAATACATGCACTATAAATGAAGGACCTTTTGAGTAAAGTTCTGGTCAAAATGTCAGTTATAAGTTTGTCCTTGTTTATGAACTCCTGTAATTGGTTGTGTGTATCTTCTGTTGTCATTACTTTACAGGAAGTACATTTGAATTCAGCACACGACCGTGGTGAAATAACAAGCTATTTCATTTTGTTTTAAAGATGGGGCATCGTTACGTTTTCAGTTTTGTTTTTTTTTGTTTTTTTATCCCTTACGATTAATAACAGAAGGACACGCGATACCAATGAAGATGCTGGCTTTGTTTCCATATAAAAGTATGTGCATTAACAAAAATAAAACACTGGATTTTCTTTAAAAAAAAACCTGCCTCGTAACCCTTTTGGGCTGTCCACTTTAGAAAGAGGTTCTGAAGTTCAATTAACAGTCACAAGCTATAATTAACTTTATTGCAGTCTACCTAAGACAGATAGAGGGAATTGTTGTTTTCCAAAGACAAAAGACTTCAACAATAATATGTTTGTTATTGCCTATATGGTGCAGAAAAAAGGTAAGGTACAATAAAACGCATCAAACAAATTAAATTTCCCCACATTTGTTCAAAGTTAAACTTGAAATGCTGTATTGGCACTTTAGCATAAATTGTAACAGTTGTATTTTTTAACCAAGTTACTACACATCTACATTCATTTATCTCACAAGACGTTTCTGCATTATTACAATATATACAATAAAATATGAAGTGTTGATAAAGGTGATTAAGGGTTTTGGCTCACTCAATTTATTTCTTAAAACAAAATGTGAAAAAAACTTATTGGCCAATTGGACTGATCTACAATCCATTCAAACCACTGAAATTGCTTTTAAAATAATTACTATCAAAGTCTTACTAAGGGTCTACATATGCAAACTTAATATTGTATGTGACCTGGTGTCCATTGTCCCAAGCATACAGTACGCCCTCTTTGGGATTGTAATCAATCTGAGTGGTGTAGGTGTAGTTGTTAGTAAAGGGCATTCTTGGAATCATCTGAGTGTTTGTGTGTGTGTCGAAGGCATATTCCAGGTTGGCATCCTTTTGGTTGTAGCTGTCAACAGCATACAGGACGCCACACACGATGAAACAGTTCCCATAGTGATTTCTTCTGAGTCCAGTTCTCCAAGTTGTCTCTCTCTGCATGCTGAGGTCTATGGGGTTCAGGCGACTCAGAACAATCACTTCCTGTAAAAAGCCTTCGTCATCCAGTGCTGGGTAGATGATCCACATGCCGCTTTCGTCTAAGGCAAAGTCAATGTCTGAGTGGCTGCGCCACTCCCATGGTGATGTCGAATCTTCAACCAGAGCATCATGCAGCATTGTCCAAGCAGCCACGAAACGCAGGCGCAAGTCGTATTTGATGATGTCACGGGAGAAGGCCCGGTTGTAGTAGAAGGCTCCATTGTAGACCACGTGGCCGGTGCCAATCCAATTGTAAGGAAGCTTATAAGAGTTGGTGAAACGGCCTTGACAAAGTAAAAAATTGATGAGATTAACCAAAAGCAAAAGTGACAGCTGGTAAAACCCTCTTGCTGTTGGCTCTTACCTTTTTTGAAAACCTCCAAATTCCGGAACTCCAGAAGATTGTTTCCATAATAGAAGTTTGTGACATAAATTTTGTCACTTTCAGACTTTGGATCCTTCATCCATGCTCCTTCATTCCTGCCATAGGTGTTGTGAGTCACTGGCTCTGAGATGGTAGCCAAAGTGTCCTTACATTCCTCTGTGGAAACCAAGTGTTACAGTATGAATGAGACTTTAAGAAACAGTAACATCATCCTGACCTTTGTCAAATGACCTTTACATTCTTGAGGATTTAAATCATTTCGAAGAACAGGAAGAACATTTGACCATACAGAACACACCAAAGAATTACAATTCCTGATGCATAGGCCAGAGTAATTGCTCTCTATGATTCATAGATGTTAAAATGAAAATGAGTGGAAGGTGTTGATGATAAGACTCCCAACAAGGTATTTTCCATTTACAAAAAGGCAGTGATGAATTTTGTTTTGGAGTTGGCTTTAAAATGAATGTACATAAGTGTCACTTGTCAGCAAATGATGAATTTCATATCATAAAATTTGCCCAACACATATATATAAACCAATTCTGCATTTCAACACAGCTAGTCAATGAATTTACCAGGTTGTCTTGTAGTAGATCCCTCTTGCCTTTGCATTGGCTCATCTAATTCCAGGCCTTCCACCTCTTCTTCCTCTTCCCAGCTTATTTTGTACTTTTGTTTGACAGGGGTAGCCTGGCTGGTGGTTGGAGCAGCAGCAGTAGTGGTGGTAGTGGTGGTGGTGGCGGTAGTGGTAGTAGTCGTGGTTGTAGTTGTGGTAGTTAAGGGGGAGGTAGTCCCAGCAGTGATCAGTGGCAAAGTCGTGTGGAGAGGCAAGGTGGTCAATGTCTGTGTGGTCGGAGGCAAAGTAGAGACAGACCATGAGGCAGGTTCTTCTGTGGTGACAGCCGGTGTGAAAGTAGCCGCTGTGGGGTTTAATGACGTTGTGGGTTGGCCATTAACAGTCAATATAGTCACAGGGATAGAAGTACTTGTAGGCTCGATGGTTGAGAGTGGCTGTGGTGGGAGTGTGTTGGCATGACTGTCATTCCTGCCAGGTTTGATCATAGGCTGGTCTGTTATTTGCAGGGTTGAGGTCGGTGTGTTTCCTGTTGTGATATCCGTCATGACTGACTTTTCACCGGGTTGAGTTGTGTACATTTCGGTTTGTTTTATTTCTTTTGCCGTAACACTTGAAGGGGTGCTGGCCTGTTCGGCCAGTGAATGAGAGGGCCCCTCGCTGGTTCCAGAATCAAGTGCTTGAGTTGCCTGAGCTGCTGCATTTGTGCTGTTGTTATTCAGTGGGGTTAAAGGTGATCCCAACGTGATGCCTTTTGCGCTGGACGTGTCACTTGGGACATCTGTTGAAGCAGCTAATTGTGTTGTGTTGATGGTAGTAGCTATGGCACTCTGACTGGTTGTGTTTGGTTCGGCCTCTTTATACTCATTTGTGCTGCTGGTCCTCTTAAAATCGGGGAGAAAAGCCATGGGCTTTGGTCGGACTGATCTTGGCATCGCCCTTGCCTTGGAGCGAGGGGGTCTGTGTTGAAGAAGATTCTCCTCAGTGAAAAGGTTGATTGGACCATCTCCGCTGAATCCATGGTACTCAAAAACTACAAAGGTTATATATAGTAAGAAAAGATCACATGTTATGACTTTGTATGTTCAGAAAAAGTCACACAAATAATCCCATTCTGATATTTTCTTAGACTCCCACAGAAAGAGATAGGGACCTTAAGAATTGTATTCATTTTATTAATTTATTTTTGCTTATTGTGTTTTGTATAGAGGTGATAAAGCGGGAATGCATTATTTGTAGGAATAAGCATTCTGATGATGTAATTGCCTCAGAACCAGTTTTATATTTGTATCATCATTAAGCTCCATGATCCAGCCATATTTTTTTTCTTTAAAGGATTAAATCCACATCAAGGATTATCTCACACAGTGGAGGAAAGACGTTTCATAGTATGTCGAAGTGTTTTGCTGTAGTTGGAATGTGAGCGGCATATCTGCATAAAAAATCTTAACACACATTCCATCTGCATGGTAGGCATAGAAATCTGCAGGCGGCAGGTTTCTATGCCTACGAAAACAGGGAAGATAGGCTTATCTATTTTCTTACCTTGCTATTGGGATAATGCTGAAAAAGAGAATCCTACCCTCAAAAACTTGCCAACTTCCTTTAAGCTATCAATGTTCTGTAACAATGCAAAGCAACTTAAAGCACCTAAATTAAAAATTAGCTTCAAATGGAGTTTAAGTCACTTAAAGTTTCAGGGCTGCAAGAACACATTGGCAGAGCTCCATGTCTTTGTGAGGTGAGCTTGGCAGGCAGTATTTCTACTTCAAACCCAACCTCACGGCTGAGTGACCGAGTGTTTTACTTACAGTTCTCTCCAGGCTCCTCATCATCAGCCACCATTAAATCTTGCTCGGATTTGTAAAACGTCATTCCTCTGATGATCATTCCATTAGGACCGGCCTTTGACACCTGAGAAACCTCCTTGTTCACCTCCTTTTTGGGATCGGTGTGTTCTTTTAGCTCAATGATTTGAGCAGAACTATTTGATTCGACCAAGGGCTGATTTTCCACAAACACCTCTTCTTCAAACTTTTCCTGCAAGTGGACAGATAGACAAGCCCATCTTTCCTAGTTAGAGCCCATTAAAAGTCCAATAAGACAGAAATCACAGGTGTCTGGTTGCAGTCAGAGTGAGTACTTTACCAATGATAAAAATGGCTTTTTAGCATTGAAGGAATATTTATTGATAATTTGATGACACAACAAGGCATTTTACCGATGGTGATAACGTATTTTCAGGGAGTTGGTAAATTAGCGTAGTTTCTCCGTTTGTAAAAAAGGAAGTGGCGACACTCATAAAATATGTTTGACTACTGCAGCCAAAATGTTATCAAAAACACTGAAAATATAATTAGATGTTATTTGTGTATTTGTTTTGTTTGTTTGATTTTTTTCCATCAAAGTTAAATTTTCCAAGGGTGTGTCTTGTTTCTTTCCAGTATTTTTGAATTAAAGTGTAAACATAAGATCTTAAACTGAATTACTTACTTTACACGGTGCTGCAAAGGATGGAAATTATTTTGTGTAATTTAACCATCACCCTTTATTTAGTCCCGGTTTTGTTTCGCCGTCACCGATTTCGACAATCGCAAGTGCTTCTGAGGGAAAACACACTGACAAAGGAATTTTCTTTCTTGGCAACCCTGGCCCACCCAACACTTCTGGACAAGAGCTATAATCAACATTATAGATCTGCAATAACTAAAACATGATGTCTAATTCTCCTCAAAGAAACAAATTGCAGCCCAGATATGGATCATGTGTGAAGCGAATGGGCGGCAGAGCTTCACTTGTGTTGTGACACATCCAGCACACATGTTGGATTTAAGTTGGAGAGCCACTTTCTTGACACAGCACAGCAGCGCTATGTTTGATTTGAGACGACTGGGAAAATACAATGACAAACTTTTTCACATTATCTTTGCATGAGATTAAACATTTTATGACAAAATAAAATATGCTAGCAAAGTTTTACTTGACTTGCACAGTGTCAAAGACAATGTATTCACTAAGAATATGATAAATATACACAGCTCAGCTCTGCATATTTCTACCATGGATTCAGACACTGTTTGTTGTCCTGTCTGGGTCTTTAATGATCAAGGCAATTACTTTGTGAAGAAAGCATAATTATTGTTTTGTGACAAGAGCAAATCTATTTTTGTTCCTCCTAGAAATCATCTGTCACCTGAAAGAGCCTTCATCATTTCTTTTTATGTCAAAAGGGAAATGGTGTTCAAGGACTTAACAGAGAAGGAAATGATATATTTTGTGATCAATATGAAGCATTGTTGTAAAGACTGTCCCCTTTGTTTATCACATGATATCATCAGTATCAGGATGCCATATTTACCCATGTATTTTTAGATATCTCCGTCTTGCTGACTTCTCCAAGTCCCTCCTTGTCCTGATCATGATGGGAAAGAGGAGGCGTAGCCAAGATTTCTGCCCTCAGAGGATTCTCCTCATCTATTGTGTGGTTCACCAATGCCAACTTCTCATAGCCACGGGTAAAAAGAGAAAATTATAGAAAAAGAAAAGCGTTATTGGCGAAACCAGCGATTGTTATTGGTCATTTCCACCAAAAAAGCTTGAAAGAGGAAGAATCAGCTATCTAAGTCATTGTTAATGTTGATGAATCTCACTGTTGCAACTGAACATGGCTAATTTGTTGAAGATGATGGTTTGACAGAAGCCATCTTTGTCAAACTGGAGAGACTCAACAGAGGCGGTAGCCTTCGACACCACCTTTCATCCACTGACACTTGAGTCCTGGAATCCATCAAAAAATAAACACCCTCTTATCTCTGGATTCACACAACCCTAATGACTCATGTGATGACAGAGTGGGTCAATGACTCACATCTGACCTTAAGCGGCTTCAACTCAAACACCAACCCAGGTAACCCAGCCAGCTCCTCGGGATGTTAGAACCCCTTTCACCTGAAACTACCTCAACTGAAGAAGCCTCTCCCGATGAAAAACATCTTCACTTGTGTGACCGTGTCTAATTGCCACAATGTGTTTTATCAAAAGGAAATACATGGAAACCTAATATCTTTTGAGATAAATGTATTGGTATTGATTTTTAAGAATACAGGGCAAATATTGTAAGCTGATAAAGACATTGACTCATTGTTTATTCATTTCAGGCTTCTCAACAATGATTTTAGTGCATCTTGTAAAATCTGTGGCACCAATAAGTATGATTGTGATAAAATTGACTTAAAAAAAACATAAATATAAATATATATATATATATATATATATATATATATATATATATATATATATATTTATCATCATTCCTTTTAACTTCTACCACTTTGCTGTTAAGATTTATGTGATATTTTGGTTTAACTCATCTTGGCCACATCACTAATCTCTGTCTATAAACCATGTTACACTTCATCAAGTATTTCTGCGCATTAGTTGCCCCTCTATTGATTTATTCATAATCTATTGATTTATTCATTAATTTTATTTTGGAAAGAAGTGTTTCAATGGCTAACATTGAATCCATGTCTCTCACAAGGAGTATTGTTGGAACACTTTATTCTCTGACCGAGCAGTTTTATATCAAAGTTATAAGACTTCAGTCATTTTAATTGGAGATGTAGTATATGTGTGTGTGTGTATGTGTTTGTGTGTGTATATATATGTAATTTTTTTTAATTCCCTTGTCAGTCTTCCATCACAACAACAGGTTTGGAAAAAGGCAGCTTTTAGGAAAAGGGTGTGAGATGAAATGTGATAGAAATATCTTGGAAAAAAAGGAAAACTTTCTTGAACTGATCATGAAACAAAATAACTGGGATGAAACTTTTCGGATAAGACTTACATTTTCGGCCGGCAGCACTGAGGTCTCCGGTACTTTTCGAATGAGCTCCATGCGGTCCAGCAGCCTGCTGGTGATGGAGTGCAGCTCCAGCAGGTCCATTCCGAAAGAATCCTCCAGCAGCTCAAGGATAGTAGACAGCTGGAACGACCGGGCGAATTCCGTCAGAGTTTTATCAATTGGAGACGAGAAAATCATGTAAATATATAAATTATGGGTCTTATTTTCCAGGATCTGGTACGGGTTGTGGAAAACAATAAGGGTCTCCTTCAGAGGACATCCACTCCACCTGCCTCTTTTTAGAAATTACAAGAGCAAGGCAGCCAGAGGACAAAAGGACATTTCACCTTGGCATCATCATTTCCAGCCTCCCTAATATTTTTCAGCCTCAACTCTCTCTCACACGGGTTGACCGCCGCCGGAGGAGCGATGCAGGCGCACTTGCACCCCGGGCCGGAGGTGACAGTCTCCACCGTGTAGGTGTCTTGCGCGGTTGCGCTCCCGTCTTCGATTCGCCGGCAGGCGCTCCTGCTCAGGGGTCTGACAACACATGTACACCGACAGTCAGAGCCTTCCGAGAGGGCTTTCACTTTGTCAAAATCATCCAGCAGCTACAAAGAGAAAAGGACGGGTGTGTTTTCCAACGTGCTCAATTGACAAAGTTGATTTTTTTAAAAAGCAAAAAAAGAAATAAATAGGTTTTGAAAATGCCTGTGAGACATGCGGTCTCAAGGCGCAGACGCCTGGTCATCCTACCTTGGGGAGGATGCTTTCCCGGCCGGCGATCTCCTCTTGCAGCCTGTCATTGCGCTCCGTGTCGCCGTGGGACCCGGGGCCCAGGGCCCGTGTCATCGGCGTCGCGGACCCGCGTGGAAAAACACAACACATCACGAACACAAGGCACAGCGTCGACATGATGCGGCGCGGACGGCGAACGAGCAGTGTTCAGAGGGCGAGCTCGCAGGCCCAGCCTGTCACCAATTAATTTAGCTGCCAATGAATTCTCATGGCTCCAGAAAGGAAGAGCTGTTTCCAGGAGGATCATCCAGCAGCGAGGTTTTAAGCCCGAGAGCGCATTGTCATCTTTTTTTTTTTTCTTTCTCGCGCAGCCGGAGTGGAAGTTTACCGGTGGCCAGCGCAGAGCGCGTCTGCCGCGGGACGAGGACGCAATCGGCTGCTGAAAACTCGCCACCAAATGTAGTGAAAGAAAAAAAAAGAGCTTGACGCTGACACGCTGCGACCCCAGTGCTGCGAGCGCACCGGAGGGAGGGGAATAGAGGCTGCCAGCTTATGGCTTTTTGATCTGGCGTCTTGAGTCGATCATTAGATCCAGTGTTACTGCTGTCCTCTAGTGGCCGCGGCGTGCAGTCAGCCAAACGTAAAACTTTTTAAGCTTGAGTTTATTTGGAACTTGAAGGCACGTCATATTTATCTAGTTGCCGTTTTCGATCGTACTATTGCGTATAAGTGTGTGACTTCGTACAGAGGAGTGCAAGATTTTCCCAAGATTATTTGATCGGTAACATTGTTTGTTTTTTTTTCAATTAAATACGTTTATCCTGGGCAACATATTTCAAGTCAATTTATTACAAATAACCACAAATTTAAATTATTACAAATCCCCCCTCCCCCATTTCAATCACTTAGCTTACAATGAGATCACAAGAATAAAGTGCCAGTCCTATTCTTTTACGATCAGCTGGTAGTTGACATTTGTTTAAATGTATCTTAGTATCATGCTTATCATTCGTATTTAACATCTTGGGTTGAACTTTACAACTGCAATCAAGTATTTCCCAAACCTGGAGGTCCCTTTAAAATCTTTGCAATGAAACCCAGAATAGTCTTTGATTTGCCTTGGTTCTTCCATGGGCAGTATTTAAACGCTTCAATCTAGAATTCGACCAGCAGTTATGGGTTAAGTTCATTGACACCCTCCCTGCTCTTTCATTTTCTCCACTGCCACGGGTAGGATCAGGTGGGAAATTCGGCTCCATAATCCCCCATACTTGTCAAGGTCCATCCTATCAAATGCCACAGGTTGGTCACGAGAGAGGAACTTCTTCTGTAAGTGGTCATCCACCATCTCCTCTACGGCATTCAAGGGAATTTGGGAAGAAATTTCCTCTTCCTCTCCCAGGAGCACAGTGAAGATCAAAAATGTCTTCTTGTATGCTGCATTCTCATGGTCACAGTAGCGATAAAAAATAAGGGTGGAGCCAGGGGGAAGCTCCTCGAAGCGGTGAATGACGGCAACGGGTTTATCTCCTTCGAAAGCTCCCTGCAATTGGCTGTCAATGTCAAGCTTGACCTGGTCGCTGTCCTGACTGGCTTTACTGGCTCCATCAATTTGGAGGACAGAGGCATTAAGGGCGGAGGAGAAGGCGGAGGCCAGGTCTTTCGCAAAGCACTGTAGTGTTTTCTTGGCTCTGAGGCCTGCAGTCAGGATCAGACTGACTGGCTCAGTAGGCTGGGCTGTCTGGAGGTGTCTCTGCAGGTGGATCCTGCTCCGACTCCAGAGCTCAGGACGCTGGTTGGGGAAATGAGGCTTAATGTTTTCCAGCTCTCGAAGGAAGATGTCAATTTTCTTCAAATCTGTTTGAAGAGGAGTCTCATTCCGGAAGGACCAGTGAACAAGAATCCCAACCACTGCCACCGAGACGGCCAGGATTAGGTGTATTCTTCTTCCTGTGGAGAAAAGGAAGAGTATCACAAGAGGCTTATTAAAAGTTATATTATTTTAAGCCATGATGAAAGATTTCGGTCATCCTGTGCTTTCATTTTTTATTAGTTGTCTAAGTGATACATCCACTGTATGTAGCAATAAAAAAAATACACACAACGCTTGCACAATCTGTGACATGTTACTCAGCGATGTTTTGCAAGACCACAACATAAATTCTCTGGTCTTTGACAATAATTTGAAGTTTTATCTATTTTCTCATAAACTACTGAAGGTGAGGGTTATTTTTAACTATTGATGCTCCGACAATTAGTGACAAGAATAATACATCACTGCTTTATTTCTTATCATATGAAAACAATAATTTCCCTGGTGAAACGTGTATTTGAACTTCAACGTTCAAACATTTTGTGAGGGGAATGAAAAATCTTTAAAGGTGAATGCAAAAGTCAATCCAAGGTAACAAATCATTTCACAATATAAAGCAAATGTTGCCTCCCCAAAAACTATTGTTAATCTTTCTGGTGTTTGTAGACAATTCTTAAAAAACTGATAAAGAAAAGAGATACCTCGAACGCTTTTAGCCGCTGCTGGAGCTGAAGGCCGACTAATGTCCTCAGTGGTTGGGCCAATGATTGTAACCTTCTTGTTCACTGGTTCCTTTTCCAGTTCGACTTCCTGTGATAACTGTGTCTGTGAAAAGTCTGAGTCTCCATGTTTTTCCTCTTGTTGCTCAGAACCTAATACATTCTCCAATTCGCTTCCATAACCTGGGGAAAAAAAAAAGCAAAAATGTTAAGTTAGGAATGTAGCACATGAAACTCAATTTCTATTTTATTGTTATGCATTGTGCTAATTCATGTAAAATAATGAGGTATCTGAAATAATGAGATTTGAGATACCTGTCTGTACCACACTCTAGACTGGGTTTTTTTTAAAAATTGAAAGTGAGAATGCAAAAAAATTGTTCAAATCCTACAAACTTGAAACACTTCCATGTTATTGCTGCTGTTACTTTTGTGTTTTAATTGTGTGTCAAGAAGAGGAGCAAGTGAGGGAGGTGACAGTACTCGATGCTATGAAAATCCATTTCAATCTCTTTTACATCCACTTAAAACAAAAATCTAAATTAACTGAAAAAAATTCAATTCATAGTTCAACTCCAACACCCCGGTGATACTATGAGCTCACCAGGGTGGAAGGGATCAGTAGGACCAGGTTCATCATCTTCACCATGTTCCTTGTTACTATGAGTTGGTGGACTCTCTTTTTCATCTGTTTTTTCATCCAGAGAGTCAATGTTGTCTCCTGTTAAAGCAAGAACAAAACACTCCTTCGAAATGTATCTGGCTTGAAAAGCATCCTTTGGGGATGTACATACTAAACAAACACACAAATGGAAAGATCACTTACTCAAAAACTCCTGGGTTGGCTCCTCATTTCTTACTGCCGCTATGCTGTTGCAACCATGACCTTCATCATCAGCCCCAGGAGGGTTGCTGCTCATCTCTACATTTACCTCATTGCCGTAAAATGCATCCCCTCCTCTATCCTCTATCCTCTCCTTAGCTAGGCGGTTACCTGTAGAAAAAAAGGTATACACATGATATTTGATGAAAAATTATATTAGGTTGGGGAAATAAAACTTGGGTGAAAGCAAGTTAAAAGGCTGTTCTTCATTATGGTTAGCGGTATATTTCTATTTGAGTCTGTATTTGACTGCAGACTCAAGTCAACTGTTTGCAAAAGTCAATCCAAGGTAGCAAATTATTTTGCAATATAAGGCAAATATTGCCCCCCCGCAAAAAGGTAATGTCAACCTTTGTGGTATTTGCAGATACTTTCAAAAAGACTGATAAAGAATAGAGATACCTTGAACGCTTTCAGCCGCTGCAGTAGCTGAAGGCCGACAAATGTCCTCAGTGTGTGGACCAATGATTGTAACCTTCTTGTTCACGGTTTCCTTTTCCTGTGTGACTTCCTGTGATAACTGTGTCTGTGAAAAGTTGGAGTCTCCATGTTTTTCCTCTTGTTGCTCAGAACCTAATACATTCTCCAATTCGCTTCCACAACCTGGGGGAAAAAAATGCAAAAATATTAAGTCAGTAATGTAGTACATGAGACCCAATTTCTATTTCATTGTTATGCCTTATGCCAATTCATGTAAACTCCAACACCCCGGTGATACTATGAGCTCACCAGGGTGGGAAGGATCAGGAGGATCAAGTTCTTCATCTTCACCGTGTTCTTTGTTACTACGTGTTGGTGGACTCTCTTTTTCATCTGTTTTTTCATCCAGAGTGTCAATGTCGTCTCCTGTTAAAGTAAGAACAAAACAGTCCTTCAAAATGTATCTGGCTTGAAAAGCATCCTTTGGGGATGTACCCGTACATACTAAACAAACACAAAAAGGAAAAGATCACTTATTCAAATACTCCTGGATGTCTGTTGGCTCCTCATTTCTTACTGCTGCTCTGTTGTTGCTACCATGACCTTCATCATCAGCCTGAGGAGGGTTGCTGCTCATCTACACATTTGTCTAATTGCCATAAAATGTATCCTCTCCTTAGCTAGGTGGTTCCCTGTAGAAAAAAGGTTAACACCTGATATTTGATGAAAAAATTATATTGGGTTGGGGAAATAAAACTTGGGTGAAAGCAAGTTAAAAGGCTGTTCTTCACTATGGTTAAATTTCTATTTGAGTCTGCATATGACTGCAGACTCTAGACTTATATTCTGCACCACAATCAACTGAGTCATAGTGATGGTTTTGGAAATGAATGGTATTGTGTCCCCCTTTAGACCTTTTCTGTTTGAGCTGATCCCTCCCACACTCACCAGGGTGGAAAAGGAAGGTCTCAATCAAATCCTGATAGCTACCTTCGGGTCCAAAAAGCATTGGCAAGTGGACATATTTCACAGAATGGAGAGGATGGTCAGTTTCCTCTCTACACGAAGGGTGGAAGCATGTCTGAATGCTCTGTCTCGAGCAGCCAGGACTGCTGGATTCACAAGATCCTGTATTGTGATGATAATACGTATTTCGACCCTATGCATGTGACAGGTGAGGTGAACCAGTTTGTTGCCTGAACTGGTCATCTTCCTTGTCTTATGATTCTTGACAGTCTGAGCAGCTGTCCTGACTACATTAAAAAACTGTTTCATTATCAGTGTTTTGCTTCTATTGAAGGAACAAATGGTATTGCCCAACTTCGATTTAAACATGCACAGCTCCGCTGCAAACACTGTTCTGGTTTCCACATCTCTACAATGTAGTAGACCAAAAACAGAAACAATGGTGATGTTGGGCCGCAGTTGAGATTTGCAAAAAGTCTGTCTCACCAATGCTGTCTTTAGTTTCAGACAAGGTTGGGAGATCATTTATTTGTGGAGGATCAGGTTCATCATCTTCACCTTGTTCTGTGTTGTGATGTGTTGGTTGAGTCTCTTTTTCTTGTTTTCTTGTTTCCATCTTTTCATTTGTATCTGATAAAGACAAAAAAAATAATGCATCAATATACTTCAACCAACGCTATTTGTTTCATTATTAATCAGACCAACTGATTTAAGTACTGCTTACCACATGTTACTGGCGTATCAATAACTACTTTGTCCTGATGGATGGCACCTGATGGACGGGTACAACATTTAACACGTGTTGGTTTTGCCACTGATCCTTATCCTGCAGGTTAAAGTTTAATTATGTCAGTAGAAATGCTTCATCTAGGGGAGTTCGCGTTGTTTGTTCCTGCTATCTGTGGATCAACGGTCAAAACCCTGCTGCTAAGATTGTCATCAATAGTGCAAGGCGTCACGTCACAAGATTCCATTTGTAAAAAGGGCCGCGTATAAAAGCCACAAATCACCCCAAGATTAGAGGTCATTATTCAATGTCTTGTAACAAGACATTGTGTCAAACAACCCGAGCAGATAGTGAATAATGTTAAGTGGCAGGCTTATAGTGCTACAAAAAATACATAATCGTACGACACGCAATATCAGCGTATATGAAACAGTGACATAAGGTCCGCTAAGTGACGAGTTGACAGAAACAAAAGACAAGCATGCGCCATAAATCCACAACTTTACACAATAAAGTTGGGGGAATTACGACACTGACAAAACACAAAACAGGCGAATTACATGTCTAAGAGATAAATATAACTAAAAACAGAAATAGCTCACAATTCGCTCACTTATGCTAACAGTAGCCGCTAGGGAGGCGAAAATTTAGCCAACAGTTAGCAAACCAGTTGTGTTATCAGGCGTTCGTGAATATGACTTGCCATCACGCAATAAAATTAATAATACAGAAGTTTCTACTTTGGATTGCCGTTTCTTTGCCAACGTACCCTTGATTCCTTGTCCTTAAAATTTGACCAGCATTGTTTTTCTTGGGTGGTACGTATTGACAGGTCACTGAATTTAGACGGAACCTTCAGTATTTGCAATGTTTAAGGGGGATTACATCACATTGTAGTACGTATTTCCGGGACAATAACCATGTTCTGTGACAGAACGTTTCCCCTAAATACAGTGGGGTTCGTCACTTGTCTGTGCTATTGAACGTGATGTCTTGTCGTTTTGTTTAATATTTCGACAATACCAGCTCGTATTGTCATCACCATGGATCCCGAGGATTCTGAAAATAAGGACTCTCGTCGATTGAGGTCTGGCAAAGGTGAGCAGACTTCCCGCGTTGAACGTTAGCTGTATTTAGCGATTGAAGCTAGCGGACTTAAGCGCTCCAAAACCCAAAAGCTTGTTCCCCCTGTCAGTCTTTGTTTTAACTTAAATCAACGAACTTGCGCTTTGGTGTTATTCCGTTTGCTATTGGATTCATTAAGTTTGCTTTTAAATACCGTTATATCCTCCATTCTATTTCAGCATTTGCTTATGAGGCGACCCCAAGGAGTCCTCTTAAAAGGTCTAGACGGGACGGAGGATCTATAACTGCTGCTACCACTGCAACCGCAACCGTTAATGGTTCCAAACATGTGGAGGATGAGTCAGACGATGGAGGTAAGATGCAACCCTATTTGGATCTACCAAATCGTGAAATATTCAAAGGCGCATAAACTGTCATACATCTGACCATACCAGAGAACCCTAAGAAGAGGATCCGACTTAACACTGAAGGTACAGATGGCTGCGATAATGACAGTAATGAGACAGTGGTCCAGGACTCCGAGAAAAAGGAAGATGCAGAGGAGATGGATATTGAGCAGGATTCTTCTCATGCTACCTCCCACTTGAAAACATCTTCAGGTCAGTATGATGATTTACTTTTTCCATTTATTTACACTTCTGTTAATTTTAATCTGTTTATTTTATTGATAATGAACTTGGGGAATTAGTGTAAATATTGTGATGCACTGATACATGCTTATTTATGGTCTCAACAAACTGTATCATCGTATGGCATCCGACACAGCACATAAACACATTTGGAATCTTTCAATTACACAGATCAAACTGTTAAGCAACACATTTTTTTCAACATTAGTAAATACTTTCTTATATCCAAAAGTAACTGCAAAAACATATATGTAAAATATATTTTCTTCCAGATCAAATGAATGGATTCATCATCATTTTGAGTACATGTAGCAGATACTTAGGGGCGGCATGGCACAGGAGGTAGAGCAATCATGTCTGGAACCGAACAATTTGTTCGATTTCCGGCTCCTCCTCTTGTGTCAAAGGGTTGTTGAGCAAGACACTGAACCCCTTACAGCTCCCCTGGTGCATGATGGGTTGAAAGCAGAGAACAAATTTCCCAACAAGGGATTAATGAAGCATAAATAATAATAAATACAAAATAATAATAATAGCTATACCTATGATCATTTTTGGTCCAATAACCAAAAAATCAAGATACTATAAATTATAATTGATGAAGCATTGTGGTTATATTATGTTTTATATTGTTCACCCTTGTTTTCTTCAATATTTAGCCAACACCTAAAAAAATCTAATTAGCAAATTAATGTTTTGTGAAGATTTCCAACAGAATGAGGCAAGTAAAAATGAAGATACAGAGGTGATGGATGTTGAGCAGGATTCTTCTCATGCTTCTTGCCAATTGAAAACTTCTTCAGGTCAGTCTGATGATTTACTTTTTGCATTTCTTAACACTTCTGTTAATTTTAATCTGTTTTTTTTTGATAATGACCTTGGAATTGTGTTAATATTGTGACGCATTGATACATACTTATTATATGGTCTCAACAAACTGTATTATTGTATGTCATCTGACACAGCACATAAACACATTTGGAATCTTTCAATTACCCTGATCATACTGTTAAGTAACACATTTTTTCAACATTAACAAATACTTGATCATATCCAAAAGTAATGGCTAAAATATATTTTCCTCCAGATTTAATTAATTGATTTAACATCACTTTGAGTACATGTAGCAGATACTTAGGGGTGGCATGGCGTAGGAGGTAGAGCAATCATGTCTGGAACCAAACAATTGGTTAGATTCCAGGCTCCTCCTCTTGTGTCAAAGTGTTGTTAATCAAGACACTGAACCCCTAACTGCTCCCCTTGTGCATGATGAGTTAAAAGCAGAAAACGAATATCCCCAAGCGGGATTAATGAATAATAATAGCTATACCTATGATCATTTTTGGTCCAATAACCAAAGAATCAAGATGCAATAAATTATAATTGATGAAGCATTGTGGTTATATTATGTTTTATATTGTTCACCCTTGTTTTCTTCTTCAATGTTTAGCCAGCACCTACAAAAATCTAATTAGCAAATTAATGTTTTGTGAAGATTTCCACCAGAATGAAGCAAGTAAAAATGAAGATCGGGATCTGTACCCACATGTGATGCTTGGTGAGCACTGAGTCTTAGATCCTATGATGAAAGAGGATAAAGACAAAAGAGGCAACATCATGCTCTAGTTTCATTTTGCAAAGGAATGCCTACATTAAGTGTGGATGTCATAATTACCCTTGTCTGCATTGTTTGCCCTCAGTAAGGCCATCAACAAAGCCGCCTGCATCTCTTGCTTCTTCTGTCTCTCATTTGAGAGAACAGGAGAATACACACAAAATGCAGATGTCTCAGGTCACCAGCGTGGCACAGCGCAGGAGAAACATTGTGATGCCAGCAAAGAGCACTGGTAATGTTGACATTGTTATTCAGCCTGATTTCACTGCACATTCTGTATATTCAGTGGATATACATCTCTTAACAGATGCATTAAAATCAAGTAACAACTTGTTTTGCAGTAATTACACTTTCCACATTTTGCAACCTCAATCATTTCTGTTTACGACAAGAGGCTCATGATAATGCTGTTGAGTAGTGCTTTGACAAACTGAAAAGTCCAAACATAACTAATAAGTGATATTTTCAGTGGGTTTGTGTTATCTAGGCTATTGCTGATGAAACAGACACTAAAATTTATTAATGTATTGATATGAGGATAATTACATTTATACATGTAAAATTCTGTCTTGTCACTAGGTTCATTCATTATTAACCACGGTCAAATGCGACAACGTGGGAATAACATTGTGACCCAGAAAGAAGGTGTTAAGCCCAAAAAAGAAGGTACTACAAGCTGAAATTGTTATGTGTTGTTCTTTCTTTGTTATTGACTTTGAAATAACAACTGTTCTATCTCTTAGCAATGAGGATGAAGACAAGCGTTACCAAAACACACTCTGGAGATTCTTCTAAAGGTAAGCAAGGGTTATTTTCATTTCATGATAACTGTGCTTATGAATATTTAATGTGTATCTTTAGCTATATTAATTTTCCACATTCTTTTGTTCTTTCAGGATGTGCTTTGTATGTATGCTTTTTTCTCCTCCTTGTACTGCTCAGCTGTATTGTCTTGCTTTCATACAAGATAACCCCTCTGTACCAAAGGACTGGTACAGGTGCTGAGTATCCATCTAGATCTGTGAGCCTTGAAAAGTTTGCAGATTTGTTGTCTCAGCTTGAGACTCGCTTTGCTGGTCAGCGACCTGATTTGTGGGAGAGAAGCAAGGTCCACTTGGAGAGGCACCTCAAAACAGCCCAACCAAAGGAGCCAGTTAGTCTGATTCTGACTGCGGGCCGTAAGGCTGAGAGGACACTGCACTGCCTCGCAAAGAGCCTAGCCTCCGCCTTCTCTTCGGCCCTCAATGCCTCTGTCCTTCAGCTTGATGGGGCCAGTAAAGCCGGGCTTGGCAGTGATGAGGTGAAGCTGGACATAGACAGACAGCTTCGAGCAGCCTTTGAACATGACAAACCTGTTGCTGTCATTCATCGCCTGGAAGAGCTGCCACCAGGCTCCACAATTATTTTTTATCGCTACTGTGACCATGAGAACGCTGCATACAAGCGTGTGTTCTTGTTGTTTACTGTGCTATTATCTCATGATGAGGTAACTGGTAACCTGAAAGAGGTAGAGGAAATAGTGCAAGACTATCTTAAGGAGAAACTCATTGGCTCCAGCAACCAAATGACCTTCAATGAGATGGACACAGACAAGTACAGTGGACTTTGGAGTCGTATCTCTCATCTTGTCTTGCCTGTGGTTTCAGTGGGGGAAGTAGAGCAGAAAGGGTGTTTATGAACCATGTTTGTTTCTTATGTCAATTAATGCATCTTAATTGGTAACTCGTCTTTTTATGGCTCCTTATAGGAGCCAAGAGAAAGAAAAGTAGCCCTGAAATGTATTGTTTGATGTGTAGGGCAATAGATATACATATTTCATGCTTTCTACCTGTGATTGTATCACTTATTTTTATATGAAAAATTTGCAAAACCTACTTTTACTGTTGGTGGCACAGTTGTTAGCATTATCAGCTCACATCAAAAACATTCCTGACTCAATACTAACTGGGGATTTTTGATGTGGTGATGTCCTTGTATCTGCTTGGGCTATCTGTGTTTTCTCTCCAGTTTTCCTCCCACAGTCAATTAGATGGTTTGATTAAAGACTTTTAAGTTGCCCTCAGGTGTGAATGAGAGATGTGAATGGTTGTATTTCTATATATGGCCCAGTGATCGACTGGCAACTTGATCCAGGGTATATCCCACTTCTACCCTTTGACAGCTTGGGTTGCTTTCACTGCCTCTTCTACCCTGGGTGTAGGATAATTCAAATATACAATTAATGTTTTGGTTCACAACCTCAACCTTTTTTGTCAGTAAAATCATTTAATTATTTTCAAATCATGGGATAATTCTTTGAAAAAGAAAAAGAATTCTTTAAAAAAAGAAAAATAATTATTTGAAAAAGAATTATCCCATGATTTGCTAGAAACATTGCCAGAAAGCTTTTATAGTTAGGTTGAATTACCTATGGTTTTCAGAAAACTTTAAGAAATTGTACAAAGATTATTCACGACCATTTTTTTTTTATTCCCACGTCATATGTTTAAAAGGTCACATCAATTATACTATGTCAGTGGAATTACCTTTACATTACACTGGGAACACCGTGTATCTGATATGATTTTGCTGTCCTAGAGGGGGAGCTAATATATCTTAGCCCAGGAAAAGTTTTCTCTTTTCAGGGTCAGGACATTGATGTGTTTCCAAATATCCAAATATTCCAGCCCTGTTGTGATATTCCATACATGAAAGCTAGACAACTTCTTATGATGTAATTAATCTTTATAAGAAATGTGATTGCACTCTAGCTGCAATATGGTGGATATGATTTCACTGAACTGCACTATGTATATACTGTATTTTGTTACCTTGCTCCTGAGATTGGACAGAATCAAATACATGTCATTAGATATGCTGACAATATCTGTTTCAATCCTTAAGAATGTTTAATAGTTTCTATTTGATATTTGTGTATTCAAACAAACAAAAACTGTTTAAACTCCAACTACTGGCTGATATCATTGGAGAAGATGAGTAGGTTGTTTA
Organism: Fistularia commersonii; assembly: GCF_037954325.1. Lineage (NCBI taxonomy): Eukaryota > Metazoa > Chordata > Actinopteri > Syngnathiformes > Fistulariidae > Fistularia > Fistularia commersonii. The sequence goes on along the minus strand of NC_141299.1, from coordinate 9,508,535 downwards.
TATTCAGGATCACCAGCATTGCTGATTACAGGAGAAAGGTGGAGGTCAACACCTGTAGTGGAGACATTTACATTTATAGTTTATATTATGTTGAATTGCACTTTGCCTTTAATCAATTAACTTTCCTCTCAAACGTTCGAAAATTAAGTATGGAAAATTCTTTTGAATTAATTATATGGGAACAGTGTTGTAGTAGCTCTGACTGTAAACATGTAAATCAGCTATGTAGCACCTAGGTGCATAGGTAGGATGCAAAATTTTGACCTGTGTCTCTATATGACGTGTTTGTAAACTAAGCCAAATTTGGACGTTTCTGACTTGTAACGAATGCCACTGGTCTGAACCTCAAGGATTGTTTTTGTACTTCAATCTGGTGAAATGAAAATGACTGAAAATAAGCATTACTTTCAACATCAGTCTCCGTACATCAGCAGCGTACAACAGGAATAATATCTAATGATGGCATGTATATATTCTGTCTAATCAATAGGTCTACTTTGGATTTAAACCATATTCCAAACTTCTATCTACTTTTTCAATAACCGCAAAAAAATGGGACAGCATGAAACTAGTATTCTAAAACTATATATCACTGTTTGTTTATGCAAGTGGAACATCATGCAAGGTTATGCATGATGAAACAAGCATCTTAATTCAAATGAGATTCCACTTGAAAAGGTGATGTTTGATATTTTTTTCTCTCTCCAACTCAGGAGTCAGCCTAAGTTTCTTAAGTTGTCAACCTCCATAGGGAATTTGGTGAGTGGTGAGTATGGATCTCACTGGGCCCTTTTTGTTTTTAACACAACATTCTTAATCCTCTGTGGTCCTCTTTCTTTTTGTGGATAGATTGTAGCCTTTTCAGAATCTGGTCTCCTGACCGGATATTTCAAATCTTTATTCTAGTTTTCTAAATAGATGTTTTGTCTTTCCAAATTTCGTCTGACCTACGCAGTGTGATTGGATTATACAGAAGTTGAATTTGGTATATCTCTGACTAATCTTCAAATCAAGACTACTGGTCTTTATGAAATTAGTTTTTTTGTATTGTTTGTTCATTGTATTAATATTTTTGTATGATTTCAAATGGTCTGTATCTTGTATATGAACATTTTTTTTTGGATTTGTCACTTAATCAGCGGAATTTCTTTTTCCGGTGTCCTCAAATTTATTTTCTTGATAAATTATTAGAATTTCTAATTCAATGACTATATGAGGGAGTCTCTGAAATGTGCCTTTAAACACTCATGATGAGAAGGTGAGAGTGCAATTATATTAAATAAATAAATAAATACACCAAAAACATTTATCTAAATTTGTCTTGGCAACATTAGAACTCAAGCAACATTTCTTGCTGATAGATTTTTCTGATTTAAGTAAAATTCAAATCACATATTTTTGCTTTAGTAATCTCTCTTTTGATCATTTTTGAAGTTATTTTAGTTTTGCTCATGAATACTGAATATTTTGAATAAAGATTATTTTGATACTTTTGTTTACATTTGTAATTGTGCCTTCCTGTTGACATTTTGTATTTCTTGGGCTGTGTTTAAAGTCACGCAATTGAGATTTAGGTTTTGTTGTTATGACTAAACCAATATTATTTCACCTTTTATTCATGTGGACATGTCTTGCAATAACAGATTATGCAGCACAAAGTTTTAGGATTAACAAAGTAAATAAGACCTATAACACAATGCCTTTCAGGTAAGGGGAGGATGGCAGGGTGCTTTGACTGTTGGGATGGTTCCTGCATGATGCTGGAATTATTAATTCACCAGTGGTTCTGGAGCGTGGAACACTGTTACCTCTGCAATAACCACAATGCAAGCCTCTGGCACATCCTGGTCTAGGACGAGGTCCTGAGAAAACTAGCTCAGGTGCTGGATGGGAGTCAAAGAGACTATAAAAGTCACCACTGGAAGGGAGCAACATCAGCTTTGTCACAGAAAGGGGAGAACAAAGATACAACAGGCTCAGAGAAAGACCATGACCCCTTTCCTCTGACTAGGAGTGAGAAATGAGGGTTAATCTCAACTTCACAGAGATCAACATTATCATTTGGTTCACCAATGCAAGGTCAGCAAGGTGGCTGATGACCCCACAGCTGATCCATAGGCACTGGCGGAGGTATAGGAGGCAGAGATGTCCAGCAGGAATTTCCACCCAACTGTGCATTTACCTGCACCTGCTATTTTGATAATGTTTCATCAAATTACGAAATGGACTAACCAAAGGGAGGAGGCAATTGCTAAGAATGCAAGCCCAACTTCAGCTTCCTTGGGAAGTTGTGGCATTAAAGGGCCACAACTTAAATATACCCAATGTGATTGGCATAGGTTCATCTGTTGTCAACTTGAAAAATTATTTTACAGATGATTTTCACACAGTGCATGGTCACATTTATGTACTTCCAGCCTCACATGTGGTGACTTACCTTGAAAATTAGACCACTGATAAATACTGGTTCAGAGATGAGAATGATAGACGTGAGGCTTTCTCTACAAAGCCAGGACTAAAACTCCAAGGATGTTTCCTATGAGGCTAAGTGAAATCAGCAGAGAAATGTTTCAAAGCTGAACCATATTATCACAAATTTCATCTTCATAATCACATGTGATTTTACAGTAATTTATTGCTTAACTTAAAAAAAAAACAATGCATGTATTTGCGGTTTCTTTGCTTTACTTTGTTTACCTGATATCAGATGGGCGCACAATTCTTTCATTGAGGAAAAGAAAAGATAAGTGAGGGAGATAATATGCACAGGTATTAGTCTTTTATGATCCAGCATTATTGAATGCAAAGCAATACATGAACCTATCTGGTGATTTATGGCCCTGATACAATGAAACTATAATGATCTCCTGACAGATTACGTTCTCTATTCGTCCTTTATCTGATATTGAAATCAAATTGTTGTTGGTTGATTTTAGGTCAACTTACACAAAAGCCAAATACTCACAATTTACACACAGCAAATTTATAATCATCTAAGTCATAAAGTGAATACAAATAAAGCTTTATTTGTGATGTTTTAACAACTAAGAATATTTTTGGTGAACTAAAATTTTATTGCGATATAAACTTATAAAATATGCATATCCTCTGTCCCCCAGATTACATCACATGATTTGTTTATTTTCAAGGGAATATACTTGCAATTCCAACGGAGGGCATCTCAGAAATAAAGTTTCAAAGTCTGGCAGTAACACCAAAAATGAGACAAATGCACCAAAACATATTATTAAAAAAATGAATATATAAATACATGAAATACATAGTTCCACCAATACCCATTTGCTTTTTCAGTTTGTAAAATGTGCGATTTCATCCTCAGCGAACAGTATCCCTTTAAAATGGGTAATCTGTAACAGTATGAAATGCTTTTGGTCTCCCGAGCTATTTTCCTGATGTAAACGTCTACTGAATTATAGATTCAAGGGGATTCCTACAAACAGCTGAGCGTGATAAGGAAACTCTAAAAAGTGGGTCAGGCTTATAGCCGCTTCAAGATCACATGACGTCTGTTTACTCTGCTTCGACAACCAAACTATCCATATCTAGATCCCGCCCAAAAAGCCATAAAACTATTGGTCACGGCACCACAGCTCGGAATATCATTGGAAGACAGATTGTCAATCACAGCTGTTTCAAGCAGTTTCTGTGAGTTCTCAAACGAGTTGGGTTGTTATGGACTTGAGCCACATATGTAAAAGTATGTCGAAGTAATTTTTGTTGTCTTATTCTTTTGTTGGCAAGTAGGAATAATGAACAATAAGCGATGATTATCTAAGCTATACGTTTCAGGTGGTGTCAGGAATACTTTTTTTTAAAGATGTTTCGTCAGTGTTTCAAAGCTAAGATACATATCAAGCTTATGTTGCTCTGTCAGATGAAAAGATATAGTACTCACCAGGATCATCTTTAGATCTAGATTTGGTTTTTGTTTTACCTTTCATTTCAATGTATTTTTTGTAGATAAACATGGAGCCGTTCTCTGTCAGTGTTGGTGACGACAAAGCCACATAGCTATGTTAACGTAAACTTGGTTAGCTGTCCGACAACAATACGTGGAATATGAACAGTCCTCAGGGTTTTTAATATACACGTACTTGGTCTTGTTAACAAAGACACATGTATAGACAGTAAATGCTACCCCACCAAACTTCACCTCGACATAGTGGCATATATTTGCAACCGTAGTAAGTAAAAACAATAAACAGTAATATATTTCTTAAATCACCTCTATATTAGCGTTTCAACAGTTTTATTTGGACAGCGCTACTACGAAGAGTCAACTTCCAAACCATTGAATAATGACGTTATTGCCCTAGAGGCAATCATTTCTCGCCAGTTACATTTAAATTTTTGTCACATTGGATTAATTAAATATATATTTACTTGAGCTATATTATCCTTAAGCTATATGATCTTGTCAAATTAATGGCAGACATTGCATATATATTTCCAAACCACATGTAATTTCTGTGCTAGAGCATGATGATTAATGCATAGAAAATAATCTCAGACCAAGGAGTTATTATTTTTATTTTGGTACTGTTTGCACATATAAGGCAGGTTTAAAACATGCAATCAAAATTTCTTGACCTGAAGTTGTAGACATTTTTATTCATCTGCTCCACATTGATATTGTCATTGTAACATTATTGCTCCAGTTTAGAAAGTCCTATCACACTCCTATATCTTATGCAAATGAACAAGTCTAGACTCCTCTTTGAAGTAACATATGTGATTATTTAATTAAGGTAATAATATATTGCTAAATTTTTACTCAATGGTTGTTGTCATATTCATATTTGATCAAAATCATGAGAATAGAATATTTACAGATGTGTCTCATTTTGAATATTGAAAAATAACTTACATTTTAGGTTTCAGATGTCACAAGATCAGAAAGGGGAAAGATATAACATTTATTATTGCCAAATCAAATTTCAAATGCTGTGAGTTACTATGTTTCGATCAGAGTCTATTGTTTAGAGTAATTCTATGAATTGGGTGTGAGAATGTAGTCACCATAAGAACATGTGAATTGAGTGTGGGAACATAGTCATCACAAGAACATGTGAAAAAATTGTTGTACCTTTGGTGCTTCATTTTGCCAGAAGAGAGTATACCAGTCAACCTTTTGTCTCGAACTTATTCTGATTTTCTGATTCAGCAGACTGGATGTGACCCTGTGACCCCTGGTTGCCAGGGAGAGAGTGGTGGGGCCATGGCTGCTGGGGCTACGGTTGGGGAGAGCCAACTCCAGAGGATTATCCGAGATCTACATGGTACGCCAGCTTTGTGTGTGTGTGAGTGTGTGAATAGATTGGCAGCAGGCAGTTGTTGGCTGAAATGGTGTGACTGAACAGAAGAGACAGGAATCACAAAGGTTTATCATGATACCATGACCTTTGTCCCGGTGTCAAATCTGAGTGTTGACTTTACTTTCGGAGCTACCTGACTTCTGGTTAAAATTATTTTGGAAAAACGTGCGTCCAACCTTATTTTTGTTTAGATAGGGTGTGGTGGAAGCCTCTCTCAGCATGCAGAGAGACAGAGAGTATGTGCTGAGAGTGCACCCATCACGGGTGTCTTTCCAGTTTTTGCGATGGATACGAGGCAAGTCGTATGTATATCAGTTTGCTGTATTTGAAGAGAAATTTGATGTGAAACAGGAAATGTTATCACAAAGGTTTTTGTATATTACTTGGCAAATAGTCCTTTTTTTTCTCTGCAGATAAAAGCCGAATGAAATCTAGCAGCTTTGGGTACATTGTACATATGATATGTATTTATAAGATACTATTTTCTGTGCTAAATGTTTGTGTCATTTGTTATCCTTGAAATTTATTCCCCTGTTTCTTAACTTTCAGAGGCTGTTGGAGAGCTGATGAAAGAGTACAGGGAAAGTGGGGAACCAATCACAGATGACAGTTCAAACCTACATAAATTCTCCTATAAGCTGGAGTACTTGTTACAGGTATGAATCCAATTTCTCTGTGAAAATTTGAATCTATATTTTACTGCAGAATTAGGTGCAAAGGATGAAAATGTAGTATTCTTCATGACAGCACATGATTTGAAAATAACAAAATGTATGCAATATTGAGTGTTTGTTTATCTCTCTGAAAAAACTTTTTTTTTATTTACATAAAATGAATACAAATGCTTATTTCTTCTTTATATTCATTCCAACTCCACACACACACACACACACACACACACACACACACACACACACACACACACACACACACACACACACACACACACACACACACACACACACACACACACACACATACACTCATCAGTTTGACCAGAAGGAGAAGACCACGTTTCTAGGTACAAAGAGGGATTACTGGGATTACTTCACTGACTGTTTGGCGAAAATCAAAGGAGCAAATGATGGCATCCGTTTTGTCAAATCAATTACTGAGGTATAAACTTTAAAAAACTTTTTTTTTTTTACATTGACTAACTTTTATATTGATTATAAATTATCATCACTGATATTATATAGCATGCAATTTGGAAAATACATTAATTCACGTTTTCTATAAACACAGTGTAATTTTATATGCTTTCTAAAGGAGATTTAAAATTGATAAAACAAACTTGTAATTCATTTTGAACTCTGTTTTGCAACTTGAGATTTAAGTTAACATAATGAAACCCCCATTTATTTACTTTTTAATATGTGGATGATCCTAGAATGTAAGTAAAATCTGTGCCTTTTCTCTCGTTAGCTTAAGACATCTCTGGGAAAGGGACGTGCATTTATACGCTACTCCCTTGTACACCAGCGACTGGCTGACACGCTTCAGCAGTGCCTAATGAACCAGAGAGTAACCAGGTAAACTTTCAGAGGCTAATGCTTGAAAAACATATGAGACAATTCTAGTGCTTTTTAAATAAACCCAATATTTGTACATTTCATATTTATCAATGTGCTAATTTTTAGATTTCACAAGACCAAAATAGGAAAATAGCTTTATTTTTCAGATACCAAGAATGCTAAAAGTGGTCCATTTTTGTCTTTCTCACAGTGATTGGTACTATGCAAGAAGCCCCTTCTTAAAGCCTCACCTAAGCGTTGATATCATAAGTCATATCTATGAACTCAATGAGGTCCAGTTTGATGTGGCCTCCAGAGGTTATGACCTTGATGCCTCATGGCCCACCTTTGCAAGGTAAAAATATGAATCTTGAAACATGCGATGGTAATAAGCTGTCTACAATATCAAAGAAACAAGATGAAGCAGTGTATGAATTTGTTTTATAACTACTGTTTTAGAGATTTCATGTATTATCAACAAGTTTGATGTTGACTTGTTTTTCGTAATACACAGGAGGACTCTGGCAAATTCACCTGGCAGCATGTGGAAACCACCCAGCCGCAGTTCTAGCATAAACAGTCTGGCCAGCAGCTACTCTCAGGTAACTCTTGTAATGATACTCACAAACATTAGCGATCTTTGATCACACCATCTGAACCATCCCTGTCTTCCCCTCTGGTTGCTCTCACAACAATCTAGCATGCGTCTGAGTTCCTCTCTAGCCCAGAGTATAATCAGGGCCTGCTGAATGAACTGAATGAGTCCCTGCCTGTCTGCACTGAGGGTGTCAGCACAGTTGAAGACCTACGCCTGGAGCTGGACCAGTCGGAGCTGAAGCAAAGAGAGCTTCTTGATAAGATGCAGCAGCTCGGTGAAGAGGCTGCTGAGCTCCGAGGAGTTGTAGTGGAGCTCCAAAGGCAGCTGGATGTGTCTCTTGCTGCCCAAGTGGATCATCAGAATTTGCAAGAAGAACTCAAGGCCCTGCAAGGGAGAGAGGAGGACCTTTCCAGAGAAGTGGAAGACCTCAGGTCTGGGGAACAAGCCAAAGTGGACGAGCAACGCTCACTCCAGGAAAAGTTGGCAGCTGCTGAGGGGAAGAACATAGATCTCCTGGCCAAGTTGGATGGAGTTTTGAACGAGAAAGGCCAACAGGCTGCTAATTTCTTTGATTCAGCACAAAAGATGCATGAGCTATTGGACAGATTGAAGGAAGCAGAAAAGGGAAAGATGGAGGCCATTGCTGAAGCAGAGGAAAAGAAGAGGCTGATAGAGAGGCTAGAGGAGGAGCTGAAAATCAAGGAAGTAGCAGCAAAAGATGGTGAAACAACGCTAGATGCATTAGTTACATCTGTTGCAGAGGAGAAAAACAAGTTGGAGGACAAAATTAAGGAACAGTGTGCTGAACTTGACAAGCTGCAGGGAGCACTGACTGTGAGAGAAAAAGAGTCTAGCAACCTACAGAGGCAATTGCAAGATGTGCAAAGCTCTTTAGAGGAGAAGGAGAAAGAATTCGAGGAGGTGAAAAGAGCAGTGCTGGAGGATCAAGACGAAGTGCAGAAGAAGGCCGATAGCTTAAAGGAATCGTTACAAGCAGAGGTCAGTTCCCTAAAGGAGCAGCTAAATGATAAAGAGATAGAGCTCAACTGCAACTTTAAGACCATACAACAGCTGGAAAGCAAGAACCAAGACTTGACTACAGAGAGAGACAAACTCGCTACAACCCTTCCTCAGCTCGAGAGTTGCATCAAAGAACAAGACACAAAGATTGATGACTACAAAAAGCAATGTGCCAATCTCATGGAGCTAAACAAGAAACTCATCACAACAGTGAAAAGAAATGAGGAGCTAAAGAAGGAAATGCTAGAAAACCGAGCTATTCTTGAAAGTGAATTAGCATCTTTAAGGACTTCTGAGAATCAACTTCGAGGACACCTGGAAGATACGAAGATGACAGTGGATGAAAAAGAAAAGAGGCTGCGTGAGGAGAATCGCAAGCTTGATGAAAGCCTGCAGCGTGCCAACATGGCCACAAAGGTCTCAGATTCCATGTCAAAGCGACTGGAGCAGGAGAATCAGAGTCTCAGAGAGGAGCAAGACACTGTAAAAGCTGCTCTTAGCAGAATGCAAAATGACTTGAAAAGTGTTCATGGGCAGATTGGAGAGTTAGAGAAGAATTTAGGAGCTTCGCGCAGCAATGAAGTTAATCTTCAAGAGCAACTCCAAGCCATGGCTGCCCAGCTGGATACTAAAGAGAAGAACCTTGTTGAAGTCCAGTCCAAGATTACAGTGTTAGAGGCCAGGGAGAAGGAACTCGAGATGGAAAAGGCCAGTGCTGAAACAACATGCGCTAGACAGACAGAAATGATAGAAATGGTTACCTCAGAAAAGCGTGCAATGGAGAAATCTCAGCTGGAGATGAATGCAGTTCAAGTCAAGGAGAATCAAGAAGTGACTGTCAAACTGACTGTTGTTGAGGGCCAGTTGGATGTGAGCATGAAAGAAGTATCTAGGTTACAAGCAGAAATCCTAGACCTCAGAGTGAATGTGCAGAGATCCGAGGAGGAAAAACTGAAATCCCAAACACAGCTTGAGCTGACAGAGGCCCAAAGAGACGAACTCAGGACTCTGACAGAACAGCTCAAAGTCCAGATCGAGGGACTAAATCAGAGGCATGTAGCAGAGCTTTTGGAGTGCAAAAAGAAGGAGGAGGCTTTGATTGAGCAGCATGATAGAGAAGTAGCTGCCAATGCTGAGCTGTCTATCTCTGCAACTGCCATTCGAGAAGAGTTGTCCACCATAAAAGCTGAAAATGAACGACTGGCTCTTGAAAACACTGAGATACAAGAGGGTCTGCACAGGGCAAACACAGAGATGGCAGAGCTGGGGATGACCATCTGTAAGTTAAATGCAGAAAAAGAGGATATCAGAAGGGAGTGGACAGAAGAAGCTGCCAGGGTTGATGAGCTGAACAAAGATGTGGAGCAGCTTGAGGACTCTCTCAGAGAATTGCAGCTAGAAAATAAAAAAGTGAAAGAAGAGCTGGCACAAAAAGAGAATCTTCCAGGAACTATTACTGAGCTACAGGAGCAGTTGGAAAAGACCAGGGGTCAAGTGCAGACCCTCAAGGACTCCAGCCAAGAGGAGATGGAGGCAGTCAAATTCCAAATGAGCTCTGACAACATGAATCACCAGACCCAGTTGAAGGTGAGTTACTCTCTTATATTACTACTAAAGTTCATAGGACTGTGTATACATATTTTTTTCATGTCTTTTATCTTTTAGAGTGTCACTGAACAGCTGGAGAAGGTAAAAGTCCAGCTACAGGAAAAGTTGAAGAATGTATCCTGTTTACAGGGGAGAGTGTCTGAATTAGAGGTTTGTGTCCTCAAATAATCAAATGTTTAAGTGTTTTTAAAGTGTAAAATATTGGAGTACAATGTTTTGCTTTCTTTAAGACTAATTAGACAGCTTGATTGCTTGAGTTTTGCTTTAATTGATTGCAGTTGTCAACATTTTTTAACACAACATATTGTGGATTGCTGAGATGGCATTGCCAGTGCATGGTGCCTCCACCTGTCTTTATTGCCTGTAACTTGCTTGCAGACTTGAGTACTTAAATTGCAGGAAAGTTACTTTTGATGTGTGTTTGTATTGTAAGTGAGAACCAAAAGTGAAATTTTAGAATAGTCAGATATTTATAACTCACATACATCCACCAGTATGTATTTCCACAAGGGGCATATCAGTTATGTAGGTCATTAAAATGATATTCTGTCAAATTTTAAAAGTCAAATTTTTTTCTTTACATATTGTTATTTTTGTAAATTATGGCCTTTTGATTTTAATTAGGCTGTGAATGAGCAGTACCTGCAGCTGAATGGTGAGAAAGATGCTCACATCGTAAAAAGAGAAGCTGATATTCAAGAGGGCAAAAGGGAGATCCAGCAACTGAGGGATGCGATAACCAGGTGTGCCGATCACTCGCACTTACGTACTGATGTGAATGATTGTAAAAGGACTACAGTACTGAATGATTTCCATTTCATTTATGCTTATCAGTGCTGAAGATGCACACTTGGCTGTGCAAAATGTCTGTGAAGAACTGACAGGAAAGCTTCATGCTGCAGAAGCTGAAAGACAGAGTGAATCTCTGAAAATGACAGCAGAGATTGATGACCTCAACAGAACAAAAGCCAACCTCGAGGAACGGCTCATCGAGCTTATAAGGTATCGCCTATGTGTAATTCAGGTGTATGTTTTTTTTTTTTGTTTCTTTGAAAAGCTTCATTAATTTTTGAAGAAATTAAGAAGGTAACCTTAAAGGCTGCTAGGCCGACCAGTTGTCCCTGTGGCCATAGACTGATTTTGATCTTTTTGATTGAGAGTACTTCATACTAGAGCTTGACCCCGTTGACTGGGACCTTATGTATTTAGTTTGACAGCAGGGTGAGCTTGTATTTATATTATCTAGCTCTCTTAGGGAGTGGAATGACTGTGTAAGAATCCAAAAGTATGTTGCTAGAGACAAACAAATATCACTGTAAGCAGACGAGATAGAAACAGCATGAAAACAGTACATGTTGGCCCATGCACTGGTATACTCGTCATGGTTGCTGGAAACAGCAGGGACTCTCTGCTACTGTCACACGGGCTTTTGTTTTCCGAATGATTTGTGCACATCCCTGGGAAACAAGGCCATGTGATGGACATCACTGCCAGGGAACCAAGTTTCATATTTTGAAAAGATGCTGTGTGAGGTAGTGTTGGGAAGTTCAACTCTTTTTAGGGAATCAGCTCTTTTTGCTCAGCTCCCAAAGAAGAGCCAGCTCTTTCAACTCCTGAATGACTCTTAATTTAGGACTTTATGTTATCTTGTTATATACTTGACCTTAAATAGCAAAAATCAATGGTTTGTGTATTGAAAATCCAATTGTGATTGGTGTTTTCTATGAGAAACCTTACAATTACCTAAATTTGTGCATTTATTCAATTATAAAACCATTCTTACTTTTGTTTGATATTTGATCAAACCTTTTTATTGCACAAATAAACAAAAAAACAGCAAACAAATCCACAGAGCAGAACCAGAACAAAACTCAAGGAAAAATTATAAATATCCTCAGTGCAGGCTGGCATTCAGAAAAATCAGATGCCTCAGCTTTGATGGACTGTAGTGATGTGTCATGCGCAAAAGATGCAACTGTGAGAGCTGATGCTTTGTAGTGAATCAGAAAAGCATTGAGTGAGAGCTGGCTCACAGTTTTTTCCATTCCCTGCTTAGCTCGCCCAGTGCTCAGCCCCAGTACTGCCCCCTCTCTGTTTTCACATATTGGTGTGATCCTATGTCCTATATCAAAACAAAGTTCTGCCGTTAGCAAAGCTGGGTCTTAGCTGACTACAGTGACATTTACAGTGGTGGATGTTTTTGCATGCAAACAATGCGTTGCATGCTGTATTTGCAGAGATGCACAGTATACAATGGATTTAAAAAGATCCACTCTCTCACTTTCTTGTAATAGGCATAGGTTTTCCCCAATCACATTATAATATGACATACTTCTTGCCAATTCAGGTGCCAACAAAAGACATAATTTCATCCCCAATTTTATCCTCCAAGGTGCACTACCAAATGCCGCAGGACGTCATTCTTACCTGTAGAATCAGACCGTTTAACTTGGTCAGGTAACAGCATCACGCTTTCTCATTTCATCCCACCATCAATCTGCCTGTATTTTACGCTTATAACTTATTTATCTTATACGCTGATACCTTATATTTTATTATTTTTCTTTCATTCTGTTTATTTCATCTTATTTATTTCATACTGTACGGAACATCTGGGATCTCTCAATTTCCTCTGTGATCAATGAAGCATTTCTGATTCTGATAATACTAGCCATGAAGGTTCTGCCCCACAGGCTGCAAGATGCATTTTCACTATTGCACAGTGTGATGCTCCTTGTTGTAGCGACAGGTCAGCAGGTTTGAGCCTAGTCAGTTAATCAGACTCACAGGAATATATTTAAGTTTATCTCCTATTGGAGATCAGTGGAAATTACCATCAGTCAAGTTGCACCACTTAATCGTGTAACATGCACATAAGTAGAGGAAGAGATAACTTGTCTTCTTATTTATTTATTGTTTAATTTCCTCAAATACCTTTAAACTGTTGACTGTATTTCATACTGCAGCTTTTTCATCCTTTCTCAACTGTGCTGATGCTGCAATTTCTTGGGAGCGCCTAGGTATACTTCTTCTGATGTATAGCAGAAATCTAATATTTTTAATCTTCCCAGAATCTTTGCTCTGCTCTACTCTTTGCTCTATCTGTTCCTCATGTGGCACTGCATTTTACAGAGACTAGGGTCACAATGCAAATTGCCAGTTAAGAAGAATGGATGCACATCAACTTTCCATTTCATCTTTCATTCATGTCTAACAAAGCAGTTTGACAAAGCAGCTGTTCATTACTTTCAAAGGTGTGTGCATCTCTGTCCTTCCTTTTTTTGATTCTGAACCATGTCTGAATCTTCAGTCATACAGTCTCAAATTTTCTAGACAGCAGATCATGCTGACCAATGAGACCATGAACTCTGATGAATGCTCCAAACGATGACGTATGATCCCATCTTTACAGATTATTGGGTACCATCAAAGACCAGACCAGTAGTGTACATAATCCCTATCCCAATCTTCTCAAGTGGTAAAGATGCATCAACGGGTGTGCAGTATTTTTCTCACCAACTGGGTTATGTTGATATTTTCTTTTGATTTTAATGCAGTTATTATAGGCTGTTAAGTTGAATTTGGGTAGCTTTATGACTCATGACCCAAACAGGAGGTTATAGTTGGAATTTCAAATCGATTTGTTATAAAAGATTTTAGAACATGACCATGCACCTCTGACCACCAGTTTCATTTGGATGAGAATTCTTAGATTGTAATACAAGCAGATAGTCAAACAATTTCGATTGTCTCACTGCTCTGACATGTGAACATTAATATTCAGGCCCAGTCTCAGGATTAACTCAAGACCCCGCAGTGCAGGGTAAAAAGAAAACCTCTTGATTGCACCACATGTGTGAGGCGTAGACCCTAAAAGCAATAGCTCATGTAAGGCTCCATCATACAAATGCAATTTAGAGAGACAGTATGTGACACTCATCGATAAAAAGTGAACAACGGTTGAAGGCTTCTTTGAGTTTTAAATACTACAAATACTTTGAAGACGATAGCATTACATACATACATTACAACAATTTCTAATAGCTACAGATATATTTGAACTTATGTTTCATAGACAAAAAATGTGAATGTACAGTGATTCATTTCTGTCTCTTCACTTAAGTTATGGCCAAATTATTTTACTGCATTTTATACTCATATAAACTGATGTTCTCTTATGTGTGTCACTTGGTAAAACAAAGGTAATTCCAAAAATGAAATTGATCCAAACTAAACATGGTTGTTTTGTTTTTTGTATGTATGTTTTTGCCTACATTTGTTTTCCATCAGGGACAAAGATGCTCTGTGGCAGAAGTCAGATGCCCTGGAATTTGAGCAGAAGCTTCGGGCAGAAGAGCGCTGGTGGTTGATGGATAAAGAGGCAACTCACTGCCTTGGCTGTCAAGGCCAGTTCACGTGGTGGCTGCGCAGACATCACTGCAGGTTGGCTTTCACAGACAACGTGGACACTTATTGTTCAATGTTGCTGGCACTTTTCCTCTGAACAGTACAGTAACATTTTAATGTTTCTGCTTGACAGGACAATTTTTTGTTCAGCATGCAAGTCACAAAAGATATTACAGAATAAAGCCAATCATTTTCTTATTAAGTCATATATTGCTCTTTTATTATTAGACTTTGTGGTCGCATCTTCTGCTACTACTGCAGCAACAACTTTGTGATGACCAAGCACAGTGGCAAGAAGGAGCGTTGTTGCAGGGAGTGTTACACAGAGCACAGTGCTGTAGTAGAAAGGTTTACAGAGGCAGAGTTGAGTCCATCAGACCTTCAGCCTCTGCCACCTGGAGCTGGACCTCAGCCACCACCTGAACCTGCCCCATATAAACCCACTCCCAGGGTAACTGGTAAGTTTCTGCTTGGAGACAAAAGCTGTGTTTTCATAAAAAGCTGTGTAAAGTAATCATCCAAATAAAAGAGCAGGTGATTTGTTCCACAGTTATGAATATTTTAATGCGCCCTGAGTAAAATCATAAAAACAACACATTGATTTTGGCTGTCATATTTTGAATATTCAATTATTACCTTAAATATTTATTGTGTTCACTCAAAAATCCCATTTGTCTTGAACTAGTAACAGATTTGCTTGACACTTACCGCTGCCAAGCATTTATTTTTCCACCAAGATAAAGCCTTTCTTGCACAGATGCAGAATAGAAGGATGCAGGCTAAAAGCCATAATCACTACACAAGTGTTTAGTCTGATACTGTTAATGAAAGTTTGGCCCCAAAACTTTAAGATTTGTTACCCCTCAATTCCACAAATTACAATCAAGAAAATGGAGGACAATTTCATGATTCAAAGCTGGCATGTCAATTTGCAAAATTTCCTGCAAACAAAAGGTCTATCTTTTATGGAAACACAAAGGCAACAGGTACTTTGTGGGAGCAAATAATCAGTTACATTGTTCCATCATTCGTGTCTACATACAGACTCATAGTCTCACATACAAGGCTCAACAGTGCATAAAACTGTGGCTCTAAGAGATAAATCATGTAATTAGATAAGAAGAAAGGGGATGGCATAACTGCTAAAATTAGAAAGAGACTTTTCTTTTAGCCTTAATAACAATGAGTAGCATAATATGACTCTTTTTGGTGGCTAATTTCAACAGCAATTATATATTTTTTATGCACCGTTGAAAAAAAAAAATAAAAGGTGCAGTTGATTTGTCTTAAACGGCTATTCATTCCAGTTTATTCTCCTAGTTTCAGAGACTGGCAACACATCTGACGAAGGCGCCTTCGACATCATTACTGAAGAGGAAGTGAATGGCGTCTATGACAGTGACACCACATCACAGACCACTGGAGGCTCCTTTGAGGGAGAACACGATCGAAGGCCTCCAGGATCTTTGGATTTGTAAGTCCAGCATTTACATGAGGACAAAATTTAAAGATGGACAATGAATCAGTATGTGAATTTTGTCGATTAAAATCAAACACAGGTAAGAACAAGTAATATGAGCTCTCTGAATCATTGTTCAACCACAAATATTAAGTCATTTCATGTAATAAGCGGTGAGTATGCCTACATAAGCAGAAAAAACATGCACATAAAGATTACTTTCTTGATAAATGTATTGATGTTGATGTGTTTCAGTAGGGAAATCATCTTGACAAATCCACAGCTTTAATTTTAGTTCCTTGAACTTTCAAAGTTTGGAAGCAGGACTTTCAAAAGTTCACCAGTCATGAATGCAGTTGATTGGCCCTGCCTGTGAACACCCTCTTTTAATTACCGGTAGTCTGCTTAGCAATCACATTCCTCACAATCTCGGCTTCCCACTGTTCTGACTTGCTGTCATTAATACTTTATACAAATGTGGCTACAGTCATAGGAGTCCATTTGAATGAAGAGAAGTTCATCTTTTCATTGATGGGTTGGATGAAAAGAACTTTGAAGGGGTAATCATTTTATGTAATTATAAGTTACCTGCTTAAGGCATATAATTGCTTTTTGAATGAGCATAGTAATTTTCCACGAATGTATTTAGAACCAGACACTGGTATTTTGAAGTTTTAACAGTCATGATAATTGAACATAGATATAATGAAAAAATGACAATATTTTCCTTTATTGTTGTGACATTTATAGAGGTGTCGGAGATGTGACCCCTGATGATCCAGAGGAGATTGTTCCCACTGTTCAGGATTCAGAGATCAACCTTCTCAAATCTGGAGAAATCACGTAGGTTTCTTGTTCTTTTCAATGCATGAGTGACTCACCCGAGGACACTGTAATTTATCATGGAAACTCTTCACACAGGATGACTGTCCCGCTCAGCATTGACGATATCTCTCAGTTTGGTGATGGCTCCAGAGAACTCTTCATCAAGTCCAGCTGTTACAGTGTAATAACAGTTGCTGTCGGTGACTGTGGGCAAACCATCAGCTGGATATTTTCATCAGAGCCCAAAAGTATCTCCTTTAGTGTGGTTTTCCAGGAATCCACTGACTGTCAGGTGCAACAGTCAAAGGTAAATTCAGTGTGTAGGTGTTGCTCAAACATATGTTTCCACCTTAGAATTGGTTGTCATTCAATCACCAATCCTCACAACACATTTTAACAAAATTTTCTTGTATATTACAAAATTCAGCAATATGTTCTTGTTTGGAATTCCTTTAGACAAAAAGATTACAAGTGCAATGTATAACGCACCCACACAATTTTTAGTTGAACTCTACTGACAGTCTGGTAACATTCAAATGATAGCATTTAATGACTTAAAGTACATTATTAAATTTAACATTTGCAATAATTTCTCTAGTTTTTCAAAGCAATACAGTCTAGTTAGACAGAATAAATCTACTTGTGGCATGGCGTTGGCCGTGTGTGATTAGGTCTTTGTAGTGTAAGAGTAATACTATTTTAAAAATGTCCCTATTGGGACGGTCCTGGTAACTCTGGCCAAACCATTCCCCTTTTGTTGTTTTTTTGATCCAATCCTGTTGGTACTTAAAATGGCAGCTAACTTTAATCAGCACTTTCAGATAAAATACCTTACTTTCACAATTGCAAGGATTTCTTTACCTGCGAAAATTCTGCTCTGCTGTCTGTGATATTTTATTAGATAAAATTGACATTTCTCTCTTTTTTTATATGGATGTCTTTTTAAAACTTATTACCTTTGCATTTTTTTAATTAAAATTTTAATGTACAACCAGCAGCTTAATAAATTCATATGATCATGCTGATTTTTTTAATACAACAGTAGCATAGCTTGACAGTGCATTTTGAATCTGTCATATTGCACTTTGTAGCTCTAAACATAACAGGGCAGTGTCAGCTTTTTGGGTGAGTGACTGCTACATGTTAACAACAGTCAATCACACGAACCCCTGCTTTGGGGTCTTACTGAATGTGAATTAACATTTAACATTGACCGGAAAGTCTCATGTTGCAGTAATGCGCTGTTTTCTTCTTCAGTTTGCCTCAGCCATTGTTAGTAAAATCTTTCAAGCTCGATGAAAACTTCACACATTCTCATTTTACTTCGACAGGATGCCCTTGAAGTAACATCACAAATGTATTCTATCATGCATTTTTAGTCCTCAGCTGTATGAGAAAAATCTTTGATGGCATTATTGGTGAACAAACTCAAATATTTCGTGAAGCCAGAATTGCTTGTAAGATTTTTTGCTAAGAGTGATAAGAATTCAAAACAGAGGAACAAATAAATTTGTGATCAATTTTAAGGACCTTTCGTAAATTGTTTGTGTTTATCTGTCAGGTCCTGATTCCTCTGACTCGCTGCAGCTCCCACAAAGAGACAATACAGGGACAGCTGAAAGTCAGACGCCCTGGCATCTACACACTCATCTTTGACAACTCCTTCTCAAGGTAGGGAATGGCATGACCTGGTTTCCCCTGTGGTTTGTTCTTTTCAGCGAAGCAGCCTATGAATAACCGAGAACTGTAAACTCATAACATAATATACGGTCCATCTTGGGCGTGTAGGTTTCATATAGTATCTTTTTTGCCTTAGTATCTTGTTCCATGTTAACGAATCAGCCCCCTCTCATCAGAAACATTATTCCAACAGGTTTATATCCAAGAAAGTCCTCTACCATCTGACCATGGAAAAGCCGATAATTTATGATGGAAGTGACTTTCCCTGAAGCTCTATTACTTGGTGTCACAGATGCGCCATCACCATGTAACTGTGTCAACGACGGGCAATTCAGTTCAATTACTTTTCTAATTACTTTCTGTTTCTTAGCTGTTTTTTTCTCTAGTCTGTTCTGCCAAGTATTTTATATTTTCAGAAATATTCTATATTGTTGAACTTTACTTTAAGGTGCGCTCCCGTTTTAAGTGTAATCAAAACAAAGCATTATGATAAAAGGGTTTTAGACAAAGACATGAAAAAACACATGATCCAATCTAAATCAGATGTAATTGACATACACTGAAGAGTTTAGTTGTTTGTTCCTATAAGTTTTGTTGGTTTTTTTTTGTCTCTCTTTAGAATGCAAATAAACATGACACCAGCATTTATTATGGTAAAAGAACATTTGTGCAAGAATAATCAGAAAATAGGTTTATAAAATGTTTTTTTAGCACTACTTATTGCCAGAAGCAGCAGGTAAATGGTCTACAGGGATTTATCTTTCTGGCATTGACTTGTCTGAACACTATACAGTATATTTGCACTGTCCCTGCAGAGGAAAGACACTTAGCAGTAACTAGAAACCTACCAGGGAAAATTCTGTTTCTGGTTAAATACAAAGTAAATACACTTTGTGCAAAATCTCAGGAGTGGGGCATTAAACTGTCCTCCGAGAAGAAGAATGTCCTATTTTTAAGTTTATGGAAAGTCAAGATCGAGAAGCAAACAAACATTTTATTTGAGATGTAATGAGACTCTCAAATAGGCCTTTCTCCACCCAGTTTATAGGATAGAGGTAACGAAGCCAATGACCTGTCACTACGCTGACATTTTGTGACAGCGTATTGTGTCAGGGACTATGTTTTCAAAGTGCCTATCATTTTAATTGCTTTGTAAAACGGTTTATTTTACCCTGATCGCAACAGAGATCATTACATACTGTTTGAGAAGTAACTACCAGTGAGACAAAATCACAATATGCACAATATTGCGTGTTGAAGTTAAATCGGTCTAAAGGATTTTTATGTGCGTTTATGTCTGATTTGTGTCCTGAAGTCTTTTCCTCATGGTTAGAAATGTATCTGCTTTTATCTTACTTGAATATTGAAAGCTGTTTTTCTTTCTCAAACCATAGAAAATATCCTGGTCACCTTCATATATTTCTGCATACTACACAAGTATTCAAGAGCTTATGTCTATGCTGCTTTTTTAGAGATCTATTTATATTACATTGACAGATCTCTTATATTTTTAAGGGTGGAAATAAGTGCAATTTGTATTCAAAGCCTCATATTTTCTCTACAGAACTGCACATGGGCTAATTAAGAAAGCCAAAAACGAATCTTCATCAAAAGATTATCTCATGGACATTTTTTTACTTGCTCTTTCACGGTGCTAAATGCGCATTAATAATTACTGCAAGCCCTCTTTTAACGGATCTGTCAAAGGCCCAGTAAACAACAATAAAATGTGTGAGTGAAGATCCTTTCAACATTTGATAATTTGTGTTTTGATTTGTGTTTGACAACTACAAAATGCCTGCATTTATTCAGAAATATGAAGTAAACAAAGATGTCAACACATGTTAAAACAAATGTGTCTGTCTCATAGTAAGCCTTTATTGGTGAATGTATAAACACAGACCAAAAGGTGAATAATTCCCTTAATAAGCCATGAACTAAATCAGAAAGGTCTTGCTATAGATTTTGTTCTGAAATCAAACGGACATTGTGGCAAAAGGCTTTTTCTACAGTGATTTGAGAGTGAAACAAAATCTTAGGGTTGATCCTGTCAGGTTGCTGCCAGCAGTCAATGGAGCAATTTCAGCATTTTAAGTCTGCTCCAGGCAGGCAAATGAAAACAGCACCGCAGGGAATGAAAGGTCCTTACAATAAGAAGTGACAAAAAAGAAATCTCTCCTTCATTCAGTAAGATTCACTAATTAATCTCATTCTAGTGCAACAGAGCAGTAAAAACAGAGTTCAGGCCTTGTTATTTAATTGGTTTACCCACATCAGGTGGCCTAGTGCTTCACATATGTTGAACTCCCAGGATTACAAGGAATGTTTTCTATCCATGAAAGAATCGCTGTGATTTTATCCTTGATGATAGCGATCCCTTTTCTAAACAATATTTTGTTAAATGCCATTTTTTTCTCCCTTTAAATAAGGGCATTATTAGACTTCAACCTTTTGGCTTTTCAGATTTAGGAGTGTGCGTTTGTATTTTACATGTTCAGTGGTAGATAATTAATGAATGAATGTTCAATCAGACTGTCTTTATATAACAATGGAAATGCCCCTGCAAACAGGAAGACACAATAAAAAAATGATAATGACTGTGTGGTTTATTCATTCATCCTGCATTAAAGGCGTCCCACACTTCTTTTCACTTTACATCTCTTTGCAACAATTTTCACACCAGTTTCCAACTATGGAGGATGATACTGAACGTTATAACGAATATTAAGAAGAAAGGGGATGGCATAACTGCTAAAATTAGAAAGAGACTTTTCTTTTAGCCTTAATAACAATGAGTAGCATAATATGACTCTTTTTGGTGAACGAATATTTTAACAAAGGACTGTCTGAGCATATACATTAGCTTCCTGTGTGTTTGTCGTAGCAACAAGACCCTTGTAAAGCCCCTTTTCTTGTACTAAATGTTAAGTTAAGAGTCTTTTCTGTTATGTGCTTGTGATTTGTTGTGGTTTATTTTCTTTCTTTTGATTTACTATAATGACCTGTGTGAGTGAGAGTGTGTGTCTGTCTCTCTTTCTCTTTAAACTTGTGTTCCATTCTATTGCCCTTGTGTTTTGACCCTCAGGGGCCATTATAATAAAATATCTTCTTTGACAATAGACTTAATTCATGGCCCTCACAGCAATTCCAAGCTCATATTATACATCTCACTGCATTGACCCTCCCCACCAAAGTAAATAATGAGCGCATAGATCAGCATATCAGTGTCTCCGTGTCCCCACTGCAGCTGCTTATTTGGCACCATTAATGTCTGAGGTCTTCCTGATGGCTTGAGAATGTATGCTTTTATTCTGAAAGTAATAGACCGGAAATCCTGCACTTCCTCCCGTTGTACGCTTGACGGATGTGTTTATTTATACCTATGTGTAGTAGAAGGGATCAGCATCCTGCCGGAGCGCGCTGCGGTACCTCACTTGACGAATAGTGAATGGATGGGATTGAGCCGGAAACATGTCCTGTCTTTCTGTCAGAAGATTATTCCTCACTCTTTGCTTTGCCGCAGTTGTGAGTAACTTGCATGAACTTCATAGTATTAAAAGTTTGAAAATTCCACTTTTCCTGCGCTGCACCTTTAGAGGGGAGTTAAATGGCTTGATTGCTGTCCTGAAGCAAATGAAGATAAAAAAAATATATATATTTTTTGCCGTTTCATCCGGAGGCACACAAGCACGAAGAAAGGCTATAAAGTAATGAAAATCGGAGGCTTGTTTATCATGTTTTGTACTCAAATCTTCTATTGTATTGGAGCAGTCCCTCATCGGGCGCGCTCCCGTTCCTGTATTGAACGTGGCGCACAAAAGTAAGCGCAGACTTTGTGCGCAAATGTTATGTAATGGGGAGCTGAGGATTTCACTTTACATGCAGGGTGTCAACCTGACATACGTGCAGACTGTTGTGAGGTAAAGGGAGATAAGTGGATTATCTTGTTGACAGAAATGTGTTTTTTCCAATATTATTTTAATGTATTATCTATTGCGGGGGTTGCATCATTTTGGACGTGGAATCACGTTCCTGTGACCAAGCAAGGATTAAACAGGTATTGTGAGCTGTGATGGTTTATGGACAAAAAAACAAAACCATAAACGATCTTTAAATCAGCAGTCCTTAGATTCCTGGCATGCAGACCTCACTGCTGCTACTATCATCAACCCTGGGTCCATTTTGCCTTTATTTACTATGTCAGTCACATATGGAAACCAGTTTTGAAAATATGGGCATGTGGTTATTGTAAGTACAGGAGGGATTCAAGCATATAATTAGATTTTTTAGGTTTATGCACTGGAAAATGCCATGTACGCTTGTGTAACAAGGATGAGATGTTATTATTGAAAACCCCATGAGAATAACAAGATTTGATTCCCAATGCAAAAACACACATTGTCATATTGTACATAGACAAGAAAATCAGCTCCAATGTGATCAAGCGAGTAAATCTTCAGAAGTAGTTTTTGAAAATTGTTGTTTTTTAAATTGTGAGTCAACATTATACCATTTTAGTTAACAAACCACATTATTTAGATCAAACACTCAACTGTTCTCTTGTGTGTGCGTTCACATTTTTTCAGTCATCAAAAAGGTTTATACCTTTATTATTGCATGTCTACTACAGATTTCTCCTAAATGAAAAGGAAAATTGAGAAGCAGACTAGTGGCTGGTGTGTTGATCAGTGTTGATAAGATTTCTCGGAAGAGGGCAAACAGTCGTTTTTGTATTCACAGCAATCTTTCATTGCTCAGGACTGCAGTGAACCTTCTATGATGAACTACAAGAGAACTACAAGAGAACACTCCCCCACATGCAAACACACATGTTGCATTTCAAAATAGAATATTGTCACCCCTGTCAAAACTCTTGTTTCAGTTGCAAAATCTGATTTAAAATTTGCTCTTTTTTTTGGTGCCTGAGACTAGCTGTAACAACGACAGATAAAAGGAGTAGTGGCATGGTGAGAGTTCAGTGTATGGGAGCGGTGAATCTGTTATGAATAAAACCTGCTCACTTTAGCAGCAGTCAGCGGGTGCACTACTGAAGGAGGTTCCATTGGCCATAATATAGAGAAAAGAGATAGATTTCTCAGATAGTTATATTATCACATTTGTATTTATTGGAAAATTGACAATTGTGTGGTGCAGAGGTGAGTGCTTCTGCCTCACAGGAATAAAGGTCCCCGGTTTGATTCCAAAATCAAACCTCCTCTGTGAGGAGTTTGCGTGCTCTTCAGTTCTCCGGTTTCCTCTCCAAGTCCAAAAAGATGCAGAAGGTTCACTGGAGATCTTGAATCTCCGAGATTTTTTTGTCTCTATATGTGGCCCTGTGAATGACTGCCGACCGATCCAGGGTGAACCCCGCCTTTCGCTCCAGCCCTTCTCCCTCCCCTCATGACCCTGAGTGCAGGATAACCCGCACGGATAATGAATGAATGACTTAATAATCAATATTGAATTGAACTGGTGCTTCAGAAGCCCTGAAGTACAAGCTCTTTTTTGCCCTTTATGTCTGTGTGTGTGCTGTCTTGCGAAAATACAAAATTCTAATTGCAGTATGAGATCTTGCTGTGTGCATCAAAAAGAACAGTTCTTTTTTTGGAGAAGAGGGTTGCAGACATAAATTTCAAGTGTCACTTCAGCCAGCCTGTATAAGCATGAAAGCTGATGCCATTCATTCATTATCGATACTGGTTGTCCTGCACTAAGGCTGCTTCAGCCCAACCCAGCTGTCATTGGGTGGGAGGCAGGTCATAATATTAATTGAATATAATGTTAAAGGAAAATAATCTTAGTTGAAAATGATTGTATTACAGACATTTCAGTTGATTCAATTGATGACTGTAGTTCATTATGTAATTTCACTGCTGTTGGAATATTCTGACCTCAATTTTAGCTGAAACATTACTGTAGCTGAACATTACATTAACATACAAAAAAATACATTTGAAATGTAAGCGTGATATTTTTTGTTCGAAATCTCTGTTATGCCAGTTTGTTTTGGACTATTTTCTCCCAAAAATCAAAACAAAAAACATTTTTTTTGGCATTTTTGTTACTGCAGTAAAATAGCGCTACGGCTTCCAAAATGAATAGTACTACAAACATCCTCCACTGAATGATCCCGCTTACTTTGTGGGCTTTAGTAAATTTCCTTTATGACAGATATACACAGTAAGAGTAGATAATAACTGCATGACTACTCTTTGAATTCACTGTGTTTTTTACGCCTTTCATCAAGGTGTCAAAATATCAAACTGTTCCTCAACTGCTTATATAAATTACACAAATCTAGATGAGCAAACCGCTACAGCAACATTAAAGTATTGCTCGTTTGTTGCTGAAAATAGAAGCTGTCATCTGTAAAAAGACCCAAATACGATGGCCCCTTTCAGGGTTCTTCATCGATAATGGGCTTCACCTCTCCGAGAACATTTTTACAGCAGACCACTAACCTGGCAGTGCGAAGGGGCTTTTGCATTTAGTTTCATGTCTCATATTACCCAGACTTACCATAAGCTACCCCGCCAGCTCGGTGTCTATCTTTTTGTTTCTGTTTTTGAAATGCGACATCATGTCTACTGTTTTCCTATTATGCGGTTAAAAATTGAGTGAGCTTCTCATTATCTCCAGCAACAACTCTTGTCAATTTTGGGACAGCCCCCCTGCCAATATCTTTGATCATATGTGAAACCTGCTTGTGGGGAATAAATGTGCACCTTGCTTGTAAACACAGAAACCAACAGGGGTGCATTGCAACGGAGCAGCATTTACTCCCTGCTCCCCTAGTCTCACTGACAGAGACAGAAAATGAGCTGTATTTGCCTCTACAATTGATAAACCCATCATCGGGACCCATTTAAACCTTAGTGTTTTTTCTTATTGTAGATATGTAGGTTTCATTTAACACGTTTGCTCAAGTCATGTTTTAGTCTGCACAAACTGTCTTTTTCTGTGTGATAGTGACCAAGTTGACTATGAGAAAATGGGATGAAAGGAAAGATTACATTTGAGAAAATAATAGAAGTGCAACAAGATAAGTATTCCGCTGCACATCATGAAGGTTCCTGGTTGGATTCTGACAGGTGGCCTTTCTTTGTGAAGTTTGCACGTTCTCTCCGTGTCTGGTGTGTTTCCTCCATGTTCTCCAGGTTCTTCCCACAGACCAAAAACATGCAGTAGGTTCATTGGAGTTTCTAAAATGCCTCTACTTGTGAATGAGAGTGTGAATGGTTGTATGTCTCTATAAATGGTCCTCTGAATAAGTGGTGACTGGTCCAGGGTGAACCCCACCTCTTGCCCCAATAACAGCTTGCATAGGCTCCAGCATCCCTGCGACCCTGAGTGCAGAATAAGCGAAATCTATAAGGATTGAATGACAGAAATGTCTTCTGAACTAATTTTATAGATTGAACTGTCAAATTTCAAACACATACCGGTGAAACTGAAAAGAAACACAAGTCCTAATTGAATATAGACCCTCCTCAAATAGAATTACCCCTGACCTTTTATTTTACTCCCGCTGAATGGATTGATTGAATCAGATCATCATATGGTCTTTACGTGACATTTTATGGCGAAATTATTACTTTACCGAATTTAATTCCCTGTCCCCATGTAAATAATAAGGAAATGTAAGGATTTTGCATGTTTTTTGCTTCAATTTATATGTGTGAGCAGAAAAGAAGTTGTCACTGTTAGGACATAGAGCCCGCTTATGCTCAACCTTGTTACAGATTGTTATTATTTTTCAGCATTTATAATGTGACCCCTATAGCCAACTTGTAGTAACAATATGCACTGAGCGGAATCACAATTTAAGTTGAATATTGGCTTCTTTGTCGTATTAAGTGGATAATCTGGAACATAGTGTGCTTAATTTTCCTTTGCTACATGTAGCAGACAAAGCACCTTGTATTTATATATCGCAGCAGGTATAAATGTGACAACCCTAGCCATTTTACTCTGCATAAATGCAGTTAGAAGCCACAGTCATTGCGACGTTCACTGATGTAATGTCACTGAATGGCCCCAGGGGGGATTCTAGGGATGCAAATGTGGCTTTTGTTCTTCAAAAAAAAAAAACCTCAGAAATATTCATTAGCACAATCAGTGCAACATTAAGAGTAGTTATCTGTATCCTGCTAAGATATGAAACTCCAGTGTCTCCAGAGGGAGCACATGAGATCCCGTTGAGAATTGGCTTCTGTTTGCGAGGACATTGGTTTTCTCTTGTTGTAAAGATACTTGTTTGCCTTCAGGTCTTTAAGCGTGACCATAAAAGAGCCCCAACGAGGAAAGTCAATGCAGTTCAGCTGTCAGTTATAGATTATGCAGATCGTGTCTGAGGTCTGTCGTGCCGTGTGTGTGTCTTCAGACCATGTTTTGACTGGACATCTCGTGGCACAGAATACTTCAAACAGCAGCCTCCAAATTACTCAGCATAGGGAAAACAAAATGCAAATCATTTTCATAATTTGGAGTAATTTTGGAAATGGAGGGGAATCATGATTACACATCTGCCTCAAAGTGCCTCTTCTCTTTTCTTGTAATGTTTTCTGTCGCTCTCTGTCTTTCTCTCTCTCTTATCCCCCCACACACTACCATTTCATCCTGTGACGTGACATGGTTGTGTTACATTACCTATGGAAACTGTGACATGAAAACATGTTTCATTTTTCTCCTCTTAATGGTTTCCATCTGCATCATTTATACAATTCTAGTGGTCTGTTTTTTTTCCTCAAGTAACAGGGATACTATGGAAGATCAGTTCTGGGAAACTCAACTATTGGATGTACTGTTAAATTGAATGAAACAAGATTGGCCTTTATATTAAGGACAATTTATTGTCACTGGTAGCCTGAGATAAAAACTAATGAGAGATAAATCTAATCTAAACAGTTAAACCGATCAATGTGTTCCATCTACCATTATCCAGCCCGAATGTGGATAAAAAAACTGACCAGTTTTATATAACTTTTTAACACATTTTCAAGTATCAGACTGTAATCTCAACTCAACCAATGCTTTTTCTATGATTTATATTCAAGCATCTGTCTTAATTCACACTCACCATTATTCTGTTCCTGCCACCTTGACCTGCTGTACTTTGTATGTGGTTGTTTTTGCATTATGAAAGTTCAGAAAAAAACAACGAAGATAACAAACCCGTTCACTCCCAGCGCATCGCATATCCTCTGGTATTTCTGACAGTCCTGGGTGCTCATTTCTTTGTATCATAAAAATAGACCCCTGTTAAAAACCATGTATCCTTCAGAGACCTCATTATCAACACCAGCATTGTACTATAACAGAAATATTTTCACAGATGTTGGGATAAACATGTATGTATTGTATACTCATTTGTATGAAGACCTCATAGTTTATTGTATAACATTAATGTATGATTGTGACTGTTTTTACCTTTTATTGCAAGAGTTTATTGCAACAGTGCACTCAAAATTCTGAATAGCTGTGGTAAAAAAAAGTTGAGCTGCTATATTTCCTGTCTTTTACTTCTTCACAATATCCTACCGCAGCCACCTTACATCACCTTTCTATTTGGAGATACTATTTCACTCTGTTTTAGTCTGTTGAGAGACAAATGTCAGGCTAAAAGCAAATTCAAATATGAGTATACTGACTTTGTTTGACAACTCGAAGTGGCAGGGTGAGCAAGGACAAACACCCAGGTGAAACACTGAATGGTACGAAATTGATGGATTGCTGGAGGCTAAGACAATTACTTCTGTCCCTAGGAACAAATTCAATTCGTTTTCCCTCTTTGTACAGTCGTGAAAATACATCTTAATACCAAAAATGGGACACTGGGTGTTTTGCCAAAACATTTGCCAAAAGTATTGCAATGATAAGAATGTCCTAGATTTTTCTCCCCACGCATAAAATGAATCTAAATGTCTATAGATCATCCGTTTCCTGCGGTACTAAATGCTCTCTCCCTTCATTCATACATCCAGGCATTGTCAAGCCTGCACCCTGAATGCGAGTACATATTTCAGCTGGAACAAGATGAGCGTCGCTGCTTCCAGCACATCACAGAGCAGGGGAACAGAAGCAGGGAAGGTGCGTTCCTTTTTTTTTTTTTTTTCCCCCAAGCCCCTGTAATAGTAACTCATTTCAATATAGTTGTGAATAAGCTGCAAATAGTCACATTTGAGTACTGAATCTGAGGTGAAAATGCCTCACAGAAAATCATGAAGGCGTGTTTTTGATGGTGTCCAAACTGCGAAATGAAACCACCCTGGGGATCCATCGCTGTGATGCATCAGCAGACTCGATAATCAAGGGTAGTTACATTAGAATATATATCCTCATGTTGTAATACAATTGACTTAGAGATAGATTTTGCAGATTAAATCCCATTTACCTCTTTAGTCCTCTTACAGTATACTCACGCGACTAATTTTTACGTAAAATTACATCAAACCACTTTTGTATCACACAACTGGCTCGTTCAGGAGGACCTTAATGTTGGGTTTAACTAATTATATTTAAAATGTGTTTTTATTTGTCAATTGATGGTATTTCTTTGGTTTATCTTGTCTGTCCTCTTACTATCAAAACACAGGTTGTCAACCGTTTTGGGATGCGATCTTATGCTGGCCTCATGCTATTGTTGGAGAAATAGTTCAGAGAGCTTGCCCTGCGGTCTTTTCCCTCCTAAAGAACAATACAGGTACTTCAAAATATAAAGTAATGTGAACTGAGAAAAGGGAAGGGGATGCATTGTCTAAAACATGTAGTGAAATCTATGCGATGGCTTTATTCATGAATATGTCATTCAATGTATTAACATGGAAAACAAACTAATGTTTACGAACTGTACTTAAACGTGTCAATTACGATTTTTTAGTACTAGCTCTATTGCCTGCCACACTGGTGATACTTAGAGGTTTTACTTCATCAGAGAAGTGGTTGATGTAAAATGTGTTTCCTTGGTATATTAAATTTTAAGTGTTGTTTTAGTTATTGTTAGTGGCATGATCACAAAGTACATCTTGTGGCTATTGGCATAACATCATCAATATGGCTGTAATTGATATCAGTTTTAAATGTAAACAAGTATTCCGGCAGCCGTTAGAAAACCTTGTATCAAAGAGGACTTGATTTAAGTTTATATAGGAAATAGTACTTTAATCACTATTGATGGACTAACCAGTATCATTAGTACATATCAGTGACTTCTTGATCTCTGGATTTCATGATAAGGGTCGGTAAGCCGCAACTGCACCGAGAGAGGTTGGTCCGGGCCCTTCCCACCCTACGATATTGCTTGCAGTGTGGATGATGACATTCCAGAGGTGAGAGAAGGTCCAGATCCACTAGAAGAGATTTAGTCAAACAGCCAAAAGAAGGGGTGACTTTTAGAAGTTAAACTGTTTCATCTTACCAGCTCTCAGCCTCAAAAGACTACAAGGGATAAACCCCTTACATGATAATGTGCCTGATGTGAAAGTAATTAAACGAAGAAGTAGCAGAATCAGATAACGGCTTAAAATGATCTTGTTTCACAAAAAGGGAATTTAGCTTTGTCTTTCAATTAAAGTCACTTACACAGAATAAAGGTTTTACATTAGTTCAGAAGCTTTTCAGAAGTCATTTTTAATTATCAACATATGAAAGGCTTTTGTGCAGGAAGGTCAGTGTTTTTTTCTGTAGAGCAGTCAATGTTCAAGCTCGTGCACACTTTGGTATCATTTTGAGACACTGGTTGCATTTAGAAGCTTTTATGCAAAACCATATGTTTTCTTTTACTTTGTCCTCAGACTGCGCAGTCATATTTTGCTATGGTGAAGCTGATATACACCATTGGCTACAGCGTCTCTTTAGCGGTGCTGATTGTTGCTGTGGTAATCCTGCTGCTCTTCAGGTATGAACAGACACTTTGAAAACATCAGCAGATTGCACTGTCCCTTTTTAGATCAGAGGTATTAGGGTAAATTCAAAGTTTTTTTCTGAGGTGAAATATGTGGAAAAAGGGATATTGATATGATTAAAGGAGAACTACGACTTCCATCTCAAACAAATTCAATTACTGTAGATGAACTATTATATAATCTTTGACTGTTATATGATGTTACA
This sequence comes from Fistularia commersonii, assembly GCF_037954325.1. NCBI lineage: Eukaryota > Metazoa > Chordata > Actinopteri > Syngnathiformes > Fistulariidae > Fistularia > Fistularia commersonii. The sequence goes on along the minus strand of NC_141299.1, from coordinate 9,477,980 downwards.
GTTAGATTGTATAGTTACAACAACTGAGTATTTTCCTTGGTTTGATGTTTTCTATTGTTGCATCTGCAGCAATTCGCAAAATGGACTTGTTATGGAAACGTAGCACATAGGAGATACAAAACATCAATCTTTTAATTTATCCTTCCTTTTGGCCTCAATCATCTGCCTGACTAGTTTTGTGACTGCTTGTTGCACAGATGTGACATAGATAATACAATTGCAGTGACTTGCAAAAAGTCTGACGGAGCAGGGCGATGCGGGCACAGACATTACAGCATCAGTTGCTTGTCAAGCTAAAACAATGTAAAGCGCATTGCCACATCAATGTATAAACAATGTATAAATCCTAAATGTCAAAATACAATGTCTGAAAAGCTGGATCCGGTCACACATTTATGGATGCCAAGAGTCTCCTTCGAGAAGTTGACAAATGCTAAGATGATCACATTATATTTTTGTTTTCTATGACTTTTGTATGAGGGAAATCGAAGAAATCAGTGTAGAGAATAGCATCAATAACATCAATGTAAACAGGCAGGAAAGTCAAATTCATTTCTGCAGCCTGTGCAGACTAATTATTTTGCCTCTACGCGATAGAACACCAGTAGAGAATGAACCTAAAACCTGCAAATTATGGTAAAACTAGACACATTGGCATTCCCCCAACTTCAGGGTATATATGTAACAAAACACTTTAAACGTCAGAAAACAGAATTCATGAAAACACAAAACTATATAGTAGATATTTCTCAACAGCCAGCTGCTGTCATTTTCTATTCATTTTGAAGTAATGGTTTGTTTTTCTATCCGTTCAAAGGTTGGATGTCCTGACTTGCATTATTATCGGACCATTAAACTTTGCTCTGTGTAAAATGAAATCTCTGAGAGAATAATGATGCATTCAGTTGTGATATGCATTGCCTGCACATTTGACAGGAAGCTGCGCTGCGCGAGGAACTTCATTCACATCCAGCTGTTCATGACTTTTATTCTGAAAGCTGTGGCAGTGTTTATAAAGGACGCTACCCTGTTCTCAAATGATGACACCAACCACTGCACCCTATCCTCGGTAAGATAATGACATTGAGAACAAGGGGTGTTTGTTTATATTCAGAAATTCCATGGAGTACACAACCACGTTCTCATACTAATACATTGCTCTCCTTACCTGCTGCTTGTGTATCTCCTCTGTGATACTAATCCTTGTTCGCTATAAACTCTCTGTCCTTTGTCCCTCTCCTCAATCTGTCTAGTTTGCCTGTAAGGCGTCTGTGGTCTTTTGTCACTACTGTGTGATGGCCAATTTTTTCTGGCTCCTGGTAGAAGCGCTCTACCTCAATTCCTTGCTGCTCTCCTCCTTTTACCACAGCCGCCAATCTTTCTGGGGGTTCAGTCTGCTAGGATGGGGTGAGAATCACTTTCATTCCAGCCACTGTATATCATCTTTCAAGTATAATATCATATAGGCTCCTCTTATAAGTGTCTTGAAAACAGACTTTTAAGTAAAATGAGACAATCATAGAATAGAAGAATAGAATAGAATGTGCCTTTAATCGACTCACAATGCAGACATTTCCAATGAAAAAATGACTGGATCCATCATTTCTCTGTTAAATGTGCATTGATGGAAATTAATGTTTAGAATTTTTTTTTGTTTGTTTTTTCTGAAGTTGAAGTTATATGAAACTACAATGTAATGACGCCAAAAATTATAACTGTGTAGTTTGTCATCCTTCAAGGTCTGATTCATTAGTGCCATTCTAGTGCTGACATTCAAATACGCTACTTAAATAGGTGAGATGTTATTTAAGTCAAGTTTTCTCTCCACGGGGCTGCCACTGTATATCTTAAGTACAACTATAGACAGACTTATCTTGGTGGTAGGGAGTTGGAGGTATAGTCGCATGCAATACAGATCCTCAAAAACCCACTTCCAGGGATTCTGATGTGCCTCACTGAAATTTTATTAATTCTTTTGTTATATTTAATTGGTTTTCTATGTGGTTTTCCTTTTCCTGTCTGTCCCCAGGTGTACCTGTGTTCTTCATTGTACTGTGGATTGGGTCCCGGGTATATTTTGAGAACACAGAGTGAGTAGAAATCCTCACCTGTAGTCACACATGTGCTGTGGTTTTTTCACAAAGTTTAACATAGCAGAGCAAGCGTGTTATGGGGATTAACATTATTAAAGAAAGTGTCAAAAGAGTTAGAGCTGCTGATTAAGAGTACATTTCAAATGTTTTCACACACAGATGCTGGGACATCACTGAAGACTCACACTACTGGTGGATCATCAAGGGACCTATCGTTGTGTCTATAGCGGTAAACATAACCTTAGTGGTGAAGCAAACATCATTTTTTTAATTAACTCTCCTCTTAATTAATGACTGATCATGCAGATACTCTGTTTTCCATTTTAAACATTTGTGTTTTTTTTTTAACTTTCAGTTAATGGCGATTCTATCACTAGCCCCAGTTGATAACGGCTGCTCACATCATTGCACTGAAATTTAAAAATCATGCCTTTTGTAAGAGATATTACAGTCTTTAGTGAAACATTTTCCCATCAAAACCTATTTACACTTTCTTTCTACCCACAGGTTAATTTTATGCTCTTCATGAACATTCTCAGGATTCTGATACAGAAGCTCAGTCCCCGTCTGACCCAGTTCAATAATTCCTCTCAATACAGGCAAGAATTCAGCTGCAGACGCACAGTATGAATGTGTTGCATCAGCCATCTCAATAGAGCATCTCTATAACTCAATTTACGGCTTTTTAATGTTTATTTAGGATTTTTTGTATTTCCATTTATTTAGCTGGGTTGGAATTTAGTTAAGTATTATTTGTTTGTCAATGGAGCCTCTCACACACACACACGCACTCAGTCATTCCTGCAACCTGTGCAGCATTTCTATTTAAAAATTTCATTGAGATGGGTCATTGAAAATGTGCTTTCAAGATTAATACAGAATTCTTTGAAGGGGTAAAAAAAACTGTCTAGACAAGTTGAATTGAAATTAGCAGAGGCGTATTCTGTTTAAGCTGCACTGCAACTTTTAGAGAACACATTTTAGGGTTTTGTTAAAAGTATCTACCAACTTACACAAACTTTTCAGATCCTCCCTTGCCCCTTCCTGCATAAGATAGAATTAACAAACTTTCAATCATACAGAGTAATGCAAAAGCATTGAACTATATCCCCATTTATTGTGAGCTCTTTCTTACCCACTTCAAATTCATATTGTTTTGTTGTTAACATATGCATATAAGCCTTAATTGTTCTGTTTTTTTTCGCTCTGTTTAGAACTGAAAGCAAATGAAAACTGTCAATGCATCAAAGTAGGCAGAGGATAATTAACAAGCCAACAATAAATATTTAGTCACGCTACATGGAGCTTTCCACATCTGACCAGGCTGATCAGAATTCCAGTTTGAATGAGGGTCAGTAATCAGATGAATGTGTTCATGCAAAACATGAACATTCTTATAAAACGCTCACTGAATGGAAGGGATGCTGGACTTTATGACTCTGGCAAGATTATGCCTTACGCAAAAATATAGCCCTAGTCGTCCACTTTTAAGAGCCACACTCCGTATCATTCCCTCCATTCTTTGTGGACTGAATGATGCACATGCATGGCATCTTGATCAGAGCTTCTGCATGCAGGATGTTATCTGGAAAAAAACATTTAAATGAGAGGCGAATTTGGAGACTCCCCATGGTATCTTAACCTCCTACACCTTGTTTCTTTTTCTCTGTGCAACAGACGCCTGACAAAATCCACTCTCCTTCTCATCCCTTTGTTTGGTACTCACTATATGTGCTTCAGTTTTCTGCCTGACTACTTCAACGTTAACCTGCGTCTCTGCATTGAGCTCTGCGTAGGATCTTTCCAGGTACACTAATCCACTCAAAACATACGCATAAATGTGCTTACATGCACACACACACACACACACACACACACACACACACACATTCACAAAGAAACAAATGCACAGATTAATTCAAATTCCAAATGGCAAAAGATGAACAAATGTCTGACTATTGTTTACCAATTAGTGTTTTGCAAATTGCCTTTAGTTCCAATAACAATATATGCTTAAGATTGTTTATTATCAATGACTGTATTAATTTATGTTTATAATTTGTTGATTTAATAAATTAATTTGGCTAGCAACAGCAAAATAAAAAGAAATTGTTTCGGTTGAATTAACCAACTGCTCCGGTTACTTAATCTGCACGATTTCCACATTTCACATGATATATTCAAGAAATTATTGTTTGTAAAAGAAAAACATCCTAACTTGTGGCTCAATCAGCTAGTTCTTATTTGTGTGAGACATGTATGCATTTTTCACATGACTAGTCGAAAATGCTCCCAGTGAAAATCTCCTTTTTTTCAGGGGCTTCTCGTTGCAATTCTCTACTGCTTCCTCAATCAAGAGGTTGGTACACTCTGCTCAACGTGCTATACCACATTTAATAAACACATAGATTAATTCGCATATCCAGAGTGTATGGCAGCGAGGAGCGAGTTCACATTTTCAAACTGCCATGACTCAAGTGGCAAAACAATTTGCCACTCATCTTTTCTTCATTAAGTGAGGGAGCCCAGATTCCCACCATCTAGATTAATGAGAGGCCAATCCTACTGTCTGAGACACTGACTTCAACAACCATATACGGCTGTTGTGTGCTGCATGGAACCAAGTTAAGAGAGAATATTTAATTACTCAATTATTGTATGGACAAATTGATTGGTACAAATGGATTCATCTTTTTTGTCAGGTTCCTTTATTGTATTTTAATGTCAGGGAGTATAATTTCTTTTTGCAGACGGATCGGCAAACACTGCACCATAAACTATTGGCGTCAATTAATGATATTTAGTTAGCGAAGCACCCAGTTATCTATCCATCCAGTTAATGCCTCTGTCATTGTGGCTGCATTATCTTCTGCAAGTCATAGAAAATCCATTCAACCTATTTCATCTGGCAGGTACAGAAGGAACTCCATGTGCAGTGGCTGAGGTGGCTGGAGAGGAGCTATGCGGTGGTGTCACCTGCCGCAAAGGGCAGCCAGATGGACACGCCCTTCTAGTTGCACAGTGACCTTTCCTCTGCGATTGGATGTAATATATCCTTGACTATGCCACAAAACAATAAGTAAATACAAGAGGCTCTTAAGCATACACAGTCAAAGCTTTCTTTTTCAACTCTACTTGAGAGTGTATTACTGGCTGCATTCCAGCATCGGAGCAGGACACAAGGTGACCCTTTTAACTGAGACACAGTTGGAAACCCCATGACACATTACTTTCACTCATTTACACTCATTACTACAAATTTCACGTGGATTTCACACAGGATGTCAAAGCAAAGAAGTCACAGAAATAAGCCTCCGTATTTCCACAGAGGCCTGACTGGTCAAATTAAAGAAGACTTTTTTTGTTGTTTTTTCTGGAATGAAAGCTGAGCCTCACAATTTAAAGCACCTTCACTATAGGTGTGAAATACTTCAGTGAAATATAGGTGTAAAGCAGCATATTTATACAACAATAATAAAGGTATAAAGCATTTTCCAAAAATTGTCAGATGCTCAGCTTGAAATGGGATGTCAGAGATAATGGCATGCAATGTGCTAGATTTTTATAGCAGCATCCATCTGTGAAATGATGGACAAGTGATGTGTCTGCTGAGAGACCAAAAAAGTAACCTTTTGTCCACAAGTCTCTATTCCAATCTAATAAATAAAATTATTAGTATATATATATATATATATATATATATATATATATTTACATTTACATTTATGTATGCATTTCCATATATATATATATATATATATGCATTTAACATACTTAAAAATGTGAAAGAAGATAAGATAAGATAAGATAAGATAAGATAAGATAAGATAAGATAAGATAAGATAAGATAAGATAAGATAAACTTTATTAGTCCCCATAGGGGAAAGTCCTTTGTCATATAATCGCAAGACAATCACAAATAAATAGACAACAACAACAACATCAGGGATAACAATGAACAACATAAAGGAACAGTTAGGGGGAAAAATACATGACCAGAACTAAACAATAATATGAATATAGTTACAATAGCAATGAATGAAATAAATAAACAAAAATAGGCAGGATATGTGCTGGCTGGGACAAACAAGGCTAAGAAAGACAGCAGTTAGGGCATGACATGTGAATGGGTGAGATAGTGAATAGGGTAAGGTAGTGAGATTGTGGAAGCAGCACAGGTGCACTTAGGCCAGTCAGAGTTTTGTGCCGCTCAGACTGCTGTTGTACCAGTCTGATGGCAGTGGACACAAAGGAGCGTCTGAAGCATTTGGATGAACTGTTGGCTGGGGAGCTGCACATCAGCCACAGGTTGTTGTGCAGAGTGTGGGAAGGATTGTCCAGGATAGCTCCCAGTTTGTCCTTCACCCTCCCCACTACCACCGATAGAAGAGGGTCTAGATTCAGTCCCACCAGCGAGCGGGCTTTCGGCACAATCTTATTGAGCCTGTTGACCTCACCAGTCCTGGCACCGCCCCACCAGCACACTATAACGAAGAAAAGAGTGCGCTGGCTACCATATGCTGGTAGAAGGTCTTGAGGAGCACGCTGCAGACGCCAAACGACCTCAGTTTCCTCAGGAAGAACATTCTGCTCTGACCCTTCCTGTAGAGAGCATCAGTGCTGTGTGACCAGTCCAGTTTGTTGTCGATGTGGACCCCAAGGTACTTGTAGGAGTCCACTATCTCCACCTCTTCACCCTGGATGGTGATTGGTACCTGTCCCCTCCGATTCCTCAAGAAGTCCACAACCACTTCCTTGGTCTTGAAGATGTTGAGTAGGAGGTGGTTCTGGTTGCTCCACTACACAAAACTAGCACTCAGACCTCTGTGCTCCTCCTCGTTGTCATCACTGATGCATCCAACCATGGGAAAGTCATCGGAGAACTTCTGGAGGTGGCAGGAACCGGAGTTGTACCAGAAGTCAGAGGTGAGGTGGCTGAAGAGGAATGGCGACAGGACATTTACAAATTTGTGGTATATCTTCTTCTTATGTAAATATCATTTCCTTTTGGAAAATTGTGATTGATTTAAGAGACCATACTTAACAATTGGATTTATTGGCCTTTTCTACAAACTGTATTTCTTTTATTACAAAGAAGATTAATATATGTCGATAAATCATCTGCCTTAAAAAGAATATGTGCACAACTGGGTCACGCCATTGTGTTCAGGCATTGACCTGCTGCTTGTCTTGTGCCTCCTTATGTGATGTTGTGGTGATAGTTAACATTTCTCCATGGCTCAAATTCAAATCATCAACTTTGTTTTGGCTGCTGGTGATTTTTCTAACATTGTACTTTTGAAGTGAATCATTAAGACGTGTATAGTGTTTTCTTAACTTGATCTTTCTGCTTCATGTAAGAAAAGCAAAAATAAATCAGATTCGCAAAGAATTGGTGCGTAGCATGATTTGTGTAAAAAGTTGATTTCAAGAAAAAAATTGAATAACAGAGAGATTTGTCTTTTTTCATTGAAATAATCATTTTAGGGGATATATTTAACTTTATTTTTTTATTTTACACCTCAACATCAACTAATGTGAAAGCTTCCATTTGATTGGTCCCCTACATTGGAATTGTTCTTAAATTCATTCTAATGGTGAGAGCTAATGATCTAATGGTGAGAGGGCGACAAAGGCCAGTGTCTCCCTGAGCCGGTCCCAAGCCCAGATAAATATAGAAGGTTGCGTCAGGAAGGGCATCCGGCATAAAATTTTTACCAAAACCAAATAGTACACAAGTTATACTACCATCGTACTGACAGGAAGATAAATGGAGTAACAGTTATCTTGAAGGAGGACTGCAACCTCAGTTTTCCAGAGAAATGGTCTGCGAGACTCAGAGTCAAAAATAACAGGTTGTTTACTAAATGCAACATTATCATTATCCCCAAACTGTCAATCATTAAAGAACCTAGACAAAAAAAAATAAATGTAGCTGTTTGTAAACCCAAACAGTGTGAAGAGTTGTCCAGTTTCCTGCTGCCACCACTTGATCTCTCTATAAACATGTATTACATGGGATACAATGGGGATTATATGTTGCATTCCTGTGTTCTTGCATTTTTTTCCACGTGAACTTTCTCGTAAGGTCACCTGGACCTGACGGCTTAACGGCCTGTCTGCTTTACGACCCCCGTGTCGGGGGATCAGAGGAGCGCCATGTTTGCAGGAAGGAGGGGGGGAAGTTTAGGAAAAGTTTCATTGGCTCTCTCTTGCTTGTACTCCCTCTGTTGCTCTCTCTCCCTCTCAAACACACACACACACACACACACATCTGGAGATCGAAGAGACCTTTTTCAGCATCTGGACCTCCCTCCTCGCCGTCTCCTCGTTGAGTGTTTAAAATGCGAGTAGTTTTTCTCCCGGTAAGTTTAACTGATTTTGTTCCTCTTTCCCTCCCACATCTAGCGTGTAGAATCAATATTGATGAATGAAAGTAAAATAAAACCTAAGAAAAAAAAAACAAGTCAGGTAATTTCTTTGTTTTATAGATGGTTCCTGTTGTGTCCTCCCTCTAACTTTTTCCCAACTATCAACGCATTTTCATGGTTTTCTTTCATGGAATAATTTCAATTTGACATCCGTCACATTTCATCCACCTCTTTAGAATTCCCAAGAGTGTGTGTCGCTGCGGCTGCAAGGATTTTCTTTTGTCCCGAGAAGCCGGGGGGGTGGGGGAGCACTGATGTAAACTTAATAGTAGGGTGAATTTACCTTTTGTGTTGTGCCTGCCTGGACTTGTGCAGCTGCTGCTGCACAGACAGCAGACCAGGCATTACGGGATGCTGATATTGTTGCAATAAGAGTCTTTGGTGGTGATAGATAAAGGCCAGCATTCTGGCCTCTATAGATGCTTTCATGGGAAAACTTGTCATTGGATTTACACCAGAAATATTCTGAGAAGATGTTAAAAAAATCTCATTTAAAAACAATGAGAAAATTCACTATATCCCAGTGAAGTGGCAACTCAGCAGCATCGGTGGTGCATAATTTCAGAAACTTTCATTCTTCAGCTGGAGTTTTGAGATGTCTTAATTCTTAAAAATTGTGTGCCATGTATCTGCTTACAGTTTTATCGCACAAGAAACACACATGTACTTTGCTGTAGCTTCTAAAGGAGGGCAAAGTGCAGTGATTAGCATTTCTGCCTTACAGCAATAGGGTTGCTGGTTGCTGGAGTCTCCATGTTCTCCCCATGTCTGCATGGGTTTTCACTGGTTTACTGCCACAGTCCAAAACAAGCAGTAGGTTCAATGGAGATGCTAAATTGCACAGATGTGTGAATAAGAGGGTGAACTGTTGTTTTTCTCTACATGTGGCTCTGTGATTGCTCAGTGGAGGTCCAGGATGAACCCTGCCTCTCAATAAATGAGACCCTTACTGCAGGATAAGCATTATATAAAATGAATAATGAACAAAACGCTAAAACAACTCAATGTCATCTGAGATCACGTCTTTAAACCAAAGGATTTAGGAGATTACGTGTGCTGACACAAGTCACAACCACCAATTTATGAATCCTAAGTATCTCAAGTAAGTTATTTCCTCTTTTAGTTGGGAGCCTTTTGACTAAACAAATGATCCCAGATTTTTTATGTTTAAATCTAAATTTTGTTTGGATATATTTTATTGTTTATCAATGCACATTGTGAAAGGTCTCCCTAGAATAAACTTATCTTCATGCTTTGTATTATCTCATTATTTACATTATATGATCTCAATGCTGAAGAGAAAAACACTCTTTCCTTACTGGCACAGGTGATGGCTCGCCTCCCTACTGTCCTACTTGCTTTGCTGTTGCCCATGTTAGTGGCTGAACATGTGAGCAGCCACGAGGGAAATGAAAATGAAGTCCTGAAAAACAAACAGCTGGAGCTCACCAAAAGCCAGGCAAGTGTCAGAGGAAGCTCTCAATTTATAATATCCTGCTTAAAAAAATCCATTTCCCATAGTTTACAACCTCCTTTTCATTGTCACGATGCAGATTGAAGCTTTTTCTTTTTTTATCACATCCTTTTCAGAAGCATGTGACAGAAAGTACAATTGGAAATGTCAGTGAACATCTGCCAAGCCAAACACCGACTACCTGTCAGTTTTTCTTTTCTTGCTCTCACCATGATCTTTTTTAGACGTGCCCCCTTCTTTTTTTTTTGAATGCCGCCTTGTTTCCTCTTGTAATTTCAGCTTCCTTGACCACTACAACCTCACAAAGTCCGGCTCCTGAGTGTCCCAATAAGGTCAGGGTGGATGGAGGCGCAGGTTGCAGCTGCCCACCTAGCATGGTGAAGGCTGGGGACAACTGCACCTGTGCTGCTGGCTTTACTCCGGATGGTGTAGCAGGATGTGAAGGTGTGATCTGATATATATCAAATACAAGACATGGTTCAATTCCAACAAGTTGGCATGTTCTTCTCATGTCAGTATGGGTTTCATCTCAGTTCTCCGGTTTCTTCTGAAAGTCCAAAAACATAGAGTAGGTCAATTGGAGACCTTAAATTCCCAGACTTGTGAATTGCTGTATGTGGCTATATGTGGCCCTGTGATCAACTGGCGACCGATCCAGGGGGAACCCTGCCTCTCACCCAAAAAAAAGCTCCAGCACCTTCTCCGACCCTGAGGGCAGGATTGACAGCACAGATAATGAATCAATGAATGTTTATATCTACATACTCTATACAATGACTGACAGCTGGCCAATGAATGGTAATACATCACACAGATATTCCCCTCAAGGGTCTAATAATAGAGACCCAAGATGTCAAAGTTGTCCTGGAAAATTAGCAGATCCAGACCCAGAATGACATTCAAAGAGTGCTGCCTTCCATGTACTGCCAAGGGGTGTCTGTGGTAATTTTCTGTGAAAACAATTTGTTTTTATTACCAGGAGACCTGAGTAGAGATCAAACCACGTCACCTGTCACCCAAAAGCAGAAATGATCCCTGATATGTTTATCCTTAGAGAGTTATTGATCTGTCAGGGCACATTTGGAAGACAGGGAGAACACATCTTGAAATCGGAAGTGCAGTCACAGAGCACAGACCTTAGTCAAATTGCAGAGCTTCTTTTGAATTCAATTTGTACGTGAAAATTTTACAGATGATATAGTCATATCTTGAAACTGTTCTTGTGATGGATTACTTGACACATTTGTGAAAAATGCTTAATTGCTCAATGTTGTTCCTAAATGAAATCTAAGATCCTTGTCTTGTGTTGAAAATAATCTTGGTAGTTTTTCATAATGCTTTTGACAGATGGAAAAATACAACCAAGTGCACATCCTATTGGTGGACATACGAAATTTCATTCAGACTGTATTTTGGATCCCAAAAGTGTATTTTGCTGAAAAATATTTCTGAGGCAAAGTTTGAAGTTTATTTGCATTGATAAATACTGTAAGATAGCATTTGTTTTATTCTCTTTCCTGAACCAATGTTCAGGAAATGATCCATGTGGTCTTCATGCCTGCTGCATGAATAACCCTGGCTCTTACTCATGTCACTGTCTCCCTGGTTACCTGATGGGCGTCACAGGGTGCCAGGATTTCTCAACATCTGTGTGTGTGTGTGTGTGTGTGTGTGTGTGTGTGTGTGTGTGTGTGTGTGTGTGTGTGTGTGTGTGTGTGTGTGTATGTATGTCTATCAGTGATAGAGGATACTATATTTGACTGCATGTTGAAAAGTCAGCGTCAGAAGTTATTATCTGTGCCATTTATCCCACACAGCTTGGTTACAGTGCATGTGTGTAATATGGGTTTTCCAGATATAGATGAGTGTTCTCTGGCTGCAGTAACAGGCCTGCAGGCCTGCAAGGGCAATACTGAATGTGAAAACACCCCAGGCTCCTTCATCTGCTCTTGCGCTCTGGGATATGTAATGGCTCTAGACAGAGAGAGCTGCATAGGTGAGGCCATCCATTTTAAATGTCCATACTGTTTTATTTTTTTTTAAATCAGTACAGCGAATGTCACAAAGCATTTTAGAACTTAATTTACTTCCAGAATACTTTCACTGATGTAGCAGGAAAAGGGGAAAATGTCCCTCAACATTTAGTAGTTGATGATACCGCTGTGTACTTTTCTCCTTCAGCCTTGCAGTGCATTGAGCTTTGAGTTAACACAGAAAGCGTTAGTTTTCATTTTAAGGGAAAATTGAAAATGTTTTGTTCACTGAATACATTTACATAGCACAAGCTCAAAATAGCCATCAAATTCAATTCAACTTGGTTATTTAGAAGACATTTTCAATGTCAATTGGTGTCCCTGTCATCTGAGTCAACTTCATCTGTCCATCCATACATGCCCACATTCATACAAACATCTATAACATGTATAATGTTGAAAGTGTGAGGTTGTATTTTTCAGTGTTTCTTTTACTCTTTGCTAGATGTGGATGAGTGTAGCTTTGAGGAGCAGTGTCACCGTGAGCTGGGAAATGTGTGCGTGAACACTCCTGGAAGTTTTTTCTGTCAGTGTCAGTCAGGCTTCAGAGCAGAGACCCCTTCATGTGTTGGTAAGTCAGTCGCAAAACCTCAGCACTGCTGTATAAGTTTGGTGTCCATGTGTAATTTGCTGTGGTAAGTTTCTATTTTTTCACAAGAGCAGCTAACTACAAGACACTTTGTAGTTTTCTTTTTTTTTTGTTGAGGAAGTTCAAGCTCTAATATGCTGCTTTGCTCCTGATAAAATGTTATATGCTCACTAGTTTTCACTTTTCTTCAAGCTGTTCTATCATGCTCTCATTACTTGATCAGTCTTCTATGATTTACTTTCTGTCTTCTTCATTTTTCTGTGACTGTGGTCTGCCATAGGTCCCATGTGTTCAAACTTCACCGTGTGTCAAGGTATGATATGATGAGTGTGCTTTAAATTGTCAGATCAATTCAAGCCAAATCAAATATTACATTTTACAGGGTATTTTGTGTGTAATTGCTTGGGGCTTTTGGTGGAAAAATTTAAAACCACCCATCTCCATAAACTTTACATTAGGAATTGGTTGTATTGAGTAAAACTGCTTTCTTTTGGTGTATATCTGTCCCAGATGTGGATGAGTGTACAGAGAGTCCTGCAGTGTGTGATGGTCAGGGTGTGTGTGAGAACACACTTGGGAGCTACAAGTGTGTTTGTCAACCAGGTTACCGGGGAAACGGCACACACTGTGAAGGTAAGCAATTATTGCTGACGTATATCCATGGGGAAGGGGCTGCTTTCTTGTATAAATGTGATTTGAGAATTGATTTTAAATCCTCTGTGAAATTAACCAGTGGTCACCCATAATATTTGTTGAATAGAATTAAAGTTGGTTTGTGTTTGTCAGTGCACATGCAACTGTCTTTTTTCCAGATGAGAATGAATGTGTGTCAGACCATCATGGTTGTGACACCAATGCTCGGTGTGGCAACATCATTGGTTCGTACTTCTGCCAGTGCTACCAGGGTTTCAATGGAGATGGACACTCTTGTTTTGGTGGGTTTGGTGTATGTTTGTGTGTGTGTGTGTGTGTGTGTGTGTGTGTGTGTGTGTGTGTGTGTGTGTGTGTGTGTGTGTTTCATTTGAATTCATTAAGTCCAAAGTGTCTGTAAGTGATTCTTGTGTCAATGTTTCAGTACCTGCATGTGCCAACAGCACTTGGACAAGCTGCTGTCACCAGATATTTGACTTTAAGTATTTTGTTTTTTCACAGACATTGACGAGTGTGCAGTGAACAATGGACAATGTGAGCATTATTGTTCCAATGAAGCTGGACATTACAGCTGCCAGTGTTACTCTGGATATCGGCTGAATCAAGATGGACACAACTGCTCAGGTGAAACAAAGATGAGGCACTGAATGACCAACTCATTCTGGCCAGATACACGAGTTTTTACTGAATTGCAGCATTTTATTTAAAGGGTCACTTAAATCATTGAAGGTGATATTTCAAAATTAAGTTGGATTAATTAACAATTGATTATTATCTTAACACAAGCCCTGGTCATGATGTTGAGGTTTAAGGGTAGCCTGGCAATGCTTATCTGGCCTCCTTAGGACTGCTTCTGATTTTAATGGAAATTAACAACAGCTGCAGAGTGAACACTCACCTGAATGCAAGTACCGAGGCAAACAGTATCACAGTAAATCAGAGTAACAGCAGGTGTAACATTAAGGACTACATGCTGCTTGCCAAATCCTTCTTCATTAGCCATCTTTCTTCTGTCTAGCAGCTTTAAGTGCTTGCTGGAAGATTGCAGAGTGATAGAGTGAATAGTCGCGGAAATGACGAGTGATCATACCAGCAAGACAGTGTTGTCAATTCACCTCTGTGTCACCTGGCCAGTTATGTGCACAAGTCTTTCTTATCTGAAGGGAGATGATAGAGAAATACTACAGAGCTGGAAATATTGATGGTATTTTTAGTAGTTCTCAGTGGATCTTTTGGCATTCAGTAGTGTGTAAATAGAAAAGATCCAATTATATGACATCCATGAGTATATGCTTTAATCTTCAACAGAAGTAAACAGGGCATTAGGGGTAATACATTGCATTTAAATGCTCAAAGAAACTGATAACACACAGCTCAGACTAAATGCTATCCAGAATATATGCTGAGTCAAATGTGATCTCTTTTAGTAAATATATTCAAAGTGCAGTCTGACTTCTGGCTAGATATCAGGCCTTTTAAAATGTTTACCCAAATAGAATTAACAGCAAACTCCCATCTCATTTCAGCTTTAATACATTTAAAGTCAAAGCTAATTTAATGTTCTTTTTTCTGGGTGCAGTGTACTGAGACAAAACTCTCCTGGGTTTCCAAAACTCGCACGTGGTGTTGCAGATCAAATTGGTGCAAATTATTATGGCTGCTCAAACATCTAGAGAAATTGATTATTTTTCAACAGAACTTTTAACATATTGTAGTTTGGTTTAACATAATGTTTTTGACATACAATATTAGAAATGATACTTATTGATTTTGTAAACCAATTCCATTGTATCTTAGACCTGTTGCTTATTCCTTATTATTATGCAAATGAAAGAAATGCTTTGTTGCTTGTACTGCCCAAGGACACATACTGAAGGATATATAGTATTTAACAATATATATTATTTAACACTTACATGACCTCTGTTATGGTCTTAAAATTAGCATATTCTTTAGCCAACACTGTTGCAAAAGGGAAACTTAGATATACCCCCTGTAAGGGGTGACAACCAACCTGAAATTACCAGGATCAATGTCCATTGAGACATCCACAAACATACATCAGCTGACAACCCTCCCTCATAGAAAGTCCACAATTGTCAGTGTCGTTGAAAACACCACTCAATTACTTAATGCAAAAAACAGGGCTGTTTCAAATCACATATGACCTTGCCATATTTGAAAGCCGAAATTGCCATTCTGGCCGCCTTCCCCTTTAACAGCAACATAGTTTTCATATACAAAAAACACAAGAGAGATTTATAATTAATGCTTCAGGGCCAATAAACATTATCATACGATATCATACTTAGTTTTCTAAAAAAAGATAACATCAATTAAAGAAAGGAAAACCAGGAACCATATCATATGGCTATTTATGTTAGTGCATGTTTCTGCAGGGCAGGCAATCAGTGCACTGACAGGCACTGCTGGAACCCCTCAGTGATATGAACCATACATTCACCTCTTGATTGCTTGACACTGAAAAAAATGTGAGTCAGTGTCAAGTAAATTGGTTGTCATGTGCCGCTGAATAGGAGGCCACAGGGCACAGGGACACTAAAAAAAAGAGGACTTTTCTGAGATTCATAGAGTATGACTGTGTACTGGAGATGTTATAAATTGAATCCCGCTCAACACTTGTCGTGCATCTCTCAAAAAGATAAGCGGTTATACTCAACAATAAGCAGCATTGTGTCCCAAATTGATTCACAGGTATTCATCACTGAACAACAGGATTATCATCTATCCCTGAGCTTGAGCATCATTGTCTTCGGCCAGTGCTGGTCGAGTCTCTTTTCATTTTATCTTCTGGTTGAGGTTCCCCTAAAGATCCCCTCCATGTTTTCAAGTGTTCAATTGTGGATTGATGTCATATTATGAAAGAGTGAATGAGATGTTTCTGGTCCCACAGATGTGAATGAGTGTTCGTCATTAAATGGAACCTGCGATCAAATTTGTATCAACACTCAGGGGTCTTTCCAGTGCTCCTGTCAGTCCGGCTACCAGCTTCACATTGATGGCCACACCTGTGTGGGTATGTTTGACACCTGAGACTCTTCGTCACATCACCACCGTTTACCCTGTCATTTTCTGTCATTAAAAACTGACTGAGCATCTCTACTTTACTAGTGTGCAGGGGATGCAAAAAGCACTATGAATATGTTGATTTTCCTCATTTTTGTGTGTGTATGGTTATTTGCATCTGCTTACACATAAGTAGGTGTCAGAAAAGTACATTTTATGGATCACATGATGATTTGGGAAAGTAGGAAATATGTGGCACAGTGATAAGTTTGTTGATCCGCAGCTCTATATCTCTTCCCATGTGCACACTTAGATATTGATGAATGCAAAATCCATAATGGCGGCTGCTCACACACCTGCACCAATTCTCCAGGAGGACACAACTGCCACTGTCCGCCTCCTCTGCTGCTGGATGTAGACGATCTCACCTGCAAAAGTATTTTCTGCATCTACATATTTGCTTTTATATCTTTATGGCACAGTGCTTAGGGTTTCTCCCTCACCGCAATTAGTTTTTTCATTTTATTCTGACAGCAGCACCTTTCTGTGTGGAGTTTGACTAGTTTCTCCATGTCTGCGTGGGTTTCTCCCACTGGCCAAAAACATGCCATAGGTTCATTGGAGAGCTTAGATTAGAGAGTGAATGGTTGAATGTCTCTATTTGTGGCATTCTGATTGACTGGTGACTGGTTCAGGGTGAACACCACCTCTCATCCCCTGCGACCGAAAAGATGGATGGATGGATGGATGGATGGATGGATGGACGGATGGACGGATGGATAGAAGTCTAACAACTAAAAGAGTTTATATCTTTGCTTATTGACACAACTATAGCTTTTATAACCTCTTAGGTACTTTTTGCATTTCAGGTGCATTTGCCAACAAAATTCAAATATATAATAATTTCCTAAAAATGTCCACCAACATACTAATTTCATAAAAATTAGGATATGAAGGTAGTTGGTGTGAGAGAGGAGGATACGGAGAATAGGGTTAGATGGAGAAAGTTGACTCGCTGTGGCGACCCCTGACGGGAAAAGCCGAAAGAAGAAGAAGAATCTTGAGTACTTTACAACATTTTCATCATCATCATCATGTTCATGTTTGCCTGACATTGATTTTAAGTAATTAAAATCAATTCCCAATTGTCTAGAACCGAACAGAACCCCTTGAGTTCTTAATCTATAATTTCTCTCTTTTTTCAAACAGATGTTACATCTTGCAAACTTAGAAATGGTGGCTGCGACCACACATGCACGCTGCGGGCTGAGGGACAAGTTCAGTGTAGCTGTCGAGCAGGCTGGAAGCTGAGTGACAACCTGAGGAGCTGTGTCGGTAACGTTCAGATTTCAGACATGCCTTATTTAGTCCTGACTTACTCAATTTCCAGTGGTTTTCTATGGAGCATATTGGTGCGTGTGAATTGATCAATCCCGCTTGGATATGAACCATATGAACCGCATTGGAACCTTGAATGTTGTGGTCTTTGCAAATTTCTTGTAAAGGTCATAGATAAGTGTACCATTTTAGATGCAAAGAAGCTATCATTGCTTATGTAGTACCAAAAAGTACATGATATAAAATTCAAACTACAATCTATATAAGGACATGGTAGCAGAGATTCCCCCATTGCAACTTTTTGGATATTTTGGGATTTTTTTTTTTAAATCAAACCAGCTGATTCAGAACTTTGCCCCTTCCAAGAGAAATAACCTTATTTGCAGCAAAAGCAGGTATTTCTTTTTTTTTTTTTTTAATTTGGGCTTCTCTAGCTTTGATGCTGAAAAAAAAAATTGGGTCCTTCTTCAGTTCTGAAGTCCATCATTTGTAGGGTATTTTTACAAAGGCAAGTAACAGCTCTACGAAGTCCACTAGTTTAAGGAAGCTTTTCATAGTTATAGTTCCCGGCCATTATATTGCACCTAGCTATTTCCGAACTTGACCCCTTCAATCACACTTTAAATTTGAACAGAAAGTGAAAAGAATATACTCATATCCTTTGTTGTTGGATTGATCTCGATATTATTACTTCCTACAGGACATGCTCCAGAATAACAAACTGACCAGGTGGCAAGGAGAGGAGAATATGAACATTAAATTTTAAAATGCCATATTTTTTGCTGCTGCTGATGTTAGCAGCAAAAAAAATGGCATTCTATGTCTGTGAAACAAAGGCTTGAGGGGGTTTTCCTTACAGTGTTTAAAGTAAGATAAGAACACACATGCCTCCCTGGTCACCATTTGTTTCATATATTTCACGAATGTGCTGGGAAGACTAAATGGCGGGATTTATTTTCCATACTCCATGCACATCGGGTTTAAAAAGATATCCCATCAGTATGGATTCTTGTTTAGCTTTTGATAGAATGGTAAACTAATTTTACAGCCACATTATTTACTTTATTACCAATTGATCAGTCACACTTGAATAAAAAGAATGCATTAGAATGCCCTGATAATAGTTCTAAAATAAATCAATAGGGAAATAGTAATCTTTGTTGAGCGTTTCAATGGTCATATCAGAGAGTCTGTAGTGCTGTTGAACTGCACTTTCTGATCTAACTGGAAATGACTACCTTGTTGATTGCTTTGTAGAGTGCTGTCTAACTACCTCTCGCTTTTGTTATAAGATGTTAATGAGTGCGGGGACTTCACAAACGGAGGCTGCGAGCAGCTGTGTGTGAATCATCCTGGTGGGTTCAACTGTACCTGCAGGGAGGGGTACGATGTCCGGACAGATGATGCCACAAAGTGCCAGCGTGAGTCACATGTCACCCCATTCAAAAAAGATAAACTTCTAAAAAACCCAAACTTATACCGAATCTCCCAGACAGCAATATCAGTGACAGTGAATGTTTTATAGCACTGCGTTTTATTCAACAATGTCCATAAATCTCGGTTTGTTTGCAGCTCTGTGTGACCCTCCTTGCCAGAACTATGGGGTGTGTGTGGCCCCAAACAGCTGTGACTGTCCTCCAGGATACCCTGGTCTTGGCTGCTCAGGTGCTAACTTTTACTACTGAGTGTATCTTCTTTTTCTCGTCTCGCCTTTTCCCTTCAGGGGTTGCTGCAGCAAATCGACCTCCTACATCGAGCCCTATTCTCTGCATCATCTTCTCTCGCATCAGCTATTTTAATTTTCTCTTTCACAACATCCATAAACTTCTCTTTGGTCTTCCTCTATGCCTCCGCCCTGCGAGTTCCAACCCCAACATCCTTCTACAAATATAGTCACTATCCCTGTATATGTATTTGACAAGGACATAATCTGAACTCTTAAAAAGATGATACATTTTGAATGACCGTTTACAGACACAAAACACCCCATATTCTAGGTTACCATATTGCCTGTTAGCCATAATCTTCTGAATTTTAATTTTCATGGCATACAGATGCACTGCAGCACATTGTTTTAAGCCCAAACATTTGTGTAAATATGACCTGTCCACTAATATTGAAACAGGATGAGGACCAAAACACAGGAATAATATGCAGATGGGCACATGAGCTCGGTGGAGTTTACTGGAATACAAAACTATCAAACTCAGGATGCAAAAATTTCAACTGAATTACTCAAATAAATCAAATAATTATCAAATGAGAAAAAAAACATGGGGAATCAATGTATGATGTGACATGCACAGGAGCCTATAGAATGACCTAAAATATAGGCTTAGCTAATTAGAGTATGGCAGACAAGAATTCTTCAGCACAGACTGGGAACTGATTGGAGAAGAGATGAAAACCCCTTCAGATGTAACAAGTCTGATTTATATAACAAAGTTGATGAGGCCAAGACACCACAGCAAATGACAGCAAAGTAGAAGTACTTATAGTAAAATAGGGTTTTTACCATCCGAGATGGAAAAATTTACAACAACGGACGAAACCATGGAGAGTTCAGAACTTAAACAAGAGTTCTAAACAACTAAACTTTGTGAAATGGGACTGACACTCAAATAGACTCACAACTCGGGTATCAATCTTTAATGAGATGAGACTGACTATACTATTCAAGGGTTAGATGGAGAAGGTTGATTCGCTGTGACGACCCCTGAAGGGAAAAGCTGAAAGAAGAAGATACTGACAAAAGTCCTGCTCTTTACAGTGCTGGTATTTTCCATCATTGGAAGTGCTGCTGCATCTCCCGCTAATACATTGAAGTAATCATTTCCCACATTTAAACACATTCTGCAGGTTTCAAATTGTTATACATGCATCCATACAGTACATACACACATGCTTCTGTGTGTGCTGGGTTGCGTAACTGTGCATTAATTACATAAATTATACGATCCTAAAAATAAAAAACATTTAGAACAGGATTAATCACAGGTCGTCTTTTTTGTGATTTTTCACATTTTTTTTTTCATGTTTGCACTGTGTTGAGCTGATGAAACATTTACCAGAAGGTATCTGAGAAATAGAAATGCTGCTCTATTTCAGGCGACTGCGCTTTTGCTGTAAATGCTCGGACTCTATTTAATTTCCAGCATAAGGTTGCATTGCATGCAGTTCTGACACCACAGTGCATGTGTTCTCTCTGTGTGCTGTCCCTAATTATAAAAGAACAGATATGGCTTGTTTTTCCAGGACACTGCATCATACAATATCCCTGAGCTCAATATGGGACCACTGCCAAATACCTGCTTCCATTTTGGTTAGGAGGACCCTGTTGAGAATAGCCAATGGATTTCTATTTGAGTTTTCTAAAATGGCAGGCTTGGTTGAGAGTGAAGAGTTCACGAGCCTGTTTTCCAAGTCCTGATATAATTTTACTCATACTTACAGGTTGAAAAATATCTGATATTGAAAGGCTGATAATGCATCGATGCATCACTGAAATTGCTGGTTGTGAATAATGGACATTTAAAATGAGTGGTTCTGTGTTTCAGCTATGTGTTCCCCTCCCTGTGCTCACGGAGGTACCTGTATGCGCTGGAACAAGTGTTCGTGTCCTCCAGGCTGGACTGGAGATGGCTGCCACACAGGTACTCCTCTCACATGAACTTTAATGAATCTCTGGGCCACTTAAGTACTGCGGACTAATTGGTTGACCTCGCCTGCAGACACTGTCATAAACATGAGGGAATAGATGTTTTAAAAACCAAGGCAGACGGCCTGAATTAGTCTAACTATTCTTCTTTTCAGCGGTGTGTGAGTTGCCCTGTGCTAATGGGGGTCGCTGTGTTGGTCCTGATACGTGCCAGTGTCCCTCTGATTACAGTGGCCCCCAATGTCTCTTGCGTGAGTATATAATAACCACATCTGGCGTCAGCCCGACCAGGCATGTTTCTTGTACTGTGGTAGAGGGAGACTTGCATTCATGCTGTTGGCTGCAGCCACCTAGGATATGTGATGAACGTTTTATTTTGTAGCCCTCTGCACACCTGCCTGTCAACACGGGGGTAGATGTGTGGATGTCAATAAGTGTACATGTACTGGTGGATGGCAAGGAGCCCGTTGTCAGATAGGTGAGAAAATATCTATCTATCTATCTATCTATCTATCTATCTATCTATCTATCTATCTATCTATCTATCTATCTATCTATCTATCTATCTATCTATCTATCTATCTATCTATCTATCTATCTATCTATCTATCTATCTATCTATCTATCTATCTATCTATCTATCTATCTATCTATCTATCTATTTGGATGGTTATCATTCCAGTGTTGCTATAGGAGTACATAAGTATGAACTGTGTTTGGAAAAAAAATGAAAAGACTTAATACCATCGTCATGAAATCCAATCCATTTGTTATTTTCTGATATAATGGAAATACGGCAGTGTTCCATGGGATTTATTCAAGTTGAAGGTGAATACTGTAAAGATAAGCTTCAACAATCTAACTTGTTTGGTTTTCAACTGTCTCCTTTCCTCAGAACCTGTTCAGTGTCACAAGCCATGCAAAAACGGTGGAGTATGTGAGGGTTTGAATAGGTGCCGGTGTGCCAAAGGATTCACTGGAAGTCTATGTGAAACTGGTTAGTGTGTGATAGTGGAGGCAGGGATGTTTGGTGAAGACCACTGCACTAACTCTGTATCACCACTCCTGTGGTGTGCCGTGTCAGCAGCAGTCATCACCCCTTGTGTGCCCCCTTGCCAGCATGGAGCCACCTGTAGTCCTCATAACACATGTGCCTGTCCAGAGGGCACTGCAGGCCTGCGCTGTGAGAGATTGTAAGAATCACTTGTTTTCACTAAAAACTTAAATCCCACTTTCAATATTGTAAGAGTTGTCATGGGTCATGGTTCAAAATTACAGAGTATGACATGCAGGACTCCTGCATGTCATACTGTACACAAAAGTAGTCTTGGGCGGCAGTCTATGTATGGCCCCATTTCAGCTTTTCCACTACTGATTAACAGTGTTATTGCTGCAGGATATGATTTAAACTCAACATTAATGACTTACTACAGAACATATGGTGTGCAATCTAAGGCTGTGTTTGCACTGCTGGTCTTATAATCCACTTGCAGTTTGTTTCCTATATCACATGTTTTTTTGGCTTACCTACTGTTTTCAATCACAGTCTGTGAAAATTCCTGTTACTCTTATGCCTTTCACAGCTACAGCAGAAATTTTGTAAAGGTTAAGTTGTTGTTCATAAAACATCACTGACCTTTTGAAGCATTATCAGTTTTTGCATTGAGTTGAGAGACAGAAGATTACTGAACCCGTTTTTAATACAGAACAAACAAATTCTCAGTACAATTGATGCATGTGCAAGATTGTCTTAAAATAGAAGCTTTGTTAAAGCTTTGATAAATAAAACAGATAAAGACAAATATAAAAATAAATGATTCAAAGGGTCTGCCAATTCATTTGTGATTTGGTTAAATACTCTGTTGTTATTCCTATATTTTTTGTTTCCTAGGACATGCCCTGTGGTCACCACTGTGGTCAGTATGGCTCGAGCAGTGAGAAAGGCCTTTAGGGAGAGTTATGTTGATCGCTGTGGACCCCTGGGAATTCAGCTTTGCACAAAATACAGGTTTTTGGATTTCCTGTCTGGCCTTCCATTACCAAAAATAAATAAATAAAAGGTTACGTGCTTGCAGCAGAGTTATGTGCTTGAAGCTCTTTGGTGTTTTTCATGTATTTTAGTTTGTTTTAGTAAAAGTGACAAATATCACAGAGTGTTCTTTGGTATTGAATTGAATGCAATGAAAGCATTAGAGGCAAAATGTTTCATGTCTGCCTGAATATATATATCAAAATTGATAGAAGCTCTAACACATTATACTGTTTGCTTTTCCTTTCTCTCAAGATTTCTTGTAACAGTTATAATGACTGCTATTTGGTGATTGTGATACAATTGAAGAGTGAACACCGTGACAGAATAGTATAATAACCACTCCAAAAGCTCAATTCCTTTCTTCTATATAGACTCACTCTAATGATTAAACTGTATCAAAAAAAACAGAATTTTGAGCATTATTTTGATGTTTTACTAGAAATATCACACCATACTTATTTTACATTAAATAGTAAAATATCCAAATCATTCAGTTTGGCAATTTAATCTCCTTTATTTTTGTAATTTCAGGATGAACCAGGCACGTATTTACCTACAGGCCTACAGAGTGGGCTACAAGATCCAGTGTCCAGCCAGGGAAAGCAGATGAGCCAAGCTCCAGAAATGGTCCTTCTTAAGTATAACATCATTTTAACAAACCTGGGATAATACATACAACTGAGAAAAGCGTTCAACTAAATTAAGGGTATGATCAACCCTTTGTCAATACCCAAAAAAGCTAAATTGAGTCTACTCAACTCAGCTTTATTTGCATTCACATATCGTACCTTTTTCATGGATATTGTACCCACATCCTGTAACACACTGAAAGTCAAACACAGGCAGTTGATTTTTGAATATTATTTTTGAATATGGCAGCTGAAGGTTATCGGATGGAACGTTTTAATGTTGTCATTAACTTGATTTTTTTTAAGTAAACACATACTTCGGAAAACATTTTCAGTACTTAAGAAATATTAATCAGAGCATTGAAAACTGCACCCAGATTTTTTCCGATACCATTACTATAACAACTTAAAACCGAACTCTAGCAAAACAAATATCTAAATTTCATATATGTTACAAAATGTCATTTTAATTTTAATTTCACCAAAAATCATGTTGTCAACAAAAATAAAACTAATTTTCTTCCTAAACTGGTTGCTTGTGGATTTTGCAAGATTTTGATTTCATAGCAAAAATATTTGTAAAATTTGTTTGATGGGACTAACACTTGGCTACAACCCTATGCAAATGTTTTGAATAGGTAAAAACCTACTGTGCCATCTGCTTGAATTGGTATCAGGTTGTTAAGCCTTTGTTTATAATTCATTATCTTTTAGTCAGAATAAATGACAGATCAATATAAATGTTATTTCTTTTCCCCCCTGGGTGGTAATTTGTACACAACTGTAAAAGTAGCAACTGGAAAATCTATAAGAATATGTGTGCCAATGGCATCAGCTTGATATGGTTATTTGCTGCCCCCAATTGACAACAAATATGTTCAACATTAAAATTGTGTCACATATTACAACTATATGGTCACCGATTTAGCCATGTTCATTCTACTCTGTAAAAATATCAAAGATATCAAATAGAAAATGATGAAATATTTGGAGAAAGTATGCTTCCCTGGGATGGAGTGAAATGTTTTTGTGGATGGATTAAAGAGTGACTTCGGAACAGCATTTCATAACAGACTGAGCTACATTCATGAAGAAAGTAAATTGCTGTGAGAAAGAGGAGGAAGAAAAGCTACACCCAATCCCTCTAGACCTGTCTTATTTGCAGCAAAATGAGAAATCACTGAGCTGAGGCACAGTTCATCAAGCAACTCATCGTTCGCAAAGAACAATATTATTGTCCCAGCCTGCAGCTGAAAGGCTTGTGCCGAGCTCAAAATACACTTACATTACACGTATCCTCCATGTGCTTGCCACACTTCTGAATAAAACATTTTAAATTCAGTACCTCTGTACGTGACAGCGGGTGCCACGACCTTGATCCTAACAGTTAAGTCTTAATTTTAATCTAACGCAAACATCACATTTTCTGCACTTGTGTTAGAGTTACAGCAGACTTATCCACTCAAGTAAATACACCATATATGTTGATTTTCAGCTGAAACGGAGGTTTGGGTTAGTCACCTACTCTTAAAACGAGGACATAAAGGTAAAACATATGATCATTTTTGGAGATCAGAGCTGTCAATAGTTGGTCTGACAGAAGTTCCATAAGTGCAATTATGAGCGCTTTCCTCATGCCTAAAAATAAAATAGCCTCAAAAATAAATAGATAAATAATGTGAAAAACATTATAGAAAAGCATAGATCACCAGAGACAGTTTGAGGTCATATATTTTTATACAAAAGGGGCATGAATGTGTAGAATGTGGAGTTAAAAGGTAAATAAGTTAGCTTTGTAAAGTCAAAGAATGAATTATTTTGGAAGTACCATAACCGGAAGCTGTATTACGTGTTTTCAGATACTTGTTAGCTATTTGCAGTTGTGACCTGCCGTGTCCTCCAACTGGCGATCACTGACAATTGGTCAGCTAAGGACAAGGACAGCAAGATCATGGTCTTTGAGGAGAAAATGATTACGAACGGAGAACCCGAAGATGTCAGTTGCTTTCATACGCATAGGAAAACCTGCCTTACTTGATAGCGCTTGACCACCGTAGTTAGCAAGCACTCGGGAAGCTGCAACATCACCGAGCTTAGCCACTAGCATTGTCGTATGCGTTTACTTGACGTAAATTGCTCACGGGTAGCATCGGTTCTTTCTCGTTTAAACTGTCAAAATACAACTTATACAAGTACCTTAGCGAATGCCAACACTGGTTGCTTTGTTTGTTTTTCAGGAGGAGGAAGAAGAAGAGGAAGAGGAGGAAGATATGGTGGTATGTCTAAATAAAAATAAAGATAGTGAACGGTCAAGAGCAAAGTTGGACACCGATATTCATACCTACTTACTTCTCTCTATAGTTAAATATTTACATTATCCACTCCCTGTGCTGTGCAGAGAAATTATCCCCTAATGTGACTTCATTTTAAATTTATTTCATTTGGTGTCCTCCAGGATCCTCTTGAACTGGTGAGACAGAAGTGTGCGGAGACGGAGCACTGTGTTCACACTCAGGAGCGTCTTGAGCAGTGTGAAACCAGAGTTGGCTCCCGATCTTCAAGGGAGGAGGATTGTACTGAGGAGCTCTTTGACTTTCTCCATGCTCGGGACCACTGTGTAAGTTTGACATTCCCTCGTGAAATAACAGAATATTATGGGGTGTTTATTTGATTTCTCCCCATGCTTGTCTTGTGAATATGGTTTGCAGTTTTTGGATCAAAATTAGGGTCACTCTCAGTTTTCCCTCCTTGACCTTCCTCTTTGTCCCACCTCTTTGTCAAGTGAAAGTCAGCTTTATTGTCAATTTCTCCATGTGAACTAGACATACAGAGGGATCATGAAGACACTTTCCCACTGTGACATTAAATTAACAAAATAATGATAATGAAGTGCACATTAACTTAGAACTTGTGTTTGAATAGGAAGAGGCATATTAAATGAATCTACGTATGGGAATGGGATCCACCCGCATTATAAGACATTAACATCTGCTGAATGTGCCACTCCCTCTGTATTGTTCAAACAGTGCACATTTATTACAGATAATGCAACAGTAATCACTTCAACCACAGCACACTTTGTGAAAATGCTGCTAAAGAGACTAGTGTCTCAGCATTGCATTTCTATCTATTTGTCATAGTACAAGATAGGCTAGGATAGAATTTTAATAATCCCTTGGGGAAATTATGGAATAACAAAAGAAAGTGGGGTGTAGTAATAACATTGTATAGAGAACACTGTGCAATGGAGCGACTGATGATCATTTACTGATCCTTTCATAATGTTAACCCACTGCATTTCCCATGTGAAAATGTATTTTCCTATCTGTTACAGCTCAGTTGTGAAGCGTTCACTAAATTTCCCTTTCAAAGGCACTCCAAAACAATTGGATTTTGGGAAAAAGAATAGAAACTGGGATTAGCCCTTAAACTTCATGGTTCAAGCAAGCGTTATTCTCAACCTGTACTTGCAGCACATTTAGAGCCCATCAAAGCACTTATATCAAAAAAGCCATCTTATGTCAGCTGAAATTGTTTGTGTCAAGGCCAAAAAAAAAAACAGTTTCACACTATCTCCTTCAAAGGCAGAACTTGTATGAAGTTGGGTATAATTAAGTTTTTAAACTATTTTACTATTTTGTCCTTGTTTCTGAAAAATGACATAGCTTGATCGCGGGAATGCTCTAAAGAATCTGTTCTTTCTGTCATTTCTAGGTATCACACAAACTATTCAACTCCGTCAAATGAAATTCCCTGTGACCCCTGAACCAATGGCTGATTATATTCCTCAAACACTATATTAGGGAGACAACATGCTTTTAAATAAATATGTGCATTTATCTGCTGTGTGTTACTGCTGTAATTGTGTCTGGTTACTTATCAAGGTAATTGGGAGTCAATGTTTCAAATTATATGATGGCTCGAAATCTTAACATCGTGTCCCAAGTTTGTTAAATGAAGTTGAATGACTTCAGAGTAAATGTGAGGTTTTGACAGTCTTGTCCTGAGTAACAGTATCTCTATTTGACCCAGTGATATGGAGTACATAGTTCAAAATTTTTAAATATTCATTTTTAAGTAAATAAAACAAAACCATTATTTGCGCTTACTTCCTTACTCAGACACTTGAATATACCAGGGAACAGTATTATCCTGAAGACAGAAGACAAGCCCATTATGTCACTTGTTTTACCAACTCTGATGGGATAGAATTATATTCCTGTTTGATGGTACAACTGATATCAACTGTCACGACAGTTTAAGCGTTGATCATCAATCTACTGAAAAGTAAACAATGGAAATGAGTGATTATTTGTTTCAAAAAGAGAAAGACACGATCTTCTTGTCATGAGTGGTTATGTCAACTCTGTCAGTCCTTGCTCTATTGAAGTTCATTACTATGAAAATGTGTTGCTCTGCTGCAGATGCATTGTATCGCCATATTCCTTGTATGTGCGCACATACCATGCCAATAAATGACTGATCAGTATCGACTGGTGATCGATTTCTCCGAGAACGCGGACTTTATTAAACTGCAAGCCATCGTAACTCCATTCAGTTCATTTTTCATTTCCTTATATGGAGATATTTTAGTTTGTGTTCCTAAATAAATGTCGAGGAGACTCAAAGCGTTATGTTGTGTATTTCCCTGTATTACGGCAGTTCCTTCACGCCAACTTTTCCCGTTTAAGTAGAAACGCTACGGTGTTTACGACACTACCGTAAAGTTGGACTGTTTGCATCTTGATTGGTCGAAACGTACCGGTTAGGCCGGTACAGACTTTGAATATGGTGAATCCCTAGAGCTATAACCGAAGTGTTTCAATTTGAATAAAACCCTTCGCTTAAGGGAATAACCCGTCGACACGAACTCGACCACAAAATTATTTTGAAACGCAAGTGAATGTTAATATCCCCCTTTTCTTCTAAGACGACCCGCCCCTCATTCTGACGACATCGGGCTAAATTAAATTGAATTAGTGAGAGATGGGACGTCTCAAGCTAGCGACTCGTGAACAAGATGTTCTTGGACCCCACCTTAAGCACCAACACAAAGTTATGGATAAAGCGAGGACACCCGTCTAACAAGTTACTCACAAAGATAACTTTAGACGCTTAGCGTGTGCAGCGGTGTCTTGTGTCAAAAGTGTGGCTGGTGTGTTTCGTCAGAGCTACCTCGACTGAATCGGCGTGTTTGAACGGTTATTATGGAGTTGCTTCACAGAGCAGATCTGGACCGTCGGAAGGTTGCGCTTTTCGCCAGCGCTATTTGCGGAGTGGGAAGCGTTTCCTTGTTGTTTCTAAAGTTCTGCAGCTACCGGAAGACCCAGAGTAAGATCCAGAAAGCCAAGAGCCGGCGAGATGAGAGCCTGCGGCGAGCAGAGGAGGCCGTGAGTCATTACAGGACGCTAGTGAGTACGGGGCCTGTTTTCCTACAGGAACTGAGAAAGCTACTGCTCAGCTTTTAGAGGAGATGCTCTGATGTGTTGATCACTGTTGCGCGTATAAAGAAAGTGTAGTTGTGAACTATCAGTTAGTATTGTTTTATCTGGATTACGCAAGAGATTACACTACTTGAACTCACCAAATCATTTAATTTTTTTTTTCGAAAAAGAATATTTTGATTTGTGATTCTCCCATGCGGTGTAACAATTTATCAAACGCACATTAGTGATCTTATACAGGGAACCTAATTTTTCTAAAGTGTTAGTGTGTGTGATCGCCTCTATTCTTGTTTGTGTTTGGTCCTCAAGCATCCGATGTTGGATTCTTCTGTCATTTTGAAACTGTCATTGTCTGAGCTGACTCATCAACTTCACGAAGGCTTGTTGACCCCCGAGGAAGTGTTATACTCGTACATGGAAGAGGTTTGGTACCAATTCATTGCATTCACGTGTGGGTTAAATTCCCCGTTAATTAAAATGGTTAGATAAATTGATTCCTTACACTGGTTTTCTATAGACATTGGAGAGCTTAAGAATTATTGCAATTAAAATGCCTCCTCTGATCTTTATCCTGGCATGAATTACAACAAATTGAAATCTGCATAACTGAGCTAACTTTCATTCTTCACCCTTCGTTCTCATCAGGGCATTTCTCCACTTGTCTTGATTTCCCAAGAAATGTTCTTCCATGCTCATATAGCATCTGCATGCATCATAGATTTGAGTTATCTAATGTTTTTCAGATGATTGCCTGAAGCAGTTTATTCTCTAGTTTCCAAGTATCCAGTACATGCTCGTATTAGTATTTTGTCTTTCCCACAGACTCTCAGTGTTAATAAAAAGCTGAACTGCTGCACTGGGATTTTACTGGAGAGCATTGAGCAGCTGAAAACTATCAGCTCAAGCGAGAAAGGTCTCCTGTATGGAGTTCCTGTGAGCATCAAGGAGAATATTTCATTCAAGGTACTTTCGCCACTGCTGCACTCAAAACTAATTAAAAATTTCAGTTTATGGTTGTACTTAAGGTTTATGTATTTCTTCAACCCTTATTTAACATGTCTGTCTTTTTCCTTTTCATTTTACAAGAATTATGATACCTCTTGCGGTGTGATCGGCAGACTTGACCAGCCAGCTGAGCAGGACAGTGTGCTAATTGAAGTTTTGAAGAGACAAGGCGCTATTCCATTTGTGAAAACCAATCTACCTCAAGCCCTATTAAGGTATCTGATTTGTCAGTCTTGTGGTCAAATAAGTAGTCTATGACTTATTGGTTCAGCACAAAGGGGCCACATGAGTTTTCTGAATATGCAAAAATAGTGATACCAAATTGTTTTGTATTTTATCACCTTTCCCCCAGTTATGATTGTTGCAACCCCATCTATGGGCAGACCGTAAATCCCATGAACCCACAGAAGACTTCTGGAGGATCATCTGGTGGGGAGGGAGCTCTCATTGGTGGCGGAGGTTCTCTGCTTGGTTTAGGCAGTGATATAGGAGGAAGTATCCGCATTCCTGCTTCCTTCTGTGGGATCTGTGGCTTCAAGCCAACAGCAGGGCGACTCAGGTGATTGTGTCCATCAGCTTAAATATAAAGTTTTATTTCATGTAAAAGGTTAACATAGAAGACTGTTCTATGACTGTTCCCTTCAGCTCTCAAGGTTTGACTCCCATTTATCGAGGGCAAAAGTCAAGTAAGTTAGGGTTTCACAAAATCATTTCATAATATTTTGTGTGTCCTCATTATTTCATTACACTTTTCTTCTTAATTAGTACTTTCATCAGCCGGACCCATGGCTAAGGATGTGGAAAGCCTTGTTCTATGTATGCAGGCTCTTCTGTGTGACCACATGTTTTCCTTGGATCCCACCATTCCACCAATGCCTTTTAACATGAAGGTGTGTCCTCCCTAAGGAGTTACTGTATGTTAATGCTCAGCGTCAATCTTGCTGCAACACTCACAATTGTTTTATTAGATTATAAAATCTAAACACCGTACTATTAATTACACATTAGGATTAAGGTGTTGTATAGAAATACACCAAATATTTTGTAAACATAATGTTGTATATAAAAATGACATGGTCATCTTTTGGGGTATTTCAGTTTTGTGGCATGGGTAAGAGTAATTTAGCCTGGTGGTTGCCAACCTGTCCCATCATGACATCAGGCATTACGATTGCAAGGGTGTTATTGTGAAATGTTTTTTTTTCTTTTTTTTTTTTTTTAATCTTGATGTACCTAATAACATCACAAGTTAGTGTAAATTTTCATGCCAGAGGAACGAAATAGAATATGTCGATGTATTTTTGTTTGCACAGCTTTTGTTTTGAATACAGTTTCACGGATTCAGTAGTAATTACTGAAGGGGTGTTGTGATGTCTCAAATCCCTTGAGACTTTCTGCTTGTTGTTTGCACCATGGATGTTTTCTCAGAGGGAATATGCTCTGCTTTGATATTCAGTTCACAAGCAGGGGGGGTCAGGGTATCATAAAAGCATATATATTTTTTGTTTCTCTCATCAAACTAAACGAACAAAGGAACCCCTAAATTTGTATTGTCATTTGTTGTTGTTATAAAGAGGATTGAAATTGCATTGATCCAAGACCCATTGTACAGTAGATGAATTATGATTTGTAAATATGTTAACAATTAATTCTAATGTTAATGCCTTCAGATTTACCAGAGCTCCAAACCTCTAAGAATTGGTTACATTGAAAACGACGGATTCTCACAACCATCTCCAAGCATGACTCGAGGTGTCAGAGAAGTCAAAGCTCTGTTAGAGCAAGCTGGGCACACTGTAAGAACACTGCACACAGACGCACGTCTTCTACATCAGTGGATCCAGCCCGTATAAACTCCTTCGGAGATCCACAGAGTTATGTCTTTTCATTGTGTGTAATGTCTCTACACAGGTCTGTAAAGATAACATTTCCTGCATGGTTACAAGGAACCACTGTTAAATAAGATCTGCTCAGATATTAAATGAATTACAGTACATAGTACCGTGTTTGTTGCATGGTTTTATAATTTTTGTGTCTGTGATCTTGTAGTTGGTTCCCTACAGTCACCTGGACATCAGCGATGCCTTGATCAAGTTTTTTGTGGAAGGCGTCTTAGCAGATGGAGCGACAACCCTTTTAGAAAAACTGTGAGTATTCTTTTAAAATGCTGGTTATTTAGTTTCACAAATACATTAGTTTGCTTTTAACGTGACTTTTGGTTCTGAGCAGTTTATAATATACTTTACATAACTAATTATAGTGTTTTAGTCTGTTTTAGTGGTGCTTCTTTAATTACCCATGTCATTCGCACTCTGGTCTGAGAGTTATACATTACATTATATTAATGCAATCTCATTTAATACACACAACCTGGTTTAGCCATTTAAGTTGTCTGTTGTTTTATTACACTCACAATGACTCAGCAAAGATTTTATGATTTACTTTTTTGTCTATTCTGCATAGCCTGGGGGGTGACATGTATATGTCTGTAGTTACTTTGTTTACAGATAAATTATACAGCTCAGGTTTTAAGCATATTTGTCATGATACGGGGAAATTGTTTATTTGAGATCTTGCAATATCATGTGATTTCTTGTTAAACCACCTATGAAACCTTACAATCTGGCACAGAAAGAGAG
Organism: Fistularia commersonii; assembly: GCF_037954325.1. Lineage (NCBI taxonomy): Eukaryota > Metazoa > Chordata > Actinopteri > Syngnathiformes > Fistulariidae > Fistularia > Fistularia commersonii. Next base: position 9,444,937 of record NC_141299.1, on the reverse strand, counting down.
GAAAAAACATTTTAATATGAGGTAAAAGGACTTATGGTTGTATAATTTGATAGATAGGTCATAGCAATAGACTGCACATTTTTTTATTCAGACCTGTGAGAGTGGAAAAAAGAACACATCTGCACTGCATGATAGGATGGGGTAATGTATTTGTGTGACATTATAACTTGTCATACTGGAACACCTGCACTTGTCATGAAAAATGATTTCAAGGAAAGAGTTGGAACCTTTTTCTGAATGGTTGGTGTGAAATTAACAGTCACAATTTATTTCTTCTTCTTCAGTTAACAGTGTAACGTCTGTTAACTTATGACTCAATATATAGCCACACTTTGTCACGAGGGGTTCAAAGGTGACCTTGATATACCTTAGTACACACTAGAACTAAGCCAAAGTTATATAGCAGGCCAGCACCAGGTCCAGAGGTTCAAAGGTTGCAGTACAATAGATTTTGTCCAGGTATCATTATTTTGCAATGTTATTGTAAAGTTAAAATGTTAAAAAGGTTACTTTAGACTAAAATTCCTGTCCAAGGACTCCTCATCTTCAAATTGGACAGCTCAGAAATATTTGAAGTATGTTTCAATTTTGAAGATGAATCACAAATTGCTAATGAACTGTTCTGAAGGCATTTTATGACATGTAACACTATCTACTAAAGAAGTTGCTCCTTTCCACATACACATGGTGGTAATAATTCTCAAAAGTCTACATGTAGTTACATGTTGCAAGATATGAACGGGTTTGTAATTATGATTAAATGTCCCCAAAGTTGTCAGAAGTATATGGCGACTTTTTATAATATTGCACATATTGTTTCTTCACTTCAAAGTTATTGTGTTTAAATCTCAATTATAATGTTCAAATATGTATCACTTTCAATTTAAAACGCACAGATAAGACATTGTCAGGAATGATTTTAACCCTCTCAGGCTCAAATTAAGTTGTGGCGTAAATAGCTAAGTAGCATTTAGCTGTCGCAAATCTGCAACATCTGCCTGGAGAGGGTTAAAATGTATAAAGTTAATGCAAAGATTTTTCATTGATGATTGTCTTTAATTGGAGACTAGAGGTGTTGAGGGCAAGTTATGCTGTTAGATGTTCTTACATTTTGTTTATGTTTTAGTGAAGGAAGTCCTCTGGACCAGTGCTTAAAACCTCAAGTATACGTATACCAACTACCCAGTTGGTTAAAGAAAACCCTTGCCTCCTTCCTGAAGCTCCTGGTGAGTTTTCCGTTCTGATACATACATCATATACCAACCAAAGAAAAGCATCCCTGGAGCCCTTTGAAGGCATTTTTGAAATCTAAGTTATTTGTAGTTATAATATTAAAATATATTTTCAACAGTGAGCCAAATCACCCAGTTCAGCCAGTAAAGATTTCAAAAATGGATTTGTAAGGGAAGAACAAACTGACACTTTATTTTGAGAAAAAAGCAAGAACTCGGTTCTTTAAAATATGTCATTAACCTTGCACACTGCAAAGACAATGGATTCTTTATACAGTATTTGTCTTTACACTTAAACTTAACACTCATTTGAATTTGAACGTATAGGATATGCTTTTCTTCTACAGTCTCCTCGTGCAGCCTTATTACTCAGAGGCGTCAAAGGAGTTGGGTGAGTTATCAAATTTGAAGTTGACGGTTTGTCTTGCAATATTTATCAAACATGGCACGCAGGGAGAGCTGCTGAAATGAAGTGATTGCCTTGCTTTTAGATCTGTTCAGTCTCTGTGGAGACAGCATGCTGCCATCGAGGTACTGTTTATCGTTGACAAAAGGTTTTTATGCGCCTTTGGAAGCAATAGAGGAAATGCTATTTTCTCATGTTTTGATCAGGATTACATCAGTGATACAATAGCAGAATGGAGGAGATGCAACATAGACGTGCTGCTGTGTCCTGCTCTTGGACCCGCCTTCAACCTCTTTTACTGTGGCAAGCTTTCCTGTAAAGTTCACTTATCATTTCTCATGTGTTTGCGTCTGTCTGTCTTTGTGTCCAAGTGAAAGAGTATCATGAATGATTTCTGAGTTGAAAGAATAACAGTAGCCATCCATCATTCTATAAATTCATTCTTTAGCTGGAGCTTTGAGGTGTCTTACTTCTTCAAAATTGGGTGTATTGTATTTGCTTACAGTTTTTGTAATAGAAAATGAAGCAACATTAAACATGCATACAATTTGCTGCAGTATATACAATAGGCCTAATTTTTTCACCATTTAAATTGTATTCTATGTATGTTTTAAAAGAGATAAACTATGCATATTGATTTCACCTTGTCCTTGGAAGTTACACTTTGATGGTATCTTGTTTATTTGTGTAACAGAAAATCGGAAAACAATAAACGGAAATGTTATCACAGCACATTTCATCAATGCAGCGATAATTTGACAAAATCCTAGCTTTACACTAGTTATTCCCTTTCTGCTTGTCTTTTCAGTTCCTCTGTCTTACACTGCAATTTTCAATCTCCTCAACTTTCCTGCTGGTGTTGTTCCTGTTTCTACGGTGACCGCTGAGGATGAGCAGGAGTTGAAACATTTCAAGGGAATCCACGGGGACTACTGGGACAAATTGTTCAAAAAGGTACAGTGAGAGAAATCTGGCAGTGAGAGCTTATTCGATACACTTACTGAAAAACAAACAATAATGCCGATATTATCCATGTCCTTTTCAGTGTAGATAGTAGTAGAAAGTATTCCCTCCTGTGAATCTTGAAAATGATAACTGCAAATATTAAACCCTAAAGTTATGTAGGTTTTACTGGCAAATGTTGCACAACTTGAGAAATTCAGCTCACTATCATAGGAAATAGAAAAACTGAAGACCTTCAGACATGAGGATCTGGAACCAACCGTTGAAGTAAATTATTTTAGAAAAATGACTAGAACACACCAAAATATTTGTTCTTGTTGGGAAAAGGTCTAATAAGTCCAGCTGTGCTTTACAGCAGATGTCTAGACTATCCTTGTTTAATTCCTTGTTTTGCCTGTTGAGCTTTCTTTTAGTCCTTTAACAGTTGTATATCTTGGTTTTGTGTGTTTGATAAGATAAAACATAATGATATTTTGATGATTTTCTCTCACTCTCTCATGAGCTTGTGTAAATGGGTGAAGATATTCAGTGTAAAGTGTTTTGAAACCATAAGGTGTGAAAGCGCTATATAAATGTAGACCATGTAAACAAGCACTTAAATAATGAAGGCAAAAATGGTTAATTCCGACTGAAACTTATTTTAGTTTCAGCCTTAGCTGATATATACAGTTTCAGAGACTGCTAGATATTTATTTTATTTGATTCCTGGTACAGTCAGTAATTGGGGGAGAAAACCAAACTTTGACATTCCCATTGGAAAGTAACTAATAAATGAAAATGTGTTGCCAAATGCAATTAGTTCCAGACACTGGAAAAGTGTAAAAAAAGTTTCTCTGTATAATATTATAAACCGAATCACGTACATTTGTCTGCTCTGCATGAAGCTCTTATGATAACAAATGTGGCATTGTTTCACTCTCGTTCCCAGCCTGATGTGTTTATCGTGCCAAACGCCTGTCTACTGTAGAGATGACAGTTTGCTGTATTTCCAGACTTGATCAGCAGGTGGAGGCAACAGACCAGCTCTAGAATCAGTGGCTTCTGTGTTTGTCTGCAGGCTGTTTCTGGAGGAGAGGGTCTGCCTGTGGCCGTGCAGTGTGTTGCCCTTCCCTGGCAGGATGAGCTGTGCCTGCGTTTTATGAAGGAGGTAGAAGGACTTGTTAGAGACAGTAAGAAGTAAATCCTCAGGTTGGCTCGCTGACTGAAATGATCCCAGGTTTTTGTCCAGAAATTGACAAAAAGCCGTCATTAAATATTATTTTACTAAGTTGTGCATTGAAAGTAACGATAATGAAATTACATCAGGTTATTCCCAAATTTTAAAAAGGTCACTGGAATTCTCCAGTAAAATTCTAAAAAAAACATTTTGCCTTCTTCAATATCAGTTGAAGTCAATTTCAGGTAAAACCTATATCTCCACTAGAATCCAGTCTGTGATGAGTAATCATTATACTTTCAATAATTGTAGTTATTGATAGCAACAAGAAATTCTCCCATCACCTGTCCAAATGGATCCCTCTTTAGCACTTTCCACATCAGAATCATGTAATGTTGAGCACTGTGAAAATATGATTTAACTTCATTTCCATCTCAAGGCAAACTGTTGTGCTAGCGACAATTATATCATGTGCTGAATTGTATTATGCATGTAAAAATACAGTAGTATGAAACCTTATTTGTCATGAAGGACCACATTCAAAACCACCTTAGTGTAAAATAAGGTAAAAATAATGGTAGTATTAGCAAAAAATTCCCAGTGTATTTTAATCTTTAAAATAGTCTACAATCTTGAAGAGTAGATTACTGACACATTTTTCAGCTGTTATTCTTCATCAACTGATTGTTGTGGGATGAAACACTTTGATTAGCAACATTTTCAAAACTGTACTATATGTACTGTACTTGCTAGCACTTTGCATTTATAGAAAACTAGCTCTCAGAGGAAACTGCAAACATTAGCTTTCTTTGGTACGAACTTCACAACTCGGCACATTTTGGCACAACTACCACACTCCCCAGAGCTTCCATTTTCTGGTTGCTCTCTGTCGTTGGTATTAGAGGAGAAGGGAGCCGTTCTAATCAGGTTCTGTCATCTGGACATGTGTTAACTATTTCCTCTGTGACTCTCATGTCCACTCCATCAGATTCTGGCAATAGTTTTCCTTGGGAAATAATGATGCTGCTGTGGCATCCTGTTCTGTCCCAGATACACACACCTAACCTCATTAACTATTGCCTTGCATTAACATGGTATATATTTTTTGAAACACTCCTTGATAAGTTGCTGAAATATTGAAGATTCTGCAGCTGTTCTTTTCAGCATTTTGATGTCACAAAGAAACTCCACTTTGGTAACGGTCAGCTTATATTCAACTGATACATGAAGAAACTGTAGGATTTTTATCACTGCATTTGTAATGGATTTACTGTGAAACAGAAATGTTTAAATCTGGATATTCTTGTAATATTCTTCTTTTAAAATAAAAAAGACCTCTCTGTTGTAATATTTTTGACATGAGGCAATTCATGGCCATGTTTATTTCGGATATCTAGGCAACAGGAGCAGTATATGGGATTCTACACTTGAGACTCGGCAGGAATATAACATAAGCTTTCTCCTATTTTCTTTAGTTTCAGTCCAAGATGTATAAAGTTTATTCAAATAATCACAAATAAAGAATACCTGATTTTGGCATAGAGAAACTTAAGTCATTTGTTGTCATACTGCAGTTTTCAGGCGGTGGTCACCAGCCTATGAAATGATCTACTCTTGCTTCCTCAGCTCAGTTTAGTTATGATATATTTGGGGATCCCTCAGGTTATTATTTATTTTTTATGTATAAACATCTTCTCATTTTTTTATGCACATGTTTTGTTTTGTACGAGGCAAGGATAGAAGCTCTCCACCTTAAAACACCTGCATTTACTTTTGGAAACATACTCTATTTCCTCACTTTCATTACCATCCACCTCTCCTCCTCCATCACTGTCCCACAAACGAGGAAAGAGAATTTTTATTCGTCTTTTGTGAGCAATTGTAGCACTGATGCCTCAACAGAAAAAAAGAAAAGAGATAAAGGAGACTAATGACACATGCCGCCTTCATCTACGGGGCCAGCGCACCATGTCGTCATATTGTGATTACCCTCTGCTATTGTAAATATGTGTTTCTGTTGGGTTTACATAAATTTACATATGTTCTATAACTCTCATGGGATAGGAAGCCATTAGGTACAACGTTAGTGTTTTCCATTACAATCGCCCACGTTTTCGCTGCCGCCTCACTGAATGGAAATAGCTATGTGTGCGGTGGAGGAAGGAGGGCTCATGAGAAGAGGAGGAGAGATGGAATTGAGAGGTTGTTCTTAGCATTATCTCTAGCACATAGAGAGAGAGTGAGTGGCTCTTGCTGTGCCACTCAGTCAGGGAGCATTAAGCCTTAAGAGGCAGTGAAGAGACTCCGGTCCTCCGAGGGACCTTGACATTGTTCATATATCCTATGGGAAGTAACAACAATCTCATACACAGACTTGCACACGAATGTCCCAACTGATCTAAATCAGTCCATTTAAAAGAAATGTATGTTTTGAAGCACATGAGTGTGTGCAGATCAGATGGATGCAAAAGAATAGCTTTTGACAAATGCAGCACTTCAGCATATAATATTGAAAAGCTTAAAAACATATTAAAGCATAGTGTCGTCCTTCAGTTTAATCAATTGTCATAAGTTTACCAAATGTGTGTAATGTAGATGTTGATGCCACCAGGTCCACTTAATATCAGGACACAGCTCTACCCATTGTAAGTGATTTTTGGATGGCAATACAAACCTCACAGTCACTAAAAAAACAAATGAAATAATTTGATGATGAAAAGACATTTTGTTTGTTTGTGAGAAATGTTTTTCTTCAGCTTGATATTGCAAAATTCCTTGTTTTTAAAATGAAGTTGATGTACATATGAAGATTCAAACATCCATTATTATTGTTCAGTTTGGTATGCAAATAACCGCTGAGTTGAAACTGCTTGCCAACTAGCAATAATGTAAAATATACCACCAAAAGCCCAAATATGTTAAACATCTAATGTGAAGGTGAGAACTACTTATTTGAATTTAAATACAGAATATTCAAATACAACTCGATTTATTATACATAAGTTATAATTGTTTTTACACAGTGCTAGTGTAGTTTGTTAAAGTAAATTAGCACATGATAAAATCATATAGTATTCGTTTGTCACTTAGCTTAGGAATACCCAACATATACTGAGCTGAGTAGTATAAAGTAGTATACCAAATGCCAAATATTTGTGTGCTTGACTCGCTGTCATGATAACTCATGTTCAGGATTTCTGTTTTTAACAGTTACAAGTGCAAATCTGCCTGATATCAAAGACTATTCCTTCAAATCTAAACCCTCACTAAACCTTCAAAAATATGTTTGTGGATGTCAGAAATCAAACCCTTGCATACAAAATTCCACTCACAACTGAAAACTTGACACAAGCAGACCGAAACTGGAAGTAGACTGTTTTTGCATGCGACGAGATGATTTGAATACTGTCTCAAACTACTACTTGATGCTGTGCTTTTGTAACAGGTCTTTGCCTCCGCCTTGATATAATCGTGTAGGATTTTTCATCATAGAATACAGGAGAAAGTGAGGTGCAGCAAAATGAAATACCGATTTCGTAGTATGATAGAGGTACAGATCTGCCTGTTGGATCCGTACGGCGGAACTATCAGCCAAGAAGCCATTGCTTCTTGTAATATCTCATTGATAAGAGCAGCAAACACCTCATTTACAGCAACCTTAGACAATCAGATCAGGTACTTTAAAAGCCATTCAAACACATTTGGACCCTGCCTGTGTTCCAGAAAATAAAACACCTTGATATCGCTCCAACTAAACTAGGATGATTCTGTCTTAATGTCCCATTTCAGGGACCAAGGAGCCCATAGTCATCATGGCCAGCAAAATTGCAGGTAGTAATATTTGACACAGCAGGGCTCCTTTATTTTAGATGATCAAAGTGACAAGTTCTGCCTTCAACCAGAGCCACTTACAGGAGGCATCAAGAAGCAGTAAGATTGGCAGCTTTTGGTCTTTGGTCCATTTCAACAGCTATTACCAGCAACATTGGTGACATGCTGTGGAGGTCTAGTGGGAGGAGGGAAGCAGATTAGCAGACAGCTGATACAGGTGTACAGGCGGTATCAAACAGCAGCTTTCAATACAGCAGCCTCCAAATATCAGCAGAAAGGGCTGGGATCCCCGAAGTATGCTCACCGATTTCACTATGACAGGATTAACTGCTAGCTCTGTGTGATTTTCTCAGATTCTTGTGACTCAACAATTCAGTGATCCACATTCTATCGGCTTTAACGGCCCCCATCCCAAGTTTCAAAAGCTTACCCTTCGGACAAGGGACAGACTTTCTCCCATATGGTTCCGCTCTTCCTTTTCTGCTGCATTCAGTTGTTCATCACACCTCTCGTCCTCGCCAGCTCTCCCAGCTTCCCTTCCCTGCACATTTGCTAGGTTTGAGTTTTCCATTCTTCCCTCCGGTGCCTTGATTGGCCCAAGGCCCTCATAGCCAAATTGGTTTACATTGGAGAGATAAATGCTCTGCAAATGCGCTTAAACACGTACAGTAAAAAAATGCAGACAGTGCGTGTCAGGATTATCACCCAAGTCAGGGGGAGAAAGGAGAGCGTCTCTGCAGCTCAAAGCTGTGGAGCCAGAGTGAAGCCTGGAGATATAGTCCGTCTCATCCACTTCTCAGGAGAAAGAGAGGAGGATTTAGCATTTGCATGCTAGTCTGTAATTCCTGGCATTATATAAGTTGTCGCTAACAATCAAACTCCTGTGGTATTGTGAAAGTATTGTTTCACACGGGTGAGCAAAGTATGAAGTTACTCTTTGGGAATTGGTCTTTGGTGATTCCAGGAGGAAGAGACCACCCTACATGCGGACCCAATAAGCACCATTCTGTTACACAACCTCCAGCCCTGCCAGAGAAAGTGCTCTTCATAATTCTGTCAAAGTATTTAACTTTGAATTCGAACATAGTAAGTAATGTATAATAACAGACTATCCCAAATCTCCTTTTCTCCAGGAGAGTGATATAATCTTCACAGGTGCTGTTTTCGATCGCACTATATCTATGATATCATTATCACATTACTGTCATTGCATTTTTTTTCATACACAGAGTGGGAAAAATTAACCTAATAACCATAGAAATATTTCACATGGTAACTAAATGAAAACCCCATGATCTTACGTCATATTTTCAATAATGATTTATTTAAAATTAATTCAAAGAGACCAGGTTGTTGTACTCACATGTGCAGCGCCAAAGAATATTGCATTTTAATATTGAAGCAACCTTTTTTTTCCCAGATTTAGTATTGTATTTACTTTCCAGCAGACATTCTGATGCAGTTATGACTGCTTGTAATTCTGATAAATACCCATTCAGTTAATTTTATATTCGCAGGCACCCTTGAAGGAACATAATATGAAGCTTAAATACAAATTTGCCCTTTAACAATAAGATATGGACATATTCAAACTAATCATTGTTGTATGGCATGTGAAAAGACACATTTCACTTCATAATATGACTGGTCTGTCTAACAGTTGAATTTTTTCTATGGCATGCTTAAAATTTTTTTTTATGAGAAGAACATCTTTTGTAGCAGGTCTCAGTAAATTAATAAGGGGCAAGATAGTGTTAGCTGAAGATTAGTTAATATCTGAAGAAACTCTGCTTTTCAGTCTAAAACTGAAAATGCCGAAAGCCTTTTTTGTGTGTGTGTGTGTGTGTGTGTGTGTGTGTGTTTGAAAAGTGGGTTTAATTTACCTGAATGCATTTTTTTTCTGAAGAAAAATGGTTATGGTCTTTCTCACACCTTATATATATATATATGTATATATATGTATGTGTATATATATGTATATATGTATGTGTGTGTGTATATATACATATATATATGTGTGTGTGTGTGTGTGTGTATACATATATATATATATATATAATAAGTCCATATAAAACTCATCTCAAAATAATTCAAGTTTTCAGCTGGTGTGGCAATGTGGCACATTTGTGTTTTAGAAAACAAAAAGGACTCTGTGTCACGGGGGGAATAAGGGATGGTCGAATAGAAGCTGAAAATGTCTGGCTTTTTCGTGTGCCTGAGTCTCGAAAGAGCCAACAAGTGTGTGTGGAGCAGTCACAGATGAGATTTTCCTTCATTCTGTGGGGTGAAGACGGGCAGAACCTTTACAGACAATATGGGTGCTGATGATCCAGGAAACCGTGTTCTCCTCCCCCTGCACCTGCTGTTACTTACAGTCCCCTTTCAGGGGAAGAGGTTTGCAAGTGGCTTTCCTTGTCTGCTGTCATCTGAGTAAAAATTATATACACTCTGCCATGTGTGTAAAATTTTCAAAACAAAAAAAACACAGTCACCATGCAAACCCTCCCAACACCCTAAAAAAAAACCTGTTTTCTCATCCCCACAACCTACCACTCCCTCCAAATCAATGCCGCCCCCCTCAGACCTCCCAACACAAAGCCCAGAGCACAACTAGCACAGAAATCATAGCACACCATTCAATCATTGTTTTTTCCCCTCTCTCACCCCCTTTATGGTCCCACTAAAGGTTTTAGCTGTGCAGAGAAGGAGGGCTGTCACTGAGGAAACCTTACCCATTGATGAAGTGACAGGAGCTGCCAGAATATGATCCTAATCCTGTTTCCAGCATTCTTTTAGCCCGCTGGCATTGCAATTCCTCCACACATTCTCTGAGCTGTCAACTAGGAAAATCCCTCTAATAGCGCATTGCCCAGATACACATCAAAGAGCTCCTGGAAACCTTCAGCGGCTTAGCTGCCATAGACACACACACACACACACACACACACACACACGCATCCTTAACTTACAACCCTACCGTCTTTACCAACACACAAAACCAATATGTTCATGACAAATTGACCATCTATTTTAAATAGTATGCCCGAAGATAATCTAAAAGGCATGCGAGAAACTGTCATCACAACACCCATAATGAATCTGATGCACTGTAAGCTGCCCCAATGTTCAACCAAACACACTTATCACCTCCTTTTCTCCAGGAGAGTGATATAATCTTTACGGGTGCCAAGCAAGAGACAGTGGGAAAGAGCAGGGACGGAGGAAAAAAAAAAACAGGTGTCTGAACTTTGCTGACTCCGGGAGCCCTTTCACTCCCATTTTATCTTATTCTATTCTTACTTAATCCATCGATATCCCAACCAAAGGTAATCTTCTTATGGCAAAGCATTCGGTTTCAGTGCAGCCAAACCTTGGTTGACAGGGTGGGGGAAGCTGGGGTTGGGGGGGGGGGGGGTATGGGAGACTCTTTAGAGCCTGACACACTGCTTCAGTCATTTCATTTGGGATTAGTTATTCTGCTCTGAGTGAACAAGTGGCAGGTTCAGGCCGGTTTGGTGCATAAATATCAAGGACATAGACATCCTTTATCTAAATTTATGGATCATCACACTGTTCTGTGTTAAATTATTAACCATACTTACACTCACGCCATACATGTTCCAGGGTAGTGTGTGCTGAATCAAAATTATGATTGTTTTATCTGTCAGCTGGCCGAAGAGGACATGGGCTCAGTCGAGCCACTTCTTCCCTCTTGGACATCTTAAAACCCTTTATGGTGCTTTGTAAGATCAGCGGTGCGTGTGTGTGTGTGTGTGTGTGTGTGTGTGTGTGTGTGTGTGTGTGTGTGTGTGTGTGAGAGAGAGACAGAGACTACTCCAGCTTTTAGATCTAGACTGATTATTCATCAGAAATATCCAGGAATGTTTATGGAGACTGTCTCAATTTCCTTCATGCAGCACTCAATTACTGACTTATTCCCCACACCTTCTTAACTGTGCTTGTAAAACTTAGGACAGTGAAAAAAAAAAGAAATTATTCATTCTTGGGTGTGATTTATTCCCTTGCATTAAACAGATAAATTACTCACATTTGCAACAATTGAGAAATACATATCTTGACTCTACAGTGCTATAATACATAAAGACTTGGCCTGTGTATCTGTCTGCTGAAGCCACTGGCTCAGGAAAAAAGGGGTTATTTGAGTTCAGTTTGGGACATGAGTTCACGAAATATGAGGTTTTTTTATTTCTTTGTCACTCAGCCTCCTCCCCAGATCCCCCCTCCTGTCAGAGATTCTTTGCTTGGAGCCAAAATTGAAAAACAAATTGAATGTTCTCTCTTCAGTCCTCTGCATAAAAGGAGAAAGGGTGTTATTTTTTTTAAGATGAAAAGGAACAGTGAGGGGATATATATATGTATACTGTACAACACCCATGACGTTTTGCAGCTCCAAGTCACCGCCGAAAAACAACAAGGGATTATATTGAAATATCTGATCGCAGATCTAATGTGTCTTGTGTTCAATGCGGGTGTCATAACAATGGTATTTTACTGCTGTAAGCTATGCAACAGCCGGGTCTTTGCATGCATATTCACAGGTCCTTGAGTCTATAAGAGAATACCTTAATATCTGTTCGGATCAGCAGCTCCTGTGATTTAATACTTTCTGCAGTAACACCCAAAATCAGACTGCCAGGATTGAACAGCTAAAGCTTTAATGGAATTTGCAAATGCTTTTGAAGCAAAAACTAAACCAATGACTTTTTTGTTTGTTTTGTTGCGTTTTTATAAGAAACGGGGCCATCAAACAGAGCACAGCGGGATATTGATTAAAGTGCTTGCTCTCAAACACATATTTTGTTCCTCACATGTGTTGAAAAATCCTTTTTTTTTTTTTAAATGTACCTCATACTGCTCTGGTAGTGGATTTATTAGAAATTGTTAACTTTGAACTATCCACTTTTCGGAAAAATTGAAACAAGCACAGGACACATCTCGACCTGTTGAGGTCACGGCACGCTGTAGGACAGCTACAGTTTGAATTGAGGATACATTTCAAGGAAGTCTTATTTTTCATGGATACGCAAACACTTGATGACAAGAGGCCGAGCAGAACACGGGAAAGTGAGCCAGAGTCTCCAGCCTTCAGCAGGAGGGGGAAAGCAGCCGCTTCAACTTCAGTTGGGGAGCGTGTCCAATCCCAGTGAGGCTGCGTGCTGCTTGGCTCTCATGCGGAGGTTCTCGATGCTGGTGGTCTTGCTGTTGAGGCTTCCTGGGAGGCTGCCTGGTGCCGCTTGCAGCAGAGGGCTGTTCCATACCTGCTGGGCCTGGGATAGGGTCTGGTAATAAGACTGACAGGGCAGTGAGCCCAGGGGTGACGGCATGTTGACGTTCATTCCCAAGTAAGGCAGAGAGGACGGGGTGCTCATGTCAAAGGATGGGTAGTGCACCAGGTTGTTGGTGGCAGCCATGTGCTGCCGAAACTGTTCCTGCAGCCGGAAGAGGCTGAGAGGCGAGGAGGCGTAGGAGTTGCTCTGAGCCAAACCGGTTGTCGCACTGCTGGAGGACGGCAGGGCGGGCGAGCTCAGGGGAGAGTCTGAGGGAAAGGAAAATTTTCCTTTTTTACAATAAAACAAAAACATTAAATATAGAACATCATATGTGAGAATGATCCAAATTTTACATACATAACTTGCAGCTATCCCATGTTAAAGTTGATCAGTCAGCACTGTTCTCACCTGGTGCGGGGCTGGCTTGTTTACAGGGTGGGGAACTGCTGCATGCCGACACTCCCCCTTCCTCCTGCATTTCCTCCGTGATCTTCACCCTCGTCTCTCCCCTCATTTCATCCTCCTCTCTGTCAGCGTGATCTTCAGTTGCTGACTCGCTGTCTGATGGCTCAGGGGAGGTGACGTTTACCTCCACACTCGTCTCTCCAGGCTGAGGCCGTGCCGCCGACAGCCTCTCTGTCTCCGAGTGGCAGGATGATGCAGACGAGGGAGGAGGGGGGGTGCGGGCGTCAGGAGCTGGGATGGTGGTGTTTGTTGTGGTTAGTTCAGTTTTGGACTCCTCGGTCGGGCCCTCTACTGTCCCTGACACTTCTTTCTGTTTCTGGAGCTGTTCCTTCTGTAGGCTGCGCTGCTTCTTGCGAAACTTTGCCCTGCGGTTCTTGAACCAAACCTGAGTGAGGAACAAGAATTCACATCAGAGACCAGAAATAGAAGAATGTTATGTGAAACTTTCAGCCCAGACTGACCATTCACATTCTAAGGTGGATGCACAGGATAGATGCTTTGTGTGGATTTTTACCTGCACTCGTGCTTCGGGCAGGTTGGTGCACATGGCCAGTCGCTCACGCATCACCACGTCAGGATAGTGAGTCTTCTGGAAAGTCTTCTCCAGGGCCTCCAGCTGTTGGGCAGTGAAGGCTGTCCGACTGCGCCGCTGCTTTCGGTGCTGGGATCCATATCGAGCCTCAAGGATAATGTCTTGAAACGTGCAGCCGTTGAGAAATAAGAAATACGAGCAGTTTAATTGAGGTAGAGGTCAAAGGGCAGGTGAGGGCTCTGGTGTGGATTTATTAAGAGCAAAATCTTGGGTGGAGAGACGCTGATGAAAATGACACTGCAGGGACGTAAAGATCGGAACAGCCAAATGAGCAACGGGTTCTTACCAGCCAGCCTCTCCGCCAGGGTTAGGGCATGCACCGAGGGCCTGTAGTCAGGTGCGTGCTGGGCCTGTTGCGCCGCCTGCTGGTGGAGGTTGTACATGGCGCTCAGGGAGTTCATTGCATGTAGTGAGTAGCCGTTGACCCCGTAGTGCTGCATGACCTGCCGCTCTGCAGAGGAAGAAACCAATGTCAGTTGTTTTGCTAATTAATAGGAAGCAGAGACCATTTTAATGCCTGAATGTTTGATTTTGCAAAAGGTAATTACTAAAGATCTCTAATGATGCTTTATAATTCCCTAAATATAAACGCTACTGCAAGCGACAGATGATTATGATTGGTCTCAAATATAGACACAACAATTTATTTTTCTGAAGTGTTTTTCTTTAAAGAAAATTGGATTGCCTACATTTAAAAATAAAGTGCCACTTAATCAAAGAATGAACTTTTTCTGTGATACGAAAACATTTTAAAACATTCATTTGATGGAACTCATTACTACATGGTTTACAATATTAATTTCAATCAATGCTGGCCAACAATAGGATTGAAAAAAAACAACTTAGTTGATGGTTTTAATTTCTCTCTATGTCTCTAATCTCATTGTGACGCGATAAAACACGAATGTATAATTACAATGCATTATCTTTAAACGTAGGCAAATTAAAAATCGCATCCACGGAAGTCACATAAATGATTCTATAAAATTGCAGTTATTACTGACACTGTCGAAGAAGTTTCGCTTAAAAATCTGTATTATTTTATTTGCTAGAAATTGTTCACGCGGATTAAAGTGTCACATTTTCCTTGAAGAGTTAAGTCCCTCTCTGAAGAAACAACTATATAAATATTTCCGCTGCAACACAGGCCTCAAACAAAAAGACGCTTTTTATTTGTTCTTTATTTTTTTCCATTTTAATTTGTTTCATTACAATTTTGCGTTATAAATCCCGATCAGTATTTACGACTGAGAAGAAAACACGCGAGTCGCTCCGCAATATTTGTAGCTGCTTGGAGGCCGTGACTTCACGTCGGTTCCACACCCGGATTTGCGGGGCGGCGCGGGGAGTACGTGGCGTGCGATGGTCGGTGGTGGGAAAATCCACGGATCCCCGCGGGCGCTAGCCTAATGTGTCTGTAAATAGGTTTTAACGGGCACTTTTCATCAATATGACATGTCATTGAACCCCCCGCGCGTGTTTTCGGAAAGGGTGATAATACAGTTGGTTTTCTTGAAGGTTAAATGTTTAGCTGCGTGATTTTAGTTGTAATGCCTTTATTTGGTTTTCTTTTTTTTTATTGCATCTGCAGCTTAAAAGAAGAAGAAAAAACATAATACTATTCTTTCAGGACAATGTGCGTTGCCTCGGGCCGTGATTTATGCCTAGTTATGTTAATCGCCATGGATTTATGAGGAACAGCGTGGATGAAGGGCCCCGGGGCCAGAGCTGAGCGCGCACGACGGAATTGAGCGTGTCGGACTACAAATTAAACAAGAAAAAATTACAAATGTTTCAAATGAAATAGTTGATTATATCTTAAATCATAAAATGGATGGATTTGACGGGATAAAAATTCGCCCACATTGTTTTTTTTTAAGCAAAAAGTTTTAAAATTAAGTGTTACTGTATGGACAGTTAAGAAAGGATACTGCGGTGGGGCAGGTACTCACTAAGGATAATTAAACTTACGACGAACACGAATTATTTCCGGCTAAAACGCGAAAATAGTTGAAAAAAGAAAAAGAAAAAAAAAAGAAAACAGTCCACGGGTTAAATATCTCGATGCGCACTGAACTTCTCACCTCTTGACTCACTGCTCGTCTGAAGCGAAATATCTCCACCAAGCAGCCAGATACTTTTCCTTTTTTTAATTCTTCCTCTCAAATATCCGCATGTTTTGTTCGGTAGCCTCGATCTGAAGTCGTTGTAGGTCGTGCAAGCAGCGTCCCAGTCGTGGGTTCGGTGCTCCGGTCCGCCGTCGGTAACGCGCCGGGAGATGCCGAACCGCCCTCGGTCGGCCTTTAAAGCGCACAGGGGGTACGTCGCGCACGCCGTACATTGACCAATCATATCGCTCCACTCTGCCTCCGTAGCCCCGCCTCCTCGCGTAATTCATCTCCTATAATTAGTTATTCCTGACTTCTCTCACATTTTCTCTGCTCATATATATATGTATATATATATATATATGCATATGATTAGTGATTCATGGTGGATATATATATAAATATATATATTCATATATATGACATTTGTGGATTTTGGGCGTAATTGCTCGCTTTCTCTAAATCTTCATATTTGACAGTGTGTAATATATTGGGATGTGCAATGAATGTAATTTCCACCGTAATAAATAGCAAACTCACCCCCCTCCCCACATTTCTGTCTTGCAGCCGTTGGAAATAACATGGTGAACTTGTAACATTTTTCATCTCTTTTCCACTTTCCGTGTCAAAACCAGAATCTGGTATGTATCATTCTTTTAAAAATGACTGTTTAAAAACATTTGAAATAAAACAGTAAAAAAAAAAGTTCACATAACAGCAAAAGTGTTAAAATCGGGCAGCCGTTTAAGTGTATTGCAATAACATGGTGAACTTATAAAATGTTTTATCTCATTTCCACGCGCAGTGTGAAAACCAGAATCAAGTATTTGTCATTCTATCCCCTCCAAGAGCGAAAATTTACTATTTAAAACATTTGAAACAAAACAATAAATAAAAAAGTTCATTCAACAGCATAAGTGTTAAAATCAGGCAGCTAATTAAGTGTATTAAAAATGATCCTAACTAAAATATTTATCTATAGGTCTTAATTAATTGGCTTATCCGGCTCTCTTTCAGTGCTGCAGGCCTGACTTTCGGGTTAATTCCCTGCACCCATTCTCTTCTCTCGCAGCCTCGGCGTGAGTGTTTTGTGGGAAAGCAGCTGAGATGGAGATGCTGGAGGCTGCAGGCTGCAGCCTCCAGCAGCTCCCGGGCCCCGAGGGATTTAGGTTAGGATTGGGTAGACAAGACGCCATTTCACCCTCCAAAAAAATGTCTTAAAATGACTGCTGGTAAGAGGATTAAAACAATAATGCCCCTCTCTTCTTCAAGGTTTTTAGAAAAGATTTCTTCTCCCGGAGAAAAACCGTTTAGGTTGGAATTAAGGGCAGCGGAAAGTAGCCTTTTAATGTAAAGCTCGCATATTTTGTTGAATTTTCTCCTAGAGAGGGTGAGACAAAGCGGGGAGAGGCTGAGGGGGGACCGGGGCGGTGTGGGGTGTGTGTGCGTGTGTGTGTGTGTGTGTGGGGGGGGGGGGGTGTCGGGGAGTGGGGCGTAAAATCCCAATCTCAGTTTGATCTTTGGACACATTTTGTTTTTAGAACTTGACACCCCTGACGACGGGCTGCGTGAGAAAATCAGACGCGCAGTTTATAACGCATTTATAAGTAGTTCCCCCTCTCTGTTTTTTTTTTTTTAATTTACGTTTCTATAAATGGAAAAAAAAAACATGAAACCGATCAATAACATTTCACGCAACAGGTGGTTTTCACAGTAAAAGGCCATCTTGAATAACCGGCACCAGGTGAATATTCACCTGACAAACCATTTATCATGCATCGCATCCTTTTTTTTCAAAGTCCGACCTTGTGTTTTTATTTTATGGTGGCACGGTATTATGGCCTGGAGGTGAAAAATCGGATTAACTTGTGATCAATGGAAATAAGAACTTAAACCGGAGGAAAATCTGCCCAGTGTCTCTTTGTGGGCACCGTTTATAACGCAATTAGAGCGAAGAGGGATTCCTCGCAGCTGCTCTTCCTCACATCAATTTTTTGCACAAAACTCAATGGTCAGTCGTGTCCAGCACAAATGAAGGGTTTCATTTTGAGGTCTATTAGAGAGATATTTCCAGCAATGTCCCTTCTGACCTGCAGGCCCGAAGTGGACCCTTACCTACTGAGTTTTTTTTTTTTATGCACAAATATTTTGGATTTAGTGACAGGACAATATTTATTCATTCACTGATTCATTTATTTTGTTTATTCATTTGTCATATTTCAAACAAACTCTGAGATGAGTATGACAAGGTCTTTTTTAAATCATATTCGTGGAATCTCAATACCGGTGAGACTTTGAGTGGAAAGCTGTGGGGAAATCCAGGTGAGGATCAAATATTGATTAAAAAAAAAAAGCTCCAATGAGATTCAAACTACTGTAATTTCATTTGTGAGAGCTTTGTAAACCCCCCCCCCCCAAAAAAATGGATAAATTTATCAAATATATATATACAGCCTGATCCATCAGCCCGTACAACCTCAACAATGACAGTAATAAAAAAACAACCTTCTTGAAGTGTATTAATAGTTAACCTATATAAGGTTAATAAAATCAATCTGACTAATACAATAATATTGCCCTTGGTGTCGATTCTTGGTCGAATAATGTTATTAATAAAGCATGTTCAACAGCCTAAAGTTAAATATGTCATCATGTTAGAGTGTTTACATTTATAATCCCTTTTTTAAAATTATGTCTCCGATTATATATATTTAAGTAAACATAAGCAATGATTTTTCTTGTCTTCAGTTAAAAGGGATATATGTCAGTCGACTGAATTCTGCAAGGTGTACTAAAAGTTTTCATAATATTTTTAGAATTATAATAATTGATATAAACAATTAAGAATGGAGAGCGTACAAATTGGATTTGGAGATGGATTTTTCACAACAATGTCATAGCTATAAAAGTATCTAATAAAAAACAAAAGAAATGATCATCTCTTTTGATTGCTTTTGACTTTTAAAAGTGAAACCATACTTTCAGATGTTGAATTTTGCATCACAGTATTTTGGATTTTCAGTACTAATCATGATGATTATCATGAATGCAGACAAATGTTGGCTCATCTTTTTAGTTACCATCTTTGCGCGCTGCCTCTTTCCTGCAGGATGTTTGATGCTGTTTCAGGCTAACTTCATAAACCCCAAATTCATCTCAGATTTCCATGGATTTCAGCGGCGCGCTCATTGTTCTCTGCACTCTGGCTGCATTCAAGCTTTATCATGTTAAAGCCTCTCTTCAGATCGAAGTTATCGTCTTTGCTCTCACTCATCCTCCCGCCTTGGTTCTGAATACCAAAACTTTATCCCGCCATCAAGACTTTAGGAGCCTGAATCAAAGCTCAGCCAACCAAGCTGCAGCGATTTATAAATCATGTTCAGTTTTTAATCAGGTTTATAACGCTTGAATGTTTGTAATTTTACCCCTCAAATGGCTCCCTGCATCTGCAAGTGGCGTTTTACATCGAGTCGAGGCGAAAGTTGATGCCTTCAGCCTTCAAAGCTCATTAACTTTTTATCATTAGGTTTTCTTTAACTTCATGAATATATTAGGTTTCACTTCAGCTGCTCTGGTGTGCACATGCTCTTAGTCAAGGTTAGCTTGTGCTCATTTGGATGAAATTAATCATTTTGATGTATGGTTTAGAATTGACTGCTTCCATGGGACGTCTGTGACTGGAGTAACAAAGCAACTTGCCATTAGCAATCCTCTGTGAGTGTGAATTTGCGGGGTTTTCACCTTTTAAGGCTCTCCACCGATCTATTGGATACCTGAGGTAAACGGACAAATCTCCAGCTCTTACACCTGTGATTTCGACGTTCAGAACATTATTCATAACTGTGTCAGAACGAGAAGATGGTGCCACGTCTGGCTCCCAGGAATTTAAAACTCTCATGGATTTTACTTTCTTTATGATTAAAATACTCAAAATCATGAATTACCAGAAGGCAGATGGAGGACAGGATGAGGTCAGTGATGCACGCTGACCAAAAGCCAACACAATATGCTGTTGATTTTCTTTAATTTTCACAGTCATGAAATGTATGAATGGCCAACAATTTTTCTGCAGAAATCATGAGCAACAAATAGCTGCAACTGGTATAACTCAAAACATCTATAATCCACACTGTTAATGAATAAAATATTGACTCAACAGAAAATTTCAAAGGTACATCTTTGTTTGGTTGTATTTTTGGCAGCAGACAACATGTGATAGTTAGACTTTCAAAATGATGTGGCAGGTTGCCTTTCATTTCACTCATATAATTCAAATCTCAATTACGGTGTACTGAAAAAATCATACTGTCAACACATTGGAATTGTGTTTATTACAAAAAAAGATGCATTATTGATCTATCGTTGAACTGTTTTATTGTGTATATTCTGTACAAGTTGCCAAGTTTTTCACAAGAGCATAATTTATATAGTAGTCATATCATAGTTTAAAATTTATGATATGATAAATTGATCAGGTGAATGAAATGAAGGGATATTTTCTGAGACTGATGGAGAGACTGCTAGTGTTTGATCACAGGGCGGAATTGTATATGATCTCTTCAGAGCATCCTATACTGTTCTGCAGCTGAAGCAGAAAACATTGTACACCCGGTGAAGGCACGGAAAACTGGAAGAGTCTAAGATTATTGAGGACAGGGAGACTAAGCAGTCTCTTGCGCAGGTACCTGTATTTACCTGACGCTCTTCCCAGTCTGAGTGGCCACCCACAGCTCCTCTGTCTCCTGCTCTGACAAAAATGCTAAGTGTAGAATCCCACCATCTGTGCCCATACTGCACAGGGATGATTGTTTTTAAATCTTCCTGCGGAATCAACGTTTTTTCATATCCAGGTGCAAGAGAGTATCATGCTATTCTTGGAACACTGCTGACATGGTTTCATGTCAAGGTTGGTGGCCATGACAAAAACACTGGGATGTGCAAACTGAAGGCACATTGTGACAGATCTTTTCAAACTAATTGACTAACAATGAAGAGAGACAATATGTTTGATTCAAGACCATGTGTGAGTGTCTGTGGAGTTAAAGGTGCGTGAATCAGTCAAAAAAATTAGCAGCACACCATGGATTCATCAGACATGATATTGTCAAGTTTAGTTTAGATACTCACATCCCAGGATTTATCCCTCAACTCACTGATTTCTCTATTAATCATGTATCCATGCAGTTTATTCTGTATACATTGTATAACTGTAATGCATGACCTTGATTATAAAAGAACAGACAAAACTTTTGTCATACATTAGTAGAGGTGGTTTCGGTAGATGTGATGAGAAATACAAGATTCCGGTACTGAAAAACAGCCAAAAAAATGCAACGTTCTAAATCATGAATCATCATTTTGACATGAATTCAGTGGCTAATCGTCTTAGCATACCAACTTGTGATTAAAATAGTTTTCCAATGATGTCATGAAATCAGCCTGGAATGAGATTCCTAGTTGTTAGTCCAGTGCAACAAATGCAGAAACAATATTAAACAATTCTTTATTTTTCTTTGAGACCAGTTTGGGTCTCCACCAACTCATCTGACAAAAAGCAGTCTGCTCACCAGCTAACTGTCTGTCTGCTGTCTGGTGGTGAGCAAATGGAGCACATTAGAATCAGCTCATTCTGACTGAAAAACAAAAAATCCATATTTTTTTCTGTTGATCCACAAGCAAGGCTGTCCCTTTACACATGAAGCTTTTCAAACGAAGAAAATGCAGCTCAGGAGATACTGGCACTGAGGGAATTTTATAGTTTGGAAGGTGAGCACAAGTTACACTATTGTTTCTCCTTGTGTGATGCTGTACAAATACCCAGCGCGCTGCAGCCAGGGCTGGTTTGCTGAACGGTTTCTCTAGCAGACTTGACATATCGAGGTTGGCAGGTTTGTTTCCTCCCTCTTTCTCAGAGCCGGCCTTTGGTTGTGCCCCTCAGGCTGCGGCCCAGCACAAGGGTTCCTATTGTCAGGCCCTAATCCAGGGGCTACACAGCTTTAGCAACATGGTGGGATAAAAGCCCATCAAACCACTACTTTATGGGGGCAAATCTTTCCTAATCCCTCGCTTTATCTAAACAAAAGGAGAGAAACAAGAGGATAGAAAGAAATAGTGCAGACATAGGGCAAGACTGGGAGCTAAGATGCAAAGAAGTAGTTTCACTGGAGAAGCTAACCATTTTTGACAGGCTTTCACTAAAGGATTGACAAAAAACGGACACCGGGATTCCAGAAAAGGGCCTTTCAGAGTACTTTTTTCAAACTTCTGAAATTAAGCTTTGAAATCCTTGTAGAGGAATATGTTGAAGATATTGAGAATAAATTAGAAAAAATACCAAGTCTGAAGAGGACTGTAAGGCAGCATCTGTTATATTGGGGATTATTAAAAGAAGTAGTTTGTCTGATGAAAAGAAGCAACCATTATGAAATCTTGAACCCGTTCTCTGCAAGGGGATTATGGGAAATACTCCCTCCCACCTTGCATATACTTGTTGGGAAGAATTCTCAATCGCACAAACCAGGTGATCCTAGCACATATCAGACTGACAAGTCATCCATTAATTGGGCATTTTATGCAATTTCTTAGACTAGGAAAGGTATTTTTTGTCTACAGCACCATTGTCTGAACAGAGGAATCAGAGAAAGAGCAACTTCCTTGCTATGATAATGTGCGTATAAGTGTTTGTGTGTGTGAGTGTGTGTGTATGTGTGTGAGTGTGTGAGTGTGAGGGACAAATCCCCTGACCCCATTTCATGTCTGTTGCCAATTCCAATTTCTATCTTTGCTCTGTGGCAACTCGCTTGGAGTCCCAAGTGTCACATCTGCAAATGACTCTGTGAGTTAGGGGCTCCATTCTGCCACAGAACAAATGCTCCACAAGAGGAAAATTTGGAGCCCAGCGGTCAGAGAGCTGGACTGAGATTGAGAACAAGCCAGTTTGTTCTGGCTCTATGTACATAAACCACCGTAGCCGGAGGGCTTTCGGTGTCATGCCCACTCTCTCAGGTACGAGCAGAAACATGGTGACATACATAATTTACTGCCTGTCCTCATCCGCACACAACATGCCTTGTTGAACATGCAACTTCAGCCTTTTGAAGTGTAATATACATCGCAGTGAACAAATTGACTTTGTCCAGTGGAATTGGACTTATTTCAGAGCATGCTGCCCCCTGCTGGGCCTCGCTGATGCCCCCTCCGATGGGGTAATTAAGAGATAATAGACTGGGGATGCTCGTCGGGGACCTGGTGATTAGTGATTCATTACATGAGCTTAGAACAACGAAGAAGACAAGGAAGTATTTAGGTTTGGCTGGGGGTTGGGGCCGGAGTCCTACTGGAACATTCTAAGAAATTGCCGGTGGATTTGCCTGGAGTAATTAACTCTCACCAGGGAAAGCGCCAACTCGTTGCAGCCCACAGTGGTTGCACAAACTGTCGTATGTAGTCTGGTTCTTATTGTCCAATTACATGATAATCTGCAATTTAATGTTTTGCGGTTGTTTGTGATATAAAGTGTAAGCCATTGGTAAATCTGACATAAGAGAACATCTTGTGCTTTATTTGCTTGCTGCTCAATTGTTGTTGATTAATTTGGAAAGTTTTGAGAAGCGCAGGAAAAAAACCTTAAATATAGAAATTGATAAATGGCTGAAGTATCATTCGGTATCAGAAGTCCTCCGAGCTGGACGCTTGGCTGGATGGTGCTTTTGTCTGATTTATAGATGTTCATTCTGGTAATGTTGCCTTTACAGCTCTGAGACGAACCAACAGATATTTAATTTCGAAAGCATCCGAAAAGTTTGGGACAGAATATTACCATAATATCAAATATCACATTTATCTCTGACTGAACACTGTTTTTCTTAATATTGTTTTTAAAAATGGATTTTGGAGAAACAGGATCATTTTGAGGGAAATCTATAGGTGACACAGTTAAAGGTACTGACCATTTTAAGTTTAAAAGAGGCAAAATGTTCAAAGTTAGCTGTAAACAACAGCTACAGAAAGAGAAAAAAACAGCAAGCAGAACAAATGTATGGGGACTAGATGTTCACATGAAACAAAACATTGGTAGAAAATAAGAACTGTTAAGCTTAAAATGTATCCCAACCTTTATTGTAATGGACAATTAGAAGGGGACCATTTGTTTCCACTCATGTATGATCTATTTCTTTCAACATCAAACTAAAGCTGAAGAGGTAGAACACTCTGAACAAGCTTTGTTTCTAAATTGAGATGTACAGTAATGTCTACTGTTACGAACTGCTATTTCTGCTGCCAGTGAAAAAACAAAACAATGATGAACCAAACTTGTGAAAGGTTAACTTTGAACCAATCAGACTGAGGCATATTTCCTTTTAGCAATATTTCACTTGGCCCATGACAGCTTCCTTTCACGATGTCACTCTCATGATCCCATAAAGTGGGAAAGTCCATATTTCCATCTTCATAGTCTCTCCAAAGCCTTCCTCCCATCCAGCAGTAATCCTCTCTGGTCCATATCAGCCTCACAAAGCGGCACACACTTACATGGAGAAGTTGATTTTCTCTGTCTGTTTTATCTGATTTGGGAGCACTTAGAAACAGCTCTAAGTCTTTTCTCGATTAATGAGATGGAAAAGAAACCCTCAGCCGGTGTGATAACCGCTCCCCTCTTTACTAGCTACCTCTCAACATCTGTCTTTTGTTGTTAAATCTGCTCAGGGCTGTTTTAAAGCATCTGTGGGTCATCTGGATTCAAACATTTAGAGAATTGAAGCTCATCTGTTGAGCTTAAGTCTCTGTCGAGTTGCACTCTTGTCTTTAATGCTGTGAGCTTCTCATCAGAATAATGGCTTCTGCACTGAATCTCAGTTTCATACATGTGAAAGGTGATGCTGTTACTGCATTATATTCCACAAATGAGCAGCAAAGTTAAACACAATTAAGGTTGAGAGTGTATGCACACATGATTCACGGTGTGACAATCGGACAGTCATGAATCTCGTTCTGATCGGGTTGGACCCCCGTCTCAGCCCAATGCACCTCCATAAACCCATAAGCTTTATTATGCAGTGTTTCATGAAATGAGCATAAGGGATGGTTTAGTTGTTGTTTGATAATCTGGTTTTATGCCTTGTTCTGCAAAAATCCTTCTTAAAAACGATGTCTGGCTGCCGGGGCAGTTTCATTCGGCATGAACCCACTGACTGGTCACTGCCGACAATGACAGCTGCTAACATATACACTTACACAAATGCATAGGTGTCGCCTGAGAACCTGCAGTGTCCCTTTATTTGATTCTAAATACAGGACCCCTACAGGACTCACTGCACAAGGGCAAAAAATCCCTCTCAAAAATGCAGGTCTTGTTGTAAAATTTAACTTATATTTCCATTGAAACATTACATATATTTCTAAAAAGAACACTAAAAAGAAAATAACTGAAGAAAGTGGTGAAATGCTAAATAATCTTGAAAACATAAGGGTCTTGATAAGGAAAGAGATGACTTAGTACAAATTCCATTCAGTATTGTTGAATTTATTATTTTATGTTATCGTTGAACAGTATTGTTCAACCAACAGTAACACTCACTGACCTGGAGTTTGTTAGTGTGAAAAAGAGTTGTAGAAGGCCCCAGAGAATATATTACTAAATGAATAGGATGCTGTCTTTTATAGATTCCAGTGCAAAGTGGTATTATTTCCTGATTCAGCTGAACTCATAAGCTTTATGTGGCAAGTATTTGAAAATATCTAAACTGGAATATATGGCTTGTAAGTTCATTAATTTACAAGCCAAATCCAAATCAGGGTAAATGGAATTACTTGATGCAAATACCTCTATTTAAGTTTTGTTTTGAAATTAATTTACTCTAATTTAAAACAAAAATATTTTTAATGCGTAGGCTCAAGCTTTAAACTATCCAATCTTTACGGCTTTGTAAGATTTGTCTCAAATTCTAAATGAACATGCTGAAATGCTTTTTTCAAGGTTTTTATCAAACTGGGTTATCTGCAGATCTGCAGGTCGTCTCCCAGCTGTTTGGCTCTAATTACAGACGCCCTGGTAGCGGAAACATGAAATGACCGTATGAGGTGGCATGAAGGCACTGTGCTCCCTGCAGAATGGCCCTTGGTGTTGCTCAATTAACCAGAATATTTGTTCTCACGGATCCAAGGTACCAGTGGCAAACTGTAGTTGATGAAATATTATTCTTTATATTCCTTTTATTCAAAGGCTACATTTGCCTTAACCAGAGAGGAAAGAAAGGAGGGAAAGGTGGTGGAAATCGTAAAAGAGAGTAAAGAGAGGTCTTGCTGGGCCCAACTGGCCGTGTAAAGAGTAGGGCTTTCCTGCTTGTCAGATGGTGGCTGGCTTGAGGACCCCAGGAGCCGCTGTCTTCTCGTTAGATAATCCCTCAGGCACACAGCAGCAGCAGGGGGGCAACGAGAGCCTGTTAAAGAGAACCAGCGCCGATGGATATCTGTATGTATTTATCTGCTCTAATGAGAGCTGATTAGCTGCCCAGCGAGCTGCAACATAAGGGCAAAACACAAAATACAGAGGGATTAGATTTCTAATGTGCACATGATAGGAGTGGAGAAGGCCGATTTGAGGTGTTTGTCTGATGAACCTGAATCTTTCTGTCTTTTTCTCTCCCCGAGATCAAGTGCAATCATATTGTTATATTTTAAATGAGTATTTGTGTGTGTGCGTGTGTGTGTGTGTGTGTTATAATGTGCTTTATTTGCCTCCCCACCCTACAGAGGAGCCCTTTGGCCAAGATCTGACACATGAATATGAATGAGGCAGTAACACACTGGGGAGCAAGAGGGAACCTGATGACAGTGCAGGAAAAGACCAGTGTATCTATGGGGATGTATGACTTCTCAGCCCCGTCAGTGATATGATAAAGTGGCTGCATTCAAATGTGTATGTGTGTGTGTGTGTGTGTGTGTGAGAGAGAGAGAGAGAGAGCGGGAGAGAGAGAGGGTATGTGTGCGTGGCCTGTCAGATGGATATGAATAATGTATTGATAGCCAGCCCCCTGTGGTAGTTCATACAATCTAGCCTGTGTGTGTGTTGCGCTTAGCCAGCCCAGCTGGCAGGGTCACAGGGGATGAACACACATTATGTCACAGTCCCAGGAGAGGTGTGTGTGCATGTTCTCTTTTCATCATCAATCAACAGAGCAAACTGTTTAACAACAACAATGAGGCAGTTAAGAGGCCCTTGAGTTCATGCCAGAAGTGGTGATAATTACCTAAACATGAAGTTGTCAGTCTTCCTCTTCCTCCTCTCTCAGCATCTGCCCCTTTTGATTCTGTGCTGAACTCAGTGTGACAGATAGTAATTGGAGAGATTGATTCTTAAAACCATGTCCATTTGACCCGCCCTTTGTCCATATGGGCCAATTTTACGAAGCTTGATAAACACCTCAGTAAGTTTCCTGTCACGATTGCTTTATTTATTTTTCCCATGAAATTAATTTTCCCCTCATTTTAAATCGATGCAAAATTTTGCTGTTAGCTGTGTTTTCACTCCATTGTGCCAATAAGGACAGTCAGACACTCCCGTTACGGAATCAGTTCATTTAACCCATTTTGCATTTATGCTAAAGGATAAATGATGAATATAAATATGTTTTTTAAAATAATATTATTTCTTTTTATTTCAACATCGATATCAAACTATCAGCTAGAATGCACGTAAACTGACCGTAAGAATAATGTTGAGTTTCAAGAAAAAAAAAATCTAAACTAGGTTTTACTGTTAATATCACTCTTCAACTCTTTAAAAGTTTTAATGATTTGAAGTAAGATAGAAGCAGAAATTATTATTCTGTGTAAGAATAATTTATGCTTCCAAGGTGGACTTCATTTTCGAACTGAATGTTGTTCTCTGCAGTGACTCCACCACATTGCTACCTCCATGTGCAAAATGTCACACTAGCTTTGAGGCTCCTTGTGAATTTAACCTGTCATAATTAAAACACTGAATAGACTCCGGCTGCATGTAAAAAAAGAACAAAAAACCCTTTAACATTAAGGCCTATTAAAAAAGGAGAATTAAAAGAAAGTGTAAATGTGAATGCAAATGTGATTAAATGCTCATTGCTCTTATTTACTCCTTATGGAGCCTTTTGCATATTTGTGGAGTCATTTTTCAGCTTACCAGTCCACAAAGAATCAACTGTTTTGTTTTGTTTTTTAAATATCTGCATCTACAACAACAAAATGTATCTTTGCACTCACGAGCTGCTCACTTACTTTGGCTGCTGGGTTTTTTGGTGCTGAGCCGGTCACATCAAGTTTTAATAAGGCTGTTTTGCTTTTTCTTAAAACAGCACAGAGATACTCAAGAATAGCCCAGGTTGGCAAGTTTGTACAAGACTAAGCTCTTTCTCATTACACAAAAATAAAAAATAATCTCTTGCTGAATATAAAACAGGCAACAAGGTGGCGTAGTGGTTTGTGTGTCTTCGTGGGTTTCCTCCAGGTTCTCCAGTTTTGTCCCACATTCCAAAAACATGCAGCAGAAAAATTGGAAAAAAATTAGTTAAAATTGATTAAATAAAAATTGATTGGAAAAAAAAATTGGGAAAAATTGCCCTGAATGAGTGAATGAGTGAATGTTGTCTGTCTTTGTATCTGGCCCTGCGATTGACTGGTGACCAATCAATCGCCTGATGACAGCTGGGATAGGCTCCAGCATCCCCCGCAACCCTGAGTTCAAAATAAGCGGTAGGAGATGGATGGATGAATATAAAACACCTCAATTCAAATATAGCCATATAACACTAACAATGTTAACAGTTATGTGTGTTTTACAGTGTGCCTGCTCTTAAACCATTGTGATGGATGTGGATCATGAATTGATATGGAATAATTCATGTCATGTTTGTTTTTGTTTCCTCTCACCAACAGTAAACCAGGCCCATTGGTGCAGACAAAAAGGTTCCTAAGGTCACAGTTTCAATCCAGAGAGGTTGGTTTACTGCGATGGTTAAAATTGAGGCACTTTGACTTAAATAACTCTGCCATTCGGAACAGTTTTCCCCCCACTGATTTCTATCATGAGCTTGGTTTTAGTACTGGGTGCAAAGACAATATTTGAAAATGTAAGTGATTCACAGGGAAGAACAGGGGAGAGAAATGTAAAAGTATAAATCATTTTTTCTTAATTCAGTTCTATAATCTGGAATATCGCTATGCTCAACCCAAGAGCAGCAGCAAAGTTTTTATATAAGTACTTTATTAGTGTCCAGCAGGGCTGCAAAAGCAGACTTAACAAACATGATCTCACCGAGTCATATAGCCTCGAAACTCACAAACTAATCCATGATATTGATCAGTGTGTTTCATATTGGCCCCTGTAATCCATCAAGCTAACAGTGTGGGATAGGACTAATTTATATCATCTGAAAGGTGTAATCAAAGATGAATGAACCCCAACTTGATAGAAATGTGCACAGGGTCATAATTTCTACTACTGTGAGTAATGATAGGTGGGGATACCCAAACACTGCAAAAAAAAGGTAAAATACACAAAAGTGTGTACTTTACTTTTGCTTTTCATTAACCTTGTGCAATGTTACACAAATTAGATGTATGACAGGTAATTGAAACAGTTAAAATGGATATACTGTACATAACATCTGGATTTCACAAAAAGACAAGATAACAGGTATTTCGGTACAAAAAAAAACAGCTTAATTTAATTTGACATCTTTTGAAAAGCTGTCAGCCATTAAATCTTGAGTCATCCAGATTTGATGAATTACCTGGGAACAACAGCTTTATACACTGGGTTGTAGGAAGGCTCATATACATGTAACAACATGGTCTGACCTAGAGGCTGAAAGATGGCTATGAGGGAGCTGTGGAGCAGAAAAGAGAGACTCACTGTAAATATATGTGTAAATATATATAAATGTTTCCCCTTAAAAGCCACTTAAGAACTCCAACCCTTTAAATAAGGCCAGGAATAATCTGTTTCCTTCGTTGCGGAAGATCCAGCAAGGATTTGCAGAAACATTCAGCAGTGACACAGATCTACATAATCATTTTAAGTTTCTACCCGCTCCTTCCAATGATTCTCCTGCTGTCACTTTAGATACCGCTAAAACTGATTTGGGCTCCCTAATCTCCCAGTATTTCTTAGACTTTAAAAATCTCTAATATTATAAGGAGATTATTTCATTTATAATTGATTGAGTGCATTTGCTAGAGTGCCACTTCAAAGTTGCAGAATTAAAGATGCATTTAAGAAGCCTGGTGCCAGGCGTTGTGAGTCGCAGGGTTGGGTGGGAGGTTGTGTTGGGGGGGGCAGATGGGTAGGGGGCTTGTGTCTTCATGTTGGAGCGAGGAGAGCTAGTGAGGGCTGATCCATGGAGATTTCTTTAAATGGGCTCTCGCAAAGTATCTGGCTGAGGAAAGGCACGAGAGGACACCAGCCACTGGTCGAGCACCGGCAGGGCTGTGAGTCTGTGTAAGGAAAGGAATGGTTCTTGTTACAGTTCCATCCCCCAAGATTCTGAAGTCCTGTCCATCCTTAGAGTTGGTCTAAGAACACATCAAGAGGATGAATTCCAGGTGAAGTCTGAAGTCCCTAAATATCTTCTTCTCCAGTCGGTGAAAACACTTTAGACTCTTAAAAAAAGTGTGCGTGTTTAAAAAAAGGTCCTTTTTTTTTTTCTCTTAAGCTCCATCCTGGAATTCTTGGTGCACATAGCCCTAAATTCTCCACAGGCCAGGGCTAAAATTTGAAGCCCCTCATCTGCTTCTTTTTCCAAACTGAGCCCCAAACCCCACTAAGAGTCAAGCTCTTGCCTCCTCATTGGCTCACCAATACCTGCCGCTCCTCCCATTGGACCACTTTGAGGGTCTTTATTAATGCAGAGAAAGAGATAGCGGGTCTTTTGAGACAATCCCCCCCAGCCCAAAAGAACAGGAAGAAGATATGGCCTATTGGAGAGCTCAGGCCTACTGGAGTGCTTAGTTCTGACTAAATGAATCTTGACAGTGAGGAGGATGCTCTGCCTCTGCCCAGTATTGTACCCACGAAACACTATATGCCTTCCCACATACCACTGCCTCAGATGCTCCCCCTCCCTCTGTCCACCACCACGGCCACACCAGATCATAATCCTCTTAACGCTCTGCCTTATTAACCATTCATCTAAATGACATGAAAGCATGCGGCTGGAGGAAGGAGGGGAGATGGGGGGGTGTTGAGAAAATTATTTAGCCTGAAATAAAGTCTTGGCCCTTTCAACAAACATTACTTTGTACTTCACATTTGATTATGTGACAAGTGTATCTAAGTCTGCTCAGGGCTCAAGAGAAATGTATTTCGGAGCCCATCAGGGAAAACACATTTAAAAGAGTGTCTAACGGGCCCTCTGTCCTTGCGCACACACACACACACACACACACATACGCTTGCATGCGCAATGCCAAATTGAATTCCAATTAAGATGCTTCCGTGGACAATGAATAAATGGATGATCCATTTGCCTCACTTTTTCAATTTAAGATATTTTGAATTACTGATCCCTCTTACCCCAAGAGGAACCCACTCATTAGGGTCCATTTCTGAATTAACTCAGTTTTCATTTACTTAAAATTAGCCCTCACACCCTCTGTCAACTTACACCCTGCCTGTTCTGCCTGGTGAACCTTTGTATTACTCACTCTCACTACCTGTAAATCAATTCTCACTTCAACCATTTGACCCAATTTTCGCTTGTTATTTACAGAGGTAATAGAGGTTTGTTCCTCTGTGGATTCTCCACAGGAGTGTGCCAAGGCATATATGTTGTGAAAAACAAAATAATAAGTCGTTTTTTTTTTTGAGATTGAGGCAAAACAAATGACATGCATGCTCTGGCAGGTCTGGTTTTTAGAGCTGAGAAAGATGATATTGATGTTGCTGCATTACAGACATCAATTTAATAATCTAATAATCTAATTGTATGCATATATATATATATATATATATATATATATATACATATATATATACACACAGTTAAACTATATATCTAGTTTAACTGGATATATGTGCTATATGTGCTATATATGCTACTGTTTAGCAAGTTTGATGGAATATGGCATGTTGGAATTTTTTCCTTCAAAAATACATATGTGTGTATAAAGTGTGTGTGTGTGTGTGTGTGAGAGAGAGAGAGAGAGAGAGAGAGAGAGATTTCTCAATTTTGTAACTTCGACATCCCAGCCTGCTTTTTCAAACATTTTTTATCATGAATCAAAATGTAATTGAAAAAGGAATCTGTGTATTTCTATATCATCACTTGTGAGTATTCAGCAGTGATTAACTAAATCAATGTCAGATTGCTGTAAGAGTTACTTCAAGATCTGTGATTTAATAAACAATCAGAGCAAGAGCAAGAGTAAATCTAAACTAAAAAAAAAAAGCAAGTAGCTCTGCTTTCTTGTAGTCGCTTTGACCCTTTGTAAAAAAGCCAATTTAACACTTGTCAGTTTTAGATTAAACTTTTTCCTTTGGGTACCATTGTATGTTAAAAAAATGCTACTGCTGGGGAAGAGCAGGAGACAAACCCTCTCCATCAGAGGACTGGCGGCAAAACATAATTGTTTAGGTTCCCTTTTTGTGTCACAAACATTATTGTACATCTCACGTTTCAGGAAAAAGGAAGAGAACCGCAGACATTTCATTGTAGAATTTACAGATTATGCTGAGGAGTGGGTGTTCTGAGCACTTTGTAGGCTTTAAAAACATCAGTCAACATACCAAAATAGTAAGACCTTTGTAAGTGCCCCAAGTAAGTCCAAGCAGTATATGCAGAATTAAATGGGCCAAAATAAAAAAATAAATTTTTCAGATCAAAACATCAATAAAGTTGTATTCAAACACAAAATGAAATGTGCACTGTGATATGCACTGCATTTGTCATCTGTATAGTTCTTAACTGCATTTGTTATCTACAATTTTATATCTAATTATAACCCTCCCTCCACAATATATTGCCTTATACTCCCCCCCCACACAGACACACAAAACAAAAAAATCAGACACCCACACACACACATACGTATATATACACATGTCAAGATGTAGCAAAATTTTGTACTGTTTGGTGAAATTATTAGACAATCATCAGTTATTAGATAATACAGATAATGTTTTCTTCACATGGCACACCATAATATCCAACTGCTGCTGAGGAGTGAAACTACTCTTTCACAAGCTGTAATGAGCTGAAAGGGTCTCATGTCATTAATCTGTCAAAAAAGGGTAAAAGAAGCAGTTAGAATATCATTCAGCTGCATTGGTGCCCATATCTCCTTCATCATTCGTCCAAGTTTGAAATTCCTCATATACTTACTGTCTTTCTTAAGCCAGTGTGTGGACTGTATTATCATGTCTCTGAGAGAATGTCACATCTTGACCTTGGCTCTGTGAACTTTGGACCTTAACCAACGGGAAAAGTCTCATCCTCTTGTGGTAATCAATACCTGCATTAGTCTTGTTGTTATGGTGAAATAAACTTTAGAATATATAAAAATCCCAGAAATAGTGATGCTTAAAATGTATATGTTATTGTCTGTCAAATCTGATTCCAATCCAATCTTAATACAAAGATTGAGCCGACAGAAGCAGATGCGGCGCATTCCATAGGGAAGAAAGTGTTTCAAAATTAATACCGGTAATCTAACAGACAACTAGTTTAACTGGATGTTCAACTCCAATTTTCCCCCTTTTCTCCGCTTATATCACTTGGACACTTTTTTAGCATGAAATACAGCACCAGGCTGTGTTTGGGGGAGCTGAGATAAAATGGAGCTCAAATGTGCCTTTCCTTTTACTTCCCTAAGTGTACACCGTACTCCTGTTAAGTTAACTAAAGAAACCATGTCCAGGGCTTTGTAAGGTCTGTTTGGTTTCCACACATCTTGTTTTCTTGTGGCTCCTCAGCACTTTAAGTCCTTTTCAGGGAGTTTATGAGGGCCCGCCTTGTGAAGAGAAAGCCTTGACTGTGTTTGCCTTGGAAATAGTGTGCTGACAGGGTGCTAAAGGAGCATGTCAGAGCACGGGTCCCAAAGTGTTTGGGTAAAGAGAGCCGCTACCTCTTGCCACTGAGGAATCCGCCCTTCCTCAGTAATCTGTCACACCTCCTTCTAAATAAATGGCTCAGAGATTTTCACACAGGTCTGTCAGGGTTAATATTTACCCCTTCCTTCTGGTCAAAAGAGTGAGGGACAAGCCAACAGAGGGGAGAGAAAGTGAGTGAGTTTGATTTTTAAAGCAGGGAGTCATCTGCTTTTCTTTACCCAAATAGCCCAAATGATAAAATGCTGATAAATACAAAGCAATCTTTTACCCTTGTATTTCCAAAAAATAATATACAGATCTAAACATTTGATGAAACACTGATAAGAAATTTACTTAGTCATCTCCTGGATCAGTACCGGTTGTCTGGTGAGGATCTAAAGGACGGAGCTGAAAATGTGTAACTGCTCTTTTAAAATGAACCTTAATGAAACACCACCTCTTATTTATTACATTTTTGGAGAACATAAATGAATATTGCTGATTTTATTTGAGTTCCTTTTCCAGGAGCAGTGACGTCGGAGACTCTGCTGATTGTCGACCATATTCATAGCATTAACTTGTCAGGTTTAAGTTTTGATTTTTGCATCAGTGAGATGCGTCAGAGAGCCTCACAGATCCTTGTAGGCATAGTGAAACTGTAAAGTTAAATGCTCTTATTCACACTGAACTTACCTTATCAAGGAACTACCAGTATATTTGTAATTCAATTCACATTGAGAATATTGTTTTTCATGAAAAGTCACATTATTTTCTTCAACTCTGTGTGTGTGTTATCTAAGTCTGTCTATCACCGCTTGTCAAGAGTACACGGTAGTGGGCGTCTAAGAGGGGGTAGTGCAGGTATAGGGGATGAAGTGGGGTGATTGGGGGTAGGATTTAGCGTGGCCATGTCGTGGGGCTAATTCCTGTGCGTGAATTGGAGCCTCTCAGCTTTGCCGCGGCAGTGATATTCAGATTTGGGCAGGGCTGCCATGTGGGCTCGGAGATATTCCGTAGCCGGCTCCTCCCCCGCTCTATTCAGGGCCTGTGAGGAACCTTGAGATGGCGTTAAAAAAGGAGATTAAGTTTCCTCCAAAAAGCAAAGCTCCTTAAGGGGGTATCTGTGTGCCTCTCAGCCGCCTGGTCAGTGAGGGATGAGTGAGGGGGGCCTTGCTGTGAACTCCACTTAGACAGTGTAGGCTAGGGGGTGGGGTGACACGAAGAAGGTAGGGGTAAAATGGCTAACCTGACACCCACCTCATGCCAGCTTAAATGTCAATATCACAACATACTCTGAGCTTTGGGTCCGTGCAGGAAGAAGAAAAAAAACTGTGATAAATGATTTGTGATGGAAACAGCAGAAAGCAGGGAATCTTATCAGCTGAGATTTGATTTTTGCTTTCTATTCATTGCATCACACTGTCAGATTATCACCTCCGGGAAATCTCCTGGAAAAGTGTGCAGCTTTACTGTCTTCATATTTCAGCTGAACCTTTGTCTTTCTAAACAGCGGTGTGAATAGCCCCACCTCTCTATCTGGATTAGGTCAAAGTATTCTTGTGATATGATATCACAAAGTGGTCATGGAAAAGGCAGATTTATTTCAAATTTGAAGTTAATGGAGTCAGAATCTCCCATTCAAAAAGCTTTCTTTTGAACTGAAAGCACTGGAGTGCACAAGTGGACAGGAAAAAATCCTTACACATTGCTTTGGTTGATTAGCAATACTGATGACAGGGTTAAATAAGAAGAGAAAACATTTTTAATGGCTTTTTCCAGCTTTGTCGAAGGGTTGGAAAAAGCCTTATCTGTTCTATTCAGCAGTGGTCTCCCTTGCAAAAGTGAGGCTAACTGTGCCATGGCATTGTCAGATCCTGCCAATAGCCCTAATGGGACCTAATTCCACATTAATGCAGTCTAAATGAAGTGTCACAGGAAGATTGATCTGCTGGAGTTGCTGCCTCTATGGAGGTTGTTCTGAGCAGGCGCCTTAGTAGACACCTGGTTGCCCCCTGTAACGCCCCAGGGGCTGCATCTGAAGCTCATGGAGCCACCTGTCAGACACATATGTGTGAATGCAGGTTTGAGAATTTGTACATATTTTTATATAAATACTGATAGATATATGTATCTTTAAAAAAACTGACAGTCAAGATGAAGAAATCATTTTTTATGATTTCGATAAAAAAATAGAGCCATCCTGTTGCTCATGTTTTGAAGATTGTCTAATAATTCTCGCCTCCTTTTGATGAAGGTTCATTTCTAGTCATGTTCTGTTGTCTGACAGGTGCACAGACTGGATAATACTGCCAGTGGGAGACTTTGCAGGGAGCTTAAATACAACCAGTCCTCCTACTGTACATATCTAAACCCCCATTTTACTCCCATCCATTAGTAATTCTTGTCCACAGAAATGGATTTTTACTCACTGTCATATTTAAACTCCTACTTTTCCTGTATGTAAAGTATTAGGCTAGTCATGCAGTAATTCTAGTTTTCGCTATGCTTGTCCCAAAAAAAAAAAAAAAAAAAAAATATATATATATATATATATATATATATATATATATATATATATATGTAGCTGGGCAGCTTTTTTGACAAACTATATTTCCTTTTTCACTTTTGCAGTGGAGGTCCGTGACGAGTCAAATTATCAGCCATACCATTCACAGAACATGTTATTGGACACGTTTAGTTTATTATTGAAATATTAAATGTCACATGCTGACTTACTGTAAAATAACATTTTATATAATTTTGTAATATGTCCTCGGGCCATGGCATCTATCCAGGTAATCTTGTTAACCCTTTCGGTACTGAAAAGCAGATGTTTTCATTTAGTTTAGTCTCAAGTTATTTCCCATTTGCTTCAATATCAAAGAAAATAATTTTGCTATATGTTCTAAGCACAAAAAATGCTGTATCTAGTTTACCGGCTTAAGTTTACACACTTATGCTCCTCTATGTTCATGGCATTTTTGTGTATTTTACAGAGGCATTGATCATTCAGGTTTTCTCTTGTTACTGATCAGCGGCAGAATCAGACGCTGAACCCATAACTGCTCCCCGGGGTCAAATTTAGCTGATTCTGTGCAGCAAGTATAGCTGAAAGTGACCAAATAAAAGGCTACTTTCTTCTTCTGGTGACTGAAAGAGCAAAACCAGAAGTGCTTCGCAGTTCTTTTTGATGTTTTGATTTTTTGCAATAATAACAATTAGGCATGAAGCTTACAGCAGAGGGTATATCATTTTAACATCAAACAGTCTTTCATTTAATTGGAACTCCATAAATGGAATTTCATGTTGCAGCAATTGCAGACTGTTGCAGTAAGTCTGTCACTTGGTGAGTGTGTGTGTGACAGTGCATCAGAAAATACATGCATTTACTGTAAGCGTGAGAAGCAGCGGGCCCCTGGATGAGATTCTTGGGTGACCCAGAAGATTGCAGCGAGTGTGTCAGTGTCAGTTTGATTAACTCTAATACTAGAGCTTCTGGCACATGTGGTCAGGTTAATGAAACTCAGTGAGACAGCGGTTTTCTCTGGTTCCCTCCCCACCAAGAAGCTGCGGGTGATAGGATGAGGTTCAGCAACTTGCTCCTTCAGCAGCCCCCCTCTACACCAAGGGACAGTCTGATACCCTCTCTGGGCTCCAGAGCTCTTCTGGCTCCAGATTCTTTTTTGTCTTTACTGGTGAGAAGATATTTTTGATTTCAATTCAAAAATGGGTGGTTCTTTCAGGGAACATGTCATTAATACAGTTTGAATGAGAATGACTGTCAAATGAGGGCGACAACACAAAGTTCGATGTGGATGTGCTGCATTTCTCAATGGGCTCGATACTTGCAACTTCCAGGAAACATCCTACCATGTTATTGATGGGGTTTTTTTTCTCTTTAAACACAAATTCATTCACAGTGTTCCGTGGATTGCCAAGGTTATCATGACACCGGCTTTCCGATACCTCAAAGTGTTTCTCCTTGCTCCCTCTTTCTTCGCTGACATAGAAGTAGGGCAATGCAGAGAATAAGAAACACAATTGGAAGGCATCCTGTCGCTTTAAGAAGGGGACCCATCTAATCTTTCCCTATCCACTCAGGCCCTGGATTTATAAATTTCCTGCAATCTCGATTCTCAAAGCTTCTTGATTTTGAGAGTGTGTCTCTGTACGCTTGTGAGAGAGGAAGTGTAGGACTGGCAAGAGGTACTATTGGGGGGGTTTGGTTTGTTTGTGGTGTCCTTTAGAAAAACAGCTTACGGGTTCAGCAGAAGAAACGCGGGGAGCTAATGTGAAGATTTAGGACTTTCTCCGAGGCTTGGCCTCGTCTAAGCTCTGTTTGCTTGAGCCGTTTGTGGGGTCCTGCTCACACTAAACCCAGATTAATATTCCCCCCATATCCAACCAGCCCAGACACCGGCTCCCGGCCTCGCTCCCCCCTCACCCCCCCGCCTGCCTTTTCTGGCCGTGATCGTCTCCCTTCCCTAATCCAAGTCCGCTGCCTCTCATCTTGCTCTTTATCTCGTCTAAGTAAGCACCTTTCTCATGGCTTCTTTCCATGAGTGCAAAGCAGCAGGAAGAACGTAAATATGTTTTCCCCCATCTCTCTTCGTTGCTCACTGACCTCTTTGAGGTGTTATTATCAGAGTGACTGCTAAGCTCTGAGATTGCTTTTAGCCAGGTTCACTAGGGGGAAAGTAAGGCTGGCTTTAATGGCTCTGTATTGGTTTACATGCCACCCATTGAACATAAATAAAAGGGATATATAGTCTCGAGAACAGATAACCTGAGAGTCTACAACAATTTGTTCCCATTGTTTACCCCTGTCATGTTTGGAGGCCTTGCCGATACTTCTGCTACAAATTGGTCATACAAGTGTTGCAAAAACACATGTGAAATCCAGTAAATGTATCATTCTATCTACTAGATATCACATCTGCACAAACAGAACCAAGTGTGCGGTAAACCTGTCAAAATAGCCTCAGATGGGATTATTTTTACAAATAAAATTTTTGGTCTATCCAAGAAAGCAACAACGTGACAACCAACCTCATACGATCAACACGCATCAGTAATGTAGTTTCTGTATTAGATTTCATTACTCTGTCTACCCTGTTCATACAAAGTTACCATCTCCATCTACCTCCTTGTTTAGCAAACAAATGATTTTACAAGACACATCTGGACTTAGAATGAGTAGACATTACATTTCTAAAAAATCACTGTTTAAAAGAATTGTATCCAGAACAGTGACACGCTGCCACAGCAGACAAATAGCTGCTCCAGCTGCACTTCAGCACCACTAGTTTCTCAATTACGCAGACTCTCTCACAAGATTGTGACCAAAATCCTCTCTGTCTTCTTCTCCCTTCTTTCTTGTTTTTTTTTCCCTCCTCTTGTTCCTTTTCCCCGATCTGGATCAAGAATGAGAGAAGAATAATAAATGCATTTTGAGCTCAGAGAAAGACGGGATGAATTTGGCGTGCTAAACAGGCAGGCTAAACCCATTACCTAAGTGTTCTTTATCTTCCCGTATGCTTTTGTTGTTTAATCAGCTTTGTATCTCTCCAAATCCTGGATTGAGATAACAAACAAATGGATGAGCTCAATGTGCAGAGTAAGAAAGCTTTTTTGCTGGCATCTTAAGGACATTCCTGGTGCTTCGTAGTGGTCAGGGCACAACACAAAATTGGGTCAGATTTTTATATTTTCCTTTTTTTGGACCAGGTCTATCTCTAGCTGTCACCTTAAGTCACCTTTTATTTCTCCCTGCTGTAAAGGAATGGCCCAAGAGAGAAAGATGGGGAGTGGGGCTGCAGCTTGAAAGATTTGCAATCATCAGCTACGACTTCCTTCTGATTCTTCTACATAAGAAAAGGAGGATTCGAGATTATCTCAGGCATTCAAAGCCAGGGACAGTTGAGGACTCAGTGCTGAATAGAGAAAGGACATTACTGCCAAATGTGGTTGAACAACAGCCGCACTCGTTATCAGATTTTCCTTAAGGTCCTTTTATATAATATCATGTGTAGTTAACATAGTTGTCTAAAAATATTTGTAGTTGGTAAAACAAAGATGTGTCAAATTAATATTCTTAAGTTCAACAAGAAAGAAAACTTTACATTTAAAAATCCTGCATGTATTTACTCTAAAGTGCATAAAAGACAGAAAGTGTCTGTCAACCCTCTGTTGTTCATTAGATAATTGTGCATGTACGCATTTTATGGTTAAGGTTTTATCATTTGTTCAGGAATTTTGTGAATGAATATTGTATTTTGATTAAAGTTAAGGCAAACTAAAACACACTTGGTGGTGTAAACTTTTGCATTTACAGCACCAGTTTTAAGGGTACGTTTTAAGGAGTTTTCCAAAGGAGTAAGAGAGCCATCTAAAAACATACTGGTGTTAAAAGGGAGATATTTTATAGGACCTCTTCCAAAATATTGACGGAAGTCCAGGGAGCCTCTAATTCGCAGACTATATCAGAGATCCTTAGAGGATTAGGTGGGGACATATTTCCAGTGTTGGTTTCAAGTTGTTTCAACTCTCTTTGGGCTTTGCAAAATACCAGTGGCAAAAAAGAACACAGATAGTGGTGACAAAAGGGATAACACTATGCAGATCCCTTGAGTCATCTCTCAAACTTGAGCTAGAGTGTGAATCGTGATTATTTTCATTGCATTCTTGAGGAATATCATTCTCTGGAATTTTCACAATTTACAAAAGCATCAAAACTTCACAAGCACTAGCACTTTTATGTAAAATTACAGCTCTGCTACCATGCTCTAGAAAACTTGAATTTTGCTCTTGGCTTTTCTTTTATATGAGAGACAGCAGAAAAATCTGCGAGGGTCAGCTTTGTACACAAGGACATTCTTCAGAGAAGCCACCTGACAAAAGGCTGTCCATGGTTGGGGAAAAGTGAGTCACCTGATAAGTGGGAACTAAATGTTCCATTCATTTCTGTTTTATCAGGTTCTGAGTTTTTCACAAAACTTAGTCGGTTCTTCCTTTCCTCTCGTCAGATTTTGACATTCAACCCCTACACACCTTCCCTCTCCACGACTCCCCTCAGCCCACTGCTACCTGTTTCAGTAACTTGAAGTCAGGTTCAGACCTAGGGATGAGGATAGATGTTGGAGGATGGAGGGTATTCATTTTGCCATCACACAGACATTTTATTATTACCAGATCTACACATTGTGTATATATATGTATATATGTGTATATATATATATATATATATATATATATGTGTGTGTGTGTGTGTGTGTCAGTCATTTTCATTTTCATTCTAAGGATACTTTGTCATAGCACAACTCAGCCCAAAAAGCTGGCCTGTGAGAAAAAAGAAAACAATAAGTAGCAACATAATAATCCAAGACTTTCACTGCATGGTGGCTGTAAGGAACAATTTAAAATTTTTCTCATGTTTGTGCCAAGGTAAGTTAACCAGCTGATACTTTGTATTTGATACATCGGTGTTACATTTGTCTTGGAAATCACTATATTTTCCAAGAGCAAGAGACATTCAAGTTCTCACATTTTTTTGCAAGTGTTATGTGCTAATTTAAACACCATTGTCAGGAGAGCAAGTACATTATAAATAAAAAATGCAGTTAAAAATCAACTCAAGAACTACTGAAACAAGACCAAAAACCGCAGTCTCACTCATCAATTTTAAGAGCAAAGTGATTCCTTTGACTGACATGGTAAAATTTCTTTGGGAGAGAAAAAAAATAAGCCCTGAAACAATTCTGTTCAGCCCAGAGAAAGTGATGATAAGAGTGGGCGCAGGCAACCTCAATGTGCATCTCACAGTTGAATTCCCCTAGGGTAGAGTGGCTCATCGCCCCTTCGTGTCCGCCCTCCGTATACAAACACACACACACACACACACACACACACAATATACACACTTCCACATATATGCAGACTGGGAATGCTTGGGAAATAGCCCTCATTTATTATTGCCACACATTCCGTCGTCTCGTCCCCTCGGTTCAGTGGGTGCGCCGCCAAAGCACATCTTCCACCGCCAATGTCACACAATTACCTCTTAACTGCTCAAACAAATAGAGCGACCCAGAGAGTGACATCAAATCAAAACTGTCACAGGTGATTGAGTCTAGTCATCAAGTCGGCCCGCCTGCTACCTGTCAGGAGAGAGGAGGGG
The DNA here is from genome assembly GCF_037954325.1 of Fistularia commersonii. Classification (NCBI taxonomy): domain Eukaryota; kingdom Metazoa; phylum Chordata; class Actinopteri; order Syngnathiformes; family Fistulariidae; genus Fistularia; species Fistularia commersonii. Next base: position 9,402,653 of record NC_141299.1, on the reverse strand, counting down.
AGAGGGAGAGTGTGATAGCTGCTGTATAACAGAGTGCTAATAATGTATAAACACTCACCCTCTTGTTTCTGCTCCACAGATATTAAACTTGGTCACAGAGTGCACAATGCCCTCCTTTTCAGATGCTCCGCTCCCTCCCGGGACTTGGGACCGAGAGAAATAGCTGCAGATGGAGTAATGACTGGGGGAAAATGATAGAGGGGAGATTGAAATTTCCATCCTCCCTGAACCATGCCGGCTCTGCTCCTCAAAAAACATTGACTGCTAATGGGGTAAGATCATACACACGACTTTCGTAGGCCTGAGTGCTGTTAACCATCGATACTCCAGACGCAGTGCTAAAAGTCAGAGCGCTCCATCTCTATTGGTGTATCGGGTGATAGAAAAGTCCCCTGGGTCATGACAAGAAGCAGTGTGACTGTGACACCATAGCACAAAGGAGACGGGCAAGTTGCTGGTGTAACCAGGCAGAAAAACAACATAAAAATACAGACAGCGAGCCAAGGGTTGAACAAGAGAAAACCAGAGCAAATTAGCAGCGCGATGATGTTGTCAGTGTCTGGTGCAAATTGGAAATTGATACAGTCAACGGACACGTCTGGCTGCTCTCTGCAGCAACACACTAGGTCTGTGACACTGACAAATGGAATATTTCAAAGGATTTAATCAGGGGAAATGGGGTTTGGTCTGCAGGTGATACGAGTCCCGCTCGGGCGCTCACAAAAAGAAAACTGATTGCCTGCCCAGAAACCCCAAGCATCTCTTGCGGTTTTGTCTCTGTGCTGCCTCTCCCAGTCTCTCTGTTTCCCAGCCTTCACCCTCTTGTGATGCTGTACTATTAGAATCAAATCAGACAAATCAATGAATCCTTCCTCCGTTACAGTATGTAATAAATCGATACTTTTAAAGTTGTGAGCTTATAAAGCAACTTGAAATAAAGCCCTGCAAACTGAGTTTGGCGGTAGCAATATGGATTGTTATTTTGTAGATGTGAGAAATAAGAACACGGGGACAGTTAACTAAAAAGCACAAATGTGAATCTTCTGACATAATGGCATTTTACTGAACAGACCCACTCTGATACTAGGAGAGAAAAACATCTATGAAAGCCAGTGTCAACACATTCAGTGGTTGCTGTAATATTTCAGGACTATAGAGAGAACTTGCCCAAGAATATTTGAATTTTAATGTAATAGGTATATTGATATTATTGATAACAATTCTGTTGATACAATATATTCAAAATGACTGCTGGAACACAGGGTTTGTACCTGATCCAACCATTTGTGTAAAAAAATATCACAGTAAAGTGAGAGTAAAAAAACACTGGGGGCATTCAAAAATGCTGAAAGAGAACAATAACGTAAATACAATACATTAAAATAATGAATAAATAAACGCATAACAAAAGCTCAAAAAATTGCTCGCAAATCATTTTGCACAAAACCCCAGACAGCAGTATATTCTCTCATTTTGAGTGATTAGTCCTCCCCGATGTCACCACCCAGAAAACAAGAAGGCAAAGATAGGATTATGTCCCTTATGTCTTTGTTTCCAGGACCCGGTGGCAGAGTCACGAAAAGCTGTATGCGACTTGGGGAGGTTGGCTATTGGGTGCCTCAAGTCCTGTTGATTTCTGCCTGGTATGAATCACGGCAAGGGGACGCTGCCCTGTCACAGCAGCTACAGATCAATGATAATTACCACCTTGACATGAGTACGCTTATTACTGAACAGGATCAGGGACGGGGGCCCGAGCCGAGGTGGCCGTAGGGCCTGATCGATAGTCCAGGAATAATGGCTCTCTCGGGTCCTAGATTGGACTTTGCCACTAAACAAGCCATTACAGCTGCACGCATGACAGCTTAGGTCCAGATATGCGTCCTAACTCTCCTTCTCCTGGAGGCTTCTCTGCCAGAGCCCGCCCCAGTATGGCTCCCACATGCCTTTGTATTCAATCTTGTCACGGACTGTTACGGGCAGGCGAGACACATGCCTCTGGCCTTCAGACGTGTTAACCAGAAGTGAGTGATTTGAGAAACCGTGCTACTACAACACAATGTGCTCCTGAGCAACATGCCAAAGAAAGGGGCCTTGTAATGTGACCTGATGATTGCCTCCGAGCATAAAGTTCAAGCACGGCTGCTGCAGTGTGTGTGTACCTACACGCGCGTACATATAAACAAAATGCACACAAAAGTAAGCACATCAATTCGTATAAGCGATGCTGATCCGTCTATGGCAGCCCTCATCTTCTTTTCCCTTTGATTTTTACCATTTCCCTCCTCCAGATCCCTTGTTTTTTTTCCCCTCTCCTTTTTTTTAATCCGGTCACACCTGTAATCGGGCTCTGCGACAGGAAACTTCAGAGAATCAATTAGTCCTCGCCTCATCCCAGAGCCAAGACGATTCCTCTCGACTTGAGCCGCAAACTCCTTCTATCAGGAGTCATTCTGCCTGCCTAACACCCAGACTCCTCTCTCCTGAGCCCGGATAGGTTTGACTCTAAGCCTCTAAAACGTTGACAACCCAAAGCGCCTTTCTCTCAGCAAGCCCTAACCGCCTGCCTCACCCTGGCCCTTTCTCTTCCTTCTCCTCTTTCTAACCATCATTGCAGAATATAAAGAAGGATTTGTTTTTTTTGTTTTTTTCTCCCCCCCTGGTGCAGTCTGTGATAATGACGGTGTGTTATGGCACTTCATCCACAATTAAATAAACAGTTCCTTTTGAAAGCAACTAGGTGTTACACCGAAGCTACGACTGTGTGAGGAGAAGCCGTTGCCTCTGCCACATCCTTTATTTCTAAGTTAGTCACCAAAGAGGCGGCATTGTGGTCGGTTCTGGTGGAAAAAGCCACCAAATGACACAAAGGGAAATGCAAACCTGGAGCTCCTCTTCTGGCTACAACAGGCCCTCGAGGGAACAAACAGAACATTGAGGGGTCAGATTTAATCCCCGCCCCTGCCTTTTGTATTCAGATTAAAGACTAAGGAGGATTTGCCAGAGCCTGGAGTCTCTTGTTAAAAGACTATGTTCTCCACTTAACCTGCAATTTACCTGTCACTTAGGCCAGATGCAGCAATCATCCAACCCTCAGCAAGGGAAAAGGGCTGTTATTTTTCGCCTCTTTCAAAACTGTAAAGAAAGGTGTTATGTTCAAGTGAGCCAGCGAAAGTGGCATAATGAACTCCCGGACAAAGTGGCAGCGGCTTGTGAGGGATACCCAACTCGCTGAAAAGAAACAGAAATGCGATTAGCCTGACCGCATCCATACACACACGCAACGACACGACTAATAACCAATCTTTAGGTGGAATCTGCGCAGTGAGTGACATTCCTGGATCACTTGTATTGTCAATCTCCCTCATCTGCTTTGCCGAGAAACTCTGTCCTTCTTTTTACCCTCAAATAACCCTCACAGAGAGGCCTCTCGTCAATCATATCCCCCCAAAACTAAGTTAGGAGAATGAATGAAAGGCCCGTCACATTTCTACCCCAACACATCCATTTGATTCTCTCACGTGAGTTGTCTTGCCTGCCACCGGATGGCCATATTGCCTCCCTAAATCTTCCTGCCGAACAGAACTTGCACGGTCCACAGCAGCAGTAAAGCAGACCATTAATTTTGGCTAAACAGCCATAAGGAGTAATGGGAACAAAATGGGCACATTATCAGTCATTCGCTGGGTGCCAAAGCTCCGTCAGCCACTCCTGCCCTTTTTTGAAAAGCATCTGCAGATGCCCACCAAACAAGTGCACAGCTTTTGATGGAGCTTTACACAAGTCTTTGATATGTCCCTTAATCTCCACTAAACTATCCTACTGGTTTTAACACCCGTACGCATTAGCCTATGTCTTAAAACTTAAGAGTTTATCGTTATGTGCTAAATATAGACGGCCTTTTTAAGACTCAAGGGAGCTTGGAAGCTGTGTATGCACACAGTGTGACAAAAATTATATAAACCTTCAGAAAGCTAACAGGCGATGTGAAAGTGCCCATTGTTTTATTTGAATGAGTCATATCTACTTTGTGGGCCCTGGGAGATCTAAGCAATTTCAAACGAAGCGGTTGTTGAGATGGAGAAAAACATTTTTCCCTTGGACAATGTGGATGTTTAAAAGAATAACTGAAACTCCTGAAGTAAACTGAAAGTACAGGACAGATTCCAAAACAAAAATCAGTCATTAAGTGAAGCGCCTTATTTATTTGTTTTGTTGTATATATTTTGCATTAAATAGGATCAATGTCTGTTGTGGTTTATTTTTGGAAGAATCCCCAAGGTCTGTTCTCGCCATTTCCCCTTCTCTTTCCCCCTCACAACCAAGCCCGTTCTCCCCAGTGCTCAGGAGAGTTTTCCCTCTTTATTATGGAGGAACCCACCTGTCCGCCTGCACATCAAATCCATCCCCGGTGGGGTTCTGCGGTAAATTCCTATGTTAAAACCCATTACTGGGCTATCAGCCTGCTCAAAATGCAGTCTAATGACCTCATTTACCTAAGTGTCAGCCTTGTCAGTAACCAGAGGCTCCGGCAGCTCGGCTGCCTGTGTCCGAGGGTCCCGGCTGCTGTGAGGCGTCACCACCGACCCGCCTCATCTCAGCCTGTCCTCATCAAAACCAGGATAGAACGTTTAGTCTCCGAAAATATGTCAAGGCAAAGTGACTGGGGACACAGGGGGTAAGAGACTTTGGAATGAAAGTGCAGGGTATTTCATATACCATATCCACTCTATTAGTCAGAGCAGCACACTCAATCAGGGCCCCGTTTTTGATATGAGGGGGAATCAGAGGGAGAGAACTGGAACATGGCGAAATGTCTGATGGTCACAGACATTTCCAGCTCAGCCAAAATCAATTTGAGAAGTTGGTGTGTATAAAAATGGATTATGACTATACACATCCAAACATTACCCCCTGTCCTTGTTAACTGAGGGACCAGCAGTGAGCAGTGAGGTACATGATGAGGATGAGGGGGGAGGGTCTGAAAGGGTCAAAACTCTAAAGAGTGCGTGGGTCGATGCGCGCCTATTCGTGTGTGTGTGTGTGTGTGTGTGTGTGTTGTCTGCCTACTGTCTCATCTTCTTCACATACCTCCCCAGGTCTCTAAGGGTCCCTTTCTGTGAAATGATTTGGTAAATATGGAAAGGGGCCCCAAGGCCACACAGACCCAGCCCCTCTTAAAGAGTGGATAATTGACTCCTTTTCCTCCTTGATAATTCATTGCTTGCATATGCTAGCTAATGCATCAGATGAAAACTGCCCGGGTCTTCATCTCCCCTGAAACCCCCACTCTCTCACTCACACACACACACACTCACACGAACACACACACACACCGCTCCACTACCCAGAGGAATGAATGGTTGCGACACTACGCATACAAAATGGAGATGACAAATGGGAGCACTTTGAGATCTATGAATGAATTATGTCTTCTAAATACCTTGAGCAGAGGCAACTGTCAGTTGGCGACTATACTAATCTGGGACAAAATATGACCGGCTCCGCATTAAAACGGAGGCAGCGGGGCTGCTTGAGAATGAGGCGAGAAATTAACCAGCAATCAGGACATTAAAATGTGGTGTCTGATTCAGCTTTGTTGGACATTTGCACATTTATCATGAGATGGAAATATCCTTCGCCGTTTGTCATTTTAATACAGCCCCTTCCATTGAAATAGATTAGGATTATTCCAACAGGACAGAGATATCATTTGTTTTACAATAGCAGAGTCAGCACTCACAACAGTCAGTTAGGAATTAGATCGAGCCTGATGCTGTTGGGAGAGACACTTTGCAAACTGAAAAGAAGGATAACATTTGTGGCACTTCATTTAAAGGATATTAAAGAGTTGTACTACCCAACAACAGCTATTAGAAAAAAGACAAATGCCTCAGAGGGGAGGCAGTAGCAACTGACATGCACGTCCGCACCTGAATCTAAAGAGTTCAGTGTGCATAAAGCACATCATGTCACTCACCTAGTGATGATTATGTTCCCACAGAGAGGTCAAAGACATTGTAGTCTTGCTATTGTTCTGTCTTGTGGTTATCTGGGAATGAAGTGCATTACCTGTGGGAAATATATTTTTCAAGCAGCGGTTCAGGCACAATCTGGTTCAGGGCCGCCGGAGGATCATTACATCCCTTTGAAACACAGCAAGTTGCAGAAAGACACCTCAAGGACAGGGCGGTAGGGCCAGGTATTTTGTAGCCGCATTCAAAAAAACACATTTAAAAACGAAAAGCATTTATCTCAACATTCAAACATATTTCTTTTCTTATTACAGTAGCTAATAAGAATCAGTTCAATGAATGTATTCTTGCAACTATATTTTTTCACTTAGCCATTTCCTAAAAAGGGTTTGCAAGGCTAAACATGGAACAAACATTTAGACAATACTGTTGGAGTGCTGCTGTATGGATATTTGTTAAGATCCAATCTTATAAAGTGTTGCTACATTGTACAGTGATTTATAATATATAGTAACAAATATTGATGGAGCAGTATTATTTATAGACATATTGTAATTATGCAGCACTCTTTCCTATTTTACTTGTGATTAAATTTCATTAAATTAGATAAAGCGAGAGATGTATGACAAAAAATAACAAAGCAATCAAAAAAAAAAAATAATGATTGAGAATAGTGTTCAATTAGATACGAATAGGATTTCAACTAACTTGTTCTTTTTACTTCAACTGCGTGGCCAACATTAGAGGAAAGCTGTGTCGGATGTAGATGCTGCCCTCTAGTGCCAATATTTTGTACTGAGACAAATACCATAATCTTGACATTGAATCCATCCATCCATCCATTGTCTGCCACTTATCCTGCACTCAGAGTCACAGGGGATGCTGGAACCCAGCTGTTATCGGTCGAGATGCAGGGTACACTCTGGACTGGTCACCAGTCAATCGCGGGGCCACATATACAGAGAGACAACCATTCATTCTCTCATTCGGGTCAATATCCCATTTTTTCCCCAATTAACCTACTGCATGTTTTTTGGACTGTGGGAGGAAACCAGAGAACCCATAGGAAACTCATGCAGACACGGGGAGAACATGCAAACAGAAAGGTCCCCTTGTTAAAATCAAACCAGGGTCCTTCGTGATGTGAGGCCGAAGCGCGAATAACTGCGCCACTGTGTTGCCCTTACATGACATATCAAAAGCGACAAAATAGAATGTAACAGTAATTAGATTTAAAAAAATCATTGGGCGCTTTCAGATATGAATTAACACAGGTTAGTAAAAACAAGAGAATATGTTTTGAAGGTGACATAAATTTGTATGGAATGTGCTGTGCTTCCAATCTTGGATTTACTGAGAGATTCATATTTGATTTTACACAGGGGTATGATATGGCATGGAAAGTATAGGTTTCATTATTATTCTTCTGATAAATACGGTACTTATGAGTAAACAGGTCTCTCACAGCTGTTGGATCAGATGCAGAGTTATTGGCTTCATATTCAGGATGGGCTGTTTGCCCCATTGACATGCTTTTCACGTAAGAATACGTAATTGTTATGACACTTGCGTACTTCATATTCAGGTATGAATTTTTATTATGTGTTTTAAACATCTGAGCAAGTCGAACAAAGAGCTACTGTTAAATTGCTGTGAGGTCTGATACAGTCTCAAACAGAAGCATACCATATAAGCTGCAATCTATTAAAATTGTTATTACTTTATTTCAGCTATTTAAAGTCACCTCATGCACACATCAAATTCTGCTTGATCTCAATATCTCAAATACTAATAACACTAGAACGTGACAAAAAAATGCATCGCGAGTGGGTTAAATACTTTAACAGGTTTGGTTATTAACACAGACTTTCACAGGTTTGGTTATACACACATATAATAATGCTGATTTAAACATTAACAAATTTGATAGCAATTCTTTATGGCAAGTTTAAAACTATGGATATGATTTACCAGGGTAAGACCATTTTTTTTTCAGAGTATCAAAATCATATTCAAATATGAACAGGTAAAAAAGGTGAATACATATGAAGGTGAATACATATATTTAGATGCATTTACTTGTCCAGATGTATTGATCCCAATTATCAACATGCTATATTCAATCAATTAGTTTGCCTTTTAGATTAGCAGTCCCCAGCCTTTTTTGTAGTGGGGACCAGTTTTATGCAAGAAAATGTTTCCACGGACCGGTTAGAGGCGTGGGGATTCAAATAATAAAAACTTTTGTCAGTTCACAGCATTCAATCCAAATAGACAGTAACACATATATTAGGCAATTACAATATTAAGTGCGGCAGTAAGGCAAAGGCAGAAACAGTCATTTTTCAAGATAAGATCCGGAAGGTCCGGACCGGTACCAAATGATCCGCGGACTAGTCCTGGTCCAGAGACAGGGGGGTGGGAACCAGTGTTTTTGATGACTCATATCAAATTTCTCGTTCAGTGGATGTTAAGTTTTATTTGGCAATGGGGCAATACTTGAAATATCCCTTAAACATCAGGTTATATATATCGGAAGAGCTTCATGAATCTGATAAAAATAGGGAAAAATAGATTTGCTCCAAAATGACATTTGCTCTACACCTCAAATAATTTGGAGTTCTGTCCTTTAGGAGACAGGTAATCCGTAATCCAAACATCATGTCACGGTCATGTGTCGGTTTGTGTGGAAAGATGATATCGTCTTTAAAACATCAGTATTTCTATATAGGGTAACAGTGTTGCTTGTTAAATACTTTACTGCATATTTCTGTTCTTACATTGCTGAGAAAATAACAAGCGGACAGCCTCAATATTCCTCTTGAACCTCTTCATCACAGTTAATCAGACGTTCCTTCTTCTATTGTATAAATAGCAAAGCCATCGCAACCCGCCCAGCTATTATAAGGTGATTAGACAGAACCCAAAAATTGTTTGGTCAATATAAAATTAACTGGTTCTTGGGGGGTTTATCCGGTGTAAAATTGATGTTATGATGAAGAATTGACCTCTTTTTTTACCCATTAAACACTATAACACACTAAACAGGCAGTTTGTGTAAGGTATTCTGCACAGGAGATGTTCTACTCAGGGAGCATCTCTTACAGGTCCCTTCCTGACAAACAAGTGTAGCGGGGCTTTCGTTGCCGTTGGAAGTGGATTTGTGGGAGGAGCTGGAAGAATGGATGGGGCCAAGCTGGACAACCATGGAGTCCTGCAGCGTTTGCTCACTAGTTTCCATTTCGAACACCGTTGTACCTATCTGAACTAGCCCCCACTTGTTAGCACCCTTGACCTTACGGACTGCGCGGCTCGGGGGCCTCCTGCTGGTGGCACAGCACGCAGAGAAGAAGGCCAATGCTATTAATAACAGGAGAGGTCCGAGGATGAGCAGGTTCCTGGTTGTGATTAAAGTGTGAACAGCAAACGCCCCCACCAGGGTGATGTTGATGCCAGCCAGCATGATGCACAGGCTACAGGCGCAGTACAGAACTGGGGAGGGCAGGATGGGGTGCTGCAAGTGGCCATGCTCAGTGACTCTTGTGGCAGCAGAAGGTCTAGGATTTTTTTCCGGTAACATCATTTCTCACTGCATATGAGCAAAATCACATAGGAAATTGAGTTCGCCAATAAAAGAGAGGAGGGACGGGAGAAGGGGGCATAGGTTGAAATAACATCAATAATTTCAAAATCTTAATCAAATGAATAAAAACTATGAATCACTATTTCTCACATGCTTAAAATTTGAGAGTGTCATCAAATGCAGTCTCTGCTATGTGTTAATGTAGAAGGCGCGAATGAATGATTTGAAATAGCGTCCTCAGATTCTGACCCTTTCTAGCCTCTCAAAATAAATTAGCATGAAGACAACTTGAAGAAAGCGTCACTTACATGAAATCAGACAAGCAATCCTCTCTGGTGTATCCCCCTGGTTTCCTCCATCCTGCAGGATTGGCGGAGTGTCTCCGTGCAGCAGGTGCAGAGCGACAAATAGATCACTTGCAAGAAGCGACAGGTTACAGAAGCCTCACCACTGGGGGGCGCAGTAGAGCCCTTTGACAAAGACTTGACAACACTAAACACATGTATGTGCTCAGATCTAAAGGCCTTTTGAAGGAAATTCAAAGGAATCAGCAGAAAAATAAGTTGAGGTATAGAGGTTCAGAATGGTTTTAATGTTACTGGACTTGGATTATCCAACAACACAGACACCTCAAGTCTTCCATTGCTATTACAAGAATAGAAATGTTATCTCTAATGGCATCAGGATTTTTCAGTTTGTCGAAATTACTTAACTGGATCATGCTGTAAAATCGAAAAATATATCAGAGGAACCACTCAAGGGAAATATTCAACCTCAATTTTTTTTTATTGAGATGAGAATGCCATCAAAATATGCAAGATGAATCATTGATGCAAAAGACCCTTTAATAATGTTGACAATTTCAGACAGTTGTATACCAAATACTGTAAATCATTTGGGACAATTACAATGAATGGCTGCAAACAAATAAGTCCTTTACATGATTTAAGAGTGAGAGGGCTTGAATAAATCAAGTTTTAACTCACCAGTTTATGTATACACTGAATCAATCTCTTCCTGTCACCCAGTAAAGGTCTCTAGTTGCTATAGGGCTGGGTTGTTCATCACAACGATATATCTGGGGACATATTGTTTGATAGGCAACCGACAGTTAACAGGGTCAGAAGAGACTGCCAAATTGGACAGGCAACAGTGACCCAGTCTACAATACAGACTGGACCCTTCATGCCATAAAGCTGTTACCTTTGGGGGTAAAAAAAGGAAACAATAGTCAAAAGAAAAACACCAAGAAAGTTTTTTAGGCAGAAGTCTTACTCAATCTTCCTTTGTATTTGCACATCCATTACCAAAAATAACAATATTAATGCACAAAATCTTCCATAAAAATAAATTCCTTCAACCCCAATGTGGTGTTCTTTAACTAGCACTCAACTGCAATATTAATCAATCACATTAGTCACAAACTAAAATAAATTAGGTTAAATTTCAAGTCTAAAATAACAGCTTAATACCTTATAACAAAAAACCTCTCTTGGGTTCATTTTGCATTGGCCCAGGACAAACCTCAAGAAGAGGAGGTGCAAAAAGAGCCGGAGGTAATGTCGGAGTCCAAGGAGGATAACATTTAATAAGAGGTCCTTCAGAGAAAAATTCTGTAGCTGTCAGATTCACATTGCCAGACCAAAGTACTCTATATTATTAAATATAAGATTTTTTTTTTAAATGATTTGCTCCCTCAGAGATAAACTTGGCAAATGACCTATTTTCAAGTACATCATTACTGCAGGTAGTTTGTAATGTACTTTAAAATAAATTAAATGCAATAATAAACAGAGCTTGACAAAAAAAAAATAATAATAATAAAAAAAAAATCAAAGACAGTAATTTGATCAAAGATTTATGAAGCGCCATCATGTACCCTCAACATTTGCAATCTTAGACAAACTATTTAAGTTTTGCATGTTTTGGCAAGGTAAAAATGACACCCATATCCAGAGACGCAAAGTCAACTACGACTGTATTTCATTTTTATCAATTCTTACTCACTTTACTAAAATATAAAGGCAAAATATAAATTAAAATCCCTTGTATTTTCCAGTAACTACATAAGAGAACAAAATCGAAATAAGATTTGAATAAAAACACAAATTGTAAAAAAAATAAAAATAAAAAAAAGTAATATGAATTACTCTTATTCAAAATGTGAATAAGATAAAAAAAGGTATTTGGTAGAAACAGTTCTGTATGCGTTAAAAAATATTGCATGTATTGCAATATAATGCATGCAATACTTTGCTCTGTTTGATATGTTTTGGGCTGTTTTATAGAAATAACAGGTATTGAATGTTGATAAAATGAATCAATCCTGTTTTGAAGTTTTGGAAGCACTACATGTTTTTCAAAATTCAGGAATTTCATCAAGGAAGCGGTATCTACAGATTACTTCTGTCTGGGTGATAAGATCACAGGCCAATGGAAAATAGCTGTAACACTAGGAAGTTAGTCACTTGACATAGTGTGGGTTCAGACTCCCTGTAATAGCAAGCTCATTTGTGTACACAGGCACCAATCAGCTGGGGAAATGAGGGAACTTTTGCTGCTCCTTCAGGCTGAGAGGTTGTCCATAGAGGGGGCAAAGTCCCCAGCGCGGAGGGCATTGGACTGAGCCCGTCTGCGAGCGAGTTTGGAATTTGAAGGAGGAGAAAGCCTCATAGAGCAAACAATGGCTCCAACGTCCTCCTGTTGCTCGTCATGCTGGGATAGCTGGCGGTTAAAGGCAATGGCCTCTGCGGCAAATTGGGTCAGGTCTTTGGTACTGCTGTTCCTGGAAGATAAGGAGAAAAACCAGAGAACGTTTTGAGACAACTTAACAACTTTTGGCCAAGACTTAAGTCAAAATGAAAATTACAGGGGTCACGTCTTCAACATTCTATAGTTAGGACTGAGGGTCTACAGACAACTTTGACTGACCAAAAGACCAAATCTATATCTGTAATGAGCTAATCCTGAGTTTGTTTGCAGTATTTAAGACATTGGATAATTCAGACTCTTGGACCAATGAGAGTATGCCATCAAAAATATGACTCCTACAATTTAAGATGGAATTCATGGTTGTATAAGTTCTAGAAGTCGGGCCAAACATTGTTCACATTTTGGAATGCACTCAGTAAATTTAATACATGAAAAGCAAAGTATACGAAAAGCAGAAAAAAAAACAACCCACACATAGAACCAACCTAAGAGCAAGTGATAGAATGCACCTTGATATGTTTTGATAGGTTCAGTACACTAACCAAATGGCAGTGTGAAACTAAATCTAGAGGATTGGTTGAAGCTTGGTTAGATGTGAAAAAAACCCCAGGCATAAACAAGTCCAGTATCTTGACTTAATTTCATTTCCTTTTCAGCTAAAATGAAACTGTTTACCATGCTTACCTCTGAAGAGCATGAGGAGTAGGAAGACCTCGCTCTGGAGCGTTCTACAGAAAGAGGGATTTTTTATTATTACAAAACATTTGGGAATTGCTTTTTCTTTGAATTTCAAACAGATATCAGATCAGTTATTCAACGTTGTAGATGTAGTTATACATACCCCCTGTACCCAAGGGTGCTTGAGAACCTGACTAGCACTGAGCCGTAAAGTGGCGTCTCTAACCAACAGCTTGGCAATGAGATCCTTGGCTCCATCTGTGATGTGAGCCCAATCCTTTTCTGGAAACTCGTACTTGCCCTGTTGGATGCTCTCAAACAAGTGACTCTGGAAGGAGGAAAATCAGTCAATATGTGTATATAAAGCACAGTGCCTCAGTTCAGTTAGAACTTCAATTTTAAAGATATAATAAAGAGAAACAACTCAGCAGGCAGATCTGGACTGACATTAATATGAGGTGTAATCTGAAATCAGTTTCTATTTTTATGAAAATCTACTGGTGACTCTTTGCTGCCAGTCAGCAATGGAAAATGATCCATGTCCAAAAATACAGTGTCCCCTCTGAAGGGTATTGAGTCATGTTGGTTGGCAGATTATTAACCCCAAAAACCAGGTTAACAGGTGTGCACAATTTCACAATTTCTATTTACCAAGCTAAAATGAATAACTGCTGCTTTTCATGACAAATACTTGTTAGAGTAAAGAGTAAATAAAATGTAACTGGATACCACATCTGGTTGCTGTGCTCATGATAAATGCGGCAACATATAAATTAGGCTTTTATAATCCCTAAATACATTGACAGAAAAGTGAACTTGAGGATGAGTAACACACATTTTTTAATTATTGACTGACTGAATGGATTAACAGAGGAGATTTTTTTATATTAATCTCCAAAAAACAAACAAAATACATCTTTTTCCCCAAGGCAAAAAAATCTCTAATTGACATATTGACAAATCGTTTTACACAACCCCTATGTTCAATTATAGGAATTTAAAAAAGTCAAAACTGAGGTGGAACGGTATTGCAGAGGATGCAAAAGGCACTGCTAGATTGAGTGTCTTTCTGTAAAGGAAAGTTAAAGTGAAATTAAGTGTGAAAATTAAGAACCAAATAGTCTAATCTGTAACTCTAAGAGCCGACCAATGCTATGTATCTTCCCAATGATTAGTAAACTCTTGTTGTCAGCCATTGTGAAGAGCAATTAATAACTTTGTAATGTCTGGGCCGTGTTGCCGTGCATACTGATGGCTGAGCCTGCTAGTACAAGTCAAAATGGTTGTGAAAAGAATCTTAGTTTCTGACACAAGAAGTATACTGTACAAAGTTTGTAACATGAAGTCTTTAATTAATAAACATACCTGACATGTCCGACATGTCTCTCCACGGTCCCAGCCACAATCAGTGCCACAGTTCCCTGTAAAAGGGGGACTTCCACTCAACAGGATGTACAGAATTACCCCGAGGCTCCACAGGTCACAGCGCTTATCATAGAAGGATGCCTCATCAGTGAACACCTCCACCACTTCTGGAGCCATATACTCTGCTGATCCGCACTAAGTATATGAAAAAAAGGAAGAAAAAATGGAAAAAGGAAATTAAAGAAATTTGTTTCAAATGTGGTATTGAATTTTCTGATTTGGTCCTTTGAATTAGAGATTAAACATTACTGGTGTAGTGAGCTCTGGAGTTGTTATGGGTGTGCAGGCACTGCTGAGTTTTACTCCACTGCCCAAATCAAAATCACAGATCTTTACAGGCGACACCTGAATAAAAAGTGAGTGAAAAACATGATCACGGCATATACATTTAGCAAAAGCCATCCTGCTTGAAAAGTTTCCTCTCCTTTAAAACTTACCTGATTTGTGTATTCACAGAGTATGTTGTCAAGTTTAAGGTCCCTGTGGGCAATACCTGAAAGAAAGCACACTGTTAACATGGCAAAGGACCTTTAGCGTGCAGGTTGTTCAATTGTTCATCTTGACTTACCTTTTGTGTGTAAGAAGTCAAGGGCTTGCGCAATGTCCCTCACCACCTTGCTGGCCTCCAGCTCATCAAAGTGCTTTCGGTTCTGGATGTGTGTGAGAATGGAGCCTGAAGGGATTAGAGAGATAAAGTGTATGTACTTAGTGTGTCTCATCTCTTTTAGAATTTTAAATTGTTTGATAATCCTAATAATTACCTCCACGCAGCTTTTCAAAAACTAAATAAAAGCAGGAACTGTCTTCAAAGAATTGGACCAATTCCAAAATATTCCTGCATCAAGATATTTTGCATCACTTAGAGACGGTTTCTTCATTCTGTCTTGCCTAATTCTGTCACATGGGTCGTGTATAGTGACACAAACACTCACTTGTTTCCTTGACACTGGTAGAGTGTCTCCACTTCTCGAAACACTCTGCTGCGGCTATGCCCTGCACTCTTTTCTATTATCTATGTAAAACAAGACATGAAGAAAAACATTTAAACTCGCAAATGGTTTACTTCACTCTGTTTTACTGGAGCTGCTAATACTTAAAACCCAAACCACTACAACTTCTGGAAACAGGCATGGATGCTTGTAAGTTTTACCTTTGTTTTTGTTTTTTTAATTATACTAGTAAATATCTTTACACACCTTCACAGCAAATTCCTGTCCATTCTGCAGGCTTA
The DNA here is from genome assembly GCF_037954325.1 of Fistularia commersonii. Classification (NCBI taxonomy): domain Eukaryota; kingdom Metazoa; phylum Chordata; class Actinopteri; order Syngnathiformes; family Fistulariidae; genus Fistularia; species Fistularia commersonii. The sequence goes on along the minus strand of NC_141299.1, from coordinate 9,387,049 downwards.
CACATCCTTGGACTTTTGCATATGCTCCCTGACCAAGCACCTCATCTGTCAACCTGTAGAGCTCTATGAACCGTAGAAGAGAAGAGTATAATGGTTGTTTATCAAGGAAAAGTAACATTTCTAATAATTTCTAGAAAAAAATATATCTTATGATGATATCAGTGTTAATTACCATCAAAACTACCAGTAGCACTGTCTGTTGCTCTGTTCCGTTTTTTCTTCTTTCTTTTAGCAGCATCTGAGATGTTAACTGGTTGGCTTTTCTCAATCTCTGTTGTACAGCAGAGGGAAAGGAGTGAAAAAGCGCATGGGGATTTGCAAAGTTATGCAGTTTCAAAGAAAGGAGATTGAGTACCTGCTGGGAATTGCGAGAGGTACTGGACGTTCTTACAGGGAACCCCATTCTCCTGAATTTCCCTGCAACATTTTCCAACCTCACCAACAGCTTGGGGGTTGCTCTGGAATGGACAGAGTCACATTTCTAATATGTTTCTATGAGGGAAGGGGAAAGTGCAATAGATGACACGGAAATCAGATGAAAATGCAGAAGTTACAAAAGAAAAAGAGGAAACCCAGTATTTTTGTCAACAGGGGTCAACAAGTGAAATACTAACAAATTTCGAACAATTGAAAAATATTGATCTCTAGTATGTCATAAAATGAAACAAGTAAAACCTTTTGAGTAAAATGAAACCCTTTCATAACAGCTTTTTAATCACCCATATGTCAAACTTCTATTTCTGGCAGCCTGCCAAACCCGTAGACGACAATGCAGGAAACTCCAGAATGGCCAAACCTCTGGATGTTACCAGAAGCTTTTACACAACCTGTTTTAGTGTGTGACTCACTGATAGTGATGACAATCCACTGTAGTAACCTTGACGGAATGGGAACTGATTACTAGCAGTTCGATTGTATCGAAAGTGTTTTCAGCAAGGCAGGGGTTGCAAATCAACTGTAGCGTGTGCTGCGTACCTGGAGTGAGTGCTGGAAGGCTTGCAACTCAGTCATCACTCTGCGTCTCACCATATTGCCGACTGTGGACAAGTCATAAACATTTAATCGGGGATCCTGACTACGCTTCACTGACAGGGACGTGCATGGGACATAAGAAATGAGTACGCTTCATTGACTAGAACATGCACACGTACACAGTTCATCGTGGACATCGGTTCAAATCGTTCGTCAAGAATGTCTGTCCCTGTATCACACAAAACGTAATTTCTATCAAACGCGTCATTGTTTAAGCCTCAATTCTCAACCAACCCCGGAGGTCTCGTCCAATGTTTTGTCAGGGTTGGTTGATAAGATGCGTCACACCACGTCGCCTCTCAAATCAGGTCTGCTTTAAGCTAGTAAACATCCTTTTTTGTTGACACTGCAAGAAATTGCAGGTTGTTAACTCAAAGCAGTTGAAATCAATCTCTAAAATCTCCTTGATTAAACACCGATGGTTAATCTTATGATTAGCAAATCAAACTCGGTGACTCTAAATTACTGACAACAAATCCGCTTAACAATAGTTGTGGGATTAGAAGTAGGGCGATTATTCGACTAACGTAGGTTTCTAAACACTTACATAAGATAGTGCTGTAACAAGAATAAGTAGAAATACTATCTTTAAGTGATGCTTTAAGAGATTAGAAAACCGTGTTACAGTAAGCTTGCTTTGCTAGCTAAACCGACACTTCACCTCGCGTCTCAACTCCAACTACGTCGTGTCCCTTTAGTTCACAAATGTCACAAACAGTTCGTTAAAGCAAGGGTCATTTCAATAAATGCTCTAACCTGAATCATGTATTCAAACCGATCGAATCCCCTTGGTCAGAGCCGCTGACAGCTGATGTAGGCAAACATTGCTAACCACAGGTCATCCAACAGACAATCTGTTACGCGCCCGGCGGGAAAACCTCATTTATTTCTATGGCGGGGGGGGGGTGGTACAATAACAGATGTTTGTCCCGCCTCTTTTTGAAGAACTCATTCTTCTATTGGACGACAGTAGTTGACTTATGTTACGTCACTACGACACGCCTCATATCGTGAGGGGGACATTTAGATCAGCTTTATTTACAACTCTACAGCTGGTACACACGTCAGACACCACATTACTGAAATACTTCATCATTAAGATCATAAACATACACTTTTTTGACAGTATTTTATATTTTCTGGTTCAAGTCTGACATGAAACTATTTATCTGATTCCTTCTCTTCACTGCAGGCGCCAATTAATAAAGCACAGATTCCTGGGCACTAAATCTTGGAAACCACGATTAAGGTGCATTTAAACAATAAACTTTTTCTTTTTCTGTCATTTGAGGTGAGTTGTTCAGTCATCTTCCATTTTGTAGACCAGAATGCTCTGTTGCAGTAAATGTGTCATTATTTGGGATTCAGAAAAATAAATAATACATGTGGAAAAAAATGTCAAAAAAAAATAAATTTTTCAGAATCTATTTTAATTTCAAACTATAAAAACATTTTTCAGCAAATAAAACAACTGTCTCTCATTAAAATAAGAGATTGTTTACAAAATCATATAAAAAAGCAAAGACATAAACAAACATGCTCTTGTAAAAAGAAGTCATGATGATGGCATAGCACCATGTTAATGCAAATAAAATCCTTCGTGAACACGTTTGTCTTTCTTTTTTTTTTGGATTTGATGATGGAACTTTTTAGGGAATATCCTTTATCTTTGTAGTCTTTTTAATTGCATATCTTCTCTGTCATTTCTCTCTGTTGGGAAAGAAAACAAAGGGCAAGATGAATCAATCGTATTTAAGTCATAATTCTAAGTGCAATCTACAGTCTCTACATGATGAATGGAGAACAGTGAAATGTACATAAACCAAATATGAGACACAATGCAGGTATGGCTGTAGTGCATAAAAGTGCACATTTTCCAATGTGTGTTGACACAAGTGCGTCATTACTCTTCCACTTTGAAAAGCCCGTTTGTCATAATGATGATAACTTTAGCCTATTATCAAGCTCCCTTCAATGAAAATTAATAACTACCTTCTAAAAATCTGCCATCAAATGACTGCAATATTCAGCCTCCATTGAAAGGATTGTTGATTCAGCGTTACCATTTTATAATATTGTTGTTTTTCTTCTTGCAATGTGTTTGGGCATAGTATGATGGCTGGGATCTGCAAGACTGATAGTTATGAGACTATGAAATTGAAAAGTATCTTGATCCATAACATCCTTCTAATGCTGCACATATCTGAGGTTCTTGTCATGTCTCACCAAAGGTTCCAGTTCAGAGTGATCGATGAGGTTGAACTCTGATATGAAGAAGTAGTAGTGTTTGTAGCAGGTGTTGATGTGGGCCTCTGCCCCCATGTTGCAGATGCTGTCAAAGTGATGGATGTAAACATGCACAAACACCCTGAAGAGACGACTCAGGATCTTTTTGCACACTTGCTGGAAGTTCTTTGGGAAAGGAACACCTGAAAAGGAAAATAAATGTCACAGACGTCAGTTCAATTTCCCCTGAAAAACATTTTGCTTAGTTGTGATGTGCAAATTTTGATCATTTTTCTAATGGAATTTAAAATTCAGAGGAAATCCTTCACGATAACTAATAGATTCTTCCACTGCAGTAAAACTCCATGATGTCTTATAATCCACAGAAAATTGAAAATTGTGATTTTCACAGATGATAACTAAATACTCTGATATTTCTTGGCTTAGGGGTCAAAGAATACATTCTGAAAGTAAACAAGATCTATTTTCAAGGTCTAATTCTGATTCGTTTCATAAAATTTTCTCTCTTCCCGTATTTGGCATCACAGGAAGTTGTAGTTCAGCTTGGAAACAAAATATGGAGTAGTTTTTATCCTTTCCAGTCTCGATATAAACATTGTGCCACCTGTCACAACACCTTATGGGTTTATTACTTTAGGAATTAATGTTATGTTGTGTTATGTTATTCACAAGCCAGTTCTATAAGGCAATGCATATCAGCATATCTGCTGAGGAACAATAAATAATATAACTGTATATTAGATCTATAGCACAACAAATTGAGTTTTTGCCCAGTAAAATGACTGTTGACTGACAAAGCATTACTGAACCTAGCTTTTTTTATGTACTCTTCCATTTCTCTTGTGTGTTTGTTATTATTTATTCATTTATATGTGCCGTCTAATCTTGATTAGTTCTTGATTACTCTTGTCATTTTCCGAAGTAATTAATGTCTATTTTGTAGAAAATCAATATGAAATCTCAATTGATTTCTTGCCAAACCATAATTTACAGATGGTAGAGGAATATTCCAATAATCTTATCTTTTTCAGCAGTTTCCTAAACAAAGAATGTCTTGATGTAAAGTGTACAATAGTTTATTTGAATAAGTAAGTACATGTACTTTATATTTATACATTGCCAAATCCTACAAATGACCGGATTTATAGTGATCATTTTATTTGAGTCCCTCTTTTCCCCTTTCCCTAATTTTTACTGGTTTTATGTTTTGTTATGTCTGCCTCTGATCTGCCAGGGCCCACCTTAACTATCTAATATTTAAGCAGAAAATATTTCATATAGTCTCTTTTAGTGTATCTACATATAGTGAATAGCATATATATGCAATAGCATAGCATTAGTAAGTGGATTTTAATGTTGCCATTTTGTTATCCATTAAGTCCCTTTTTCACCTGTGAGCTCCATCGTGTATAAAAATTGCCCCCCTTAATAATGCCAGTTTTCGAATGTGATGCTGGAAAAACAAGACCATAGTAAGCCATTCATTATATTCTAAATGACAACCTTATTGTTTAATTACCCTCTCTTAGAACCTTTACCGTTCCATTTAAAATTTTAATGAGGGAAGCAGCACAGAAAACTGAGCAAACGGTTTGATCCAGATTCCTTGGCAGCTTTCAATCCCAGACACTCAAAACTTCCATTTTTAATCTCCTCACACACCTACTCTGGTGGGAAAGATGTCTTCATTGTTGATGAGCGACTCAATCCAGTCCATGAGCAGGTTCATGTACTTGAGAGCAGGCAGCTTGGTGGGTTTCTTGTAGTCGTCGCCATCCTGCCACCTGTACTCGTACCTCAGACCCCCTGACATGATTGGACAGGTGCGCTCCGTGCAGTACTCGCTTACCGTACCATAGATCAAGTTAATTCTGTTAAAGAAATCCACAACGTGTACAGCAATCCAGTCATTGAGATTCTCACCCTCTGGCAGCTGGACAACCTTCCTCAGGTCTAAGCCAGACTTTAGTGAGGCCTGAGCCTTCTTGTAGAGTTCAAAACGCTGGGTGCCAGGCTCAAAACGTTTCCGTGGCCTGAATGTTTTGTCCTTGCTGAATACTTGTCCAAGACACAACGCCATTGACTTAGTTGTTTCCCCCGAGATAAGGGGAAAAGTTCTTCACAATAATACTTAGTTTTGAGCTCCAACTGTGACCTTCCTGAGAGAGGACCAGCTCTTAAATCAGGTCACTAGGGGGTCGGGACTTGTCATTCAGGAAACTGTAGTTTTCAAATGGTGGGAAGTCTCTGTGAAATATAACAACAAATTAGTCTCTGGCATATCCCTTTCCTGTTAATCCTCTGCTTCACCAAGAGATGTGTCAGACCCAATTTCTAAAACTTAAGCTGCATGCCACATATATAATTGTCTGGTTGTTTACAAAGGAGGTTTGTAAATCAGCATTTCTCATAAAGTCACGAAAAAGGCATGCCGTCAAAGTTCACATGTCTAACATTTTCAAGATGTAGGTCATTATGTGAAATTATTCAAGTAACCCAAAGTACAATGTGTACCGCAGGTTATTCCGTGGAGTTACTGCTTCCACTGCCCTATGTAATTTCAGAGACCTTGTCACAAGTCCTATAAGCAGTCCCTCGAAACATTGAAAGCAACAAAAATAAACCCTAATGGATGGCACTCTGATGAATATGAAAGTTTTAGAAATCACTGAGAAAAAAAATCAACACCGCAACTCATTTTGTGTGCTGGGATACAATGGTGGCTATTATGACAGAAATGTCCTATATGTAACGCCATATGAATCCACTGACTGTCGAAAAACAAAGAGCTTTTGTGCATGAAACTTGCAGCAAATTGATGGCACTATTAATCAACCAGCAGGTTGTTTACTCTGATTAGGAGCAGGACTTGATGAACAGTTACATGCTTCACTGATTTGGTCATGGAACATATAGAGTAAGTCAGCATGCATTGTAATATAATTTGAGATGATCAGTTGATCATCATTGAATAATAACTTTATAACGGGTAGCTAAAAAGACTTGTCACAGAATTATAAGGGTCTAATGTCATCATGTTGAGTTTGTAGCCCCCAAGTGAATTTTGTTTCCATTCAGTACTTGAAAGGATTAGATTTAAGCCTTCACTGACTTTACACTGCAGTCACATTCAAGTGACTGGTTGCAACATGATACTATATCCGCATTTGTGTCCATTTTGAACTGCCTATCTTAAAGTTTCCTGGGGTTATTTCACTCTGACTCAAAATAGCACACATTTTGATTCATCATGTTTACTCACATGATAAATACTGAAATGCTGTTGACTGATACACTCATTTGAAGAAAAAAAAGCAGTCACTGTAGCCTGAAACTGTTGGCAGTTCGATGTGCAGAAGAGAAATAATAATTTTCCTAACTTTGCCTTTCCCACTCTGCTAGGTCTCAGTTCAAACTCACCACTGAGGGAGCGTGAATACGTGGTCATGAGATAGCTCTAAATGTGTCCAAAACAAAAGAGCTTCTGAGGAGGGCTCAAGCTACAGTGTCTCATTCAGTTCTTGACTCATGAAAACAAATCTTCTTCTAAACACGAAAACCGACAATCTTAACATCAACAACAGTGGCTCAACGAAATGAAAGCATTGTGTTTGAAAGAGTTATATTTATTTTGATCTTTGGAGGTGTCTCCCTGCATGCTTCAGCTGCCTTTGGCTGAAGCATGTCTGATCACGTACTGAGGTTGGCAGACCCTCCAAGCATTCTTTCAGGATTTTTATTGGATTTTCCTTTTAAAAGTGCAAACTAACAATAGCTACTTCACGTCTCTCGAATTAAAACACACATAGTCACAAAATTTAAAAAAAACAACAGAATATACATGCAGGTTGTGTTGATTAAACAAGAAAAGAATGCGGCTGCTGGAGATAAACTTGAGACATTACAGAATGGAAAAGTCTCCACTGTACCTGGCTCATTTCCTACAGTGAGGAATCTGGAATGTTGTTGAAAGTTGTGGAGCTCTTCACATTAACTCCTTGTAGAGGACAGCTCCAGCAGCTCTACCCCCTCCAGCTCCTCTTTGCCGGCCACTAACAGACCGAGAGGCTCCAAGTTCACCCAGCAGCAGAGCACAGCAGATGACACAGTAGAAAGAGAAAAAGTTGTTTGGCTTCTCTTCCTGTGGATGATGTCACATCCTGACTTTGTCCAGTGGGCCCTGCTGCTACTGTCTATGTGTGTTTGTGTGTGTGTGTATAAAGGACCTATAAACTAAAAAACTAAATGGGTTGGAAAAGCCGCTTCGAACCCCCCCCTTTTCTTTTCTCCCCGTTTTGTACGCAGACTGGCCAGCCCACTTGTCCCAGTAAAGCGCAGCCTTTTGGTAAAGGTCTTGAGAAAACAACCCCTCCTCTCAAGCCACATATAGGACAGAAAGAGCAGAAAAATCCCACAAACATTTCTGGACGTTTGGCAGTGCATGCAGCTCTATTTTGGTAAAGTTTAAGTAACATATCATTTGAATTCTTGGCCTAAGTAAGATATTGTCATTGAACTGAATGCACCCCTTAATAGACGTGCTGCACTCTAAAACTTCTCCTCTAAGCACTGACAAGAAGCTATCATCAAATCAAGAGCAAGTTTCAAATCTCAGACATACATTACTTGAAGAGTCTATCCATACTATTACCCAGGGGAGTTGAGGGTTGATAAAACAGATGCCCTCAGTGTTCCCTTTGTAGTGAAGGTGAATACATGTCAAAAATGCAGAAAGTGTTTGTCTCTCTGCTCTGTGTCGTCCATGTCACTACACTTAAGAATGGGAAGTGAAACTGGTTTCAGCTTGTAATGTTTAGCTTTTTAGCTATTCCAAGATCTCACAGACTGAGCTGAAGTAAATTATTCCTTTCATATGAATAAAGTTCCAGCTGTTTAAATGTGTAAAGACAAACCTTTTAAACTGATGAATTGGAGTACAATATCAAAAGCTCTGGAACAGATTTATAAGTAAAATAGTGAATACTGTTCTTAATGAAGACTGAAATATTTGTCATTGAGCAATATAAAATCCAGTGTGACTTGGTTGAGTTGGCATAATAACTAACCTCATCAATAGTTGTATTTTTTTTTAGAGTTCTATCAGTGGCTCTACAAGATATGAGATTAACCTTTATAGTTGTCATTTATATCAAGATACTCAGAAATCATCTATTTTGTATGTGATGAAGTTACCAATACTGAACTTTCAGACAGAAATTGATGTTAAATTATGTGGTGAATGATGCTCTTTTCAAGGCTGTTGAAATCTGTTACTTCTGTTATGACTATATATGGAGAAGATTTCTTTCTTCATACCATTCAGTAGCTAGTGGAAAAGTAAAACAAATAATAAATGAATAAATAATAAAATAAAAAGGAAATTGTGGTGACAGCTGTAACAACCAGACATGCCCACCTGGGGTCACTACGACTCTTCTTATGAGTGATTTTTAAATGACTCAAGGTGCACTCAAGGTAATGAGGAAGAGGAGAACGACTCATTTCAAACAATACAAACAAATACATGCATCAGTCTTCTGTCGCTTATTCTGCACTCAGTGTCGCAGGGGATGCTAGAGCCTGTAAATACATATTCATGAAATTGTTAATCGATAAAAAACTATACAGATGACCATACATTAAGGCGGCGCAACTCAGGGGGTTAAAGTAGTCGTCCTCGGAACCAAACATCCCTGGTTCCTGTGCTCCTTCGAACCTGTCCAAGTGTTGTTAAGCAAGACACTGAATCCCTTGTGCTGTTCAGTAGCTGCCTTCTGCTCATGGTTCATCCATGATTGGTTAGATGCATGGGCCAAGTTGTAATGAATGTGACAATAAAGGCCTTCGTTTCTACATGCATACATTATTTGTACCCATAACCAGGACTTGACTTCAAAACAGTTTTTTTTTTTTTTAAAAAGTTTCCAAACATCAATGTGAATTGAATATTAAGTTATTATGGTAGATGTAGCAGCAGTGACTTCAAATCAATAGTATTGGTAGGTCGTGGATTATTCAACCTTTCCTAAGAGAAAAGCGAAAGGTTAAAAAGTCAAAAGAGCGAAATGTTACCGACAGCAGATTAAAATCAGAGCCAATGAACCCTGAGAAAATTGGGACAGGATGTTGTAGCATGGCAGACCCAGAGCATCAACACAATCTCAAGACGGGTTTCTAGGAATTTCGAGAGATTAAAGGATAACAGGAAAATGGCCTCGACCTGCGAAACAATGGGCCGCAAAGGCATTTTGGTCGTGTTTCAGCAGTGAAGACTTTCAGATTTTGAAGGGGCAAGAAATATATTTGTAATGTGGATCATTGAACAAACTGGTGTTTAAATTTTTCAAAGTATTACTTTTTGACGTCTTGTTATCTGTTTAATATATGCTGGGTGTGCGTTTGCATGCATAAATTTAAGCCCTGAAGATCAAGTCATTACAGGTATATAGGTGACAAGTGAAGCCTGAAGTTACCCTTTGCTCCACTTTTCTTCTGTCATCAACTAAAATATGACAGTACAAGAAGTGAAACTAGTCAGCCAATTGGAAAAAACATCTGTTGATTCATACCTCAGCAAGCGCTCTCAATAGGGAGCTGAACAGGCAACCTGTCACGAGAAGTATTCCCAACAGTAACAGAAATTCAAATTCAAGGAAATATGGCATTGACATATATTTGCATTCACTGGTCATTAGTAGATATAAGTAAATATGAGCCCATTTGCCCGTAAGGCAAGCTAATCCCTATGTCCATAAAACTTAAAACTGAAGAAAAAAGAAGTAGGGGTCAAGGCCCGCTTGGTTAAAATATCTCACCCCTGGAAAAGGCGGATTGGTACTTGACTGACTTGTAGCCTCTTTATCTCAGGGATCTGCTTCTCTGACTGAAGCTGAAGCTCGATGAGGGAATTCCGTTGCAGCGACAGCAGTGCAATTACATAATAAATTAATATTAATAAATATTTAAAGTTTTTTTTTTTAATTAGCAAGTCGCCCTCGAACCATGTAATTGAATTTGTAATGTTTGACTTATCCCCGCCTTGCTGTGCAAATGGCTGCGTAATTTCTGCACAATCGCAAAGCCGTTGGCGATGTAAAATGCCAAATATTTTGGGGAAAAAAACACAAGGATACTTCAAAATATTTATAGCTTGGATACAGGTCATGTTTGAGAATCAGTGTAAACTCATCTTGACGATCCATTGTTGGTCGTGCAGCACACCGTTTTTGCAGTTTCTATCACTTTTTACAATTAAAATAAATCTAATACCCTTAATCAAAAACCCGAGTCACCTAAAACCGTAAAAATCCACCATTCGCAGAGAAATACCCTCCCAAACACCCCAAAACATCTTTTTCTTTTATTACGGCACTGTCGTCACCGTTGCTCTGTCATCCGCTTCCCTCTGCCATCTCCCCCAAACACTGCTCGCATGTAGTAGCCCTGCAAAAATTATGGTCTATTTGTAAAAGTTTGGATAGCATAGCTAAACATATATTTGATCACAAACAAAAGGAAATTAAGATAAAATAGATTTAAAAAAAAAAAACAGCGTTTAAATGATCCGACTGACATCGGTGGGCGGTTTGACTCCACCTTTTTCCGCTTCCATCAAAGGAGGAAGATTTAAGCGGAAATGGAGCGCTAACTTCACGCAGACGCCGGGCTACTTTTCGATCGTCACTACAGATCCTACGAATCTTCCTCTAGCTCCTGTGAGTAGCCTCTATTTTTAAAAGGTCTTCGCACGACTAAACGATGGTGAAATGTTGGGTTTCCGCCCGGTGTGGCTCATTTCAAGGGCGCGTCTCTGTCGCGGATTTACGGGGCGTGTAAAACTCATTCAGGTGGCTCCGTCTGCGGGATACCGTTTTTTTTGTTTTTTTTTATAAAAAAAACAAAACAAAACAAAACAAACCAGAGCATCTCCGGGGAGATAAGTACCTTCTGGTTCGTTGCAACCACTCTCCATGTCTTGAGGCGGCGTCTGGGCGACGGGGGTAATCCTCCCAAAGGCGTTTTTGATGCTAAATAGTTTTTGTTTTTCAGTTGGATAAACGTTACAGGCTAGCGATGCCGACCTCTTGTCATCAAATGCACCTGCAGCTGCGGACAAAGGTCACGTTGATGGCGACGCACGTAGTCGAACTTTTGTCGCACTTAAAGTCATACCTGTCATTGATCTTAAAACCACAATGTGTTTACATTTTGTTCAACAAGGCAGCGCATGGATAAAGTGCATCTGTCTGTTCCTGCCTAAAGTAATGCTCCCTCTCCCCACCCACTCAATAAATGTACCTAACTTGGAATCAAATCAGTGTTAAAACAAATTCATACAAGGCCCCTTATATTGGTTGTGAACTCCTTCACTGATTCATGATTTCACATCAACTTTCAACAGTCCTGTGTGAGAAGAGATATCCGAAGTTGTATGACAATTACCATGTTTTCAGGGGATCGGCTTGTGTTAATTTCTTAGAGAAGTCTATTAAGATTTTGCCTAGGGTGTCCTGCACCGCAGAACCGCATCTTACTGTTTCTCACAGCAACCAGCATTGCATTTCTTTAGTAGTTTGGGGAATAAGTCATTCAATTTTGCCTTACCACATAATACATTCCTAGTTTTGCATTAAATCAGAGGGACTCTCAAAGTGCAAAAATGTGAAAATTTTAATTTATGGCTTCATGGATATTCTCTCTAATTGTGTTCCAAATCGTTTTGGCCAAGTAATGCTTTGATTTTTGACAGATAGATGATCGACAACTGCTAATGTGTGATAAAAGAGTATAAACCAGGGTGAAAATAAAGGTATTGAAGAGTCCAGCAATATTGTATGGTTTAGAGACCGTGGCAATGAGGAAAAGATGGAAGTAAAGCTGGAGGTACTAGAGACGAAGATGTTGAGGTTCTCTTTTGGTGTGATGAGAACGGATAGGATCAGGATGTTGGATAGGTTTTGGATATAAGGTGAGAGAAGCCAGGCTGAGATGGTTTGGTCATGTGCACAGGAGAGATAGTGAATATATTCGTATATTCGTAAATTAGATGGAGGAGGTTGATTTGCTGTGGCGACTCCTGAAGGGAATCGCTGGAAAAAAAAAAACCCTGCATGTATATATAGGTGTGTGTTTGTGTGTGTGGGTCATGCTGTATTAGGTTTTTACTCCCCTGCAAGTTAATGGCTGTAAAAGTGAAGTGTTATTGCCAAATTTGTGTAATAAAATAAAAGCAACAAGAAGTTACTGTTTGAATGATCTTGCAGATCATTGGTTTTACTTATCTCTGTTTTTGGTATACAATTTGTCAGAAGTGCCTATCAAATTAGACATATCTGTTTTCATGGGTGGAGAAAAAAAAGACAACTTCAGTGACTGCAAAACAAATGGTACTTAAGCTGCATGATCTCTCCTCACCATGGAGACCTGGAAAATGACGTGACTCGACTGACACAGTAGGGAGATATGATACACGCAAACTTCTGTGCACGGCATTGTAGGTGATTTCTTCTTACACATACCACATGCTCAAGCTAAATTCCTGCACAATTTATATATTGTTTTCAATATTTGCAATTACTTGAACAATGCAAGGATTTGATGCAGTTTGTCTTTGTGGACTTGGTGGTCTTGAATATTGTGACCTTTCTTTATTTGATCATTTATTCGTTTATTTTTTAAATTAAGACCAAAGGTCAGATTGTAAGTAACTGTAAAATTCTGTGAATTGCCTAAAGCAATTCAAATTGGCACAGTGAACTTGTCAGGTCAATTCACATTCATGGGGGAGAGTTGTACCTGTCAATAAAGTGCAGCATCTGAGTGACGTCTACTATTTCTTTATCTTGCATTTAAAAGGAAAACAATAAAAACTGGGTCAATGCCCCTATCATTATTTCTCTAAACCTAAATTGAATTATTTTTCAGTTAGACAGATATAAAGGGGGTATGGCAGTAGCTTACAGTTACAGAGGAAAAATTGCTGTTTACAGTACAAAAATAATTGTCCCACGTCGTCCAGTCAATCTCAGAATGTTGTCTGAGTCATCAGACGTCTGTGTCTAGAGCTGTACTCTCGTAAATGGTGTTTTCAGTTTTCAGCGTGCATGTTCATGTCTAATGTAAACTGGGCTTCTAGTAATCTTGTCATGGCAGGTGTAATTCCATTCATGTTCTAAATCTTGCATAAGCCCAACCTGTGTACCTGGTTGGCTCGACAATTGCTTATTTTATCATGACAGTAGTTTTTGTTTTTGATATGCTCTTCTCTGATAGAGCTGCCAGTTCTGTAAGAGTCAGGTGGAAAGGCATGACACGCAGCCATAAAATAACTGTGCCAGGGGGCTTTTTCACAAAAAATATTCAATATATCCAGATAGGTTGCCTCATCATCTCAATCCTAAAGTTGGTGAACTTGAAGTAAGGCCAGTTATGTCATGCTCAGGCCAGATTTTTTTCAAGATAATATTCTAAACCAATATAAGGATGAGTACCTTCAGAACATACCACTCTTACTGAACAAAGGTTTGAGAAAACTGCTGCCGTCGCCCTCTGGAATTTTATTACACTAGCTTTTATAGCCATTTTGTTATCCATATATTTGCTCGCCGACCAGCTATAACACTATGACCTCTTACGGATGGGTAACATAACATTGATTTCCCAATGGGAATAGGATATATTTTGCAGCTAGTCAACATTTTGTTGTCACAGTACATCACATATCTCTATGTTGGTTCCCTGGGGGAGAAAGGGGAACCAGGATACACTTTCAGGAAGATGGTGAACAGGGGACGGCAGTGTGATGCTTTGAACAGTGTTACTGCTATGTTTGTAAAGACTTTATTGACAATACCGACAACCGAATCATTCTGGTAGACAAAGTAATCCACTTGAAGGAAGCTGTATTCCTAATGTCCACGGCCTATTTCAGCAAGTATTTGCAATACCACCTTGAAAAAAATGTTCAGAAGTTGTTTGAGGAACACAAGTCCAAGGTACTGACTTGGCCTCCAAATTCCCTTCATAGCTAATAGACGACCTGTGGGGTGTGTTAAACAAACAAGTCTGTTCAATGGAGGCCCCACCTCACAGCTTGCAGCATTTAAAGACCTGCTGTTAACTTCTAAGAACCAGATATGACAGCAGATTGTATGAATTCTAGGGGTGGCCAGACCGCAATGGATCAGGGCTATTGTGACAGGAACAATTGGTTTAAACAATGTTGTCCCTTTATTGGCAAAGTGACAAAGAGTAATGCACCACACTCCAAAGACGGTCTTTGTGCGAGGAGTACGCTATCTATTGGGGGAACATGAGTATTTCAGGGCCTGGATTTAAAAAGTCAAATGCGCCTTAAATGGCCTGTGGGCTATAGTTTGTGCATGGCTGCCGTAGAGTCACTGAAAAGTTTGATAATCATTTTTTAAGGGTTTTCCCCGTCCGCGAGTGTTCAGTCAAGCGAAGTCTTTTAAAAGAGATTGTAAGGATTTATTGAACCAAATTTCTGATTTAGCCCACATCACTCAAAGCTGGTTTTGCACAGCACTGTGCACAACCATGGATTCTCAGAGTTCCTATTTAATCTTTATCTATTTTTTCACATATCACTTGTCATACTGTTTGCTATAACTTGGCACCACAGTGTAAGAGTTTCGCTCTCAAATTATATGCACAAAGTCATTTATCATATAGAACTTATCGTTAGTCATAAAATTGACTCCATATGTTCCCTGCAGGCATAAAATTCTGTCTTCTTATGTATGCTGTCCCATTGCTTAATTTCTGATTATTTTTATATTTCACTTTTTAATCTGCCAGGAGAGTTGCAAATTATCTTTTTTTTCTTCCTCACTCCTCAAAGATCTGTCTAACACCATAGGTTTCCAAATCTATGGCTCAACTTGACCCGGGAGGCTTTTTTTTTTGTGGACATTTCAGTTTCTTGCAGTAGAATATTTTGAATCATACAGGAAACTGTAGATGAATTGGAAATCTAAAAAGAAAAAAAAAAACACTGTCAGTTTTCTTATTCTACCCTCACCCTCTGTGTAACAGATTCTCCACAGTCCATATCAACGTCATTTTCTCCAAGTAGGACCAGACTAGATGCACTAGTGATTTAGCTAGAAAATTCCAGACATCTGAGTTGTGGTTAGACCTATACATGGGGGAATGCAGGTTTCGATGCAAGCTGTTTCAATTTTTAATTATTTTATTTTTTATTAAGCTGTACAGGGGGTGATGTGTCCCAGGCAGTGGCACACACCCACTCTCATCCATACACGAGGGGGTGGGGGTGTAAACATTTCAGTCCTGAGACAAGTTTAGCAACATTCCAGTGCTGGGGGTAACAACTCCTACTACCTCTGCATTTTTGTTTACAATTAATTTACTTTACCTATTATTTAATCATAAAGATCTTTCACAGGGGGAAAACTGCTCTGAATTGGTGGGCTTTCTAAGTTTTAGGAAAAATTGTTTATGAAATAAAGATGGCTGGCTTTCTCCCCTTCAAATGTGTAGACTGAACTCTTTAAAAGGACAGTGTAATAGTAATGATTAGTTTGAGATGATCCAAATTACAGTTCTTTGCACTGTCACATCACATTTATTTGAAATAAGGTCAATTGAATTTTTGTTTTCCATATCTCTCTGTGAAGTTGTTTTGACACATTCATATGGTAAGATTTAGGTGCAAAAATAGCTTTATATCGAAATTGTTTAAACAAGAGTTTCAAACATTTCTGATGGCAAGAGCTGCTATATTTCATATTTTTACAAAATTTGCAAATGTATGGCCAAGATGAGCCATTCGTTCTTATTGGCCTCACAACATATATACCTGTAGTATCTTCAGTGAGTCGATTTAACTTTTACAAGTTATTTCCTTATTAGAGTGGTTAAGTTACAGAAGTGAGAAAGGCATTTTTTACTGATCCAGTTGTTTCCCTTTAGGGGTAAGCTTTTTTTTTTTTAAAGACAAGTCTGTCAAGTTAACTTGTAACTTTATAAGAATGGAGCCAGATGTTTTTGTGTGTAGCTCAGTTTATCTTTGTTGTCTCTACGATACAGGTGAGATAACAGGCGCATTCAAATTTAGCTGTGCTCAATTAAATATAATTGCATCACATGCAAAGATTGTTATAGTTATGCTCTAAGATTTAGACCAGTGTGCCCCTGAAGATTTTGCCTATTTTGATGTGACCAACCAGCCTCCATGTGCTCTACACTGGAACTATTTCACATTGCACAGCAAGAACTGGGGTTTGTGGAGTGACAGTTAGTACTAACAGCAGTGTGTGACAAGGCGGTAGAAATTTTACTCAAAGCTTTAATGCATTTGCTGCATACATGTGAATTCAACCTTAATTTACACGCACAAGTCAACAGCCCATTCAATAATATTGCTCAATTTTATTTTGGGCACACATTTAACCCTTTTAAAATCCAGATTCTTCACTGCCTTTCTAATATGCTTCTTAAAATAAATGTATATTTAATAACAATGAACTAAGTTTTGCAAAACTTGCAGATTTTAGTAACATGGTAATACATTAACCCTGGTGGGCATTGGAACATGGGTTGCAAACCATCCAAGCTGAGATACTAATATACTACCTCCTCATTCACTAGACTCTGTTTGGATGTAATACGTAGTCCTAAACAGTTATTTGACCACAGGCTTTATTGAAGGTGAACAGGTAATATTTGACATCCCACCTCAGAGGGACTTATTTGTTCACCCTGTATTGAAGAAAAAGGTTAGTCAGTGAAATAGAGAACTATATTTCTCATTTATTACATTTTATTTAAAATAAACTCTAAGCTGTGAATGAAGAACTACACTAATTTCAAACCAAGCTGGTAACCAAGTAATTGTGGACACATGAAAATGTTATTGTATTTCTTTTAACTGATGTTGATAACAGCTGTTTTTGAAAAGGTGACTGTAAACCCATAATATATGGCCCTGAGGTCTGTTTCCCTAGTAGGGGAGAAGAGGGTCACTTTTCAACAAACCATTTGCCATGCATGCTGAATTAAGACAAGTGAACCATGCAGTCATTGATTTAAAGCTCTTTTTGTAAACTACAATAAATGGCATTTCTACATCCTCTACTTGATCATTTTGCAATTTATTTATATTTTTACCCTTTTTTTGTGCAAGGTGGAAAGAGGGTTTGGTCTCGCAAATTGAGATTTCTATCATTTTTTAAACAGTAATGTCAGCTGCTGTGGCAAAGAATGATGTATTTCGTTGTCAGGTGTGTTTCGGTATTTGGAGGAAGAACTGAAATGCATCCGGGTGGTGTCACTAGCCCCCCCTCCAGAGCTAGAATGACTAGTTAAACCAGCCCTGTCACACTTAGATACAGTGTAATGAGGAAGAGATTATCTACAATATCATTACATCATGCTGTGATATTAGCTGAACCTCATTTGCATTAGTACTGTACCACTTTTGTGGATGTTGTCAGGTGCTTCGATGTAGAGTTTCTTATTTAGACCAAATGGTCTTTCTGTCAAAGAACATTTTCTGTAGTGTAATGAAGCTTGTTGACAATGGCAAAACAACATACAGTTTTACTATTAAATGGCAGGATTGAGTTTTGGCCTGTTACTTGTGATCATACAACCAAGTTGATGTTCTCTTCTCATTGCACTCCAAACTGTCTGTTCCTATAAAATAACCCAATTTTTATGAATTCCTGAGTGTGAGCAATATTAATGTTGAAATAGAAATTAAATCAAATTTTACTTTTAAACAAGAGTTTTGTAGCTTTGAACCATAAAGCGTCTGTGATTTTTAAGGGGAAACACCTGTGAGAACCTTGAAAGTTGAAATGCAATGAGCTCAATGCAGCAAGGAGAGGGTTTGAAACAATATGACAACAAAGTGACAGCTCAATTTAGTTTATATATATATGTATGTATGTATGTATACGTGTGTGTATATGTATATAGATATATTGTGTTCCCCGCCTCTCGTCCAATGACAGCTGGGATAGGTGTCGGCATTCCATGTGACCCAGAGTGTATAATATAGATTATTTTGATGTTCTGCAGAATTACAAATATTCTAGGTAAATATTTTTTCTCTCCTTTATCTTTTCTGTGAGTGAAATGTTACGGTTGAATCAATGTCCAAGGCATTGATGCCACACTACAGTGCTGGGTATTATGACTTCAAATCCATATAATAAATATTCAAAACAATTACCTCCATTATACTAAAATTATACCTTTCATCTATTTTGAGCTCGCATTTCATATCTTTTCTGTGTTATCTACCTGAAGCCAGACAACCTGAATAGTAGTTTAGGTGAAAGCTGCTCAGGTTTTGACCCTTCTGTTTACTCTTTTAGCCTAGTAGGTTGTTCAGGGCTACCATTACATTACATTACAACATTTGGCAGACACTTTTATCCAAATTGATTTACAAAAAGGGCAATTCAGTCACCAAAGATCCGAAGTACCAGTAGTCGGAAGTCAGAAGTGACCACTCTACTAGATAGCCATCTCAGAACCATGTGTAACTACTAATTTAGAGCACTACAGGAATAATTGAGCCTTTCCATGAGGTGGGCATTAGCAATATGCCATTATTTCATATTATGAAATCCCACCAGTTAAATGACCATTAGTACAATATGTCTGGCTGTTGTTCAGCAAGAATGCCAAAGTAGATGCATTGATGTTCTGCACATGGGTTTTGAAATGGAAGGATAAACAGTGCAGTAGTTGTCAATATGACAATCTATGTATAAAACCTGTATTACATCAGCCTGCAATGCCACTTCAATTGTCAACACTTCCAAGAAAAATTTTATTGTTAAAGAATATTTTTTGCCTGTGGTTGCAATTTAACTACTTCTAAAAGACACATTTCACAGCTTCGACTAATGTTTGCCTCTTCTTTTAAACTGTGAGTTTGGCAGATATCAGTGATTTCTTTACTGAGGAGAAAAAAAAACACTTTCATGTTGTTGGAACAATGTCTAGCATTAGGGTATGAGTCATGAATTGAAGTAATCCTTTTTCTGCTACTAGCGATACTATCTTGACTTTTAAGTGTTTTTTGATTCTGTCTACCTGGAGCTTGAATGCATCTTTTTTTCTTGATAGACAGGTCATGAATGCGTATTTGAGTAGCACAAGGTAGTGGTGCATTCATTCTGGAAAAATATTGAACAAATATAAAAAATAAATAAATTAGCAGGAATGTACACTAATGCTTATTATTTTGTTGGAATTGCCCTGATTATCGAAACAAAGAGGAAATTTGAAGCAAGTTGTTTTTTGTTGGTCTTTTTCAAGACATGGGTGTTGGCTTTGTAGAGAGCCAGTAACTGTAACAATGGCCCCCTTCATGATAACAGAGTCGCCACTGATTTCTCGCCTGCTGCCTCTGAATAATATCTGCCCACCCCACACCCCAGAGAGAACTTTCAGGGTAACTTCAGCATTGTTACAGTGAGTCGAGGGTGTGGCCCAGAGGAAAAGGGAGAAAGTCTTGACTATTGACAGTCGGGGGGGCAGCCACAAATTGAGGATTTTTGGGGGGCGGAGGGTGTGTGGTGTGGGTTTATATTAGGGCCGCCTAATGCAGTTGTCTGTCTTCAGTGCTCTCTTGCAGTGCCAGCTCCCCCAGCCCCCCTGCCCCCTCTCTCTGGTTCAACCTCCTTCCCTCCCTTCTCTCTGAGCAAGTTATTCATTGACAGTGTGAGTCAGGGAGGGTGGGGATTTGGAAGACTGCTGTACCAGTCACACTTTGTCAGTTTACTTACCCCATCTCTCCCTCTCTCCTTGCTCTACTGTATGTATGTTTTGTTTTGTTTTTTTTCCCTTTTTGACTTTTTTCACTTCTGCTGCCCCATCCTGTCTACACCTAGTTCATGGAGAGGCTGTGAAAGGATTCAGCACAGCATAAACTGCAAGATATAAGTGGAAAATTATAATCCAAACAAGGTAAGTTGTCTGATGTTGTCCAGAGGTCAAACTAACTTGGGTGTGAAGCATGCTGCTCTTGTGAGCTGTGTAGGTCAATTTAAATCATAAGCTTTTTTTTTTCCTCTCTCAGGAAAGGTTTCTGTTCTGTTCTTTTGGCATTTTAAGATTCCAGTTCTGTCTTTGACAATGTGGCTGTTCCCTTTTTTTTTCCCCACTAAATGAGCTGCGGTAACTTTTTTTTTTTTTTTTTTTTTTTTTTGATTGATAGGTTTGAATGGGTTTGACTTCTCCATTTGTTGTTCATTAACTCTTACCTTGTGTGTGTGACATCCACTTTTCCATTCCTATGATTCATTAACATGACTCAAAGGAAATGCCCTCCTCTCTTCTTTTCCACTCTTACTATAATTTTTTTCAGTGGGCGTAAACCTGGTCAAGGTTGTCCAGCGATGAATGGGTGGTTGTGACGGCACATACAAAATAACTGAAAGGGGATCTAATACCCAACTTAAGCTCTGGTAAATGCTCTAAAATATCTGCATATCAGTGGGGAGGGAATGGTGTACATCTCTCACTGTATGTCAGTGGATGCTAATTTGCCCCAGTCTGTTGTTTGGGAAATGCACATTTTCTTTTGTGCCTTGTTAGAAAGTAAGCATCCATGTGTAAGTCTTTAATTCATGAGTTAGTTTATAAGAATTTAAGTGATGTCCCTAGTTCTAGTGTATTGATAATTAAGTGCGACATTTACAATAGTACAACAGATTCAGATTACCAAGGAGGTGAAAACTGTCAAAACTAACTCTCCTTCTGATGTTATATATCAGTGGCATAGCTTATCTGGTTTCTTTAAACTGAAATGATGTGGTTTCCATTTCAGTTTCTTTAAATGTCTCTTTTTGGTTGTAGATTTGGATAGGTGTTTATTTCTTCTCCTTGGCATAATCTTATCATGAGACTATATTCCTAAACTACTCGTGCATTTTTTTTTGTTCTCCTGACATCCCATTAAAAGTGCCATATTTCATTAATAGAGGAAAAATGAAAGAGAATGACTGAATAAAGACTTTGTAAATGTCCCAATGAGCAATTAGCATCTACAACCCAACTTGTAAATTCCGTGAAAACTGGAATGGTTGCAGTGAATCTGATATCATGTATACAAACCCTCTGTTATACTGACTTGCTTCAACATGCCAATATAATTTGCAGTAGAGTAAGAACCTGCCTTTATAATTTCGAGTCGGGGAAAAAATGACCTAAACATGGAGATTAAGAGCAATTACATTTCTTACAACTCAATTCAAAGTCAGAATGAAATAATGTTATCTGGGCTTTCATGTGACCGAAGGATTAATTTAACTGTTCAGCATTTTTCCTCAGAACAAGACACTCTACACCTTGATGTTTGCTATCATCACAGACCTGTTGGCGCTCTTGCTGAAAATGCAGGCGCCTGACCGAATGTCTCATCCATACAAAAACAACCACAACTTTTTGTGTAAGGGTTTTTAGAAATGTCATGTATCTGATTGTTCTACAGTGCCACCATTTGCATTGTTGGTGATAAGGCCAAGGCCTGCAGATAAGCACAAGTTGCTCTAATACACCAATTGAGTGGAAGGAAATCAGTCAGTTGGACTGAGTGTGACACTGCGCACCAGCAAGAAAAGCTGAACTCAAGCTTAAAACTATTGGATCAACCTCATAGATAATGCAATGTGTTTGCTGACGTGAAGAGACTGGGCTATCTGCAGTAAAAGGGGAATGTTCAGTTTGTCTGGGGATCTGACTTCTCTTGGTGTGTCATAACAATATGAGGGCAGAAAATGTTAAATTCAAAGTAATGATCTGGTGATGAACATTAAGTAAGCTCTTTGGCCAGATGAATTTGATTGTTCTTGTTTAAAGGTTTGCTGTTAGGTGTTTGTGTGCATAGTGCATTCAGTATAAGATTTTAATAGTGGCAGATTGTGAGCTCTGTTTGAATATGCTGGGAAAATAATTATTTCCTGTAATTTTGTTGAAGTTGTATTTTACAATAACCGGTGTTTTAAAATGTCAACAGACTCCTTTTTGGTTTAAATTCATCATTTTGAAGTTTTCAGTATACTTGCTGGCAATCTGTTTGCTCATCTGCCTGCACCGCATTCCATGCCATGGAGTAATTAGCTGTTGATCATATTTAAGGGAGACTGGTCTTTGTCAGTCCAAAGTGAGCAGTAGGTTGCACATCAACAACACTTCCTTGGGAAACCACCGTGCATGTTCCTCTAATTTGTGAAGCCTTTTGAGTTATGCAGTTGACTTTGTCCTCTTCTAAACAGAATATTCCTGAAAATACAATACTGTTGCAATCTTTGCAGTATTCTTCCTTTGGATTATGGTGCAGTTTAAGAATGCAGCTTCCACAAAACCACAGGGAATTAAGATTTACCTATGAATGTTTTTTTTTTTTTTTTTTTTTTTTTTTTTTTTTTCTCTTTCACGGTTTAAGAATTTGACAAAGGTCCTTGTTTGGGAAGTAGAAACACCAAACACTACCCCCCGTGTGGGATACTGGATGCAGTTCTTCTGTGACACCACCTCCCTGGTATCAGACCATGTCAGAGTTGAACTGTGTACCCAAGGATTTTGTTGGGAGTTTTTTTTTTTTTTTTTTTTTTGTTGCTGAGGGTTGGGCTTCTCAGTCTCAGTAATTGCATTTCAGTCTAGCTGAATCAGGAAATGTAACAAAATGCACATGCCTGGGGGCATGTATTGGTCAGTAACTGTGGGTAGGACTCAATCATTGCTCTGATGTGATTACTTTACTTCCAGCATAATTCTGCTTTTTAAATGTGTGTATTTCTGTTAAAATGTCTGTCTAGCAGTGATCAACCTCTTCTTATAAGGTGTTAATCCCAAATGAGTGCAGCACGTTTATAGCAGTTACGGTTCCATTCGAGTTTCAACATGCAAATGGATGACGTGTAGACCATGATGTTTGAGACGCATTTACTTGTTTCATAACTAAAAGATGTGCCAGAATACATTCTGGAATCTGGTTATTTCCTTTTGTTTGGAATTGATATGAAACTGCTGGAAAAGTCTCATCTGTTTTGTTTTAATGGAAACTGAGCTGCATTTTCTTTTTTTTTGTAGATAACTGGATATCAAATAGAAAAAAACAAACATGCTTCAGGAGATTGCCTCACATACCATGGATATCTATAACTACCTCATGGCAGATGTCGGTAGGTTATATAAATAAGTACAACGGGATGATTATGTATGATATGTGTGGTTTTTTTTTGTTTTTTTTTTGTATTAATTCACTGTCTGTCTAGATCCACGGCTTCTTGGTTATCCTCTGATGGGCAATCCCATTCCCATGACTGCCATATTGCTGGCCTACCTACTCTTCGTATTGTATCTGGGACCTCGGATTATGGCCAACCGCAAGCCTTTCCAGCTACAGGAAGCCATGATTGTCTACAACTTCATGCTGGTGGTTCTGTCAGTATTCATTGTTTATGAAGTAAGAATACCTTTTTTTTTTTTTTTTTTTGTAAAATTTAATTTATAGACATTTGGAACATATCTAAAGTATTTTTTTGTAATATAGTTCTTGATGTCTGGCTGGCTCACAACATATACCTGGCGATGCGACCCAGTTGATACATCTGACAGTCCTGAATCACTGAGAGTGAGTCTTTGCACAACTCCTATGAATGTTTCCTGTCTTGATTTCCATTTAGATTTCTTTTTTTCTCTTTTGAAATTGATATCATTTTAAGATGATTTTAAAGTCTTATTCTATTTTAGATGGTCCGGGTAGCTTGGGTGTTCTGGTTCTCCAAGATTATTGAGCTTTTTGACACTGTGAGTCCGCTTTTGAAAATTTTGGTAATCACTTTTACTTTTTATCAACCATGTACTTGACTTTCATTAAAACAACAATCTTTTGGTCAGGTCTTCTTTGTGTTGAGGAAAAAGCATGGCCAGATCACCTTCTTACACATCTTCCACCACTCCTTCATGCCTTGGACCTGGTGGTGGGGGGTTAGCTATGCTCCTGGTGAGAACACTTTAACAAACTCAATCAGGTTGTTTGCAGTTTGAACAACACTGACCGTTGAATTAAATCATCCATATGGTTTTCATAGGTTTTTTTTTATTCCAAATATAGTTGAATTGCAATGTCAGATGTTTAATTTGTTGGGCCTTTTAACCTCAAAACATTTGATGTAAACTACACACAATTATAAAGGCATAAACTGATTAAGTACATACGAGTAGACTCAATGGCCTCTAACTTCATAACTGCTTGACAGATGTTAGATTTTTTCACAATGCTCAAAATCAGCCTTTGTGATTATTACCCAGGTGGAATGGGATCTTTCCATGCCATGGTGAATTCTACCGTTCACGTCATCATGTATTTCTACTATGGCCTTGCTGCTGCTGGACCACGATTCCGGAAATTTTTGTGGTGGAAGAAATACATGACTGCCATTCAGTTGGTACGTATATAAACTTTAGCAGTATTTCTGAGAAAGGAGC
The DNA here is from genome assembly GCF_037954325.1 of Fistularia commersonii. Taxonomy (NCBI): domain Eukaryota; kingdom Metazoa; phylum Chordata; class Actinopteri; order Syngnathiformes; family Fistulariidae; genus Fistularia; species Fistularia commersonii. The sequence continues at coordinate 9,362,275 of NC_141299.1, read as the reverse complement.
AGTTGGGAGTTTGAGTTTTTATATTTTGTTTAGACAACTCAGGTTCTTGTTAACATGCTACATTCATTCATAACTGTAAAGAATGAGACTAAGGACTGTAACCCTGTTTCCCCAACCCCCACCCCGCCCCAACAGACCCAGTTTGTCCTTGTATCTCTTCATGCTACTCAGTATTACTTTATGGACAGCTGCAACTACCAGTTCCCTATAATCATCCACCTTGTCTGGATGTATGGAACCTTGTTCTTCATACTCTTCTCTAACTTCTGGATCCAAGCATACGTGAAGGGTAAACGACTGCCAAAGCAGGACATAAAGCCATGTCAGAACGGCACAGCTGTGTACACACATGGAAAGCACCATGACACTGGCAATGGCATTGATCATGGACCTGCCAACGGCACAAGCAATGGCTCCACTCACCATGAAAATGGCAGCAATCACACAGGCAAGATGAAAAAGGCCTGAGGTCTCAGCAAGGAATCACTCAAGTATGATCTTGTGAACCTGTTATAACTACCACAGATTCCAAAGATAATTTTGTTTTTTTTCTGTTTTTAGTTCAATGTTCGAAAGAAAAGTTTTAGAAAAATACGTAGGAAAATGATGTGGTCAGTGACTTCAACAGTGGGGGTCCCACGTTGGGTTGGTTTATTTGTTTTGAAACACAATGAATGAAGAGAAGATGTTTTGACCTAATTGCTATCTTCACTGATGTTGCAAACGTCCAAGTTCCGTATCACACTTGTGGCCTTTCACTCCAGTTGCCTCACTACTTGTATACTTTTTCTTATGACCCCCGAGGATAGATGACTGTACAGTTTCTATCAGATGCAAATACTTTTTGTAAATAGTGCTACAAATAAAAAAAAAATAATTCGTATTGGTTTGAGATTATAACTTGTTGCATTGTGTATTTAAAATTTAAAATGCCAATAAATCCAATTTTAAATTATCTTACACATTTTGCATGTCAGCATTCTTTTACTTGCACTTCTGTGTTTGTATATTTCAAAAAGAATCCAGATCCTTCAGTAGGAACTGCTGAATGGTGCAAGTTGTAGTTGTCATGTCTTGAAGACGGAAGATTCATTGTCCTGTGTTGTGACAATGAATGAAAGTATTTGCTTGCTTGTGCCTCTTGAGTTTGCCATCCCAAGCATGTGAAGCAAGTAGGATGTTAACAAGAGGCTTATTCTGCTCTGTTATAAACATTTCACTGAGCAGCAGAGACAGAATCCTGCAGAACAGATGTCAACTCAGCAATCAGGTCAGTTGCTGTCAAATTAGGAATGCTTTTGTTTTCATTCTGCTTAAAAGAACACTACTCGCCACTCAAATTCTTAAAATTCAAACTGTCAATGTCTGAGCAACTCTTACCTAAAAACCTAAATGTATGAAATGACTATCTTGCTGTGTACTCAAATATTCTGTAAAGGGAGACCAAACATTCACACATTTGAAATGTGTTTTTGAAAATGTGTTAAATTATGTCACAAGTACCTCATACTTGTGACATGTTGCACAGTATTATTTGTCTATCTATCTATAAACCAGTGGGCTGACTTTTTTTTTTTTTTCAACCATTTCCAATGCTGCTGAATGCTTTATATTGCAACAGTTTTTCTAACATTGCTGATGGGCCTGCCCTTGGGCTGCTTAGAATTGTACACCATCCCTCCCCAAAACATTTTCTGTTTTTAATTCTGACTTTTTACAGACTAAAACATTTTGTGTGCTTAAACTCTTAGAATGCAAAGTCCAAAAATTCCAAATTCTCATGTATGTCTTCCAACTTATTGTCATTTACTTTTGAGCAGTTTGTTCCACTGACCGCACATATCAGGTACTATCCACACTTTTTATATTAAACATTTGCTCTTTTTTTCAAATTCATGAACATACACTCGGCAAGCAGGCAGCAAGCCCTATCCTTTGTTTTTGATGTTCATAATAATGCACTGGTTACTGAACACAATGTGATATAAATGTTAAGACCTTTGTTAAACACTTGTTTGGAGACTTTTTGGACAATTGGATAGATAGTGCTATTTTTGATTGTTTAAGTGCATTGTGTTGGAGTTAATGGTTCACCTTGGTCACACACCAATAATGATGTTGCGAAAACATTTCTGTCAAGGGCAGCTAGAAACAATAAGCTGAACTCTACTGACTGCGGTACAACTTATTTTGCATCTTCCCTCCCTATATATTTCCCCCCAAAGGAAGTGTCAACTTCAGTATATAAAACTTGCACATACAAAGGCAGCTCAGACTCACTTTCCAAATGGCATCTACCTCCCCTTACCTCTTGATTCAGAGCCTGAATAAATGATTGGTGACCAGAATTCACCATTCTTTTCTTGAGATATGTTACTCTCCCTCATCATGAACAATGAGCAGTTGGCCGCCTCAAGTGGTCCCCAGGGAGTGGTTAGGTATTTAGTGTGTTGTTGACTGAGAGGTTAGGAGCAGCTCAGGATTTTACTTTCTGCTTTCAGGACAGCCGCTATTACCACGTGAGCCATGATATCCCAGAATTTCATACACAAATGGCGTATTAGGCTCTAATTAAAAATTGTGAATTAATCAAGATCAGTAGTTCAAACTTCAAATAGACAGCAAGTCTTATATTTAATATTTATTTTTACTGTATACGCTATTACTAAAATACAAATACTACTGTCCAGCATAATTTTGAGTTAAGTGGCAAGAAATGTCTCCCACAACATTTTCATGACATTTCTTGTCCTCATTTGTCAGGTCATTTCTTTCATATCCTTTTGTACACAATGTTTAACATTGTGAATTACCCTAAAACTATTGATTGGCCCTCAGGAAGTCATGCTTCTCACTTGGTAGAAACCACACACCACCTAAAAAGCAAACATTTAAAGTGGTTGTTTGTGGGATGGTCATTTACCATGGCATTTAAATACTGTGGGATAGCAGTATTCAAATTACAAAAATTTAAAAGTGTTCTTCAAAGTTATGAGCAGAGATAACATTGCAATTTTAATTCCAAGCAGATAATACATATCATGAGCAGTCAGTTAGGATACATTCAGTAAAGAAACATTCTTCAAGCATTCATTCAGAGTGCATAAAGCTTTTTGAGTTTGCTGGGATGAATCCAGCTCCCCGTTCAATATAATCCATATCAGGACCTTGATTTTAAGTGACGAGTATGATATCTAGCTATAAGGTCACTGCAGTGTCGTACTGCACTATGAGCTAATGGCTTGTCATAGTTTTCATGCTTACCCAGTATGTTTCAGGCTGATGAGATGAGAGAACCCTTCAGATCACTTTTTTTTTTCAACCTGGGAGTGAAATGACATGGACGCACCAAAGTGTGCCATTGCAATGACATTCATCCATAATCCTAAAACTACAGCCATGATGATGACGGGGAAGGGGGGGGGCAGAGGCAGAGCTGTGGTCAGGGTTAAAAAGATGAAACTATGTCAAGTGTTTGTGTGTGTGTAAATTAGGTGACGTTCTCAAGGATGTAAAAGATGAGCTCCATCACAATGGGCTCGTAGTCTCTCTTGCGTCCCCTGCTGTGAATGACAGGTATCAGTGCGCTATCAAGGGCGTTCAGATACCGAGCTGGGAGAGGCTGGCCGTTGCTACCTGCCACAAATCCTACCTAGAATTATGAAAACAAACCACCAGTTAGTATAAATATTATCACACCCATCAGTTCATATCAAGACTTGTCTGTTTTCTGTGCACAAAAAAAAGGATAGGATTTTGAATGCAGAGGAGTGGTAAATGTTTTATAGTCGCATTTGTTGATAAATGAAGACATTTTTTTTTAACTTTTACATTAATGTTACATAAAATGCATATGTATATCTTTCTGTGCATTTTATTTTAAATGGTTCTTACTGGAAAAAAATATGGAATTGATTTGCAACTGTTTTTTCACCAAATGTTCCATTTAATTTAAACCCACTGTCAAAAGGTCTTGTCAATGTCTTCCTTATAAGGTAATGACTTTTGCTTATTTATTTGCTGATGCCAAAATAGAGTTTAGATTGCAGTTACCTAAGGTTATTATTTCACAAGAATACATAAGTAATACAATAAATATAAAAAAATATTAAATGTATTTATTGAAAAAGGAAAAGGTACTTCAGAAAATGGCTTTCTGACTTTGTTCCACAAACTGTTATATACATGAGGCCAGTTATATGCTGATGTAATCCCATTAATAGCAAATGATTAACTCCTATTCTGACCTCTTGTGCGTCAAAAGTGACCCGCAGTCCCAATTTAGCCATCCCATCCTCTTTCAGCATCTTGAGGTGAGGACACAGGGCCAAGCAAAATGCCCGGGCGATGCGTTCTGTGAGACGGTTATGTTCAGCAGAGTCAAACACGACTCCATCACCATGTTTCCCTCTCTGTAGGAAGAACACCTGCACAAAACATTCACAAATGTAAAAGGAAAAGACAGTTTCAAATGAACTATCATAATATTCAACAATTAGTCTAACGTACTTCGGTCCAGCTGATAATCTTCCCATTTTCTTTGTATTCTGATTTCTGGAACATCTTTACACTACTGATGGACTCCATGGATTTTCCATCAATGGGGCTTATAACACTGGGGAAACATAATAATAGTGATGCATGTTGCAACCATATAAAACCTATATAGTGAAAAATGAAGATTGTGGCAACTGTAAACTGATTAATTAGAAGTGATGTCATTTGCTCAGTCAGAGGAAATGGCAAGTCATTGTGATAATATTTTTTTTGTAGTATAGTCTCTGCAAATTATAATCTTTTTGAGGACTTTTATTGATAATTTACTATTGTTCCAATGACTGGCACTTCAAGATGTACAGACAGATGGACCTACCCCTTATTCACAGTGCATTTCTCTTCCACCCACTGCACACAAACAAGCTCCTGGCTCTCTGACTGGTCAAGCTGCCCGCAGATGATGGTGAAATCGTTCATCTCCCGTAACGACAGACGTAGCTCAGTCATGGTTTCCGCAGTGATCTGCACCATTAGCCCATCTGTGAAAATGCACAGCAGTACAAGAACACATACCATCCATCAATCTTCTGTCGCTGATCTAAAATCGGGTCATGGGGGCAGCAGCCGGAGCAGAGGCCCAGACTTCCATCTGCCTAGCCATATGATCCAGCTCTTCTGGGGGATCCCAAGGTGCTCCCAGGTCAGCCTAGAGATAGTCCTCACAGTCTCTCCAGCGTGTCCTTGGTCTTCCCCTTGGCCTCCTCCCAGATGGACATACCTGGAATACCTCCCCCCGGGAGGCAGCCTGACTAGATGGCCAAGCCACCTCATCTGACTCCTCTCTATGCGGAGGAGCAGTGACTCTGCTCTGAGCTCCCCCTGGATGGCCAAACTTCTCACACTAACTTTAAGGGAGAGTCCAGCCACCCTGCGGAGAAAACTCGATTCGGACATATGTATCTGCAATCTTGTTCTTTCGGTCACTACCCACAGCTTGTGACCATAAGTGAGGGTAGGGACATAGATCAACTCGTAAATTGAGAGCTTCGCCTTCTGGCTCAGCTCTGTCTTCACTACGACAGACCGGTACAGAGTCCACATCCCTGCAGATGCAAAAAAGAGAGATCACCACCTCGGTCTGCCAGTCCAGCAGCACTGCCCAAATGTCCACAAAATGCTGCAGAGGCATGTCATCCAGGACTGCCCTACAACATCCAGAGCCTTGAGGAAGCCCACTACTGAAGATGTTTTTGACTGCCACAGCAACTTTAGCCCCAGAAATAGGTGTCTACTCCAGAGTTCCCCAAGTCTGCTTCCTCATTGGACGGCATTTCTACGGGAGTAAGGAGGTCTCAAAAGCATTCCTTCCCCCATTTGTCAACATCTCGAGTTGAGGCACCAGCGCCCCACTCCCACTGTATGCAGTGTTGACGGAGCACTACTTCCCCCTCCTGAGTCACCGGATGATGGACCAAAAGCTCTTTGAAGCTCTTTCCACGGCTCTTTCCACGTTTTTCCACGGCTCCCCGAACTCCTCCCACACCCAAGTTTTTGCCGCATGCCACTTGGCTTGTTGGTACCTGTCAGCTGCCTCCAGAGCCCAACAGGCTAGAAAGGCCAGATAGGACTCCCTTCATCAGTATGACTGCAACCCTCACTGCTGGGGTCTACCAGCAGGTTCAAGGGTTGCTGACAGGCGCTGACTGCCTTACAGCCACAGCTCTGCTGCTTCGACAATGGAAACATGGAACATGGCCCATTTGGACTCAATGTTCCTGGCGTCCTTCGGGACATGGTTGTAACATGGGACTTGAAACTCCTTCTCAAAGGAGACTCTGCCAGATGTTCCCAGCAGACCCTCAAATTAAGTTTGGATCTGCCAGGTCTGACCGTTATCCTCCTCCATCATCGGAGCTAGGTCACCACCAGGTTGTGATCAGTTGACAGCTCCGCCCCTCTCTTCACCCGAGTGCCCAGGACATATGGCCGCAAGTCCAATGACATGAGCGTGAGGTTGATCAAAGGTTGATCAATTGGTGCCAAGTGCACATTTGGACACCTTTAAGCCTGAACGTGGTGTTTGTTGCAGACAATCCATAACAAGCAATGAAGTCCAATAACAAAACATTGCTCGGGTTCAGATCTGGGGTGGTGTTCCTCCCACTCACATCCTTCTAAGTCACACTGTCGTTGCTCACATAAGTGATGAAATCTCCCAGTTGAATGAGGGAGACCCCAGTAGGAGCGCTCTCTAGCAGCCAATCTAGGTACCCCAAGAAGGGTGGGTAAAGGGTGGGTGCATCGCCGCAAACAACAGTCAGAAGCTGTCCCCCCACCTGAAGGTGGTGGGAGGCTAACTTCTTGTCCACTGGGCTGAACCCCAATGTGCAAGCGCTGAGTTGGGTGGACAATCAATATGCCCACACCCACCCAGTGATTCTCATTGGGGGCAACTCCAGAGTAAAAGGAGTCCAACCCCTCTCAAGAGACTAACTCCAGACCTCACGCCGTGCGTCGAGGTGTGTCCAACTATATCTAATCAGTATATCTCAGCCTCGCGCACCACCTCGGGCTCCTTCCCCAACAGAGAGATTCCATGTCCCTACAGCCAGCTTCTGCAGCTTAGTCAGACTGCCAAGGTCTCCCACTCCGGCCACCGCCCACCTCACACTCCACCTTGGCCACACTTGGCCCTTCCCATGGATGGTGAGTGCAAGGTAAGAGGGACCCATGTCTCTCTGCTGCGCCCGGCCGAGCTCCATGGGCGCAGGTAGGGCCACCAGTTGCCTGCCCCTGCAACCCACATCAGGGCAGGGGAAAACTGGGTCCAATTATATTGTTCTTCATGAGGGTCTTCTGAGCCACGCTTTGTCTGGTCCCTCACCTGGGACCCGTTTGCCTTGGCTGAACCTTCCAGGGGCATAAAGCCCCCGACAACATAGCTCCTAGGATCACTGGGACGCGCAAACCCCTTCAACACGACAAGGTAGCAGCTCAAGGAGGGGAAAAACATATACACAAACACAGCACAATGTAGTCACATTGCATATGACACACAGAACATTAGAATAATTCTGAAAAAACATCCTGCTGGAAGTTCAAGACGTACAGACATCAGCAGAAAAGAGCACTGAGAGCCTACTTAGTTGGAACCGAATCTTACCTTCCACAATACTGGACTTGGCGAGATATCCAGAAGACGCTTTCAGCGCACTACTAAATATAAAGAAGCATGAACCAGTCACTGTAAAAAAAAAAAAATGGAAAGGAGAGCACATGAGGTCAGTACACAACCCAGAGGACACAGTATTTAAACTGTTGCCATCAGCAGACAGTTCAAAACCATAAAAGCAAGAACTAAGACTCAGATATTTGTCCACACAAAAGTGACAGAAATTACTATTTTGTCAACAACTGTATTAGTTTGAGCTGCCCTGACTCTGCATGATACCGATACTTTTCATTACTAGGATGTTTTTTCTTTTTAACTTCTTTTTAATAAACAGCTTATATGTTTGGCCAGGAAAGGCAAAACAGAATTTCATGGTACACAAGTATATCAACAAATAAAGATTCCTGCCTCCCCCCCTCCATCCTAAAGAAAATCAAAAAATGCATACAGTATTTAACTTGTATTTTCAACTTGGCATTCAACATGTGTGCTTAAAAAAATAAGAATACAAGGGTTTCTTTGCCTTTGGACAAGTACAAGTACCCGGGTGTCCATATAGACAATAAACTGGACTGGACTAAAATCACAGATGACATACAAGAAAGTTCAGAGCCGCCTGCTCTTTCTAAGGAGTCTCTGGTCTTTCAACGTCTACAGAGCCATGTTGCAAATTTTTTTATCGCACGGTGGTGTCCAGTGTCATCTTCTACGCTGTAGTGTGCTGAAGGCAGCCGACACTAACCGACTTAATAAGCTCATCAGGAAGGTTGGCTCTATCCTGAGAGTTGAAATTGACTCATTAGTGGAAGTGTCTGAGAGGAGGATGCTGAAGAAGCTGCTCAGTATCAGGGATAACGCCTCTCACCCCTTGTATACTGTACTGAGGTCCTACCCGAGCAACTTCAGCCGTTGACTGAGACCACTGAGAAGCACCATAGAAGGTCTTTCTTACCTCTGGCCATCACTCTATAACTCCTCCCCTTTCTGCAAGAAGGAAACCTAACAGCAATGAAATCAATATCATGTTTCAAGTGAATAGATGTAATGTTGGAGCCTTCCGGCAAAAGAATTTCCTTCAAGAATAATAAAGTTCTATTCTATTCTATTTAACTTTTTGTTTGCATAAGTATTATTAGATTGAATTTATATTTTTTTACCCTATCACTGATTTGCTTCTGTATAAATAAACAATGAAACACTTGAAAGATGTGAAGGCCATGTTTTGCTCATAGAGGCATCCCCGGTCACAATATTGGATAATTTGATGCATACTCTTAAGGTCATCAAAGGGTGCTTGGAGAGATTACATTTTCAGACAGACTTCAGTTTCTTTTGCCATTTCAGATAACTGAGAAAATTTGTTCAAAGATCATCTGCGGCAACACTAGCATGAAGTTCGTAGAGGCGCAACTAGAACGCGGTGAAGCTTGGCTTGAGAATAGGAATCCACTGATGAGCAAAAATCCAAGGTATATACCTTTTCGGGGTTGATTGTGGATGCTGATGGCTTGGGTCTGGTACTGGCCATTGTCTCTTTGCACACAAATGAGGTGGGAGTCCGCTGTCTCGTTAAAGCACGACCCAATGGCCAACACATGCTCATTGGACTTATTCAAAGCTTTCATCAGCTAAAGTGGGAAGACGTAGGCAGTGTTGATGAATAAAAACCTTTGTGATACAATCATGAACTTGCGTATGAGGGTTTTTTACTTACCTCACTATACCCACTCGTTGGGATCTTTATGCAGGTCTGCTGGGCCTCTAGATCCACTGTGAGCCCTGGGACCGCTGGTAGGCTATAACGATAATTCCTAAAATCCTTATAAAAAAAATGGAAATAATGGACATTTGGAGGATACATATGAACCGCTGTGTCACTGTGACACTGTATATTGGTTTTGAACTAAATGTTTTCCTCACCACTAACAGTCTCATGATAGTGTGACCTATTTCTCCAAACAATGGCTTTCTAAAACGCACACTGTACAAAGGACATGGGTAAACTAGGAAAAAAAACACAGGGGTTACTGAGGAGGAAACCTGCAGCACTATGGATGCAATGTTATGGAAAAAAAACAGCCTTACATCTGTACTCAGCACCCAATCGCAGCATTAGACGGAGCGGAAAGGCTTTGGCCCAGGCCACCTCTGCTGTGTGGATTAACAAGCCGAAGAGGTAGGGCTGGTTTGGCAGAGGTAAACCTTGCAGGGACTGAAGAGTGGCGCATACATACAAGAAGCCAGCATGGTCGTCACTGCCAAGGAAACGACTGCCAAATAATGACAGTGACAGATGTTTCAAAACTTTACCTGCAGCAGAAAATGACAGGTGCATAATTATTGTTGTGACGAGATCTAAGAAAATCCCCGACAGTTCTGAGAATGTTTTCGTAGTAAGGATATCATATGGAAATTATCCCCTGCCCCCATAAGTATATCTGAAGTTTTGATAAGTGTAACTGTGACAGATTTGTTGCCTTTAAAATATAAAAATGAAATTAAACGGCTCTTCTGTTTAATACAGTGTGTGCGTTTTTGTGTGTGTTCCAAGGGCTGAGAAGGTCAAAAATCAAAGCTCCTCCCTCCCCCAAATAACCCAATGTGAATCTGTATTCACAAGAACCCATTTGGTAATTGACTGTAACATTTTACAGTCCACAACTTAGAGCAAAACCTCTCTCTTTTTGTGTGTGGCTCACCAGTCAGCATGTCCTTATATAGCTGAATAAAGTGGCTGAAAATATCTCTGGGGAAACTTTTCTCCTCAGGCTGGCACTGCAGCAGCACCACCACCTCCACCTGGCCCACAGCATGCATTCCCTTTGTTGTCACGCACCAACACTTCCTGTTAACATCTGAAACACAGCAAAATATGACTTAACTGCACTCCTTAGTTTTTCTTCTCGCAAAGAGAGTAGTAGCTTTGTCATGTAAAAGTAAACAAGGTCTGAAAATATTAATGCAATAAATTCTGATTTGAAAGTATTCTGTATACTGGTACACATCATGCTATGCAAAAAAGGGAAACAAATAAAAAACACATACAATTGACCAGCTTCACCATTGCAAGTAAGTTTGCATTGAGAACAAACACCAGGGGCTTGGGCCGACCACTCTCAAGTTCCTGAATGAGCAATATCTCAGAGGGCTGCTCTTCTACAGTGTAGTCTAAGAATAAAAAAACAAACAGCAGAGACATAGTCATTACAATATTCTCCGAAACTAATTTTGCTGTGGGATGAAACAATAAACATAGTAACGTGTTTGTTGTTTCATCCATCATTGAAAACAACATGCTAGGTAACTTCATGCATCTGCACTATTCATCTGTCTGGACCAGCAAGGTTGCCCCACATAACCAGGTCCAACTACATTACATTCTCAACAAAAACAAAATACAGGTCATTTTAAGTGGCATACAATTGACAAGGAGCAGCTACGTTCATAAAACAGCTGAAGAATAACAACCATACTCTTTTTGTCACAAGTACTGGTTTGTGTCTCGTGATTTATGTGAAGTGATTCAATTCCAATTTTTTTTAAATTTCCACAACATGCTCCTCATGAGTATGTGATTAAGACTGCAGCTGGACTCCTCATTCACAGGGACCATGTTGGAAAACTCAGAGCTAAGGATGAAGAGGGTAAAGTGGAAAAGACTTATCATGGACCATGGGACAGGTGATATTCAAGTACAAATACAGAAGAATATATCCGGCAAATGGTCTTGGGAGAATATCATGTTATTTCAACCTCAAGCAACAAATGTTAATAATGAGATGTGGCCGATGGATTTTTCTCATCCTTGAGATTTTCTCTCTAGAAGCATCAAATTATCAATATACAGTGCACACCACAGCATAGCAACTTATTTATGGGGAGTTTTGATGCAACTACTCAAGGTAAACTTTTCCAGAAGCAAAGACATACTCAGATAGGCTGGAGTCGTTTCCTTTTCTATGATTTGGTGTGTTGCGCCCTCTATATACCAAAGCCTGGGATGGCTGCATTTAACCAAAGTGTCAAGTAAAATTCCACTCAAAGTTGGCATTCCCTCCTGGCTTACAACAGTTTGCTTTTCTTCTCTTTATTCAAAGAAGGCCCCAATTCGTGCTTGTTACCCAAATACAAATATTATCTGCAAATATACACTGAAAATTACTTTATTTACTAAAAATGACCTTAATATTTACAGCAAACATTCAAAGGAAAGAAAACCCACGAGCTTCACTGCTTGGTTTCACATTCTGAGAAGTTTTTTTTTTAATCCAGGTAATCTCCAAAGGTTGTAAATTTGCCTCAACCCGACTAGAACCCTTTTAGCATAACTTCCCTCCCCTAGTTTCTGCTAATCAACTCTCACATTTGCATAACAAGCCATCATAACATAACCCGCTAACAACCCTGGCAGTTATATTTGGAAACTCCCCACAGGCCATTAGAACTGATGAAGCCTCTCGGATGAGGGGTGAAACGTCTTAGAGTGAAGAAATTCAAATCCAGTTGCCACAAGAGGAAGATTTTGACAAGAATTCCATTAGTCAGTGCGTAAAAGTATTCAGTGTTCTATAGTGTTTTTTGCTGAAGCTATACCCCATGTCCTTTTGATTTTCTTTTTGATTATTAATCAACTCTATTGTGCAAAGTTTCCCCATGGGTGCATGGATGAGCAGGAAATTCCCCTTTCCCAAGGCAGGAATGACACCGTGAAAAAGGCTAACATCTGAAAATTCCAGCTCCTACAGTATCATGAAAGAGGCCAGATTGTCTGAAAACTACATTTTTGAAGTTAAGCCTGAAGTTGAATGAAACCAGTCTTACCTCCTTTGACTCCAGTAGAAGTGAGTATGGGGGGCAGGCTATCTAAGGGGATAAGGTTGGCAGAGCTGCTGACTAAAGCTGTGGTGCTCCAGCCAGACGGACCACAGACCTCCTGGAGGAAGAAAGTCATAGCTACATCAGAATCAGTATCTCTTTAATCGCCAAATGTACAATGGACACAGAAATTTGTCATGACAGTGCTGCATAGCAGGGAATTTAAGATGAGAGAAAAAGTTCTAAGAAAAAGAAACATTAATTTAGCAGTAAGTAACTATAACATTATAAACACACACACACGCACACACACACACGCACACACGCATACGCACGCACACAGTTTGTGCTTTGAAAATGTATACAATGGTATACATGATCAGTCCACATGCAAAGAGGCAATACTAAGATTTATATTCAATTTCATTGATCGCAGCACAAATCAGTGTTATAGCGCGTTTATAATGCAATCACCCTGGGAGGCCTCAAGCTCCTCCCGATCTGTGGCGACCCCCTCGGACTTCTGACCGGTTTTCCAAGTCCTTGTGTCATTCCCGGCAAGAGCGTGGGTCCTTTGTTAGGAGTGGTTGGAGCAGACTCTGACTGCTTATTGATAAGGATTTCATCTGCAAACCACACCCTTCTCTTTCCCCTCGGTGGTGTCCCTGGGGAGGAGATTGAAGCATCCCTTGTGCATCATTGTAAGACGGAATCTGGCAGTTGTAACCCAAAAGAACACTTTATTTTGCTTTGGCTCACTTTTAATGAGGGCTGAATGACAGGAAACACAAACTCTGCCCTCTTTGCCATCCATATGGGAGAGTCTAAACTTCAGGCTGGAGCAAAGTGCACAGAAAATCTGAGGATAAATAAACACACACATGGTCACACCCCTTCATGATACAGTTGAATTGTGTGTTGAATACAAGAAAAAAATTGGAACTTCAAAATTCCTGACCTTCCCACAAGCACGGCAGTGGTGCCTCCGCTTTGTAAAGGTAAACTTGACGCCGCACTTCATGCAGACCTGTGCCTGAGCATCAGGGATCCAAACTGGAGCTACATCCCCCAGAGTGGCACCTCGATCCTTAGACAGAATGCCTGCAGGGCTCATCTGGCAGTCATTGTCGGGATCATCGGCTGACACTGCAGAATCCCCGACTGCTCCTTCCCTAGTGTTCTCCTCTCCTCCGTTAGCTATAGCTGTTGCAAAGTGGTTGTGGAGGTCCCCTGTCTCCTCATGAGAGTGCACAAAGACAGCTGCAAGAACTTCTGTGCTCTCCTGCTGCTCCACCGCACACTCTTCCAGCTCCTTCTCCTCAATCACGGAGTCCTCTTTTGAAGGGAGACTCTGCAGCGTCTGCTCCTCCACCTCTGGCAACACAGCCTCAGCTGGACTCAGAACAAGGGTGCTGGAAGACTCCTTCAAACAACTCTTCCCCCATGGCGAGACGGCCGTAACGGTGCAGCAACTGTCCTCCAGCTGGGATGCTGATGAGGGTTTCACAGGATGTTCGGATGCTATCTGTTCACACGTTGCATTCGTGTTGGAAACTGTTTCATCTGACTGGAACTTTGGTCTGATCTGATTGGAACCCACGCCCAATTTTGACATATCTCCATCTTTAAGCACCAGGAGACACGGTCGGTTGAGCCACTGGTGCTTGGTGTCCTGAAGAGAGGGATTGTCTCCTTCCTCTGTTTTAGGGAGAGCATTGTGATAAATGCAGATTGAACATCTGCAGACATAACATACCTGACCAGCACATGTGTGACACCTCATAGAATGGAGGGGACATGTGCTTGACAAGTGAGATGCAAAAGCATGTGCTGCCACCCAACTATGCCCACCTGTTTTCAAATGTGCTTGGTTAGGTTTAATATCATGTTGTCCCTGGCGCCGTTTGCTGATATGAAAGCACAATACTCATCTGAGGAATGGATATTAAAGATGGTATCTAAAGCTGAAATGTGCTCACCTCCCTGCTAGAGGCAGCTAATGAATGGCAGGTTTGTGCTTTGTTGCTGCATAAGGTCATAATATTGGCCCATCTGACGAGCAGTGGGTATATCATAATTACTTACAAACTAGTAAAATGTTTGTGAATTTTAACCGCTGCGACGCAATGGATCGGTCCAATTCCAAAGGAAGTGATGCAAGTGGTTCTAGTATTACAAATAACCACACTTAATTCAATATCATGTACCCTCTTATCCCTTCATGAGTTTTTAAATTCGTTTTACGCTGATTCCATCAAACCGTTGGACAGAGAGAATGAATAATGCAGTGGTGCATTATGTGAATATTTGCCGCATTAAGTGTTTTGTCAGAATATGGATAAGAAGTGTGTGCGTGGACTGTCTGTAACGGGATGACAGAGTTTGGGCAAAGAAAATAAAATATGACAAACGGATCGAAATGTGCATTCGTGAAACCGGCTCGTCTCCGGATTACAACTGCATTGCAGTTAATATGCCAGCGATCCGGACCGCTAAAAGTGAAATATCGGTTGCGTCCTGCCTGCGGCTGCACGGAGAAACGCTTCGCGGGACGGTGACGCAGTCGGCACACGCAAGTGTGAACGTCGAATCGCTTTGGCGAGCGCCGAGGTCGCCAATGCGACAGCGGGTCCGCATCCCCCCCGGATTTCCAATTACATCAGATCCAGCGGGACTCTCCAGCCCGTATTGTGGGGGAAGCAGCCGCCGGACCCGGATATACCGTTGTCGGTGTCTGGACTCACTGGCTGTGCGAAACGCCCCCCGCGCGCACGCGCTTCGGATGCTGCGGACCCAAGTGCGCGGAAATAAGATAAATAACTAACCAAACAAACGGAAAGCTGTGTCAGCGATTCACCGCGAAGCAATAGCGAGACGCGCAGCATCAGCATCCCCGCCGTGGGGGAAGCTGTGATTGCGGGTGTTTTTTTTTTCCGGCCCGATGAAACCGGTGGGTCTCTCACCTTCTGTTATGGACCCTAGAAGACTCTGGTTCTCGTCATCCCGCGCAGAGAAGAACTTGTGAAGCATGTTATTCCTGTCACATCTGCGCCCGGGATGACGCGGCAGCGGCGGCAGAGCTTTTGCTCCCAAGCAGAGGATGAGGTGTTTTTTTTTTCTTTTGACGCTGCTCCCCCCTTTCAATCCCTTCGTTGTGATCTCCCTCCTCCCCTGTGTTTCTCTGCAGCTCTTTGAAGAAACTCAAGAGGTATGCAGAAACGTACCCCCCCGGACTGCTTTCCATCCAGCTTGCAGGACAGGGCTGTGATGCAAGTCGATGCACAACCAATGACAACTGAGGAAATCTCCGGGGTGGGGGTTGGGGATTGGGGCGCAAATGAAAATAAATAAATGGAATATAAAAGGGAGATTTATTTGTTCACTGAACTGCAAAATGAAATCCTGCCCCTGCAGTTTTTGGGGCTTTCATTGACGTAATTTGTCAGGAACCACAGCACTATCTAAAAATGTTAACCACCTTTAATTTGTATCATAAACAAACAAAAAGTCTTAAGACAGATTTCAACAACCTCTGTAATCCTGACCAAGATGAACTGAGTGACTCTGACAAATGGAGGGGGGGGGGTGTCTTTTACATATAGTGCACAAGTCAGTGACTCAGACATGTGGCGAGGGGGGAATGTTTACAATTTGAAAAGTCTCTGGGTGGTGGGGATTGATTTTGATAAATCTGGATGAGTAGACATTGGTAAGCATCTCATTGCAGTTCAGTCCAAGTGTGCAAAGGGCACCATGTGTCAGTTTGCCTCGTTCTTTGAGGCTTCGTCAAAGTTCCCCACCAGATCTGCAGAATCAAAAACACAATGTCAGTCAGTGAAAAAAGTTATAGTGTTCACTTTCTGCCCTTCCGCACAGCGGCTCAAGTATCGAAACTGTTTTCAACATGCTGTCGTGATGTGACAGATAATGCAATATCTGACATATAAAAAACACCATACCTGGAACGTCATCATCCTCTTCCTCAATGTCCTCAACCTTTGGAGCTTTGCTGTCCAGAGCTGAAATTAAAATACATATTATTTTTAACTATATAAAAATATTCAAAAGAAGGGGAATGGGGGGGGGGGTCAGCTTTGGTTTGAATATTATATGAGAAATATTTTCTAGTTTCCCAAGATAAAGATAATCAAGCCTAATCAAGAAAAACTTGTGGCTCAAAACAGGAAGGAACTTTGAAATCCATCAATCAGTTGAATTTATCAAGTCAAAATACACCCAAGGAAAATATGAGCTTCAGGTCAGGGGTTCACAGATAGTACCTAGACAGCAAAAGAGTTTATTCTGATCTGTGTGAGCTTCCTTGAATATTTTGTCTGACAGCAGATGAAAAAAGTTAACTTAAAAACAAACAAACAACAACTTAAATATAAATAATGTAAACGATTTGAAGTATTAATAGCTATTCTGTCATCTACAGAACATAATTTCAATAAATACTTTTGTTCAGTTTCTTGATCTTTTCAACTCTTCATGTGGCTTATCAATTTTGGTGCTTTTCCATTATTTATACAGATTATTTTTAAGTATTCTGTATGTGCAATAAATAAAATAAATATTATCTTATAAATATTTATTATACAAATATATTATTAGAGTTGTATTCTTTCCAATTTCACTTTCATTTCTGACCTTTACTGCTAAATGTAAGTATTTGACTACTAAATTTTGCAACAAGATATTCTGTTACAACAAACTACGTAGTAGATCTGGATATTCATCTATGTTATCCTGGTTAAGCCAAACAGGCACAGAGAACCGATGTGAACATTCATCTATCCATCTTCTACCGCTTCTCCTGCACTCAGGGTTGCAGGGGATGCTGGAACCTATCCCTGCTGTCATTGGGTGAGAGGTGGGGTACACCCTGAACTGGTCGCCAGTCAATTGCAGGGCCACATACAAAGACAGACAACATTCACTCACTTGGTCATTTGGGGCAATTTTCCCATTTTTTTTCCAATTAACCTGCCAAATGTCAACCTTTATAAAATGTAAGCATTTCCTTTTTGGAAAAATCAACACTTTATTCATATAGTCAGATGTTTTTGCCCATAAATGAACTTAGTAAAACCTATGACATCATGTAGCTATGATGGCCACATGATTACTGTGTTGGTGTTCTGACTGGACAGTGATAAAGCCCGTCTTTGGTCATTCAGCCTTAAAAACATGATCACAGTAGACAATTGAGTAAGTACAGTATTGTGACAGGAACACTCTCTGTTAACATGAATTTAAACATTAAATGACATAAGTCCAGTTCTTGTTAAACCCACCTTGCCGTGGGAACTGTTCCGCCAATTTCCTGAGGCTACTCAGGCTGTCTGCTCCGAGCTGACTGAGGATGCCAGGCAGCATCTCTGTCAGCTGCTTGGTCTCTGCGTGACCCGTAATAGCAAAGGTGTTTGCGGACAGAGATGCCTGAACTTTGGGGTTGTTGAAGTGGATCACAGTACCATCATCCTTGATCATGTTGACCTGAGAAGAAAAGGCTGTTTCAGATCCTCAGGTTACTGCTAAAGGTTTTGTCCCATCACGACCTGAGATCTTAACAGATGGACAAAGGCGCCCAAAAAATCAGGGTTTCCCTGCACACTGGGAGTAAATTACCTCCTCAATTCCAGCAATATTGTTGACAGCCAACTTCTTCAAGGAACTCTGAAGCTTTTTGTCATCGGCGGTTGCAGTCCTGTGTATCACCTTCTTCTTTCTTCGTGCAGAGCCCTGAAACCAAAAAATAGATTTGATGGCGCGACATCAAACACTGTGCCCGGTATCATGCAGCACTGTGCACATACTCTCTTAGTGCACTGTTATTCTTTATTGTTTTGTAAGGCCATTCTACTGTGCGTCACATTACTCGACACTGCAACGGGGAACCTCTGTACAAGTATGTGCCCAGATCAAAAGTGTTATAAATAATTCATTTAATAGTAAGCTAGGACTGATAGCCCTGTCTGCTATTGCCAAGCATTGTGGGATATCAAAACCAGCTGTGTGTCCAGGGCGGCTTACCCTTACATTCCTCGACAATAGCATGTGTCTCATACTACTGGTTGCATTCTGCCATTTCTAACATACTTGATACTTTATTTTTAACTTAATCAGGCAAAATAGAACAGAATGTTAGTGGGGAATTTGGGATGTAGTTAAACAACATATCTACAGGACTGACGAGGAGTATTGATTCCCCTTTGTTGACAAATATGATACTAGTTACACAAAGTTGCTTGCCATCAAACTACTTACGTATTTTTAACAATATAGATAACAATAAATGGTATTTAAATGTGGAAAGAGAATCCACCATCAAACTGATGGTGGAATAACGAGACGGGAAGTGATGACTCCGCAACATGCAAATGTTTCATGTCAAAACAATTGCTCTTATGAGCGAGAGATAAGCTAAGTAGAGATTTAAACTCTTCCTTACCTTTCCTCCTATCCGGACCTGGGCTTGAAGTTTTGCCAGCTTTTCTTGATTCATGTTGTCACCTGCGGGAAAGTGGAAGAGTTCAGATAGACTCGTCGGACGCGCGTCCTACGTGCGGGAACATTAGCTACAGTAGCACCGAGCTAGCTAACGAATCCGACAAACCGGAAAGGAGGCGAGCACGTGGCGGATGAGGAACGTCGCGCAGACACGTCCGCGTGCGCGAGGGAGGCAACGCGGTTTGTTTTGTTTTGTTTGTTTTGTTTTTTTACACAGCTTGAGGCGCTGAGATGCGACGCGGGTCCTTTTTGCGGGAGGGACGCCCAGGTCACAACACCGCAGCCACTCACTCCACACACAAAACCCTCACACACATATAGCACAGTACACAGTCGAGGTCATGGTCTCGAACCTGCTGAATGTTCCACAGATGCATGCGGCAGGGAAAGATCGAGAAGGTTATGAAGAAGCGATTACGTCAAGAAGAGAATTCCATATGACGTTTTTCTTCTGCGGAATTGATTTAGTTGCAAGTAAGCCTACTTTCGCTCGAGGTCGCCACCTAAAAGACAAAGTGATTCATTACAATTGGTGAAAGAAGTGCATCTGTGGTGAAGGAAATTCGTTTTTCTGAAACAAGATCAGATATTCTTTACACTTAAGAAGGATTTGAATAGACTCATACATTTGTGTAACAAAAAAAGGCACCCTTTTTCTCTTGAGCTTCAGAGAATCCCTTATCTTTTTATATCCTGACTATTTGCTACCTTCACAAGTTTCATACAGCACTTCCTCATGAATGATCTGCAGAATTCATTCAACCTTGGGGTCTATAGATGATGTACAGTATCTATTACATTAATAATAAATCAAAATGAAATGTATTAATTGTCCTTCACCTCTTGAACCATAGTGATATCTGTTTTTGTTTCTTTCCTTGGCTCCCTGATGAGAGTTGTTCAATTCCTTTTAATCTGTGCATGTGCTGCACCCTCTGCAGTTTAAGTAATTACAGCATAACAAGGCAGTAAGCTTAAAGAAAATATAATCTTGTCTAAAGTGGTGCAAATCAATGTGCTAGGTTATTTCCATAAAGCATCTGATGTCCTATTTGTATGTGTATCTCTTCCTGAAAGGCAGCAGACTGGGAAAATCCGTTATCCTAAAAAATAGCTACATTCACCTTAGATAAAATGAAGCACCTTAAATTACTGACATTGGTTCACTTCTACTACCTTATCTATTGTGCTGGGTCTGTTTGTGCCACAGCTGCCAAATTATATGGAAAGAGCAATAAATGTCAGTATTAAAGATATGTGACTCAACTTATGCATCCTCTCAAAATTGAGTAGGCTAAATGGTTGTTTCTACGTCAGTACAAGTTGCAGTAGTATGCGTATTTCTTGATTTCTTTACTGTAATGAGAGGGCATCCATCAAAGGGGTCCAAATAAAAGCTGAGCAGAAGCTCTTGCCTCAAGGCAAACAATAACTGCTGGCAGATTATTATACACTGCTCAAAAAAATAAAGGGAACACTTAAAAAACACATCCTAGATCTAAATGAATGAAATATTCTTATGAAATACTTTGTCCTTTATACAGTTGAATGTGCTGACAACAAAATCACACAAAAATGATAAATGGAAATCAATTGTATCAACCCATGGAGGTCTGGATAAGAATCACACTCAAAATTAAAGTGTAAAAACAAACTCCAGGCTGATCCAACTTTGATGTAATGTCCTTAAAACAAGTCAAAATGAATCTGTGTTGCTTCCTGAGTGGACACTATGATTTCACAGAAGTGTGATTGCCTCGGAGTTACATGGTGTTGTTCAAGTGTTCCCTTTATTTTTTGAGCAGCATATATTTTTGTTAATCTTGACCTTTTTTTAAATACATTTATCAGCTTTCAATCTGAAAATATATTTAAATGTTATACAATTTTATTATAACTTAATATCAGCAAGACTGATTTGTGATCATAACTGCATGGTTAATTACAAATAAATAATTATAAACAGTGAGATTCTGGCGACACAACTCAGTCTACAGAGACACAAAGCCAACTTTTTCATCAAATCTAAATTTGACTTTTTTAAAGGACCACTCCTCCCTTAAACATATCCTGACACCATTGTATCAAAACATTCAGGCCATAACAATTCTCTTGTATTGTTCAAGCTGGGACACCTTTGAAGACAGGAAGAATAACATACAAACACAAGTACTGGAGCAGAGTATTACCATTTATATATGTATGATAACAATCTTGAATAGAATTTCATTACACAATATGAAGTCAACACTTAAACCAGACATCATGTGACGCTAGTGAGAGGTCAATGGAAGCTAGAGAAGAGGTTTTCTTTCAACAGTGTGAACATTTTATCCCAAATTTCTTCTTGTTGACTACTACAGAGGATATATATAAAACAAGTCATAACATACAATGAAAAGTGAAGTATATTTGGAAAAGAAATGTAACCCTCCTTGACGTTTTTTTGTACAAACTGACTACAAGCTGGGCAAAAACAATTTCTCCAAATGTCACAATCTTCACACTTTCCTTTTTTGTGTCCTTCAAGTGTCCATACTTGAAATGATTCAGACTGGGATTCAGGTGGTGGATCAGATCGTAGTGTCTTGTACCAGTAATCCACCGTGGCAGCGACAGTCAGATTGGCCAGCACCTAAGTTGCTGGTTCCCACTGAGCTTCGGAGCATGCTGCCCTGCCAGCGGAATAGCTTATGTGACTTTGACCCCCAGCAGCTTTGCAACAACATGACGATTTTCCTCAGAACAGCCTTCCTGAGCAGGATGTAGACCCAGGGGTCCAGGATCTGGTTCCATGTCGCCATGCGTACCACCATCAGCAGGCTGAGAGACATAGGATCATCCTTTGCTTTGGTGCTCAGAATAATGACACGGATCTAGCAGAGGAATGTGAAATAATGAGAAGCATTAAGAAAACCTTTAGCAACTAAAGCTATAGAAATGAATACGCAATAAAAATGGGAAGAAATTCAGTAGTGTAACTGATATCATAATTGAAGAATAAATGTATAACTCACTCATTAAAACAACTAAAATTACTTAACAGAGCAAAATGATGCAAAATAGGTCATGGCAGGTCTCTGCCTTATAATAATTGGTTGATTGTATTGATTGTATCATTTGGGATAATTAACATCGTCTCCTAAAATTATTTTCCAAAATATTGGCTTTTTAATTCAATGACTCCTTTAACCTGCACTCTGAATGCTATCCCAATGACTCACCAAAATAATACCCAAAACTAATTTATGCTGAATAATGTTCATTAGGACATTTAAGTAATTCCAAAACAGATGGCTTCTGTTACATTTGATATAATTTCCTTGTCCTCAGCAAAACATGCTGTGCTAATATAGACAAACATCCTCTGCTTGTGTAAACTCACCTGTTTTGATGGGAGCAAAATCGCCTGAAACATGAAAGCAATTAATTCTCATTTTGAAATAAAAACTTTCAGAACCTGATTGCTGTTTCTCAAGTCAAACACAGGAAAAGTAAGTAAACAAATAAATGATAAGAGGGGTTGGTAGGTTAATAGTGAACATCAATATTTCCAGGTGTGGTTAAATGTGTTTGTATTTATGTGTATGTGTGTGTGTGTGTGGGGGGGGGGGGTTAAACATGCATCTTAAAGTTTTAGGTAAACTGTTAGGTGGTCATCAGCAGGTTTCTATTCACAGGCAAAACCTGATTCATTACATAACAATCATTATGGAACTCCCAAGTTTGTCTCAGGTTTTAAATTTGGATTCACCATCTCAGGTTGTCACTTTTTATGTATTGATGACCAAAATGAATGAGTCACAACACTAGCAGAGATGAGTTGGACGAATAACAGCCACTTTTAGTCTCAACCCATAAGTTTTGTAGGGCAGCTATATGTCAACCTAATAGTAGTTTTTTCTTTACCTAAGTATCAAGTATGTATTTGACTTGTATTATAGAAATACAGACACAGTGAAGATGTTTGCTCACCAGTAATGGCCCCCAGCAAACGCAGGACACAAACATGATGGCCAACAGCTGGCAGATCATCTCTATGTGGTAAGACGTGCCTCTGCAATGATGCTTGCGTTGCATCCTGGACTGCAGCAGAGCACAGATGGTTAGAGTATTGCATATTATTGAAAGCAGCATGGCCAAGAGCCCAAGCAGGGAGAACAGCAGAGGCAGGAGCATGTCCAGCCAATCTTTGGGTTCCTCCATGTGGAAGAAGCACCAGCTTCTCGTGCTCTGTACTTTGTAGGGTCGCCACAGCAGCACAGGAAGCACCGCCACCAAGGCGGCCAGCAGCCAGATGAGCACCAGCAGCCTCCTCATGTGGTGCGATGCTAACCCGGTGGTGTGAAAGATGGGCCTGGTGACTCCGATGCAGCGCTCTACTGCCATGGCACCTCCATGGAACAAAGGGCTTAGCCCAAAGAATACCATGCACGCCCCAAAGATACTGCACATGATGCGGTGAGGGTCAAATGTCTCCCATTCCTTTTTGGAGCTGTAGACAAAAAGTACCAGGGAGCCGTTGATGAGGTGGCCGAGCAGGTCTGTGACCACGAGACTGCTGGCAAACAGCAGGAAGGATGCCTTTGACTTGATCCGGATGCGTTTGTAGGATTTGACCAGGATGAAGAGAGCGAGGCTGTTGGACAAGATACCAACACTCATCGAGATGACAGAGGCAGTGACCGACAGCTTCTTCTGGCTGCAGGTGTTGTTACTCTCTGAGGCTCCACAGGCTGACATGTTGAATGAATTCTGCAGAGGATTCATGATTAATAAGTGCTGTATGAAACTTGTGAACGTACCAAATAGATGTCAAATATTAACTTAGTTGTATTTCATTTCATTGTAATACAACGCAACAAAAGCAACAATAGTAATAACAAGACTGATTGCAACCACTACTATGACTATTACTACTGCTTCTGCTTATACAAGTACCACTTCTAGTGTAACTAGTACCACTACTGCTACTACTACAACAACACTCACTAATACTACTACTACTACTACTCCTACTCCTAACAATAATAAAAATAATAACAACAATAACAACAACAACAACAATAATGATAATGATAATGATAATAATAACAGGTACTATAGCATAATTTTAACATCAACTACAAAAAAACAACAACAATTACCAACGTCATCAGAATCCTAAAAAAAAAAACCCATGTATGTTACTATAGATATCAGTAAAATCTAAGCAAAACATAGAGGGGTTCATTACCGAATTTCGATACATTCTATGACTGAAAAAAATGAGAAATAAATCTTTATTTAAAAAAACATCAATTATCTAGTTTCATAAGCTTCCTCGTAAGAGCGGCTATTAATTTGTTTTCCTTTATGTACTATCGTGTGCATTTAATCTCACTACAGAAGTTGATGTCGCTGCTGGCTTGCGTGCAGGTAACGCCACCTTCAATATAGCACATGAAAAGATAATCAAATTAAAGCAAGCGTAAAAAAAACTTTTCCGTGTTTATCGCCGGAGCCTTACCTTAAATTTGAGCTCCTCACATACACGTCGCCATATGTTATCAAACTCCTCGCTGCATTGCTGTTGCGAAGTATCAATGGACGGTTGGTGTGGAGTAGAGCGGCTCCGTCTGTGCAACTGAGCCGTCTGAGCCCTGCTGGTGTCCACGGCGCAGTGTGGAAGAAACCATCTCTGAACCCTTCAAATAGATTACCAGAGGCTTTGGAACTTTGAAAGATTAATTTTCTTAAAAAAAAAAAATCTCAAAGAAGAAATTCCAAAATGTAATTTAATTTAATTAAAAGGAAAAGCTGCTAGTAACTGAGTGAGCAAATGTACATTGCACCAAAAATATTTGAGATCTGTCCATTTACCGGGTTCTTTATTAAATCAATGCATTAATGAGTAAATCTGGTGTAATCCAATGGGTTTCCAGGATTAGAAAGGGTTATCTACATGAAGTACAACTCTGAGTTTTCCATTGCAATTAACACTTCTCTCTCAAATTAGAACTGATAATGGTCAATGTGATGGTAATTAACATTTTTCATTTTTCATGACTATGCATGACTGGACTGCTTTGAGATTCACGATCACATTTAAATTTACAATAACCTCTTTGAGTTTTAGTGAAGATGAAGTACAGCCTGCCCAACAGGAAAATTTGATAATCTGTAAAAAAAAAAAAAAAATGTATGGTGTATGGTATGTCAAACTTGACATCAAACAGAAGGTCCCATTTTATACTTCAAGATTGATTTCTCATCATCCCACAACTCAGTGTGGAGCAGATCATCACAGGGAGAGTATATTTTTGTTTCTATTTCCGGTTCATCACCTACTTCATAGTCCTCTTTAAATTCCATTTTAGAAAATTTTGGTGCATCTGAAAACATAATTTGATCCTCAGAAAACCCTCCTCTGTGGTCTCGCTTTCCTAGTTATTTCTCTCTTGTGCTTGCTTTGGAAAGCAGGATTAGTGCAACACATGTAGACAAGAAATGCTCAAGTAATATTTGGCATGAGCAAAAAAGGAACTGTGATTGTTCAATGACGGATATATACTCACAGCCAGATCTTCCTGTGGTATCATTCAGCTTTCCCCGGTAGAGAAAAAAACATTTTTACAAAACTGAGCAAGTCTAGCTGCCATGGTATCATCTATTAGAAAACACCATGATCTGGATAACTGACACAAAGTTCTTTTTACACATGAAAAGTTAGTAGGAAATAAACAAGGGTAGGCAAAGCAAAGATTGTTTGATATAATTTCATAAACAGTTGATCATTTGCAAGGACTTCATAACACAAAACGATTTTCCGATGTTTCTTGAGTGAAATGCAGTCATACATTTGTCTTGTTTCATTTTTTTCAAACTCCTCTATTCTCTATTATCCTGTACAGCCATTAATGAACTAAATGGATTTTTATCTAAATTGAAGATAAAGTGATATTTCCACTGAACAGAAGCTGTTTTGAAAGTTTACAGAAGTACTCAAGACGCTCTCTTATGATTTCACTGCACCCTGGAGGCTCGATGTATTCCATTGTGCTAAACGTTTGAAAGATATGCTGATTTTTATCCACTCCTTAAAATGTAATTTCCTCTATAAAAGCTTGTTTGACAGAATATGTGTCTTATGTCCTCTACGGTCTCATTTCTGTCTTCTCTGAGCAAAGTAAGCTAGAATAAATTTGTGGTCGAGGTCATTCTAAAATCTTACGGAAGAAAAAGATGGCAAATTCTGTGAGTCATCAGAAAAATTCAACATATCCTCCGATATTTTTGTTTCATGAGAAATTTCTTTGCTTAAAAAGTAATTGTTTAGATAGGACTCTATATTTTGACCAAGTACTGTATCTAGGGAATGGTACTCCATCATGTATATAAGGCCTAAATTTTCTCAGTGTCTTCAAACAGTTTCTTCAGAACAACAATTACATCTGGCATAAACAAGAACCATTTAGTCATTAGGAAAACACTAATGCTGTCAAACTATTCCACAAATAGTCAGGAGAAGGCAAAGTAGACTTGATCTGGTGAACTCCCTAGGATCTACAAGGAAACTCATGAGGTTTTCCCTTCAAAGCGTGCTGCACCCTCTGAATTTTTAGCCTGGTCGAGAACATGGTTGTTGAGATGCTGAGGTCAGATTGCAGAGGCTCCTTTACTTGTCTGGAGACCAGCAGACGCGCACAAGAGAAGTATTCCCACACTGTCACTGTAACATCAGTCCCAGGAACCAAGCCTGGACTTTTTTCAGAAGCTCATCACGTGAGCAAGGACAAGTTTGAAGCCAATAAAATCAACCTGGGTGTATATACCAAGCATGAAGCATCATTACCTCACAACTGACAGAAGTTTCTGCACAAGACTGTTATAAATGTAATATCTGATAGTAATGTATTGCACATGACAGAATCTTTCCTAAAAGGTTTCAGGCCTCATTCATCCTGACCCCAACGTCCCCCAGGATAGTGTATCAATATATTAGCGACCTCTGCCGCAAAGCACTAGATTTAAGTGCTTTCAGAAGTCAGTTCAATTCAGCCCTCTCTCGCATGATTCACACTTAAACTTATTGATCTTGAGGGGGATTTCTTCCACATTTTATCTTGTTGCTTTTATGTAAATAATCCTACTAGATTATTTGTTGCCTATCATGTTGCCTATGTACCTCATTTCTGGAAATTTTTGTCTTGAAATTTTTATGATTTCTGGTTATTTGTTTTTTATGTAAAAGCAATTTTTTTTTAATTTTTAATGATTTAATTGCTTTTTCTAGCTAATTTCCTTCACAATCTAGGTTGTCTGTTGTTGAAGTTTATTTTAATAATTATAATTGGCTTTTAAGGTAATGATTTTGCAAATGATCTCTTGGCATTTTGTCAAAAATGAGAGAGCTAGTGAAAAGAATGGATCTGTGCAGAACAATTAATCAAAAAGGTAATGTCTTGCAATCTTTGGGAGGTTTACTGATTTTTAGATTCCAGGTTCCATTATGGTTCAAAACCAGGTGAAATACCATTGTTATAGCGATCACGAATGAAGGGCGAAAAAAACTACACACATGGGGAAGAAAATAATATAAACAGAAAATATTTATGAATATATTTCAATATGAAATGATGATTGAAAAATGTACAGAAATACAGAAAACACTGATTCTATGCTATATACAAAACCCTGTCATATTGTTGTGAGTATGTGTGTGTGTGTGCCTGTTTGTGTGTGTTAGTTACTGCAAGTTAGATTAACTGTGCTCAGCAGCAGTTAATCCTGATTTACACACAGGGTGAAGCAACTGTCACTGGACGTTCTCCCCAGTGCTGACAGGGTTTTCTGCATGTGTTGAGTGCCATTCTGCATCATGGATGACAGTTTATTTATCATCTTCCTCCAACCATGTACTTCACTCAATCAAGCAGACACATCAAAACATATCTGGACACCAAGAGCACAAAACAAGCCCCCTTAACCTTCCCCAGGCAGATGTTGCAGATTTGCGACAGCCAAATATCAGATTTTTCCTGCAACTACAACTTAATTTGAGCCTGAGAGTTAAACACCAAAACCAACCAATGGTGTTTTTCAAACTAATTTTTCCTATGTAAGACACAGTGATAGTGAGGAAAACCCACTCAGTTGTGGGACTGAACCTGGAACATCTGCAATGGGTGGCAGTGGGGAGGGTGAAGGACAAACTGGAGCTATACTGGACAATCTTTCCCACCCCCTGCGAGATGAGCTTTGGCTGATAGGCGTCACCTTCAGCCAACGGTTCATCCCAACCCAGTACACAACTGAAGGCTTCAGACGCTCCTTTGTGCCCATTGTCATCAGTCTGTGCAACAGGAGTCTGGACAGTACACAACTCTGACCGTCCTGAGGTGCATCTTTGCTGCTCCCACAATCTCAGTACCTTATCCTATTCACTACCACACCCATTCACATGTCATGCTCTACTCAACTGTGTTTCTTATCCTTGTTGGTCCCAGCCCACACCCATCCTGCCTATTTTTGTTCATTTATTTTATTCTTGTCATTGCTATTGTCACTCTATTTATATTGTTGTTTAGTTCTGGTTGTGTATTTTTCACCCTTACTGTTCCTTTATGTTGTCCATTATTATCCCTGATGTTGTTGCTGTTGTTCTTGTTGTTGCTGCTGTCTATTTATTTGTGATGTCTTGCTATCTTCTGTCTTCTATCTATTTACATTTCTATTCATTGCTATTTTACTGTTTTATTTTTTGACATTATAACTGTTACACTGCTGTGACAAAGGAATTTCCCTTATGGGGTCAATAATGTTTATCTTATCTTATTTTATCTTGTGAATAAAAAAGAAAGAAACAAATGAACAAATAGATTAAAAAAAACATGTGAACAAGAGAAAACATACAGCAGCAAAAAAACAGGTTCAGAATTAAACATGAGTTTCGTGGCTACAATCATTTCACCTTCCATGAACTGCTGATTTCTCCTGTAACTGCTTAATAGAGACTTTTATCTCTATTCCAGGTAAACCTCACTGAAGGGTTTGTTGGTTTCGTACTTTTAATAGAACCAAATCTGCTGACACCTTGAACAGCAAAAGAGGACTCGACAAAATCAATTATATGATGGTGTTACAGAGTTTAAATAGGAGACGTGTTCAAATGTGATCATGTTTTAATAAATTCAATGCTATGTCTATATCTGTCCTCTATAGCATCTTGATGTAAGGAAGGTTTCCTCCTCATTTGTGGCCCGCTAGTCCCTTATTTTTTCACTTAATTGACTTTTCACACAATTGTTGCCCAAGTGACATTACACGTTTAAGAATGGTGTCATATGTTCTGTGTGCAGTAATGACAGGCAACTGAGTACTCGTTCACAGGCCGGGAGCACAATCACAATCTTTTGTTAGCTGCATCAAATGGAGCTTCTATAATAGGCCTGAGTTCAGATGGAGTAGAGTTGATTGAGTAAGATGGGAAAATAACCCTTAATGCAGGCTTTTTACCAGCAGCTTCCTCCATCTAATCACAAAAACACTCCTGTGCCGAGATTCTTGGGTAATAAACGTACTCTTCCACCATACCTACTCGTCTTGTCCCATTATTTCTTCTGTCACAGTCACTCCATCTCTGACACTGACATACTAAAGGACTTCTCTCGTTTCTTACAATTTGTTCATGGAGTGGAGTTGTTGCCATGACAGGAAGTTCCAAGGTGCCCCAAAGCTATTAGTCCAACCTAACTGAAGAAAGTGAAGTGAGAAAAAACAGCCCTCTGCAGTTTGAACATGGAGCAGGATGGCTGCAATTCGCTTCAGAGGAAAACCAACCAGGTCAAGATATTCGACAATTAGTGGATTTTCAGACAGTGACGGATTTCTGTACCTGATTTTTCGCCAGCAAAGTACAAAACAAACGTTGATTTGTTGATTGCTTCTTGGTTCCCCAGATAACTGGTATACTTAATACAATTGACATAAACAAATTTACCCAATGGCTCATATGTTTATCATCAAAAAGCTTACATGTTTCAAATTAGAAAACATTTGCATATTTGACAGTGAAACATTTTGGCATGTTAACATCATTGGTGACCTTGCCTGCACTATTTTACTGATCCATTTCAAATATACACAAAAAAAAAAGAATGCCATTGGTCTTGTGGGTGTTTTGAAATTATCAAAGTATTGGATATACATCAGATTTCTTATTAGGGATGGTTTAACATATTAATATGAAAATAAGATTAAGACTGTCATGTAAGTTACTTTATGTAAAATAGTTAGGAGATTAAATCTGGCTCAAAGCAATCCTGGTTCAATTCTGACAGGAGGACCTTTCTGTGGAGAGTTTGCATGTTCACCCTCCGTCTATATGGGTTTCCTTCCACAGTCCAAAAATATGCAGTAGGTTCAATGGAGACCCTGAGTTGCCCAGAAGTGAAAAGTGAGTGAATGGCTCTATGTCTCTTTATGTGGCCCTGTGATGTTATGTGGCCTGCACCCATGGGGCCCGGCTTGGCTCGGCCCAACAGGGCAACGTGGATACTCCTTCCCATGGGGTCACAGGGCTCAGGTGCGATATGAACTGGCTTGTGGTTGGTGGCTAGAACAGGGGACCTTGGCACTCTGCAGAACCTGGCTCTAGGAACATGGAATGTCAGTGGGGAAGGAATATACCTGTAGTCGGACTCACCTTGATGCATGGAACCAGGTTTTCTGAGAAGAGTTAGACCCATTTCCACTCTGGATTTGCCCCCGGTGAGCGCTGGGCAGGTGTGGGGATATTGTTTGCCCTCACGCATTTTGGTGCCTACAAGTTGTGGTTCAACCCAGTGGATGAGAGGGTAGCCTGCCTCTGCCTTCGGGTTGGGGCACAGGTCGGGGAGGAGGTCGTGTCCTAAGTGGAGAAGTTTGGGTATCTCCGGGTAGCGTTCATGAGTGAGGGAATGATGGAACAGGAGATCGACAGGCAAATCGGTGCGGTCTGCACTGGGTTGTCCTGGTGAAGAAGGCGCAGAGCTCTCAGTTTACCGGTCAATCTACATTTCTACCTTCACCTATAGTCACAAGCTGTGAGTTGTGAATGATAGAGCAAGGTCAGAGATCCAAGTGGCTGAAATTAGCTTTCTCTGCGGGGTGCCCGGGCTCTCCAGTAGAGCTTGGGTGAAGAACTAAGCCACCTGGGATAGGCTCAGAGTAGAGTCGCTGCTCCTCCATGTGGAGAGGACCTAGATGAGGCGGTTCAGGCATCTGGTCAGGTTGTCTCCTGGATGCTTCACTGGTGAGGTGTTCGGGGCACGTCCAACAGGAAGGAGGCTTGGGGAAAACCTAGGTCACAATGGAGGGGCCTTGTCTCTAGCCTGGCCTGGGAATGCTTAGGGACCCCCCAGAAGAGCTGGTCCAAGTGGCTGAAGAAAGGTCTGGGCCTCGCTGCTTCAACTGCTGCACCCGCGACCGGATCCCGGATAAGAGGGAGACAATAGATGGATGGATGGACGGATAAGACATCCGGATTATTCATGTACAACTGTATAAATGTAAGGTTTTACTCTCGTGATGACGAAATGTTCCTTTTTTTGCTGAAGACAAGTTGAAAGGGCCATCTTAAATGGTGCGATAAAAAGTTAGTCTGTTTTGGATCCTGTTGAGGCAAAAAGGTTACTGCATCAAGAAAGATGGATATGCTAATATGTAAAAGAATTTCACTCTGCTTCAAACAAATAAGGCAAAAAAGAAAAAGATGAAGACCTGTTATGGGGATATTGTGTGCATTTTTCAGGATAATTTACGTGTAATTTAAAAAAATGAGGAGTTTAAACGGCAAACGTTCGAAAGCAATTAGATTTCTGCAACATATCACAAGACCACTGGGTGTCAGTGCAAACTCACTGGCAGAGTCCTGTGACAAATACAGAGCACTTATGATCAGTGCAGTTTTACTCGCATTGATTTATTGACTATATAATTCCTCACTCTAAGTGTCAGAAACTCGTAGTTAGTTGGCTGTTGGTGGAATCATCATGTGCAATAATTCTCCATATGTGTAATAGTACCAGTGTCATCTGTGCAATGACTGTTTCCTGTGCAATTTCCCTGATTCATACACATAAATCCTACATGTAATCATATACATGTACTTGTAAATGCACATGTATATGTAAATATATGTTACATATATTTCTATGTACCTTTAACTTCAATTTATGAATTTCATTTGATCTTTACCGTTTTTACTTTAATTTAATAATTCACCATTTTATCATTTATTTTTATATAGTCCTATATTGATTCTTCTCCGCTTTATTCTGTGAGCAGGGGCGCATTTTAACAAAACAGCAAATTCCCCCTTGGGAATCAATAAAATAATCTGATTCTGATAAGCAGCAGGTATGAAGTTATAGCATGGGCTGTATCAAGGCTGAGAAAATGAAATTATTAGTTTGTCCTAAGACTCTATGTTGGTCAAGATTAGAGATAAGAACGCATTAAAAAAGAAAAAAGGCAAACCTAGTCCATCTCTGCTTCCAAAGAAACATCTTTAAAAATGTATTGAACCTGCATCAAAAATCAGTGTATCAGCACAGTGTATCCGGTTTTATGGTACAGTATATACCCAAGAAATGCTCAGGACAAGGTTTAAGATGTAAGAATATTGCGAACCATAGCTTACCTAGTTTATTATTGAAATTAAGGAAAAAAAAAACATTGTAACTGTCAGAGCTACTCTATTTAACTCTGATGTCATTTGTACATTACATAAAAATAAGTCATGGTGAGATGGCAAGAATCCAATTAAGAAATTCTATCTAAATAGGCTATTTATAACTCAATTTCAATGTGAAAAAAAGTAAATTTCAGGGATGTTATTCATCTTTACAGTGACACACTGAATAATAGCATCACTAGTTTGCAATTAATCAAAGTGGGCATTTTATATCAGATCACCATAGAATTGATATTTTGTAAACCATTACTTGAATGTGAATGAAATGCTCAGGTATCTAAATTGAGGCAAACAATAACAAGAGCAAACATGATCACAATGTGAAAATGTTGATAAGAATTTGCATCCTCTAATGGTACATCCAACACCAATGCACATTTTTCCATTTGAACAGCAAAGTCCAACACCAGCTGTGGTCTGTTGCTTCTGGTGTCCAAGTTCAATGAAATAATCATTACATCTCAAGAGTGTGTTTGAGATAGCAATGGCAGGCTCATTTGCAGCTAGCTTGTCCTTTGAAGCCGTTAAATCCGACCTCACTACCTGAAGGGCTGGTAATTGGTTTGCAGAGCACACAGTCAGATTCACGCGAGCAGTCAGTACACTTTGCATGGCACCTCAGTTCCATATGGACTTTTCTCAGAGCGGCCAGAGTTATTAAGATTCCACCTGAGTGCAAGCTCTTGTGGTAAAAATCAGACGAACACAGAAGCAGGCAACTGTCAATGCCTTTTTTTTTTTTTTTTTTAATTTGAACCCCAAAGCATTATGGCACCAAATGAATTCTGCAGTGGCGTCCTGTTTTTTCCTCGAGGTATGGCTGAATACCAGTGGTTGCTAACCTAAATGCCGATGGGCCTGGGTCTGAAATGTTCAGGTCCGAATTGAAGAGACTACTTCCGTGTAATCAGTCGTATCACTATGACAGTGTCTGACGTGGCCCTGTGCTCAAGGGAAATGCATCTGGGGGCTCAGTCTGACATTTGGCTTTAATAACAGAGAACCTTGGCCAAAAGTATCGACCAAATGGGAGCCAGTTTCTTTCTGAGAGGCTTCTGTTTCAGCGCTGAAGAACTTTATTTACATGCTTCTCTGCTATTCTTCTCTGCATTTTGTGTGTAAATATAATTGAAGACAACTGTAGTCACTGCATGATATGCATTATTATAGTATTATTATTTACAGTAATATAGTATTATAGCAATGTGTCTGATAAATTTGTGCAGTGAACCCCAAAGTAACCACTATCTGATTCTGTGGCAGTGCTGCAGCTAGTTTACTCATTTTTTTCAACCACATGTCTCTCATATGCCACATTACTTTCCCACAGAATTAATGCTGCGTGTTGATGGAGTTCATGTTGAGATATATGGAGCCCTTGTTCAGTTCAGCTATAAATGCATGCCATTCACAAAAGCGCAGAGCAGAACCAATCCTCCTCAAAGGACACAGTGCACAAGGGGTAGGCTTGTAAGCCACCCACTGTATTTTTGACCACCATTCTCTGCTCAGAATGGCTTGGAAACAGCCTTGAACTGGCAAGAAAAGGGTAACAGCATCAAACATTTGTGAAAGTAAAGATATTTTCAAAAATCCCTGCGCAGAACCCATTTTGCTCAGCACCAAGCAGACAGCTGACAGATTAACAGATGAACAGAAGGAGCATTTAGCATCTACAGACTGCTGTCAGGAATGGATGAGAGGGCTGAAAGAGAGGAAATCAGGGATGGCAAAATCATGACTAAAATGAGAACTGGATCATTCATATTGTATAAGTAATCACTCTCGATGACTTTGCCAAGCACAAAAGGTGTGTTTTTATACAACATGTTCTTGCTTTAATCAAACGATGTTCAAATGGAGTATTAGCATCATGAGAGCCACTACAGTCTGCAAGCTCTTTGTCAATGACACTTGGGCAAAAGCAACATCATCTAATTTATTCCTGAAATTTCAGCGAATGCTAAGCAGACATATTCATTGGTAATTTTCTCATCAGCTAGTTAATCAATAGAAAATTAAACGGAAGAATAGTTCAGAATTCCTCTTTGTGAACATGTTAATTTTTCATGGCACCTACTGAATAGTTTGGGATTTGATTGGTGTGTAATCTTTTATGTAATTGTAGAGTATGAACCTCATCAAAGATGCCTTATTTCTAAAAGCAGTAAAAAGGACATGACCTCCTCAGCTCATCATGTGTTTCTATGCATATAAAAGGGAATTTATCTGTTTGAAATTTTAATTTATGAAAATGGATCAAAAGTGCAATTACTGCAGCAATTATTTCCTCATTGTCTGTCTGCTCACTGACAGCTCAAGTGTTTTTTAAGGTTGCTCTTCATGGAATAAAAGACATCCTTAACGGCTTTAATTCAGGAATGAAATTCATCCGACAAGACTTAGCCACCTAAAACACTGATGAAGCTTTGTGCTGCTCTAATTCTATTCTGCCAAGCCACTTAAGCAGCATGCTAGCCGGCAAAACAGTGGCTTGCTCTGTCCTGCTGCTGTCTGGTGCATTCATGTTGGCCAGAGAGGGGACCCTACATGCTGAAAACTGTCCACACACATATTCCCCACTTCTGGGGATCACGGCTGGGGTGAGTCTCAGGATCCAGTGTCAGTTTGAGTGTGCGAACTATTCAGACTGACGAGGGCAGTCCCAGGCTCCCATTCTGGCTGGTAAAAGTGGATGTTGAGAGTTCGGGCCCAGTTTGCAAACACCATCTTCTCTGTGATGAAGCGGTGGTGACTTCCACGTCTGCTTCTCTCATGTAAGAGATACATGGAGCATTCAGCAGACCCTGAAGGCTCATAGTAATGATATGGCACAGAGGGACGGGAGGAGGATCTTCATGGGAGGAAGAAGAGAGACAAGCAGAGCATGAAAAGGAATGAAAGATAGGGTGGATATCAAAATATCATGAGAATAATTATGGGATAGGGATGCAAGTTATAATAGGGAAGAAATGGGAACAGGAACAAAGAAAATGAGGGAGATCAAAAGAATTGGGGCTCATATATCAGTTCATTAAAGAAAATTACTTCATTGTTACTCTTTGTCACAAAAGACGCAGCAGGAGACTCAGCTGCTTGAGATTCACTTCAATCCGGATGCTTCTTCTATGAGTATCTTTGTGCTTTTGTACATTCAGAACTATATTTCTTTTATTTAAGTGAGTTAAGTAAGTTAAGTTATTTAGTGTGGGTATATGAAAGAGATGAAAAGTCTGTTGTAAATATATTCTCATCACACAAATCACGCGAGATGATTTTGATGTAAATACATTTCCTTTTCCTTGTCATTGTAAATTATCAAAACAAAATTCTGCATGACAACTAAGATGAGTATGGTACCAGCTACATTGCAAGGCGCAAAAAAAAATCTTAAATTCTCACTGTAAGAAGTACATTTTACATTCTTAATGCCACTACATGTTTGAAGATGTAATTAAAGAGGAGCGAGACATAATTTTTATATGGAAAGTTTTTTCAGTGCAGTGAATCAGGGTGGCAACAAAGCAAGCCTCTGTTACTCTTTATGCACTACTTGCCCCACTTTCACTGGATGTGCAAAAATCTATCTTAGATGTATAATTTAGCAGGTGAAACAAATTTTTCTCATGGAAGCTGTTCAGTGTTGTGTGTACATAAAAATAATCAGAACTGTGCTCGAAAAGCATCATATTTAAACTGAAATTATTAAAACCGCATTTTGATCCTTTAACTTTGACATTTCTATCTACGGTATCACACAATTAAGCAGACTTGACAAATACAACTGGCACAACGTTGGAAATATGATCAAGAACTCACCAGCTCTGTTTGTAATTTACTATGAATTAACAATATGTGTAAAGAAAAACTGTACCTGCAGAACTCAGGCGGCACCATGCCGTACACATTGATCCTGTCACACAGCTCCAGGGCTATTGCCATGGTGAACCACCCAGTACTCAGCCAGGAGTTGGAACTCTTCCTAGAAGTCAAGAGACACCCAGCATTGAAATCAATATGCAATTATCCAGATTCTAACTATTTTGATTTGCAAGAAGAAATTATTCAAAACCCAGCAACATGGGGGCTGAAACAAGACATGGAGGGTTGGTTAGTGAATGGAGTTTCTTGAATCTAATTCCAATGTGAAGTAAAAAGAACCCAGTGGAATCCCCCCCCCACCCCAGATATTGCATACTTTGAACACAAAAGCACATTAAATATAATTTCGTGAAACATTTACACATTTACACTGCATTTACACTTCCATGTGAAGTGATTGGCTGAGGTGATTGGAGTCGCCATTCAAATAAGAATTCCTCTCATCAAAATGTGAGAGCTTCCTACTCAAAAGCAAATGTGTTTTAAATGGACAGCTGAATCCATTAAGTGAAATGGCTTCATGTAGTTAGATATTCTTTTGTAACATCACGTTCGATTTGACTGTCTAAAAACACAGACACCCACACGAGACAAAATAAAAGGAATGTCGTGTACAAACAACCGGGTTTCAAATTCAGTACTGAGATACTTAAATATGTCTGTGAGCTTTTTGTTCTGAATAAAAAGGTTTTGGTGACTGTGATTCATGCTTATCTTTTCTCAAACTTATTTCAATTTGTTGCCTTATGAACTATTTACATCACTTTTCTTGTTTGGCAGTGTCATAATCTGATTTCAGAGCTTTTAGTGAGTACATGTTTTCTCAATTTGGAGTTCTTTGAGCTTTCAGGGCCAGTGTACTACTGGGATCGTATTGTAGTTTCATTAGACATTTAACTTTCTCTTAAAAAAGTCCCTATCCCTTTTACGTCAAAGTGAAATTACTGAAGATGAATCCAGTTTGATCAACTACTAAGCAGTCAAGTTAACAACACCTTGATCTACATTGCTGGCTGCTTCCTCAAAAATCATTTGTCACTGCAATCTGACCTTCAGTCAAAACATGACATTCCTAACTGTCTTGTGCTGTATGAGTTTTTGCATCTGAATTTGTATCTGTATTTCAAATTTCTCATATTTGTTATCACTTTTGGTCAGTAAATACTTGGTCAGTGTCTGTAATTTGTCTAAGAAAAGCTGGTGAAGTGTCAAAACAACATTCTTATTAAACAAAAAAAAATCCATTAAGTAAGCATCTAAATTTTTATCTGAGTTGGGGTAAAAAATGTTTTATTGTCAAAACAATGCAACCTCTTTTTTTAATTTAGTGTTCGCAACCTGTGCACATTCTTACCTATCAATCCCTGTTTCCTTCTTAAACATGTCATCAAATGTCAGCATCTTAATCCGGGAAATTATATAGACATGGATTTTGGGTAAAAGCTGCTTCAACAGCCGCAAACTGTTGTAAACATGACCCTTCCCATCCCTTCTCATGCAGCTGCTTGGTCCCCAGAAGATAAACACTGTGTCTTGGCTGGCATTAAGCAATTCCTGTCGACTCTGCAGCACCCGCTGCAGGCTGGAGTGGGCTATCACACGTAGACTTGTACGCCAGCCAACATCCTGCTGAAAGCCCCGGCTGGGGGCATCGTTCATACGGATGACACACTCAGAGCGGTCAATGTCTTCACCCCTCTTGCCTCCAGTGAGCTGACCAGAGCTGGTCACAAGGGAACATGTCCTGCAGTGCATTTTCAGCATCTATGAAGGAGGAGGATGGAAAGAAAAATATATACGTAGAAATCAGCTTAAGTGTGACCATGATCACATTCTGTCCTTGCAGTACTGATTCAAGAGTGGGAAGTCTGAAGCAAAACATATTTTAATGTGTTCACTACAAAGTGAAAAAGGCTTACAATTTTATCAGTTCACAAAAATCACATATGGAAGAGCTTTTGTAATAAATGTACTTACCGTATGATATCAAATACGTTACTTCTCATCATGTATTTGCAAACTTGACTAATTTATCGGACCTGCGGTGA
Organism: Fistularia commersonii; assembly: GCF_037954325.1. NCBI lineage: Eukaryota > Metazoa > Chordata > Actinopteri > Syngnathiformes > Fistulariidae > Fistularia > Fistularia commersonii. Next base: position 9,323,631 of record NC_141299.1, on the reverse strand, counting down.
ATTACTGCTTTGGTCTGTCTCCTCTCTCGCTCTCTCTTTCTATACTTAAAAAGCTCATGCCTGTGTGAAATAGCATGTTTGTGTGGGTAGCCTAAGTGTCTGAATTGATATGTATCATATCATTTTAATGTTGTTGTTTTTTTTACATGCAGTCATGTATATGACTTGTCGGTTGTCTCAGACACTTGTCCAAAAGAGAAATCATACGTCATAGCAGAGAGTAGTTTTAAGATTTTGTTGAGTCTCCATAATTGAAATTCAAGGTCAAATTGAGCCTAGGTTTTTCAAGTTGATTTTCACACATCTGTAGATGAATGTACTGTCTTTCACAGTATACTTGTGATTCGCTGCCAAAACCTGTGCCAATAAGCCACTGCCCTTTCCTCAGCTGAGTTCTATAGCCGCATTAAAACCTTGGTGCTACAAATGAGTAATGCTTACAAAGACTTCTTTAGAGCATTAAAAGAAAGACATTATAAACAAGCTTAAGGGATTAAACTGCATTCTATAGCTATCAAGGTCAGTTCTTACATGGAGAGAGCCTTGGTTTGAACTGAAGTATTGCTTCAAAGAGAATAAGATTCCCTGAATGTACAGCCAGGCTGATGTTCGTGAACTACATCACCCTTTAACCAATACTGAAGCATATACAGCTCTTAATGTTTTGATATCTAAAGCTGCACTGACAAAAGAAAAAATAATAATAAAGATCTAAATAAAATCCAAAAGTTACTATGTGAAGTAAAACAAGGGGTTATTAAGACAATGACTCTTCATGTTGTTAAAATTGAAAATTTAAATCAAGGTTCATCAAAGTTTCGCCACATCTATGGGTATTATCAGTTGACACTGACCTATGTCTGACTGACAGATATGTATGTTTCCAACAAAGAAAAACGTGACTCTTGATGTTTGGAATTGGTGTCGTGACAGAGGTTGTCCAGCAGAGCATGCCCTACAAGAGATTTTTGCTAATACCCCTCATCAATGGTAATGAATATAAGGCTCGTGTTACAGTCCAACTGCTGCCCTTACAGACACAAACTACAAATTTTATATTCATCAGTAGATTTACAATTTTTTTCCCAGCATCTCTGGTAGGGAGAATATCACCCAATATATAAAATCAGAATTTGCTTGGTACCAACCATCATGACTGGACCAGTCTTGAAATTCCATTCTCAGAGAGCTCCAACTCTCCACTGCTTAAATCTCTGATAATAATGCCTACAGTTGACCCACAGATTTCTTTTGAATTTTAATTTGGAGATGTGGGTCAATTTGCAAGAGTGATTGTCTATGAACTGTGCGTTCATGGTTTCTGAGCTTTTCCTAGTCTTTCGAAGTGTTGTTTTGCAAGACATTGAACAACAAACTATAGTGCCAGTCTTTAGTGGCTGTCTGCCTCATGCATCATCCACAATGGGTTAAATGCATTAAAATGCATTTTGGCAATGTTTTCTGTGTGAGTGACTGAATGGGACAAAATAAAGGCTGTCTTTGCTACTCAACCTTTTTCAAAGGAAGGCAAGCAATTGTATCTTCAATTATAAAGAAGTTCAAACGAAAGTTGACACTCCTTTTATCTTTTAATACCAGGATCGTTGTGCCATCTGGGTCCACACAGGATGTGACTAAAGAACAAGCTATTCTGTCAGGTAGCCTATTATTTGGATGACAGCAGATTATTATGGTTGATGGTTGGTGCAATGCTGTTCTTACGTTTTGTCAGTTCACCGTAAATACTTGGATGCAGGTATATTATATTCTAACAAATCCTCAGGATGTGGTTCTCTTCAATAGGAAAAATCAAAATATTCGTCAAATCAGAAAAAATGCAAAGTACAAGGGAAATTTTCTATTTATAAACATTTACTGTAATGCTGCTGATCCAGTACATGTTTTTGTTTAGTCTTTTTTGACAATTGTGATTTTCAAAGATGAAAAGGGGCTGTTTGAAATGAGCAAGCGGACAGCAAACTATTATTATCATTGTCAACCCTGACAAAGAATGACATTGACATTCTGAATAGTGCTCTGAGCCTCATGAACTTTTTGATCCTGCTGTAAGACTGTATCAGTGACGTGCAGTCAGTAGAGGCAGGGGAGGCCTGTCCACATCTGTCATTATGGAAAGAAAAAAATGCAAAATGAAAAAATAAATTAAATGGTCATATTTATTCAGTGATTTGTACTATAAAGTTATTTTCCACCATTATTTTCCACCATTTTTAGTTATTTTTTTTTAAAATGGCTAAAAAAAAAATTCACATTTACCGCTCAAATTTGAGTAATGACGTGCGGTGATGATGTCAGTGCCTCACCAGCCATGAACCTCACCACACGTCACTGGACTGTATGTCTTTGCACATATGTGTGTGTATACACACACGGGTGATATTACCTCTGCCAAACTAACTTTTCCATGTTTATAATACCATCCCATTATCACTTTGTTCCACCATTGAGTGAATGCGTGTAAAAGTATGGGCTTTATATAGGCGTGTACATGGTTGTATTTATGTGCATGTCTGTACATAATAAAGCATCTGCGGATATCTATAAATCTTCTGATGTGGAGAAAAATAAGTGAAACATAAGTTATATATTCATGTTATCTGCTAGTAGTCTGCAGTACCCAGGCAAACTACCACTCAGCTTTGGCGAGAAGTATTTTCATTCCCCTCAACAACATTGCCCAAAAGAAACCATTTCTCGCTGGAGTGTGTTTGTGCTCTCAGATAGACGTTCTCCCTCTATAAAAGGTAGGCTGGAGTGAATTACACACCTCACTGCACAAACACACCCTGCCTGCCTCAGCTGTATGAAAAAAAAAAAAACTCAGTCCCTCAGGGTTATTTCTTCTTTGACATAAAAAGATACATTTCCCCGCCAGAAAAAAAATTACCCCCAAACAACTGTTAATCAAGTTAAATAAGCTAGATTGAAATGCTGCAGGTTGTGTTACAGCTGATGTTGTTACATTTTTTTTTCAACTGAACCAAAGTTAAAACTCACAGCACTGGGCATCAAATGCTTGGATGACATCTAAACACGAGGTACTCCCACAGTTCAAAAACATGCAGTAGGTTAATTGGAAAAAAATTGGGAAAATGACCTGAAGGAGTGAGCGAATGAATGATTGTATGTCTGTATATGTCGCCCTGCGATTAAATGGCGACCAGTCGAAGGTGTACCCTGCCTCTTGCCCGATGACAGCTGGGATAGGCTCCAGCATCTCCCGCAATTCTGAGTGCAGGATAAGCAGCAGAAGATGGATGGATGGTACTGGATTAGTGTTCCTGTCGTTGTAGACCGCAGTGAGATAAAGACAAGTGGAATAGTGAGGATGAGAGGAATAGCCCGAAATGGAAGTGGGACAGGAGATGAAGTTGGGTTTGATTTGAGTCTTCTGTTTTGTCTAGGCAGACTGGACATTCAGTGTTTACATGCTAAAGCCAAATTACTCTATTGCAAGAGATGATACTTTACTATATATATATATATATATATATATATATATATATATATATATATATATATATATATAATACTTTATCATATATGTAATGTCTTTCATTTGAAGGCTCCTTTCTTGAAACTTAAGGGCACCATATAGACATGTACACACAAACAATGCACACCAAAGACAAGATGACACAATTCACTATATAAATCATATATATACATATGTTTGTTTGTTTGTTTGTTTGTTTGTTTTTTAATAGATTGGATATTTTCTGTTCTGTTTTATTCAAGTATTTCATGATTTATTCATTTTGCTCTTCTGTTAAATGGTTCCCAGGACTATATTCTGTTTGTGAGGTGAATATATATTTGTTAATGATTTGCAGGCAGTACTGTTGCCTATTGCATATTCTCATATTTTTTGACAATATCTAAAGAGAGCCCTCGTGAAGACTATATAATTTAGAAAAACAGCTCCAAATAGTCAAATAGTATAAACCTAGACATCATGCGCGTGTGTGCCAGGGGGAGGCAAAATTGGGTTTTCATACATTATTGTGTTGTTATGGAGGATGTGGGTTATTTTGAAACATATAAGTGGTGTTCTGCTACTTGTGTGTGTAGTTAAGTAAATTGGATCTGATAGCTGGCCATACTGTTTTTTTTCAACTCTGCCTCAGGAATTGAAAAAAAAAATGCAGAAGTATACATTAGTAACTGAAAAATGTCTGCAAAATAATAAGTGTGTCCTTGACAGTGCCACAAAGCTTGACAGTGCCAAGCTTCTAACAGCTTGGTGTTGTTTGAAAACATATATTTGCAGAGAGGGGAGGTGTTCATACTCTCTGCGAGACAACAATAAAAGACAGGCAGTATGGCAGTAATACCTTTGTCTGCGTCAATACTTGAATATCTTCAGAGCAAAGGAACCAAATTTTACTCATTATGAACCCCCTCATTATGAACCACCTGTGTGTTTGTGTGTGTTAGTGTGTGTTAGTGTGTGTGTGGTTGTGTGTGTGTGTGTGTGTGCGTCTGGCGTGCGTGCGTGCGTGCGTGTGTGTGTGAGTATAGATGTACAAATACAAGTTACATGTCTGTGCTACATTCTGTGTGCTTATTGTGCATACATACACAAGTAATTTAGTGTATGTGTAAATGAATAATCTGAGACACATGGTTTAAAGCACATTCAGGGCAAAAGACCAGGTTAATGGTGAAAAAGGTTGTCATTGGTCATTTAACTTCTTTTCAACTGAGTGAATGTAAAATGCATGCTTGCATATCAGCATGTGACTATCTAAAATATTTATACTTTTTATCTATTTAGATATCTATCTATTTTAGAGGTTTAGTACTGCTTCCTCTGATTAGATTATGTTTCTCTATTATGGATACATTATTACGGCTTCTACTGGAGGAGGACTATCTTATGTTTGATGGATTTTTAGTTTAGCCTGAAGGACCCTTTTTGTATGTTCTCCCCGTGTCTGTGGGGGTTTCCTCCCATAGTCCAAAAATATAGTTGGTAAAAATGGCCCAGATGTGCGCATGAAAGAGTAAATGGTTGATTGTCTGTTTATGTGTCTGCAATTGGGTGTAAATGGTCATTGGGTGTACCCCATCACTCGCCCGATGGCAGCTGAGATAGGCTCCAGCTTCCCCCGCAACCCTGAGTATGGTAAGCGTGAGACAATGGATGGATGAAACATGTCAAGATCATGACTCATGATGATGTGTTTGGAGATTCTAGTTCCTAGTGATTCAGGTTGGGGCAAGTGCAGCATGAATCACCACCAAGCTACTGCCTCATTCAATGATGTTTTAACGTCTATTGTTAGGATTGAAATTAATTATTTTTGAATGCTGGACAGGAGAAGGACAATCCTGGGCCCCCATAAAATCAAAATGGTGAGGGTAAAACAAAACATAGACAACGGTGGTTGTATTATGTGTCTGGCCTGGAACAAACAGACTACGCCGGTAGTAAGATTGGAAATTAAGGGGCATCTACAAGCTAGCCTTCAGCAACAAATTGCTATTCTGAATTTGTTTCCATAAGATACTCATGTATTTACTAATCATGTGTTTTAGTTAAATATTAATGTACTCTGTCTTTCTTATCTGAAATATCTGAAATGCTGAATGCTTTATACCCTGTATCAGTTGGGTTTGGTTTTATAAATACCTAAGTAAACAAAATAATGTGTTGAGACCCTTAGGGCAATGTACTTGCAAATCATTATTTCAGCATTTAGGGAATTTGACAGGAAAAGACTGTATAATTTAGATTTTCAAGCAGTATGCAACTAATGTTTGGGAGCTCATTTGGGTGTAAGTGCTGGTACTCTGTGATGTTTTGCGCAGGGTGGAATATGGTGTGAAGAATGAAAAATATGGCCGCTTTTCCCATCCCAGACAAATTATTGCCAGCAACTAGACACCCAACTCATCAGTGTGATCCTGTTCATCTACTTCCCACGGGACACCAGTATCATAATTGCTCTCAGAGTAAAACCCATCAGACAATCTCCAATGATGCACCATAAATTCCATCTAGTCCCCAATGCCCCGGCATGCTCTTTAGACATTACTTTTTTTTTAGGAGTGTACTTAACACAAACAGACAGGAATGGCTACACAACATACAGTGTTTTTGTGACTCTGTAATTCAAGTCTAATGTCCTTCTCCAAAGACAAAATGAGTTATCACAAAATTATGAATCAATTATATGTTTGGGTTTTCCAAAAAATGTTTGATTACATTAATGGGTGAGAAACATTTTGTAATACAAGTTCAGATGGACAACATTCGTGACTCACTACAATACATTATCTTGTTGGAGTGCTACCATATATCATCATGTCTATGAATGTAATAATATTTTACCCTCATATTATGTTAAGGGTCAATTTGACCCATTGGGTCAATGGGTGAAATGGGTCAAATTGACCCTTAACATAATAAGAGGGTTAAATAATCAACTTTTCCATATGTATTTTTTTATTTCCTTCCATATAACTACTTAACTACCTGGCTTGTTAAAACACATTTACATGAATGTCTAGTAATTGTATAGTACCTTTTAAATTAATTAATTAATTCAAATAAATTTAAAGCGATTTTTGTGAATGACTCCTGATAAACATGGTTCACTCAATGAACATGCAAAGTAAGTGACACCCCCAATGCCTCACTGTTTTATCGTCTTCCTCATTTTTATAAAACAATTGCACTGGTTGCACAAGAGATTAAGCGTCTTCAATTTTTAGCAGCATAATCAATATCCATAGTTAAAAAATGAGGTGGATGACAAAAAAGAGCCACGAGTACTGGCATTTCAAACTTGCAGGCAAACATTTAAGTATACAAACAACAGAAGGTAAACATAGAGGCATAACTCTATTTGACCACTGTTTTGTCAAATCTGCCTCCTTGCATTGAGGTTGGTTTTACTCTTATAAATATCAGTGTTTTATGCCCTATTTCCTCCTTTATTTTGTGGCAGTTTTTACCTTGCTTCCCCTTTGCTGAACTTTTATCTGCTGGTGCTCACAGTTTGTCATAGCAGTGAGTTAAATGAGTTATTGTTGATCACTATTATACCAGTCACTGTATATTTTCTAAAATGATAAAAGGAACTGCGATGAGAAGTGGATTACATGGTGCCTGTGGTGTGCCAGTTTAATGGGCAATTAGATTGCAATGACAACATTGGATCAAAGTTCTCCCGGTGAATCAAGTTGTAATCCTACTTGCTCAGTTTCCAACTGAGGGAATAAAGGGTAAATAATGACAGCTCCTGTCTCCATCTTCATCCTTTCAACTTCAAATACAGGCAAAGTGAAAACAGCATCTGAGTATGTTGCCTCATTAGCAGAAAATAGATGGGGATATGCAAAATACTGTCTGGCATTTTTCCAACAATCAGTGGAATTAATCTCAGTACCCTGCTATTTTTCCACATTAAAAACCTTCAAGACAACAAAAATTAGACTGATATCAGCAAGGCAAGCAAATTTTTACTAGCCTTTCTAATGATGCCTATTTCTTTTAAGCTGACTACATTCAAGGTTGTCAGAACACAGGCAGGCATTTCCAATATTATTCAATTTGTAATTTTTTCTAAATTAAAAAGGCTTATATTCACATCTCTGTTCAGGTAAGCTTTCTACACAGGCTGATACAGACTGATTCTACAGATAGTTCTTTAAAGGTCAACAAAAATCAGCAAAACATTGCAGAGGATAGAAGATGAGGAGCAAAAAATAAAAGGAAGCAGCAGTCTTTTAGATGCTCAGAGAAAAAATGTACAAGGCAGTCTGTGTTTTAAAGAGTCTATTCATGACATACAGCTCTAATTATTGCAGCCTGTCAAAGAGAACGAATATCCAAGAAGGACATCTCATAAAAACCTTCAGACATTGCAGAAGGCAGACAAGCATAATGAACACTTAGAGCACGGCTTCTCTAAACACTCATCATAAATGTACGCCACAGTTTTGATGTTGACAGTAAACAATTCAGCATCCATCACTGCTGTTTTCTTTCCAATGAAAGGATGAAACCTAAATGGTTCATCTTTAAACATTCAGCCACATGAAGCAACGTGGTCTTAGTGACTTATCTGTGAGATAATTGAGCAAAGCAGCCACAAACCACCACCCACCTTAGTGAAATCACAGGCCATGAAAACAAGATAAGCGCAGTGATATAAGCCATAAAGCCGGTCCAGCAGCCACATTAGATATAACTCTCCTAACATTTTCAGGCATCTCTGGCTCTGATGAGGGCATAAAATTTTAACATGTCATCGCCTTTGCTACAGGCTGTGTGTGTGTGTGTGTGTGTGTGTGTGTGTGTGTGTGTGTGTGTGTGTGTGTGTGTGTGTGTGTGTGTGTGTGTACATGCACACACGAGGGTTGTGCAAATGTGTGTCCTTGTGTCAGAGCCAAGTTTCCCTCCAGCAGCAGCAGTAGCAGCAGACCTCAGATGCCCCTGAAGGAAACAGTACAAATAATTCCACCCACTCCACAGAACAGCTCCACGGGTCTGCTCCGGTTAGTTGTTGCCCTGCTCTTTCTGGGAGTGAAGCCGCAGAGTTGCGAGTACCCATAGGAGGGAGGCAGAGTGGCACTAAGAAGTATGAAATTTCAGTAATATGGATCCAAAAGGAATTACCTATCAACCAAGAGGAGGTCAACTCACAGGAGATGTTCTCAATATCTACATAGTGAAAAATAAAGGAAAAAAAAACAACAACAACCTCACAAAGCATCCTTTTGTTTCTCCAAAAAGTTCATCTGGAAATTAACGGTTCTGTTTCATCGATTTGATGGATATAAGAGTAAATCGACCGAAAGGCCTAAGTCTTCAGCAAGAATCAGAAAATCTGCCATTTTTGATCACCGAAATAATACAACTCCCACACATGCCCCTGATCAATGTGCGCTTTGGCAAGACCTTCCAAATCTTTTCCTGCCCATTGTTGCTTGAAAAGAGCAATGTGATTTCCTCACTGCAATGCTTTGTTTCTTATCTTTCTCACTGATGTGAAAAACACTATGCATTCTGCATGATCTTTCTGCCGTATGTAATTCAGCCTTATGTCTAAATGTTGTGCCTCATGAAAGCACCATTACCTACGCCATTTCTGTTTCCCTGCTTTAGACATCATAGCAGTAATATCTTAACTAGCCACTCCAGTGAAAATCTATGCCTCCAAGTGATTTTGTCACTGAATATTTCATGATGGAAACATTAAATATGAATTGAGAAACTGTATAAACTACAGGATATCTTCAGTGATTGTACTTCTACATTGAGTTTGGCTTTCAAATTCTAAGTTACAAGACAGATTATTTGTCATTATTATAGTCTTCAACCAACAATGCAGAGGCTATATTAAATTCACATTTGATCTGAAAGCGTTTGCTGATTGAATGCTCGAAGGTTGAGATGATAAAAGAAGTCTTTGATGATCAGAGCATAATCTTACAAAAAGAACCGCGAGAAGAGGAGCTCTGAATTCCCTGTGAAACCAGGGCAATGCCCATTGCCTAGAAAGACCATTAGAAGATATACCCGTAAGTCAGCAGAATACAGATTAGGATGAGTTTGAATTGCATGTTTACTAAGGTGTAACAGTAATCAATATTTTCAGAGTCGGCACTCAACATTTTACATTTATGCTCAACCTACTGGTTTCACGTAGGGACATATAGAATTACCTGAATGCATACAAAGGAAGGCAGAGCAATTTACTCTAATACTGTTTTAAATCTGTCTATTTTGTATCTCCCCATCCCCATGAACATCAGTATCCACTAACTACACACCTCTATGTTACCATATACTCTAAGAATACACCCTCTATAATTTCCCTGAGAGAATGATCCCTTACCTTCGTTTTTTTGATTTTTAAATGACAACCTTTGACTTAACTTAAATCATATTTGATATTTTGTTTCTTTTAATGATATTACTACGACATCATTTTATTTGTAATTGTTAAATTCACATCAATATGTTCAAGCGGTGCCTATTTACCTTGCGATCCATGACACTTGTGACGCCCTCTAGTATTGATGATGCTGGAATCTGCAATGACTCTGGCTTTTTCACAGAAGGAGGACTGTCTAAATGATTGTAAGATAGTGATTGTAATGACGGTGTAGGTGATCTGTCACCAGAACTGCTGTTGTAAGCCAGCATAAAACAGGTAACCATGGTGATGATGATGATGCCACTTACTCCTTGGCACTGGAGAGAGACAAACATAATACAGACACATATAAACTTAAACCAACATCTAGACAAAAGTACATACCAATCACAAAACTACAGGCTGGTCCAGTTGAAAATGATCATGTCCATATGTGTCGTTAGAGTGGCCTTTATGATGACCGCTTTAACAACAGCTTTAACACGACAATAACAGTTGCACCAGACTGCAAATACAATGTCAGTTGTGCCACTCAACGCTGCAACATGTGTCAAAGACCCATGTCTGTGTGTATACACTTCTGTGATTACAAGAAAAAACAAAACAAACTACAAAGCATATAGAGTCTGCTCTCACTTCTCAACAGCATAAACACTCGACAAAGGCACACTACAGAGGAATTTCCTACATGCCGCGCTCATAATTACCACTCTTATCTTCATCTTCATTTCCCCTCGTTTGTGAACGCTGGGCGAGTCTTCATCCTATCCTCTTCAAGCACAGCTCTGAGAGCGTCTTGCCCCCTCTGCGTCCAGCACCGGGATCAGCAGCGCGTCGCTCCAAGAAAGCCGACGCTTCACTACTCCTCTTCTCTCATACTGTTCCCGGCAGGGACGCGCTGCTTTGTGCTCCTCATGGTCCTAAACAACTCATTTTCTACCTACGTTTCTAGGTCCATTAGGAGATCACGCACACACACACACACACACACAAATCTGTATTCAAATGCTGCACACGCACAACTCTCTGATGAGTGTAAAGAATGTTGTGCCGCTTAGAGGTATGTTCACTGACATCATAGCACATGGTGCCCAAGATCCTCGAAATCATTTGACTCCCGTGTCCCCAACATACCTGCAAATTGCCTAACATTTTACTATGCAACAAGAATAGATTAAAATGTCCAGAATGAGTCTATGACTAAACAATCCAACAGCTGGGATTGTCTAGTCATTTGCAGGCACACACTCTAAGGATTCAATTCTTGCGTGGGTTGGCATATGTATAATTAATATTCTCATGTCCATATTTGTGTGCTGCGCTACCTCATTAAAGGCTATACTTCGGAAAGAAAAGAGATTTTTCTTTCATGCCCCCACACAGAGATGATTTTGAGATTTGGGGACAGTCAAGAGCTATAAATGGGAAAACAAAGGAACATTCCCAATGTGATATACAGGATTAATAGATGCATTTGCTGTAGTAAACCATCTTTTTTTGTCGGTGTTGTTGTTTAAGTACATTTTGAGACACATCCTTTCTAGTTTGTCGCTGCAACCTGAGTACCTAACGCTTCTCATGGGAGATAGATTTGCTGGAAGCTGTAAAATAGTCAGGACGAGCTGGAAAAGATGGGAAATAGTCTTTTAATAGACGCCCTCTTGGTGGGAGCCATTGTATTTCTTTTCCAATATGTATTTCATCTTACAAGCATTCTTTGCAACAAATTGTTTGATGGAGCTGCTAATGAACTGATAAATAAATAGAATATTAAGGGCAGAGCAGATGCTTTAAAGAAAACCATCTGAGCTGACTGACATACTGCACCTTCAGGGACTAGCCTTCATTTACCTTTTCAAGACAGATTTTGTTTGATTTCAAACAAATACTTTTTGAGAAATAATGACTCTATTATTGAAAATTGAAATATTGAAATATTGACTTCATTAGTCTCTTATTTGAAATACAGATACTGAGGTTCTCATGGAACATAATGTGAGAGAACCATACAATAAAGACAGTCATACTAACACCACCTCACAAACTGCTAGAATATGATGATAATATCAAGCAAGAAAATAAAAAAAAGACAGTCATGGTCCTAAATTCACTTAGCTTGTGGGCTTTTTGGTGTTTGTAGTTATAAAGTCATATTCAACCATGCTTTGCAAACAAGTCTAAAATTGAGCCTGTAGAGTCAGGTCATTTGTTGGTTTGACACACCAATCAATATGACTTTAAATCATTCGAACATATAAATGGTCTCTTGTGTGAGGCTTCAGTGAAATATAATCATCATACCTTTTGGCGGTTTCTACCGTGAAATTAATGAAATCATCTGATACCAAATGCTGGTATGATCAGATGTAGACTTTTTAAATGTCATGTGAAAAAACACAGGAAACATGAAATGTATGACAAAATTGCTTAGACTTAAAAAATATTCAGTATATAAAACTTGAATTGCTTGCTGGATATTTCACATTTTACATTCCCTCGCTTTTTAACCACCAAAGGATCTTTGTCATCAAGAAGCAGTGCATCATAATGGGCCTCATCATCAATTCAGAGGATTTAGGTGGTGGCAGTCTGTTTGCTTTGATTAGTTGTCCTTGCTGCCTAAAATGTACCTATGAACATAGCTCTAGGGAGCTCACACCAACAAGAGCAAGGCAAATGTCTGAAAAAAACCAAACCCAAAAAAACAAACAGGTTTAATTAAGTCAAACACAGGCACCAGATGGCTGTCTGCTTATGTAAAGCCAAATACAATACAAGTGTATAATAATCTGCTCTGTTTGCGTATGATTACTGAAACATACTTTATTTTTTCAACTTGTTCCCTATTCCAATTGTTATCATTGTAGAAACCGATTTAATCACAGAAGTCAATGAAACTTTCTCAGCATGCAAGGATGTTTACTTTGCTGAAAAATAATTTCTGAATTTCTACTAACATCCCCTTTGCATTGGCAGTAACAGTGTTATTTTTGTTTTATTTTATTCAGGTGTCTATTCAAGTTCCATCCTAGTGTTCTATCCTTAGTCATCTTTTTATCTAATAGAGAAAATATTCCCATCTTCCTAGTAAATTGTATTCAAATACAGACACACTGAGTAGACCCCTAACAACCCAAAACAATCATAGATGCAATTTCTCGCCAGCCAATGTGTAAAGTGTGCTTTCCAGAATTCTGTTTATCCAACTGATTGGAAAGAAAAGTCCAAAAAAACTGTTGCCTGTTGACACAGTGAAGCTTTCTCATTGATGCTAATTCATACATTTTATGATGGGACATGGCAGCTGTGAATTTGTATTGTTCAGCAGAAACATGGCATATTACATATGCAGGTATTAGTAGCCAGACAAAAACTAAGGGCTTTAGGTTTTCAAAAAGCAACACATATCAGAACAGTTCACCCTTCAGCTATATCACTGATGTAGTTCAATCCCTGCATAGCAAATAAACCTTCATCTGGATGAAACACATGCTTTACTCAATCCATAAAGACATTGACATTTGCTTGAGCCATGTTCATGTAAAAATAGATATTGGATAATCGTGGGAAAATATAAATAGCATGAAGCTTTTAAAGCAACAGAAATCTTTGGTCACCCTGGGTGTCCTTTGGTATCTACTGCATCAAGCACTTGATTCCAAATACATCAGGCATTGTTGAAAATGTTAGAAAAACTAACAATACCTGGGGGAAAAGGGATGCAGGAGTGGTCCCATAAAAACCTCATGGTCATCAAGCTTCTGGGTTTAATACAGTGGTCCATTTTCTTGCAGATAAATCCACAGTTTTCATTCGCAGGGAATTATAGGGCACAAGACCTTGCAAAACACCATTAGATGCAAGTACATTAAAAAGTAATTTGTTGCAGAAAGAAATTGCTCTGCAAGACACAATTCTGTACTGTGCTGCACTTGGCAAAATGTGATTCTGACTCTGAGTCTGCAAATATTAACACTACATCAGCGTATGATCTGTTGCATGGATGTCAATCTTTTCGTAATGATTGGCCTTCAGCTGGTTGGTTATTATTTGGAACTATAGGGTACAAACTTACTTGATGTCAGCTTCACAATAAAAAAAATACAAAAACAGTATATTGCTTCTAATCCAATCATATATTAAAGCCAACACTTTTTGTATCATATATGCTATAAAGTAAACTGCCAGCTACAGCCATGATAATATTCACTGAATCCGTTTGGCTGAAGCTGTGGTAATGCTGCATGAGGAATATCTTATCTTGCAGCTAATTCCATCCCCAGGTTATTGTATATTAACGGCCTCTGCTGCTGCTTTCTTGCTCTTCATATTTAATGTTTCTTTTTTTAAATTTTCCAATGTTGAATCATTTTAGTCCCATTTATCTTTCTTTACTCTGCAGAGCATTGCTACACCTCCTAAAGTCAGCTCAATCCAAAAATATTACTCTGAATGAGTTTTTTAATGGCATAAGAAAAATGTGGTCCTGTATGTACTAATTACACATTAAATGCAGCCATCTGATCACTGGTGAAGTAATGATGGTTACAGAGGCTTCTCTTCTGAGAAATGAGCCGCTATTTTCTTGTCAAATGACAAAAAATATACTTAAATGCCCAGCCAGCTTTTAACCCTGTGGCCTATTGTCCGATTTGTATAATTAAACAGTGAATCATTTGATGATGTAAAAACGTTTGCTTACATATTTATACAGAAAATCAATTAAAAGCCGAATTTTTTTGAGGTCGGGGTGGCTGGAAAGTGTAGATTAACAATGCCATTTTAAAACCCTTTGTCTGTGACTGAGTCTGAGTGTGCATTGAGAGAGGGGGGGATAGGGAGATGGAAAGAGTGGGGAAGGAGATATGGCAACCTATTGCTCTGTACAGAATCCTTGCCTAAAACTTTTTTTTTTTGCTAAATCTGAAACAACGGTCTTGACTGAATAAGTAAAGGTTAACAATGTCATTTTAAAATGCTTGACACATTTGTGTGAGAAGAAACTGCAATTTTACTCAATGGCCAGCTGAGGTCAGTGTTTCTCCACAAAGTGCAAACGTAAACAGCTCCCACTCTTACTGGACCTTTAAAAATACAAGCTGAAATGTTGCCCAAAAAGCCCTCCGGACATCCCAGCCCCGCATGTGCACACGGAAAGCTCACCAATTCCTCCGTTCCTCAACGCTAGGGATTTTGATAATCTATTTATAAGTATAAACTGGAAATACAGTGAACGACGCGGGACGGTGCCACAAATGCATCCAAACAAAGGGAACGTGAGTTTCCAGGCTGCACGGCGTCCCCTTTAAGACCCTTTTGGAATAATTAATGACGTCTCGCTGTAAACACGACTGACGCTCAGCTGCGTGGCCGTGGCATCCTTTGGACCAAGAAGACCGAAATCTCGCCAAGGGCCCCCGTTTGTTCCTCGACCGGACCGCAGTAAGACGGTACAGTAACTGCGGTCTACCTCGGCTGTCATATGCGGTCTTCTAACCCGGGACGAAGGCGCCGCATCTGTCCTGCTAAGTGCGATGGCTAGAAAGACGGACGTCCCCTCCATCTACTATGGTGAGTCTTTGTTGTAAACGCCAGGGTTTTTAACGCCTCGGTGTCGTTACGTCAACGTCAAGTAACGGTATTACCTTCAGCCCGGTAGAGGTTTGACCCCTGCTGTGATTTGGAAATGAATTTAAGCTAGTTTTCTCTGCCAGTTGCTGTTAGAGGTTAATTAAGTGCTGGCATCAAATACGCAGCAGCGGTCATTTCAAATAGCGTCTTTCTTTTTAAAGGTTATTAATATGACAGTACTCACCGTCGTGCCAACGCCAGCTTTTCTATCCCTGCGATATCTTGAGAAAAACATAAGCCTTTGTCAAGCCTCTTGTGTCTGTAAAATGATGGCCATCGCTTTATTCCCTCAAAATGTTCATCAACATTTTGAGCACAGGTATTTCTGTCAAATATTATGATGTTTTGAAATTCTTACAACGTTGTATACCCTGTGTGTGTGTGTGTGTGTGTGTGTGTGTGTGTGTGTGTGTGTGTGTGTGTGTGTGTGTGTGTTTCGAGGGAGAAAGATCCTCTTTGGAATATTAAGATAATACTCATTGTCTGTCAGTTGTTTTGGTTGTCAAAACAAACCCGGCTCTACATAGTATGGAATTCATTATTATGGAGCTGAACATTTTAGGGTTGGTGATAAATTTCGTTTCATGCTGTGTAATGACAATAAAAGTCTTGAATCTTGAATAAATGTAGTTGAATCATTCAGCTCTAGCCTTGATGTGTTTTTCATCTTTTTCAGCTGTCTTGAAGGTTTTTTTTTTTTTAGTTGGCAGCAATGGTGAAGTCTCATACATAAAATAACTGTTAGGAAACATATTATTATCATTTTCAATCCTGCATTGCATCAAAACAGATCTGTATCCTAATTTGACCTCAATGGTATCCATTCTTTTGTTTTGTTTGTATGATATGCTAAGCTGCACACAATAGGCAGTACATGAGGTGTAATTACAACCTTGCAACAACTGCAGTCTATATAATGAAGTTTGAAAGGAATGCTGTCAACAGGGATTTATTGTCTTCCTGTGGCCCTTTTGATTACCCAGGTGTATAGATACATTTAATCCATTGACATATTTTCTGACCATTAGCCATGTTGGTCATCAAAGCATCAAAAATATAATGCCGCTGTCACCAGATGACATACGGACATCTTTTTCTCACCCCTGACACAAAATTCTCTCACTCTGCAATAACTATTCTGGCTATATAACTAAATAGTCTACTTAATTTCAAGTTACACCATCACTAGAAAGAAACTCAATGTCATTGACGCCCAAACTGTTTGCTGAAATCGGAGGTGAGTTCAATCAACCTCACATCAAGTTTATGTGCATTAAAACCTATAGTTTAGGATAAAAGATATCTTATGATTTTGTTTTGACACCTCACTGAACTGTAAGTAGATGTAAGTAGATCCACCAAAATGGTGGATTTTATTTTGCTCTGCTTGAATTGCATCTTTGCTTACGCAGATTGTGGGGAGACAGCTCCGCTGCACCGTATAAACACCTGACAGTTTTTGAGACATTCATGACTCTTACTCTAGAGTTCCTATTTGTTGGAACTCTGTATTTATTTCATATTCTTAAAGGGTTATCCTGACAACGCGCAAAGCCGTTTTTGAAATCTATCTAAAAAATAAACTTAAAAAAAATAGATCAGTTATTAACCTCTCAAAATTTCTTTGCATTTTCAAAGTGCCTGTGTGTCAATAGTTCCTCTTCATTATCTTTTTGAAACTTGTCTTTATATACTACTTTGTCCAAATGATAAAAAAATACTTCTGAGGGTTTTTGTGGGCGAGTGCTTGAAATTAAGCAGCTGTACTTTGTCAGAGTGACAATACGTTGTCTTGTCTTCGGACAGGGAAAGCTCCTGTGTCTCTGTGATTTCCCAAACATGCTGACTTCCTGTGTCCCTTAGATCTCATGACTCTAACACTCTGCCAATCATGACTGCAACCTGCCAGCTGTAGTTGGTTCTCACTGGTCTCCAGAGGTGTACAGCCATCCATGCCTTCAAACACTGTCACAAATTCAGTGTACCATGTACCCAATATTAAAGGCCAAGTGTAAAGTATTGTAGGTAAAGAACAATGCATAGTATTGTTTGTTAACAGCTCTTTCCATTTAGGAATTTATTGTCTGTTGGTCTTTATTATATGTGCAAGATTTTGAGTATACATTAATCATGAAAATTGATCATTTGTGTAATTACTTTTATTCCCTTGCTTCAACTCAGCTGCCATGCTTCAGGGCATGATAGAAAGGTAGTTACATTAAGTAACTTAATTTTACAGAGCAATATCAAACAGCCCAACTCTTGGAGCATGACTTGACTTTACTCAGCTACTTTGTGTTTTATGCTGCTTGGTGCCCCAGTTTTTGATGGCTTGCTAGCTTTGCAAAAATGGTGTTCACTTTTTCATCATTCTCATGACTGCAGAAAGTGCATAATATATTGTAGAACAGTGGGTGCTGTCAGATAACTTTTTTGGAATTATTTTTTTGAATCTTACTTCTCACTAGATGGTCAAAATGAAGTCAAAATATTAAGACAGTTCACATTTCGGTATGTGTGAACTAGCTCCTATGACTAAATACTGCACTGCTATTGTAATGCTACCCCATCAAAACACTTATTTTGGTTTAACTAAATAGAAATATTAAATTGACTGAAAGATCGTTGTAAAATAAGAGGGCTTAAAACCACTTGCTAAAGCCAGGATTAGCAATAAGTTGTTAACTCTTTGTTTTGTTAAATTTAATTTGGTCTTGTTAAATCATTACGCTGTAAGTTTTTTTACTTTGTGAGGTATGCTTTTATCATTGCGCCAGATTGGAAACGTCCTTCACACTGATCTAAAACAACTCAGATTACGACCTTATACTTAACGACGGGAGCGTACCAGTGACTCTAGTAAAACTCCTAAAATTTCCTTCCAACTTTCAGTTTTTGTCTGCAACTGTGAAAATCTTTTGGGGTAAGCCCAGCATAAGTGTGTATTTCATTTGCCTGGCCCTCTGAGTGTCCTAAAACAGTTTATTTCTTGACTAATTTAGAATTAGACAAAGCAGGATCACAAATTTTTTTTTGCTTCACATTTAAATAAAATATGAACTGCTACATAATCATTCAAAAGTCTTAAAACCTTGGGATATATATTCTTTAATAAAAGCAAACAAATTTTGTTTTGTCAGAAATCAAGTTACATATGCGAGCCATGTTTTAGCAGCCATTTGAACTATATGTGCTACAATTAATTATTGAACTTTAAATAGATCTGCAGTCCTTCTAAACCTGAGCTTCAAATGTACCTTTGCGGTTTCTGTTCTATATAATGGTCAAAGCTACCAGCCGAGTGTACTGCAGCCCTTGCACTGTCGTCATGAAATAACAATTTTTATTTTGTTGTAACTATAACTGATAAAGCCATAGCCATCGCAGAAGTGGTTGAATGTGGCATACTGTTTAATTTAGAATTCATTTATTCATTGATTCATTCATTCGTTTGGCATGGAAAAATTCTCGAAAAACTGGATTTTATACTGAGTTGATGGAGGTTCTTGTGAAAGCTGAGAGCTCTCGTGTGGACAGAAACTTTCACAGCCTGAGCCTGTGAACTTACTGTCTGAGGAGGCTATAGCTCAAATGGCTCACTTGTTACCCAAGTGTTATTATTGGCAAACTGTCACTGTCCCCAACGATACATGTTTAGAATAAAGACCAGTCATGAATAACAGCATTCTTATGTTCCTCAAAATTTTGCCGCACCATTTATCCTTCCTTTTTTTAACGTTATGATCGTTTGCTATTCATTTGATATTCTGTCTGAAGATCTGGGACAGAGAGAATCGTTGCACATTTTATTATTCAAGCTAATGGAAGAGTCAATAAATTATCCAATCATGGAGGCAAGTATTCGTGTTAAAATGGGAAATTTCACAATGAATCGGCTTAGCTGACCACTACACAATGATGGACTAAAAAGAGATGGATGCGAATAATTGTGCTTGGGTTAGTTTTAAGTTATTTCAGAAACTTGAAAGCACATGACTGACTCTGGAATTGATAATTTCTAGTTCACCCTCAATTGAGAAAGTGGTCAAAATGGTCAGAAAATGTTTGGTCGTTTGTCTGTTGTTTTTCTTGCAGAATTTTTTCTTCCTTCCTATGATAAGAAATCTTGGCTTAGCAACAGTATGCCTTCGATAGGCCCTATATACTGAAGTAGAAATAAATGGGCAAGAATTGTAATTTTGAAAACTCACAACAATGAAACATCACAGGGGAGGGCATCTTGTAACCTAGTTTTCTGAACACATGCACAAGTGTGTTGTGACAAAGTTCCATTGCTGGAGTTATAAATTATCATGGTTAGTGTGCTTGTTTTGCAGCGGGTGGACCTGAGTTTAAGACTATGTTGGTTATGTGCTCTTGCTGCATACAGTAGTTAGTCTGAAGTCAGATTACTTTGTTTTTGAGTCCATTAGAAGTTTTGTCCTTTTCATGGGCCATATCAAGGACAGGCAGGATTGGTCAGTACCAATGCAAGGGAATTCAGACACATCTGAAATAGTAGTGTGGTGCACAAGGGGATTGGAGAATAACAGCAGTCATGGGTGTGAAAGATGCCAAGAAGCCTCAAGCATAATGCAGTTGATGAAGCTGAGGGTAGTGTAACACAGCAATGTCACTTGGTTTGTGAATCATCTATGTACAGAATAAGATCAGATGCACTTTTCTACTAGTTGAGTCTTAATGCTGTATTCTATATTGACTTTTTGAGGTAGTAACATTCGCTTTTCAACACATCAGACTTATAGTAAAATATATTCTTTTCCTTATGGCTACTCCCTTCAGGGTCATTTGATAGCTAGATCTATCTAAGTTGTTACTAAACCACAGTAGCATGGGCAACTTTAGGTTCACATTAACACGGACTGCCACTGACTGACTGTCTTAGAAAATCCAATAAAAGTTACCAAGGTCAAAAAGACCCAACAACACTACAGCTACTTCCCTGCTCATGCAGCAGACTAGCTGTCAATGTCTGACACTCTCAGAAGCTCATGATCCCAATGGGAGTCGACTCCTAAGCCAAATCCCTGTAGTATTTTTCAGATGACATAGGCGAAGGCTGTTTCTTCACCTCTTGCTGAATATGCACTGTCCATGCATGGTTAGGCATAAGTCCTTTTGGCTACCAATCCACTCATGTCAAGTGCACAGTCCTGTAATATCAGGTGATGGTTGCCACAATTCCGAGGGAAATTCCTTAGTACATATAAAAGACTGTATTTTAAAAGACAAATAATGTACAAATACCTGGAAACATGCCGTTGTACAGAAGGGTTATTAAATACAGGGAAAAGAATGACGGTAATTTTCTTAATTAAAAAGAAAGATCTGCAAGCCATCTGTAGCTTTTTTTAAACACTGAGGAGTAATTCTGAAATGGGCTCAAAATCCTTTTCTCTTCCTTTCAGGAAGTGTGTGTGTGTGTGTGTGTGTGTGTGTGTGTGTGTGTAGGTGTACAAATACAAGCTACATCACCTGGTTGCTGATGCACAGCCTTGGTGATACAGTAGAATGCAGTTCAAGTTAATACTGAAAATCCATTAAACCATTTGTATATAAATATGGAGGTAATGTGTACGATAATTTGAGGAAGATTAATGTAGAAAAACATAAATTCGAGATTTTTGTGTGAATGAAGGGAAACCAAAATGGCATTAAAACATTATTTTCAGCAAATTTGAATTTAAAAAATATGGTACATATTATGGTGACTATAATTGCATTGCCACATTGCAATGAATGTCCAGTAATACACTGAAATCTGGAATATATACATAGCAGTTTTCTTGAATTAAATTCTAATGAAAAAATGTGTCATTAAATTTAAATTATTTTGCCATAACAGATTGTCTGTCCAGTTGCATTTTAATAATGATTCAGACCAGCGAATGTTGGCCCAAATGTTTGATATATCTGCTTATTTAGGGGAAACGTGCTATCCCATTAGATTTCAGATGTTAAATGTTGAGTGCTGTCTGATAAAGTTGAGGTCTTGCCAGTTAATTTCTTGTTATTCAGCCAATGTTTGTGTGCCAATTTATGCATGTTTTGAGGAGAAGGCTCATATGAGTGCTGTCAACTTTATCTATGTAGTTCTGATTCTTATCACGCATCTTTTATGCGTACTGCAATGGCCTACTCGAGCAATCCAACCATTGAGGTCCACGCCTCCTCTTTGTTGTTGCATGAAAAACCTGATCATTACCGAATTTTTCATCAAACAAAAGGAAAAACAAAGCCTCAAAGCCATCTTTCTGCTGTTGCCTTCTTCAGTAGATTGGCAGAAGTACTTTAATCAAATATGGATGAATATACTGTGCTGTACTTAGCATTTGGGCTCCCGGACTATGCTTATCCTGCTGAGCAACATTATGCTGAATTTTTAACATTTCAATGCGCTCCAAATATGTATTTGTGGCTGGATCTTACACATATCAAGTCCAAAATAACTCTGATGGAGATGCAGTTTCACAGCGTGTTACTGTCTACAGAACATGGAAATGTTTATGAATTTGCAGAGTGAAATCAAATAAAACAGTCTTTTCCAAATGGCCCCTGTGACCCAACCCGTGTAGAGCACCTGCAGTGTGCGAGCTGTTTGCCTGACCACAGTATGAAAGAGGCTTGTGTTGGACAGTGTAGCTGAGGGACACTGGTGCCAGTGTCTACTCATGTTGATGTGTCTGTGTACTGGATATATTACATAGATGAGTTTAGAATCATAGGGGAGGGGTATGTGGAGACAGAGGTGGGTTTAAAGCAGAGAAAGTTCGACTCTGTAAGGTGAGATGAGAGAATATTCCCTTTAAATGTCAACGTCATACTTACCTACATACACATATTCACTATGCATGTGATTTCTAGCCAAAAAAATCCATGAACAGTCTATCTAACTTTGTGATTCAGAAAGCCAGAGCAAATAAGTGCACGATTCCATGTCTTTGTTATGACATAAAAAGATGAGCTGCTTCTGTGACTCTCCTTTAAATGTTATCACTGCAGGCCAGAATGTTACATTTGGCTCTCCTCCAGCACAGTCATGCTGATTTTTGATTCTCAGTGGTCAGTCTCCATACCTATATCACCATCTGGATATAAACTTAGTCTGTCACAATGTTTTCAATTTTTTGACAGGGATTATTAAGCTTTTAGACCTACTGCATTAAGACATTTTTACATGTGTGATTAGTTCATGATTTCATCTCCTTACTACTTTAAAGCAGCTTTATCTAGTTTGTCCTTGTCAAATCTTGTCATGGCAACTGGACGTTTTAATTTTTAAATAGAAATAACAATAATAATAATAAAAAGACAAAGAAGAATTTAATTAATTTATTCTTTATTAATCCCCATGGGGAAATTCGTTCTCTGCAATTCACCCACCATGGATGAACCATGAGCATAGGCATGCCGTTAACCAGCGGCAGAAGCAGTTCGGGGTTCAGTGTCTTGCTCAACAACACTTCGACACGCTAGGAGGAGCCAGGAATCAAACCAGAAATGTTCGATTCCAAAGACGATTGTTCTACCTCCTGCGCCACGCCTTTAGGGGCGGTGTGGCGCAGCCATTAAAGGCGTTTAAAGGCCTTAAAGGCGTTTCACCTCTCATCTGAGAGGCTTCTTCAGTTCAGAAAGACTGTGAGGAGCTCTTGGTATAAAATTATTGGGTTTGGTATTTTGTATATAGGATATATGGAGTGTTTATAGTTTTGATTATGACATTGGTGTAACTCAATGGAAGTGAACCGGTTGGCTTGAACTATAAGCTCTCTAAGGGGGAATGGAATTTTTTTTTTGGTAAATATCAAAATAATGAAATATCTTAGGTTTTACATTCCTCATTTTAATAATTAGCTAATTATTTGCGCTCATATTTGATCAATGATAAGTAGTTTTTCTCTTTCTGTTCTGTTTTCTTATTAGGTAGTGTATGACAACATTTTTGTGCCCAGTCAGCTCTCAGTGATATAAAACCAGTGCCATTATTGTTATTCTTCAGTCAGGTTACCAACAGAATCTGATGGAAAACAAACTTTTTATGTTGATCTCTCTACAGTGGCAGACCAGCTACAAATGCAGATCTAGGGTTCAGATATGACAGCCATATAACCTTTTTTCTGATTTGATCTACAATTGTTGGTTTCGACCTAGTTTTTAATGAGCAATTGGATCTATGGTTTTACTGGAGTCTCTCTGCCACAACAGAGCATGGTTGCGCTGTCTTCTTCTTGTATCTGTCAGTGTATCACACCCTCCTAGCTTTCACCAAGTAGTTTTAACAGCAGATCTTCACTCAGCCCGACTACTGCCAGCCGTGCACACCAACTGGCCTCATTTCCAACACTGGCTAACTGCAGTTGTTGCAGTCTTAATAGCCATTGAGATGATGATGACATAAGATGTACTTTAATGATCCCATGCTTGGGAAATTGTTTAGCAGCAGCAGCAGCAGCAAGACATACAATGACAAGACAGTGACAAGCTAGCTAAAAATACAAATAAATAAATAAATGTAACAAACTATCAAGTGTAAAAGTCTAAAGTATAATCTATGTGAAAAACGTCTCTCCACATTTACCAATACATAGGAATAAATTAGGAGCAATGTGAAGTAGGTCAGTAACTGATTAGAGTGAGTTATTGTATAGGGTTATTGCATGAGGTAGGAAAGATATCCTGTATCTTTCCGTTGGACAGTGGAGCTGCACCGCTCTGCTGGAGAAGCTGCTCCGCTGTCTATCCTGTGTGAGGTGGAAGGGGTGGTTCAGGTTGTCCACGATGGAAGACAGTTTCTTAAGCGTCCTCCTGTCCACCATGGTCCTCAAAGTTCTCCATCCTGTAACCAATCACAGAGCCAGCTCTCCAAATGTCCCTGTCTAGTCTGTGAGAGTCTCTGGCTCTGATGCTACTCCCCCGACAAACAGCTGCAGAAAAGATGACGCTGGAGACAACAGACCTATAAAAGATCTCCAACATCTTGCTGCATACATTAAAGGATCTGAGCTTGCTGAAGAAGCACAGTCTGCTCATTCCTTTCCTGTGCATAGACTTTGTGTTGAATATCATTGTCCTGTACATAATAGTGCTGTATCCTTACAGATAATTTTCTACACTCATTAACCTATCATTGAAATCTGTTTATTGGACAAGAGAAAATACCTGTCATCAGTAGTTAGTCTGGTGTACTCAGAGGTAAGGCTCAGTTTATGGTATACATATGGATGTGTGTGTGTACTTCATTGAATAGCATTGAAGATTTTGGACTGTGGCTTTAGATGTGCCCCTATTTTCCCTCTGGTATCATGGGGGTAAACCTCCTGCCTGTTGGTACTGTTGCTGATTTTACTAACAGGTGTTAAACAGTAGGCTTATTGAGAAACCACAAATAAGTCTATGAAAAACTGTCCAGTTCTGTGTCATGCAATGCACTGCAATCTGTCCTCACCACCATCTCTTGTTGACCCCTGTGTAGCGTAACTTACACTTGCCATATGGATTCAGCAGTGTTTGCCACAGTTGCTTTCCATGGTTGGATCAGCAATATGTTTGGGTCTAGGAAATAAAAAGAAAGTGAAAGACAGATTATTTTGTGATAATCATAATTGGCAATTACCAGTTTTGTTTCTGCCGCATTTGTCATTCACTACAGTTCCTACACATTATTGGAAAGCGTTTTCATTATCCTGTTGTTCCTTCCAGTGATTCAGTGTACTCTGAATAGCAGTTGAGGGTTGACCCTTCCCTCATATGTCACTGACATATCAAAATTAACTTTACTTGGATTATACTCATAGGAATGGAAGTAGCCCACTTTTTTTAAATTGTGGCATGCGGAGCATCAAGTAAGAAAACCATATTTGTTTCACACTTGGCCATGCTCAAGGCTGCACCAAGATCATTCTCTGCCGTACAAATTTTCAGTGGTCAGTTATTACAGAATATTTGATACCTTGTCAACAGATATACTCATAAGGATGTCCACTTGATTGTGCTTGCAGTGTGGGGAAATATGCGTTTATATTTGGCTGTGAATTAGTCTAAACCTGTATAAAAAGAAGTCATCAAATTCGCAATTCAGAGAGGAACTAAAATATTTTCATCTTCCCACACACCTCAAAGAGAATTCTTCTACTTTGATTCACAACTGTGTTGCTCCTCTACAGCCACTCAGTAATCACAAGAACGAGAGGGCTACTTGCAGTTCTGATCTTCACTAATGCCAATTTCCTCATCTGTTGTATGAAATATGGCAACATGAATACATATTATTTATTCTGAAAGATGTATGCAAATATCAAAAATTAGATGTTTAAAAAAATCTCAAAAAAATCGATGTATTTTTAAATGATTCCAAACCATTAATCCAAACATGTTTCATTTTAAAAAGTATCAATAATAAATGTCCAGAGAGATCATAGCTGTCCAAAATGTATAATCTTGCATTCATTTGATAAAAATCCTTTATCTGCTTGAACACTGGCATGACAATACAAAAAATAGTTTGAATGAATATAGCCAAACGCTATTGCTGTAAGGCTGTTGTAAGGTAATTGCTGATTTTGCAAACTGAAAAAAAGAAAAAAACCAGCTGTTAAATTGCCACTTGTTGCTGTGTTCTCTCTGACAAACTCATATTTTGGATCATGAGTTGGATCATCAACTCAGGACTGATACTAGATATTTATCTTTTAGTCTGTCAAGAGGCCAAGAGTATCCAGTGCGTCTGTGTGTACTTTTTTTGTTTGTTTTTGTTTGTTATTTTTGTTTTTTCTGTTTCTTTAGTCTTAGATAATGCCACCCCGCAGTCTCATTCAGATTAGCGTATGTCTACAGTATTTTAGTTTTGTTTTGAGAGTCCTGTTGTTGAGGTCTCCATTTACATCTTTAATTTCTGTCTGGGAACAGCCATACCTGCCAACCTTTTCCCGTGCAGCCCTCCAATAAGTCCTGGGATTTTGTCCACTTTCTTTTGAAGGCTTCAACATCCCCTTTGTGCTTCCTCCTCATGTTTACTCACTTCCTCCTGGATCATGGCTCTTCTTGTCTTAGGTTTTGCCTTGTCGCACTGTTGATGATGTGAAGTTCCAAGGCCCTGCCTCCCTGTGCTTGACATCCCAATAATGCTACATAACCTCAACATGGTCCCAGCTCAAGCAACAAATGTATTGGCTGCTCACTTGCATCCTGAGCTGGTAGTGATGCCTACATGTCTGACTTGTTCATCCTGGGATTTCCTGTATGTTAATAGGAGCCGACACTTTGCCACCTTGAACTCATCTACCACGGATAATTGGAGAAGTCAGGGTTGACAGATCTTATATATATATATATATATATATGAGAGGAAGAGAGAGAGAGAGAGAGAGAGAGAGAGAGAGAGAGAGAGAGAGAGGGAGGTACTGGAGGTAGTTATTGATCTTTCTCTACACTATTTTGACACACATCATAGGGACTTAATACACTGTCACCAGCCACATAACTCTCGGAAGCAAACCATGTTGGTAAAGCCAAACCTTGAACTTTCCAAGGAGCCCAGATTTTTCAATTCGCCTCGGTCTGCCTTTCTGTACTGGCTATGTTGTTCTTGTCGCAAAAATTGTTATGAAACCACTTACTTCGGCTCTTGATTAGATTCTCATTGATCTCACTGAGAACACTGGTATGTTTCAGACATCCAGAGAAGCCTGGGATTCCACCTTTCTGGGTAGAGTTGTCAACATATCAATTCTCTGTGATGTATGAGGTCATTCTTTTTGCCAATGCAGTAAAGTATATTAACTAGTAATAGATGAATGCAGAAATTTATTGATGCCTTTGTTAAGTTGCCCCCAAAAAGAAAAAAGTACATTTAAATGACAGTTAACACCTGCTTGTCATTCTTTTCACCAAATTTCCTAAGTAGAGGTGCGATCTTAAAGATGCCTAGCTGCATCACCAGAATATAGACATCAGTTCAAGTCCTCAAGTCTTTCTTGTGTCCCAAAACACTGAGATGTTTTTGGTACATTTAGAACCAATCCACCAGATTTGCAAGTACGTAAGTATACTGTACTCATTCGTCACACTAGGAACAAGGCCTGCTTGTAAGTTTCTTGACAAGATTAGTATGGGAAATGGGCAGATGGGTGATAGGCCCACTCATGCAGCTCCTAAGAATGACTCAGTTGCTTAGAGATATCTGTGCATGATGATTAATGGGTCCTTTGGAATGCATCACACTTGGTTTTAACTTCACAGACTAAACAGCAATTCAGGAAGCACCCAATAAAAAAGCAATCTTTTTTTCCTACCTGCATGTGTGCAAAACTTTGGGTGAATTATGGATCTCATAATATCAGCATAGGTTATCTCTGCAAAGTCATGAGATGTTTTCTTGTATTAACAACAAGAAAAGTCAGTTTAATTTGGTTAGAAAATCTCGAAACCAGTTTTAACATCATTCAACAGTACAGTCAAATCACAGCAGTATAGTAACAGTATGGTTTGATTACCACTGGTGAACTTTCTGTATTTCTGAGCTTGTGTGTTCTCCGTGTGTCTGTGTGGGTTTCCTCGGGGCCCTCCTCCCACAGGCCAAAAACATGCAGAAGGTGTTCCCAGATGTGTGATTGCGTCAGGGTTTGGCTTTCGGGAACTGTGCACTTTCCCGGTGGTCTGTGGCATCACACTTGCTGCTGATTTCTGTGCATTGGGAGCTCATGGCTGGCACTTGTTACCGGCAATCAAGGAGAACTTAGAAGTTGGAACTTTGGTCTCTGTGGTTGCTGGATCATTTACATTCACCACGCACGCACGCACGCATGCTTGCTCGCTTGCTCACCCAGTCTCTGTCTCATGCTAGCTCTATTACTGGAGTGGTTTATTTATGGTTCATGTATTGATCAAAATAGATGAAATTTCAAGTTCAAAGTGTATTCAGGTTGGCAATTACTGTCATACCTTTTTCAATATGAAATGTCCGATAAGATGTCAGGGATTGTAGCATTAAAGTGTTTCAACAAGGAAGGAAGACAATGTCAGAGATTGTTCTTATGACTATTGAAGTGAGGGGTATGTGATTGTGGACTGTTTTATTGATATTTATTTAAGAACGGTATTTGTTCAACTGTGTTATGATTCAGGCAGTTTCTCTGTTTGGAGATAACTTCTCTTGCTTTAGAGCAGGAGTGTCAAACATACGGCCCGTGGGCCGGAACCGGCCCGCAAAGTGGTTCGATCAGGCTCGCAGGATAGTTTGAAAGTGAAAAAATGCATAAAAGACAAGGATTTAATTTTTTAAATATAATGCAATTCAAGAATTTTCCGCTAGGGGGACGCACTATTTTGATCAGAGTAGAAGATAATCTGCATCACTGAGACAGACCAATCAGCAAATGTTATCAATGCGCCATCTGCTGCTTGTTATGACGTTGTTTCTACCCTATTCTCTACCTCCCCACGACTCCCTCATTAACCAATATGTCGTAATCAAAACAGAGAAAAGTTGATAAAGAGTGTAGAATTTTCAAAGGAAAATTGGCTATGTCCTATTTATTTACGGAGACGCACGGGAAACCTTTGTGCTTGGTGTGTTTGCAACAAGTTTTGGTATTCAAGGAATATAAGATTTGGTGTCACTATGAGACTCATCACAGCGAAAAATATGACAGCTTACAAAGACAACTGAGAAGAGATAAGATCAACGAATTGCTGGTGGGTCTGAGGAAACAGCAGTCCACTTTCACCGATAGCCGAGAAATCGGTGAAGCAGCAGTAAAAGCCAGCTACCCACAGTAATTGCAAGCGAAAGTGTGCAATTTAATGTTAGTCACCAGCTTCACTTCGAAAGAGAATGGTGGAATTCTACTGTTCATGCAACTCCATACATTTTCAGTATGTATTGTATGTGTATGCATGTTTCATGAATGAAGTTAACACATTTACAGGACAGGTGAATACTTTCTACCTTGCACATTTAATAGCACTGTCTTTAGTTTGTATGAAAATCCCTTTCTTTATAAATCTCATTTAATCTTAAAGTGCATTACTATATTTTTCAATACTAGTTACTTGTCAAAGTTTTGCGCCTTTGTACAATCAGTGGAATCACTTGCAATGCATACATGTGAATGATACAAGTAAATTACACATTTGTTTAAGGAAATATGAGGTGTTTCATAAAATGTTTTGTAAAAAGATTGTTCATTAAATTCCAAGATTTTCCTAATGTCTTTGAACTTCTTTAAACCAAAACAGAGGAAAAACATTATATTTTGGTTATTTATTGCTGAGTATGCTATCATTTTAATGGTCCGGCCCACTTGACATCTACCTAGGCTGTATGTGGCCCGCGATGAGAAATTAGTTTGACGCCCCTGCTTTACATTGTGTCTAAACATGTTGACAGCAGACAGCATAAAGCCCAATAAATTAACCCGTTACCTAAAGATATTACACCCCTATTACGCTGATAAGCCGCCTGAGTTTTTTCAGCGATAATGTGCCGAATATTGCCAACAACCATCCTCCTTTGTGAAAGCTACTTCAGTAAACCAGCGAGCACTGTTATGTTAATGAATGTTAATAAAGATTCCTTGTTGCAATTTGATCTATATTTCTTTCTTTTTCTTTCCTTCATTGTTAATAGGGTACAATGTTGTGCAGAGGTGTTGGGGCAAAGAGTGGGGGAAAGGGGGTGGGGCGAAATGTTTTCCTCTTCCGGAGGGGTGGGGGAACGGAAAATAATTGAGAAGCACTGCTTTAGAGAAAACTCTTTCACATGGCACTGAAGAGGTTGGGGTGCACAAGTACCCTATTGCTAGTCTGAACAAATAGGATAAATGCAGTTCTGCCTTCCAAATACACAAGATGGTCATCGGTTCTACTAATATTTGGTTCTGGGAGATGTCTTTGTACTTTGACTGTGGCATCAGCGATCATATTGTGTGTTCTTTTGGACTCCATCACTGTAGCATCCAAATGGCACCATAGCTTGTTTCCTGTGAAGCATAAACAGATAATGTAAGCGAGAGTTGAACTAAAGCAAAAAAAAAAAGAATAGGTCTTTCAGCTACAGTCTGTGATGATGGTGATGCTGCAGTCACTGGGGATGGTGATGGACTTCTTTCATGAATGATATTTGCACATTCAAATATGAGTCATTTCACCGCTTCATCAGCTTTTGTGGGATTGAAGAAGCCTATTGTTTTAAGTCTGAGGTCAAGTAATGTTGAAAATGTCATTATACATCAGCACTGCAGAATGTGTAGCTTTTCTTTTAGGAGCTTGATAAGGTGCTATCCACGTTGTCAGGCCATTGCACTTGTTGTCACCACTCATTGGAGCATCTTCTCCACCACTTTGAGTGACAGGATCACCTCTGAGGCAGAAACTCTTTTCTCCTCAGAGAGCTCCACAGTGGCTTCATGAAATGACGATAAGACCGTCAAGCATCCATTGACATTATTATACTCCTCGGAGGTCAGTTAAGGGATGCCATTATCCAAGCGAGTCATTGCTGCTCCCACTGGTTCCCTTAGGTCACTAAGTATCTTTAGCATTGCAAAGGTGCTGATCCATCTGCTGTCCACCTCCCGGATCAGCTTCAGTTTGGGTTTCCCCATCTGCTCCTGAGGAAGTGCAAGCTTCTCCTTTAAACATAAAACAAACTAAAGTTATTGTGAAACGTGCAGCAATACAAAACAAAACAAATAACACACTATAGATGAAAATTAAAAAAGAGGGGATCTAACTTTTGCAGCTATGCTGCTCCAGAAATATTCCACCAGCCTCCTTGCCTTTGCCCAGATAAAGGACAGCACGCAGGGTCACCCGTCTTCACAAGCAAATTCAAGGTGTGCGCAATGCAGATGGTATGTCACATCCTCAATGCCTTATCCCCCAGCAATTGTGTTTGCTGCAGTATTAGTGAGGAAACAAGTCACCTTTGATTTAATGCCTCATTTGTCCATGAGGGATGTTTTCACACTAGCCAAATTTATACCTGTGCCTCAGGGAATTGTACTTCTCCTAGTACAGTTGACCTGAGATGAGTATCTTCATCAATATACTGGCAAGTTAAAGCCAGATATGCATCCATGTTTATGGATGTCTACATGTCTGAGGTCAAACTAACAGTTGAAACATTTTGGAGCTGTTGTTTGGCCTTCTGCTTCTTTTTGCCTTGACCATAGCCTTTACAGCCTAATGGAAAAGGAGTGGTTAAATTTTGACATGTAGGCTATCACTACTGTCATACAGTATTTTGTCACCAAAAACACCTTCCTTGTTGGGATTACATAGGTTGGATCCAGTTTGCTCTAAGTACCTGATCCTCTACAATGCTGAAAGGCTGTGTGTCTCCCACAATCATGGAGGCCAAGGGCTCATTCAGCTCCTTCTTCCTGTACAAATGCAAAACAGAAGTTTTGTGAATACTGCATCCGATATCAGTTCCATCAATGTCATGACAGCGGTTGAACAAAGATGATATGAAATGAATTAACTAATATGTTACTCATCATATGTTACTAGTTTCTATCGTAGCTTTGGTCCTCACAGACTCCTGTGCCCCCTGCTGTACCCTCAGTCTTTGTGGACTCCCTTGTTCTCAGCTGCATCCCTTGCCCTTCCCTCTCAGCAGTGTAAAGCAGCACATTTTACCTGGCTGCCACTTCCCTAATGGAACCCCCCCTCCCCCGGTGATGTAAACCGATGCATCCTACCTAGCCTCTAGTTCCCCAATTTCATCCGGGTCCCTGTCTCTCCTCCCTCTCGCCGGTGTATGCCAGCTCCTGTTCGCATTACAGGGCTTCCCTCGTCAGTGTATATCAGCGCCTTCCCGTCTAGCTACCCATTCCCTACCGGGCTCTCCTCGGACAAGCTCATCATGCAGCCATGCTGCCTACCTCTTCCAGCCCTTAACTGCCCAGCATCTGCCCTGCCTGGCCCAGCGTCCTCCCACATAGCCCCCTGTTTCCGGCCCAGTATACTCCCACCTTGTCTACCTGTTCCAGCCCCCATCTGTTCATGTAACTGTTCTTCCTCTTTGTTTTGGTGCAGAGTCTTGTGTTGGCACAGGGGTCCGACCCCAAACCGCAACGGAATGAGAGAATGAATGGTTGTTTGTCTCTGTATGTGCCCCTTTCGATTGAGCGGTCTAGTGTACCTGCTCAAGCCCTCCTACAACCTTGAGATGGCAGGATAAGCTGTAGAAATGAATGGATGGATAATTCTTTACCTTTTCTTTGTTTACTAATCATTCTTTGCTTGTCTCATAGGTGAACCACGCAAGTTTGACCCAAATTTCAGAGGCCCAGTTTGTAAAAGGTAATGGACATTCCACATCACAAACATTTCCACTAGTAGATACATTTAAATGTCTTTGTACATATTGTATTATGACAGACTGTTTCAATTTTTAATAGGATAGTATGCATTATATAGCCTGAAATATAAATGGAAACATAAAATGTGGTTGAATTCTGACCCCCAGACAGTAAGAGAATAGTGTAGCTTTTTCAGTCTTGCCTGACTGACCTTTTGTTCCCTCCCTGGCCCAATGCTCTGCATTACAAGGAAAACATATTAAATTGTTCATTTTCAATGGAAAAACAAGGACGATGCTATACTGAACAAGTTTTTTTTTGGAAAGAAAGGTTTTTCTTTAAACTCCTTTTGACCAATTATCTTCAGGGAAACAATTCCTGTATCGATTGGGGTTTTTATGCAATCTCTCAGGCACACACTCCTGATAGGATAATCATCTGTCATGCTACATAAACAAAGGTCGAGACAGAATGTTGGCAGCACTCTTCATTCAACCAATGACCCTGGTTCCAGCTGGTGGCTGGAATAACCCCAGTGACACACATCAACCAGCCAGATACACCAAAAATATATGGTCCAATATCGCTGTGGCTGTTGCAGGGGTAACAATGAGTCATCGGATCAACAGCACAGGAACACTTGTTTATATGAATTGCAGCCTGGTGTGATATACGAAACCACAATTAGCCCGTGTAATTCTTTACATCCGAAAATGACATTTTTGCAATAAAGCAAAATCCACAGGGTATCACTTCAGGCCTATTTTTTTTTTGTCATTGGTCTGTAAGCTGTTCAATGTCAGTTTGACAGGCCCCTCTGATGGCATCTTTCTATTTCCTTAAGTGTCTGTATCCCACCCTCTCTTACACTGCTGCAGTTGGGAGAAACAACCAAGGATTTTTTGATGTTACTTTGGCCGAGAGGCTTTTTCCCTAATGGGAGACAGGGAGCCAAAAGAGCCTGTGGATCTTATTGTCTTTGTTTTCATATACCTCCATTATGTAAAATAACTAATCCGAAGCTACAGTCATACAGTACTTGACATTGTTCATTTTTGATCTAACCTCAGTTTAGCTCTTGATTGTTAAAATTCTCATATCAACTCATGAAAACTACTATAAAGGGGGTCCTTGAGGGAGGAAATTCTACATTGGATTTTTAAACTCATTTTGAATTTTAAACTCAATCAATTTATAGCAGCACCATCAACTCCTTCCTGTGGCAGTAAACATATGGAGTATGTACCAGGCAAATTGACTAAGTTACTAATCATTCAGACCATGATCCTTATGAAATTAGTGACCATGCAAAAAATCACTTTAGTGCACAAATCTATAATACAGTGTGTGGCAGGCAGATTCCCAGCACTGATGACTCTTCTGCCATCTCAATTACATTTGCTCTGTGAGAATATTAGCCTAGCAAATGAAGCACTGACAATTTCATGTTGCACTGCCAGGGCTTTAAGCAGTGATTTTATTCTCTTTCCAAGCCCTTCTTGGCTGCACAACAAGCAGTGCAATGATTCGGTTCCTGTATAAGTATTTGTTGGTGACATCTTGGGGGAACTGATGTTTTGGAGTGAATAGCAGGTAGGAGTCCAAATATATTATCTCTGCAGTTTGATCATATTTTAGATCTAACCTGATGTCTGCATTTCTGAGATAAGACAACAGAGCAGAATTGCTTTCTCTTTTCTTGCTTTGTCAGCTTGCTTTCATCATTTGCCTTTGCCTACTTCTGGCCTTTTATGAACACAATTGTTTTGTATTTGCATTTTGTCTCAATAATATAATCACCTCTTTTTGAGAGAGTTTGCAGCTCTATAAGAGTTTTACAGTTTCTAACCAAGGTTCTCTATTTCTAATGAGTGGAATGTTCTTGAATGATACTTGATATCTCTACTTGAAGGAGAATGTATTAAATACAGTACTAGCAGTAAATCTTTGCTGTTACAGCAACCCATAAAACGCTGTTCATATTGGCTGAAATGCCATTCAACCCCAATATGATTGTCTTTGTCAAAAAGTAAACAATTTAACAAAATATCTAGTAGTGTGGACAGTTGTCTTTTGAGGCAGAGTTGTGGTGTCTCATTTATCTGTATTCATGGTCTCCAGAAACATTTGCTATCCACTCACAAAAAACGTGATTTGTCTTTTGTTATTTCCTCTCTTTTCCAACTTTATAACTAAATGCTGAGTCTGTGTTTTCAAACGTCTCTTCATAGAACATTTTTCATGTTTGGATATCTGCCTGAAGATACAGAGCAGATGGTCTCTGGAAAAATTAGTAACAGCTCTAAATGTTTGTTTTGGGCCCAATATGAACAAAGGTGTACAACTTTAAATGACGATGGATATTCTCGATGCATTTGAAACAATGGTAATCGTGGACTAGTTATTAGGAAACAATAAAGAAGAAATACAATCTACTCGACGGGAAATCAAAAGATTTCCAGTCCAGTGCAAAAAAAAGTGGGCTACAGCGTCTGCTCAGCACCATATCTGTTTTTGATGTCCTGCAAAAATATGTGAACTCAATAACTGAGTTCCTCAGCTAGGATTACGGACTTATTTAACTGCCCAATAACATGCCAGCTCCTGCTGTAATATTAAAATTACTGTTCTTCTGAAAAAAGTAAACGGTGAGGGTCAATACTGCTTTTCATGATCTTATAAGTGACTTGACTTTATTTTGGGACAGTGTGGCTTGGTTGGTAAAAGTGGTCCACTTGGGACTTAAAATTCCTGGTT
Organism: Fistularia commersonii; assembly: GCF_037954325.1. Lineage (NCBI taxonomy): Eukaryota > Metazoa > Chordata > Actinopteri > Syngnathiformes > Fistulariidae > Fistularia > Fistularia commersonii. The sequence goes on along the minus strand of NC_141299.1, from coordinate 9,288,002 downwards.
TGATTCATGAGCTTCCCCTGGCCTGTCAAAGTGTTACTTAGCAAAACCCTGAGCTGGCATTTCATGTGTGATGGGTTAAAATCAGTTAAAAATTTTCCACTAGGGATTTATAAAATATTCTAAACAGCAATAATCATTCAACTTGCACAGAAGATGACCAGTCCGCTCCAATGCAAATCCTGCGCAGGGTGTGCTACAGTAAGTTCATCCGATGAGACTGTTTCTTCATAGTTTTATCAAATTATACACACTGAAAAAAAGGTTCTATCAGCTAGGATATACACAGATTAGATATATTGGCAAATCGCAAATTTTGTCCTATGTAACCCAAAAGTTTAGGCTGCTCAGAATATCGCTGGTATCCTTTTTTCGAAAGACAAATTGAGACAAATCCTCTCTACTTATGGCAAAATGTATACGTATATATGGTAATTGCATCTTCTTTTATAGTACAGTTTTCTTCATACATACATTCAGCACCTACATTATCACTATCAGTAAATGATGAGTACTATGTAGTTTGGTTGAGCAGCAGCGACCTTTGCTCAGACCAATTTTTCGTACACAAAATATCGCTCAGCAGTTGCTGGTAGCAGTAGATTGCTCTTATAAATTTCCTCCACTAATGTTTCCTTTTTCTTTCATATCTCAATTTATGCATTGAGAGTTATGAGTGAGTGTTTTGCTTTGCTCTGTCAGCACATTTGTTACATAATGCTACAAGAAAGGTTTGGAGCTTGGAGAAGGGATGAAAGACATGTCTCTGATTGTACATTAAATCTGAACCTGAGCTCTGAGACAAAAAAGGCAACCTAATTAGGCAACACAAGAAGAAAGCCAAGTTAAGGATTCAGCAATACCCACTCTAATGTAAAGATTCCTTTTTTGCTGTTTTGCTTTGTGCAGTCTTTTGCACCACATGGCATAACACTTGATTAATGATACTAATTTGGACAAAGTAAGTCCATTCATAAATCAGTTAACATACTGTATTCTTTTTATATTCTCGGTTATTCTGATATTTACTTTTTCTTGCTTCACTTTCTTCCCAGGAGCTGCACTGATCTGGTATGCTGTGTTATTTTCATCATTGTCATCCTCAGCTACATCACACTTGGTACAGTGGGTGAGTGACACATAATTCCTGTTTGCAACCCACAAAGTTTCACAATCCTATTGAAATATACAAATGCAATTTATCAGATCGACTGGAGGCTGTGGGTTTAATACTTCCAGACTAAGTAATTCCTTGTCATTCTTTTCCAGTCCAAAGAGATTGTTGTAACCATTGACTCTTTGCTTCCTTTCCTTATATGCCTTGACCTTGATGTTATTAGAGGGTACTTGAGATGAACGGTTGACAGAGTAGCAGAATTTCCCTCAGAAAAGAAAGTTAATATACATTTGTGTCAGTGTAGTGCAGAAAGATGACAGGGGATCAGTGAAGTGTTGAGAGTTTTTCTACATACCCTAGCTGTCCTTGCTAGAGGATGCAGCTCCATTTGCTTACTACCTCATTGCCCAGGCAGATCTCAATACAGCCCCTCCCTGTTGACACACAGAGTAACTTCTGATGGCCTTTTTCCTATTAAAAGTGTGTGCATGTTTGCTTACACGGTGCTACAGATGAATAACAACAGGGTTGTGATTTAGAGGCAGCCATTTGTGTCTCTACATTAAACCACTTCTCATTGTGCTGGAGACAGTGTTTTGTGTAACTGGCTCACAATTCTCTATTGCTAATGCCATCAAATAAAATTTTGTGATACAATTTCTTTTCATCCCACTTAGCAATGCAATGATTAATTTTGTGTTCATTATGTAAAAAAAAGTTTAAACTTGAACTAACCCAAAATTCACAGGTGTAGACTAGTGGCACTAGTGGCATCTTCTAACAGTGGGTTATTTGACAAATTGACTGCTTTTGAAAATTGTGTGGGAGTTCAGAAATACAGCTTCTCCAGAGGACGGGTTATTAATATGAAGGTTCAACTGCAACATTCAGTTTGTGACTCACTGTAGTTGTTTTGACTTGGTTTAATCTTGTTTGTAAAACTTGAATTTTTGACCTAATGACTCGAAAATCCACTTTTATTCAGTTTTATTGATGACATTTAGTTCTGAATTCACTTTGTCTTCAAACTGAGGCCATGGCATCTTAGGAGCACCTGAATCAGTCATCCAATTAGTTAATTAGTTGAACATTTACCTTCACTTGCTTTCCCCCCTTCCTCTTTTCCAACTTAATTTTCAACCCAGCTCCTTTCTTTCAATCTTTTGTAAAAAAACATCTTGAGGGTTAACTAAAACCTCGAGACTGTTACCAAAATCCCATCGCTTGCCTTTTTGTCTTTGTCTTTTGTTTTGAAAGTCACATCTCAATTTTGGCATGAGAAGAGCAGACTGTTTCCCAACAACCTAGAGCCTTGACAATAGACGTGACTGCAAATAAACGCTGACATGCCGGCAGTTAGCAGAAGAACTTACTGTTCTTTCTGCATATTTCCCCACTTAATCATCCTTGTTCTGTCAAAGACTGTACAATGACTTTGAGTTGTTTTTCACATTCAGCACAATTCTTTATTTCCTGGCCAGGTGAAAGATTGTAACACAGTGTTGTTCAAGCTGAGCAAACAAATTAAACATAATTAATTTTTAGATTTACTAAGACAACAAATCCAGGTCAGTTGGTTTCTTTAATCTGTTTTTATTAGATAGATCATTCCTCTGTCAATTTTCATGTATACATTCAAATCTCCATGCAGCCTATCAGTTGCAGTGATGTCAATTATGTCAGTTATTTATCTTTATTGGTGAGCGAGAGAGAGAGAGAGAGAGACGCAAACCTGGTGATCTGTACAGGATCTTCATTCGTCTAAAGGATCTTTAATTCTTTAATTACGATGGTGATGACATGGTCATACCCTTTATGTTAAATAAGTCAGTATTTACACTGGATATAGCGTAATATAGGACTTTAGGTGGCTAAGAATAACCTTTACATCTATGTTGCTGTACCCGTCAGTTTTTGTGTTGTACAGCCTCATATATTAGAAACTCACCAAACTTAAAAGGCGACATGTTGTGCTCTTCTTTTAGCCTGGATCCATGGTGACCCCAGGAAAGTTGTCTATCCAACGGACAGCCATGGTCACTTTTGTGGCCAGCAAGGAAACCCTAATGCGTGAGTGAAAAAAATATCTGCCTTTTTGTTTTCCTTAAATGTCTGTGAGTTTTATCTTGTTATATTAACACAGTTTGATGATGAATTTAAATGATGACCAGCTTTATTGAATAGTAGACCATGGGTATCTGTGTAAATGCTTCCTGTTTAAGTATTCCATAGAAACGGGCAAATTTCTTAGCATGTTAAATCCTTTATATTTGCCTCACCTCCTTGTCTTTGTCATTTGTCTCCATAGAAACAAAGCCATATTATTCTACTTCAACATGTTGAAATGTGCCAACCCTGCAGTTTTAATTAACCTCCAGTGCCCTACAACCCAGGTGAAACACAGGCTGTACTCCTTTCTAGCAGAATATTTCACAATGTTTTATGTCCTCCCAACTTCTCCTCTGCAACTTATTATCCAAGATTGATAGGTTCCCTCATTAAGAGATGATTTTGCCTCTTCCAGCTTTGTGTCTCCAAGTGCCCTGACAGATTTGCCACTCTCCTGGATGCATGGAATACCAAAAACTGGGAATATTATAAGCAATTCTGCAAACCGGGCTTTGAGATTGGCAGTAAGGTGAGAAACAGTGATGAGATAATCACTTATTGTATATACACAATTCTATGTGAACAACAGCCATCCATTTTAAAAATAATTGTCTCTGTGTGAGCACATAATTCTGCAGTATATACAATATTCATTTAAAAAAAGAATGGCACACAGCGTTCATATTCCAATACCAAAAATAATAAGCTGAAATAATAAACTTTTTTTCGGATGGAGCTGTTAATTGTTAATTAAACCTTTACGGCACATAATTATTTTCAGAATTTCATTTAAACTTCAAAAAATGTATCCATATTCATATTTCATCAGTTTTATCCAGACAGTCATAATAATGGAGAGCACATTTGAATGTGATTTGAGAAGCAGGCGGAAGTGAGCTAGCAGCCGCTGATGAATGTCACAGCCCTCTATGTTAGCTGGCAGCAGTTCAGCACTGGTGACGTTGACACAGTTGTATTTAAGATCCAGAAAGTGAGATGGTGTGTGGGTGCACCTTATAACACAGTAATTCAGTTTAAAGTGAATCACTTATTCCCCTTCCAACATCATCTCAAGTATGACATTGTTGTATCAATAATTTGATTTGGTGCTTTCACTGCTGACTATCTGGTTATTGATTCTGTAAATATAATGGAGGATCACTCACAGGTTTTAGATGAAGACATGTTTCCAAATTATTTTTAGAATTTAGACTTCTCTGTATTTCATCCATCATGGATGAACCATGTCGTGAGTCATGGGATAAAGAATGGAGCGGAAGAGTTGAGTGTTCAGTGTTTTCCTCAACACTTGGGCATGTTAAGAGGAGCTCTGGAATAGAATCAGGAACTTTTGTTTCCAAGACAACCGCTCTAACCACCTGAGCCATGCCACACAAAAATATTCTGCTTAGAAAAATTCCCATTTTAAGAGTCTTCTCCAAAGTTTGATCATCAACTTAAAAGTCTTAGCATGACATAGACATCTCTCACATTTAAGAAATCAGAATCTTTACAGGTGTACAAATTGTGTTATTTCTAACAGTAACTAGTGAATAGGGTGTATGGCCATCGTTACAATTTTTTTTTTTTTTTTGTTTTGGTTTTCACTGAGGTTTCAATATGCTACATTATGTTAAGATAACATGCAGTGGACCTTTTGGTTGGATTCACAAATTATTTTTTGGAACCATACGTGGACCTGTGATCAACAATGGGTAAATGGTTGTGAGGAAAAAAAAGAGTAAAAAAGATATCAAAATTGAGTTCTCATTAACTGTGGTTTTAAGTAATAATAATAGCCCAACATAATATCCAAAAATATATACACCAAATAAAATATCTAAACATAACTTAATTCAAAAGTTGTTTCCTAATAATGCAGATAAATAATACAATATTAGTTCACTGGGTTGAAAAATCTCTCTTTCATATTTCCTAATCAGTCTGTTGGCGAAGTCTTACGAGATGAAGACTGCCCTTCTATGATTGTTCCAAGCAGACCATGTAAGTCAATGCAAAATGCTGTAAGCACAGAAACCTGATGTAGTTTCTGAGGCAAATTAACTTGTTTTTGTATGTGTTCAAGTTCTTCAGCGGTGCTTCCCTGATTTCATCACACGAAATGGAATTTTAACTGTAGCCAATCAGACAATCTTCAAAGATGGTGCAAATAACAAGAGAAATGTTGATGACCTCAGAGTCGCCGCCAAGTAAGTTATAGCATTTTTTTTTCTTGAAATACATTATTGTATATTTAAAAGTGCCATATTACATTGAGAATGGAATAAATGCTGCATTAAAATAATGTTTTATTGTAAGGTTACATATTTTAAAACTGTTAAACTGTGACCAGGGCTGCTGTTTCTGCCCCCAGAGAGTTCTGGACAGATATAACAGGGTAGGAGAAGTGGGCATTACACTGATGTCCAGGAATGTGCCTGGTCCACATTCTAATTCTTTTGCATGTTAAATGCATGAAGATTCAGCTTTCCCGCAACTTTGGTAGAAAAATAAATGGAACTTCCAAAGCTTATACCAGCTGCTTTGAAGCTTTCGTTAGCAGGGATGATAATGGAGAAGGTGAAATCATGTAAATAAACCCATGGTCTGATATAAACGTACATGATTTTGTGTTTGCTGTTATCAAATTTAATATGATTCAAGTCACAGTTAAATATCCAGTGCTTTGATTTGTTTGTTTTTGCAGTCAAGCATCTACAATGCACCAAGGACTAGAAAGGTCTTTTATATTTTATTGCTTTTTATACTCCTTTCTAATTCAGCAAATATATTTAGTCTAACTGTTTCCTCTTTGCTTTTTGTTCATCGGAAAATAGTCCACAATCTTGAATCAGCAATATCAGAGTAGAATTAGGACAGATAATTGAAACAGTTTATAGTTTCTGCAGTTTCTGTCTCAGACCATAATATGCCTTGTAGAATACAGAGGGAGGCAGTGACTCCTGGTGGTGAAGTTTTCTCACTACCAGTACAAAGTAAAAGATCAATAAAGGTTTCATAACAGTGCTGGATATGATCCAAACCTCTCTCTGTGGAGAGTGTTTCAATGACCTTTAGCAACTGAATTAGAGCTCTTATTGGTTTGTGTGATACCAGAACTGCACTCAGTATTGTTTGTGACACAAATTTCAGCTGGTCTGCTATTCCCTCTATGTCTATATTTCAAACATTTCACATAGTCAGTTTGGAAAGGTTCAGGTCCATAGTTAAAGATTGTAGTTGTTATATAATGACTTGACTTTCCTCCTTTTACTTAATTTTCCTATCTATAATTTTAAATATATTCTATTGTTTAATGCTGAATTTGTTGATGTTTGTGTTTGGTGATAAACTCTTAAAATCAAAGTCTGTGTCTGATTGTGACACACAGTTGTCTTTAGCCCGATGAAAGATTTAAGTAGTGTAGGGTATAATTCTCATATTCCATCAGCTATATTTCATTTATAATGGGGAACATTAAAAAGACAATTGCCTCACCTGAGAGCTTTGCTCTATGTAAAAAAGGGTTGTAAACATTTACAAATGCAAACTTATAGAGTTGTTCTGCATTATCTAAGGATGGTCTGATGTAGCCCTTCACCCTAAGTTCAAAATCAGACAATCCTCTGCATAATTTTGAAACATTCTCAGATGTGTGAAACTGCTGAATGCCAGGGACAGTTCTAGATGTTCATGGTGTACATATACATTGAAAGGTAGAGATTGATAAAGAATCACTTTTTTTAAGTAGAGGTCTGTCACCCACTGTCCACCAGAGGACATGAGTATAGCAGTTCCAGGTATTGGCATGAGACAAAGTACTGTGTAACTTAACCCTTCTCTACGATCCTGGGCAGTCTGTTCAACATAAAAGGTGGAAGTGCGAATAGCAGCTGATGCTTTCAAGTTGAGTGTTGATCACAGCGGCTCGCTTTGTTTCAAATATTAAAAAACAAATGCTGACCCATAATTGTATTGTCCTGAAAGCGTTTGTCCATTTCTTACACGAATTATGTTAAAATGAATGTAACAACTGCAGAAGTTTGATTTTAGAGGAAGATGTCATCTGGTATCATCAACAAGTCTGGGTGACATCCCATCCATGTAGTCCCTTGCAGGTTCACTCTACATTTTGCTACTGAGAGGTGTGGCAGATGAGTTCTCTGCTCTGAATGAACCTTGTCATTCACTCTATAGCATCATAATGACAATGCAAGCAAAGTTATACCGACGTTATACTGACGTTTGTGACGCATATATAAATGTGAACTAATTTGTAGCAAATTATGTCTGCGTCATTTATTTCAGTTTTTTACCACATGTCAAACACACATCACATCACATCATGTCACATCACATCACACTGTGTCTATGAAGATGTGTTCATGTTAAGCCTAATCTTAAAAAACAACATTCATCCTCATTTTTGGCAACGGTCTAACATGGTGTTAAGTCATTGTTTCAACACACTGTGTGAGAACACCACAATTATGTACTTGTTTACATCTGCAAGACCTCAATATTCACAATAAAAGAGCAATAAATATAGCTGAACATACCTCTAATGAGTATATTACTATATGTATCAAAGTTGCAATCCATTCATTACACACTGGATACAGAACTTCAGAGGAAACAGACAAAACAGACAAAAAACACCACACAAGTAAATTAAATGCTGCTCAGAGAAGTGATGAAGGATCAATATGTTTGGTGTAAAGACATTTGGAAAAAAGTAGAATGGCAAAATGTTACTGAAATGATCTCTTTAGCTGATCTGTGAAAACTAGAGCCAAGACCTACAAGTGTCAACGTAGACGTCATAAACAAGCCAAGAAGCAATTCAGCGTACAGTTTTGAAGCACTTTATCCCTAATCAGAAAAAAATATATATTTTCACCACAAGTTGCTGCTTTGTAAATGCTTCCACAACATTTATTGATTTGCCCACAAGATATAGGCAGCACACTTCTGATTGGAGCATCTGCTGACTGTAGAGCCAATGGGAGGTGCTTAATTTTGTCCTGTTTATAAAGCCCCTAATGTAGAGAATGCCAGAAAAAACATGGGAAGTTGTGAGGATTCACGTCTAAGGCCCAAGGGTGTTGTAAAATATTAACTTGGGGTTAAAGCTATTTTGGAGAAATATTTGTTAAGGTTAGTGATTAAAGTGGGATTGCTGTTATCCCACCTAGTTTGCCCATATAATTACTCTGCTGGTGGTTTTATGTGTGCTTGATGAATAATCTGGATCTAGTTAAGGTTTTGGCCCTCCCCCGAACTTGAAGTACAATGAAATTTCAAATTAATAGAATTGACCATCTTAAGACCTGAATTAAGTACATAGCTAATAGAGAATTTTTTAAACCAGAAATAGTATATTGAAAACTATTTTGTGTAAATTTCTTACTTCCACTCATTATCATTCCCTTGCCTTTCCTGTGAATATAAATTGTAAGGGTTCTAGTTCTGATGCATTCATGATGTTCTGCTATTTTGCCAAATGCTCAACATTTAGCAAAATCCTATTGCATTTACACTTAACTGTAGATCTGCTACCCAGTAGTGCTTCAGTAACGCAAAGGTTTTTTTTCTTTTATGTTAAACATGTCCTGCTTTTTCAACACTATTCATTTTTGTTTTACCATGAGTGCTCTAAAGATATAGTGTGTATATATTATAACAAGCACTGGAAAACTGTTATTATTAAACTCTGTTTTTCATCTCCTTTATTTCTAAAACTGTTTCAAACCACTCTGGATCTTCATAACAGAGGTATCTCCAGTCTGCTGAATGCAAAAGAACTTGGCATGAGGATCTTTGAAGATTATGCAAATTCCTGGGACTGGATTCTCATGTAAGAATACCTGTTATGGTTTTCACGTTACCATTTAGATAATCTACGCCTCTGTGTCACCTCATCTGACCCAATGATGACATTAATGCTGAAAATATAAACCCTTTGCTGATTGTATATCCTTTCAGATTAGATGGAATTCACCCAAAATTACTAATGAAAATCCAAACCAGTATATTCTAAAGAAAAACTTTCTTCGAAAAAGAAAACTCAACTTATCTCGGTATTTGTCGATTTGAAAATGGTATTAATTTCATAGTATTTAATCTTGTGTTGTTCTAGTGGTCTTGTGATAACCATGATCGTCAGCCTTCTCTTCATCCTGCTGCTCCGCTACACTGCCGGTGTGCTCCTGTGGCTTATTATCATTGGTGTCATCACAGCTATTGGCTACGGTAATAATCCACTGTGGACTTTTAACCCAGTAATTACTGCATACATTATATAGTGTACACAGTTTCTGTTCACATGGTTTACACCAAATTTTGATTATGATATTGTCAATAAGAGCAGTTATGTTGTCCTATTAACATGTAGCACACTAAAATATGTCTCGTGTTTCATGCCTTTCTCCATATGTCTTTGTGTTGTTCAGGTATCTTTCACTGTTACTGGGAGTACAGCACTTTAAGAGGAAAGCCAGGTGCCAACGTCACAATCTCCGATATTGGCTTCCAGACAGATTTCAGCATTTACCTTAAGCTCAGCCAGACGTGGTTCATCTTTAGTATGTTTATTCCCCATCCTGTTTTCTTTTCTTGTTTGTTGTTTTCAAATTTGATAGAGTTTCTGATGTTGAAAGATGAGTCAGAAGACCAATTCTTAAATGTGCCATCTGTTTTATAGTGATCTCACTGGCTGTAATTGAGTTCATCATTGTGATAATGCTGATATTTCTGAGGACAAGGCTGTGTATCGCTATTGCTCTGCTGAAAGAGGGAAGCAAGTAAGTATGGATTTCAACTTAAAGCTCAAAAAAATGGTACATAAACATTTCATTACGCTTTCAGTGCATTCTGAAAATATATTAAATCTTTGTTGATTCTAGAGCTATCAGCCACATCATGTCTACTCTCTTCTACCCGATCGTTACGTTTCTCCTTTTGGCAATCTGCATTGCATATGGCGCTGTCACAGCAGTGTATCCTTATCTACTGCTACAGTCAGGAACAACTTCATTAAGATTCTTTTGGTTAGTTTACTTTTTCGGTTCAGTCCATATAAACCCCTATGGAGTAAATATTAGACAGTGCAGAAAAAATACCAAACAGAAGAAGAGATCCTATATTATGTGTCTCAGCAAGACAATATTAGATATGGAATATTAATCTTAATAAAAAGAAATAATCATGCATAGTTTATTTCAGTCATGTTGTTAGTGTTTGTGTTGTGAGACAGACTTTTTGTTATCCTTGACTAGTTTGTCCTCAGCTTTTTAGCATCATCAGGTAATGCCGTCTACAAGGTAACGTCTGCTGACGACAGCTGCAAGTATGCCAACCTCACATGCTATCCAAAGGTTTGCCCCGCCTTCTCTTACTCTTTGACATTACTGGAGATATATATTTATGGACATAATTAGGACAAAATGTCTTTTTGGCCAATTCAGTATTTTCCTTTTACTGTTTCAACAATCCAATATGTATGTCTGCTTTAATGTGTATATAGTGTTCCAATTAATCACTGATGTCCATCAAAGTTCATGTGACAAGTATTGACCTGCCTGCCCATCTGCCAAGTATAACATAATTTGAGTATTTAAAACTTGAAAATGCTGCCGTATATTGTCTCATAAAGTATACTTCCAATTTGGGACAGTGGAAAAAGCCAGTGGAAAAAACGGGATATTGTGTTCTTGTTACTAACTCGATAGCAAAGAAAATATCACATCATGTCACTACCATTAATTATCCAATATCCATATTTGTGCCTTTCTTTCAGACATTTGGCACAACGAATGTCACCAAAGTGTGCCCAGGGTCACAATGCATGTTCGCCTTCTACGGCGGGGAGAGTGTGTACCACCGCTACATCCTGGTCCTCCATTTGTGTAACCTGTTTGTGTTCCTCTGGCTGGTCAATTTTACAATAGCACTGGGCCAGTGCACTCTGGCCGGAGCCTTTGCATCCTATTACTGGGCCCTGAAGAAGCCGAATGACATCCCTGCCTTCCCCCTCTACTCCGCATTTAGCAGAGCTATACGGTAGGTAATCTTAAAGAACGACCATAAATGTCGGCACAAACTACTTCTACTCTCACTGCCAGTAAATAGTCAAAAATTGTTAATAAAAGCAAGGGTGGTGCAGCAGCTTAATATACTATATAATTTTGATTTTATTAAGTTTCTGCTAAGAAGTTCTATTGTTGTTTTTTTAAATAGATAAGATATGAACATTTCGTTTTTCCTTCATCAAGAAAACTGTCTGAGATCTCTAATTTTCAAACTCAGTAACTCAAGTTTTGTACCTTGTGTCAAAGTTACCACACAGGCTCCCTTGCCTTTGGTTCTCTAATCCTTGCTGTGGTTCAGACAGTCCGAGTCGTTCTTGAATACCTGGATCACAAGCTAAAAGGTAAACTATAACGCTCACTGATCAGCCCACTCTTAGTAAAGGTGAAAGATCATCACAAATGCAATGTTGCCAATGTTTTCACAGGTTCTCAAAATGCATGTGCTCGCTTCCTAATTTGCTGCCTCAAATGCTGCTTTTGGTGCCTGGAACATTTCATCAAGTTTATAAACAGAAATGCTTACATTATGGTGAGTGAAAAGGCATTTGTTCCACTGTGGACTGATTCATTCATTCAAGGGTCTCTGAAATTTAAAGAACTTTTTCTTTTTCTCTTCTTAGATAGCAATATACGGAAAGAACTTCTGCACCTCGTCAAAGGATGCATTCTTTCTCTTGATGAGGAATGTTGTTCGGTAAAACATTTGATTTATGTGTAATTATGTATTAATTTATGGTTAAATTTCACTTCATTGAGAAAAGGTTGATATAGTGTACTCATTGCAAGTCTCATTATTTATAGAAACCCTCTGTGATAATGTGTTATAGTCATAAATAGCTACTGTATAACTTTGAGGCAGTGTCTCAGTGTTTCTTCGCTGCCTGCTCTATAGGGTCGCTGTCCTGGATAAAGTGACAGACTTTTTGCTCTTCTTGGGGAAACTGCTTATTTCAGGAAGTGTTGGTGAGTCCCTTCAATCCCTCGCTCTTCCTTTGATAGAAGATTAAACGAGACGTGATATTCTCCTCAGAATTAGAAGGTTTTAGTACCTCTGTAAGTTTTGACAAAATGTGGTCGGTTCCAATGGAGATATATCAAAAAATCACAAATATTTCTCAAGGGTTTCTTGTCTCAGACTAATAAATAATGAACCTAGATTCAGATTTTTTGAGGATTAATTTTTGCAAGTGTGCTACATTTCAAAGTCCAATGACTATTTAATGCGTAAACCATTAGACTTAAGATTTTGCAGAGTACAAAAGATTTTGCACACTTGATTTTTATTTGTTTTTCTACATTTTAAGATCTGAATCCCACGATGGAGTTTTCTGATTCATCAATGAATGTTTGTTTTTCAGGTGTTCTTGCATTTTTCTTTTTCACACGTAAAATACCTGTCATTCAACAAGAGGTCCCGTCCCTAAATTATTACTGGGTCCCCCTTCTGGTGAGCTTTTGTTGTGTATGACAATAAACTCTTATAAAAAATGAATTAATAAATTAAGTGCTAATATTACTTCTAAAAAACACGCACATGAACCTGAATGTATTTTAATTTATTTTGCTTGTAAGTCCAAATGATAAAGCAAACAGTGTGAGTTATGCCAATACTTATTCTAAAGGCATATTTATTTGACCATGCAAATGGAAGTTGTTTGCCCAATAACAGTCTTAATATTTTTTTGTATTTTGTATTTTTCATTACCTTGATAGTCAGATTTTGATACAACTGAAACTATTGACATTTTATGTCAACAAATTAACAATCTATGTCTCTTCTTTCAGACTGTGATATTTGGATCCTACATGATTGCACATGGCTTTTTTAACGTGTACTCCATGTGCGTGGATACGTTATTTCTGTGCTTTTGTAAGTATGTCGATGTTTTACTTTTTCTTGGCACAGTCTGATCATTGGACTCATAACAGTGAGCACAGACATGATGGGTTAAGGCCTCATGTCCAGTGGTATGTCTGCTGCTGAACTGAACCCTTTCCTTCTTTTGAAGTGCTTTTAAAATATTTCTGGAACTGACTCCTGCTGATTCTGGCATGACCTTTTTGATGATTTACCTCTACTAATTCTTTACCTCCCTTTCTCTTCCTGGCTGTGACTCTTGCCTGCTATCCCCGCTCTCCTTCCCTGCGTTGGGCTCTGGTCCCAGGTGAGGACCTGGAGAGGAATGATGGCTCATCCTCCCGGCCCTACTATATGTCTCCCGGCCTGCACAAGATCCTGCGCAAAGGGGAGGAGGGTGTGAAACTATGTGCTTCCTCCTGAGCAATGCACGGCCAGCATTCTAAACCGATGACTCTCATTCACTTTTCCATGTCTACTGTGTGTCTGGGGATCTGAACTTTAGAGAGCAAGCACTGCCGTGCCAAACTGGACGCATTGCAGCCTGGAGAAAAGTGACCTGAACGTGAAAGGGCACATATTTACTTCAGTTCCCCACAGAAAAGGCATCGGGTACTAGAGAAAGACCTCTAATCACTTCCTGTCTGGAGCCAACTCAGATACTTGCCTTTTTTTCTGAAAAACTTTTGTTCTTTGTTTTGTTTTCACTGTATTCTCTGCTGACCTCTGCCTTACTGGAAAGGCACATGTCCATTCACAGGACGGATGCACAGGCTGAGAAGAAAAAAAAATGCGAGCATTTCTGCCCAAGCAAACACAGGACCTTAAAATGTACAGATGCCGTTGATGGGCAATGACATAAGACATCACCGTACAACAGTGATGAACTTATGGAGCACCCCCTTATCGCACTTTGGTCTTCTAGTGTAAATCATGTTTTTGTATGCACTTTCACATATGGGGATAAAACCATGTGATCTATTTTGTCTGTCGAGCATGATTACTTTGCGGCCTGGTGATGTTTACCATTGGTTTTATAGGTTGCTTTGATCCAAGGTATTTATACTAACACACACAAACATACACCACACAACTCCAAAACTAGTTTGTATTCTGCACTTACTCTCCATCAATGACGCAGTCATTTCAAAGTTTTCATTATGCTCATAGATGTACTGTAAACATGACAGAGACTTTATGGGAGGACGAGACTTCAAAAGAAATTTTAGGATTTTGCTTCAAAGATGATCAGAAACTGATAGTTTTCAGGAAACTTCAGAATGCACCCACTAGTTTATGTGCCTAGTTGTGAGAAAAAAATGTTCCTCTTGTTCTGTGGTTTTAGAGCTAACACCAGGAACCTTTGCGATACAGTTTATAAAAGGATGTCAAAGCCATTTTTGGTACCTTTTTTATTGGCTGGTTCAGATATAGTGCTGTTTTATTACTAAGTATAATATACACATCTGTCTGGAGGTTATTTGGTGTTCTTTTGTATAGGACATTTTTTTCTATCAATGAAATCTGATGAAAATGTGAATCATTTTTGAATAAAATTTAATGGTTTAAGGATTGTCCAGTGTATTTCCAAGACTACTTGCTTTTTGCCAAACCGTAAATATCAAGATGATAACAAGTATCAGGGTTCAGTCTGGTGTCTGAAGTGATGCTTTCAACTTTTACTTTTTTTTTAACACACTGCTGTGGCTGCTTCCTAGTGTGGGACCTGGAGGTGAATGATGGTTCTCCCGAGCGGCCATTCTACATGAACAGAACCTTGAGAAACATCCTCAACAAGAAGAACCTTAAGAAGAGCTGAGTGTTAGAGAGGTGATTATGTAAGGCGTCTATAATTCTCTGTGTGTAGGCTGCAAGCACATGCCCTCACGGACAAACTAGAGAAGAAATTAAATGAATACAAACACACACTCCCAGGGCAGGACTAGGACATTTAAGGATTTGTTGTGTACAGAAGTCAGTCTTCTTCAACACAGTTTCTGGAATTGACATGTATGGAGTTACCCAGTTATTGTAACTTAACATTGCATTGTGTTGTATTTTTATAGAACCAAAATCATATTGCACAGTACCAATTGGAAGTCATTTCTTGCTTTTTGATTGTGGTAGAACTCAATTGTCTTGTAGGTACCGATTTGTTCCACGAGATGGCGACAGTCTAGTATGTTGAGTTTTAAGTCCCAAAGGCGCTGTCGAGCCTCCAAAGTGTCTCACATTGAGAAATACAGACCTGCTTCGTGTCTGTTGACAAAGCAGCACCGAGGGTCAACGGGCTTCATTTGGAAGTACCTTTTCCCTCACATTACCACATTTAGTATCCAACCATGGATTTGTTTGAAGGTTATTGTTTGATTTTATTTCTCTTAGTATTATATCTTTTTAAAGATCCCATTAAGGGGACATCAGGGGGTACACATCGTTGAACTTCCCAAACATTATAAATTTAATACAACCTGCATAATTGTTCTGTAACACTATGTGAAGGTGCAGTTTTACTTTCTGTCATGAAAGTGATGATGATGACTTTTTCACTGTGGGTTCTGTGGCAACCACCTAATCAAAAGGAATTCTCTGCTAAAAGCCTGTCAGTTTCAGAGTAGTTTCTCAGCTACATGGTAGTATGGCTAGTATGGTTTATTGTGAAGGGATTTTACATCATAGCAAAGTCCTCAAAGCCTACAACAGCAGCAACACCCAACTCTGTCCATCTGTGAGCACAGCCTATTTCAACCTTAACAAAATCCTCCTTGTCAAACTTTGTTTTTTTTCCTGTTTTTTTGTTTGTTTTTTGTTTTTGTTTTTTGCATTGAAGCTCACCTGCTTCTGTAAAAGCTTTGTAGTAAATGTCTGTATGTATGATTGATGTTCCAAGTTGTATTTTATGAGCTGGAGAACTTCCACGAGGGGCATCTTTTTTTGTCCGTCAGCCAGAAACCTCTTGGCAACATGAGATGGTGTGTTTTGTGGGGATTTGTGCAGGAGGCAGACTGTGGGTGAAACCACAGATAAGGGCAAGCAGTGACATCAGTCGCCCGCTGCTGTCCTTCCACCAAGCCCTCAGATGTGACTGATACCTGTGTGTCTTTGTGCTGTATTTGTCAGCTGCCCTCATGGTGCCTCCGAGTGACAGTACTGCCAGACTCGCACGCCCTTTGCCATGTTTAGGCTGAGCATGCTGGGACATGTAACCATTCAACAAAAGCAAAACAACGCTCCTGTGTATCTGAGAGGACACAAATGATGGATGTTGTCTCAGCGTGGAGGAAAAAAACCCAACATGTTGCAGGTGACCTCATGTTCTATTGCAGAGTTACTCGAAGTGCCACCAGTTCTATTTTGTATTTCAATGTGTTCAACTCAGGATTAGTTCTTTGCCATAAGAGTAAGATCTGATAAGCGAGTGTTTTGTGTAACACCCACCCCATGTCTGGAAATTAGATTTCTTCATGGTCAACCAAGAGTCAGCGAGTTGACACAAGCACGGCTTCAGCACGGCTTCAGCACGGCTTCCTGTGAATACAGAGTGCAGCAGTTTTCAATCTTTTAGGGGGAATTGAAAAAAAAAATTAAAAAAAATAAAAAAACAGAAAACACATATTTAGCTCTGGAAGGAATTAATCTTTAAACTGTTTAATTTATTGTGTCTCTATTTGTCCAGGCAATTAAAAGACATAATTTTTTAATGCCATACACCTTTTTTTTTTCCATATATTCAGAACAAATATTTGAATATATTGCCCATCTGTGACTTATTAACATGTTGATGTTTTTGTTACTTGTGCTTTTATCAATAAATAATGTTTTCTATTGTGCAAGACATAGTTCCTTGATTCTAAACAGGCAAAGTCAGACATGAATCCTGCACAGAGTCGGATGTCACTGCATTTAAGCTGCTTCATAAAACTCTTATTCAATCCCAGATTGTGAAATTAGACATTTATTTTCCAAACAGACTTCACATACAGAAAATAAATAAAATTGCAATATGCAAACACTGCTATACAAGCTGTTTTATGCATTTTCCACTCCCATCTTCATTCCGAGGTTATTTCACGATCATACTTTGTCGTCAACTACACAAACAAATATAAACCTATGTTTTATGTCACAATCATTGAGGTACACCAAAAGCTTTCCATCTGCACATACAGTACATGTAGGACTGGAAAGAACACTTGTTTGAAATGTGCTGAACAATAACATTTTCAAAGAATTTAAACAAATTCAAGAGAAGATGAAAACCTTGAGTCTCTGGGATCATCTGAAATTTGAATACTGAGGCTGTTAATGACAGACATTCACCGTTGACCCCTATGGCTATGTGTGTGTGTAGCAGCTCAGGCATGAGACACAGGCAAGGAGGTCATGGCGTGGGCTGGCAGCAGTGGCTGAAACATGGATGAGGGGGAGTGTACTGCGGGCACACAGAGCACCAGAGTCATTACAATTTGTCACACATTTTGTTTTGAAGGAATTCAAATAAATGATTAGACAACAGAAAAAAAAAATCTTGATGTTGAAAGTAATGAGGCAACTTGGAAAGCTTGGGATGCTTTATAATGGTCAGGTATTCTTGTTTGGTGTTTTTACAGTAGACACATAGCAGGGGTAATTTCCAGATCCATGAAAGTTTGAACTTTCCACTAAAATGCAACATTGGACAAATGTCATTTTGGAATTTGGAGCAACAGTGATGTGTATTTGGTATTAACTTCCACCTGAACATATTGGACTGAAGAAATAGGGCCTTCAGTTGATCAATGAATTAATCAGAATTATGGTGTGAAGAACAAGAGATCCATAGAACAATTGTGACGGGGGTCATTTACTGTACAAGATTAATGTGAGCTCCTTAGAGTTTTGCTGACTAATTCATTTTTGTTTCAAAATCTTTAATCAAGGATTTCACATGAATCAATCATATAATAGTTCATAAAAAGCCTGGTGCTCACTGTCTATAAAGGAGTGCAGTGCGGAAAGCATGGATCCCTCCTGGGCTCCATAAGCTGTGTATTGCAGCTCCTCGGGGGTCGGGGTGGGCTGGGCCATGCGGCTGGGCTGCAGCGAGGTTATCGGGTTGCTGGAGGTGTGGCTGGGACTCACGTGCTTCTTGTGGCGGGCTCGGCAGTTCTGGAACCAAACCTGAGTTAACAGGACAAATCATGTCTGTAATGTTGTTTGGTAACAGTAATGTGTGACAACGTAGAACAGCGCCAGGCTCTTATTTTTCATTGTTGTGGCACACAGCAGTATTTCATTCCATGAATTAAACACATCCTGGTGGAAAAACAGCCGGCAGAGAATCGGAACATGTCAAATTGTCAATCCTCTGCCTCATCAGCAAAAGACTCCCCTGACAGTTGTGTTAGAAGTGACACAATCAGCAAGTCCAAGATTTTTTGAAGCCCATTTCACTAGATTTTATTACATACATCAATAATTGACCTACTTTATTAATTAGTGATGTTTATGGCAGAAAAAAATGGCAGTAAATCTGTGTGAATCATAGAAGTAGCTCTGCACTCACAGATTCAAGTTAGTTACATTTATATTTTTAAAGGTGTTTGTCCTTGTACTTTGATGCTACAAACCTTTATCCCAAGTGTTTATCTCATTGCTTTCAGCCAAATCTCAAAACTTTTGTATAAGATTATTTAAAATGAGTGATTATTTGCAGTTGTTCAAATGAATCAACTAGAGACACACAAGTGAAATAAAAGAGTAACCTTCTAATTTTTAAGACTGACCTGAATGACTCTTCGGCTGAGGCCCGTCTGCTCCGCCAGCTTCTGCAGTGTCTGTGCATCAGGATTGTTGTCCTGGGCAAACTGTGCCTGCATCACCTGCATGTACAGCAGAGTAAAGGCTGATCAGACAGGTGTCAGCTACTGTCTGAGATTTATCTGCGTTTAGCTAAATCTTTTAAAAAATATATTTGGCAAAATTAGAGCCAATTGGTGATTAATTTATATGTCTAGCAAATCATTGTTTTTATTAAGACAGGGTGAGAAATAAAATAATTATTTAGCTAAATACATAAAGAAATAGTGTCATCCTTGCCTGTCTCTGCATGCCAAATTATCTCTTATAATAATTGAGTGTCTGGCTATTTCAAGTATTTAAACTAACACATTAATGTTGTTTTCACTGTGTACCATGTTTTCCATGGCGCTATTTTGAAAATGATGATCGGTGATTGCTGATTCTGAGGTCAGCATCTCTGATTGGGAGTGAAGTCTGTAATTAAATCCTAAATTGAAGGACAAATGTTTTTACAAGTTGCAACAACTTTGTCACTAAAAAGTGAGGTTGTTGCCATCTGAACTCAACTAAGAGTTAAAATAGCCTCAATACTTTAATTTGGAATAGTATAATCATTCTTAAAGGGTAATGTTGATTCTTTCAGTCTTTTAAAAAGCCAGCTGAATTTTGCAATGTGTGAGTTCTGAAGTTCTACACAGAAAAACAGATTTAGTCAGCCATCCGACATAACCCAGTCTTGAGTTTCTCTCTGTCTCCCCAGCAGGTGTTTACCTGCAGCTGGTCAGTGGTGAAGCTAGTCCGGGCTCTTTTGGAGGGTTTAGGTTGGTTGATCTCCTGCTCGGTGGGCACAGCTCCCTCCATGTTAACACTGCTGCCTGCAGTGAGAGCAATAAATCATATTTAAAAGGAAGTTCATTCCTGGATTAAAAATAAACTATCAAAACGTCTCTCAGTCGGCACTTTTGATTCATCATGATAATTTTGGTTTCAGTTACAGTTTGGGGGATTTTCTCATCAGTATTATTGGACTGAGTGACATTTGTCTCTTGATGAGTTTGACACCAATCACTGACACTTATCTAAAACGACTTTTTTGTGTAGACATTATTTTTCTGAACAATTATACCAAAACAGTACACCTGTACTGTGGTTCATTTAGAGTAACAAGCCCGTAATTTTCAGGAAGAAGAAAATCTCTGTTGATTTTTATTTATTTTAAATAATTATTTTTGAGGGACATTTTGCACTAAAAGCTATAAAATTGTTTCTTTTTAAAATGTAACATCAGCAGCAAGTGTAAGGAAAAAATTTTTGTCTTTTTTTTAAGCATTAGTTTATTGGGGAATAAATTCTTCCCACTGAAATACATGAGCCGATTGGCAGATATTTGGAAACACAAAGGTAATGTACTAACCTAATGGAATTCACACCGATAGAAGACAAAGATGATTTTGAAACTAAATTAAAAAAGCGATTTCGGTCAGAAATATACAAGTGTGCTTTCCCCCGCCGAATGACGCCAACATCCTGTACCGATACGCTTATAGTCCAAAGTATTGCGGCTCCACCACCCGGCGCTCTCACCTTTCTCCACCGCCCGCTTGAGGTTGTCCAGCATGCAGTCGTAGTGGACCCTGCATAGCACCTTCTCCTCAACCAGGGCGAACTCTTCCCCGGTAGAGAGCTGCCTCTTGCAGGAGAAGCAGGCGAAGCAGGCCAGGTGATAGACATTGCCCTTCGCCCGGCGCACCCAGTCCGTGGACTGGATGTTCCTGCCACAACACGCACACCAGGTGCCGAATCTTCTGCAGAACGGGGGTGAGCATTAATAAAAACCGGTGGAGGAAAGACCACTTTATTTCACTCTTAGATTTAACTTCAATTATTTAACCGAAAGGTTATTAGATCCAGAGATTGTTTTTGCAGTAGATCTGCCTTTCGAAGAAATTTAAAATGACTGCTTTAAGGCCCTAAAAATACCAACACGAAATTATTGATAAATTGTTGAGAAAATTATTTAATTAAAGTGACTACTGCCCATCGGGTCACGGCAAAGTGTTTTTCGTAATTATCCAATAATGATCCTATACGTACGATCGGGAAATCTATTCTCAAATCGGTCTATTCATTATACATGATATTTATGAATAGAATTAAAACTTAATTCAGCGAGAAATGATGTATTAATAAAGTCTGTCAAGATTAGTCATTTCTATACTACTGCCAACCAATTTTGAATTAGCCTCAAGCAAATCGATATAATTACGATTATCATTGCGTTTATTGTGAATTTTTAGGGAGCCCGCACAAAAGGAAACGCTTTTAACGGTTTGTATATGTTACTCCTCAGCGCCACTTTCGTTCATGCAATTAATCTACTTACTCTAAGACGACGCATACAAACCTGAAATAATCCATCTTGCAGAAAACCTCCTTTTCTTTGATGTAACAGCTGGAGTGGCTGCCAAGCGCCGTCTGACACACGCTGCAGGAGAGACAGCGTACATGCCAGCACAAGTCGTTCACCTGCAGCGCGCAAACACACAAACACATGCACACGCGGTGAGGTTCAGGGAAAATAGCGACACCCCCCCCCCCCGACAAAAAAAGTTGCAAGTATTTACCTTTAATAAATATTTATCTGCTATTTCCTCATTGCAGCTGGCGCACAGGGCTCGGCCCAGCAGCGGCGCGGACGCCATCGCCTGCAGCGCCGGCGCGTCTTCATCCAAAACTTCCACCGGCGCGCCCTGCGGATCACAACGCGCAAGGAACACCTCAGAACACCGACCTCGGAACTTTCTCCAGCTCACTTGAAGTTTATCATCGACAAGTTTATCGATTTTTTTTTCCTTCTTCTTTGAAATCTCCCACAGACATCTATGTAATACTCACACCCCGTCACTCTAGATATTAAATAACGGTCCTACCATGACGTCTCCCGCGTCCTGTGCGCATTTGTTGCGCGGTTCTCCGTCCGCCTTGCAGTCCTCGCACATGTCGAGCGGCCCGGCGGGGACGGGACGTGTCCGCGTCAGAGGGACTCGAGCGCCTTAAATGCCCCGCTCCCCTTCCGGCTCCATCCCATAAATATCATCGCACTTTATTACCCCTTGCCATGACAACGCGAGCGATTACCGAAATGACATTTAAAAGAGAAGGATAGTCATTACTTACACAAACAGACAGCACTCCAGCCAACACTTATCCGATGCGCTTTTTCTTTTCTTTTTTTTTTTTTGTCGTTCTCGGGCGTCAGCCAATGAGCGCAGGGCTCGCGCGTGGCTCGTGCGCACCCCCCCCCCCCACACACACACACACCCGGGCCCTTAAACGCGTCAATCAGCGAACAGCGCGAGACCTCCGGGGAAAAAAGGGGGGATTGATTTATTTAATAACTGCAATTAAAAGTCTAAGTTCGCCATAAACGTCTACCCGGGCAACCAAAAGGTGAAGAGGTCTCATTAACTACTTGAGTTTTAATTGCATTATTCGGGGAGGAGTAATTTCCTTCGACGTCTCTTCAAATTGTGGAAATAGTGAGCTGCCGTCGTGTGGAAGTCCGGCCCTAATGATATGGTGAAGCCTACTCCGCTTTAATTACCACGGCAATTTGGGCCAACATTGAACCGGGGCTCACCAACACAGCCACGGCCGAACACCCGCCCAGGGCCCACCTCGTTTTACCACTCACCTCATCGTGGGACGACGCGGCCCCGCCGTCTCCGTGTCTGCCTCTGTCGGCCCGCCGGCCGGCTTTAACCGCGGTCTTCCAGCGCATCTCTTCGCTCCGCCAACATCCGCACCTCCACAACTACCCACGAGGAAAGTGTTGCGAGTACTCCCAACCCCTCGCGTTCGTGTCGGGCCGTGTCTGCGGAGGGCGGATCACAGTCCGTAGTTCTCCGCCGCACTCCCCCCCTCTACCCCCACCCCGTAGAGTTATGTCTGTTATACTTCATTAAATCTATCTATCTATCTATCTATCTATCTATCTATCTATCTATCTATCTATCTATCTATCTATCTATCTATCTATCTATCTATCTTCTCTTACAGTATTACTGTATGATATTATTACTGTATATCGTACATATGTCAATCAGTCATCCCTTGTATCTGCTTTCTTTCTGTTCGTATCAAGACAAAATTCTGCAATTGTGATTCAGAATAATTTCAGATAAAAAAATGTAAAATACAAGCCACCTCCACCACAGGGGTGTATTTTGGAAAAAAAGGGGTGAGCATTTGATTACACAAAAAATGTGTTGGATGTGCTCTTAATCTAAAAGTCCGCAAATACAGAGAACAGAATTTGTCATTTAATGAGTATTAAGTCCCCTCAAACCCCAAGGTTATTGTGGAAAATTGATGACAACTGCACTACCTCTTTTACTCACATACAAAATTGAATGCAACTTATTTGAATAGAAACTCATTTGAGAATGTCATTGAAATGTCATTTGAGAAGTGAACCTAATCATAAAAGTGACTGATGGACAGAGGATGGGTAGTTAATTGCTTTGAATGACTTCTGTCAGGATTGTTTTGGTCGTCCAACTAAGAGACATGTAAGGGTGGGTCATATTCTTGAAAAAGAAGAAATCACCTCCCTTTCTTTCTCTCTCTCTCTCTCTCTCTCTCTCTCTCTCTCTCTCTCTCTCTCTCTCTCTCTCTCTCTCTCTTACACACACACACACACACACACACATACACACACACAGATACATTTATGTGGTGGAAGCTTGAACAGCACTTGCATTAAAAATAGCAACCTCTCAGTACAAGTCACAGTGCAATAACATCTTGATATTGTAGTGGCTATATGTTGAGAAAATATTATTCAAGGAAATTCACCTATTCGAAAAAAAAACAATTATCTGATCGTGTGATTTTCTGCACACCTTCCTGATTAGATGCTTGGATTTTTGAGCTAAAAAAGAAAAGCTTAATTTACCCTGATGTATCTGAGAAAGTCAGAGAAAAACAGGCCATCTTCCCCTTTTATGTTTCACCTTTCACCTTTCAACTTTCAAAAAGTTGCAAAATAAGATTAAAAAATAAGAAGTGAAATTAGCTAAAAAATAATCCCTAAATAATTCAGTGTTTAATCCACTTTGGATCAAAATTATTTGTTTTTCTTCCGATTAATTTCAGGCGTGTTGCAGAACATATGGGGTGGGAGCAAGGAACAGAACCTGTTGCTTTTCTGAGAGACAACCCAAAGTAACTCTCCTATCTTTTTTTCTGCTTTTTTCAAAATTAATTAATTCGGCCCATGTTCCCCTACAGTCTTACCCACTCCTACTGTCCACTGTTAAAAATAGCTATTTCCTGTCCTCTCCTGCTGGAGCATTCAGTCTTCATGAAATATCAGTCCAACCTGCACTGGCATGAGTCTGAGTCCATATCGCACCATCCCTGGAGGATAAAGGAGTTAGCGTGCCTCCATCAAGATGTGCTCTGTTCCACCTGGTGGAGATGAATGCCGTTTATCACATCACACATCTCAAACTCTGCACAGACAATTTTCAGCCAAAACCTGCCAGTAAAACAACCATACCTCCCAGAGTCACTTGCGCTAAAGGATTCCATGATATTTTAAAGCAAAAGTCCTCTTGTCATGAGCTGGTAAAGAGGCCAATACAAAGGTTAAAGATCCAAGGAGAGTCCATTCCTGTCATGCAATATCAAAGAAATGTTATCATCAAAAGAAAAATCCTCTCTCAGACATGAAACTTTTTATCATTCTGGCTGGAATATCTGATATGAGCACAGATGTTGGAACAGATTCCAATCAGACTGTGTAACAGTTTGTTTTCACTGAGCTGTATAGCTGAGTTCCTAAATGTTTTATGTGATATGGAGCAGACAAAAACAATGTCTGATCTGTCAACACACTCACATAATGCCTCACTGACTTATATGTTGCACTGGTGGATGCAGTGTGATCTTTAAATACTTTAGTACTTGGTAGGGAGGGAACAAATAAGGTAAGAGGTTTTTCCTCTTTTTTTTTTTTTTGTCAGTCAACAATTTCATTAAATGTTGTGGAATGGTAACTCACAATCCACAGCACAGAATAACAAACATGCAAAATGTAAGCAAAGCATTAAAATAAAATACAAATATAAAAATGAATATAGGTTTAAATAAGTTGTACTCTTTTGGCTAACTAAGAATGGTAACATTTATGGCAATAGAGTTTGTGCGTGTGTATGTGTGTGTGTAATTGTACATGATAATACGAGGTTAATGCAGTGTCTATCTTGTTGTAATACTTGTGCTCTTCAAGTGCAGCTTCAGTCTTGCGTGAAGAGCATTATATTTATATTTTGTGATTTGTTTCTATTATCAAAATGATCCCTCTTTCAGGACAGCAAAATAAAATCATAATAACAGCACTAAAATCAATGGTCACAAGAATGTTTAATGTTAAAGCCCCGCCCCACTTTTTTTTTAAACTGATGATCTAATATTTAAGATTTTTGTCACAGACATTGTGGCATTTAATTTGTAATTTTAAATTGACAATGCTCAGCTTACATTGATGTTTTTACTTGCGTTCCACTTTTCATATGTAAGGGATTTAATCTTTTCAATGATAGAAATGTCCATTTTTGCTGAGCATTTGAGTTTTCATCAACCATATCAATTTCAACCTGCAGCAAAGGGAGTTTGCCTCTTTCAGTGTTATATACCTTAAACTTGATGTAGGATCAGAAGCGTAAAAAAGGTTAAAACTGAAAAAAGGCCTTTCAAACACATCATTAAAATGCAGATTTTGACAGCCAATAAAACTTTAGTCCAACACATTCATGTACACTTAAACTGGAAATGCATTTTAGAAGGCATGAGTCCATGTGAGCATCCTCTTTATTAAATAATAGAAAAAAAATATCTGGCATTTATAATGCAATTTGCAAATGAAATATCCATAATCATTTCTATGAAAAAAAATAATTTGATTTAAATGATAAATTAATACATTGAAAAAAAGAGACAGAGGGAGACCAAGAGGAGAACTAGCAGTTGTCCGCTGCGAGACTTCAAGGATATTTCCTAATTTGCTACTTCCACATAGACCTGTGCTTTCTCTGGGTCTGCAGCTACTCATTTATTTCATTGAAATCAGTCCGAATTGGGGTGGTTTACAATTGACACAACGAGTTTGGCATGACCTTTTCTCCTTGCAGTAAATGGGTACTCATTGAGAGTGAAGGGGGTGATGGGCTGCCAGGGGAGGGGTAGGGAGAGGGTTGCGTTGGCTGGGGGCCGATGGAGGATTGGGTGGAAATCACAGCAGTAAAAAAGACTGCACTGAAAGAAGGGCCTGATTGCATTGGGACAGCGTGCATGAGGGAGCAGCATGCTCAGCCCAATCAGAGCGACATAAGGAAAAAGTGCTCTTATCAAGAAGTAATAGCCCACTTGACAATCACACAGGCACACAACTGCTCTATTTAACACTGATTGCAAAAACTGCTGCCCCCCCATCTCAAAACCACAGGACTCCCCTAGATCTCGCTACCACCTCCCTGCTTACAGCCAAGACCCTTCCCTGAATGGAATTATTAATCACCCCTCTTCTTTCTCTACACTAATTGCTATTTTAATAATGACAGCACATTGTGCCTTTAATGCTGGTAAAATGTCTGCCTTGATCACCGTGTATATTGTGAGCGTTAAAAGTATATCCATCTCAATTCCACCAGCATGACAGGTAAGGAATGTTTACATGGGCATTTCTCTGGCTGGTCTACCAAGCTGTCCACCCTGGTTCATATCCATGGCTGGCAATGAGAATGGCCAGAATTTATTCAGCTCCATCATGTAGGTTGGGATGCAGCTTTGTCTCAGTTTTGTTTTACTTAATTCCTGGATAGTTTACTATGCTTCACAAATGACCAGCAGCATGTTAAACTTGAATAATTCGGACAAGATAAAAGATGCAAACAGCAGTGAATGGTGGGTTGATTTTTTTTTTTTAATAATGATGACAAAATGGCTTTTGCCAGATCTCAAGTGATTTGACCTGACTTAGCTAATGATGAAGTCCCCTGGCTGAACTTGTAGATGTGTATCTTAAGAAGGCAGTCTGTGCTGGAACATCATACACTCCAGCCAACTGAAGAAGCCTTCGAACAAGAGGTGAAACATCTTCAAGGGAAGAAAACAAGTCCAGTTGCCAGGATAAGATTTGACAAGGATTAACCATGACCTGGAGGGCTGAGAACCTCCACAGACATACACCCACAGTTTAATAGCAATAACACAAAGTACTAAGGCAGTGATGTTTCTCTGTCAGATGAACCTTCGGTTTGCATTTGATAACATGTCTAGGTTTTACTTTGCAATTTCATCATATTCAACTAATAAAGAATTAATATATGTTGGTTGAAGGTGAAGACTGTAGGTATTAATATAGTACATGCAGTAAACAGTACATGCAGTAAAACTACATACAACGGTATGAATGATGCACAAAAACCTAAATGTATAATGATAATAAATATAAAATGATAAAATAAAAATAGTAGCTGTAATAATAAGTATAATAATAAAAATAATCCGTCCATCCATTGTTTGCCGCTTATTCTACTCAGGGTTGTGGAGGATGCTGGAGCCCATCGAGTAAGAGGCGGGGTACACCCTGGACCAGTCAAGTGAAGGCCCAATAATAATTATAAATAGAATAATAATTTAAAAATAATAAAATGATGATAATAATAATAATAATAATAATAATAATGATAATAATAATAATAATAGTAATCATTATTATCATATTATTATTATTATTATTATTATTATTATCATTATTATTATTATTATTATTATCATCATTATCATTCCAGTTAGCATCAGATGCACCACCTTTCTTCTCTTGGCAGGGTCTTTAAGGGTGCATGGGACTTTGCTCAAGGCAGTCTGCATGTGTTTTGTGGATCTGGAGAAGGCATTTGACCATGAATTGTGGGGAATCCTGTGGAGGGTGCTCTAGGAGTCCAGGGTACCGAGCCCTGATATACGGGTTGTCCAGTCGTTGTATGATTGGTGTCAGAGCCTGGTTGGCATTGCCAGTTGTAAGTCTGACTCATTTCCTGTGAGGGTTGGACTCCACCAGTGGCTTGCCTTTGTCAGTATCTCTGTTAAAACATTTGTGGAAAGAATTTCTCAGCACAGCCAGGGTATTGAGGTGATCTGGTTTAGTGGTCTCAGTGTTGGGTCTCTGGTTCATACAGATGATGTGGTTCTGTTGGCTTAATCGGACTGGGATCTCCAGCTCTCAAAGGAGCAGTTCGCAGTTGAATGTAAAGCAGCCAGAATGAGGTTTGGCACCTGCAAATCCAAGACCATGGCTCTAGGATGGAAAAAGGATCAGGGTTGGGGAAAAGGTCCTGCCTCCAGTGGAGGAGTTCAAGTATCTTTGGGTCTCGGTCACGAGTGAGGGAGGGATGAAGCCAGAGATCAACAGGCAGCTTGATGCAGCATCATCAGTGATGCGGACTCTGCACCGATCTGCCTTGGTGAAGAAGGAGCTGAGCGAAAAGGAAGCTCTCCTACCCTGAACTATGGTCATGGGCTGTAGATCATGACTGTCCAGGCTCTCCCTCAGAGATTGGGTGAGAAGCTCAGCCATCTTGTCCAGGAAGCATCCAGGAGGCTTCCTGGACGCCTCCCTTGTGAGGGGTTCCAGGCATGTCCAACAGGGAGGAGGCCCAGGAAAGACACAGGAAACACTGGAGGGACTATGTCTCTAGACTGGCCTTGGATCGCCTTGGGATCCCCCCGGAGGAGCTGGACCAAGTAGCCAGGAAGAGGGAAGTTTGGGCCTCTGCTTCGGCTGCTGACCCTGCGACCCGATCCCAGAGAAAAAGCCGAGAATGGATGGATGGATTGAGCATTACATGTTCTAGAAATGCAGATGATGTAAGGAGAATTGAAACACTGACACCAAACAGAAAAACATGTGTCCAAGCATGTACACACACACACACACATACACACATACACACACACACACACACGCACACACACACACACACACACATACATACAAACACACACTCGAATTTGATTCTTTGAGGGACTTGAAGAAGTGGCTTGCTGTGAAATTCCCTGAAACATATTATTTCCGACAGGTGTGCGGCTGTATGAGTTTTTGTATCATTACTGATGCCAGTCTACATAATAACGTTTACGAGAAGAAAAAAAAATACCTGAGGTTGTAATTCTCAGGTGTGTACTTAATGTTTTCTTAAGGAGATGTTGTGTATGTGGCAAGTGTTTTTAGGCTCATGTGCCATTTTTGTGTGTTTTGGGATGCCCCCCTCTTCCCCCCCAATATTATAACCTGTTATTTCAGCCGACAATATGATCGCCTATGAGATATTCTATGGTTGTGGCAAAAGAATTCTTGCAAAATAATTATTTATTTCCCCACTCATCATTTACATTGTGTTTAATATTACCTTCAAAAAGTAGCTGGTCTCAGATTTGTATGGTTGTTGTCCTGTCAGATATCAAGAGGCCACAGAGGAAACCTATCCCCCTCCTGCCACATGTCCTTCCCAGTATTCCCCTCACAACTCCAGAATCTAGAGACAGAAACATGGCTCCACTCACTGGTCACCTGTGGTACCTACAAGACATGGCTGCTGACTTTGGAAACAACAAACACTATTAAATGTGCAAAAACTATTGGGACAGCATAACATTTCTCTCATTAGCTTTGCCCTGTAGATGATATGTGTTATCTATAAGGACTATATAAATCATACTTATTACACTTATACCTCCCAGTGTAATCAAGTAAGCAACATGTTACAGCCTCTTCAAATAGATGCTCAAAGTACATAAACAGTCTCCATAGATGCATAGAGGGAGGATTTATGATGATGTTTTCCTATTACACCTCATTTATTGTATCTATTTTGTGTGTGAATATGGGCTATGTGAGCTGGTAATACATTTTCAAATTTCCACAAGGGGGCCATAGAGGACCTCAACTCAGCCATCTAGTTGGGTGTAATGCTTGGATATGGGAATTATTATAGTCACATAAGATAACATAAGATAAGACAGTACTGTATTGATCTCCATCGGGGAAATTCAATGTCACAGCAGCACAACAATAACATCTTCAATAAATATGAATATAAATATAGAATAGAAGAGATATTAATACAAGGAACGATTAACACCTACAAAAGCAAGGACAAAAATCGATAACTGAATGAAAGAAGAACAGCAAGGGAAAAATTGGATAAGCACGGTGAGAATGGAGTGACAGAACAACAAGGATAAAAAAAGCGATAATGGAATTAGGACATGACATGTGTGAATGAGTGAGTTAGTGAGGTAGCATTAACCCAGATGCATCTCCGGTCACAGTTGTGTGCTGTCCAGACTGATATCCGTGGGCACAAAGGAGCATCTGAAGCGTTCAGTTCTGCTCCAGGGAGGGATGAGCTGTTGGCTGAATGAGCTGCCCATCAGCCACAGCTCATCATGCAGGGGGCGGGAAGGATTCTGTAACATTGTGGAAGCCTAAAGGCTATCTGTGAAATAAATTACATTTGTGATGCTTGATTTTATCATGATGGATATTTCTGATGGTGTTTGGTCTCCTTGCTGTAATACATGGAATAATGTACTGTATTGTATAGCCTTCATTCACATCATGTTTAATGTATATGAGTCTGTATTTAGCTGACAACGAAAGTCTGTTGATATATGTAGTACCTCATCTCAGTTAACATAATGCAGAAACCCATTGAGCTAAAAAGCTGAAAAACTAAATTACATTTGAACTGGAATACATGTTGGTGTTACTTGTTTGAAATCCTAAAATTTAAGCATTCACATGTTGCTGTTTTAATTTGAGGGTTCCCAGTTCATGCCAAGGAAAGTTATCTCTCCAGTATCTCCGGTGTGCTGTCTCTCCAGTGACAGCAAATGCGTCCGTGGATACTATCAGTGGTCTCCTGTCAAGACACGCACACAAATCTGACACAAATCTGTGCAAACATGTGGGCCGCCGTCTCTCACACTTCCATCCACAGTGATCAATGATTAATGTTAATTGACCACAAGTAAAACAATGATATATATTTTGCTTGTGGCAGTGTTTTTCACATTTTAGGTTTGATCCAGGAACATTTCATTAGTTGCCAAGGAGAGGAGACTGTCAGGGTATCACACCTGATCCCAATTTGTAATCGGCGCCAGCTGCAGCAGATGCCGCTAATCAAGATCCCTATAAAGGGCAGCGGCACGCTCTGCCTGGCGCCAGGGGATTGTGGCTCTAAGACCAAGGCGGGTCCCTGCCATGACTGGAACCCCACCCCACCCCGTTATGACCAGACCCAGTCGGCCGGTGTAACCTCTGGCCCCTACCTGCCTGGGGCCCGTCCTGCCTGCAACCCGTCCTGGTGAGACCCAGCCCTGTGCAACTCTGTCTCGGGGCCAGGGGCTTACCAGCGACACCCTACCTGCCGTTTCAACGCAATAAAGCGCTTTCGATCCAGATTTCTGCTCTGAGGTATGGTTCCCTGCCCGAGTCCGCCCCTGCGGTCCCGTGACAGGAGACACCATTTTTCTATATCAAAGTCCAGCTTGAATAGAAAATATTTATATAATATAAATATGTTCTCTTCAAGTTGGACTTGTGTGTGTGTATATATATTATGATAATGGTACAGCTATAAGCCCAGTCCTTTGCAAAGCAGGTACTTTCCATTGTAGTTGCTCTTTTGATGGTCACATAGAAGATCCCACAATGGCTTGTAAAGGACTGATATGATCATTTTATGCAGAATTGTTGAATCGAGCTACATTTAGTTTGAAATGTCTGAAATTTGAATAAGTAGGCATAGCAATATCTTCCCAGACTCAAACAACTTCAGGCTTGATTTGTATATATGGCAACATATTTAACTGTTCGTATGTTAATATTAAGAATGCTTCTTTTCTAGTGGCATTCAAGGCCCATAAATCCTACTGGCGGCGTAAGGGTGAGATTAAATTATCCCAATACCTTTGAGAACATCAGTAATACCTGCAGAATTGATATTTTTCAAACGATGAGTCGGAACTCCGAGGTAATACAGAAACTCGATATTCCTCCATGTGCAAGTGACTGTGGCAAAAACTGCCTTTTCCAATCAGAAATTGCAAATAGATCCAGACTCAATGTGGATAACCCTCTGCCTCAACCGGTTAGAGTAAAAAGATAAAGAGGGAGGAATTACAGCATAGTAAAATCGTCTGTGTATAGTTGAAGAGCCAATCAGTTTCCGGTGTTAGGGGAATATGTCTACCATATTAAATTATTATGTTGGAAATTAAGTAGATTACCTTTACTTACTACTTTATATTACATATGAATTGGAAAACATGTCTGGTATTACCTGTGCTTCTTTGAAACAAGTGCATTAAAAAAGTAATTCATGTATTTCAAGTGCTTATCCGGTCAACTTTTTTTTTTTTCAAGACCCAGAAATTTTAACTTGATACAGTGGTATATTTTTGTGGCAATGCCAAATGATCATCGTATTTATTATGTGTGGGTCCTTGGTTGTCAGACTTGATACTCAAAAGTGAACTGAAAGGAATTTTCCTTTGAGGTTTTCAAATGAAGAGAGTGCCTGAAAATAGTTACACAGTTGGTCATTGTTCCATCTGTCAACATTATATTGAAACCTGAGTCCACTAGAACACTCAAGGACCCCTGTGGTTCAACACACAATTTTCAGTTCTGTTTATTGTCTAGAGCTTGAAGCATGTTGAGGATAATAAACGTAATGACTTTCTGTCATGGAATTCAATGTACAATGTGCAACGAGGACATGCCAGTCACCAAAATATAGATGTTCAGTTCCACATTCTCGTCAGACTTTACTTGACAAGAGCTATAGTTATTGCAAAGGAATGAGTACAACGAACAAAACATGACAGGTGCTTGCAGTAGCTAGAAATTTATTGAGCCATAATTATATATTTTTTTAGTTTCAGGATTTTAATAGCCAAGATTTTTACTTGGAGGAATAAGGTATTTAAAAATCATAATTTTCTTAGCAAAAGATGAGAATGTTTTAAAAATCTGCATTAAAGCTGTAAATAATATTAGAAACAGGTAGTTGAGTGTGTGCTTTATCTTGGTTTGATGTTAGTGGGACTGTGTAAGTGGAAACCAGCCTCGCTGGCAGCATTGTCACGTGATCTCCCATGGCAACCAGTGAGTGTCATCAGTTCCGCTCTGGGAGAAGTGCTGCTTCAGTCTGGATCAGCAAAAAATTTCCTGCTCCAAAAGTCTGCGGGATCATTTGCCTTCACGGCGGTCGGGGTCATTATCCGAAGGAAGCAGCTGAGTCCCCAGCCTTCTTCTTCTGAAACATTGGCAGGACTTTGAAAGGAAAGGAAGCTGAAAATCATGAGTCACCTCAGCCTGGGGTACGAGTAATTTGATGTTTTACATTATTCAGTGGAGATGAGTTAAATCCAAGTTTTCAATTTAAAATTGGTTCTTTTCATTTGTTGATTTTCTTCCAGGACAGTATTCTAGTTACGTTCTTGAGGATACAATTTGTATTAGTATTACAGGCTTGTAGAGTGATTGTTTTAGGAAAAATAACAAAACAAAAAAAAACATTTAGTCGACATTAGAATTAATATTACAGATTCCTGTCCATAGAAAAAGTGATATATTGCACTCATACAATTTTTGCTATGAAAAATTTGATAGTCTTTTTTTGCATCTTACCTTTTTGTGCAAAGTATAATCTGAGAGTTTTAGAGGGGGTAAAAGTATGTCTTTAAATTCTAAAATTAATTGTAGCAATCACAAACAGCCTGAAACCCGACTAATGGCTGCCCAGTTTTACCCAAAAAATGTAGTAATTTTGCAAACATTTCCCTCAAAAGGATTTAAAACAGATCCAGCTAATCAACACAAATCGGCAGGTGAAACTCTGCTTTTACTGAAATTGCTTCCACCAATATGCTACAATGTCTGGATGTCACTTTAGCATGTGACAACAAATCATGAGGCAACACTTCATCCCTATTTACTGATAATGGCTCAGAGAGAAATATGCAAACATAGATGATTTCCTTTCAGACATGCAGGCCAGGAGAACACTTGGAAACAGACAGGGTTAAGTGCCATCACTTCTAATACCTGCGTGTAATCAGATAGCTGTAACTGATCTGATAGTTCTAAGATCGTGTTGTCGCCAACACAAATGTTGGTGGAAATCAAAATCTGTGCTGGAAATATATTCCTTGGAAGAAGACTGAACTTCAAAAGATGATGAGGAGAGTAGTACAGCCCAAGTTGTTTATCCTGATATCTATAAGATGCTGAATATCAAGGAGCTTATTATTCTGGGATTCATAATGTGGTTCTTGCTGTGGACGTGTAAATCTTACTTATTTGTACATTATTCTTATTTATTTGTGCATTATTACGCCGGCTTTCTGCAATCTCCATGCATGCCTTATATAGCTCCCTCCAAAACTCAAAGCATTATGGGGAGCGTAGTTTGGTTTTTTTTCAATGCTCACACACAAACAGTTCTAAACATGTTTTTTATGTGTTTCTTCTCTCTTGCAGACTTATATCTGCCTACAACAGCCTCACTGACAAACACCTCGCCGGATACTTCAGCAACATTCGGATCAGGACACACCTTCAGAGAGCAGGACTGGTGCGTCAACATGACAGGATCCTCATGATCATGTCTTCAGTGGCTTGAATGGAGAAATGTATATCTTATAGTTGAATTGTTGGTTCTAAAGGCTGAGTCTTACTTCTTTTTGCAGCATATAAGTAGCATATAAGTATGAACTGATTAGATGCTGTATTCATAGGTTGAAGTAGCCATGGAAATGACGATGTAGAGACTAGGAACTGTGCTGTTTAATTGCATGTTGAGAGGATTCAACGTTTAATACTCAATGTTCTGAGTACCATACTCCCTGGGCGTGATAAAAAATTAAATTTAATTTGTTCGAATAAAAGGGGTCTTAATAAGCTGAATTAAGAGACATCGAGATCAGTATTAAAATGGTAATTTTTCGGCACGAATCCAAAAACTTTTTTAAAAATTCACCACTGAGGCACTCTAGGCATAAGGCATATCTGTTCCATTTGAAATGGACTCTCTTGCAGCATTTTACAGCCAATAACAAATATATATATCAACCAAAAAAATATATCAACAAAAATATAGATAGATACACTTAAAATATTACCAAATATGCCCTTACTTGGGTACCATGGGTATAGGTGTTGTGCCCCACTCTTCAGAAAAATAATTCATCTTTTTTTATATATATCTATATGAATATGCTAGATATCCAGTATGCTAGTTTGATCACAGACTAAAGAATTAACCTTCTTCTGGGTCAGGCAGTTATTTTTCTGAGTAACACAATGCAAAACCCTCAGAGTATTATTGCTACCAGATTACCAGGAGTGGACGTATTGTCTCGGACAAAGAGTACAGACATAAGCTGATCCAGCGAGCCCACCAGAGACATGTCAGAGAGTGCTTGGCCCAGGCTATTTTCCAAAAGGTGCTGGAAATGGAGGTGGGAGGAACACTGTGTCGCAGGCACAAAACACTGTCAACTTCTTCCCCCTTGCATAAGAAATTATGCTAATTTGTTCTGTGCTCCTCCTTCACAGCGTATCCATCAAATAGAGATTAAAAGAAAGCTGGAGCAGTTTGCAAAGAGGGAGCGAGTGCACAAGATCAAGGTGCATCATTTATATT
This sequence comes from Fistularia commersonii, assembly GCF_037954325.1. Classification (NCBI taxonomy): domain Eukaryota; kingdom Metazoa; phylum Chordata; class Actinopteri; order Syngnathiformes; family Fistulariidae; genus Fistularia; species Fistularia commersonii. The sequence continues at coordinate 9,252,266 of NC_141299.1, read as the reverse complement.
TAAATACTAGACGCCTCCATGTTTTTCCAAATTGATGACTCTTGAGCGAGAGGGGACAAACAAGGTTCATGACATCTGCTATTTCAGGGTTGCATTTACACTTCTACTGTAATTTAAATTTAACACATGTCATTTGGGGAATCTTAAGTGTAATTACAGATGATAAATAATTGGACAGTGAAGACAATACATTTATGATATATGAGGTAGGATATTACATCCCAGCTTTTTTGTAATCAAAATGTTTGATTTTTTTGTTTAGGTTTTAGCTGGAAAACTGGCCCAAATATAAGTGCCACTTTTAAATTGTCACAGATATAATCAATTGAAAGTACCTAGTTGATGCTAAAGGATTTGGGACAGAATGTAAAGTAGCTGCGGAAACCTTTGGAGGTTTTGCCAGTATAAAAGCTGGTACAACATATAACTATGTTTCTATGTTATTAAAGTTACATCTTAATTTCAATTTATATTGTGTGGTGTTGTATTGAAGTTGGAGCGTACAAAAAGATGCTATGACGACATCCATATTCTGTCCCCGCGCCCGCCCACTGGGGTCCGAAAGCAGCACTCTGGGCCCGAGGCAGACCACTCTGAATCCTCGGAGTCTGTGAGTCCCAACATATTACTTTTTTTCTTTCTTCACCTGTGATAATCACATCTCCCAAAATACAAAAACAACTATAAACTGATGGCCGGTTTTCTTGATCTACTTTCTTTGATTATCCTATCAAATCAAACAATCAGGTTTACGACCTAATGTTTTAGAGCTTTGGCTCAGGCAGTGAGAAGAGAAATACACATTTATATTAAAATTTTATGCAAATATAAAACATGAGATTAACATGAATGATAAAATGAAGTTCCACATTAAATCAATGCATTTTCATTTCTGAAGGTTCATGTTCAAATACGGAAATCTGACATTATTTAAGATAAGATAAAAACTTTATTGATCCCTATTGGGGAAAATTGAGATCCAATAAGATCCAATAATCCAATAAGGTTCAATTTGCATCGATATACAGAGCAATAATCTGGTCTGGTAATTGGGTATTTTGGATGTTTTCTGCTCAGTAGTTTGAAAGAGGATGTGTTGTGGAAGCAGAGCCGTGTTTTTTTTCCTCTGATATTATTAAATTTGACATTTCAAATACGTTGGCATTTTGGTTCTGTGTGACATGAAACCACTGCAAGCAGCTGCTTAGCACAGCGGGAAAAGCTAGAGGAGTGAGTCCAAAGGTTAAAACCCACCTGCTCCACCACCAAGATGCTCTGACTACTAATAAATTATAGTTTTATTCAGCCTGAGACAGATCTGTGAAAAAAAACTTCTGTTTTAAATAAGGGCTTTATGTCTGGCTACTTCAAGGATTCTCCAGTGGTTCTTATAATTCCTTACATTTTTTCTCAAATTTCTGCCCCGATCGTAGATCGAGTTACAAAGGAGATTCAGTGTTGACAGGTTTTTTTAGTAAGAAACTCAATTTCCTTAACTCAACTCATTTTCATCACATTTTCTTGAAAATATCCAGAGCCAAATAATTAAAACATATGTGAAATGATACTAATAGATAGATAAAATAGTATTTGGACAGGTAGATCTTTGTTAGATGTTTTGCCTTTGCATTTATAAACGTTGTCTTCTTAATTCAGTGATTTTGCCTCATGGAACACATTTATGACCTGAAGGTGTCAGGGAAAAGGTGTTTAATCTTCATTTGACCGTCATCTCATTTTCAGCTATAGATAATGCCCATAACAGATTTCAACATTTTTCCCCTTCTTCTTTTCCTTTCAGCTGTTTTGCACATGTATTTCTCAGCAAACCCACTGAACTATCAAACAATTTCTATGATAGATCATTTTGTGAATGTAATTACCAGAATACTGAGCATCTGTACACTGTACATCTGTCACGTGTGCTGCAGCCAGGCTCATCTCGACCCAACACAGCCCCTGGAAAGATGCAGCGGCCAATGCGTTTGAAGCCAATACACACTAACGTCACCGGAGCATTTCTCAGACGCAGCTCCCCTCACAGACTCCACGAGTCGTCCAATGGGAACAGCCAGCCATTCAACTGCACTGTGAGGCAGAGACAAGCGTTCATGTACCCACACATGAAGCAGCTTTTCATTTCTACACAAAACTCACTTGGACACAAAGATATTTTGCATTATACAAATAGCCAGCTGTAATATAAAATGGATTTTATGAGTTGGCACATCACATATCCACTATTTATAGACTAAGAATGCAGTAAAAAGCAGCATTGTCATTGCGTTGCCACAACAACACACTGTGAAATACTTTCACAGTGTAACTTCGTTAAATTCCCTCCCAGATGGAGAAGGAGCCCCGGAGACGTTTTACTACGCGGGGCGCCACCTACGGCATCTCGCCTTACTGCCTCCCAGTCATCAACAGCTTCGTAACGCCGGTCCCTCCAGCCACAAAGAGGGCAGAGAGGGGAGAGAAGGCCACTCTCTGCACCACACTCAGGGGCCGCAGGCTGCGCCCCACCGCCTCCGACTTGAATGAGGTCCATCACCTCACTTTTTCCCAATAATAGAACATGAAATAACATTAACCTTGCCACATGTGGAATGCGTTATCATTTTTAATAACTCTAAATACTCAAGGTTAGTTGGTGTGAGAGAGGAGGATACAGAGAATAGGGTTAGATGGAGAAAGTTGACTCGCTGTGGCGACCCCTGACGGGAAAAGCCGAAAGAAGAAGAAGAAGAACTAGTTAGACACAGAAAGAATATTGTTGAATCATATTTAAGTGTGTTTAAGGCTGTAAACATCCATTGTAAATTGAATTCTAAACCCAACTAAAAAAATGACATACAACAAAGTAAAATACTTCCAAAGTGTACAGATTATTTTACCAAAAAAGAAAAGAATGTCAAATAGGTAACAATTACATGAATGAGGTTCGAGCTTTCATATTTGACTTGATAAGTGAATTGTCAGATGTAGATGTGTAGAGGGTTCAGTCCCGGGCAATAGCAGTTGAAGCATGAAAATGTGGCTAAATCCAAATACAATGTTAGATACTATCCCTCAACAATTCTGCCTCATTTCAATCAGCCGCCTGTCCTGAGAAGCTCTACGTACCAGAGCAGAGTGCGTGTCACTATGGTCTACTTTGGAAAAACAGTGCATCTGTCCCACGATCTGACTGACATGAGGGACGAAGTCAAAGTGTTCCAGCAACACTGTGGAGGGGAAAACCTTTGTGTGTACAAGGGCAGGCTTCACGAGGGAGGTCAGTGTCATGTTTTCATTACTTTGTCGATAAGTGAGCATTTATTTCATGAGTTTTGGTGTCTTTTGTGCAGTTTATACTTGAATACCTATGTGAGGATGTGTATAGACCAGAGCTCACAGATTTGATGAAACACTCTTATAGGCTGCTGCCCAAATTCTCCTCTGCCTACACAGAGATGTTCCGGTTCATTTCGAGGCGACACGGAGGTTTCCCATTCAGCTTGACTTTCTTCTTGAACGGGCTGCAAGTTCAGCGGCTGAGCTCCTGCTGCGAGTTCAAACACAGGAAAGGCTCCAGACTGGGGGGCCGACATGGACACTTTGGCTTCACCAGCATGGAGGACGCCTCACCGTGCTACAAGTAAAACTCCCTAGTGTATCAAACCAAGCAATACATCAGTAGGTTATGAGACTATAGAGAACATAAAAGATCGTCATTATAGTTGTAAATAAAACAGTAATGCATTTGGTCAGTTGTTTTACAAGAATACATTAGCATTTAAGGGAATAGGAGTGATTTGCTTTGATGTAACATGATTAGCTACATAAATAAAATGAAACTCTTCCAATTTGTAGACTGAACCAAACAACTGGACACATTTCCTGGTTTGAAGAGGGAAAACAATTCCTGAAGTGCTGGAGCTTTGCAGTCTTTTTAATGACCAGCAGGAGGAGACTCTAGTTTTTTAACACTGTATGAAAGCAAATAAAAAATGACCCTAATTCCTACATTGTTTATTCAATCAGTATTGCTACTTTTAAATCTTATTCTTTTCAGCAAACACTTGAAATCAATCAGAGCACCTTGTTTCCTTTTATGGTCTGGAGACATTAGAGGGGCCTTGCTGTTACAAACTATACTTTTTTTCAGGTGTATCATTGCATTGGGTTTGGACAAAAAGCCAACTCCTCCACCAAAGAGGGTTAAAGGGGATAGAGGAGAAGAAGAGACAGTCCACAGCCCACAGGATGCTTCTAGAATGGAGACAGAGATGACTGGGGTGGACGATGCATCGCCCTCAGAAGGTGAAACCAGCTACCCACCTGACACAGAGACTCCACCACAAGAAGGAACTGCACCCAAAGAAAACAAACTCCAAGATGGTATCCTGAATATCCAATACAGATATTTATTTTCACAACATTTTGCCCCCTTGAATTTTTCTGCATGTCTTGCTTGCCAGATTATGACGAGGACTTTGAAGCAGATGATGAGGGGGCTGCAGATGATGCCGAGCCACCGGAAAAGACCTCATTATTTCCATCCTGTGAAACTGAAAAGGTTGAAGGGCGAGGCATCTCTGAGTCTGATGATAACAAGGAGGATTGTGCGTCAATCTTCTTAACTTTATCTTTCTAATAAAAGTAAATCAAAGATGCAGGGAATGTTAGGTGCAGTAATGAATTCTTCAGCCGCTTTCATTTTAGCAAAATTCTTTGAACAATTAAAGTCTTAAAGATAAAGATAAAGTGTTTTGGCTTGCAAAATGTGAAGTGCTCTACCTGCTTTGCACAGGTGACTTAAAGCCTTGTTCAAGCTCCAGTTCCAGTAGCAGGGACAGCGAAGAGAGCGACACAGAAGCCGACCAAGAGTCTAGAGAAGATGAAGAACAACCCGAAAAGGCCATTCAAGAGGGAACAGCTGATCAGCTGGAGGAAATTGAAGAACTTAAACTAGATGACACTGCTGGCGCTGTGACAGAAAATGCTGTCATTGTTGACTCGGATCAGCAGGACAGCGCTGCAGCGAGCACAGTCATCGAGGTCGCCAACACCAGCGCGCCCTCTGGGAACGAGAGCAAACAGGCCGAGGACGCCCCGGGAGACAAAGGGGATGAGTGCCAACGGGAGGAAGAGCAGGAGAGGAGTGAGTATTCAACAACAAGTCAAACTAAGCAGCTTCTACCTCAGCCCAAAACATACATCATCAGTCCATATGAATATGAAATATGCATTCAAAGGTGTCTAGATCAACACCCGCAATTGTTGTAGCTTTTTCCCTCCCCTTTGTACCTTTGTTTCAACTTAACTAATCAAACTTTTGATACAGGCCATGTTTAAAAATGTGATTTTATTTTTCAATTTGCTTTCCACAGTTTCACTTTAAAAAAACATGCCAGTTAATCTAGATTTTGTTTTATAAGAAATGTCATGCATGTATATTACTATTTTGGACCTTACTCTGTTCTCTGGTGTTCGCACCTCGAAATAACGAAGATGTTTCGTACACTTTGTTCCACAAGTCTCATGATTCAAATACTAATAGTTACACTGATTCCATTACCTCTCTGATCAAAATATGCTGTGCTTTGTGCTGTACTTGTGGAAATTTGAAATTAGATAATTTCATTTGCCATTCCTCTCTCTCTCAAGCTAAATTTGTGCAGGAGATGCTGGCAGAGGCCATGCAAAAAGGGACCTTGTGCAGCTCTGAGCCAGAACTGAGTGACACAAGTACTGAGGTGGAAGAGGAGTCCACAAGTAAAGGTTATCAACAGAAAAAAAATGTCGCCATTAGATATTGCTGCTTATATAGTCAAGCATGAATGTTGCTGGAAAGTAATCCAAACCAATCTCCAATTCATGTTTGCAGATGCAGCACCAGACGTGCAGGAAGACGATAATACAGATGGACTGAAAGAACTGAAGGATGAGACTGAAGAAAAGTCTCATGAGAACCCCATGGATGCAACAGTAAAAGAAGAGGACAAAGACACAGCAGAGCAGGATGAATCACAGGGCGCAAGTGCAGGACCGGATCCTCAATCCGTGGATAAAATGGATGAAGATGACAAGACTGCGAAGCTTCAAGAGGTTGCTGCCAAAGCCACAGATGCTGAGTCTGCAGAGAAAGATGAAGAAAGTGAGGCGCAAACAGCAGAGGAGGGTAACACACAGGCAGTTCAAGGAGCAGAAAGTTTTGAAAAAGATGAATCATCACTATCAGAGTTGAAGAAAAAGTCAGATGAGGCAGCAGAGCTGGATAATGCAGAGGCGATGACACCGTGCCAGACATTGGAGATGAGAGACGAGCTCTCAGAGGAGAGAGAGGCCCTCAGCTGTGAAGAGACACTTGTAACTGGCACAGAGAGACAGAGCGAGGATGTCAAAGACATGGCTACAGGAGCGGAGACAGAAGTTAAAGCAGGGAATTCAGGCGGCTGGTTCGAGGGGAGCGGAGACAACGCGCTTCTTCATAAGCCAACAGAAGACAATGAGATGGACGACAGAAAGGATGAGAGCGGTAGAAATGTAGAGGAGAGGGAAACGGGCGAAACTGTAATAGCGGAGGCTGGCGGGGGCGACGGTGGGAAGCAGGTGTGTGAGAGGGGGGAGAAAACAACAAACATACCGGAAAAGAAGACCTGTGAAGGGGACGGTAAAGAAGATGAAACACAAACAGATCCAGGGCAGACGTCGTGTGAGAATACCGAGGAGAAAGAAAAACATGAAACAGAAATTGATGAAAAGCAGATGTGTGATGTTGCAGCAGAAACAGAGGGATGTCAGGGCACAGACAACATGATAGACAAGGAGAAATGTGAGGGGGCAAGTAAAGCTGAAGAGGAGCAAACAAATACAGAGGAAATACGAGATAAAACGAATGAGGGAAAGGAAATGGTTGAAACCGATGAAGCGGACGGAGATATGAATGGTGAATCTAAAGCAGAGGAAATAATAAATATTGAGGAAAACATTACAGAGGGAAGTCAAGACAACACAAACAGAGAAGATGTGGAACAAACTAAAATTGCAAATAAAGAGGTGGTAGATGAAAACATGGAGAAAGGTGAGGGGAACAGTGTGGATGGTGTTGGGATTAATAATGACAGGGGAGAATCTGGAGAAATTAATAAAACAAACATGGATTCGGTTAATAAAAAGGGTGACGAAGCAGAGGAAACAAAGAAATGTGAGAATGACAATGAAGCAGAGGAAAAAGAAAGTGTAATGGAGGAGGAGATAGGAAAAACATCAAATAAAGATTTAAACAAAGATGAAATGGGGATATTAAATACAAATATTGAGTCACAGGATCTCAGGGACCATGAAGGAGCAAATGCAGATCTGGAGGGTAAAATAACCCAAGTGGCTTTCAATAAAGTTATAGAGTCTGAAAACATGTTTAAAGAAAGTGACCAAAAAAGTGACAATGGTGAAAGGTGTGGCATCAATCCTGAGAGTGGAGAAAGTAAAACACATGACAGGAAGGTGGAAGATGAGGCCGGTGATGGTGAAGTTACAGAACCAACTTATGAGAAGAGAAACACAGAGCTGTCTGAAGAAAATGAAAGTGCCGCTGAGCAAAAAGAGGGAGCTGAGTTTGAAGATATGGCTGAAAAACGTGTGGATGGCAGCACTGAACAGGCTCCTGTCGCTGAGCCAGTGGAAAGTGATGCAGCAGAAGGGGAAGGCACAACGGGAAAAGAAAACAGATCTGAAATAAAGGACTTCGAACAGGACGAGTCAGGAACAGACACAAAAGACGAACCTAACTCTGATGACCGAAATACATACAGAAATCAAAGTAAGCACGAGAAAAGGGAAGAAGAAAATATCCATCGAGCAATTGTTTCTGAAGTGGCAGAGAAACTTACCTCTTTAGATGATTTGGCTCACAGATCAGACAATGAAGAGGTGGGAAAACACTCTAATGAAGCTGCTGCTGGTGCAGCCATTCACGAAGCAATAGGAGACAAAGCAGCAGAGATGGAGGAGGCAAGAAAGGCCTTGGAAGAAGGAGTGAGTGTTCTCCTCAAGCCTCGAGCACCTCTTAAATTCAGAGATGAGGAGAATGCAGAAGAGGCGATACAAAAAGATACTACTGCAACCTTAGAGGAAGAAAACAGCGCCGACTTAGTCACAAACTGGGTGACCATGCATCAGGCGTCCAAGTATTTTGAGACGTTTGTTGAACCTTTGGAAGACTTGAGAGATTCAATTTCAGACGCTCAAGCCCCAAAGACAGGAGAGACGCCATCTCAAGAGCTGCTCAGATCAGCCAGTCCTTTCGAAATGATGAGGATGTTTGGCAGAGGAGGCTCTGATGAGGAAAAAGAAAGTAAAAGCATTGTGGATGCCGCAGAGTCGGACGCTGTGACAGTCACTGGAGATGAACCATGTGAGAGGGAGCCCGGGAAAGATCTGCTGCAGGTCAAAGAGGTGAAACACTTCATACCAAACACAGAGAAGGAGCTCGATCCAATAACTAATCTGAGAAAGGAGTACACAGCATTAGAAGAAATAACAGGAAATACTGCATCTTTCACAAAGCCCGCTTATAAGGTCGAACCTGCTGGGGAGAAAATTAATTTAACTGATATTTTCAAAATGGAAATACAGAGCAATGTCGGCACAAATCAAGGGGAAGCAAAGGGCAAACCTGAGAGTGCAACAGGGAACCAATCAGAGGACAGATCAGACAGGCATGACGAAAAAGCACCAGGTGAAGAGAAAGAAGACGTGTCCTTACCTACTACTAATGAGATCAAACATTCAGACGATTCAGCTGGAGTGAATATCAATGAATGGATGTCCACAGAAAGGAAAGATGAAAAAGGTCAAGAAGTAACACAAGTAAATGACTTGACAAAATCCAAGTCAGACGTTGGAAGCCAGGAGGACCTTCACAGCAGAGAGACGAAACCCAAGCCATCAGACGGGAGCACCAGCGGGGACAGAAGAGACGCGCTGATCCACGACATCAAGCACAGTCTCAGTAAGGACCGGCTGAGCAACTTCCCTGTGGATGAATCACTGTTTGGTCGCAGTTCATGAGAGGGAATGCCAGAGAGGCACTGTGGGAATGTTTTGCTTGACCAAGATGTCAAATCCTTGTAATGGATTTGAGAAGTATAATACAAACACATACAGCTCAGATAGCTGCTTTGAAGAGTCAATCAATTTAGTTTCAGAAAGTGGGGACACGCAAGTGTCTTAAGGTTTCTATTTGAAACTTGGCTTCAATCACCCCCACAGACACGCACGCACACATACAAACAGATAAAGTTTTCCACTCTGCCAACATATTTAAAAAGGCCATCACTCTAACTTGGTGCTGTTGGTCGTGAGAGGTATCAAATACAGTCGCTATCACCTCAAATTGATCCCTTTCCTCATACACTCATATCATTAGAGAATTCACATCTGATTAATACAGCTTAATTCGGACCAGACGGGGTTCCGAATAAATGTCTAGTTGCAACAGTTTCCGTCAAAACCTGTAGTCAATCAAGAAACTATTGCAACTGAATAAATGAATTAGTCATCATCTAGGATTGGACATGTGATATATTTGTTTTTGGGAAATTTCAAATGTAGAAATTAACTTGTGACATTAGTGTTTCCAAACCTTTTTTCCTTTTTCAAGAAAAATATGTTTAGCAACTATTTGTATTGTCTTTTCATCTGATGGCTTTTATGAATGGTTGTAAAGCCTCATCTTTTTATTTGATATCTGTCAGTGACTGGATGCACATTTAAATTGGTTAAATAATAAACTGAAATGTTAAATGGAACTGATTGCTTCTTGTCAGCCAAAAATTTTGTGAAATAAAAGATGTGTTCATCAAAAATCAAAGTCATTGGAAATGAGTCACCAGATTGAAGGTGGAATATCAGATTTATAGAAACCATATCATATTTACAAGATCTTAATGTCCTGGCTGAAAATTTCACAGATTTTACATTTTGTCGGTAATAAGGTAAAATAAAACAAGACACATCAGGAAGTAAATTATAAAATTAAAGCACCACTCAAAAGCTACTAGTACTAATATTCAATGTAGCCAACATCCATTTCACTGCATGAATACAGTATATACAGCTTTGTCAAAAGTAAAGTATCAACCCTTCAATCCCTTCAAGCTCACTGGAACCTCATGTAGAGTTAGTTACTGTCTTCAAAGCTGCCACCACTGCTGCTGAAGGAGGAGCAGAACCGCATGGTGCTCATGGGATCAGACACGTAGCCTTAAAAAAGATTAAAAGTAACAGATTATTACTAAGTGATCGACGAAACTAAGAATGACATAATTGGTTATTTACATTTGAAATAGCAGCTCAGTATGATGCATATTAATTGCTGTGTCAATTGAAGTCTATAGTGTCAAATATTAAATGCCTAAAACATATGTTATGACATTTAACAGGTGCATTTAACTTAAAATGAAAAAAAGTCTTGAAATGCAAATAAAAATGTTTAAGATGATTGCAAGAATATCACTATCAAAAATGTATCCAGTCTCCCCAGTACGTAATGAGAATGCAGACAAACCGTTGCGATCAATTGGTGAAAACTGCATGTTTCTTCTGAGTTCCTCTAGTGAAAGCCCCCCAGAAGCCCGCCGTCGCTCACTGAAAATTACAAAATAAAAGAAACAAAAATTAAGATTAAAAAAATAAATTAAAAAAAACAAGTAAATACACTGTGACTGATGTCCTTATGCTGATATTAAAGAATGTTTAAATCATACAAGAGCTAAAGAATTAAAGATACTAAAATGTACATTCTATTTATATGTCTTTCAGTTTTACTTATTTGAAATGGTCGTGTTTAATATTATATCTCTTATCACTATATTCCAAAAGACCCTACAAGATGTCTCTGGCAACAGAAATCATTTTGCTGAATTTGATTGTCCTAGAAGTCAATGGCAACATAATCACGCTGGTAATAAAATGTGTTTACATGGTGTCAGTTCGAGGATCCAAATTAGTTTTAACAAAAGTCACGCAACCTCAAAACAATATATCACTAACTTATTGACATTTCAGCACCATGTTTTTTTATATCCAACTTTGCCCTTCAACATTGGTCCAAGAGAAAATCCTCAAGCTGAAATTGCATTATGGATCTTGGGTGTTGAATCTCAGAACCCAAATGAGCCCTTGTGTTGGGACTTTTTTCCCAGTAAGTGAGAAGGATTCACTGTAGTCACGTACAACTTAAAATTTGTTGATAAAGAATGACACAAACACACACACACACACACACACACACACACACACACACACACACACACACACACACACACACACACAAAAGGGGCACCAAACATCTTTCAGAGCACCAAGAACTTCCTCCACAGTCAAAACTGGCATCCACCTTTGTAGCTTTTGTTTCTTTTGTGTCCTCTGGTTTCTAAGCTACCCAAATGACCACTGCTGTTGCAATGATCTTAACTGGTCTGCACCTCACTGACAATTGTTTGCAGGACACTTTGTATAAACTCCATCCAAATGAGAACAAGTCCAGACATGACTGTCGTACTTCAGACCCAATCCTCTGTGGAAAGCATTGTAGGAAGAAAGCCCAGACTGTTTAAGTTGCCTTGATCAGGTGAAGGATTTTCAACCGCTAACTAAAACGAAAATTTACAACAAGTTAGTTTAGGATATGTATTGGTAAAAACTGTCTGCTGAAATTGCTAGCATGTCAGATGGTTATAATATTTTATTTTCCTTAAACACAATGTTTCAGGCAAAGAAAGGCAGGTGTCAATTTCCTGATCTAAAAATATAAAAGGGACTTTATCTATTATTATTATTATTATGGTCACTGTCTTGCTTACTTTCCAAAAAAGGGTAGTCATATATGGTCTTGTAGTCTCTTGCTCCAAGGGACCACTACCATTTATATCCAACTATGGTCTGGCATCAATTCTTTATTTTTTTGTTGTTGTTGTTTTTACTACTTTCCTTGTGTTTCAATCTTTATTGTACAATTGTTTTGTAGAATTCATCCAGATCCGTCTAAATCAAAATGCTTTGTATGGATATGAAGTCAACTAGAGAGAGCCGTAGCCTATAGCCAGGAAAATGTGAATCTCATCCCATTGATGTAAGTAATTCTCACCTTCTCAACCTTCAGTCTCACCTCTGAGTCCAGAAAGCATAGGCTCGAGTGTTTAGTGCATACTCAAGCTCAAATCTGGAGCGAAGGGCAGCCACGTGACTTCGGCCCGGTCCTCCTCGTCCATGCAGACAGTCTGATGAGGAGGAAGGTGACAGGGAGCCGCTGCTGTTACTGGAGGCTGGGGACATTAACTGCGTAGCACACAAAAACAAATCAGTTAGAAAATAAATCAAAAACTGAAACCATAATTATCAACATGTAAAGACAGCAGCTACCTCGATGTTGCCCAAACATTCCTCAAGGCTGGCAACCACTTCAGAGAACTCGGGCCTGTCCTGGGAGGTGAGAAGTAAATTTGAAATGTCTGCTTCAGTGCTAAAAGTATATATCCAGGACACATTACCACACACCATTATGCACACACAGTCCTTTATGTTCATTTTAGTTCAGCCCCATGTGAAGCAAAGGTGATCTTTACATCAGAAGCCACTGTCAGACCATTTGCCCTGTCTGTGATGAAACAAGCTCTTAAATAGTGTAAAATCATCTAACAGTGGCTGATATGTCTGTGTGGACACTGCTTTCAATAAATGGCCCTAAATCAATACAGACACAGGAAATTTAGAACATTCAAGATAAACCATCATGACTGTTGGGCAGTTTCACAAATATGTATTCAACCAATAAAGACACAGCAATAAGTGAAAAATTTCTTCTACTTTTTTTTACAAGGCTTAGAATAAAAAGGGTAAATCTAGCCAGCTACATTAATAGTCAAAATGTTGAAACCACATAATTTTTTAAGCAATCGTGAATAGTCTGCTTTGTGAATTGTTGAATACATTATGTGGTCTGTGTCAAAAGGCCAAATAATTGTGAAAAATACATATCATCAAGTATTTACTGGTTCATCACCTCATCTCTGCATCAGTGTCATGCTATAGAGACTATTAGTTTTTACATTTATGAAAATGATATACACAGCTTTTAAATGTAGAGCTAACACAAATGGTATTTGGTGAGAGGTATTTGCAGGCAAAACCTTGTCTACCCATCATAATCACAGCAGTTTAAAATGAAAATTTTAACAAGGCGGGACTTGGATGAAAAGATTGCAGAGGGAGGTGTTTCCATCAGCATTTGACAGCTCCAACTTGCAAACAGGAAGTGATATACCACAGGGAGAGAGAGAAAGGTGCACCAACATGCCCTGTTGTGTAAGAATGTTATTGAGGCAAAGAAGAAAACAAACTAAGGCAATCATGAACATCACAGGAAGGAGGGTGTCAACGTTATGTGTCTCACTGGATTTGCACAGACATGCAAAAATGTATTATCAAGAGATGCAACCCTTTCCTTGGTTACGACTGCATTGGTTACGGTTGGTTGTTAGAGTTGAAATCATTTTGTGACATTAAAATCAAATATTTGAACGATCCCAGTTTGGGCACGCAAAGTTTGGATGAAGAAATAGTGGAAACAAACCAGGTTAAATAATTTGTGCGGCGTAGTATGTGAGAGTTGATTTTTAAAAGGGGTGCTGTGGAAAATCATGGTTCACAATTAGCATCGTAGGAGGTGAAATTAGGTTTTTTTTACCTCTGGACAGGCGTTCCAGCCTCTGATCAAAAGTGCCGAGATGGGTTTAGGTATGGAGTAGCCAACAGGAGGCCGGATGTGATGGTAGGCCATGTCTGCGGCTGCAGCCGCTGAGGAGACAAAAATACAATGCTTATGTTGAATTGTTAAAAAATATGTTTTATACAGCTGCTCGTTAGACTGATGTTACACTGTTAAATAAAGATGTAAAGAATTAAAATTAGAATGAATTGTGTCTGTTGGCCAATCTTATTCGCACTTGTTTCCTGTCCACCCTCTATAACTCCAGGAGTAACAATGAGAAAAAAAGTGTATATTTATAGTGAAGGCTCCTGAGTCTTTCAAATCTTTGTATATCCATTCTCATATGGATAGTCAAAAAGAGTCTTTCACAGATTGTTTAAAACTTGCAACAGCCAGTTCAGGCAGTTTGTGAACAAACTGAGAGAAAAATACCAGGTTTTAAGTGAGCAAATGGAATTTCTCCAGTGAGCAGCTCCCACAGACAGAGGGCGTAGCTAAACATGTCCGCCTTCACAGAGTAGCGGGTGCACTGGGTGAAGACCTCTGGAGCCATCCAGCGCAGGTTCTACAAATGAATAAAAACACATGCACTTGCATGGAAAAGTACTGAAAGCATCTGCCATGTTTTGAGCTTTGGTTTGCAGATTCATATTTGCATTACACCATGGTAATTTATGATATTAGGTATCAGCTTCATAAAGATGCGCGCACGCACACACACACACACACACACACACACACACACACACACACACACACACACACACACACACACACACACACACACACACACACACACAAGCCCAATTACTGACATAAACAGGGCAGCAAGAGCCACTAGTTCCTCCCAGCAGGCAGTTCTCAAGAGATGTAACACACTAAACACCAAACTGCAGGCCAAGCACTCTGAGCAGTGATGAATCAGCACATTCAGACAAGACTTGCATGATGGCAGTTTTCTTATTTAGTGGGTAATTGGTAGAAGAGGCTCTGGGATTCTCATGAAAAGGCAAGAAATACTTGATCCAAATTGGATTTTTCTTAAATAGGTGCAACAAGTGGTGCAAGTGTCTGCCATGAGGCAATGCAGATTGCTACATAAAGTTTGTGTTATATGTCAAGATGGCCAAAATCCAAACATGAGATGACACTGACCCCTGGTTGCTTGGTCATGTTATCTTCATCCACAGACTGTAGAAATCTGGATTCTACAGAGACATACAAGAACAGATGTGTTTCATTCCATCAAGCTGTATTTATCAATGAATGGTCCAGTCAGCTTACAGTCAGTTTTACACAATAAAGTTTGTTATACCATAATAATAATATGCCATAATTAAGTCAAATTTTAGATACAATTTAGACAATTTTGCCCTTCCTTATAGTTATTTTTTTAGTTTAATATGTCTTAGGCAGCATGGTGGCACCTCTCAGCAAAAATGTTCCTGGTTTGATTCTGACAGGGAGCCCTCCCGTGGAGTTTGTTTGTTCGCCCTGCATGGGTTTTTTCCAGCTTCTCCAGTTTCCTCCCATGGTCCAAAGTCATTCAATAGGTTATTCGGAGACTCTAAATTGCCAAGATTTGTTAATGAAGGAGCAAAGAGTTGTATGTCTCTATATTTAGCCCTCTAGTTGACTGGTGACCCGTCCAGCATGAACCCTGCTCCCATCCAGTGGCAGCTATAATAGGCTCCAGCCCTGACCCCTGCCCCTTTGTAACCCCGAATGCTGGGTCAGCGGTATATATAATGACTGGGTGACTGAATTTCTCATTGCCACCTTTCATCACTGTATTGTTGTTGCATGCTAAAAAATGTATGCTGTGGTCTTTACCTGGATATTTAAAAACATAAAGCAAAATCTGACAACAGTTTTATCGCAAGTTTTGAAAGTGAGTGTATAGCTAACACAGTTATTAGTAAACCCTGGAAAGTCAACATGAACAGATCTTAACTACTCCCAATGCTCGCCAACATATACAAATTGATCATCATATGTAACAAAGCTATTTATGGGCTCAAACTCATGCTGTCTTAACTAGCTCAAAAATGCTCTGCTTAATTTGGTTGGCCAATACTTTTGCACAGGTAGTACCGGCTTGGCATTAGCTAAACAATAATAATTGTTTCAGGTTGTATTGATCAAAGAATGAACAGGCCAAAATCTACAAAATCATTTGGAGAGATGTGACTTGTTACTGTGTAATACCTGGTACGTGCAGCTGTTATTTACTTTCAACTCGTCAGAGAAAATAAGATCCATCTTACCTCCAAAATCGGCCACCACAGCGTGTCCATCTTCATAAAGTAGAATATTGTGGCTAGAAGGCGCACATGTATTATTTGCAATAACATGAGCTATTTCTACCCCAATATAGTCCCACCACCTGTATTATTAGTCTGGCAAATACCTGTTGAGGTCCCTATGGATGATAGGCTGGGTGAGGTTGTGCAGGTACTCCATTCCCTTGGCCACATCGATGGCAATGATGAGCTTGGACTGCAGATCAATAAGCCTGTCCATTGACACATCATTAAAGCAGCAGCCACTTAGTGTAAAATCAATGGTCCTTGCCAATCACACACAGCACTTTGCATAGATCAATAGGAGAGTCTATAAAGACAGCGCCTGAGCACACAGTTAGCAGAACACTTAATCTGGATCAATGATGAGCCCTGATAAGGTGGGAAGCAAACACTTTAGGGGGATAATGCGACCTGACTTCTCTGCTGTGCAACATGTACCTCTTTCAAGTAATATCCTCTCTTTTTAGATTCTGTCAGTCGAAATGGCTCCATTTTGGTTCATTGGTTTCCATTGGTTACCATACACACACACACACACACACACAGACACACACACACAGACACACACACACACACACACACACACACAGGACTGTCTCAGAAAATTTGAATATTGTGATACAGCTCTTTATCTTCTGTAATGCAATTACAAAAACAAAAATGTCACACATTCTGGATTCCTTACAAATCAACTGAAATATTGCAAGCGTTTTATTATTCTAATATTGCTGATTATGGCTTACATCTTAAGAAAACTCAAAAATCCCATCTCAAAATATTAGAATATCATGAAAAGGTTTTTTTTTTTTTTTTTTTAACTGCATTACAGAAGATAGAGAACTTTATCACAATATTCTAATTTTCTGAGACAGTACTGTACATACGTATGTGTGTGTTTGTGTGTGTGTGAACTTTCTAACCTCTTCTGTTCATGCAGCAGAGAGAACAGTGACCCTCCAGAGATATACTGGGTGACGATGGCAAACTGGCTGGGATCATCCAGACAGGCTCCCACAAACTGGATGATGCACGGATGATTCAGGCGACAGAGGATGGAAACTTCTCGACAAAACATGTCCACGTCTGACTTTGAGCAGTATGTGTTGGCTCTATAGCTGCAGAGGGGAGAGTAGATTGAGAGACTGTTATTGTCTATTTCTATCATACAGGGTTGTTTCAGGTGTGTTTTCAACAAACATTTACCGTTTTATGGCGACAATTTTGTTTCGGCATTTTCCTCTGTAAACTCTTCCAAAGGAACCTGTGTATGGAACACATTTAAAAACACATATATAACGATGATGACATTCACAGCGTAAACATCAATGGTCGAAAGTAAAACTGATGAGTCAAGATTGAATTACCTGATCCTATTATTTCATTAAACTCTAGTTCAGAGAGCTGGAGCTGGAAATGAGAGGGGAGGGTTGCTCGAAGCAGCAGAACTTCTGCTTTCTCTGAAAATAATAGTGAACACATTGAAATGACTATCCAAGTAACAGGAAGCTTTCCAGTAATTAAACACTTTTGCCACTAAGTTGTCAGCTTTTAGTCAATAAGTATTACTGAATTATACCTTGTTTCCAGGTTAATTACTGGAGACTATGATTAGATTTCAATTTTGATTACAAAATTATTCAAAATCTTCCGCTAAAATATACTTTTAATGACCACCATATAATGTACAGAACCATGGAGCAAATGTCTGAACAAAATTAGAAGGGCATTTAGTCATTAGAGACTAATTTAAATTCTGTTATTAGTTGCAGTTCAAGTACTGATATATTTTCAGATGAAAAGGCCAATGATGTTTGAGTAGCTAAGATTGTTCTTCGTAAATAATACTGTTAATGACCTGCCTATGCTTAAAAGAAAGGCAGCTGATTTTTAAATTTCAGTCAGTCATACTGCCCCATGAAAAGATCCATTTGCAAAATCATCCATATTAAAAAGTGAGAGGGATTTAAATATGGGCATCCTCAGTTATTACTGTCAAGTCTGTCATTCATACCGCCTGGGATGCAAATAGTTGGTTCTATGAGCTGCTGTTCAGTTCATCCCCATGCAACAAACAAGGTTTGTGTGATCATGTCGGCTGCAATGTGAGATTTGTGGAAATCTGCTCTGCCTCACTCCACCTCAGTACCTTTAGTCATGCTTTTGATCTTTCCCAGAGGA
The DNA here is from genome assembly GCF_037954325.1 of Fistularia commersonii. Lineage (NCBI taxonomy): Eukaryota > Metazoa > Chordata > Actinopteri > Syngnathiformes > Fistulariidae > Fistularia > Fistularia commersonii. The sequence continues at coordinate 9,234,023 of NC_141299.1, read as the reverse complement.
GACGGGACAGAAACATAGGAGCCATCTGGAGGAGAGTTGACATATTCAGGCATTTCAGTATGGAAACATGTTTCCAGATAATAAGTTTTAAGAGGGGACTCACCGCCTCCTGGCTGGGAGTACTCATTGCAGGGAGAGTCATCTGGACGCTTGTAGTGTTTCAGCAATGTGACAATGGCATCATGACCTGAACAGGAAAAACACTGTGATTGATTGTGATTGTTCTTTTTCTTGTTGTCGAACAAACAGACCTTTTTCATAAGCCCACTTCAGGCACGTCTGCTCGTCCTTCTCCCCGCTGGACCTGCTGGGATCACAGGCAACCAGGTTCATGTCTGCACCGCTGTCAAGGAGGAACTGGACCAGGCGAATGTGGCCATGAAAACAGGCGCTGTGCAGGGCTGCAGTCACAGCAGACAGCAAATTATTAAAATCCAAAATGATTATTTGCATTATTTAAACAAAGGAGTTGTGCTTGTTTTGAAGGATGTAAAAAAGTCACCTGTGTGCCCATCTCTTCCCTGATGGTTGATACTCATAGCATTCTGGCTTAACAAGAACTTGACCATCTCAAAGTCTTTACCATACGTGCAGGCACTTGGAGAGATGCGTGACAAGATATATTTCTCATGAATCAGAGGTTTCTGCAAGCTAGAGTGTACATGGTTCGTTTTTTGGAAGAAAAACTGTTAAGAAAGGAAAGAAAATACCTGTGAAGCGCTGTCTCGCTGAAAATGTTCTCCTTTGAAAGACTTTCTGTGCCAGAAAGCTCGATTATCTCTTTCACTATTGCAAATTTTCCATTATAGCAGGCCCTGATGACAAACAACATTCAAAGAAACATTTCAAATCTACTTGATGTCATGGAAGAAAAGTTATGCTGACATTATGACCCATTTACAAGTGCAGGGGTGTGTCCCCGTATATATTGACGGAATGAGCCTGCACGTCGAAGTGTCCCTGAAGAAGGAAGCGCACTATCTCCACATGGCCAAAGCGGGCACAGAAGTGCAGGGGAACATGATCCTCGTTGTCCTGAACATTCACTGCAGAGGAATCAGCAGGTTAAAGGATGATAATATTGTGGTGATTACAATCAGAATCAGAATCACTTTGTTTTCTTTCTAGCAACTCTTTTCAATTTTTAAATTTGAGAGACGGCTGACATTTTCATCACTTTAATTGTGCTGTAAGTCCAAAAATCAGCAAATTACACAAAAGCTATGCAAACGGATAAATATCACTAGGCAAAAAGGGAATCTTTGATTCTTACCATTAATTTTGCCGACCTCTCCCATCAGAAGCTTAATGATGCTGAGAAAGCCCTTAGCTGCTGCCAGATGCAGTGGACGGTCACCAACCTCACCACCTGCATTCACATCCGCCCCAAACTTCAACAGCAGCTTTGCAACCTGGTAGGCCAAGATAGGAAGACAAATATTATAAATGGACTAATTACAGGTGGAGAAGGCCATTATTAAACTATATATTTTTTTTGTGTAAATGTTTCATTAATACAATCAGATTTACCTGGTCATGGCCATTGTAGGAAGCAATATGCAGCGGGGTGAAGAAAACAGCATCTTGGACATTAACACAAGCCCCATTCTGGAGAAGTATATCTACTGCCTGAAAAGAAAATCATATCTTTACAAAAATAATGAAAAGGTCTCTAGTTTTAGTAAATGTCCTCACATGTGAGGATGGGTTAATTTCTAACCTCATGATGGCCAGCTAGTGTAGCAACATGCAGGGCAGTGAGGGCACCATAGCCAATCTGCTGCACGTCTGAGCCCCCATGGAGAAGTGCCGTAACCAGTTCAGCACTATCCTGTCATGTGGAAGTAAAACGGGCTTTATGAAACTTCCAACATTATCTTCAGGAAAGTCAAGATGTCACGGTAAGTAATGATGGTTGTGCAATCAGCAGGTATTGGCTGAATCATTACACTGTGTACTTGCACTCCACCATGTGGTAAAACTACAGTTTTTCATCAGATACACAAACATGTGGCAACTAATGCATTTTTAGAATATCTAACAATTTACACATTTTTCACTCAATATTATCCTCACCTTGTAAGCAGCCAGGTGGAGTGCACTGAATCCATTCTTAGTCAGTCTAGAGGGACGCAAACCTTTATGCATTAGTGTGCGGATGTGTGTCTCGTTACCTGCACAAAGACATGGAAAATAAGGTATTTCCATAATAAAAAAAAAAATTCTTGTTCCCATTAAGAAAATAAATAACCTCACAAAACATCAATTTAGTTTTAGTAATTTTTATATTGAAATGTTAAATTGATACTTTTTCACATTCTGTTACATTTTTCCTCAGTTTACTCTTGTTTGATTTTTTTTCAAAATTAGGTGATAAAAATCCATGAATAAATAGGCTATGAACATAAAAGGCAATCAAAAATCTAAAAAAAAAAAAAGTAAAACTAGTGCAAAGAATAATTTTGAACCTTGAATGACATATTTGGGTAAACTTCATGACAAAAAAATTATTGAGCAATAACAAGAGTTCAACCCAGGTGTCTGAAAGAGAAAAATTGTTTCAGTTGGGATATACAGTGGGGAGAAGCAGTATCTTCAGAATCTTACTGAGGGAAGGAGGTTGTTGGCCAAGACTTTGTGATACATGGCCCATCTATCCTCCCCTCAAAACAAACCAGTTATCCTGCCCCTTTTGCAGAAGAGCATCCCCAAAGAATGATGTTTCCACCTCTATGCTTCATGGGTGGGATGGTGTTCTTGGGGTTGTACTCAGCCTTCATCTTCCTCCAAACACAGCAAGTGGGGTTTAGACCAAAAAGCTCATTTTGTCTCATCAGACCACATGATCTTCCATTCCTCCTCTGGATCATCCAAATGGTCATTGGCAAACTTCAGACCGGCATAGTGTGAGATCTTTCATGGAGCCCCAGACCGAGGGAGATTGACTGCCATCTTGAACTTCTTCCATTTTCTAATAATTATGCCAACAGTTTTTGCTTTCTCACTAAGCTGCTTGCCTATTCACCTGTAGCCCATCCCAGCCTTGTGCAGGTCCACAATTTTATCTCTGATGTCCTTACACAGTTCTCTGGTCTTGGCCATTGTGGAGAGGTTGGAGTTTGATAGATTGATTGTGTGGACAGGTTTCTTATACAGGTACTGAGTTCAAACTGGTGCAGTTAATAGGGGTAATGAGTTGAGAACACGAGGGCTTCTCAAAGAAGAACTAACAGCAATTCTTACTGGTTGGTCGGTGATCAAATACTTATGTCATGCAATAGAATGCAAATTAATTACTTAAATATTATACAATGTTTTTTTTAATCTGAATTTATGGTTTGGATTTCATCACTCACAGTTGAAGAGTACCTATGATTAATACAGACCTCTACATGTTTTGCAAGTGGGAACTGAAAAGTCAGCAGTGTATCAAATACTTGTTCTCCCCACTGTATGTGTGTGTAACACCAGATATTCCTTTGTTTTTGAATGCCATTCAGCCCTACACGTGTAAAATAAGCAGAATATAAACTGTTCAAGCTGCAAAGGACCCAAAGTTTTGCCTTTCATATCTATGTGCAGCGTATTTGTGAGTAGTCAAAACCAAAGGTCATTCAGCCTGTTGCACTCTATCCACCCACTCTAACATATTGTTGATGAGTTATTAATAGAGCCTGGCATTCATGCATACCTCCACACACGCAGCAGAGATGCAGCAGGGACAACCCCTTCTCCGTTCGATAGCTCAAGTTCACCTTCTGAAAAGCCTCATCACAGCTGGGCACAGAAAATAAACATTGCCTGATGGTGAACTAGATGCAATGATATATAAGGAAGCAAACTGGGCAGACTACAGGCAATACACAATATAGAATATTTGTTTATAAAGATTAAAGGTTTCACCTGAAAGCAAGTTTGAGGTCTGCAAGGTTGCTGTCTTTTAGCTGGAAGTCATCTTCCAACTTCTCGATGATGACGGAATATGACTCACCCACTTTTTTCTTCCACTCATCTTCACAAGCCCATCATGATGGTTGAACAGAATAATTCACTTCATTCAATATGAGAAAAATCAATCTGATTTAACGGACTATGAAATGGTTGAATGAGTCAGCAGAATCGGTAATCATGTCAAACAACAGCTTTTTTGCACAAGTTTAACATTTTACAAACCACTTCCGTTCAGGCACATGACTGCATATTTGAATGTTATGATTATATCGCAGTCCCCACAACTACAACCTCCACTTCTGATATGCATCATTCTTATTCCTATTCACACACACAAACACACTAACACGGTGCTATTACCTGTACACGTCTGAGATGGTCTTGATTTGTAATTTCCCATCGATAAGTTCTGTTAGTATGTCCTCTATAGATTGGTGAGCAAGCAGTTATAAGATCTCTTACAGTGCCACAATTGCATGGGTCCAGATAAAAGGGGATCATGGCTGTGGGCTAAAAATAAACACCTTTGTGTGGAATGCTTAACAACTATGACAACTGAGCTCCTGTCTGATGTCAGCAAGCGTGTTACAGTGACTGTGTGTGTGAATTGGTTTGCCTTGTGTTGTTGGGACTTGAAAAGGTTGTTTGTACTGTTTTTGTGACCAAATGATCTACATTCCAATAAGCATATCATAATAGGATAAAGATCTGATGATACATTTAAACAAGTGTTAGACAAGTAAATCAATGTATACTTGTAAACTAAACTACTGCACAGTGCACCATCTAGGGTTTATAATGAGCTGAACATGAAATAATGGTGAATGTTACTGTTATTTCCAGACCTGTTCTGTCACACTGGTTTTACAGTAGACTTCTTGTCATATAGCAAGAGCAGCATCAGGATAGAAATAATGACTCAAGACTAGCAATTACCACAATGCAAATCAGCCACTGCTGACAGAGAGCTTGTTCAGACAAGTAAAAATATCTGATATAAACTACTTAAGTGTAGTTTACTTCTGATATCAACTGAGAAGTTAAAATGACAAGATATCACTACTGCATTAAATCACAAAATTATGCTAAGACAATTCGAAACAATTTGTTTTTCTACCTTGAAAAAAATTACTTTCATTTGTTTCAACCCTGTCATAATGTGCTGGATTATAAGACAATGTGTCCCAATGAAAAATGCACCCGTTTAATATTTAATAAGGACGATATACAAAAAACAGTTGGAAAACATTAACGTGTTTATTATATGAATGGTCATCCTAAACAATATATCTGACCCACCTGAATAAAAATATATGGCTGTTGTTGCTGGAAAATTATTTGAGGGCTTTAGAACAATTATCGACTCCTTTTTGAATAATTCCAATAAATGTATAAATAAGGTAAATAATACAACTTAAACAACTCATTACTACTTTAACTACTACTTCTTCTCTGCAAGATGTCATGATAAAGATCCTTCCTGAATTTCATCATGACCCCTAAGTTTTTACACTGCAAGGATTCTTGCATGGACATTAGCTTTGTGTCTTTGGGAAACTTGAACATAGAGCCATGCATAATGGCCTGGATCATCTTTAGAGACATCAAAAATGACGTCTGTTCATCAGGGCAAGCAGGAAACAGACAAGCATTCCACAAACTACGGCGGGAAACATCACCGGAGAACCTCAAGTCTTCATTTTCTAGCCCCCAGAGAGCCAGACACTTAGGCAAGCCAACCCCAATAAGGCTCAGGTTTTCCAAGGCTGAAGCTGCTTCTGCGATGTGCTTCAAGTCATCATTAATCCCAAAGGCTGCCGTCACAAATCTGGTGCCAGCTGGCTGGTTGACACACAGTGAATGCATGAAGACCCCATCAGGCACCGTCAGGCCTGGACTCACCAAGCAGCTATTGAGGATAGAACCCCTGCCTATTGAAACTCCGCTTCCCACCCTGGAGAACTCCACTACTGATCCACTCCCCACAGAGCAGCTAGGACCAAGGATGCTGTGCATGATGCAGCAGTCACAATAGCCGTCTGTACTTTCACTTCCAAATACACTGAAAGCAGACGACTGGAGGTTCAGCGCCTTCCTCAGTGGCTCGTCCTGCGTGAGGTGGAAGATGTATTCTGATGTGGTTCCAACATGATAAAACTTGGAGTTATTAAGCAGAATGACATTAAGGGGTGTTCCACGGAGACTACCATATATTTTCTGCCTCATTTCAATAAGGCGGCTCTCCTCTTTAGTGACATTAGCAGTGTTGCAGGTGTAGTCAATTGTTGAATGGGGGCCAAGAGCCTGGAGAAAGTCCCCGTACGCATCAATCTCACATTCTAAAGGTCCCAACTCTTTCAGGAGATGAAGAAGAGACTGGGCTACCTCAAAGTCAAAGTAGTAAGTACTGTCAGTGTAGACAAACTCAGGACTTGATATAGAAAAAAACCTGCTTGGGCTCTTACAAACGGCACCGCTGTCTCGCATCTTATCAATGCTTGGTTTGTGAAGAAAACGCAAACAGGAGACGTTCTTCATTTCTGAATGTGCAGTCTTCTCGTATGAGCTCAAAACAAACACACCATGAGTCGTTCCAATAGAAAGTGGTGAGGGGTGGGCTAGCGCTGTGAACCCAGGTTTGTCAAACTTTACATGTTCATCCTCTGCTGTGCTGTAAAGCTCTAGGTCATCGGCACAGGTCACCAACACACCAGGCTTCATATGGGATGGAAAATCTATGTAAACGGCTAGTTTGAGTTCCAGCATTTGGTAGAGAGGGTCACCCACGGGCATAGCAATGAAGATCTTTCCAAGAGCACTAGCGCTGGCCAAGCGCTGACTTGAGCCTCCTGGGGAAAATAAGGAGAGTTCATGTAAAAAAACAAAAACAAAACAAAGAAAAAAACAATAACAAAACACAGAATGCAATTCAAAAGCTCCAAGTTGAATAGAATCTGCCAGTAAGAATATGCTTTGTAACTGAAAAACAATAAAATTATATTCTAACTATAGCTATTTATGTGTGTGTATATATAGTTAGGCCCAGAAATATTTGGACAGTGACACAATCTCCATGATTTGGGCTCCGCATGCCACCACATTGGATTTGAAATGAAACAACTACAACGGTATTGAAGTGCAGACTTTAAGGTTTCATTCAAGGGGTTGAACAAAGATATGATTAAACATGTATGAATTGTAACTATTTTTATGAAAACGCTCAAAAGTAATTGTACCAATGAAAATAATAAAAATTGATGATAGGTTATTGAGGGAAGAGCCCATACAGCCTTGCAGCCTTGGATTTTTTTTTTGCAGCCTTCTGAGCCAATTGTCCTGTTAGTTTGGTCCCTTGAAAAAGAGGCGGCTACATATTCAAGCTGTAATTCCTAAACCCTTGCTCCAATTTGGATGTGAATACTCTTAAATTGCAGCTGCAAGTCTGCATTTTAAGCCCATATTGATTATATAATTTTATCCTGAATATGTTTTTGTAAACAGCTAAAATAACAAACCTTGTGGCACTGTCCAAACATTCTGGGCCTAACTGTATATGTACATAAATATATACAGTGGGGAGAACAAGTATTTGATAGACTTCAGATTTTTCAGTTTTTCCCACTTGAAAAACATGTGGAGGTCTGTATTTTTTATCATAGGTACTCTTTAACTGTGAGTGATGGAATCTAAAACAAAAATACAGAAAAACACATTGAATGATATTTAAGTAATTAATTTGCATTTTATTGCAAGACATAAGTATTTATTACACTTATTATAAAAAGGACATGAGATAAAATTGCTGAAGGCTGGGATGGTCTACAGGAAATTAGCCAGCAATTGCCCCAAAACCTGAAGGATCTGGAGAAGATCTGTATGGAGGAATGGGCCAAAATCCCCGCTGCAATGTGTGCATACCTGGTCACTACAGGAAACAGCTGATCTCTGTAACTGCCAACAAAGGCTTCAGTACCAAATATCAAGTTCTGTTTTTGTGATGTATCAAATACTTATGTAATGCCATAAAAAGCAAATTCATAACTTAAAAATCATACAATGTTTATTTTCTAGATTTTTGTTAGAGATTCTGTTTGAAATTGAGATTTTGTTTAAGATTCGGTCACTCACAGTTGAAGAGTACCTATGATAAAAAATTATAGACCTCTACATGATTTGCAAGTGGCAATCAGCAGTGTATTAAATACATTTTCTTCTCACTGTATATATACACATGCTGTATATAAATACATACATGTATAAACACCCACTCACATATATATACATACATGTATAAACACACTCACATATATATATATAAAAAAAGTATATATTCACACAAACACACATACATAAATATATACACACATAAACATATATATATATATATATATATATACACACATAACATACATATAGATTTGTAAAGGGTAATTTTTTCTTAAATTACAGAAAAATATTAGGCAAAACAGTCCCTAATATAGACAGGGGGCAATACAAGAATTGATTAAATGAAAGGCAGCTGAAAACATTCCTCTATTGTCAAAGAAATGAAAGACCTGCATGGATGAGGATGACTCTCATTCTGCCAAGAGCCTTCCCATAGATATCAGTCAGCTGCTGCAGTGAGTACAGAGTGGATCCCCCATTACCTTGAAAACACAGTGATTATTATCAAGCAAATACTTTCTTAAAGACAATAACATGGCAGTGCTAAATGTAAAAGCCGCTCTAAATGTTACAAGTCCTGAAATTAACACCCCTTTGACCCTCATTATCCAATGGAGGAAGCTGAAACCATACAAAAACACACATATACCCACATTTGAAATGTGAACATAGTAACTAAATGTTACACTAACAAGGAACTGATTCCAGCCTTTCTGAAATGTATCAACGTTTAATATTTGGTAAGGTTTTTTTTTCCTATTTATCATTATTGAATGCATTGTTACTGATTTTCAGGTGATTTTTTTGCTTACAATTTGCCAAATTAAAAAGGTAATTTTGAGACAGTTTTGAGTTTTTGTTATCATACATTCGAAATAAATTAGAACATTTGAAAAAAAACAAATATATTTTCAGACAAGCAGTTTAGTGGTTACCTCTCTTGATATTAATAAAGCAGTGAATATATTTCTCTATGTGTCCCTAGATACTGCCGGCGCCTGGTATAACCTGTGCATTCCTCCTCTCCCCCCTCACTTTACTCCTGACCTCTCCGGATCCCTCTGCTTTTCGTTGCTCACCTATCTTGTACCCGGGCGGATCGGAGAAGACCTTGTAGTGGATGAGAGGAAGCTCCTTGCGGTCAATTTTCTCCTTTATCTGAAGTTCATATGCTTCTCTCTGGCTCTCGTCCACGGCGGTCACGACCACCAAATCCCAGAATTCCCCCTGCGGCACCTCACGACCTTGAGGGAAAGCATAAAACTTAGCTCCATAAGTATCACCAACATACAGTCTTAACGTTCCCTTATTAACACATACCTATGCGAAATATTAATGAAGCTCAGTATCAGAGGAGACTTCTCACTATTAGAAATTGTTAGCGTTAAACACAAAACTTACCGCGCAAGGAGTTAAATTTCTTTAGTTTTTCTCTTGTTGCAATACTCAACCTTGTGATGCACTGCTGGTTCATACTGTCACTCCCAACGTATATCTTATATTTGCTGTATTGCACAGAACTCGTTTACATCCACGAATAGTGCTGCTTTTGGTCACTTCCGGGTGTTATCACGTGTTTTCTTCTTCTTTGGTCGAGTGTGTTTTCTGTACATGGCTGTGTTTACAAATAGATAGGTAGTCAAATGGTCTGGCGTTTGATTTAAGTCATTATCGATGTGCTTATCTTTTCTTAATATTTTTATTTATATGCTTTTTGTCATGGAGACAGTTTCAAAGCGTTTGCATGTCAACCTAACGCATCCAGTTTGATTTTCTCGATAGCTGAATGATCAATTAATGTACTTTTTATAAATGACTTTTAAAAAGATGTTTGTATTAAAAAGGGGGGGGGGGGGGGGGGGCAGATGTTCCCTACTTTCCTAAGGTTAAGCACAATAGCATAATCCACAAATTCAATTTGCCTTGAATATTATCTGTAAGATATTTAATTAATTTGAAATTAGTGTTCCATGAAATTCACTCCCGCAATCAACAACAATTAATTTGTTTGCGATATCCAATACTGCCTACTCTGCATCACACAGGATATCAGCATGACTGGAACCAATCGCAGCTGGTACCGGGTGAGAGACACATCCTGGACTTCCCAATTTCTTAAATTGGTGTGCATGTGTGAATCCAGTTTCTTCTTAGTTGCTATTGTTTTCCTGTCATAAATAGTCCAAAGATCCACATGTCGATCTTAACAATTCACTATGTCTGAAAATAAATTATTATTATTTTTTTAATTTACTCCAAATAAATATGGGGGGATAATGGAAAAACATATAATTCAAATTGAGGCTGACAGTTGCAAGAAGTCACTTGTGTTTTTGTATTGTATGTGTGTCATATCACATGAGCTTTTGCCAGAATTGTTGATTTGTGTTTCGTGTCCTGTATAAAGACTGTACATCACATTAAGTCACAACAGGAATTTCTGATTCATTAGAAATTGATTCTTTCTCTTGTCCGTGATCAACACACCATGTAGATAATAAATACAATATTGCACAATAGAATACTCATACAGAATGCCTCCTCTACATCTCCGGAGCTGCACTGAAGGAAAAGCAGATGCTACAGTTCTTGAATCTCCATGACAACAATACTTGGAAATAGACAGGGGTTGGTTGTCTGCCAAAGACCAAGACAATTCCCTGGTGCTACATGAGATGATGTATTCAGGACAGCATTTACATCAATTCTTAGGCCTGACCAATTGACTATGATATACCAAGCAAAATCCTTCTTGTTTTTCCTTTATGCACACACTTCACCTGATCAATTATCAGAGGTAAAAGTCATAACAAATAGATAATCCTTAAATTCTAAGCTCCTACTGCAGGGATTCAGTGTTTTCAAGTTCAGTAACAACTTGTCTTGCAGTTCAGTACAACTAATCTAATAACAGATTTTAGCAGATATCGTGGTTCTAGAGGACACTGGCAGGTTCTGAAAATTGGCAATCCTAACTGAATTCTTAATTTGACATTAAGATTGCAAAGAAAATGACTGCAGATCACAAGTCGGTTGTCAAAGGTGTGAAGACAGGCTGAGAATCCTGAGTTGCAGGGAGTGGAAGCATTTTTCATTTGACAGTTGTTAAACAGGAGGCCTAATTTACATATGCTTTACCACCATGTTTAAAATTCTACATGTGAAGACATTAGTGACTTGCTCTTTTGCCTTTCCTCCAATGGCGTGAGCGCAACAGAATAATTAACACAAACAATATCTGGAAAGCAAGTAGCGTCTCTTATTGTTTCAGCACAAGTCGAGGCAAAGCGAGGAGGATTAGACTCACTGGTTTCACACTGGGAGACAACAATCCAAGGTCTGATTGCTTTATTGTTTCAGAAAAATCAGCATTCAATGACTGCATAAAATACTGTCAATTCAGGATTTCTCCCCAACTATACATTAATCTCACCGCATCATAAAACTGTATCATACGGCACTAAATGTACATCCTGGCTTGATCATAAGTCAAAGCAAAGGTCTAAAAAGTTTAAATCATGATAAAAAAATAAATTACAAAGATATTGATTCTTAAGTTTAATAAATACTGGCCATACCATATTCCCAGCTCGTCTTAGACTGTTGAAGTGTTGTTGAACAATACGCTCGCTGAACCCCTAACTGCTCCCCTGGCACCGCTAAGTGGCTGCCAACTGGTTGAACATGGTTCATCCATGACGGGTTAAATGCAGAGGAATTTCCCGCAAGGCATTAATTGAGTATAAATAAAATTTGAAATAAATAAAGAAAGAAACAGAGTTGAGATCAGTAACAACAGGTATTTAGCTAAAATAAAAAACTGCTGACCAAAAAAAAAAAAAAAAACATTGATCTTTAACCTATTCTTGTATAGACATTCAACCAAATTATGTTAGTTAATAACAAATAAGAGGCTTAAAATGTGAGAGGCTAAGAGTGACCATTTACTTCACTCCTATTAATCCAATAATCTTAAAGCAATTTTGGAGAGGGAAAAAAGGAAAAACGTACACGCTGTCTTTACTTGGCCTTTAAGAAAAATTCTTAGCATTCTCTGAGGAGACAGAAGTCATACAGTATAAACTGTGGTTCATTTCGAAATGAAAGAGATGCATTCATCTAGCGCTGTCCTTGTTGGCCTCAAGGAAAAGGCTACAAGCAGAAAAGGCACTGTAAAAAGAAGAGGAGAGTCCAGCGATGTCTGTGGAGATGTATTGGAAGACACCTGGTGTGGCCTGATTGTAGTAGGTGATCTAAAAAACAGCACAAGTCACATATAATGAAGTAAAACTTAATTGATATATTCCTTCATTTGTGATATCTTAGCATGGATTAGCACTGTTCCAAGAAAAAACACAAAAGGCAAGCATGCCAAATTTGGGCAACCTTGGTGACAGCAGTAGAATCTTCACAGATTGTAAAGCCGGCGCAGAGCACCTCTCCCCGGGTGTAGTCCTCTGTTGGGGGGTGAGTGGGCAAGGTGACAGACCTTAGAGCAATCAGATACGGGTCCCTGAGAGGGTTCAAAGAGGAAAGGATTGTTACAGAACTACGAAGGAACAAGTGAGGTCTATCACTAAAATCATGATAGCATAACAATGTGATGGAAAGTGCATCAGGAAATGATCAGGATACAGAAAACAGACACTGTGGTGAAATGCAGTGTCTCGCAGATAAGAACCAAAGTGAACTGTGTTGCTGGTGTGAGCTTGTTATATTGGATGCGATAAAACCTGGGATCACATGGCTTCCTCCTGGATGCCAGCAAGATAAAATCTTGGCCTTTGCCCCCTTTACTGACAGAGGGTGTAGCGATGTGATAAAGAGTATCCTCCTCATCTGCCTGGGTGATCACCTCACATTCCCTGCAGAGGTCATGAAAACATGTTTTCTAAATAAGGATATTAAATAGGTTATCATTTCACACTGCACTGCCTCTTTAAAATGGAATAAAGAAAGTAATATCTGAATATATGCATTTCCTCAATTTCATTAGAATATATATTATGAAATCTGTTCAGCTATATAGAATCATCATGTTAATTATACAACACACATAAATCAGTCATTTCACCAATACAATAAATGTCATTCCTCTTTTATTTAAATTTTTATTAAAGGCATCTAAGTAGCTTTATAAGCCATTTAGATATAATAAATCTCAAGCAACATCATTCACATTTTAATTAGATCATGGGTTAGTTGAAAAAAAAGGGACTGTTCTTCCTCATCTATTTATTTTAACTGCTTATCCATTTATTTAAAAGATTTATGAGCAGATTTATTTACTACTTTTCTCATGAAAAATGTAGAAATCATCAAGTGATTTTTACATTAATATCATTATTATTGTTATCATCATCATCATCATCAGACAGTCATATTGCATTCACTTGAATCTCAGATATGACCCTTAATATGGGTTATCAGCTTGCTTATCACAAACCTCATCTGGTTAGACCCATATCTGATTTGGGGCTAAACAAATTTTTTTTGTCAAGGCCTTATTCCAGTTGGAAATGTTGGGAAACACTATTTACAGCTTGTTGATTTGCCTTAAAAATGATTTTTGTGTCCTGGGGACACAAATTTTACAGACTATATAAAACAGGACTATGCATTTCTAAATACTATGTTGATTTTTTTGTACTTTATGAAAAATACTGAGCCTGCCCCTTGAACAATTGACTAATGAATTGTTTTGGTCCTTTTCAGATAATTTGAGAAAATAAAGCAGTACTTAATTTCTTTTACGTTTTTAAATTGTTGGTGGGAAAAAAGGAAAGGTTACTCACTTATAATGCTGATCCCACTCCTTCCTCCTCCTGAGGTCAGACAAAAGGTGAAACGTCTGCTCTGCTGCAACACTGACACACATCTCCACTTTGAAACATAGGATCTGGTTTTCCTCCAGTGTGTACAGACTGACCTGGTGCCAAATAGAGGGTGTGTTAAAAAAGGAGAAAGTTTTCCATAAATTTCATGTTTCTCTTTCGCTCAACACTTAATGTCTTATGACATACACGAGTTAACATTTTCAACTCCAGTTTTCTAAGAAAATACCTTCGGACAAAGGGAGAGATACTGCAAGTTTTGGCTTCAGGCAAATACACTCAACTGAACTGTCCAAGTTAACTAAAGCAATGTGGGCCGGCTATTAGAAGTCACCGTGATTCTGCGGTTCTTCCAGAATAATACAGATCAGAATGCCTGGTGGAATCACAACAGCTGTAACTGTTTACCGGCTCCATACCAGATAATAATACAAACCACACTGACCTTATTTTTCTCAGAGGTTAATACCCAGTTGTTTCTGGCATCCATGAGTTTCAGTGCTGATACATTATTGTAGCTCAAGTACATCTGCAACAACAAAGAAGTGTCTGAGGCTTGGATATGGAGGCAATATTTGACAAGCTTTACAGAGATTCCTGGCTTTCTTTGACTAAATGAACTGCAATACCTGGTTACTTGGATCCCAGGGAACAGACAGAGGCACTTCATTTTGCTTGCAGGAGATAATATATTTCCTGTGAACATGGGGGACAGTGGAGGTTTGTATCCAACAACAAAAGCATTAGAAACACTTTCTTGGTAAATTCTCACATATTTTGATACCAAATAGTTGAAGGAAGATTATACTAGAGGCAGGGGCCTGCACAGTTGAACAATGACTGTATTATACTGGACAGGCTCTGCACCAAAGTCAGCTCAGCTGTGATGCAGAGGTCTGCCAAGTCATGTGCTGTTTGGAAGTATAAACAATACATTCTGTGGCAAAAGACTGGTTGAACTATGCTGTGATGACACAGATAAAACCTCAACCAGAATGCTGTATACATCAAATTTATAATACATTTTGTAAATGTGATGCTTTCCAAATTACTTTTGATTACTGCCTATGTTGGATTGTGCTATTTAGGGTTGTTAAATCTAAAACGACATTTCAAGATACTATCGTGATCCTATATTTTGAGTTAGGCCTGAAGGCAGACTTTGATTATTTGGTTGCATCCACACAAATTCAGGGATCAAAGATTAGTGTTTTTTTTTTCTAAATTCTTAATCAAGAGTCTGTTCGAGCTCAAATGTGGTTTCCCAATACAAGTGAGAACTGAGGGCAGATGGCAATGTTGACAGTCCTGGGGCACTCTGACCCAACCTTCACACTGTCAATAATATATGTATATCCAATGGGCCAATCTTATCTCTATGATACATCGGCCAGTTTACAATGCATGATAGTTCAACAGTGCACACTCACCTGTCCAAGCGAATCTTCTTTCTGGCAATGGCTTCTTGATAACGCCTTTTCCCATCCTGTAATACAATATTTTCATAACATACATTTGATTATGAATTTCCTGTTTTAGACCATGTTGTTAATCCTATTGATTATGAACACTAAGCCATTTCTCTTTAAAATATTAATTTTTGGCAATCACTACAAAATCACTCATATACCAGTGAGATGGAAATTTGGCAAACTCCTTTCAATAAATGCAGTCCAGAAAACAGGAAGCCATTTCACTTTAACAAAATGCATTTTGTACTGTAGCAGTTTTGAACTTGCATCAGTTTCTTTGATGGCATGAAGTGTCCAGGGAATGTAATTTACAACACATTTTGGCCTGCAACAAGACACCTGAGAGATGAGACTCACCACAGGCTCAGGCCTTATCCGTGGCAGTGTGCG
Organism: Fistularia commersonii; assembly: GCF_037954325.1. Taxonomy (NCBI): domain Eukaryota; kingdom Metazoa; phylum Chordata; class Actinopteri; order Syngnathiformes; family Fistulariidae; genus Fistularia; species Fistularia commersonii. The sequence continues at coordinate 9,218,209 of NC_141299.1, read as the reverse complement.
TGGTTTCCTATCGTTGTCCAGAACCTCAAAGGTCATAAACGCACTATTTATATGACGAAGTGGTTCACCACCCTGGTAGGCCTCCGCACACACACCCACCTCCATACTGGGCCATAACACAGGTTTCCAAAAAGACAAGAGCAATATGAATTAATAATACACACTCAAACACACATAGCTGTAAATTGAACGGACTTATGGTATAATAGAACACATTGTCATGATTTTGTTGAAGGAAATCTTAATATTGGCAAACCTGTGCTTGAAGGCATTGTTCACAATGGCTTTCAGAACCAGTCTGTCACCGATGTGAGATGGTCCTCGAAAATGAAACATGTCTATGCTCCTCAGTGTCGGATGAGCGTTACACAGGCGGCTAAGAGAGACAAAGAGGGGCAATGTTTATGTTTATAGCTTGTCTTCCAGGAGTTAAAGGAGAAGACTGGTATTACCCATTACCAGCTAATCATAATGCCATTGACCTTAACTTATGGGCAAAACTGGGAATTGACATCTAAATCTGGACAATGAAGTAAAAAAAAAGTATTTCCTTTAATTTAAAATAACTAATCAATTACACCTTGCTGAAATTGTTGCAACATTCTCCATCCAGGCCATGATCTGACCCCCAAAGGTGCTGACTTGGTGGTTAGCATGGGGCGGAAGCACCAGCTCCACACTTTCCACTCGTGTCCGTTCAGCTGGCACAGCGTTCTCATACTCCCGGCATTCTCCTGGAAAACGACGAGTTTTAATCAGTCAGATCTACGGTAGCGCAAATGCTTGTTATGAAACCTCCCACCTACAGCACCTACCCAGTTGAGCTGTGCTGCTGCTCAGCAGGTCAGTAATGATCTCAGCATGAATGAGCCTCATCCTCCTCCGCTCGGCTGCCAGGCTGTACTCCATCTGCTCCTTTTGCGTGCGAGGAATCATCTGCTTCAGCTGTACCTGTAACCATATGCAGATTCCAGGAGATCCCAAACGACTGCTACAAATGCACATGTGTGTCTGTCTGTGACGGTACCTTCCCAGCTTCAGTTCTTCTGGCAACAAATGTTGCAAAGGCGTGACAAACTTTCCACTGCCTGTCAGTATACAAATCCTCACAAGTCACCAAAATGCCAACCTGGAATATAGGAATCAGCATCTGTATTTGCCTGACATTAAATGATAGTTTACTCTTATGAAATCAAACAATGTTCACTCACCTCCATGCTAGATGTAAAGGCTCTGTTGACCTTTGCTATGATGGTGACCACTTTTCCCACTCTGGAGCAGACAAATATGCATGTTTTTCTTGATTTTCAATGTATGCCAGTCCTTGCAAGATCAACACATCTGGATCGTGATCTGAGATCTTTGTTAGTGTTTAGGTAAAAAGGCTAACTTTACCCGATGGTATGTTCGAAATGAATGTCATCCACAGATGCAGTGACACAGGAACAAGCTGCATGTCTCTCGGCTAAGGGAGGGAGTTTACACAATTGTTGAGAAGCAATGCGCCACAAATTAAAACCAGAAAAAGACAAGTGGGAGAAAAAGTAAAACATGCTCTTAAATAGGGGATACTAGACAACTGTAAGTTTAAAAAAGAAAAGTTTGTCTCTCTCTCTTTCTATACATATATACATTGGTTATTTCTGTTACTGTGAATATTGGCACAATTACTAACATTTACTGCATCTAAATATCAGTTATAAATATTAGTTATGGCCTTTGTTTCACCCTCATAGCCTATAATGACTTTGAGGAAAAATAAAGACAAAAGAAAACATTGAAGAGTAACTGAAGAGTAATTAGCAAGGATGTTTCAGACTAAATAGTTGGCTGAATTTGTTAAGATCACCTTGATGATGTAAAATAATTGGAGGGGTGGTTCTTCTACAGAGTAGCAAAGAAAGCGAGAGCTTTTCTGATTGTTTCTTACCGGAGAGGCATGCTGTGGAGTCCATCCACTTCAGCAGCTGTCCGGCGCTCAACTCCCCACAGTGATTGGCATGACAAGGCAGCACTATCTGACTCATTTTCACTTCAGTGGGATTTCTGTACACTTCACCGCTCTCCAGAATTAAGTCCAGGTCCTGCTCCAGGCCTGTGTTGCTCTTCTCCGTCATCATAGCTCACAGCTACAGACAGGAAATACAGTCACAGTAGAACCAAGAGCATAAATGTTTCCTTTTAATATGACTTCCTAAATCTGAATGAACTCAATTCACCTTGTTTTCCCCAGCCAAATCCTTTCAAGGTGAACACAATATCAACTTAAGTGAAATCACAATCAACAGGTGTCAGCTCTCCTTTACATAAACACTAACATACAGTAATACCTTACATATTCTCTGTCATTTACCCTAAGACGTTTTCCTCTTTTAAAACACTATTCAGTCAAACCAGTTGCAACAGGAACGTGTTGACACCCGCCTTGAACAAACGGTGAAATTCCGGAATTACAAGCCACCTGGATTCTTAGATATCCAACATTAGTAATTCTCTGGGCCTGAAAACCAAATCTTTAGTTATCGTTTGCGGGATTGGGACAAGAAACTTACTTTGCGGATTTAGATGTCTTTCAGCGTGTCTGGTGTCCAGATACCGAGAAGGAAAAAATGACGGCAAAGCGTCAGACAGGAGGGAATGCAACATCATTAATGTGATATACTTCCACAAATATTTTTAAAGAAGACAACCGCTTAGTCGCGACGCATTTCATTACAGAAACATGAAGTTGTGGTATGTGGCTTGCATAGTTCTGCGGGGCATGCATGCAGCAATCACCTACTTTCTCACAGATCGGTGACACTACTAACCTTCAAATTGACTTAGAGAAACAAAACACGCCCAGACACTCGTCCTGAATTCCTTTAACACTTTCTTTGAGGAAGCGAGAATACGATGCGGAGCCGAGCCTCCACACTCTGCAGGCGGTCGCCCTTGCTTTCCAAGTTAACGTCAACATTCGGCAACGGAAATAAACAATGTGGAAACGCATACTCACGGGTGGAAGACTCGTCCCTGATGTGGTGGACGTGATCTCTTATTAATGAAGTCCGACAGAGAAACAAAGGCCCGCCACCTGGATGGAGTATGGTTTTCTGTCGCTCATTTCTTCAGCGCACGGATTGTCGGTCCAGAGTGTATCCACCGGAGGGGGTCTGCCCCGGGACAACTCACTCCTACGTTCAACTTTTAAGGTGGAACTTTGACTCGACTACTTTTTTGGTAGCCCTATCCCGTATACTCTCAACTTCACGATTTTTCTTTAAATATAAACTGGTGTATTATTGTGATGTGGCACCAACACTTCTGGAACTTTTGGCAGGGCTGTGAAGAGGCGCTCAAACATCTGTTGACGCCTGTTAAAAAGGGAAACAAAGTTTTCTCACCTGGTTGAACGGGCAACAATAACGAAAAGATCGATACAAATGTTGTTGATGTTAAATAGAATCAATAATTTGTCTTGAAAGTAAAAAAAAATGAAGTGGAAGACAAATCAGCCGCCATGTCAGAGTCGGGCATTGTGGATATGGAAGTGAATACAGTGTTATTTACACTCTTGGATACAACTTTGTTGTGCAGTCGAATTGGAGGAAATAATCGTAAGACATCAGCGACTTCGGTGCGTTGTTCCTTATGGATATCGCACACAGGATGCAACGAACAAAGTGACAACAGTAAACTGAAAGCATCGATAGGCAGACCTTAAATTCAGTGACGTTAGATCATTGGTCGTCGGGAATGTCACTCACAAAAACGCCCCGCCTTCCCCTCCAGACCAGGCTCGGTTGAGTCGTCGGGTGAGGAGGAGTGCGGTTGGAGTGCTAAGAGGGTCGCGACTGCGATGATCTGACAGATGAAATAGAGGGAAAAAAACGGAAGAAGGCATCCGTACTCCAACACAGAACAATGTTCCCGAAAGGCAAAGGCACGCCGGTGCCGTCTGACGGCCAGGCGAGAGAAAAGTAAGCTTACAAACGTTCATTATTGTGTATTATTCGCCTCGCAAGTTGCTCCCTCCTGCTCTCTGTTGTTCGCTGGACAGGCTAGCAAGAGGCGATTTCCTCCTGCCGAGAAAGGAATTGAATGAACCGCCTTGTCTGCTCGCCATTCCTTCTCCGAGCTTTGCTTCTGCTACCTTTTGCTTATTGACGCCTCCGCACATATCTCGACCTGACGAGTGTGTTTTAACCTGTCGTCGTGTTACATTCGGCAATAATTCAGTCGACAGAGGAAACAATAACAGCGTCTTGCTTCTCCAGTACATTGTTTTCTCTCGAGCTCTGGGGCAAGCTCCGTTTTTATTTCCTTGAGCCTCATCAGTGCCACCAAGATACAATACTGGATGTTTGCTAATCCACACAGCAGACTGGTAGTGTGTTTCCTATGGGTCGCATCTCAATGTTAAACCGTAGAGTTACTCTAGCACTTTCCCGTAAGTTAACCTTATTGCTGTGGATGTTTACAAGGCTTGGGTCCCCATTTATTTTTTTATTTTTTTGCTTTTGGCATAGTCTGTTTGGCAGCCATTGTTCACAAGGCCTATTCCCAGGTCTCGTCCATTGCTGTGCCCGAAGAAGAAAATGTAACCTATTTTCCAACCCCCCGTAACTGGTCATATTTGGGGAGTTAGAAATAACACATTGTTCCTTTTTTTACAGGTTGGCTCTGTATGTCTATGAGTATTTGTTACATATAGGAGCACAGAAGTCTGCACAGACCTTTTTATCAGAGGTACGTGGAATATTTGGCAAAACCATGATACCTGGTTTCCCATAAATGCCTAGTAGTTGGTGTTAACATTCCCTCTGCAAAATGTGTTGACATTGATAAAATATATAATCCAAATCCTTGCCAGATACGATGGGAGAAAAACATAACGCTCGGAGAACCCCCCGGATTCTTGCATTCCTGGTGGTGGTAAGTGATCATGTTCTCATCTCCCTGTAAAAATGTCTAGGGGTTGTTTATGTGGTATTTTATGCTTCATGACTTGTCTCGTCCACAGTGTATTCTGGGACTTATATTGTGCCGCACCAGAGAGGCGAGAGACATGTGACCACTCCAGTGAAGCAAAAGCCTTCCATGATTATGTGAGTAATGCTCACAATAAAGTGCTGGTGGTCTGTTGCTTCACCTTTAAGGCCCAACTGCTGTCTATTTTGTTTTAGATATGCAAGTCATTTAATTTTCACAACAGTAGCTCTATATTTTCTCTTCCTGAAAGTACGATTGGTCAACTTGACCCTTCTGTGGGTCGAATGATGTGTGCAACAATGAGCTTTATGGGCTTCTGGGAAAATTGTGCTGATATCAGCACGTCCTGAGTCAGACCTGTCGAGTGTTCTCCCCCAAAGCCATGAGGAGCTACCACGTTTTAGCTGGAAACCCACAATTTTTTACACGTAATTATGAGACTGTACTTATCTGTGATATGCCCATCATCCCCTTAATGCAGAGGTAAAGAATTAATTATGTAATATATGGGCAAGAGCATTTCCTATCTTGTAATTGCACTTTCATAGTTATAGTTCACATAAGTCATTTGTATATTCACAGAGTTTTATGTTCCCTCCCTGTGTCCCCTTTTATGTTAACTTTCAGCAACAATTTATCTTTGCCTTCTGATGTTTCCATTGTTATATTTCTCTATCCCCATCTGGAAATGAAAATCATTAGAAATGCATTGTGTCACCTAGTTGTTTTAAAGGAAAATGCTTTTTGGGCTGTGCTGTTTGAGCGTGGCTGAAGGAAGAGCTTAAAATTAAGTTATCTTCTTAGGCTGACATGCATTCGGCCCAGTTTGCAGGAAGGTCAGTGATGTATCAGACAGGAAGGGGTTAAAATTGAGATATTGGTCCTGCTCCTGGCAGATAGGGTTGTCAGGGTAACAGGCCCCCTGATCTGGCAGGTGACCTGGGAACCAGAGGAGAGGATACAGCGTGGCTAGGCCTTTCAATAAAATTTCTTAATATTCTTTCTCATATACACAAAATGATTTACTCAAACCTTTATTTCACTTGTCATTTTATGAGAACTGACTGTGATATAATTTTTTGCCATAGCTTGATGTATTATATTTACTGTGTAGGGAAGCGTGCTTATCTACTAATTACAAAATATTGAAATATTAAAACTTGCCATGTTGATTCAAAGATGCCTTAATTATTGAGCTATTTTCTTAATATACATCATAATCGCCGGATATTAACTTACTGTTTTTTGGGCAGATTTAGCTTACTAAAAAACATAATCAATGCATACATTTTTAACTGTTGAAAGGATTAATTAGGGAATAGTTTATTACACCGGAGAGGATCATCGAGAGATTCTGTACTGTTGGCTTTCTCCGACATCTTGTGGTTGTCCTTCACTCTGATGTTGGTTCTCCTTGTGTTCATTTGTGGATATTTGGGGTCAGGCAAGTGTGTGGACAGTACTAGTCCTTGGACTGTAGCCTTTGTGTAGGTGTGGGGGATGTAGTGCTGCTGTGTTAGTCTGCAGCGCTCGTAAAGCCCTGGTGTATTCATGCTGGGCCTGATGAACACTCCCCAAGGGGCTGCGTTGCCATGGCATCAGTGGCTGATTGATGGCTGTCAGGAAGCTGAGGGGCAGATTGGGAAAGAGAGGGGAGTGGCACTGTGGCATATGCCTAGCATCCACCAGGAGGAGCTGGGGGGATAAAGAGAGGGGGTTGGGATGCAGACGTAACCACTAGAAGTAGCTATGGAGGCCGAGAAAGAGCATCTAGTCAGGATCCAGAGAAGGTTTTATGATGCTTAGTGACGGTTAAACATTTACAAGCTAAACATAGGGGGTGGCTTCCTTTTGATTCCAGTGGAAAAATTGAGGCTGTTAAGAGCCCCCACCCCCATTATTCCTCCTCCATCTCCTTTAAATTCCTGCCCATGTAATGTCTCGCTTTTTTTCAGTTTCCTCAATTAACCCCTCAGTTATTCTCAACCTAACCACACTTTTTATCTAACCCCCCATCCAGCCTCACCAATGTGCTTCCACCCTTTCTTTGTTTTTTGTAAAGGGAACGCAAGTACAAACTGCCACTTTGGCCTTTTGTAACCTTCTTCATTAATTCAAGGTTTCTAAGAAAATTTGTTTCGCTGCTTGGGTGCTTTTAAGTCTATGCATACACCCTGAATCATGGTGCATTGGTTTGCGTTTTGGAGGCGGGGGGCGTTCTGGCTTATAGGGACGTCCCCTGGGAAGTTGTAAGGAAGGCCCTGGACAAGAGCCTCGTAGCCTGGGGCTGGTCTGAGACATCTGTCCCTTTCCTTTAGCAGACAGTCTATGAAGAGACGTGCCTCTTTTAGACTGAAATCAGTATCAGACTGTTTGGGACAGCCCTGCAAACACAGCTGAAAGCTTTAGTGGGTCATGATAAGGATCTAACCCAACATGCCTTCGAACCAGCCGTGCACGTTCATTTGCAGTCTTGGCAAAGAGTTAGTAACTTTTACAGCGTAGACTAATACCTTAGATGTAGCCTTGTCTCCACTATTTTCTTTTTTGGCAAGCTTTTTTGAGGAATAAGATATTAAAGAATCTTTGCAACATAGTTGCAATTATTTGTTGCTTTGTTGGAGCTCTTCATGAATTGCTAGATACTTTTTTACCATCATTCAATTGATCTGAGCCACATTTTAAGAAAAAAAGCTCAAAGTTCTTTTAATCAACCTCATTAGTTGTATATATTTTCTGTTTTCTTTAGCTCTAATGATAGCAAGATAAATATCTTAGGTTATGTATACATGTGGATTAGGGAAAGCACTGACCCAAAATTTTGACATTGCAAGAGCAATTATTGAAGGGATTTAAAGAAAGGAACAACAATTAATTCGCTAATGAAAGTAATCATTTATTGGAGCCAGAGTCAACATCTGGCAGCAATTATACAAAATTATTTTGGGGCGAGTTAAACACATGGGGCGACCCATTTTCTTTGAATCTTTCAAATCCTACAACAAAGAAGGATGCATGAGCGTCTAAAAAAATTGTCTCGAGGATGTTGTTTTGAATAACACCTCTACGGGTCCCAAGGTTACTCAGACCATTAACTTTCCATGCAACCTAGTCAAACAATTTGATTGATGACAAATTTGATGAAACGAATAATATTACTGGTTTTATGAAACGTTTTAAATGTGTAATTATTTTGGCTGTAGATTACATATTATGTTAAGGCAATGGTTTCTTGCTTCCTTTCCAAAGAATAAAAACTAGTATACTAGTTTTTCTACCCTACTAATCCTGTTCATTTTTTATTGTTGAAATGTTAACTACATTTCTTGGAAAGATTCAAGCATACTTTATGACACATGGCACTTAAAAAGGTGAAAAATGTTGTTACTAATATTTAATAGGTGTGGGGTTTTTTTGTTATTGTTTTTTATATGTCTGTTGATCCATATTTACCTATCCAGTGTCAGTGTTGGATAGTAAAATGGTGTAGGATGTATCTAAAGTTGCAGTAAGTTGTTAATTATACATGTTATTCCTTCCTAGCTTGCACAAATATTATCCCTTTTCTAACAGCTAACCATAACCAAAGCTGCAATGTCAAACTACTAATGAGGTGTACTGCATTTGGAAGGTGTTCAGATTTTGACTTTAGTTGTGAAGTGAATCATCACAGTCAGAGCAGAAAAGGTGCATAGATATGTACTGAATATTTTATTTTATAGGATGTGTTTTGTATGTGTACTTTACCACTTGATCATATGCTGATAGATTAATTCTGTTTAGAGGTTCAGGCAATTACACCAAGCAAAGAGGCGCCATTGTGAACTGTGACGCATGGACAACCACTTGTACTGTACTATGACCTGGGCAATATTGTCTCTAATCCCTAATGAAATTATTTTAGATATTTATAATGTTTTGCCGGATTCGCTTTTTTGCGGGGGAGGGGGGGGAAATTTTGTTCAGACTTCTTAAACCGTTGCAAGAGCTGACAGAACATTCTGATGTACATGACGTTTGTAGATATTTATTGACCTTTAAATCCTTGGCTTTTGTTACCTTTAAGATATTGCAGTCTTCCTCTCGTGTTTGGGTTTTTTCTTTTTTTGGTGGGTGGTTGCAGATTGAGCAAGCTTAGAAAATCCATGCTTCCCTTGCTCCAATGAATCAGCAGATACCAATGGACAACGTTCTTGTACATTAATGTCAAATAATGTAACTGTCTGGTTTGCTATTTACATACGCTGCTTAACAAAAGGTACACAGGAAATGGATACGTTTGTCCAACTACCTACAAGTTTTTGTTGCCACCTAATGTGGTTCAAGTCTGACCTTGATAAATGGAATTGGTGAGTGATGAACATTAATTAATAATTTAAAAAAATGGTTGTGTCAGACTATCAAATACTGTCCTCTTTATTTTGCTAGTTTTTCTTGACTGTCCTATGACAACATTGTAAAGAGGCTCCATTTAAAAATTGTGCTGCTCTTCACATCCTGGGGGTGAGATCTGACTTCTGTTTGTGGCCTCACTTCTCTCCCTGTTGAGGTATTTCACAGTGGCCCTGCATTGGGAGCCTGAAGAGATATTATTAGGGAAGGTGCAGTCAATACCATGGAGTATGTTGGCTATTGACCAATGATGTCTATAGTGCTGTAATGCCCCAGACCAAGATTTGTAGTGTGTGTGTTGAGGGGAGGGGGGTATGTGAGTCTAGGTGCTTGTGCATCCATCATTGTAGTAATAATTTCTGGTGGTGTACATCAACACACTATAACACAAGTGAGCTTTACATTAAGAAAATGGAACTTAAGGGAGCTCTCTTCAATCTGTAGCTATTCTTTGGAAGCTAAATGCTACAGCTCTGAAGACATTAGCTCATCTCATATTGCTTCCACTTCAGGGAAGAAAAACTCAGTCAATTAGGAGTGTGTGACCAAAGCAAATGGCACATTAGTGAATTAGGGCTGTGGTTTGAGCAGGAAATCGCCCAGTGTGCCCCTGCTGTGTACCAGCACTTTGGAGCCTCTGACTTAGTGAGTCCCTGTGATGCTTATCTGAGCTACTAGATCCTAGATCAGCAGAGCTCAGAAGTCTTCAATAAGAAGCCCATCAATGCCTGCAAATCACGTGGCCTTCCTTGAGCGTTACACAATGTTTAAATGGCGAATTCAGTTGAAATTGTTTATACAATAAAATACCTGTTCATCAGGTATGTTCAGCTCAGGCCTAAATGAAGATGCATTTGAACCACCAACACATTTTGTCCTAAGCTAAAAGACAGGTTCCCTCAACTCCCACAGAAAAAGTCATATGGTATCTATGTTTGGCAAACATTGAAACCTTGGTCCAATTGCAGCAGTCTTGTCCTACAACTGTCCGGTTAACTACTGACAAACTGATGCCAGCAGACCATCTGAATGTTAAAGACCTCTACTTTGTACATTCATGCAATGTCTAAGTGGGCACTCATGAAATTTATTGTTGGAAAGTGATTGTTGTGATTCAATCAATGTAAATGATTTGAAGATATATAACAACAACAGCAGATATAATTGTCACAGCTTTCAGGCAATGATTTCAAACCAGAAGTAAGTCCCCTACCAAATGGCCATAAAAATTCAATGGTAGCATTTAATCAAAAACTCAACTTGTTAAATTGTCAATAGTCCAGAGTTGTTAGGCAGAAAGATGTTTAGTCCAAGACCCGTTATTACATTAACTAAAAAAAACGCTCTTATATCAAGTCAGGAACACAGTTTAAAATAACCATTTGCTCCTGTTTACACACAATATTCAAGCACTGGATTTGAATCTGCTGTCTTGGTCAGAGTGAAAGTGCAGAGATACAACATGGAAGAACACTTTGTTCCCCCCTTTGACGCTACACCTCAGCAGACCAGGTCATTCAAAAGACAAAGTGATTGGTTTTTGAACGTTATACGGTGGAACACTGTATAATTTTACACACAGTGGTGCATAATTCGAGTCTGCATATTTTAACTTTGTAAAACCAAACAAATTGTCACCAATAGCAGGGTGTGTGTGCTGTGACAGTGTTGTGGAATTGCTGTAAAAATGGATGTAATGATAGCCGGTGGCAAACACTATGGTGGACCTGAATTCTCTGACATATCAAGGGAAAATATTTTCCCGATAGCTGTATACATTCAGGGAAATCCTCCCAAACCATTATTTATTTTAAAATTCTTCATGATATCATATTGTCAGCCCTGCATATTCTAGAGCCTTATTTAGTAAAATACATTTTGCCTTGTAGTTCCATTCTAAATGTTCTGCATTTTACAAACTATGTGCTTGTTGTCTCTTGAGGCTGTTATTTGGATTATGGTTAATTCTTGTCAAAATCTTCTTGTGGCAACTGGACTTGGTTATATTCCCTTGAAGATGTCTCACCGCTTATCCGAGGGGCTGAGAAGAACTGAAGAAGTCTCTCTGATGAGAGACGAAATGTCTTTGAGGGAATAAGAGCAGTTGCCACAAGAAGATTTTGTAAAGAATTATGTGCAGATTGGTTTTATGGTGAAGCTCAAATATTGTCTGCTTGGAGTAATGTATTTCAACAGCTTTTTTTTTTTTTACTCCAGAGTGCAGCAGCAGCTCCCAGTCCCGTGATGGGAGGAATGCCCCCTGGTGATGGCATGCCAGGCGGACCAATGCCACCTGGCTTTTTCCAGGTCAGTTTCCAAACCAATACTCAACAATAAAAGAAAAAAAAACAAAACAAACATATTGGACGAATAAATTAGTTGACTTGACCGCTTTCTATAATGCTGTTGTTTTTTGTTTTTTGTTTATTTACTCAGAGTAATTAAATTGACTCTCCTTACTGCATTGCTTTGTGCTTCTCCAGAGTTTTTCCTCACTCTGCAAAATGAAGCTAACACCATAGATATTCTGTTTGCCTGAGCCTCTCCAGTGCTGTAAACAGGCAGGCGTGGCCTTGCCATTTTCCCTAATGGAGAAATCGAAAGGTGCAGCACCTAGTGTTAATCAATATCTCCATGAAGATAAACTCTTGGCACAGCAGACAAATATAAGGAACTGGATCTCAGAAGAGGCACACTTGTGCCATGTATTTTGCTGCCCCCAGCCCAATTCACTGTAAATCTGCAAGTTTTATTATGACCCAGAAGCCAACAAGCGGTCACTACTTGTATAATAATTATGATCACACACACTCAAAGCTTTCCATACCCATATGTTGTAGGAGGTTCATGCAGATTTCTTACTCTGTCAAATCAGCAACATTAGCAACACAGTGTCAGTGTTTAGTGTTGTTAAAAGCTAATTGCGTAGTGCTTAATTGATGCTTGTAATTCAGGAAAATTAACACTGATAACATGCTGCATGCAGCAGGCTTCTTAATGTCTTGATTGACAGGCAAAAGAGCTCACATCCTCTCCATATCTCTGCCCCCTTCCTCTCATTCAAGGCTAACTCATTTGCTTGCTCTTCTCTGCTTAGTTTCTCATTTCCTGTGTTTGGTACATGAAAGTGAGCATCTTGTGTTTGTAAATTTTTGTACTTTTGGGCTGCACTTAAGTTCTCGCACTCCAACTGTTCTTTGCACCGCAGTAACTCTGCTTCTCTCCCTTTGCCCGTCCTTCTCACTTCTGTTTCTTCCTACCTCCTTCTATCTTCCATTTCATTCTCTCCCCCCTCTCTCCTCCCTATTTCTCCTTTCCTCTTCATTTTGTGCGGTGCCGCAGGGTCCTCCTGGTCCCCAGGGCTCTCCGCACCCTCAGCCTCCTCCCCCTAACAGTATGATGGGACCACACAGTCAGGTAAAGCTCCCTTGGCCACTGTCTCTGTCTGTTTTGGAGTCCGCAGCCATTTGGGAGCACTGTTTCACGGCTGCTGCTTCATGCTTTGGCATTTGTCATGGCTTATTTCTTTTTGCTGCTTCCAGTATTGGCAAAATTAGTAGTTGAGATTTCAAAAGTTCCCATGTTAATCCAATATATGTTACTATCGTAAATGGAAAACTCATGTTGCAGTGCTCTGTGTGTGTGTGTGTGTGTGTGTGTGTGTGTGTGTGTGTGTGTGTGTGTGTGTGTGTGTGTGTGTGTGTGTGTGTGTGTGTGTGTGTGTGTGTGTGTGTGTGTGTGTGTGTGTGTGTGTGTGTGTGTGTGTGTGTGTGTGTGTGTGTGTGTGTGTGTGTGTTTTGTAGTCTTTCATGTCACCTCGCTTTGCTGGAGGCCCAAGAGGTCCCCCGATCCGGATGGGCAACCAGGTAGAGCCCCACCCACACACTTTGGCATGAGAATATGACTTCAGTTGAAAAAAGCTTATTCATTTGGTCATTTTGTTTGTTTCATTCCCTGTAGCCACCAGGTGGCGGGCCAGGGCCGCATCCCATGTTGCCCAACATGGATCCCACACGGCCACAAGGTGCGATGCAGAGCCATGTTATCTAACTATTGATAAAATCTGTAGTCCCAGCTTTCTCTCCTTATCTGAACTGCCGTCGTTCCTACTGAACTGCCATAATTCCTACAGGACATCCTAATTTGGGGCCAATGCAAAGAATGAGTGGCCCTCGGGGAATGGGACCAATGGGACCTGGCCCTCAGGTAGGTCCTCTGTCAAAATAATTTGATCATGCAATTTGATCAAAGGTTTAATGCATCCTGATGTATACATTCATTGTATATAAAATATAGTAAAAAAAAAAAGTGTGTGTGTCTGTTTTGTTTGTTTATTTTTAAATGCTCTCCCAGAATTTTGGTGGTGGAATGAGGCCGCCACACAACACCATTGGCCCTGGCATGCCAGGGGTAAACATGTGAGGCTTTCCTTATTTCAGATTTTTCTCAAATAATTATTTAAGCTGATATCAATGCATTTTACGTAAGACTAACAGTGGCTTTAACATCTAGGGGCCCGGGGACTGGACGGCCATGGCCCAATCCAAACAATGCCAACTCTGTGAGTAAAATACACACAAAACCTGGTTGAAGTGCAGTTTCAGATTTCAGTTAGTGCTGCTGAGGTCTAATGTGTTCGGTGGTTCCAGTACAAGAGGTAATTGTAGTATTGAGTGTCACAGCTTCCATCAAGGGCCTTAATTCAATTAAAATGATCAAATGATGAATAATGACATTTTGAGGCACAGAAAAGTGTTTGTATTCCCATTTTTGGTCAATAATGTTTGTGTTTGGTTACAGATGCCTTACTCATCACCATCTCCTGGCGCATATGGGGTGAGAGCAACATTTTACTCATTGTTAAAGATATGTAAGTAAATACATATTCTTTACTTAATGAGATATAAACTTTTATCGTTCTCTAAAGGGAGCATCTGGAGGTGGAGGACCTCCAGGAACACCAATCATGCCCAGCCCTGCAGGTGATTACTTCCTCTACATAGTTATTTTATTAGATACTTTCAATTTCATGCAATTTCCATAGCAAAACATATTGAATTTTTTCCAGACTCAAACAACTCTGGTGATAATTTGTACACCATGATCAACACTGGACCTGGCAACCGAAATAATGTAAGTTTCTTCTCATTCTAATTTATTTATTGTGCAACTGTTTTTACTTTTATTGTGTGATTGAGTTAAATAGCAGTGCCATTAGAACTTCATTCCATAAAAGGTGGTGCAAAAGTTAGAAATTTAGGATATAATGACATAAACAATAGTTTGTGTGCAGTTTTTCTTGAGGTTTGCTTTAGCGGTATCAATGTAGCCATGTACTGTCTTGTTTCCCATGTAGTTCCCCATGGGCCCTGGCTCAGATGGACCCCTGGGTGCCATGGCAGGGATGGAACCACATCACATGAATGGGTCACTAGGTAACACCAGCCACTGTGATACTCTTTGCCCACTTAACGTACTTGCAATGGAGAATAAAACTTGTTTTTCTCTTGTTCTTTTTTTTTAGGTTCTGGTGATATGGATGGAATGAATAAGGTAATTCTTATAACAAAACATAACATAGCCTCTTGATAAAAGTTTTTAAGCAACATGCGCTTTGCTCTTTCTCCTAGAATTCCCCAAACAATTTAAGTGGCATTAGCAATCCTCCTGGAACCCCGAGAGATGACGGCGAGCTAAGTGGAAACTTCCTCCACTCCTTTCAGAGTGAGAATGTAAGTATTGCCTCACTGTTCTTCCTTCCCCACCCACTGTGGCCTGGCAGAGTTTGAGGTGTAGACTTCATGATAGCTTTGTGGTTTGCCAGCAGGCACTAGTAAATGTTTTAATTGTCCTGTGTCTGTTTCTCTGCAGTACTCCCCAACCATGACGATGAGTGTGTGACCCCTCTCCTCCCTACCTGACGTTGTTTGCCATCATTCCGAGGATTTGAACTCACTATAGGACATGGCCAAATACATCAGCACAGAATCAGGGACAGGCGCCATATTGGTTCCGAATTAACATCAGAATGCTGATCGGAGAAAAAAAAAATGGCTGGCGACTACTGCTCCTTGCTCAAAATGAAGGACAATTTCTCCATTTTATCACTACCCTAAGTGTGACAAAACCAGCTACTGAAATGCATACATGACACGTTTTATGTTTTTTGGAGAGTTCCAACCCCTTCCTTGCCCATCCAGCCTCTTTAACCCGAGGGTGAAGACAGAAAAAAATGGTTGAAGTTTACCTCTTGTACTTTTTAAATATTGCTTTGTGGTGCAAGATGTGCAGGAAATGTCTCCGCTTTTGTCACTTAAAACACTGGATAGTGTACATATGCATTGTGAGCTTGGAAAGTCTTTGTCTTGTCATTTTACCTATAAAACTGTCTCAACAGTCAGCGACATGGAATAGAGAATTTGCTTTTAACTATCTTGCCACCTTTTAATTATACACAGTATTCAACCGCGGGAAGCCTGGGTCCTTACCAGGTAGTTTAAATTTTGACAGGATCTGACCCCTTATCAACCCTTTCTGCCTAATGTTTCCATTTTGATGAAAAAAGATTGAGGAATTAACCCAAATAATAGCATCTACCAATAGTCAAATAAGCATTGTTTTGCAATGAATTCCCTCCTTCGATATATAGTTGTAATTTTGGTGCATTTGGAATATCTGTTTTAGTCAACCATGTTCCAAAATTACTATGTCAGCATTTGAATCTTGGCTAGGCAATGAGCCTCATGCCAAGTCTGGCAGTTTTTGGAGGGCCCCATTTAAAACACCCTATTTAAAACGCCCTGTGCCAGAGACATGCTAACAGGAAGCTTTCCACCACAGGAACTCAAGGATCTAGTGCAGATGACAAGAACCACTCTTGCACTGCACTTAACAAGCGGCAAATCCATATTTGTCTGCAGTGTCTGTACTTCAGTTACCCTGAAACACTGCTCATAAGCAAGGGCCTGCAAACCCCTCAAATTGATGTCACTATGGTGAGATGTGAAGAATGATGTATTTCACTTTGCTCTTCTTCAGCCTGTTGTACAGGGATAGTGAACTGATAAAACCAAAGTTTGACAACTTCATAAATCTGAACGTCAACAGAAACCAGCAAGGCAGAAAGGGGCTGATAGGGGACTTCCTGTTAACGTTTACTTGGTGACTGGCCCAAGATGCCGTTGTGTATAATGCCTTATTAACAGTCCTGAAAGAGGTCCCTCAGGGTCTGACCCTCCCGTCTGCTGTTTCTCCTGCAATGAAAACCTGCCTAATAGTATAATATTCTGACCAATATCCACCCTCTACCTAAAGAGGAAAAGATGTGAAATAATACAGCTTCTATTGTGACGACCTTTCACAGTATGTAAGTGCTCAGATGGTTCTTACTATGTTAGATTGATCTCATTCCATCAACTTCAGTCTCTAATTGCTGACAGTGGTGCCAGGCTGCAGTCAACAGTTGTTTCCCTTAAACAGCTGGATTGCTTTTGGTGTCGTCAAGGGAAAACCGGACTTCGACATAAGAAGTGAATGCATGAATGATGAGAATCTCTGTACAACATACTACCTAGTGCTGCTCTTCTCTATGTGGACACCTGCTTTATAATGTGGTGTATATCTCTTTACCTGCTTGTGCTTAACACTCTGTGCTCTTCATCATCGTAGCCTTCTGTCACATTTCCAGTTTGGTTAATTATGTTGATATGGCTATGAATGAGCTGCCATGTTTAATATCATAGCTATTGGTTGTTCATACTTCCCTCCTGTATCTGGTCGTCGCTTTTGCCCTGCTGTCCTTCTTGCTCATCCATGCATTTTTTTTTTTAATATTTTGATACAATCTTTGACTACATATATTGCCCCAATTATTCAGTTAGTTAAAGCTTTCTAAACTGATTCTAGTAGGCATCAATATAAACTTAGCAGAGGTCTTGTAAATGTGATGAGAATTTTTTTCCTTTTTTTTCCCCCCCCTGTGAACTTTACACATTATACACGTCTGTCCTATGTTGCCTTTATTTGCTTATATTTTTTTATTTCAAATTGAGGAAAGATTGCTTGTTAATATAATTTTACAATAACTTAACATCTTGTGCTGGTTGTCATTTTTTTGTTGAATGTAGGAGTTTCATAATATTTTAGACAAACAGTTACCATGTATAAATTATTTCAATTACACTTGAGGTGACAACACTAAGGAAAAATTGGGTGTCCAGATCCAGCCTTCCTTCATAGATGTATCAGAGACATGTTTCTCCTCTTTCTACCTTGCTGATATCCATGTAAAAAGCTGATTATGGCAGGTATTTAGTGGGTATGTGATGTTTCACATATTTAGAGCTTACGGTTCCATTTACTCAAGATGTTTTCTGATTTTGAAATGCATGTACATTTAGACAGGGAGGTGATTATAAAAAAAAATCCAAATACAAAAGAAACTTAAGAAGCAGAGACTTAATGTGTCAGCTGGACCAGCTCAATGCACTTAATTGCCTGCTGTGAAGATAAAGGGTGCAGGAGAGAACTGAACCAAATCAGTGGAAAGGCTGACGCACTCTTACTTCGATGGAAAAGCTACACAAAGTGCTTATGGAAGGCTGAGCCAACCCTGCAGGGATGTTTGAAGAATGGGGTGTTAAACATCCTTTTTGTAACACTTGCTATCCAATTCTTGCCAGTGAATTTATGCTTCTCTCTTAGTTTACCAGAACTAATTGCCATATCTAGGTTTTCCTTTGTGAGATGGCAAATCTTCACAGCTACAAAACAGGACGGTGGGACGTAAGGCACCTTTTTCTAGCATCCCCCTCGGGAAAGATTATGCAATCAAGCAGCAGTAAGAGCTATTCCAAGACTCTGGCATATTCATGCCTTCAATCCTACATACTCCTTGCAAAACTGCCGGTGCCATGTTGCTCCTGAAAATAGGCAGAACACATAATGCAGTTGTTTTCCATATATATCAATCAGCTTTTAATCTTCAAGCTCATAATTTAAATAAAAGGTGTGAAAGAACTGTTGGAGTCCTCTTTAAAATTCAACTTTGGATAGCAGTCTTGCGAACTAGTCTGAGCGAAACAGCATTGGCCGCCACCAGCTCATTTTGACGAAAGCCTTTTTTGTTTTTGCACTATAAACATCATGACCATTGTGTGCTAAGTGGAACAAAGTCTTTAATTGGGTGCACCTTTGCCTTCTTTTGTTGTGATAAGTTGTATATCCCTTATCCTACTTGAGGTACCGGTCAAATCCCACTTTGTCAAAATTACTTATGTATTTTTGTGAAGAGCAGTATGAATTAACAGCAGTTTGAAGAAGATGCAGCCCAGTTATTACATGGGGGGCATTAATAAAATGGCTCAGTAGTGAATTAAAATGAAATACTTAAGAGATTGGCCATGACTGGCATTCAGCCAAGGGATCTCCTGACATTTGGATCACTCAAAATGTGTTGTGTTCTTCACCTAGAGGAAAAGAAACATCACGTTGCCCTCTGGTGGTGTTAAGTGGCCTCTCTCTTTCAGAGACCTATGGCCTACAAGCTATGTTTACGCATAGGAGCAGAGCATAGAGAACATGCTAGCTTTATTTTCCCATTAATATTCATGAATCTTAAGTCCATGGTTGAGAAGATCAGGAATTGTGATCATTCTGGTCTGACAAGGAAAACAGCCTGAAGCTGCTGGCTGGTCTCAACAGGATGTGACTGGGCTGGGCTGAAGCCAAACCCCCTCTGAAAATTCAGAGCCATTTTGTTGATGTTATGAAAGGATTTACATCATAAGACTGCTTTGTTCATAACCAAGTCCTAAAAAATGAGGTAATGCTTATAACACTTTTGCTGTTTGGTCTCAGGTATTTTTTTTGTTGAAAAACAGATAAAATTATGCAATATGCTGTATTACTCCATTTTGCTTTTGTGCTGCTTAGAAAACAGACATGCACATATTAAGATAAATGAGATTATCAGCAGTGAAGAGATGAGGAAAGCAAAGAAAATAATTGAAAAGATACTCAGCATAGCAAAGGGTGTTCCCCATTATGAATGGAGAGTGGTTAAACTCTGTAAAACATACCACAGAGACCCAACAAATGTAAATTTCAAAGATTTTATGTAATGGTGAGATAGTTGATTAGCCCAGATAAGTCAGTTAGATATTAACCTGCATTAGGCATGTATGCTGTTCCTAAACTTGCATGACCCACATAAAGTACAGTGTGTTTTCACATTTATCACTTCCAGACAAGACAGCAAACAACTACAGGAAAATGTGGTGTTGCTGTATGAGTGAAATCCCTGCTGAGGTCTTCTCTCAGAAAACATCAAATGATGAAAGCTTTGATGCTTTTTTCTTTTTTTTTTAAAAAAAAGAAACAGCCTTGTGGATTCAATTTGCATTTACCGTTCTATTTGCGTGCAATGGAAGTGTTCAGAAGAAACGAACAGGATTCTTAAATGAGCAAAATTACAGTTCTGTGTAATGATGCAACAAATGAGGGCCTTTTTTTATACCATTGATGAAAATTCATCTGAAAAATTCCAAACATAAGAAGTCTGTCAAATCAAAAAAAATGTGCCAACATAAATCACAAATGGGTTAACTTATAAGTCATCAAATTACAACCACCAAAGGTTTGTGCTGTAATCATCATGGGAAAAGAACCCAACTGCTATATTACTTGGCACATTTTTTGAGATTTGTTATATAGTGTTTTAGTACGATGAGAACATATTTCAGCATAGCTGAAAAAGTAACGATGTCTTACTGACCTGGCCTTCAAATTGGAATTATTGGCAAGAGAACAAACAATTCACCACAATTTATATATACCTCAAATTCCAATACCTCAAACACAAACTCCTGAATGTGTCCATCTCTGCTTCACTTCAATCTGGATACAGACAGAGTATTTCATCTGGAGCCATCAACAAATATGGAGCGGTGCGATCAAATTCAAAGATTTGGGTCCTGAGATCTCTTATTATTAAGGCTGAATGCACAAGAGTAAGGTGGATGGATTGCAATAAATCTATTTAAACTATGGTGGGGAAGAGTTAGAGAACTGCCTAACTTGCTGAGGTGTCAGTATTAATTTACCCATTTTGATATCAATATGTTTTTCATATTTCATATTCTATAATTAACAAAGAGCCCCAAAAGGAGTCAGACGGCAACTATATTTGAATGAAACAAGCGGTCTTATTTCATCTTCTCCAGGAAAGACCGCACCTCCTCTGGCTTGTAGCCCCAAGGCCCCATCCCTCCCTGGAAGAAGAAAAAAAAAAAAAAGACACAAAAATAAAACAGAAAAAGGACAAAATCTTAGCCACTAAGAAACACATCTGCTAACAAATAATACCAGTTTCTGCATTTTTGGCACCGCCTATACCAGTTTGGCCACATGCCAAAATTCCAGTTCGGTTTGGTTGCTCTCAGGGCTCCTCCACACGCGATTGCATGAGCAACGACATAAATAGATATTGGACCGTCATGCCGGTTTTACGTCTAAGCGTGCAATTGCGTGCGTTGTGAATGACAAGAGGATGCAAGTCAAAGACACCGGCCTTAGAGCTTCTATGGAATTTTTGTGTTTCAGGTTCTCCAAGCTCACCTTGTAGACAACTTTTCCAGCCTGCAGCACATACAGACGCTCAGGCAGAGCACCATATTTTATTG
Source organism: Fistularia commersonii (assembly GCF_037954325.1). NCBI lineage: Eukaryota > Metazoa > Chordata > Actinopteri > Syngnathiformes > Fistulariidae > Fistularia > Fistularia commersonii. The sequence continues at coordinate 9,197,162 of NC_141299.1, read as the reverse complement.
TTGTGATATTATCCATATCATCCACAACCACTGGACACAGGGGATCTTCCTGAATCAGGATCTGTGCTGCGGAAAGTCTGTCCTCCAGACTTCGATGTTGGTTGATGTTTAAGTTGTTGGTAAAGGCCCAACCGTCTGAAACACAAGCAGCATGTATAGAACTTGACTGTAAAGATAGAGAGGCGAAAGTACGATATCAAGGAAGCATAAGTTTATAGTGGTTATATAATCGCATGACAGCTGCAGGGGTTTCATCTAAGTGAGGGGAGTTTGACTGCCACTGTTACTTCCCAGTCTGTAGCCACAAAAGTAAACATTGCATTTCATTATGTAACATTCAACTTGGGCTCCCAATTCTTTTCTACAGATTTTCAAAGGGCTATTTCACAGGCATTCTATAGGATTGCTGAGGCCGTGTTGTTTTTAACTCCCCAATAATGAACTGTTGCATCATTGGTCAGTCAAATAAGAATTAACTGCTTCTTCAGTTCCAAACAAAATGCTAACCTTTAATTTTACCCTTCTCTCCTTTACAAGGCATACCTATCTTAGGAATGATCTTAGGAATGGAGCATTGATATGATCGAGAACATAACACATCCCATCAGATATTATTCACAGGGAAAATTCAGGTCATGTTCCAGGAAAAACAGAACAATTCAGACCAAACCTTGTTCTCCACTTTAATTCGATTCAGGTTATTTTTTTCAGGACGCACAAACCCTGCTAACTTTAGTGGCTTCTCCTCTGCAGCATCTCGCCCGTGTTTTTCGCAGCACTTTATTGGAATTATCACGAAGGAGTGGAAAAAAAAAATCCAACATGGAGAAGGCTTTTTTTTCTCTCATCTGGCGTCCTTTTTTTTCTTCCAATGCAAACAAGTGAATCCAGCACTCACCGGTTGAATGTGCCTCAGCAATATAGATGACCAGGAAGTCGGCCACATCGCTGAAGTCCTTGATGAGTTGCTTGAACTCCTCAAGTTTGTACATGAACGGTGGTCAGGTGCAGCTTCCGAAGCTCAGCACCAGCGGTCTGTTGTCTGCAAGACACACAAAAGGTCAGCTAAAAAAAAAAAAAAGAAACGAGGCTTGTGAGAAAAATACAAATAGGACGAACGGAAGCGCGCAGGAAGCGACCTTTCAGGAACTTGCAGACGCTGGTTCTCTGCCGGTCCATGGTGACCAGGGGCGCGTCGGGAGCCTCTCCTCCGCTGAAAGCCTCCTGGCCCAGGGAGAGCCACATGTGCTCCGAGGCCGTTTTCACAAAATTCAGAGATGTGAATGTGAGACCCCAATCCTCGTACTGGAAGTTGGGATTCTGTGTCATCGTGATCTTCTCGCCCATCCTGAGGATTTGCCTCTTGGTGAAGTTTGGAGAGATGAAGTTCATGAGCTTGAGCGTAAAGTGGAGCAGGATCATGTAACAGAACATGACCGCCGTGGACAGATACACGCCACACTTTCGGAGAAACATGACTGCTCCTCCGTGGGTAACACGCCTTTCCATCGGTCTTTTAAAGGCGGCGAGCGACATTATCCCCGGGCTCGTCGGCTCCCGCCCACTCCCCCTGCTTTGGTAAGCGTTGCATTCAAAGCCTCTCTACGTGCTCGTACTTTTCTACGACACAAGACTGGACTCCTGCTTTTTGCACGTCGGTGTTTGAAGATGGTTCGTTTAATAACAGCTCGGAAAAATAAGCTGTTTTTTTTTTAACCTATCTTTTCCTATGGTGGAAATGTTTGAGGAAAAGCTAAAAGGCCAAGAAATGTGCTTTGTGGATTTCTTTCAGTTTGTTTGTTTCCAGGGTATCCCCACCACATTGGTATGATTGTGACATTAAAAAAAGACACTGATGGCCATTCTGAGAGGGCTGATGACTCAAACAAACTGCCACCTTTGTGAGATTAATGTTTTATATGGGAATAATCTATATCTAGGAATCCAATTCAACCCTAACATGATCTTTTCTGCTTTGATCTGAATATGTACAATTTTGTTTGACGATCTCTTCCACTTCAAAATGAATGAAAAGGCCGTTTTACCATCAAAAGAAGTTAATATTACTGAGACGCGCCTGGACGTTGATTTAGCGTTCAGATTTTATCAAGGGAAATCAATTCCAAAACAAGTGAACTTCTCACTGCTTCTTTCAGGAATAAGCGTCACTGCACAAGGAGTTTAGGGCCTGTCATCAAAAGCAAAACAATACTAATTTATCCTTTATTATTCCCCATGGGGAAATTTGTAATCTGCAATTAACCTATCATGGATGAGCAGCAGTAGGCTGCTGTCCACCAGCACCAGGGGAGCAGTTAGGGGTTCAGTGTCTTGCTCAATATCTAAATTTGGATATTAATGTGGAAGCACTTTGTACAAAAAAAAATTTAAAAAAAAATCCAAAAGATTTTCATGTCACACATCATGGTTAGCATTTCTACCTCACAGCAGAAAAGATCCTGGTTTGGTTCAAACAGGAGACCTTCTGTGTATAGGTTGCATGTTCTACCCGTGTTTGTTGGTTCTTTCCTCCCACAGTCCAAAAACCTGCAGGACGTTGATTGGAAAAAAATGAGGAAAATTGACCTTATGAGTGAGTAAATGATTGTTTGTCTCTGTATGACACTGAACCTCATATCACTCCCCTGGCACTGCTAATTGGCTGCCAACTCATGATGGTTCATCCCGTGATGGGATAAATGCAGTGAAATAGCTTTATAAATTCCCCACAAGGGATTAATAAAGTATAATAAATAAATAAATAATTTCATGTGTTTTCCCACAACACATACTTCCATTTCAGACTCTGCTCTTTCTCTCTTGACCAACGGAGGCCCTCACTAAGCTTCTACCTTTAGTGGGAACCGTTCTGCACAAATGAAAACCATCTCATTCATATATTCATTACTTTTACAGTTAATGGTTTTAGTTTATGTCACCTGCCATCTTATTTTTCCACCCTATTGCATTTAACTAAAACACATTTTCAAGATTCTTTCTGTGAAATGACACAGTATATATGATAACAGCATCTGAGGGTTCCCAGTTCTCCTTTTCTTGTTTTGGTCTCATGATGTACTTTTGATTTCTCACAGTAGAGGTGTCAGCTTGCGATGAGTTCTGTACATTGTGTCTCGGTTCTGTATCAGGGCTGGCCTGTGATATTAAAAGGCATTGGTACATCGTTGTTGGCGCAGCTGTTCTCTCTATATCCCCTCAATATGATGTGATGAGGAGTGAATTTGATTGATAAAATTTAGCTAAAGATCTCATGGGGAGACCACTTAAATGCGATTAACACTAATTGAAGCAGAGGTTCAAAGTTTGCAATACTTTTTGTGGACTTATTCTTTTTGTGTGTCTCATTCTGCCGCTGATCACTTTCCAGGCTCTTCTCGTAGATCAAGATAGGAAACTGCACAGAAAGATGGTCTGTGTGTACTGTAAGCAATACTTTGGATGACACTTGCTTTGTGGGTTCATATACATAACACTCTATTGGAGCTCTATTTATATCCCGTTATATGCCATGCTCAACATTACATTTGGGATGAGGTTCTCTTTCAGCCGATTTGTAAGTTCTACCACATTTTGCCCGTTTTTTGGTTAGTCGAGGAATTTTACAGTGCATAAAGCCTATGATTTATTCAAGTTTCTATCTATCTATCTATCTATCTATCTATCTATCTATCTATCTATCTATCTATCTATCTATCTATCTATCTATCTATCTATCTATCTATCTATCTATCTATCTATCTATCTATCTATCTATCTATCTATCTATCTATCTATCTGTCTATCTGTCTATCTGTCTGTCGATCTGTCGATCTGTCGATCTGTCGATCTGTCTATCTGTCTATCTGTCTATCTGTCTGTCTGTCTGTCTGTCTGTCTGTCTGTCTGTCTGTCTGTCTGTCTGTCTGTCTGCCTGTCTGCCTGTCTGTCTGTCTGTCTGTCTGTCTATCTATCTGTTTATCTATCAGTCTGTCTGTCTGTCTGTCCATCTGTCTGATGCAGAATCAGGGAGAACTTACCACCTCCAGACAGACAATCCCCTTGTTGGAATCAAACCAACTACTTGATATCAAACCCTACTTGTCTGTAACAGCAGTGCTATTTGCGCAACTCTACAGCACACTCTTTTTCCCACTCTCTGTATATAAATAATATATACACATACAGCCACACACATTGTGCATTTATATGTGTATATATGTATACATACAGTGTAGCCCCAGGGGGGACACAAGCAAGTATCTCTCTGAGGCCGTCCCAAGCCCGGATGAATGCAAATACGTCAGAAAGCAAATCTGATGTAAAACTTGTGCCAAAAAACAAAAATGCGAATTGAACCTACAAATCTCAACTCAAACAGTCGAGGCCCGACATGACAACGGGCGCCATTGGTGCCGATAACATACAGGGTACCAGAGGAAATTTGGCTATTACAGGTCGAAGAAGGAGAGGAGGAAGGCGCGTTAGGAAGCAGAGAGCGAAGAGGAAAGATAAAAGCCTGGAACTGAGAGTAGGGAATTTGAATGTCAGGATGATGACAGGAAAAGCTAGAGAATTTGTTGATATGATGCAGAGAAGGAAAGTGCATATACTGTGTCTACAGGAAACTAGATGGAAAGGTAGCAAGCTAGAAGCTTAGGAGCATGTTTTAAGTTGTACTATCATGATAGTGACCGGAGGAGAAATAGAGTAGGGATTATCTTAAAAGAGGAGTTTGTGGGAAATGTTCTTGAAGTGAAAAGAATGTCAGATAGACTTATGTGTCTGAAAGGGAAAAATGAAGGTGTGATGCTCAATATTGTCAGTGGCTATGTCCCACCGGTGGAATGTGAATAAGAGAAGAAGGAGAACTTCTGGAGTACCGGTAAGTTAAATGAAGTGATGCAGAATATCCCAAGAGATGAGAGAGTAGCAATTGGCGTAGACTTCAATGGACATGTCGGTGCAATTAATAGAGGTGATGAAGAAGTGATGGGCAGGTTTGGCATCCAGGACAGGAACACAGAGGGACAGCTGGTGGTTGACTTTGGAAAAAGCATGGAAACGGCTGTAGTGAATACCCTTTTCCAGAAAAAGCAGGAACTTAGGATTACTTTTAAGAGTGGGGCTAGGAGCACACAAGTAGACTACATCTTGTATAGATGATGTATTCTGAAGGAGATCAGTGACTGCAAAGTGATGGTAAGTAAAAGAGTATATTCTGAGACAGAGGTTAGCAAAGAAGTAGTGGGACACTAGTGGGGCGGAGAAGAGCGCGATAGGAGTATAGGGAGTTGCATTACAAGGTAAAGGTAAAGATAAAACAAAGGGTATATAAGCAGGGGGAGCAGGGGGAGAATGATTTATACAGCAAAGCAGAGAGATAGAGATAGGCAAGATGTACGGAAGGTTTGGGTGATTAAGAATAGGGAGGGAAATATAATGACAAATGCCAGAAGAGTGATGGGAAGATGGAAAGAGTATTTCAAAGAGCTTGACAGATTAGGGGAGAACTGTGAATTGTGCAGAATGGTGGTAACTATAGAGGGATAAATTTGATGAGCCATACAATGAAGTTATGGGAAAGAGTAGTGGAAACTAGTGTGAGAGCCGGAGTCAGCATTTGTGAGCAGCAGTTGGTTCATGCCTAGAAAGAGTACTACAGACACAGTATTTGCTTTAAGAATGCTGGTGGAGAAGTATGGGGAAGGTCAGTGGAAGCAGCATTATGTCTTTGCAGACCTAGAAAAAGTTTACAACTTGGGGCCAAGGGACAAATTATGGCATTGTATGACAAAGTCTGGAGTGGCAGAGAAGTATTAGATTTGTGCAGAAAATGTATGTGAAATGTGAGACACTAGTGTGATAGAAAAGTTCAAGGTGGAGGTGGGACTACATCAGGGATCAGCTTTGGGCCCCTTCTTGTTTGCAGTGGTGATGGACAGGGTGACAGATGAGGATAGACAGGAATCTTCACGGATCATAATGTTTGGAGATGACACTGTGATCTGTCGTGAGAGAGAGAGAGTACAGAACAGGTGGATGAAAATCTAGAGGGAGATGAAGGTAAACTCTGGAAAGGAGGGGAATGAAGGTTGGTCACAGCAAGATAGACTATATGTGTGTGAATTAGTGGGACCCAAGTGGAGCAATAAGGCTAGAAGATTTATAGATGTAGTGAACAAGGAAATCAAGTTAGTTGGTGTGAGAAAAGAGGATACAGAGAATAATTGGATTGAGGAGGTTGAATTGCGGTGGCGACCCCCGAAGGGAGAATACAAGAGTAAGAGGACGAAGAAGAATACATACATACATACATACATGTGCAAACATATACACATATACACACACTTATATATGTAATATATATGTAAATAGAATACAGTCATTTGGCAGATTTATACAAATATGTATATGTAATATATACACTGCTCAAAAAAATAAAGGGAACACTTAAAAAACACATCCTAGATCTAAATCAATGAAATAATCTTATGAAATACTTTGGTCTTTACACAGTTGAATGTGCTGACAACAAAATCACACAAAAATGATCAATGGAAATCAATTGTATCAACCCATGGAGGTCTGGATTAGGAATCACACTCAAAATTAAAGTGTAAAAACAAACTCCAGGCTGATCCAACTTTGATGTGATGTCCTTAAAACAAGTCGAAATGAATCTGTGTTGCTTCCTGAGTGGACACTATGATTTCACAGAAGTGTGATTGACTTGGAGTTACATTGTGTTGTTCAAGTGTTCCCTTTATTTTTTGAGCAGTATATATATGTGTGTGTAAATATACAGGACTGTCTCAGAAAATTAGAATATTGTGATGAAGTTCTTTATCTTCTGTAATGCAATTAAAAAAACAAAAATCACTTTTTCATGATATTCTGATATTTTGAGATAGGATTTTTGAGTTTTCTTAAGATCTAAGCAATATTAAATTGATAAAAGGCTTTAAATATTTCAGTTAATTTGTAATGAATCCAGAATGTATGACATTTTTGTTTTTGTAATTGCATTACAGAAGATAAAGAACTTTATCACAATATTCTAATTTTCTGAGACAGTCCTGTAAAATATCATTGGCAATTTTACATGTCTGAAGGAAGAAATTTGCCTTTTAAAATAGAATATGGAATAGAATATCCCTTTATTCATCCCACATTCCATTATTCTATCAGTAAAAGTGTGAAATGTCACGATGCGGATGAACAAAATCCGTTTCCTCTTGTGACAGACGGCCCATCTCGTACTGGCCTGAAGGCGAGTACCAGTGTTATAAATATGAGTCATAGAGAAACGCCAGTCAAGTGACTGGAAAAGGTTGTGTGACTTTTGGTCAATTGGCCACTTTCTAAATATGCTGTAACTGTGTAATAGAACAGTCAAACGGATCAGACATAAGGACGCTGCAGTAGCCCAGGCAGGTGATGCCTGGAAGGGGAAGTTATTCTGAATGGTCAGTTTTTACAAGTATCCATGATGGAGAACCTCCTAAAGTGCACAATTGCTGCTTTATGCAGTGCAATTTGTGGTCGACTGACACGGGACCACATTGGGGTTGTCAAATGAAAATGGTGAGGTCTGCAAAGGGAGTGGGGTTTCCAGTGAAAGAGATCAGCTCGCTCTTGTAGAGATTGTGATTTAGGTGGTGCAGAGATAGTTGTTCCTTAGAGGATTTCCAAGGCTTATTAATGTAAGGATATATATTGCAAGTTGAGCCTGGCAGAGCCTTAAGACTACACACACTGTTTTGGGGAATCTCATCATGAGCAGGTGAATTGGTAGGCGGTGAACAAGAGTTGACAAATGAGTAGGTCAGAGATAAAGTTTTGGTTGCAGGTGGGAGGGATGAAGGCCCAGCAGTGTGCAGACCCTCTGTGGCAGCAAGGAAATCTCTCTCATCAGTGAGCGGCTTTGACCTCAGATTGAGGAGAATCCAGGTAATTTTTGGGAGTGACTGAGATAAAGGTTTACTGGAAATGGCTCTCTCCAGGGGTAAGGATTCAAAACAGAGAGGAAAGACGGCAATTCTGTGTCGCAACCGGGTCACGGGAGGGGTTTTTAAGCAAAGGGTGTGACTAAGTCTCTCCTGAGTGTTGCTAACACATGAGCAGATGGCAGAGAGGAATTAATAATGTGACGGGAGAGACGTCACCGGCCTGAGGAAGGGTGGGAGGGGTAGAAGTTCTTCTACCCTAACCTGCAGCATTTTACCTGATATTTATAATCATAACATGACCATTTCACATCCTCACGTTGAATGAAGACCCTAAAACATTTCCTGTCGTCCGAAGCCGGCTTACCATACTTTCCTTTGAGGCCAGTCGATGAGATTGCTCTTGCAATAATGACACCTTTCACCTATTTCCATGCCATGTGTCTCAGCTATCCTCATGCTAACCGGCATTAGGTAAATATTATCAGGTAAGCATTCCATGTCCTGTAGAGAAAAAAACAAGTTCAATGGATTTCACCTTTTGTCATATTGTTACGTTGGCATATGAAATGTTTAAAAGAAGATGATTGCTTATTCTTGACAAGTTTCAGACACTCCCACGCTTTATCTGTTTGTTTTCAGGATACTTTTTATAATGCTCACAGTTCCACTAGCTTATGCAGGGCTAATGCTGGGCAGCCCTGCAAGAGAATTTTGGCAATTTTTGTGGTTTAAATAATACCTTTTGTGGATCCATGGGACCATGACGCTGGACTTTTCTGACTGCATCTGATGTGCCTTTGTACAAGGGTTGTAGTTTTATTGGTTATTTAAAAATAGGATGGTAGTAGTGATAGTCATAGAAGATTTATGATAGTGATAGTAATGAAAGTATTACATACCATCTTTTTTCTGTGTGCACAATAATTCTTTTGCTCTTTCTCCCAGGACAAGATTTATTGCTCTCAAAACTGAAACCAGTGGCTGTGGTCAATGTTTCAGACTATGTCCACAGGACTTGTATTCTGAGGACTCCCTTTTATACAGACATCCCCCTTTCTTTTACAGATTAGTCATCTGTTGCTTTTTTTTTACGTACACGCATGCACACACAAACACACACGGCTCTGTGTTTGCATGTGAGGCAAAATTATCTGATTTTCAATCAATTGGTCCAGATTTTCTCACCAGATCACTAGATGGCGCCACAGAACAGCCGTGGAGACACTGTCCAGGATGGAAACATAGCTCTTCGGAGAGAACCTATTTATCTCTGTAAGATTTAATGGATAATTAAATATTTTCAGAGGTGGTTATTTTTTATCATTTTTTTTTGTTTGTCAATAAAAAATGCCGTTTCAGTTAGTTACTGAAATATTCATATTGAATACAGTTTAAATAGAATTTAAAATTATATCTCTAAAGTTCCTTTTCTAGACAGGAAACCCTCAATTGACCGTAGCTTTAAACACAAACCAAATGGCCAAATGAAACCTGAAGGGTAATGCAGGTGTTATTACATGTGAGCTTGTGGTGGATTCATTGATATGTTTTTTTTTTCCATCTCACATCATCTTTAAAACTGCAATAATAAACGCCTAGTAAAGCCCAAATGCGCCAGTGATGTAGTAAGTAAAACCACGTTTTATTGATACGTTATTACATGCAATATATCTGAAATGGTTCTTTTTGCATTCCAGTTTTTTTTTCCTTCTTTTTACAAGCTCCGTTTAAAAAAAAAAGTGCGATGCAGCCGCCGGAATATATAGGATTGCCAAATTCCATGCCATCCTCCCACAGAAACAACGGACAGTGTTCATTGGTGTTTGGTTTGCAGAGGGAGAAAGAGAGAGGGGGAGAGCAAGAGAGAGAGAGCTGGGATGCTGCTGACTTGTCTTCCCTAAGAGGATGCTGTCGATCACACTCTCAGATGCCTTCCCGTTTACTGTTTTAAACATGCTGATGCGCGCCATCAGGGATTTTTTTCTCCGCGAAGGGTAAAAGGTAAGTCTTCTCTCCCGGTGACAATCCATTCAGATTGGTCCATCCTGCTGATCCCGAACTTTTTTTTTTTCGCAGATGTTTGCACAAATCGGGTGGTTGGACTTTTTTTATTAATGTAACCGTTTTCCCTTTTCCAGGCAGGCGCCTCACGCTGGATGGGAGAGCCGACGCCTCGATGCAGAACTCCGCGCTGTTCGGGATGGTCAGCCGCTGTCAGACCCCGGCGTTCGCCGACTTCCCAAGCGGCTTGTCGCTGTCAGTGTACGGCAGCAAGGCGGACATCTGTGCGAGACGCGCCGGTAACGGCAGTTTCGGATCTCAGATTTACCGGAGCCAGCATGACACTGGAGCTCACTCGATGTGCTCCGGGCTCAAGGGCCACGGCAGTGCGTCGGAGGAAAGGACGCACCTCGCCGCTAAATCTGCGCGCTCCTGCTTCTCCGTCCCGCCTGCGCAAGGTAGGTTCAGACGAGCTTCTCCAAGTGATGCGCTGGACGAGATCGAAGGTCATGTGTGTGTGTGTGTGTGTGTTGTGTGTGTGTGTGTGTGTGTGTGTGTGTGTGTGTGTGTGTGTGTGTGTGTAAGGGGGGGAGGGGGGTTGCGTAACAATGCACATTCGGACCACATCAGTAAATGTTACCAGAAAGACCAATTAACAGTTTCAAGGTCGCTTAAAAGCTTTTATCTAAAGAAATGCTTCCGCCATGTGGCTCCTCCAGCATCCTTTTGATGCAGCTGTATGTTTGTGTTGAGAGCACTGTTTGCAGTTGTGGATTAGGTCTGTTTATTAAACCCAGAGCTCACTGGGATCCACCGCCAAATCATAAATAACACCAGAATCAAAGTCAGCCTCTGTACCGTACAAAAGCCATGTGAGGTGATGTAGGTTTTTTTTTTTGTGGGGGGGATAACTGCCAAGAAGTGAGCATTTTCTACAGATGACAACAAACCGTGACGGCATAAAGGTCACAGGAGGATTACCCCTTGACACAATGATTCACATGGATATATATATTTATATATATATAATTTTTTTTTTAAATGACACGAAAGAAAGCCATTCACACTGGGCCATTACTAACAGCGAAATCATAAAAAAGAACAATTACATAGAGTGAAATGAGCACTGTCATGCAGATAGCATCCAGAGAGGAAACTGGGCTTTCAGTGTCTGTGCAAACCTGCTCCATCCTGTTTAGAGTATGTGTTGTTGTGAGAGGGCGGAGGTAATTACAGCCCCATCCTAAATTATGATTAGACGGAACAGACTTTTATATTAGCAATCATCCTCGCAGCAAGAAGAGGATCAACGTATTTGATTATTGTTTCTTTTCGCCAAACGCAAACCATATGTCTCAGCATTTATGAGTTCTCTCCGAGCACAGTTGTGCCCTCAGCCCTCCATCCCCAGCATCCCGGGACCAGGATGAATCGTCTCATTGTCTTTACAGCTCTTTTTGAACTGGTTTCCCGTAAACTCTGGCGATGTGTTTGTGGATTATGCCGTGCAGATTAACACTGAGGGAGATGCAAACATCCCCTTTTGTTTCACTCAGATATTTTATTATTTTCAGTGTCTTTTGGGTTTATGAATCACAGTTGTTTTGCAGCCTTCGTGTAGAAGTCTCCAACATAAGCCATTCTATAACTCTAATCAAAACATGCCTCAAATTCATGCTCACTAACTTGTATGTTATATAACCATTAGATTTTTTTTTTCCGTATTGAATTTTTCATGTAGTCGAACTGGTAGTCCTCTTGTCGCCGCCCGTATCTTTTAGTAAAATGTGTTTCAAATTGTTTCACGGCCATTTTGTGAAGAGGGTATTAAATATGATCTCAGAACTCATCAGTCTTTTGTATCATGCCTCATTTCACATCGCTCATGTTACACGTTCGGCTACGGGGACAGAACGGGCAGTTCGAGTGTTTTTTTCTCTCACATCAGTTGAAACTAACACAGAAAGAAGTCTCAGGAGACACCAGACCTCTTAATGTGTATCCTGAGATTGCAAAATCCCAACGATTACTCAATGGTTAAAGTGATACAGCAGAGTTTATTGTTGATGGGTTTTTTGGGGTAGGAGGTGGGGTGGGGGGGCGGTTGCGTACAGGTTGTTTTTCTTTGACAAGTTTGCCTTGCTCACTTGCAACCGAATACGTATTAATGAAGTGGGGGGGAGGGGGGGTTGCAGGGAGGTGAAGAAAAGTAGTGACAGTGAGTGGAAAAAGTTAGAAGGTGGTACAAACAGAGATGAAATGTGTCGCGCCGTCAGTCTCTCCTCTGTCCCTGCAAAAGTCGGCACAGATTTGGGCAGAATTTTGACTGCCGTAAGTCAAATATTCCAATCCGGTTTCAACTGTTGGATGTTTATATGTCACTTAACCGCTGTTTTAAGGAATAGTTTCCACAACGTGAATTAAAAGGATTTTGCAAGTTTTGTCAAACCAGGTGTTTGAATGGAGAAACTGGTATGCCATCGCTTTTTTGAAACAGTGGATGATCATCCTTACTCTGCAAGTGTTTGATGCTATAAATATTAATGCCTAAGTGCAACGATAATATTTATCTAACAAAGAAAAACACTTTATGCCTCCTTAAAATAACGTAAGTCCTCCTTAAAGTGATGAGAGGAATTTTGTGTGAGCTGTAGATGGGCTGCCACGTACTAAATATGCTGTATCTGTGTAACAGAGGAGTCCAACAGCTCGGCCATAAGGACACTGCAGTAGCAGCCACATAGCCACAAAGTGTTAATTTATTTTGTGATGAAGGACATTAGTTTTAGTATAAGATTTTTTATGCCACCCATGTTTTGACAGAGAAATACAAATATAATTTGTGGACACTTCGCCATAAGATCATGCATATTTATGTAGAATAAGATACAAATGGTAGAATAGAAGAGGCAGAGCAAAAATGAGATGTAGTTTATCTGCTTCAGAATGTCATCTTTCATATTTCTGCTCAAAGCTGCTGAATCCTGTCATGTTCTTTTATTTTCTCATTCCTCTCCAACCCAATAGTTTCCTACACGGGGTTTGGGAATGTGCCTTCGAAACCAAGTCATTTGGGATCTATTCTTGCAAACGCTCTGGCTGGAATTATTTTGTCATATTGATGTCTGGTCGTGCATATGTGTGTGGGTCCGTGCGTGAGTGCGCATGTGTGTGTGTGTGTGTGTGTGTGTGTGTGTGTGTGTGTGTGTGTGTGTGTGTGTGTGTGTATGTGTGTGTGTGTGTGTGTGTATCTACTGTATGTGAAAACGGGATATGAAACAGACAGCACGGAGGGGACAGCAGCACAGCGACGTGTTGATGACACCCTTGCCTTGCTGGTATTGGATGGCCGTGAACATGCTAAAATTAGGTTTTATGTTAAAATCTGTCACTGACAAATGATCAAAACAAAAAAATAAAAACGAAGAAAGCGAGAAAGAACTTTATTTTCACAGCTCAGTTATACATACAGCACAACTTCAGCGAAATTTGACCACTTTTTAACTCCTCATGGATGAACCTTGAGCAGAATGCAGCTACTGAGTAGTGCCAGGGGAGCAGTTAGAGGTTCAGTGACTTCAATATTAGGTTCCAAGGATGACGCCTCTAACCCCCTGCGTCACGCCGGGAAAGGAAAGTTTCCATGTTCATTGTGTTAGAATTATTATAATTTCAACCATAAACATATCAAATTGCAGCTGTTGCCATCTTCTGTAGGGAGCAAATAAATCTTCGACAAAAAGAATACCATGGTATTCTGATGGTTTTTTGATTTTGCAAATGCACACGCGCGCACACACAGCTAGTGACATCAGTCCCTCACTTATGCAGCATATCGAAATTGCCGTCTGCGCTGGTCAATGTTAGAACTTCAAACAGTTTGTTATATCTATATAATTAGCAGGAGACCAAGAGATATTACCAATTGTTTGATTTCTTTTTTGTTTCGGTGTCAGTGATAGGATATTTCCACACAAGGGGATATTTATGCGTCTTAGTGATCTTGTTTGGTTTAATTCCAAATCCAAATCTGGACTGAAACATTAATCCTGATTTTTATATCTGGCCAAATGGAACACCTGTTTTATATCTTTGTGACACTGAATTGAGGTTGACACAGCTGTTTTTTCTTCTCCCTATCCTACAGTATCACTTATGGTTGAATTTTATTCAAATGCAGCAGATTTATTGATAAAAGAGATTCTTACACTGGTTTTTGTCTGTCTTGAAGCCTGAAATCCATGATCACACCGGCGCAGATCTGAATACGATGGAAACATCAAGATCGTCAAAACGATCAATGTCATGTCATTATAGCTATTCGACCGTGAGGTGTTTGTGACACTGTTGACTTTTGATACCTTGCTGGAGTTTATTCTTTCAGTGAAAAAGCTGTTTATTCTGTAAGTTTAATTTATTGAAATTTGTTTAAATTTGAGGAGCGTCCCGATATCCCTGATTCACTGTCAGACACAGCCTTTGAGAACTTATTTTACATTCCCATGGCTATTTTATATGATCCTATGCCAACACGATTCACTGGGTTTTCTAGAAGTCTGTCCAGGCAATATTGGATTCATACAGCTCGCCTACCTACACGAAAACGATCCAATATCCAGTCCACTATACTTACCACACGTGGACTTAGTCACATACACACACATGCATCCCCACACAATTTTTTTGTGATGAAGTGGCTTTGGCACAAGCGTTGAATTCTCTCAAACTGAGTTCGCTTCCTGTGTTTTTCCCAGAAGCGTTTGTAGACATGAGGCTTTAGGGCGATAATCTGCCTGTTATGACAAACAACCCTGCTTTGAGCCTTTGCTTAATATCAGCTTCTTACTAGCCTTTGAATTGCTGGGGTTGTATGTTTGTAGTGCAATGAAGCCTTCAGTTGATATTTGTGATTTCTTCAAAATGATAAAATTCTATATATACACACGTGTGTGTGTGTGTGTGTGTGCGCATGTGCTTGTGTGTGTGTGTATGTGTGTGTGTGTGTGTGTGTGTGTACAATACACGTATGTATGTATGTATGTATGTATGTATGTATGTATGTATGTATGTATGTATGTGTGTGTGTGGGGGGGGGGGGAGGGGGGTTGTGTGTGCATGTAAATAACCTGTACTTATATATTAACCGGTCTTTTTCAAGCAGAAAATACCAAATGATCTGATCTGTAGATGGATCTCTAATTTTCGAGATAATATTATAGAAAAATGAAAAAAATGAATGATATTTCCATCCACTACTGATACCGACTGATAAATAAATATTATCACATAGGTGTAGTTCTGGTACAAGTTTCTGGCTCCTCCAGCTTTTATGGAGAGGGACACATATTACAGCTCACTTGGAGCTTGTCACATTAGCAGAGATTTGCAGCAGCAAATCTTATGGAAAATGATCATGTTACTGAAAACCAATCTTGATTTTTTTTTTTTTTTGTGCTCACGCTCAAACTCCATGGCACGCGGCATCAAGTCACCTTCGGCAAACATTCTCATTTTAAAAATCCCTGGATTTGGCAATCTGTGTTAAATATTCCCAATGTTTAAAGTAATTCATAAAAGGTAAACACTTTTGGCTCTTGCCCAGTATTAAATAACTGCAGAGAAGCTGCAGCAGAGCCATCAGTCAAAGCTCAGAGCCTCAAAACTGACCCACATGTACTGAGGCTATAAGGAGCGCAGGGGTCCTGCATCATTCCACCGTCTCTTCTGCTGTGGCCTTTACGCCGCCGGTCACATTCAAGGAACTGGGTCTTATAGCCACTGAGGATTTGCATTAATTTAATGCCTCCATTGAGTCCTTGAAAAAAATGTCAGTATGGGGTTAACTTGCATTCCGGTTGCTGTGGTTCTGTTTTTGTCGTGACATCAAACAGCAGTATTTCTTGGATGGCGGTGCTTGAGTTCTGAAGCTGTTCCAAATCAGTAAAGTGGTCAAATTTTCTGCCACCATGGCAGATAAGGTTAAAAGTAGCTGGAAAACAAAAGTGAAATTTTCCCCAAATGAAGGCCTCATGCTCTCCCTCACAGCCCATATCCAGAGCAGGATGTGAAGACTCATGTTTGGAGTAGTTGGGAATGTATCACTATTCAGTTTATTATCCTATAACACAGGGTTAATGCAGATTTTAATTTGTGAATTATTTTCAAGTGGCTATCGCACCGCGGACGCTCATCTAACCTGCTCATGAAAGTAGTTGCTTATTAACTTGCTGTTTAACCGTGTCAAGGGCAGTACACTTCTCTTTTCTTCAATATCATTATTTGAAAATACTGTTTGTAAAAAGTTTGGACAATGGGATATGTATGTGCAATTGATTCGCAGAGCCCTCCTCTCCCTCATCTTGATAGAGGAGAAGCTATTAACTGGTGTGTGTGTGTGTGTGTGGGGGGGGGGGGGGCATTTCAGGTGTTTCTTAATCTTCTTATCGAAATAGAAAATGTGCCCACACATAAGTTCCACTATTAATGCCCTTTTCCATCATAGATATTAAGCATTCCACATAAGACAACAGAAACTATATTGAAATATTAACATCCTCTTTGAGACAGCCATGTGAAATAAGTTGTTTTGGAGAATAGAATTAGCAGATTAATAAATCATTACACCTTTCTTTTACATGCAGCCTACATATGAAAAGTGGGTTTAAGTGTTATTGTGTTAGTTTGGATCCAAAAACCACTATGGAAACCTTTGAAAACAATATTTTGTCATTAATTACATTAGAATGTAAATGATTATGACAGGTATAGTACAGGCATACTGAAGTCATGAATATAAATCAACTGTTAACACAGACATGTAAAGCTCAAATGTGTCACTCTATGAGTCCAAAGCAATGTTCAGATTTTTAAACAGTAATTTGAACCTCTCCGTCTCTCCTTTCCCCCCGTTTTTCTAGTTTTATTTTTTTTTCGACCATATTTCAAGCATCTTATCCAGAGTTGTACTCTGAAATGGCTCAATATCAAAGATGACTGAGTACTGAGATATTTAAGCAGCTAAAATGCAAGATTTGGCCACGGCTTCAATCATTTTCTTTTCCTTCCCTTGAGAAAAAGGGCGAAAAACCCCTAGTTATAAGTAAGGTGTCTGCAGATCATTGAAGAAAATAAAATCCTTTGACAGGTTTGTCAAAATATCACTTTATGAAGTTAAAGTCTGACTTAGTAATCATTGTTGGTTAATTTTAGATAAAGGTTTGGTAGAATGGCCTGTCTCAAGCAGCTGTCTTCCCAGATGTTGCGAAACACTGATCGACCCCCGCTTTGACCTTTTATTGAACTTTCTCTTAAAGTTATTTGTCTGCTGAAGTTGCTGAATAGTTTTTCAAACATTTACTGCAAAAATGGAGACAAGCCTTCCTTTTCTTTAACAAAAAATTAATTATTAATAATGTTAGTCAATTGTATCCTGAATCTTAAAATCTCCTAGATTATGTGTTTGTATCCCTATCACAATCAAAACTGTTTATGCTATTCGTTGGTTAATCAATTTTATATTGATTTTAAATATCCTGTAACACAAATATAACTGGCAAGACATTCTTCTCCACTTGGAAATGTATACTGCACTATTTATTACCAAGATTTTATATGGAATTTTTATCCAACAGCCAGACATTACCTGTTGGCATTTTATACGTATTTGCAGTGATACATAAAGCATTCTCACAAGTCAGTACTTTCCCATGATGCAACTGGAGATTCTCAGCCCACGTCTCGCATGAGCTCAGCAGTGAGTTATGGGCAAACGTGATGGTGCTGCCTGGGAAGGGTGTTGTTGGGTGTAATGTTTGCAGCATGTTCCACTGATTCATAAAGCCAAAGTCCAATGATGATTCTGGACCGGTATTCCCGTAAACCTTCGTCTGGCTCCTAAGATGAGGAGGGAATGCTAGGTAATGGAATGAGAGTGCTTCCTGAGTCACAGCTACCAAACTGAGATTGAGAGAGCACTGCTGATCTTGCACGGGGTCGGCGGGATTACCTCAGTCATGCTTTGTTTGGTGTATGTATGATACGTGTGGAAAAAAGACGAGAGGCGAGAGAAAAGTTGTTGCTTTAAGTTGATCAAAATTAGAACCAAAGTGAGAGAGAAAGGAATCCAAAAGAGGTCATGGCTAACTCCTCTGGAAAGTGCTCTGAAGTTGCTAAATGTGCCCGTGCAAACCCACAAACAATTCGAGCACCGCCGCCTCTCCATTGTCATTTTCATTTTTCATCCTCAGTGTCAGTCAGGTCAGATGTTCTCATTCTTATGTGACCAGTGTGGTATGACTGTGGAATCTTGCTAAAACCAAAGGCTTTCTGAATCTCGAGCCTGCACTCTCTGCCAATGAATCCAAACAGTCACACAGCAAAAATATGATCTGGTTTGAGTAAGTGTCGAAATATCTCTGGAATACCAGAAAAAATGTGCTCTGGGCCTCAGTCTAATCAAGGAAAAGCTGCAAAATTGGCTCTGATATGCAATCATAAAAAGATATTTTTAGCCCTAACCTTGCCTTGAGAAGCGCTTACTAAGATTCATGTACTACACTTTCTCACTGATGAGAGGATAAAGCTGCCAATTCCTGTGAATTAGACCAGATTTTTTTTTGAGCACCATTATAACTAAATACAGCAAAGATAAAAAAGATTTCTTTCCTTCTCCCTTTGTCTGTTCCCCTGGACAGGAATGCCACAGCTGACCGCATGTCTATAGACCCTGTTACTCATGCATTTTCAGACAGCAGCGACTCCTCTTGCAGACCTCTCTACGTATGACTTAGCACATGGGTGGGTTTTAGATTTACATCTCGGCTGTGCCACTTGCTGTTCTTGGCCTGACGCTGCTGTGCTTCATCAAAGAAAAATCTGCTCCGCTCTGACTGTGGCAGTTAAAGCGGCCGTCCACCGCTGCGCTGCCAGGGGTCCTCGCAGCTGTCAGCTGGAATGAGGGATGGTAGTAGAGAGATATGATTCACAGGATCAGGGCTTCACTGACCTCTCATAATAAGCACAGCAATTGTATCTCAGTAAGTGGAGGGTGCTGCGACTCAATTTCAAACCTAGCAACCGTCATCCTGTTTTTCTACCTGTTATCAAGATGTGAGTAATTTCACCCTGTATATCCACGACTCTCCGAGTGCTCAAGATCTTCGTGAACGGGCAGCAACCTCAAAATCTCAAAATATCGGCTTCTGCAAGTGTGTACAGCATGGTCCTTATTCACAGGGCCGCTCATGCTGGAGATTCATCAGTCAACAAATTAAAAACTGGCTTCAACCGAGCGGTCAAAAACAAACGGGCAAACATGATGCAGGCTGGTTTTTAATGTCTTCATTAGAGCAGCGGAGAACTCGGCCAAGGAGCTTGAGTTTTACTCTCTTGTTCTCCCTCCATCTCTGCCAGGAAGCTGCCATGGGGCAGTGCCTAGTCAACTCACCCCACTATTGGCTGGCGCCGCCCCAGAGGACTATGAAAAACATTATAAAGTCTAATAGTGTCGTTTATATAGTTTATATAGTTTATTATTGCTTGTTAATATAAGCTCAGAGTTTGTGGAAGAATGACTTACTCCTTGTGTGCAATGCGATCCAGCTCCCGCACTGCCTTTGCTTGCTTACTCTGACTAATAAGTGAAAAAAAAGGCAACGTGGCTCGGTAAAAGAAAAAAAAAAAGATATAGTCTCACTTTTTTATAAAGGATGTGGGTTTGCATCAATCATAAACTCACAATTTTACACTTTCGGACACAAATATGAATTTTTCTGCTCCTACAGACTCACAGTAACATGACGTAACCTTGATCTATTTTGAATGAAATGCAATCAGATGTTTACTTCAGATGACAAAATGTGATATTAGTATCAATGTCGTAGTCAGCGAGCATAGGTGATAATTTATCAAAATGTCACTGCACAGACTGCGCAGCAAACCTGAGCAGCAGAACGCTGTATAGAGTGAGGAAATGGAGGATGCTAAGGTGCTCACTTCAGGTTAATGCTTGTATATCCAAGTTGCAAGGAGCTGGGAGCATCGCCAGGCCGAGAATCTGGATGTTAATAAAGTTTTGAAGATCCCTGCCAGCGCTGTGATCTGTAACGCTCAGGGTTATTTTTACAGACTTTTTACAGACAATTATATTTGAAAGGGAAGGCTGTTTTTCAGTGGGCTAATATCAGAGCAAGAAGATGGTTTATGTGATAAGAAGATGCAATTTCCCATGATATGTTGCTGTGCATTAGGGTTTTTTTCGTGGTGTGGGAATATTTTTTGGATGAGAACTACCACAGCTGAACTGGAACAACAAACAAGCAAACATGAAATCAGATTTTCTTTTTCCTTTCTTGTTTTGTTTGAAATTATGATAGCTACACTCACAAATTCTTGAAAGCTGGAAGCAGATGGAGATGTTGTACATGACGGGTACTTCAATTAGGTGTGGACAGACATTTATGTTACCATAGCATGATTTCCCATTTTAATCTTTCACAATGTGACATTTCAGGTTTTTTTTTTTTTTAATATTCAAATGCAGTCTGAGAGCAACTCGAGAAATCCAAGTTGACTTTGACTGGCTGTTGCTGTGCAGATGCTGCAGAGGTGTTGACTTGATTTCATTCTCCGGACCTAACAACCCCATTTCTCATGAGCCGGTTGCTATGCCTCTGCATTTCCATTGTTTTTATGTTTGTCCTATTTCCAACAGAAGAGACATCTGTTATCTACTTATTCCCGTAATATATGTCCACTTTATAAGCTCAACATAAAACTGCATCTTAAAGATGGCTGAACTATGTTCATTGTGTTGGCAGTGTTTTCTTGTAATCCTAAATGAGGAAATAATTCTTCTGTAAGCAGTTTAGTTGTGGACAATCCCTCCTGTTCTTCTTTGATTTACAGTTGCCAAGATTAAATGTAGGCTCCCCTTTCTTTATTTTAACCAAGGCTCATATGCACTGTGCAATGTTAAATGGATCCATATTACACTGAGTAATAGCCTCAGTATGCACTCTTCATTAACATACTTAACATTCCCCTCAAGACCTAGAAGTCAGCTTCTATAATACACTGCTTAATACAAACATTATGTTGGACACTAAGGATCTCTTATGGGGCTCGTTGTTGGCAGTTTAAGTAGGGAGCAGATTTTAGACAGTGTTTGTGTGTGAGTGTGTGTGCAGTTGTTGTAGTTTGGAGCTACATTGAGGACAAGCTGAAAAATGTCATTTACTCTACCCCTCCCCCCCTTATTGTTTGCAAATGAAGACATTTAACAGCCAATTAGAGCATAGAACAGAAAAGGAGGTTGCATAATGGCTTAATACACTGTAGTGAAAACTTGACATGCGAGTCAAGTTTGATGCAACACAGATCATTTATATGTCGCATGTTGACAAA
This sequence comes from Fistularia commersonii, assembly GCF_037954325.1. NCBI lineage: Eukaryota > Metazoa > Chordata > Actinopteri > Syngnathiformes > Fistulariidae > Fistularia > Fistularia commersonii. The sequence continues at coordinate 9,175,809 of NC_141299.1, read as the reverse complement.
ACATAAAATATAGTTGTTATTTTGTTCTATTCCGGTTAATAAATTCTGAATAGCTGATATTTAGCAGCCCTATTACACATCATAATGATGTGAATGTTAAATGCACCAAAAGATGTGTGGACATATATGTGCAAACATGAATAAATACACATTTCATTTTTCCAACCAATACATGAGACATCGGCGTCATGATGTCTACCACTGCCCGTTTAACTTTAAAGAGTTTGCCTCCTGGCCTGAAGATGGTAGCGTGGAGAGGTTATTTTAAAAAAAAGGAGCTAAGGAGAAGTGGGTATGATGTGAGCCTAGTGTTTTATGTTTCCCCCTCACTGGCCTTTTGCTGCAGCCTCGTGTTCAACCTTTATGTTGAAGCCAAAACCCTTCAAGATGAGCTTTAGTCATCTTAAAAGTTATTTGCTGAGATTCTTGGATCCTGACGGATAAGACATGTCGGTTCACACGGCTCCAATAACCAATAATACCTTCTCGTAGCAACAAATGTCATATATTACCAGGGGTTTTTGACAAGAATATTTAGGGTGAGTGCCTGGCTTTCTCTCCAGGATGTCCACGCTGATGCTGAGTCACAGCTTTATTGGAAGATAGACTCAAAGAGAAAACAGTGCTATTGCTCTCTTCTCTCTTTTTGGTTTATCTAACTTTTGCCCTTTAGGTCAATACGGCACACATGTTGACTAACACTGATATAAAGCCTAATCAGGCAATTTCAGTCTGTATGGCCTGATCTAATTGGCATGTGTTGGAAAGTTGAAATGAATTAGACAGCGTCAGGGCCGTGACAGCCAGGTGCTGAGCACTTGGCCGGGCTTACTAGAGCTTCAGCCAGTTGGAAAATGATTCGCAGAATTTATCTGCAACCTTCTCCCTTGACAAATTATTTTATTGTTCCCACACAGTTGGTTTTCATTTAGTCTCTTGGCTAATGATAGGCTGAGAGCATGTGGACCATTGTTATTCCTATCTTCAGCATAGATACTCTTACTAGAAGTGTTCACGTGTGCCAATCAAAACATGAGAAAAAAAGAAAAGTATACAAAAGTGCAGAGACGGCTCGGAGAGTACACAACTTTGCATACTTGTACATGTAGCTGATACTATAACTGCTGCATTGTAGATGGACCTACATTTCTAATAGGCAAGGTATAGCGGCTTTATAAAAGAGCAGCTTTCCCCTTAACAAACTCCAACTTGCTCAAAAACCTTTACTTTACATTTATATGACTTCATTCAATGTGTCTCATGTACCCAGACTACCAGATATTCTGTGTGAAAGCAGCAGATGGAGAAGATACCCTCCTCGCGTCCAAGTCCTGCACTCTACCTGACCTGAGCTCAGAACATCAGGACTAGCCCGCTAATCTTTTACAAATGCTCTGAGTCTCTGAGTCTCCGAAACGGGGCCCTCGCTGAGATGGCTTAGTCAAAACAGCCCTGCCGGTCCTGAACACCATCTCAGCCTCTGGCTTAATTCTAACGCTGATTAACTAACAAATACCTGCTGCTTGTTCCACGGCATCACATAGCCTGATGCATTCTACAGCGATCCATCAAGTTTGACAGAATGTTTGCCCTCAGTGGAGGGACACACTGGCGCACCGTAATCTTTACAGGATTTGTTGGTAAGTTGATACAGGTCATGAGAAGTAAGTACAAGTCAACGCAGTGGTTTCATTGTTAAATCTTTAACTCTACATTTCAAATGATTTGCTTCGTTCCCTGGTCATAAATGACAACTTAGCAGTTTTTACTCTGCTCTGTTGTGAAAATCTGTCATAATTTGAAAACGGGACTCCGGCAACAAACTCAAATGCTTTCTGCTCTCTGAAGGCATTTGAAGGCTGCGAGCGGCAGTTCACATTTGAAAATCAGCATGGAAAAAAAATCACACTGACAACCATAAACTAAACTAAACCAAACTACTTCATTAAATTTTTGGGTGTTTGGCATGAATTCTTTTTTTTTTTTTAGCGTCTCCCTGCCAACTACCTCGACAGGGAAAGCAAAACAAATATTTTTTTCGCTGATGACAAAGGTAGACACGGTGAAAGCGTTTCTTTGCATCGTGTTTTAATTTCACTGGTGTCTCATTCTCAGTCACCCTCAAAACCTCTCATTTCCCATGTTTTCATCAAAGGCCTGAGGTTTAACTGTCAAGCTTATTTCCCAGTTTGCCGTACAGACATGCCTGAGCCCCGTCTTCATGGCTATCAATATTCGTGTGCCTGGCCACGTTTTCTGAACACCATGCATCGGGGGCCTCTGGTGAGGCTCAGTTGCACGGGTCGGCCTTTGTACATTAAACATTTGGCATGCCTGACATGTTGAATAAAACATCACTGTAACTTGTCGCCTTTCAGAAATATCTGGATTTTCCAAACATGCTTGTAGAATTCAGAATGACATGGATGCTGAATGTGTTGTGGAATTCGGCCAAGTATATGTTTTTGACGTGGTTCAGCAGTTACTGTAAGTGATGAATAATTCAAGTTTATTTTTGAGTCATGTTTATGCATCTCACATACTTTATGTTGCTTCTTATATGTGACTTCATAGAAATTGCTGTGCTTGCATCCTGCATTACCTGCTGGTATGCAGGAATTATAGGATTTTTTTTCATTTCTGGGAATAATTTGCTGTACTAGTAAAAATAAATCTTTTGCATTTTTTTGCAAAACAGATTACTATTATGAAAAAAAAGCTGCTTTTCATTATAACTTTTAATAAACAGAACACCAATAAAACTCAAAGGGACCAAAAATAGTTTGGCAGATTTTTTTTCAATGAAGCTTTGCATTCGCTTTCATTTGGCGTCGAGAAAAGGCTGGAGATTGCAAAATATTTAAGATAAATCTCTGTAAACCGCAATTCATCTGAATTCAGCGGGACACGTTAGCCATGTCCTTGACAGCGTATGCTGTAAATGTAAATGAACACTTTACCACATTGCTCAGTTTTACAGTCTGTCATTTGACACCAAAATGTGACCAATCCAGGCCACTGTAAAGATGCCAGCCTTCTACAAGCCTCAGGAGCTCTGAGCCATGAAGGAGTCCAGAGAGAGAGGCAGAGCATCAGTGTATGTACACTGAAGGCTGCCAAAGTACACTCATTTAACAGCACAAAAAGACTTGCACTGAGAACCCGCATGTTTATGTTAGGGATGATGTAAAATGGCCAGAATTCATATTTCACATCAAATTGCTCTTTTAAGATGGCGTCTCTCAATTTTTACATGCAAGGAAACAAACATTTGCATTTCAAAGTTCTTTAAATAAAAATAAATGAAAAGCAAACCCTTTTATGGGTTTGGAGACTATATTGGAAAACAGGTCGGAGGCGAGATGAATATTTTTTTATGGTTCGTAAAAGACCTTCACAATGAATGCCAGGTTATGTGAGAGGCATGACACTTAATTCAGCCCTTATACTCTGGGGCCAAGCAAAGCCAAATAACACACACAGCAAAGGCCAAGCGATCCAAATGAAGAATGATTTCTTTATTTCTGCATGTTATCATCTGATTAGGCTCCCTCCACCATGGACACATCCAAAAACCCTATTAACTATCAACCTTTGCTTTTATAGAGTTTATCATGCTTGGTTTGACAAATAATCTGAGCCATCTGTATTTTACTTTGCTGTTGCCGGCCACCTGGGCAACGCACCAGTGGTCAGGACTGCGGTTTAGAGCTTATTATTGGCTCTTTTTTCATCCTTCTCTTTTAATTGAACACATCAAGATAGGTTACATGAATGACTTCTTAGTTTGCATTTCTTTGCACTCGTTATGAATAGAAAGCATTGCTTGTGTTTGTTAGAAATGTTGTATTTCAGCATACTTTTTACTTTCATTATCAGAACTATCAGACACCCCGAATGTCACTCAGTGAGCTGAACAAGAATATTCAGAAAGTACAGTATGTCATATTATGCTCCAAATATTAAACCAGTGGGGAAAAATAATTAGAATAAAATAAGTGGTACTCTTTCTTAGTAAACCATACAAATGTGAAAATAAATAGTCCCATAGTATATCATTTCTGCTGCTAGTCTTTTAGCTCCATAAAATCTTATCAATGTAGTGAAAAAAAAATTGATCTCAATAGTTGATCTACAGAAATTACAGGAATGAATGATGTCTTTTTTCTACTACTTTAATGAAATCTCAGTCTAAATCTTGGTATTTAGTACTTAGTATTTTAAGTGCCTAAATCCCTTGAAATATTCAGTCTTAATTCATTTTTAAGTGTCTGGCTTGAACAAATCTAAAACTAAATCTAAATCTAAATCACTTTTATTCTGAAAAATAGTTTGCAATTACTTCTAACCTAGTTATAATCAAGTACTATTATATATGTTTTTTTGTTAGTTTGAATACTTTTGTTATGTAAAATGTACCAAGTGTCTGGCACATAACAGCTATGCATAAACAAATATTTGTTGATTTATATGAAATTGGTGTGGTGCGCGCGGGCGTGTGTGTGTGTGTGTGTGTGTGTGTGTGTGTGTGTGTGTGTGTGTGTGTGTGTGTGTGTGTGTGTGTGGATGAATGTTCATTTGCAAAAAACAAAAGAAGAAAAACTTATAGTTTACAGTAAGCAAATATATTTTAAGAAAACATCAATAAAGTCGATAGAATAAATGTTACATATTTTAAATTGACTCACATTTCTTATTCATTTTTTCCATTGTTGTCCATTAATTATCCCTTCACTTGGCATTTTTTAAGTAATTTCTCATATATGTTAGATATGTAAGACTCATCTTGTGCCTGCTCCCCTTTATGATAAATGTTCTTTTGAAAGTCCTTCTGCCACACACACACACACTCACACACACACACACACACACACACGCATACACACACACCCACACATACACACACACACGTACACCCATGCCCACATTGTTGCTTCACACTCTTGTGTATTTGTTGAAGCACAGTATACGCTCACACTTCACTGTTGTGAAGTTTCCATGTTTGACTTAACCCTCAGTCAGCGACTGTGACAAACTTCAACTTGAAATATTTTGGACTGCAAAGACAAAACCTGTGCCCCGTGTTGGACATAACCCTGGACTGCCTCATGTGGTGAAGGGACACAGCGAGAGCAGAAATCATAATAAAGGGAATCTTATTACAGCCATTAAACAAGAGAGGGGAAACACAGGAGGCCTTCAATTCCTGAACATCTAAAATGCTTACACTGTGAGAATATATCTGCTCATAAAGGTCTTTGATGGTGGCCCTGTCCATTCCAACAAATGAGGCTGCTGTCTGGATAAATAGCTGTATATTGACCCCCGACTGCACAAGAGTGAATGTGTTTCCATAGGTGTAATTTGGTACAGTTTTTGGCCTTCAATACAGCGCTATGCTTTTGTCCCTGTAAGCGGGCGTGAGGGGAGACAAAGAAATGTTGGCATCATATCTGAAGTCTCCAGTGGCGCTTCTTCAGATTGGGGATTAGATGTGAATGAAGGAATGCCACCTACCTGATGTAGATTTTCTGTTGTAGGCTGTTTATCTGCAGTAAAATTTAGAGAGAGCAGAAGAGAGTGTGTGTGTGTGTGTGTGTGTGTGTGTGTGTGTGTGTGTGTGTGTGTGTGTGTCGTTGGGGAGCAGGGGGTCACCACTGCCAAAGCCTATGGTGAATGAGGACTCCCCATGTAATAAAAGAATGGTATTGCTGACTTCCGAAGGTATGTGTGGTTTGAAACTCAACACAGGTTTGCTCAGTGGAAAACTTGGAAACCTCTTATATTTATTCTGTATATTTATGAAAACCCCAATACTGTGGTGCCTTCAGAGTCCACGCTGAGGTCCTACTTCAGCCCGGGTTCTGGTTGCAGTTGGCATTTTGTTGACTGCTGTGCAATATAAGATGTTGAGCACAGTTCCTCACTGTTCAAATACTTCCGTGAGGAAAATGATACGCAATGTCGCAAACAAACAAGTGAAGTCATTCAATTTTTTGACTAAACTACAAAAAAATGTTAGAATTATTCTCTAAGAGTCAACATCTGGGTATGAAATACCCCAGTTGAGATCTATGACATATCAAGGCATTGTTGTTATACCCGATATGGAATAATAACATTTGTAACACAGATATGAACAAGGATTTCAGCCATCACGTATGAGAATATCAGCATACTTTTCTACATTGAAATGTCTGGGCCACTGAAAGCGTGTAAGAACATGGTGACATGAACCAAGTAATAATCAAATCAAAATAAATGCTTCCCTTCTCGGCACCCAAGAGAGGGGAAGTTCTGTCAAAGCAAATTGTGGATTTTTGAAAAAGTAATTTCCCTCAGAGCTGTATTTCAGGACCGAGTTAACCCCTAATTATCCTGACGAAGGAATATTGATTGTGGAGACTGTAAAGAAGCTTTGACTCCAACTTTAGCCGGAAACTTCAAAAGCCAAAGCAATTATGCATGCTTTGAAGATATCTGTTTCACAAAGTAACATTCCCTTATTTTCACTGCACTACAAAAACACAAAGTAACTTAGAAGTAGGAAATGAAATCGGATTCCTCTTTTTGGTTCCTGAAACATCTGTTTTGGCCTTTGTTTTAAACAACAAGCATCCCCTCTGAGAATAACAGAAGGTTGTAGGCACCGTGCGTAGGTATCAAAATAATAATTTTCAAATGTTGCTCCCATCAAATGTGATCTAATTACCAGGACTTGGGTTCAAGCTCTCAGTCAGACCACCGAGCGTCAAGGGAATTGCCCTCAACACGGTTTCCCAACTATTCATTTATTCCCATTGCCCCCACTCAACCTTGCTGCTTCCAAGCCATTGCAAATACACGATAATTGCGGCAAATTGATCACTTGTTTTACAGAAGTCATATACATCTTTGCTTCTGTCAAATCCTTATCAATAGCAAGCGGGAAGATGCAGGGGAAGGAGAAGAGTGTCTGTCAGAAGGGCCCTTGACACATCTGCTGCATGGACATACTCTCATGTTCTGTGGTTGAGTTTGGCCACTGTCATTTCAGAGGTATTTCCTGCCATCTGTGTTCAATCGAATTCTCTCACAGATTTGGGTTTGTGTGTAAATATTGGGTGCTGGCAGAAACGGAGTGATGGAGAACTGTGAGTTTTGTACTGACAGCCTCTCGAGCTAAAAATGAACGGGCTGCCGAGACGAGATGAGCTCCGCTAACGACGGCTCCTCGACAAGGGGCTCCGGCAAAACAGAAAGAAATGTTTTATACATTAGATTAAGCATCAATAAATCATGTCATATTTCCCCCTCTGGTTTCATAGCTTAGTGCTGAGTTGACATTGTTTAATAATGGAGCAGCTTAGAAGGCACTTTGGTCCAGACTACTATCGAATGCCTCTGATAATTGTTGAAATATCCATGACCCTCATGGATTGTCGTGTAATTTGGCATAGAAATCCACTCTGCCGAGAAGATGAGACCTACCGTTTTGAATCGGAGCCTGACTTATCTTATTTCTAGATTTTTTTGGGATATCATGAACATCTAAAAACAAACACTACAGTCTTTAATATTTTATATACTTGTCTTATTTCTTAATACCACTAGCAGTAACAATACGAGACATGGTAAAGTTATCTGTTTCCAGAGTTGTCTGTTTTTCTTCTGCTTACAAGCTGATGCAACATGTTGCTGAGCCCGTCAGTAAAAATAGCAAGCGCTTTGCGTCAGCTTGTGACTCAGCATTTGAAATATGTGCATGCTTTTTTTCATTATTTGAAATACCATGTGTTTTACTTTAATCTTGCTGATATGACAACTGGATCTCATGAATTCAGTGACCGACTTGAGCCTCTTCTGAAAAAGGGAGAAAATCACATTTCATGAAAACATGCTATTTAAATAGATGTATACTCACACACACACACACACACACACACACACACACATATGCATACATACACACAAACACAGTGTTGGTCAGCAAAAGAAGCATTTGGAATTCAAATTTCAAGTACTTTTTCCATTTCAGATTTTAAATTTTGTCTATGTTTAGGACTTTTCAACTGTATTTAGACTCAGTAGTTAAAGGAAATGTCGAGTGGCTGTCAGTCCCTAAACTCTGGATCAGCTTCATCATCCTGCTAGATTTTTATTGCCTTCTTCACAAACAGAGCAGATGTTTTTCTGACCTGAAGCACCTTCTGATCCAACGCTGAGGTTTGGCATGGCTCCGTAGATGTTGTCCACCATTCCTATAAGCATGTCTGTTACCAGGCCAGTCATTCCTGTTTCTGTGTCATAAACCAGCTAAGCGCATGATGTCTTGTCTCTTCATCTCTCCTTCAACAGATGCTCTACATTTCTGAACTTCTGGACATTTAAATGTATTTTTTTGTCTAATCATAGGATGTGGATTAGCTGTGGAGACCTTGAAAAACATTGGTGCCTATGATTGATCTTGGCAGTGTTGAGATGTTTGGTAAATTATTGTTATTATAGTGATTGTAAGGATCTACTTGTTGCTCCGCCAGCTTTAATATGCTTTAATAAGTGAAAATTTAATAACGTTCACATATCCAGAAATATTGGATATTTTCAAAATAATCAATAATTGTTGGAATGTCTACCCTTCAAGGCCACTTAACACATTGTTAATTTGAAATTTTTCCCCTTTTTTTTGCATTTTTACTTTGATAATGGGTATGATATAATCATAGTTCTCACCATCTCTTTGCATTTACAAAAAGTCAGCATATCCAGAATTCTGTAATATTGTGACTTTTTGATTGTCTAATGTATTCGCAGGTATTAGAATTTCACACATAGTGTTCTAAAAAACAGTCAGCTCTGTCAATTCATATGACATAAACCTCACATTGTTTTCAGATAATCCTCCAAAAGCTTTACATTTGAGTAACATCACAAGAAGAGGCTGAGATATTGTGCACTTTATGACTGACTTCAGTTTTAACTCCCCATTTTTAGGTTCCTCTCAAACCAGACAGGATTGAAATAGTGTTGATGTATCTGTCCTCATAAATTCTGTCCTTGAAGGTAATACAGTAACAGAGTACAACCACCAGGTGGTGACATGCGCAACTGTAAGAGCATAATTATGTTAATCAGGGAAACAGATAATTAAGACGGGAGGTCAGCGGATTAGATGATGTGAGATTACCGCAGACAGGTTGCCCTATTTTTGGCAAGAGTATCTGAGAAATCTCTTTTAGTTATAAAACTCTCATTCTTTGCCTTGGTTTTTTTGTAGTTGTTGACATGCAGTGCCACTTCAGCCAGCCTTGTGAGAAAGTGGATCTTTTGCAGGCACCGTGTCTGGGATAGGATCGGGTCAGTCGACGACGGGAATGTTGACGGCTGCCAAATTTTTGCTTGTGTTCATTGCTGTGGTTAGAGCTGCTCCATTTGACTATCCCTGTATTATAGGGGTGCCTGCTTCCCACAACTCGGCTCAGTGTGTCAGAGTGACGTAAAATATTAAAAGCCATTTAGCATGAACAACCAGAGAAGGAAGTTTGTTTGGGCAATAAAGCTCTCTCTTATTTTGACTCTCTAAAAAATGTTATTAAGTTCAGGAATGATATATTTGCCCCAGATATTGCCACCAGCTGAAATCCTTGTGGAACAGGAGGAATCCTTCCTCATCTGTATTTATCTTTCTTGTATTTAATCTGATATTATTGTTTGACCAAGCTTACCAAATTAGTGCAACACAAAGATACTGGTTGAGAGCATCTAAAATCAGCCAGAACAGATTGATTTTATCCTCATGTAAGTTCTCAGGTCTGCCGGTACAAGAATTCCTGTACTGCCCACCCCCCATCCCCCAAATGCTGACATTTCTATGCTCCTACAGCAATTTAGTGAAGTTTTTATTCTTCTCTTCGGCCTGCACCTGCTTTAAGAGAAGCTTCTCCCTAGACATTGTTATTTTTCATTTACTTGTGCCCCCAGGATTTTCAATCATACATCTATTACTAAGCAAACAAATAAGTTCCGGCCTATGCTGCAGACACAAATATAGACATGAGTTATGAGATTCAGAGAAGCCGGGAAAGGCTTTGGACCCTAATACACAACATCTGTACTGGACAACACACACAACAGGAGCAACCCACTACAATGTCCTGCAGCCTGCTGTCCCACTCTTGTATCTGATGATCTGTCTCATGTTGAAAGAGGAGGAGAGGGTCGAGAACCACAGCGAGAGGGGGTAGACAGGAATAAAATGGTAATTATTATTATTAACTGTTCAAGTACCGAATTTTATGATTTATGGAGGCAAAGTGGGGCCAGTTTAAGCGTCACGTTGTATTTCCAGAGGCATCTGTCTTGTGGTTTTGGCAGCTTGTTGCACCTCGGGTTCAGATGTTTGCATCAAACTCTTGACATCCCTTTTCCCTCCCGACCCACACCCGAACCCCCATACAGCCTCCTCCCGCTCTAAGTGCAGAACACCTCTGATCGCTCCCCTTTCCTCTCCTTAAACCATCCATCCATCTGCACATCTGCTTTTCATTGGGGCCCGCATGTCTCTGAAGACTTGAACACATTAAACGTCGGCAAAAGCAGTCTTACTCTGGCACTTAACGCAACGCTTAGGTGACTTAAAAGGGAGAGGCGAGAATTATAGAAAATGAAGTGTCACAGAAATAAAAAAAAAATCGCTCAAGATTACCACCAATTACACATAATAATGGTGTCCAGACCATCTGCTGATCAGATGGAGCTGTTGTCAATGCAGAAACGATCATAAGAGAAAAAGCGAAACACAGACAGATTCATTAAGGAATTCAGCGACGAAAAACTTCCAGCTATGTGATAATGTGGTTTGATCTTCTCAGAACTTTATTGATGGGAATGCTTTGTATGGTATAACTGCGTATCTTGGGATAATAGCCATGTTGTTTCAGAGGGGTTAAGTTCTGCTAGATTGAAGACATGTGTATGCTTGTTTTTATTAGTCATTTATTAGTCACTGAAGTCAGGGGAGAGTTTCTCGCCAAGGCACAACACTGCTCGGTTTGAACATAACTCTGATCATCAGCCCCCGAGGCGGCCTGAATAGGTGTACTATTACAGCGCACCCTTCTTGACTATGATCCCTGATGTGAAATTCGTCCAGTATGTGAAGCGTGCGCAATAATCAATGTAATCATTGTAAATGTGACCGCAAACTTCCATTAAGCAGAGAGTCTGCTCTAATTATCAACACTATCAAGTCTGTATTCATTCATTGTTCCTTTCTATTGTCTGATTTTTCAACCTCTATGGTAACAGTGACTGCATTAATCACCGGCAGAAGGATTTAGAGGGTAGTTTCCACTCACAGCCATGATGCATCTGAGTTTTACGGCTTTGTAGGATTGTGTTCCCAAACGATTTTGACAAGAAGAAAGTATGACAAATGGATGACATCAGAATACTGTATTGTGGGGGTGATTGGAGCCTTGCTTCCCCCTCAAAACCTCAGGCCAAAGAAATAATCACGCATGTCCCGAAACAAGTTCTCGGATAGCCTCCTTTATCCTTTTATAATTACACTCTTGTTTCAAGCATTAGTTTATGTATTCACGCGCAGTGGAGCATTCAAACTGGCTCCCGTAATCTCCGATTGTCAGTCAGCTTCTCAGTTTGATCCTGAAGTGATGCTTGCAGTGCTGCACATGCTACTTCAATTATACAGGAGAGGAGGCAGAGTGAGCAATAGATACCATGTGATGACATTTATGGAACGGAAGATACCACTTCAGATGTTACGGTATTATTACACACCCTATTATAAAGGGGGCAGTTTTTGCCCTGCAGTCCTTGTTTATCGACGTATGTGTATGTGTGTGTATGTGTGTGTGTGTGTGTCTGTCTGTCTGTCTGTCTGTCTGTCTGTCTGTGTTTGCGCACGCGCTTTTGATATAGGTGGTTAACAATAGACTCCTTATATGTGCCTCTGCCTTTATTTGGCAATGCTGACATCAGTGGCTGTTAGAGAGGATGAGCCAGTCCATCTGTATGTGCTCTCTGGGCTGAATGTTGCCTCTAGTGCTTCTGATACTGTCCTGTCTCTTTCTTCTTCTCTTCTTTTACTTATACTTAAATCTCACATGCTGAGAGCATGACTGTCAAATGGATGGCAAGGCTATCAGCTGTTTAAAGAAATTAATCTTAAGTTCCTTTTTTGCTAATACATACTTCAGTAATGAAAATAATTAATGAATGATTGATTTTTAGGTGTCTTTCAGGGACTTGCAATGCAGTGGAAAAGCTACACCGATAAAACCTGATGCTATATGCAAATATGAAGAGCGATGAAATCTAAATGTGTGAGTGAAAAGAGAAGGGCTTTAATCAGTAATTATAGTTATAAAGATTTGTGACATAAATTGTTGTCATTGTGTTGAATACATAGCCCTCTTACACAGCAGACCACCCATGAACGCTATACAACAGGTATATAGTGGCCATTTTGCTCCCATGTTCACACGCACACGAGAACTCTTTGCTTGTGACTGCTTGTTGCTCTCCCTGGCTTCAGCCTCCTGATTAAACTAAGCTCACAACACAATGAAATGTTCAACGCTGAATTACCATGGCATATTCAATATAAACTGAATTTACTCCTGGGTCCCATCCAAGTCACCATATGTTGCAGAGCCTGTTTCTCTAGGCAGTGCATGACGGATTCTGTAAATGTAGCAAAGCTCTGACTCACTGGAGCGCTAACTTTCTGCAGCCACGGTATCAAGACCTTTAGCACTCATTTAACACTCTAACATTAATTTCCAACGAACCGGTCTTCTGGATAGACACTTTTAGCTTCACTTGAGCTTCCCAGTATGATGCAGCTCTTACTGTAAATGTTTGAGGGCATACAATGTTCTTCTGGGAAATGTATGCGTTTCGCAATGAGTCGCTCGACGCCCTGCAAGAAGCACACCCCTTGGTGACAACCACTCCGCTGTTAGGTTCTCGTCCAAATGCATCTCAAATATTAACTGCATTTTCAATAAATCATCAAAAGAAAAATGGGAAATTATGCGCATTTCAATTCACTCTAGTTAGACAAATATTGGGTTTGTGGTCCACTGGGAGAAGTGCGAAGGTTCTCTGTGTTTCTTCTGCCTCTTCCTGAGCCAGACATGCTGTTTCCTTTCCTCATTTATTCAGTTCATATCAAAGCTTGAATCCAAGCTTTTCAATCTGTGGACATTTGCTTTCAGAATTATGATCAATGAACGACTTATTACAATTTTTATTTTTGCCTGTGTTTTCAGTTTTGTCCTCATTTTCAGATATTACACAACTCATTTCACGTTCAGTAAAATCTTGCAAATCTTCTTCTTTTAAATGGGAGATCTTTTGTATGATAATATTCCTTGTATGGTCCTATGTCCAGGTTTAAAGTGTCCTTTACACTTTTTTATCTTTTGGGGAAACAGCACATTTTTTGAAACCTTCTTATTATCATCTGATACTTGTTACACTTTAGCTCAAACGATTTTTGGTGCCACCATTATTTCAGCAACAAACGTTCATTTGAAAAATGAAATCATGAAAACAAACACATTTTTAACGACCATTGCATATTAAATCTAACAATTTTGCAAGGCTTCTTTGTAAAACTCTTTTTCATCTCATAAAAGTTATGACATATTTTCCTCCACAGCACTATTATATTTCATTGTTTGTGCTTTCTGTATCATATCGTGCCTTCTGGCATTCAAATTCCACTGAAACAGAAGACACGGTGCTACAGTGGTAGATTATTTTATCAGCATCCCTAAAGAAACCCAATGTTGAAGTGACCTTCATCTTTAAATAAGAAGGGAGTGAAAAAAAAACAGAAAAAAGCTGAAGCAGAACAGTCTGAAATTCTCTTTTTCCAAAAATTATATGTTGCAAGAAATGGCATTACTACCTATGATTCTTCAAATAAATATGCTAAAACTGTAAGCCAACATATATTACACAAGATGTAATAGACTTTGAGGTTCCTTTCAGTGCTCAGCCCTGTGACAAATCTGTCCAGATGTTTGATGTCAGCTTTGAGCACTTGACAATATTTGTTGAAAACCTAATACAGTAAATATTTGGCTCATAGAATTTTGCAAAAGCTATATAGAGGCATGATCAAAACATACATACATATATATATATGTGTGTGTGTATATATATAAATATATATGTATGTTTTGATATATAGGCAGTGCATATATATATATATATGTATACACACACACACACACACACATATATGTGTGTGTGTGTGTCTGTCTGTGTGTGTCTGTCTGTCTGTCTGTGTGTGTGTATATATACATATATATATATAACTTTTATGATATATATATATATATATGTGTGTGTGTGTGTGTGTGTGTGTGTGTGTGTGTGTGTGTGTGTGTGTGTGTGTGTGTATGTGTGTGTGTGTGTGTGTGTTTCTTTTCTTTATTGTGGAGAGCAGATGAAGAGAATACTTGCAAATTAAAGACTGCTGTGGATAGTGACTTGTGTTTTCATAAAACAATCTTGCAGACAGGTCCCCAGGGGCCATCACGCTCTTGTCTCTGGGATTAACTCATTTAACTCATTTACATGGTGGAATCTTCCTGGGAAACATCTACTCTTTATTTTGGAAGAATCCATGAAGCGTTGAAAGAGCATTGTCTCATAATTTACATTAATCATCTGATGTTTGTGTGAGAAAGGGCAAGTGCTTAGCCTTACAACAAGGTTATGCGGTGCCCTGTGTTTTTATTTGGTTGTTTGTGTGCATGCAAATGGACAGTTAATGTCTAATTACGAGACCTCTGACAATGTTAGTCATTTTTATTCTCATTCCTTTGGCCATTCTTATTGAATTACTCCTGACTTGAGGCAGGGAAACACTTGGCATCACATAAGGGTCTTGAATGTTTCATGCACAAACCCAGTTGTGTATGCTAACCAGCGGGGACGCTCAGCCAACACGCTTTGAAAAAAAAAAATAGTGAAACAAAAAGGACCGAGCGGTCCAAAATTTGATAAACAGAATAATTTGTATTGCTTGAAAACAGACCCAAGCAAAAAGACATCTTGCCTTCTGTTAACGGCTCTGAGTGAAACCAGCATTGTTCCTGCCGTCCCCTGACGATCCCGGACTGTTTGTGTTTCTTGCATTGCCTTTTTTTTTTCTACCTCTTTGTGTTTACGCTTTGACCCGCAACTAGACAAAAGCAGAGGAGACTTAGACTCCATCAACTGGAGGAGGGATATATCAAGGGATACGTCCTAAAATGAGGATAACATGGCTCACAAAGTTCTCTTGTTTTCCTTTGTCTTTTGTTCATTCTTCTAACCTTTTCCCTAATTTTCCAAACAAATTCTGCCTTTCTGTCTCTTCTCCCTCCCCATGAGTTAGTCATGTTGTAATGTCTTGTTTTATTTATTATTTTTCATTTTTGATGTTAAAATATGCAGGTTTTTTTTTCTTTTTTTTCAATCCATCATTTTGAATTCTAACACAGAGTATATTTGGGTGACATTATGAAGAATAGCTCATAGTGTGGACTCGCAGTGTGAATAACATCATTAGGACAAAATTGAATTTGAGAAATTGAGTTAGGAGAACTGGAACAGGGGGACGTGTGTCAGTCTACTCAAAGGTGTGAGGGCATATCAGCTTACATTTGGCACATATCTCATCATAAACCAGTCCATTCATTTATTCACTTTCATCTTGTCTTTTCTTTCAGCCTTTTGACATTTATAGCAAATTATAAGGCTTGTATATCTAATCAAAACCTCCGCTTTGAAATATAAAACAAGAGGCACTTGAGAAACAAAATGTGTATTGAATGTGTCTGAAAGAAACACATGCTTCACATTTAAACAAATTTGGTTTTATGAAGATCCCCTGCCAACTGATTATGTAGAGGCATTGTTTTAACTAAGGAAAATTAATGTGTTTTTAATTATTCGTCCTCTGGATGTACCTTTTTTGTAATTCACTGGAGAAAAGCCTGCCTTCAAACGATGTGTGCCCAAACAATTCTGTATTGAGTCAGAATTAATTATCACCAGATGGACAGATTAACAAATTATTAAAAACAGTGACTGCATAAAATAATAAACAGCTGAGAAACTCCATAATGTTCAAATTCTTCACCAACAGCTATGTTTTCTTGCTGAACATATTAATTTGATTTGGTTTATTGTCTAATAAACTGCTCCGGTAATATTTTTCCTTTCACCAGTTGGGTTTTGGTGAATAGCTTTCCATATATCACCAGTTGTTGCAGTTGTGGCAGCCAGCGGTGATTCATTTGCCAATAACATTTCAACACTTGTGACACAAGTGTTGTAAATTGATGACCGTCATGAGAAAACAGCGAATTGCTTGGTACTCGCATCAAGGATTGCATTTTTTTAGTGAATATATCGCACTTGAATAATGTGTCAGCCACACACTGGTCATTTGCAGTAGTCTGACAGTTTTCCTGCTCTGCTTGCAGTAAACAGTGCCTACTGCTCTGAGAAGGATGTAAGCTCAGCACTGGATGACGCTGAGGGCATGATACGATGTGGGCAGAGCTTGCCAGTGCCAGTGGGGGGCCATACAGGGGGGCTTTACCAACAGAGCCTCCACAGCAACAGACCTGCGCCCGACCTCCTTCTGCAGGACGGCCCTCATCTCGACACCAGGTAAAATACCACAATCACTATCATTTGCTTTATGTGCAGTTATACTTTTATTCCCGTTCTAGTTTTAGGATGTTTCCTGTTGCATATTGCATCACTAACAATATAAAGGGATACAATGTGTTTCTCATTATCTCTGCTGTCATGACCAGATGCACACATATGTAGCCGAGCAGCTTTATCCATTCCCATAAAATACTCAGGAGGGGTCTAAAGTACTGTAATGCGGTTCTTCTGTTGTGCAATATTTGACTACTGTTGGTCAAGACAGAAAGAATTTCCAGTGATATTCTCTATGGCACTTTCTTCTCTTTTCCTTCCCCCTGTCCTCACCTGGCTGAAAGTGCTTCTCGAAAAATGTACACATCTATCATATTGTCTCAAAATTTTCACAACAGCCAGACCTGAAATGGTGCCTCTGAATAGACTGGGTTGTCTTTGTCAACAAGTACAATGACAAACACTGCCGGTGGCTTTCTTCAGCGTTTCCCTGGCGTTAACCCCCACCCCCACCCCAACCCCTGCGAAAGGTGGGGGACAAAGATGAATCCTTCATGAGACAGCTAGAGAAAAGAGAGCTCTTCTCACATCACTCAGGGGCTTTGGACAAAATCCATAATGAGCCAACTGACAGGAATGATTATGTCGGAGATCACAGCAACGCATGGAGAAATCTGACCAGGGTTCCCCATTCAGCAAGGCAAAGATTCCCACCATAATACACAGTATTGTAAATGATGACCCGTCTTGGGCCCCAATTATGCCACCAAAACAGGTGACTCCCTATTTATCCCCAATGTTGGGTTGGGTTTAACCCCTTTTTTGTCATCAAAGCCTGTCAGATGGACACAGTAGCCAGTGGCCTCTCGGTCTCAGTTGCCATCCTTCCTTCCCCCGCTTTCTTTTCTTAGTCATAAATGCCCATTCATAAGCGGTCATTAGCGGAAGATCCCGTTTCATTTATTCATAAAACACTGTGGATCGCGAGCGGCAGCCAATGTCAACTAATGTCACAAAATCATAAAATTCACTTGGACGGCATGAGGGTTTTCTCTGTATGTTTCACTGCATGAGTAGATGAAATTTTTCCTCTCACTCAACATGTACTTTATGGAAAACATGAGAAAGATTAGGGTAACTGACTAGCTTGCTAAACATTGCTGCCGGTGGGAAGGATGAACCACCCTGCATCTGTCAACAGGCGCCGGGATAATAGCGCTCATATTCCTCTCTTTGTGGTTTTCCCCATTGCAGATCCTCGTCCTCTTTCCAGAGGTCTCTGCCAGTGGCCTCACCTGGCCTGAGCTGTGGAAGCACCAACGGGGCTCCATCTTCTCTCCCGTACCCAATCAAACAAGAGAACTCAATGGGTTACAAAATTTCGAGCATGGGACCCGACCTACGCAACGCGTCTCAAGGTGGCTTTCAGAACACGAGGAACGGCATACTTTTGGGCGTACAGAGGGACATCATGGTCGGAACCACACACATTAGCAACAACGGTAATAGCGTATGCTCCGTGAGTGGCATGGGAAATGCTGTGTCAGGTGATGCACCGCAACCGTTTAATAATGAAGATGGCTCCTCCCCGTCA
Organism: Fistularia commersonii; assembly: GCF_037954325.1. Taxonomy (NCBI): domain Eukaryota; kingdom Metazoa; phylum Chordata; class Actinopteri; order Syngnathiformes; family Fistulariidae; genus Fistularia; species Fistularia commersonii. Next base: position 9,157,535 of record NC_141299.1, on the reverse strand, counting down.
GCTTTGTCCCCGGCTAGCTCCCGTCATTCAGCGCGACTGCTCAACACTAGCAGTCTGAAGAGACGTCGCCTGTCCCTGGTCTCGCAGTCCACCGTCGCTGCCGGCACTAACAACATAGTTGTGACAGGGTCCCCGTCAGCGACGAACTCTGCTTCTGAGGAAATTAATATCACCGCCATCATCTGCTCCTCCTCCCAGATGTCGATGGTTGCCTGTGTCAACGGGTTCCGAACTAACCTCTCACCCAGCCACACTAGCAGCGCCGGCTTCTCTTCCTCCTCTTCCTCTTCCTCCACATCCCCGCCAACTATCTCCTGCTCCCGGGAAGCCCCTCACAAACCCCCGCCAAACAGCAGCCCCCAGCAGGTCACGCTACCGGAAAGCTGTCAGCTATCCTCACCAGCCACCTGCCTCCTGTCTCTAACCTCCTCATCCTCCTCATCCTCCTCGTCAGTTTCATCAGTGGAGCCAGAGCAGGGCCCCGGGCTGTGCGAGGAGCGGGGCTCCATGCAGCAAGGGCGCGGGGCTGCAGGAACACTCCTTGGACATGTAGGAGAGGGAGGAGGAAGCTCAGATGGGTTGGGCCTACTGATGAGCGGAGTACTAATGCCTGGGACGTTAAATTCGGGGCCTGAAGCCGGGGTTCTTCTGGACAGGGGCCAAAGCTCAGGAGGTGCTCTCAAGCAGGAGCCTCTGGATGATTTCTCTCCCAGTGAAGATGAACTCTTACAGCAACACTATCATCATCATCATCATCATCATCACCATCACTTAAGCGGTCGCAGTGGGCTGCTTCATCACCCTCACCAACCCCCGCGACCTGCCATGCCACCGCCCTACCACCTGCACCAATATATGGGACAGAGTTCTGTTGGCATGGTGCATAGCCATAACCAGCAAAGTGCACCGTCCTCTTCTCTGGGAATCAAACCATCCTCTGCAGGCCCTCCTGGGTCCCATACAGCCCCAGAAAGGGAAGACGTTGGTGCACAAGCTGACAAGCAGGTTTGTCGCTGGATTGATTGCAGTGCTGCGTATGAACAGCAGGAGGAGCTTGTGAGGCACATTGAAAAAGTTCACATTGACCAGCGAAAAGGTGAGGACTTCACCTGCTTCTGGGCAGGCTGCATTCGCCGCTACAAGCCCTTCAACGCCCGCTACAAGCTGCTTATCCACATGAGAGTCCACTCTGGGGAGAAACCCAACAAGTGTATGGTAAGTTATCATAAACCTGTAAAATGATTGTCCCGACAACGACCAGATCGAAAAATGTTCACCAGAAGTCAAATGCTTTTCTTAACAAACATTTAGTCATCAGCTGTCTTTTTCAACACCTTCAAAAAATAAATGTTGCTCTTAATAATAGCTGTGCCATTAAATTCGAGCGGCGTTGTGTCGTAAAATCCTAGTAACATGTTAATTTATTGGTTTGTTTTAATCATCTAAGTATCTGACTCCAATCACAATACACAGTTATTATTTACAAAAGAGACACTGGACTTACCTCGGTCCACACACACACACACTCACACACACCTTAATTTCGTTTGGGTTGAGAAACATTTATGATTGCAATTCCTGTACTTTAGTGGTTTCCTACTAAGGAGAGAGCTGCCGTAAGAGTAGCATTACCTTGTCAGTATAAATAGGTTTGCGGTTGTATTCTTTACAGGTAAAGCTCCAATTCTGCATGCCATCACACTAATCAATGTCAAGCTGTCACTCCCTCAAGTCCCTTAGCAAATGGAAAAGGCCCTCCAACCTTAAGAATGATTTAGTCCAAATACACAATTAGTCCACAATTTGTGTAGGGCGAAGCCATGTTTATTTTCACGAGCACTCTGTTTTTCGAGAAGGGATTCAGATCATGAAAAGCCAACACATATGGTTAACATAACCAAACAATGCCTACACTTGATCCTTTTAAATGGGAGCTTTAAATGTTTAGCTGTCCCACAAGTATTAAGTGAATTGGCTCCATATCCAAGCCAAACAAGAGCAGAAATGTAGTAGTCTGGAGAAGGGAGCCACAGAGGGATAGTTGGTAACATTTGCTTGCCTCGCTCAGTTCACAGTTTCTCCCAAATCCTCTGTCAGATGTGGTCCCCTTCAAATTCAGGAGGCCATCCAAATCCTAATTATTGTAAAACTGAGTCTGCAATATTGTAAAAGCACCTGTTTAATCTCAAGATCTTTTTTTTTTTTACTCCAAAAGATACCACCAAATTTTATTTATATTCTTGATAATGATACACACACACACACACACACACACACACTCAGAGTTACACGTATGTGAAAAGAGGATATTATTTCAAATGGACTTGGAGAGAAAAGGATGCAACAATTCCATGTACTGCACGCTGAGTTTGAATACTCTAACCTTTCCAAAGGAGGATAAATAGAGAAGAGAAATGTTTTAAAAAGCTTGAATCAACATGTTTAATCAGCAGTAACTGACCATATGTTGATCTGGGAATTGAGCAGATAAACTTGGACAGTTTAAGAAAATAAATATGTTCTGTGTGTGTGTGTGTGTAATTGGTCCTCCATTTGTGTTTGTTAACAGTTTAAGTGTTAGCACTCGATAATTCTAGCAAACCCAGTGTCTTTGTGCGTCTAAAAAGCTGGAGGCCAGTGCATGTGTTTCAGTTGTGTCCATTTCAAGTCCTTATTTTGGTTGTCTGTCCTTTTTGGCCACTTTCTCAAATGCCCGTTGTGTTTGGTTTGCTCTTGCAATAGACAAAGGCATTCAAGAATTCCAGCAATTCAAATAGAGGAAACAGATGAGACATTCTCTTTAAGGACCAAATGCTCTAGAAAAACCAACTAATCCCTCTTATTATCTTTCCAGCAGCAGATTCCACTCAGCACTCGTGAAGCTGAGCTTTCCACACATCCAACCATAACACTCCTCTCTCCCGTTTCGCCCGCTCCCTCTCCAAACATACATATACTGTATCTCTCTTTCTTCTCACAGCTGCACAGCATTTGCTTCGTGCCGCGACTTGGCAGGGAAAAGTCATTATCACGGCACACATTTTGTACCCCGACCCCTGTGTGAGCCCGTCACGGCCTGGACCCGCCAAATATTTTCAAAAATTCCACGCTCGAAAAAAAAAAAAAAAAATCTTTCAGAATTCAAAAGTTTCAAACGCGATTTTGTGTCTCTTCCTCTATCTAGTGCCATTTCACAAAATATTTTTTTTCCACTCCCTTCACTCCCAATTAAAGCCGGCCCAGGGCTGTTGTGTAAGGCAGTCCGGTGCTGAGGGACACACTGGCGTAAAGGACAACATAATCTCTCCGCAATATCCTGTTGTGTTTCATGCCTAATTCACTTGTTTTTTTTAGTTTATTACATTTTTTTTCTCATGTCTGCATAAATATTAAAAAGATATCCAGTAAGAGTAACCCTGACATTGTCCCAGACTTTGATATTGTTCTGCTTTCTGAGAAGCTGGCCCTGTGAGGGCAGAACGGTGAGCTTTGAGGGTCAAAGAATATCCCTTTAAACCACCCGGTCTCTCTGTGGAAAAGGACACGGCATTCACATGGTAGAGCATACACTTTGGCGGGTTTTTGTGTTGCATAGTTGATTTGGTCAGACGTTATAAGAGAATTACTTGCTCTAAAATGTTATTGGAAGTGCTCGTGTTGGTAGATCCAGTCATTGAGCGTAAAACCACATACTGAGGCTTTCGTGTTGAGCTGTTTTGTACATGCAGGATTTCAAACCATGAATAAAGAAATGTATATATTAAATTCTGGGTGAAAAATTACATATATAGTTTACATAGCCTGTATACGTAATTCATTTAGACTTTTTGTTTTTTCCTTGTAGTTAATCGACAATGTTAATAAATGTCGGTAATTTTGGTGGCTAATGAGCATATTTGTTTTTTGTTTTAATTAAAAACCTTTGTATCTTACATGCACTTCCCAAACTACACGCTCACTGATTGAATAGAGCCTGCGGTGATTATATAATAAAGTTTGCACAATCAATGAATTATTTCAAGAAATATAAAAGCACGCCCTTCATAATTATAGTATTATTACATATATTTGTCATTCTCATATTATGGAAAATCTAAAATCAAGAGAAAGTCACACATTTCGCAGAGATTAAATGCAGCCATCAGCTGACCCACTTAGGGAAACCACTTGTTGAAGGAAAGTTGGAAATTGAGACCCATTGGAAAAAAAAGCATCGATCATGGAATTTCCTTTTTATTCACTGGTGTGAAACCAGCAAACATATATATTTAGATTTACTGGATTGTTTTTTGGATGAATGTCGAAATCCTTCAGCAGTAGACGTTGAGACGTAGGCAGTGGGGTGGTGCCAAGATGGCATGTCTTTTCTGGAGTAAATGGAGTCTTTTGTGAGCAATCGGCTCATTCTCGGGAGATGAAATACCGAATACCATTAGCTAATTGAAACTTGGGATCATGACATGAGTTGAGTTTTCCTTTGAATGCCTCGTGCAACTGGAGCTGTCCGTGCTCTCACTTTGAGCAGTGAGTGACATCAATATAATATATTGATACTGTGTTGAGCCTCTGGCACGCCTCACACGTCAGGGGGATTCAGCAACAGCGATATTACAGATTCCAGTTCGTTGAGGTTATCTTTAACCATTCAGAATCTTAGGCACAACCAGGTGCACTTTTTTCTCCTGAAATTGAAAAAAAAAAAAAAAAAACGATTCCTTCAGTTAGTGTTTTAAACCCACAGAAGTGGGGTTGCTGTCAAGTCTTGACAAATTACCTTGTGTACGTATTTGAGCCAAATTAGCAGCGCAAGCTTTTAGCGTTAGGCCGAGTAAGGCCTATCTAAGGTCATCAGGCTCAATAGCTGAGAAAGCCCATTCACTCAACTATATGTTCAGTTGACGCAAATGGAAACACCATATACCTGGTGATCATTCCTAACTCTAACGTTTGCTAGTCATCTATCGGCTCATTATGTCATCGGGTAGCCTGATAATGACACTTCTGATCCCATCCTGTGACAATCCTCTGTCGTAATGTCATGTCTGTTGCACTACTCTGCAACCCGCCCCCGTTATCATGCTAATAGCAACGAAACACTGTCCATATGTTATGTTCATATGATGAAACTGCAGGTTGAGGGGCTCAACGACTGATGTTTTGGCACATGAATGAAAGCACTGGACAGACATTTCTTGCTTATTTTCCTTGTTGAGTGGACCAGGCCAACTTCACGTCAAGGCAAAAAGGTTTCCAGTCAATCTTTTGTAGTAATGCGGTCCAGTTGTCTGCAACCCACCCAACCCAAAGCCCCCTGTCTTCTCATCGTGTCTCCCCCTATCAATCTCCTAGATGTGAATTTAAGATTGTTCTGAAACATGTTTAACTTGCCACATCTGGAACTTTTGCTAGGGCTGGCAGTCTTTAAGTTCCAATTCATCTTGTGTAGAAATCTGAATGATAACTGTAGAATAATGTTTTTAAAAAACAGATTTATAAATCAACAATTAAATAGTTTTTTGACTGTCCTTGGTTTTACAGTTTTTGAATTTACTCATTGTACGGTTTTACAGATATATAGTTGTAAAGCCATCTGTAGAGATCTACAGATGTACATTTTATCATACAGTTCTATACCATAATCTATATTCATGCTACCCTTGCACCCTCCAATTGCCCCTCAGGGATAAATAAAGAAATTATGCTTCTGATTCTCTGATCAGGGCAAAATAAGTTCTAAAAAAAATCAAATGAAACCTGAAAGCTTAGCAAAGCTAAAACTTGTATTTCCTTAAAAAGAAATCCTAAAGATTGGAAGAAATTATCTTAAAGTCAGCAAAAAATATTTAAAATATTTGCAACAAATTTCCCCCCCAAAAAATAATGTAGTAGAAGTAGTATCTAGAATTTAGATAGAATTAAGCAGTGTGTCGTGAACTCAACATATTCTTAGACAGAAATTGTGAAGACACTGGTCTCTGGTGCCTTTATTTTCTGTTGTGAGAAATTAGAACATATCGCTATTTGACAGTAAATATGGTTTTATTTACAAAAGCCAAATTTCAAGATATACTTGCATCTGAAATATGTGTATTTTTCACTTTCACTTTTTTACATCTTAAATGATTAAAAATCTTCACAAATACTTCCAATACTTTACATCACCGTTTCTGTCCAAAGCTTTCATCTGGTCGCCCTGCACATGTAACAAGCTGTTAATGTGTTTTCACTTGACAAAGGACTAAACTTTTCAAGAAACATTGCAGTCAGAATTTCAGTAAACATGTTTGATCCTCTGCGGTTTGAGAGTGTGGTGTTGATGGTCACAAGGCAACAGAAACAGAGACACATGTTTACAGTTGGATCAATTACTACATTTAAAAAAAAAAACTGAACAACATTTTCCCTGTCTTCATCGAGTTTTCAAAGGAAATATTACAGTTTGGCAGCGTTCTCTGCAAAATTTATCAAGTTACCCTTAAATAAATGGTAGAAAGTGGCACGACTAGAGATTTACCGAGCTTCAAGCCACCAATCTTAAAAAGAAAAGAATTTTGAGCCAAAGCAGGAGTGAATAGCTTCAAAGAAATCATGACAGAAGCTGTAAACTGGTTTGAATAGCTTTATTCAAAATCCCTCACTTTTGTTGCTATCACTCTAAGAGTGTATGCAAAACAGTATAAAAGCTACGAAAGGTCAAACAACTACAGCTACCTTGCTGTAAACCTCATAACCAGGTATCAAAGCGTGCACGATTTCCGACCTGATACACTCTAATTACATTTGTCTGGAATGCAATATTTTGAGTTTCACCATTTCCTCAACATTTAATCAGGCTCTCGTATCTGAAACCTGAAGACACAGGGCTACGGTTATACATTGCGAAACGATTGTGTCATAATTGTGTCCCATCCAAAACTTTAATCAGTTTAATCTCCCTTCTGAGCCAGATCAGTTTACTAATACATTGGAGATATGAGGCTTTGTGTTTTGGGGTCTTTGTCATGTTCAGGGGACCATGAATGAAATGCAAACCCAGGTCATGCAGAAGAGGGAGGGAGGACTCCTCCCTTGACTCAAAAAAGTGATTATTTCTTTTCAAATTATTATTTATTGCTATTCTTTTTGTCTGTGCACCATCATTGATCACATGCATTATATGATTTTCCCAATTAACAAAATGGAATTTTATTCGGAGCATTGTACAGGATTAGGGCAAATCCTTTCTCCTTTGAGACAAACAACTTGCCCCGCCTCCAACATTCCAACACCGGCCTTGTTTTGTGCCGAGACACGATTTGTACCACCGCAAACACACCCCCGCAGCCACAAACAGTTCCACTGGTGTGTTTATTGTTTATTCTTATTTATTTTTTCTTCTTAGATTGTGCCCCAGCGGGCCACTCCATAGCAACATGCTCAGAGCAATATCTTACTTAAATGGCACCCAGGTCAAGCTTACTAGAAGGTTTTCTTGGTCACCGCTTCCTCTTCAGAACTACAACCACAGTTCAACAGTCCTCTCATCACCTGAAGCCCGAACCACAACGCATATTCAGACCGTACATATATACACTTACATGCACTTATATGTATATATATATATATCTATCTATATATGAGTAACGATCATGCTACCGTGCAAAATAGACACTAAGAAATGCATGGATGAATTATGTACCGAGGGATTTGTTTATATTTAGAGTGTCAAGTTCAAATTATGCATTGCGGTGTTCTGTGGTTAGCATGCCGACTTTAATTGTAATGTTTAAGAGAAGAAGTGAAAGCTAGAAGAAACTGAGCCAAACAGGCATTTCAATCCCACTGATGTCATCTTGCAAGAGGGGTTTCTGGCCAGTATGCGGCAGGAGGCATTATGCATGACAAGTGATTTGGTATGCATTGAATGAGGATTTGAGAGCATTTTTGAAGCATGAGGAAGGACAAGGCACATTCAACTGGTGCATTCATTATGGGTCACCCAGGCGTTCTAACCTGTGATTTTGTTGACACTGTTAAGACCTTTAAGTGTATTTAGATGCCCATCTGAAAGTGAAAGATGGAAGGGAGATCCAGATGGAAAGAACAAAATAGAGTACTGAGGGACCGATGATGGTCTTAAAACGGAACACTTACCGAAACAGTAAGACTTTATCCGAAACATACTGGCTATAAAGACATAATGAAAGAGAAGGGTGGTGATGAAAGAAAAAGAACAAGAGACAGGACGGGACATTTAAGGACGCAATCCACAGAATGAATCAATATCTTATTAGCCGATTTTATGACATTAAGATTGCACAGACCTGAAACTTCAGAGACTAGTAAATTTGCTGGGATTTACTTCTTCCCTGTAGAGTTTTACACCCTAACAATCGCTGTCTCCTGAAAGAAAAAGAAGCCCTTTTGATTTTCTGTTCAGTTCTTTAACATGTGTTTCACATTCAACTGTTCGGCTTTGTAATTAGTTTTAACATTGATGTAAAACGGTTTATGCGGGGTTTAGAAGCAGATTGTTTTCATTAAAAATAGCAGAGAAAGTAAGAAACTGCAGAGCAAAAAGTTAACAAAATCTTGCCTCCGATGTCACACAGCAACTCAGTTTGATCAGCCTGCATCCGCATCTCCATCAGTCTGACAATTTGATTTTCTGCACGTCTTTTTGTGATATCTAATGAAAAGCCAGGAAATAAATATTATATGACAGGAAGAAGTCGCTTTATAATTTAGCCGTACTGGCTGGCAAATTGTGTTAGGCCAATGTGTACCAGGCTTAGACTCGTATTACAGTTAACATAAACATATGTCTGTTGAAAAATCTGACGGAAATATTCCATAAATAGGAAAATGCTTACTGAAGAATACCAGCAAGTAGTGGAACCTCGGGATTTTTGCCATCAGTGGGTTGCTTTAGCCCACTGTAATTGCAAAGGAATGAGAAGCGTTTTTTGCTCTCCAATAAATGTATTTTCCTATACACAGAAACGAACTACACCACCGACATGTGGTGAATTGATTTATTGAAATGTGAATTAATGTTGATGTGTTCGATAAGAAAGCTTGATCCCTGATTGGACTTGACACATTAACTGTCTTATACAGACTGATGTATTGCAACCAGCCATATCCACACAACTGGAAACTAGACCTCAAAACCCAATGGGAGCTAAAGAGAAAAGGGCTGCGGCCCATGAACAAATCTGGGGGCATCGTGGCAGCTGCTATTTTACTCACAACTTTCTGTGGTCTGGTCTCACTCCAGAGGTTTGCATAGAAGTGTACTCTTCCCCTTCACCCCATTCAGTCTTTGGGCTGGTGTTGATCGCAATGCCATGTTGACCTATTGTTTAATTTTGCTGGCATGTTTTTGGTCTGGATGCTATAGTGCTTCTGGCAATGAAGCGTTTGGCTTGGCAGCTCGCTGGGCTTCTGCAATGTTTATTTGTTGTCACGTCAGAGTTATAGAGTCAGCCAGTGTCTGCTATCATAGGCGAGAGCCTTTAAACAGCTGTGTCAACTCATGTGTTGTGCGGACAATGTGATTTTCTTTTTCGTAGCTCTCTACGGTACGTGCACACGGTAACTTCATCCCTGGATTGCCTTGTGTCTGCCTCGTCTCGCAAAAATGAAGCGAGGGAATTGTAACATAGAACAATGCTTCCCATTTTATCTACTGAAATCAGACATGGGGAAAAAAAAATCTGCGCAAAATACACTCCATCCACAGCAAGTATCGTTTCAATAGGCCATATAGGACTTCCACAGTGTTACAAAACAGCTACTGGAAATTGGCTTTTTGTGTTAAAGCTGTGGTTATGTGGATTTTTTTTTCTTCTTAAAGCATGAATGGTTAATGTTAGGGTTTGAAGTGAAAGAAGGGGCATTTATCCAGGGCTGTGGCAATCCCCAAAAATGAGTTTCTCCATTACCAGCAGCCTCAAAATGAAATACAGTAACAATGCGTGCTACATTTGAAAGCTGTTTTTTTCTAAGATATTTTGACACTGTTTATAGGAAAACGAGACAAGACAGGCTCAAATAAATAATATCATCGAAATTTAAAAAAGTGACCAAGACCAAGTGATCAAGTGATTTTTTTTGCACTGATGCTCTGCATAAATGTACAGCCCCACTCCACTTAACTGCATAATAGCTGCAGAAAGTCATATAAATGATATAATATTGCCAATTAAAATACTCTCCGCTTAATTGCGCAGAAATAAAAATAAATGGATATTTCTCAATTTTCAACAAAGGAATATTTCTGATCAAAGGAGTTCTACTAGATCAAGCTAAAAAGTAAATATTAATGCACGATGAACGAAATCTCTTTATTGAGAATTTTCATCACTGTTTGCTGTTGCTGAGTCGGCATCATTCCTCAGCAACACCAATATAAAAAGGATTGACAGAGAATGTTGAGGTATACAGAATATCGCTTCTTGCACTGAAGGGCTGCAGAGGTTATTGCCAGAAGGGGGCAAAGGGACAGAAGAGGGAGAGAGAGAGAGAGAGAGAGAGAGAGGGAGAGAAAGCTAGAAAGAGAATGCATGCAGGTGTGAGTGAAACGTGCTGGACAGATTGAAGCGTGGTTGTCAGGACACTGGGGCTCATGAGCCAGTCAAACAGGATCCTGTATTGACTGCCAGTAACATCATTCCAGGCGCCGGCTCGGACCACAGATCATGTTTAGGATTTTCATTGCGTAAGCCCCAGTCTGTCTTTTTCATCGCAGGTTCAGATTTCCTGAATGGGTTCATAATTAATGCCTTGATGGTTAGTAATAGCTGCGGCAGTGAAAGCTTTGTATTGCACTTTAATTAGCCACAAATGTTTAGTACAGGACACTGAGAAACAGTCACGAGACAAAGGGAGTGTTCTTTTCAATGCTTGTCTATAAATGTAAGAGGTCACAGGATCAAGGTGATGCGGGTCCTTTTCATACCCTGATGGTTTGTCAGTATTCAAAATCCTATACCTGTAATTTCCTATTTTTCTTCTGTTTAAACCACAAATTTAAAGTTACTTTTTTACACTCATAGAATCATTTTTCATATTTAGTACTTGCCTTAAGTACGATTTAACTGGAATCAGATTTGTTGTCTCACAAAATATTAGACAGAATTTTTTTTTTTACTTTCCTATGATTATTTTTATTTTCATATACGTATATATACAATATGTATAAATTATATCCGTTCGAATCAAACAAGTCATTTGTACAGAGTTAAATCCTTTAGAGCAAAAAACTTTAATCTTGAAATGCTTTGTGGAAATGTATTTTCCACATATCCAAGATGAGTGGGCATTAGCAAATGATAAATGTCCTTGGAGTCATCTGTTCCAGGCACAGCACGCTTAGTAAGCACGGGGATAGTGCCCCTTCTGCAGCCGTCTGGAAATTGGCCAATCAGAAAAACATCAGCCTCTGAAGAGTCATAAAATAGACTGGGGCAGAAATATGGGAACCGAGGAACCATATGAAGGGCCAGTGAGATAAATAACATGAATCATGCCAAGCTGGCTAGTCCCAAAATAAGAAAATGGGGGTGGAAATTACCATAATAGGTCGCCTTTAAGAGCATAAAAAGTGCAAAGTGATATGGTCTGACCTCTCATTGACTGCCACTCATATGGATGTCAACTTCAACTTCACTTTTTTTTGCAGAAGTGGTGTGTCTTTAAACTGGAACTGTAAATCTAATCTGTGAGTGGACCAATGTCTGTAAGCAAAGGAGTTCTAGACGCAGTTGGTCTTTTGCCCAGAATGAAAATTCACTATAACAGGGCGACGCAGGTTGGCCATCTGCTTATGCTGCGTGATAACACACAAGACATATCCGTTTCCTTGTCAGTGCTCTCCTTCCCTTCTGAGAACATGACCCTTTTCCCTCAACCTGGTGAACCGGTAAACCCCAGACTGCCTGGTTTGGAGGAAATCATATCTTAGCTCTCTAATCTGATCCAGGGCTCCAGAGCTGGTAGACATTTGAACAGAGGCCTCTGAATCATAGCAGGTTAAGTGCTTCCATGAAGCCTCACCATGTTGTTGTGAAGTCAGCCTCGCGCTGTGCCAGGCCTCCGCCACAGAAATAGAGCTTTAGATCCATCTGCACTTCCTCCTCAATCTCCAGCATTCAGTCTGCACAAAAAAAGGAAGGAAAAAAAAAAACAAAACAGCTGGATCGGCTCATTATGTGAGCAGCCTCATTTAGTCATCATAGGAATGGTTCCTGTTGTGCCATCCGTGTAGATTTAAGCTTGTCCTCTAAACTATTCAGGCATCAGTGCAAAATGGCTGTTAAGAATAATTTCTTTAGTCATTTACATGAATACTTCCTCCCACCAATTTATCGGCTGGGCTCTCACTCTGTTTGCTTGTTCACTCGCATCTGGACAACACTCCCTCGCATTCAGTCGTTTACCAAGTGTACTCATATCTCACCATTCATAAATCAAGGTTTCCCAAGGCAAAGTGTGGGAGAAGGAGGAGAAATGATGCCTCATGGAAAAACAAAGCCAGTAGTGTGAATTTGTCTCCTGCTCAGAGAAAAGACTTTAAAAGTCTAGCACTATCTTTGACTTATTCACAACAGATGAGGCTGGCTGCTAAAAGGGTCCAGCTCTGCAGTGGAAATGATATGTGTAAACTATGTAATACGAATGTTTTAGCCAAGCTGTGTTTAATTTTGTATCCTGACGAAGCGCATGAGAAACCTGCCTCTCCTTAGTGGTCTCATTGAATCATATGGATATAATTTCTTCCATTTACGTTTTTCTGCTCTTTGCTGTGGTTGCCACAGGGCATTTGGAAGCAGGCAGATTAAATGCACATGTTCGTCCCATCCGCAGCACTCCGCTGCAGAGCCACCCTTTCGAACAGATCCTGAAGTGTTGGTGGTTTTCCTTGTTGGTCAGGGCAGAGAAAGACACCTTGTGATAAACCAACTCCTTCCACCAATGTCTGTTTTCATACTTTATGAAGTTATACAGACTGCTTTTGAGCATTGGCACTTTATAACATGTTTTATTTGGCCGCAATTTTTTCCCCATCAAAATTTGCCCTTGATCATGTCTGTCAGACTTGGAAACCGCAGCACCTGGATATATCAGGTAAAACTAATCACAGTGGAAAACTTTGAAGACCTTTTTGTCTTCTTGGGGGTCGCTAAGCACAAGTAATGCTAAATTTCATGCTAGTTAGTGGCCAAGCAGTTACATTCTATCTCTTAATAATTAGTTTGAATCCTGATCTACAATTACTGCCCAAGGCTGTAAGATATAGAGTGTTAGTGAGGAGGATATCGAAGGATTCCTTTGCATCTGTTTGAGGCCCAGAAAAGCTTTAGTGTCAGGAGTTGAATCTCGGGGAAAAAGGATTCCTATAAGGGATGCCCTTGGCTTGCCAAAGGAACATGTTGAAGATGCTTTCTGAAGAGAGAAACATCAGCCTCACCTCTCTTACTCAACTTCTCTATCCATCCATCTTCTCACACCATTCATAAAGGCTTTTAATCATATTTCGGTTCCACACGTCAGCAGATATATTTTGATATAGATGTAATTTTATATTACTGACGCCCCACCATAACGGCTGATTTGTTCCCATCATCTCCAGCGCCTGCTGGTTGCTAATGAGCCGGTGCACGTGAAGAGAGCTTTACACTGCTGCCTTTTAGTTCTGACACTGTTTTGCCTATTCCCTGCCAGTCAGGAGTCATTTCCCATGAAGGCCTCAGGCAGACTCGCGACTCCATTGGCCTGCTTGCCGCGACCATAATCTGTCTGTTGTGATCAGTTACCCGTCCACCCTTTCAACCCACCCGTGCTCCTTCAGCCGTGTCAAGACCCCGCTGTCATCCCCAATGTTTACCAAGCTACTGAAAAACCCACTCAGTAGAGAGACGGAGTGCCTCTCCCCTCGTGTGGGTATCTGACAGTTTACCTTAGATTGGGGCTTCAGAGAGGAAAACTAAACATGTTTAAAGCAATTAATGTGATTAGTGCTGTCTAAACTGTTTTCATAGCTAATATCAAAGGTAAGAAATGTTACTGTGTCACAAGCTTCAGTGACACAGCTTGCTCTATATGGCATTTTAACCTTGGTGTTGATTATTTTCAAGTCATTTTAGTACAATTGACTTATATATCCTCAACTTTTAAATGTTATTGTCTAAGAGTGAGGCACGGTGACGCTTGCTATTTTGAATTAAATCTTTAATTTTTAGGCCTTGAAATTGATATAATTTTAACATTAGAAGTCCAACGGGAATTAAACATTAGCATGCAAAGTCAAATTTCCACATAAAAAGGACCAACATTGCGCATCCAAACGCTGTTAAAACATGTTGCTCAAATATATTTCACCGAGCAGCGCTGCATGGCTCAAAGGTTCAAAACGAATTAGGTTTTGAACGCTCAATGAACTCACTGAACGAAGTCAGTTTAACCCTCGAATTAGCCGCACTAAAACATTTTACTGTAGCATAAAAATGTTTCATGCCAGGTTTCTCAGTAATGTCTGTGCCTGGAGGTGGCATTGCCTGTCGAGTTCCCCGCAGGCAAACCTCATACTCAGCCGACTGCTGGTCCCGCTTCCAAAGTAATAATATGCTCTACACGATTAACACGCTTTCCTCCACGGACCCCTAGCTATAATTTAGCCTCAAATTTGTATTGCGGAAAAGAAAGCAATGAAAGAGTGATTATTCCCTTATACATAAATACACACATTTGGCACATCAATAATAGCAGTGTTTGTTTTCCAAACTCAAATGCCCGGCGCCGTATTTCAGCATTCAGCATGGACCATGTCTGTCATGGCCGTTATGGCAGCAGGGATGTTTCTCTGTACTGAGATTTTTATTAAACTTTCCCACCCTCACTGACTCTCATTTCCATTTGACATATTTGATTGGCAAGACTCTAAAATAATATGTTTCCACTGTACAACACTGAGCGATGTGAACTCCTCAAGTAATTTTCCACCGATGTGTGCTGGTGTGTGTGTGTGCGTGTGTTTTAGTTGTATATTTGATATTCCTGAGATATATAGATTTTCTACAACTATTTAACATTACGACCTAATACACATTTCATACAAGTATAACTTGATCTGGCAGCTATGTATAGTAAATACAGACTTTCATGCCATGATTGCAAAGTCTGTCTGCATTATTTTGACAATCCTCATCTGTTCTTTGTACTTGGAAGATTGATGTATGTTTTAAATTTTTTTTTTCTGAAATAGATGGGACTGAAGGGTCAATTTTTACAAATTTTATCCTTATTTTCCAATTATGACCCCCGTGGAAAAGATGGCATTTTTTCCAAGGTCCTATTTTAAACAACGTTTTTTTTATTTTGCTGCATATTTGCCCTCCCCCGCTCAGTACAAACAGTGATAAAAAATTATATCAGTCAAAAAGATAAATTATTCATTTTATGAGTATGTATTACTAATGTTATGCAGAGTGTGGCTGTAAGATGACAGACAAATGACAGACACACATACACATATCCACAGATCACCCTGGTCACCCAACACAGCTCTACCATGACAGGCTTAAGTTTCGTCTGTATTAAATGGAGCCTCAATGAATAGAATGCTGGGTCTGTGCTGCATGAGTGAATGAAGGAGGCTGTGGATGAGCGTTGAGCCCAGATGAAGCTGACTGCCTATTAGAAGAATGGTGTCACTCTCTCCTTCACTGTAACTTGAACTCAGGCTTCACTAAAGGTCAGGATACAATGGACAATAACAGTTTGTGACAGGAATTGAATTGTCACCCAAATTGGCTTTTAAATTTGGCGTAACCATTGCAAGTTTTATTTGCCCCATATCAATTTAAAATCCCAAGTGCAAGGATTCATCCTTGTACTTTTCTGTCACCTTTGAGCTCTAAAATTTGTAGAGCTGTGACAGTTCTCAGTAATTTTATGCTTCTGAAAATCATATACTTAGACCAAATTCTGTTTGTATATCCAGAAGCTTCCTTACATATTTCATACAGCAAATTACTTAATGAGCTCCGCTTTCCATCCTTTCCAATTTATCATGTATTTTACCCCTTTCTTTGTTCTATTGTTTCAACCTTCACCTGTCCAGCTCTATGCTTCAATTTACATAAACCAGCAAGCAACAAATCTGAAGCAGATTGACGGACAAGTATATAGCTTTTACAATATACAATATCCCCCTCTGCTCCTGCTCTAAGCTTGTAAAATTTCAGTTTGCTTAAATGGTATCTGCATTATTATGCACCTTGTAAATCTTAACACCACAACTCCATTAAGATCTTGACCGAGCGTGCCTCGTCCGCCGATCAGCCGCATAAGAACAAGAGTAGACATGTGAGACACATTGTGAATCATTCATGTGTTAACAAGTCTGTGGTTTTCATTGGCTGAGTGGTTGGTATCAATTGGGGCATATGAGCTTGTTTACAGTCACTGTCACTTGGTAGTGCTGCTTTATACAGTAGAGGTCTTATCTCATGCCCTGCATTATAGTCCTTTAACATACACAATAGGACTCCAGTGCCCCCCACAAGCTGAGTCACAGCGGCAGTCTTTCAGCTGACGCACTGCTGTATATGCTGAAGGTTTATGTGTATTTTAAGGTACTGGGATTGAGGATCATTTAGAACAGACCTGGGCATTTTACGGCCAAATCCGACCAATTTTGCTTCTTTATCCGGCCCGCCAAACATTTTTTCTTTGAAGATTTTAATAAGTATTTTCAATAAATATTGAATTTAGAAACTCATTATTTTTTCCTTTGGTTTAATTTTGTATGGATGATTACATAAAAAATAATGTTGGAACATTTATGTGATCATTAATGATTTTAAAGTTGAAATAAAATGCCCCAAAATTGAAATATTTAAATTGCAATTTTCATTTTCTTTAATTTGCATGATACCTAGTTGCCCCGCACATGAAAATTAAATACAAAATGTGGCCCGCCAGCCAAAATAATTGCCCACTCCTGATTTAGAATAATCCTCACAAGATGCCACCTATGTTAATGACACAATCCCTTTTTGCTGGCTGCTGTGTTGAGTATACAAAGTGTTCATGCAAAGTGAACACCCACAGCTACACGGGTGATCGAGGGAGCGAGGGAAAGAGTTTGAAAGTTTTCGCATTTACACAGAGCTCGCACTGTGCTGGCCTCGTGCTCAATTGTTTCATCTTCCTGTGTGTTTGTCAGTCTCTGTGAAGTACATGGGTGTTAATGCATCTGGTAATTTGTTTCAGTGTGGTGCTGAGCATATAAGGTGTTTGTTTCGTGCGTGTAATTTCTTTATGTAATGTGATGCCCTCTAATGTAGGCCGTGTGTGTCTTCTCTTCTCCACAGTTTGAGGGCTGTAATAAAGCATTTTCCCGTCTAGAGAACCTGAAGATCCACCTGAGGAGCCACACAGGAGAGAAGCCGTACCTGTGCCAGCACCCCGGCTGCCAGAAAGCTTTCAGCAACTCCAGCGACAGAGCCAAGCATCAGCGCACTCACCTGGACACGGTCAGAAGCTTACCTCCTGATGTTTCACCAAGTAGATTAAATGCTGAACCTGTCTCGGGCCAACAGTTCAAACCTGGGTGGTCAGCGTTTTGCAAAAAGAACAGCTGCTCTCGATTGTTTGGCACTTCCAATGACTTAATTCAAAGATGAGATTCCCTTTCCTATTAAAATACTCTACCGTTTTCTGCAAATACCTAGTACTATTTGCAGAAAAGCTGCCAATCAATGTTTACATAGTGTGCATATTTGTATACGCATGGTTAAATCTCAGCTGCCCGCTGTCCAGGCTTCAATGTCCAATTCACCTTCTTGTCAGTATGTTTCTCTTCAGTCCTGTCAGTCACTTTGTAGCGTGGAGTTCTCACTCTTCCACCTCGGCTGTCGACACGCCACAAATCATTAAATGATCAGTTCCATTAGGCCGAGTCACAGCTTGGCCCAGAGCAGACTTGGATCGGGGCTCCTGGTCGAGACAGAGCTTTGCCTGTTTCTCTGACCTGTGGAGAGGGAGGAAAGGTTGAGTCAGCCATCGTTGCAACTCGTCATGTCTCAGTAACCTTTCCAATACCTCCCTTTATCACCATTAGCATGCCAGGACAGCTATATAATGTGTTGCTTAAAATGTGTACTTTAGTGGTTTTGTTTATTTTAGAGCGAACTGCTTTCTCCCTTACATCTAGGTGTAATCTGTGTTTTTATCAGCTCGGTCATTATAAATGCCATCTGTTATCTGCTCAAAATGTTTGACATTTATAATAAAACCGATTGTTAACCAGTCAATGTTAGGCCATGAAAGCAAACGCATTCTATTAGATTTATTCTGCAAAAGAATTTCTGAAATAAGCATCAAACTGTTGGCATTCATTTTATTAACTCATTGGTGTTTGATGTTTATCCAAATCAATAATTGTGAACAGCTGCTGTACATCAATATCATTGATCCATACCACGTTTTTGTTGGTCATTGTCATTTGTCTATGTATCATAAAGTAGATTTTTACGAGAAACACAAAATTGCAAGGCTGGCCATGTATCGGACTTGATTTTATGGTTGAGGTGTTGGATCGTGAAAAATAACTTGAAAACTTGAAAAAACATAATCGCACATTAATTGTCCCTCATGCTTGCGGTAGAGTTACAGCTACATAACTGAGCTTTTTAAAGATGTGGATGCAATAAAAAGCCACAAAAAGAGCAGAGTTGATCAAATTCATCGGGGAAGGGTGAATACCAAATTAGTTCTGAATTTAACTGATTTTTGAAATTCTAATGAAATCTGAAATGGTCAGGGATGTCAAGTGTATTTAATTTTTTTTGTATGAATTCCCAAAATTCCAAATTTGTCTCAAGGGGCCTTCTATCATTGCTCTCCACCATTAGATCCTTCATTTATGAAAACACTATGATAATTCCTCATTATTTTGTTAGCCTCCAAACTCTTATCTGATTATGCTTAAGAAACTTTAAGAGAAGAGATATTCAGTCCAACATTACTTTTTGTAATATTTGTATTTCCAGTATATTTTCCCCATGTGTCTCCTTGTGTTGGCAAGCCAAATGTGTAATCATTCAGAACTTTTACCTAAGTGGAACTTCGAATGTGGACTTGTGTTATTCTATCAGTCATGAATTTTCTTCCAACACCCACTTGCTCCACAGTAGGACAAATGATACAGCTAATCTGGGACCCCGATGCTTATGGCTTCACATTAACACCCAGCTAAGACGTTCGCTTATGCCTGCCCAGCTGCCCACGCTGCCAAAAGCACTTTGGGGGAAAATCATTTTCAAGCTTTAATGATATTTATTCTACACAGAAGTCATGCTTGATTGTGTTTCTTAAGGCTCTGCGCCCTTTCGAGCCTGTTGCTCAGCAAAACAAACATGGCGGAGATGAGTGGTACTGTAAGCACCTTGAAATAACAATGGCTTATTTACAGAGAAGGCTGAGGCACAGAGGCAGAGCTAATAAAGACACATATCACCTTTCAGTTTAATGGCCATCTTATATTCCTTGGGACAAAAAATGCAATGAGTGGAAAATCCCTCAATCAGTGAGCTACATGCTGTATTTGCTTGGTTAATGACAGGAATGTGAAATGACGAGGAAACTTTATGACACCGCAGCCCCTTTACAGATGTAATTTCTGTTACATTCATCGCCTGTTTCTCCTTACATGACCATTACATACATGTGCATCCAAGCATACTTTGACGTCTTGCCAGGTTTGCAGCATCGGTATTTTAGCTCTGTGTTTGTATTTATTATCCAGACCTTAAGGCAGTGAGTTTTACTTTTAGTTTAAGTTTAGCTGAAAACAGAACGCACCTAACTATCAAATTACATTTAAATTGATTGATTGTTTCTTCTCTTCACGCTTTTCTCCTTTTGCTCTTTCGTCAAATTATGTGCCTTTCTCAGCTGAAAGGTAGGCCTTAAACTTTCCCTTTACTTCATCAAATATCCCATTTTCTGTGTACTGTATTAAGTTATATCTTGCACTTTTTCAAATTCTGCCAATTTTTCTGAGATGATTTTTTTCCTGTTACTGTTCTTCTGAGAAGAATGAATGAACTGAATGTTTAGCTGAAATGAAGTACTTTCTCCTCACAGAAACCATACGCATGTCAAATCCCTGGCTGTACCAAGCGATACACCGATCCAAGTTCTCTACGCAAACATGTGAAGATACACTCTGCCAAAGAGCAACAGGTGCGTAGAAAGGTAAGGCACAGGGAAAGAAAAGACATTCTGTGAAGCTATAAATACCCATGTCAATTTGTCTTGCAGTAAAAACAGCCATATTGCTAATTTGCCAGAGTCCACCCGATACATAAAATTGCAGCTTAATAATTTATTTTATATAATTTCAACAATAAAAAAAAATCTGAATGTGCCTTTTGTAACAGGAGGGCTTTTTTTCTGGTGGAAAAAAAAAACTGTTTTCTAACATACTGGTGAAAATCTATCCTCTGCATGTGGAAAACAGACGAATAAATATCTGGAGATTTAACTCAGACTCACTTAAACGTATCCTCCATGTAAAAATGCAATTTCTGCACTTCAGTAACATTTAACCTCTTATAAACATTTGGAAACTTTGGTTTGAGGAATAGCTGGCTGTTGAGATGAGGAATTCAGATTTGCTCCTGGAGAACTACTTCCAGGAGGGTCAGAATATACTCAGAAATGCAGAAAAGGTACTCAGAAGAATATGTAAGGAGAGATCTGAAGACCAGAACGGTTATAAAGCATCCAACCTTAACCCTAACTCTAATCTTAGCAGTGCCACAAATTAAATCAACTACTTTATATGAATTTTCCTTTTTCTCGTTTCATTATTTGGTTTTAATTTCAAGATTGGAAGTAACTTGCAGAGTAAATTTCCCCGTAATAGATCAGGTTTGACCACATTTCATTGTATTTATGGTCAAATGGCCATCCTCTCCCTGAGTGGAAAAGAGTAAATAACAGAGAATGGGCTCATTGTTGTGGAAGGGCCTGGATCGTGGCAGGCTGGATGATGAGTTCCTTTGCTCAGTTGTAAAGGGAAACACATGTGTGCTTGTAGCATTTTTAATAAGCTGTAGTGTGGAATACCCCAGTGGCCAGATGTTGTGGACAAATGTCAAACAAATGCTCTGACTCCACTCTTTGAGCAGGCCCATAGAAAAACGTTCGGGAAGGGCTGTGGGGAAAACAGAAAGACATGTCCCAGGAGGGTTTGCACTTAGAGGGTTGCTAATATCAAATTTGAAAATGCCATCTGAAATCAGATTGAAAAGAACTTAATTTAAGAAAATGTTCCAAAAAATGGATTTTCATGTCTTTGTGGGGTAAAGTGGAAAGGTCAAATATGCAGGTTTTAGCCGTCTTTCACTTGTGTGAAATTGACTTCATCCCATGTAGCTGCTGATTGCCTTCATTCAAATGACTCACAGCACCCGAGCAGCTGTTTATGCTTCTTAGTTTAATACATTTATTATTTCAGACTATTAAAATCTGCTTTAGTTAAACTAGTGCGAGAAAATAAACACTTGAACAAAAAAGGCACTATTTTGATCCTCCTTTGAGATGACGATAGTGAGTCCCTTTGGTGTCATGGCCCTGCTCTCATCTCCCTTTGCACACTAAGTCAGTGTTCCAGCGGGGAAGGAGCCCAGTCACCACCCAATGAGGGAAACTCATTCCTGCTGCTTGTGTTAATGATCTCATGCACCTGCTCACTAATGCTCACCATCCTAGGTGAATATCAGTCTAAATATACTAATGGTTGAAAATTTCACCCTCGCTTCAGAAAGAGCGTCAGAATTCCACTTTTTCTTAAAAATAGTGTGAACATGCAACCGTTACGGTTCCATGCTCTCCTCTTTATGAATTCCAAATACGAACACACACGCAGACACACACACGCACACAAGCACACACATACACACGCACATATTATTTTTTATGGATATGCATTCATGAAATAACTGTGGCTGCAAGTTGAAACTTGTATATAGCTGGCGGAGGTAACATTAGCCCATTATTACTATGTAGAGATAATCTGAATGATATACTATCTGTAAGCCAGAAAACTGAATCAGCAAAATTTTGAATGGATATTTTGCAAATGAAATTGCACAAAATAAACAAGAAATTACCAATTACAACATGTTATGTCAAAAGGTAAAAGCCTAAAAATGTTAAGGGTGTTTGCGTAGCCCAGATTCCATTTTTAATAGATTAACATGCACATTACTGTGGCTCACTGATATCTTCATTAAATTTGTCAGCGGCAACTGAGCTTTATGGTAAAGCCTACAGTTCATAACTGGATTCAAGAGAAGAAAAATGAACGTTGCATTTTCATGCGTTTTCGCCTCAATTAGACATGCATGGAGTATTAATCGTCATGTCCTTCTTTGATCACAATGCAATGTAATAATTTTTCATCAGTCTTTTCTGCTGTTTATGCATGTTTATCTAGCTAACTGCTTGTTAAACAAAATACATTTTTAACAAACTATTCTCATCCTTTCCATCCATTTACAATGTCCGACAAGGTAAAATTCCAGGGAGGAAGAAAGATATAGTGTCTATGCAAGAACTGTAAGATTTTATTATGCAGAAATGATGTATACAACAGAGGTCAGCTGTTCCAGCGATGCAGAAAGCAGATGTTCCATTTTTCCATCTGACACAAGTTCTTTCAGGTCAGGTTTGTTCTGCATGGCATGTGATCACCTCTGCAGCTGAAATATGTCTTCTGTTGACCCATTACTGTTGGCAGTGAGAGAAACAGAAGCAATTCTGTATTGGCTCTGGGTTGGTACAGTGATCACTTACCTGCCAAGTCCAGGGCCAACGGATGACTCAAAGAGGAGTTTATCTGTCCTCTGGTTCTCCCTGACTTACACTGTACTCTTATTTGCTGAGTACACTGTTTTAAATTAACATGAAAATCACATTATTGCAAAAAAGAAAACAGAAAAAAATACCCCACAGAGGATCCAATGTGCAAGTAGACAAAACCAGGGCTGTGTTTTGTGACCCCAGGCCGCAAACCAGATGGAGTTCTTTGAAAAAAAAGACTGCATATCATTTCTTGTAAACATTTAGTTTTATTTATTTCTTCATTTGTCAATGACAGCTCCGGCCCTGTCCTCACCTGGAGCAGGACGTCTTGAGCGATTGTCTGTCCATGCAGCAACTGCAGGGCTCTGGAGCCACACAGCATCTTTACAACAGCAAGGATGGTCGTTCTCCCGGACTGGGGCAAGACATCTTCACGGGTGCGTACAGGAAACATTTAACATTTTTTTATTCAAAAAGATAGCTTGGTTTAAGACACATATGCCCAAAAAATAGCATTTTCTCAACTGTCTAAATTAGATCTTAATACTGAAGAACAGAAAGCTTTTTATTGTCACATTCAGTTGTACATGCAGCACAACATCAGGGAAATTTGACCACTGCATTTAAGCCATCATGTATGAACCATGAGCAGAAGGCAGAAACTGAGCAGCACCAGGGGAGCAGTTAGGGGTTCAGTGACTTTCTCAACAACACTTTAATAGGAGCACGGGAAGGAGCACGGGAATCGAACCGGGAATGTTCAGTTCCAAGGACAACCACTCTAACCCCTGAGCCTCGCCGTCCCTAAAGGCAAAACTTAAAAGACATAAAAAATAAAAAAAAACCTCAAGACAATAAGATAATAAAAAGTTGTACATGCAGTGCATGATTACATAGCAAGAAATGAAGAGGAAACAAAAAGATTGAATAAAATAGAAATGAAATAAATAAAATCTTTAAATTGTCCTTATTGTCACGTGAAAAGCAGAAGGTGGGGCTGGGAAGTCTCTGTTTATTCATTTTGTTTGAGGAAGATATCTAATTTATTGAAGAAAACAAAAACTGCATTTACTTGAGGTCTGTATTCTTTTAATTGTAATATTCAAAGACTATGGCTTGATTTTATATTGGACATTGTAAATTTTACTAAACTTTTTTTTTTTTTGTATTTTCCCATAAATTTTTAGACATTTGAAATAATTCTCATCAGCCATCCAATATTTTTCAGTCTATAGTGCCCATCCTGCACACACGGTCCATGTGATTCTGATCATGAATAAAATAAATCTTTTATGCCATTTTCAGTCAAGAGTTTATTTAACATTTTGACCCTTGATAGTAAACATGTCATAAGTGTGGCTGTTGACAGTCAACAACATAGGGGATTCTATGGCCATATTGTTATAAATCCAACACTGCAGGTTTAAAATCAAGTCTGAAAGCCACAGGCTGTAGAAGAAAAAAAGAAATCAGTAAAAGATAAATGGTCAAAATCTGTAGTTCTTGTGAAACTTGACAGTAATATTTCAACAAGCTGCAGTGGTTCAATAGATATCTAGGGCAGCCTACTGAGTAATGAATTACAAAAGTCCAACTGGCCGCAAACAAATGGAAAATCTAGACCGTAAATTAAATAAAAAGGTATTTTAACAAATAATGCCAATAAATCATTTGTCAGGATAAATCCAAAATTTCATGTGACACCGGTAGTAGCACCATCATGTGTGTTTGAGCAATTCACAATCTGAATGTAAGCTGCTGGGAAGCATCTCAGAATGCCAAGAGCCAGGCAGTGTTTGTTCCAAGACAGGAGAGCAGCCCAGCAAATGGGGCCTGAGTGCCAGCAAACCCAGCACCTGGTGAAGTAATTACTCAAGCATCGCCGCTAATCAACAACCATGTCAAAATTCTTGCTGATTTACTGCATTTTTGAAAAAAAAAAACAAAAAAAAACTCAATTTAAGCAGTAAATTATAGCATGCCTTTGGTCACTTTTAAACAAATAAAGACCGTATGGTTATCTTTTATTAGTTGTCTTGCTGGATTTATTTCGGCAGTTTTTATTCGAGTTCAAGAGGAAGTGTTAGAGTTTTTTGGTTTGTATTTCATAGTCATATCTTTACTTGTCACATTTTTATGCAAAGACAGCAAAAATCATTAGCAGGAGTTGCAACCAGACTCCTTTACGTTGGCTCCTTCAGCCAACAGTTCATCCCACCCCAGTGCAGAACTGAACGCTTCAGACGCTCCATTTGCCCACAGCCATCAGACTGTAAAACAGCCGTCTGGACGGCACACAACTCTGACCGGCCTGAGGTGCACCTGTGCTGCTTCAACAATCTCACCACCTTACCCTATTCACTTACTCACCCATTCACATGTCATGTCATGCCCTACTCTGCTGTCCTTATCCTTGTTGGTCCCAGCCTGCACAAATCCTTCCTATTTTTGTTTATTTATTTTATTCTTGTCATTGCTATTGTCACTCTATTTGTTTGTCGTTTAGTTCTTGTTGTGTATTTTTCACCTTTACTGTTCCTTTATGTTGTCCATAATTATCCCTGATGCTGTTGCTGTTGTCTGTTTATTCATGGATGTCTTGCAATCTTCTGTCTTCTCCCTCTCTTTTATATTTATATTTATATTTATATTTATATTTATTTTGCTTTTTTATTTTTTAACATAACTGTTACACTGCTGTGACGGAAGGAATTGCCCATATGGGGATCAATAAAGTTTATCTTATCTTATCTTATCTTATCTTATCTTATCTTATCTTATCTTATCTTATCTTATCTTATCTTATCTTATCTTATCTTACACATCGCAAGTGGCCTTTAAGCTTGGATTTTTGTGCCGGATAAATTCAAAGGTCATGAATGATAAACACAGACTAGTAGAAGATGGCTATAAATAGATAAAAATTTGGGAAGAGATGCCCTGCAGATCTTTCAGTTTATGGATTCATCTCCCCTTGTGGTCCTCCTGTTTCCTCATCCAGGATCCCTGTTGTTCCCTGCTATTGTTGCTGGAACTGTGCGCACTGTTGACAACTGTGAACGCTCGACTTGTCTTTGAATGTCGAACCAGGCCTCAGAGTCTTGGCTTTCGCCCATCGCCCGCCCCTTGTTTCTCTTACTTGCTCTCTTTTCTTAAATGTTTGAAAGCCCAAAGGAGTTGCTCCTAAGCTGATGCCAAAGCACTCAAAGGTGCAGTTTTTCCCAGGGGAGGCAACTACAGTGACACAGGCTGGCACCAAAGATGCCATTTACATACTTTTAACTTTGTTCCAGGTCAAAAAGGTTGCATGGAGCAGGCGGAGCAAAGCGGGCAGCAATCCCATCATTAACACTTTGTGAGAGAAACTGAGTCATGCTTCCAGTCAGACTTAAACTTGTTTTCCTGTACAGTCTGATTTTATTTGCATGCATAAAGATCAACTTACAAGAATACCCTCCTTGTTTTATAAAGCATAATTAGAGTTTTCCTGGATTAACAAGAGGAAGGACTCATCATCTTTTACATGCTCCTGCTGTTATGCTGAGTGGCTTAAATTTCTCTACATCTATTTTCCTGTATGCGGGGCAGAAGCCTTTCAGAGCCAATTCAAAAACATATTCAGAACACAATCCTTCACTTACTCTTACAAGACTGCTATCAGATCCTCTTTCTACCTTCAAGGAACCAGTGATGAAATTGAGGCAATCACAGCCATTATTTGTCGACTGTGTTGCTGGTCTGGTAGCAGATGTTGGGGCTAAAGGGGAAAACATTTAAAGTCTGTGATTGATGATTTGGGCATAATGAATCAAGCTTGTAACCATTTCAGAGTGCTGTCAGATCAGGCCTTGGCTGACTTCCACTTGAAAACAGCTGGACCCAGAGACAGCAAATTCAGGGGCGCTGATCTGCTTACTTCTTTTTATCTTTCCGTCTTCTCCTGTCCTCAGTCAGTGTGCTGCTTTCTTCCCGGTTGCTGGGAAAGAAATCAGAGGATAACCAAAGATTGAGGGAGTGTGTTGTTGGGGAAAAGAATGCTTTGCTCTAAGAGTTACATGAGAAGACTGATCCCTGTATAAAGATGCAGCCTGCAACTAGTTAGCTTAGTTAGGCATAAAAAGTGGTAATAATAAGGAAATGTTTGGTTTTGAGGTACAAGGATCCAATCAAAAGTACTTTTTCAGAGCACTTTATGACTGCAACAGTAAAAAAGCATAGTGCTCTGTGCCACAACAGTTGTTTACTAGGTCACGCATATTACAGCAGATGTGTGGAGCAACTACTATCCAATTACAGCATTGATATATATACACTTTAAAACAAAACAATAAAAGTATAAGAAAAACTTTTTTTTTTTTTTTTTTTTTTTTTCATATTTTCAGGTTCCTAACTGAATGTAATGGAGAAGTCTGGTTATCAATATAGACAAGGGAAATGTAAAGATCATGGAACATGTGCTTTAAGATGCTTTTGATAAATGTTTCTTAAATGTCAGTATCAAATGAGCATAGAAAATAACTAATCCTTGAAAGAATAAAAAAAAAATCCCAGAATATAAAAAGTATAATTTAAACATCAAACAACAAATCTACAACAAATCAAACAAGAAAAACAGCAATAAATACAAGTTAAAGAGCGTGTATTTTAAACTGAAAATGAAGCAGTTGTAATAGTGATTACCGGGTGCTTGGCTCTTAACAAAGTAAATGTTTAGTGAGAGCCAATCTATCATTCAGACAGAGATGCATCACATAAGTTGTACCAGCAGAGTTAAATAAACAAATGATGTCCCGTTCATCACCACAGTAGTGAGAATAAGCTTAAACACCCAAAAAGCACGCATTCTAAAGAAAAAAACTTAAGCCACCTGTTGACCTTCTTCCACTCTTCAAATGTCCTACTGTTCAGTCTCAGTTCATTATAGAGTCAGTACCACGGAAAGCTAGGAGGACAGCCATGGCCAAACTCCATGGCAGACCAAACATTTCATTACAAACAGCACAAATACTTAACTTTTATTTTACATAGGTCTCTGAGTGGATGACAGTTGTCAAAGCAAAGTCCACTTGCCATGATGCCTTTTAATTTGCTCAAAGGAAAGATGGAGTGCAGGTTCTACGGTTTATTTAGCACATTTAGTGAATTAGATTTGTTTGTCTTTCAGGCTTGTACGCTGGCTCCAGCACCCCCCACCAAAGTGCCTCAGTGGACCTCCTCTCCCCTGCCCCCAACCCCACCCCTTCTGCTGACATGCCCTCCCGACAACATCGACTGGACCGAGACCTCGGCAGCCCTCATCACCTGTCCCCGCTGGCTGCCATGGACGGCACAAGGGACGGGTGAGTCATTCACACATTATGATGTCAATGTGTCACCCTGACGCGCTCCGTCATCGTCGAGGGCGTGATCGAGGACGGACGTCATTAACAGTAAAGTCACAGTCCCGCAAGATGATCTAAACTTTAACTGAATGCCCTATGACACAACGTTATACATTTAAATTTAAAAAAATGCCAATGTACATTTCCTATAGAACAGGCAAAATATATATATATAAAAAAGCTGAACATGGTTTATGAAACACAACAAAAACCTTAAAAAACATCACAAGTGATTGACTTTCATCATGAACAAAAACTGTAAGTATCGCTATTACTTGTTAACAGATAGTAATTTGTTTACATTTATGAAGATTGTCACAAACAAAGCTTCTTCAATTGAGGTAGCGCCAGGCATATGAGTTGTGAGATGGGTCTTAGCTGACCATGGGTCAGTCAGTGCTCAGGTTTGAAAGGGTTCTTGACACCTTGAGGAGCTGGTTGGATCACCTGAGTCAAGGTTTGAACAGGGTTTGTTAAGGTCAGATGTAGGTCATTCACCTACCCGATGATTGCATGAGTCATTGGGGTCACATGAATCCAGGGGTACGTGGGTGTTAATCTGTCTTGGGACTGATCTAAGGACCGAGTAGTCTACTACGCTGTGCACTACGCAAGCATAAATAACTCAGAGGGCCTGTGTCACTGCAATAATCACACTGATAATATTATCCTCATTTTGGACCCACTGTGTCCATTGTTTTTGACCTATTTATCATCCTCAGTGCAGGCCGAAATGCAGGGCGAACCCACTTAGCTAATGTTGGGTTAAGCCTCCCCATCCTGCTGACGGACCCATTTGGATGTCTTGCTGGAAACAAACTTGATTCCACAACCCCTGTGATGTCCCTCACGGGAAGAGTGGCTGTTGTGGTCACCACAGGGTCAACTTAACACATCGCTAGCTCTATTTCTGGCACCGGATTCATTGTTTATAAGGTCCCCTGTCTCCACTGGATACAATGGCCTCAGCAGGATGATCCAATCGCTTTGCCGAACATGATTCAGAATGCTGTAATGAGTGCAAAGTGTCAGGGCAGTGCGATAGGATCATCTTGAGGTGTTTAACAATAAATTAATAAACAGGGGTTTTACCGTGAATTGACGGGAATCATAAGGACATGCGGCACCACTGCTTTTTTTATTATGTACTTGTTAAACTACAAACCGTGAGTAACATTACATTAAGACCTTCAAAAGTGGCTTTCTCCTAGGGCAACTTCAAAACTGGAAGTTTTGAAGAGAACACATAAGCAACTAAAGCCCATTTTTATATCTCATATTGCTCATAATGATTGAAAAGTTTTTCTTCATCTCTTGAGAAGATGCTGTTTGAGTTTTATTAGAAGTTTTAGATCATACCAATCTCCGAAAAATCGACATCTTGTAGAACTAGAGCTGTGCTCAAGGACTCTTCAGCCACAGAACTTTTTATTTCTATATTCATAAGCGTTTATGTGATTGTAAGAGAGAGAATGAGAGATAGAAAGGGAGAGCATGTTTCCTATTAGTATCAATGATTTCTCCAGAGAGCAAGCAGAGCGGAGTTAGAGAGCCTGGGTGTCGCCAGGAGGCACAATGTGTACTGTAAGAAACAATGTGCCGAAAACCAGGGAGGTAGAAAAAGAAAACAGTCTTTTAGGGTTTAATAATATTGAGAAAGAGTCGATGGAATCAAACATCATTCACTCGGAGTTGCAAAAGTGATAGTGTTCTGTAAACATACTTTCTTTTAACTCCATGCACTGCTCTTTTGGGTGTCCATGTTTGTTTATTTTTACACTGTTTAATTTGAGTATATACAGCACAGCCTTTTCTTATACCAAATGTGGGGGCATTGCTTGCATTTGCACTTGTGTGTGTGTGTGTGTGTGTGTGTGTGTGTGTGTGTGTGGGAGAATGTGTGAGTGAGAGGAGTTTACATATAGTAAACCAGGAAACACACATGATTGCGTGTGATTGGAGTGTGAGGCACGGCAGACCTGTCGACTTCCAGCACAAACAGTTCAGCAGGCCGGCGTGGTGAAATCGTCTGCATGTAAACGTCCAAATGCCAGGTCGGCCCAGAAGCATCTGGAATGTTATGTGTTGTTTCAAGGCTTGAAAGCAGGAGGAGAACGCTGTCGAAATTACCTTGTGGTTTCAGTGCCTCTTTCACGGCGGCATGCGCAATTACCATTGCGAGGAGAGGGATGGAAAGTGAAAAGGACCTGGGTAGGGTGTGTTGTAACATTGGTTACACAGCCAGAGTGACATATTGGATGTGAGACATGCGCCTGTTCCCGAAGGTGCTTGATGAAGACCATCTGAACACTTGGTGTGTGTAAATGTAGATCCCGGTATGCCTACTGGGGAGTGTTTAATTGTAAGTGTGTGTGGCTACACTGAGAATTGTACTTTGCATACAGACCTCAAGATCCATTTAGATTCAATTAGTAATCTCCCGTATTCATTCAAAGCACTCACACCTGCAGTTCGCCGTCATTTTCCAAATGTGCAGATTTCCTAAAATCGAGATGCGTGACCCCCGAACTACACGGACTCCGTACTGTAGGAAGTGTTTATCACAGCTTGAACGCAAGTTGAGGTGTGGAGTTAAAAAGTGGCAGCACCTCCGAGCAGCTGGGCACGAAATGTCTACTTACATTTGCCGTGAAGATGGAGCATTTGATTTGCATGTTTAAAGCCTCCAGTATACGTACGAGTGCCAAAGTCAATAGCGCTGCCGCACTTGTTTTTCCCAAACGGTTTAGCAGGACATTAAACATTTTGACAAAATTATCAAACTCACTTGCCTCTGGTGTGGCAGCCTCTGACCTCATGGCTAAATGTGTTTACTCTGGCTCAAATGGGCCATTTAGAGTCCTTCTAACGTGTGTCACTTTTCTGAGGCTGATATTAAAATATGCCAGTTAAAATACATTTGGCGATAGCCGTGGTACACGTGCACACGTGTGTGTGTGTGTGTGTTTGTGAGGGACAGTGTGTGCAGAGTCTCTCTCGTAGAGATTGCATCCTGTGTTCATAGAGATGGGTGGTAAATGTTGTCATTCACTACTTCAGCTATATGTGGTTATATAATTGCAGAGGAGAGCGTCTACTGGGTTTTGACCTACGTATTGATATTAGAGCCCCTCTGCAAATATTAGTTTGAGGTGGTTTGATACCTTAGCAGTGATTGACGCCAGCTAATTGAATTAGAGTGGCAACGAGAAAGCACAGAGCTACATTAAGAGTTCCTGCTCTGAAGGGAGACTTTTCCAGCTCCGAACTTAACACACGCTGTCTTCCAACCATTATGGTTCTCCGACGACCCACAAAACAAGTGTCAATCTCACAAGCAAAATAAAAACATTTTTTGAGGCAGTTGCTCATTGCAGCTTGCGGTCTGTCACTCATTTTGTGGTCTTTCCCTAATCATGTGTAGTCTTCAATTAACTTGTCTGTGTAAATGGTTTACTCAAGGAAAGATTCAGATGATTTGCCATCAAATTCCTTTGGCAGGATGGTGATTAAGAAGGGAATCTTTTTTTGTTTGGTCGAGTTATCTCCCCAGGCCTTGAAAGAAGGTTTTCAAGGCCTCGAAAATATCACTTTGCTCTTCACGTTGGGGCCCGAAGGTCTGGCGTAGCTTTAGCTCAGCTTAGCCAGGATGCTGCGTTCAGTCTCTCAACCAGAGCTTTAGCTTTCTAACCAGAACCAGAAGTGTTCCCACCGATGTGTGCCAGAGGAGAAGCCCCTGTCATCCATCAGAGGGGCTTAATGGTCGGCTACAAAGGGTGAAGATGAGAGTCGGTGGTGGGAGCGGTGGGGGTGTGTGTGAGGAGGTAGCGTAGGTCCGAGGGGGTCTGATCGTTGCTACCTCGTGGGACACAGAGCAGCAGGTGAAGGGGAGATGTATGAGGAGAGGAACAGGTCTCTTCATGAATCTAAGTCTCTTTCCATTCAATCATCCCTTCTCGCAGTTGGTCAGATTAGTGCAGGCAAACTCTCTTCATGCATCCAACCTTGACAGTTCTGGACAGCGATGAAGCCGATGCCCAGACATGGGCTTGGTCTTGTTCCCTCAGGTCAGAATGAGCTTTAGATCTTGTGTTTTTTTTTTTTTTTTCTGAGGCCAATATCAAGAGCACAAGTGCTTAAAAACCATCTATTCTGGAATTCAGGTTTCTCATTGAAAAATGCACAGATATATTTCTGTGGCTTCCTAAAGCCCAGAAAAATGCAAGTCAGTCTTTTTTTTCCTTTTTTTTTTTTTTCTTTCTAGGCTGCTTTTTGTGGTCTGCTATTATAATTATCATGGCTCAAAAAGGCTTTTTCATCAATTTTGAAAACACCGAAATGACAAATTCATTTTTTTTTTTGTCTGACTTGGGTTTTCCTCCAAAAAAACCCTGGGAAACTAAAAAAAAAAGGAAAATCCGTGTCTGAGTGGCCAGTGACCTATTTTAGGGTTTCTTATAAATGTAATACTTATTTTGGGTCACCAATATACACTGGTTTTTATTCTACCGTACTTGTTCTGCAAGCACAATGAATTTTGTCACATAACTGTCAACATGTCATCTGAGTAACAGAGTTTATATGGACTTGTGGCAAATCACTCATTTCTTTTTTTCAACAATGAGCCCCCCCCCCCCCCTTCCCCCGCCACCAATATCAATGTTTGGCAAGAATGTTACATAAATCCATAAAGACAACATGACAGCTGTGGCTTTTATAAATAGAATAGAATCATCCCTCTGTGGTCTCTCTCCCTCTATCAGTCTAAGAGAAATGAGCCAGGAATCCTGGGGATGGGGGTAGGGGGAATTTTCTAAATTGAATTTCTGATCATGTCCCCTAAAACACATGCATCTGCATACTACAGGTTATACTGTACTCCCTCTTTCAGATGATTTCACAACGTGAATCAGCTTAATTATTTTTGAATGTGGAGGAATACCCAAGAGATGCAAGTCAATTCTTACATACTGTCTTGCGCCTTCAAAGAATCCCCACCTCAACATCTCACCCCGCTTCATTTTATGTAAAGGTCACAGGTCATATCATTCTGCAAATAATAGACAGCACACATGAGAGTGGTGATCTTTCTACGCTCACCTCTCACCCATCCCCATGTTCATAAATCTCAATCCATCAGTGTGATTGCAGACGGAGAAATTCTACTGCACTGCCTTCAACAGGTCAACAGTCAAACAACTCTCTCATTGCAGATGGACAGAGGTGGGTGGGCTGGCTGGAGAAAAGCAAAATAGTGCATGATCGTCAGTGAAGATGAATATCGGGGGAGAGATTAATGTGGC
The DNA here is from genome assembly GCF_037954325.1 of Fistularia commersonii. NCBI lineage: Eukaryota > Metazoa > Chordata > Actinopteri > Syngnathiformes > Fistulariidae > Fistularia > Fistularia commersonii. The sequence continues at coordinate 9,123,988 of NC_141299.1, read as the reverse complement.
ATATGAAAGATTCTCCTCATTCCTGGAGCCGGATTTGCTGGCTGGCAAAAGACTAGCGAGAGGGGTTGGGGTGGCAGCTGGCAGTGATTAGCTTATGATTCACTTTAGCTGCACATAGAGGCAGCTTGTAAAAATATGAACAGTATAACTGTTTCCTGAGTTAGTGCTGACAGCAGCTCCTGGGGGAACGCCGCTCTCTGCAGGAACACATGGCTGCGCACCGGACCCGCGCCAACCAATGGATTAGCCACGCTCACTAACGGCTAACTTCTCCTGAGCCGGGCTAACACAAGGTGCCACACAAGCTTCCTCAAATTTGTAGAGATGGACGTGAAGGTCAAGTGCAGTCCAAGTTTTGCACGGGCTTGAAATGGATATCCAGATGAACACCCAGACAAGCAGAAGGCACTCAAAAGCAAAAAAAATCTCAAGTGTCAAACAATTCTTCAGTCTCATGTTGCTCTAAAAGCTCTCAGTCCTATCACCTCAATTTGAAGTTATATTGATTTTCCGCTCCTGCCAGAATTTGTAAACCCCTTCATTTTTGTTTGTTTCAAAGTTGGCGGTGGGGGAATTGTCTGGGATCTATTAGTGGCGTAAAACCGAGGAACAACACACTGTAAAAATGTCTTATTACAAGTTCTGCATTCAAAATTCTATTCCTGGCTTTTTAATGGTGGAGGCATATTTTTTCTATAATTTGAATGTACTATATTCATTCACAAATCAACAAATAATTATAATATTGTTGTAAAAAAATGTAAAAAAAAGGACATCTAGTAACCTCACAAGCCACTGCTTTCTCTTAGAACTGTTGAAACTTAAATTAAAGTCATAATTTAAGCGGGCAAGTCAGCCCATATGTCAAGAAAATAATTTCTACATTACTGAGATACGCAAAAAGAAATGACAACAAACAGGAGCAAGAGCAATACTTGTCCCACTGAGACAAAAAAAAAAAAAAATCAAGGCATTTTTGCTCTCAGTTTAATTTATTGTGATCTCTCTTGATAAAGGCATTGAAACTGGGAACACAATATTGCTTCCTAAAACTAAGTGAAGTGTAAAATAAATGGTCGCTGGCAGTGAAATCATTTGAGCTTTTCACACTGTCATTTAATGTTGTTATGTATCTCCCTTAATCAGCCTCTCTGCCAAATAACGTGCACAAAGCTGCCAGTTACTGAGCTCCACATGGGCCTTCCCTCATTCAAGGAGCTGTAGGTCATATAGTGGGCTCCTGCCAGGACAGCAAGGAGCAGTCATTTAAGGGCTCCGCCGCCTCCAGCAACAGTCTGTCATCACGTTCATATTGGTGCAAAACCACGCGCTTCAGCAGTGCATACTAACACAGCAGCAGTTTATGTGATGGCATTCCTGATACACAGTCACGAAAGGTAACTAAGTAGCTGTTAAATATTTGGGGAGGTGAGTGGCAAGGTTTGTTTTACTGGCTATCGGTCCAGATTTGGACCATTTTGATGCTTCATGAAGTCCTTCTCCAATCAAATCCTGTTTTTTCACTATTTATTGACTATTGAATGTTTGAGCTCCTGTGTGTAAAATGGCACACATATGCATATACTCATACAGAGAGATAGACAAACACATATCTATATATATGTATATATTTATATATAGATTTATATATGTATATTGCTTTTGCAATGATATTGTGTGTAATCAGGTCAGCACACATGAGAGTGGTGTGATGCTTCATGAAGTCCTTCTCCAATCAAATCCTGTTTTTTCACTATTTATTGACTATTGAATGTTTGAGCTCCTGTGTGTAAAATGGCACACATATGCATATACTCATACAGAGAGATAGACAAACACATATCTATATATATGTATATATTTATATATAGATTTATATATGTATATTGCTTTTGCAATGATATTGTGTGTAATCAATAACAAATAAAATAGAGAAAAAAATAAATGAAACGTCTTAACCACACACAGACCTAACAAATATAATTGAGAAAGAATAAACGAAGCGCCTTAATCACGCACAGAACTATTAATTCTGTTTTTTTATAACCCTTAAATTCATGTGTCACTGGTTTATTACATATCTAAAAATGGCATGTAGAGTATCTGAATAAATATCATAAAATCATTCCCTCTGTTTAGAAACAATTGCTATTTCAGTGTTGATTTATTACTATTAATATTCAGTGCTTTGTTTTAAGGAAATTGGGAAAAATTGCCCTGAATGAGTGGGTGGATGATTGTCACCGCCCAATGACAGCTGGGACAGGGTCCCGCATCCTCCGCAACCCTGAGTGCAGGATAAGCGGCAGACGATGGATGGATGGATGTTTTGTTTTAAAAGTCCTTGATTTTCTGGCGACTGAACATTAAAAAAATCGTTTTGCTTTGCTTTCCATTGAATACAATACTCATAGAGAAGATTTATACCCCACTGTTATCAGCCTGTTCTGACTGGACCTTTTCCACATGTTTCATATCTCCTTGCTGTAAATGTTTAATCGAAGTGATTATAATGGAAAAAGGTGTTTTAATATGATATAACTGTGTAAAGTTATGCAGACTGGTTCTGTGCTTGCAGAAACCCCACTGATAGATGAGTCAGGTTTTTTGGTTATTTGTTGTTTTTTTTACTTCCCGGTGCAGATCATGAGCGTGAACCACTTGAGCTGAGATAATGAGTCTTGGAATGTCATCAGGTGGTATGACTTTCAGTCTGAACAAAACTAAGAAGTGTGACTCCATTCACATGAGGAAAAAAATCTGTAAATTCTGTTACTAAGTGTAGTGTTTGTGTAAAATAACATAAATTATGAATTAAATTATACTGTAGTGTTTTAGTCAGGGAAAACACCTGGTTGACGGTAAAACATCTGTTTAATAAGCAATAGCTGTTGTTGGCCACCCACGCCACACAAGCCTGCAATACAATTAACTGTTCCAATTCAATTCCAGGTAAAAAATAAAATACAATAAAAAACAGAATTCCTTGCACCCCAAACCACGGCCACAAAATTCCCAGCAACCCCAAAATCACACAGAAACAGGCATCAACATTTGTACAAAATTTGTACAAAATAGGAGGACGTACAGGTCCCTTTGAATTTTTTTTTTTTTTTTGCTGTTTCTTTCTTAAAAGATCATTTGTAATTGTGCTTTGTTTTCTCTGAGAACCCCAAAGTATGGAATTAATGGAATGGGTGATGGTGTGTTAAAGTGTGTGTTTTACTCGGATACACACTGTACTGTTTGTTGACTTATGATCATAATATGTTGTCGGAATATGATTACGCATTGGGAGCCTGAGTTTCCACACGCCTGGACTTCTTCCTCTTTATGTTTAGGATCACAAACTGCTCCGCTGGGTTTGTTGGATCAGGTGGTCGGCCGGCTCACGCGTCACCTCAGATTTACTTTTGATGCCTCAGTGCATGAAGGATTTTTAGAAGAAAAAATGATGAGTTTTGAGTGAACCTTTAATACCCCGTTTTCTCCATATGCTCCAACAGTGTGTCTGGTACCCTGGTTTCTCCTGTAATGAAAGGAGCTGCAACGCCTCCTCCTCCAGTGGAGAAACACATCCACTCTCACCACAAGCCCTACTCTCACTATCACCATCATCAGTCTGCCACCGACGGTAAGAATTGGACTTTTTGTGAGGGGCTTTGGATAAAAGTGTCTGCCAAATGACTGTAATGTAATGTAAAAGATTGCACCACAAACATGACGCGTTTTATTTTGGTAAACCTCCCACTTAATAACAGCTGAATCAGCAAATATTCAGGTTTTCTCCAGATGCAGGTGGTTTAGTCAACATCTTACACAACATCCTTAAGAGCGTGTCATGCTCAATGTGACTCCAGACACATAAAATAACCAAGAGAGGAAGTTGTCTCTCGGAGCATTGATACTGTCCTGCGGCTCCGTCAGAGCATTTTTAGGACAGAAGGAGTTTGAAGTCATAGAGACAGAGTGGGGAAAACCACATGCCGGAAGCCCTTTCCCTGTGCTGAATTAGCCAACAAAATGCTGGCTCATGTATTCAGCTGTCTCTGAGCGCCTGAGCATGGCAGGCTCCGCTGTCACTCCAGAGCCTTTTGCTAATGCTTTAAACACTGTTTTCCTTGTAAAGATCTACACATGGACGTCTCTCTAACCACAGTGTGGTCAGGGAGTTGCGTAAATGCGCTCCAGGAAAGGCTGCTTTGACTCCTGTGGTTGATTCCGAGTACAAACTGAGACAATGGGGACAAATCTTACATACTATCGTGCTGGCAGAGTAAGCAGGAGCACAAATATAGCATTGTCATAATTTTAGATTCAAATTAAGTTCAGCCGGATAGATTGGACACTTTCTGACCTTGGAAACAATTGCCCATACACACTGGAGGCAGAAGAATCACTGTGGCTTCTATTTTACTTCCCCGCTCATCTACATCCGCCTTCATTTCCTAGAATACCAAGGCAGCTTTCAGAGCTGCTTCCACTTCACAGACTCCTACAGGATGGAGCAAACAGTCTCTGGTGTGCACGTCCCTGGAGAGACTCAAACCTACATTTCCCATCCACACAATGGCTTCCACATGTCTTCTAGCAACACAGGCTCTGCAGGTGAGTCGGAATCTGCGAGTGTCGTCTCAGCGACTTAAATCGTAATACTTCATGGTGCCATCCATCATGTCTACTCCAGGCTTCAGTTTGACGCCGGAGCTCCAAGGTGGCACGGGCTGCCAGTTCTCTTCTGGCCCAGAGGAGGGCCTTTTCTTTCAGGTGGGCAACTTCGAACGCAGCCTGAGCCACATCTCGTCAGTGTACACAGAGACATAGAGCAACACTGGAGCTCAGAAGGCTGTGATTCTACTACACCGCGCTCATACTCCTTCCAGATGCCGTTTCACGCACCTGTTTCCCTTTTTTTCCATACAAGTTATGAGTCATACACTAAATCTGACGGGAACCAGCAACGGGAAACATCAGCAGATATGACTGACTGCTTGCCCAATGCTATCTGACGGTCAAGATGTTAATTACACCCCTCTTATACTGCAGCTATTTCAGAATAATTGTTGCCAAGGTTTTTGGCTTGATTCCCTTTAAACAAAGCAGCATCTACACAGGACTCCTTGCTGCTACGGTTGAATATGTCAGTTCTGAGTAGCAAACCAAAAAAATACCTGATGTTATGTGCATTTAAATGAAGAATTGTAATGTAGGAAAAAATGAGGATGCAATATGAAGTAAATGAATTAAAATATTTGAAGAAAAGGTATATAGCACTTATGTCCTGCTTTTACATTATGTTAATCCTCTCTAAATATGCATTGCAATTATGCTGTTTGGGGATTCTCATGTAAATTCATTTAAAGCCATAAAAAAACACTTTGATCTGGTATTGGACAGATTTTTTTCCATACTTTATGGAAAGAACAACATATGGCATTGAGTAATTTCAGTTTTTTTTTCCTGCCCATTTTTTTTTTTCGTTTAGTGATCAGAAGAGAAAGAGGATGGTTTTCTATCCCTTCTCGCTCTTATCTAGTCATATTTATTGTCCAAGTGAAAAAAACAAAAGAAAAAAAAAAAATTGGTGCTACAATATGTACAGACTTACATCAAATTTAGACCAAGTTTACACTTTTTGCAGTTTAGATTTTTAAAACGTCAAACAATAAAAACCTTGGAAACAAGCATAAATGACATTGCCTTCCACTCTTTGGTTTCTCTCTCTTTCATCTGCTTCTTTCATCCAATTTTGACTGAAGTGTAGAGAAGAATATATAATTTTGCTGTGTTGATTTAGCAGTGGAAAAGAACTTGTTTGATTTTCTGTAATTTTGCTAAGTGTTTTATCCATGAGTTAATTTCTGGAGGGGGATTTTGTGGTCATTAATTCTGAAATAATGCAGAGCAATAAACCCACCTTATTATTATTGTTATTATATGTATAAAATGTACAGTTTGTTTACAGCACATACTTGGATGTTTGTCATGGCTATGTTCAAAAAATAAATTACGGAATGACCAAATGATGTGTCCTTTTATACCGATTACAGTTGGATCATCGTAATCATTGACGCTTAAATATGAAAAGCTTCCAAACTCTGGGCATGTTGTGCCCTCTTTTGGTCACAAAGCAGAACTGCAATTGCCAACTATGTCAGCCATTCTTCCATAGCCTTTGTGTTTATGTGCACAAACTTTGATCGCTACACCTTATTTTTGTTTCTTCTTGTTGAGGTAACTATGGTAGTAGAAGTTACTGAAGAGGAAGATGAGAGTGATGCAGTAGCCAAACACCACTATGTTCATGGAGTCAGGAAAGTCACACTCTGTAAACAGGTTGTAGCCTGTGTGCACAAGAAACATCAGGAACTGCAGCTGAAAAGGCAATAAAGACAGACATCAGTATCTCATCTGTTCAAAAATGAATCCTGCCAGAGAGCAAACAGCAACTCACCAGCTGCAGAGACGTGAGATACCGTTTCCACCACAGGTATTTCTGCATATGAGGCCCGATGGCAGCCAGGCCATAGTAAGAGTACATGATAATGTGAACAAAGGTGTTGACTAGTCCAATGAAGAATGCTGTAAGACAAAACATAAAATACTTAAAATACCCAAGGTGTGAACATTGCCAAAGTGGCCGAGATCTGTGGCTTGTATAGTAAAGCAGCGGACAAACGCAGAATAAAAGGAGAGGTATGTTTGGAACATATACATATGTATATGTATACATATACATATGAACATATACATATATATACACATATATATACATACATACATATATACACGCACATATATATGTATACATATATGTATATACATTTATATATATAGATATATGTATATTATATACATATGTATATATATATACTTATACACACATACGCGTACACATACATAGGTATATATATTTCTATATACACACATATATATATGTATGTACATAGATGTATGTGTGTGTGTATATATATATATATATATATATATATATATGTCTGTATATAGATAGATAGATAGATAGATAGATAGATAGATAGATAGATAGATAGATAGATAGATAGATAGATATAGACATATATAGACATATATATATAAATATATGAGTGTGTGTGGCTTATTGTCATCTTCCAGGACACAGAGTAAGCAGATGCATGAAATGAATGAGATAAGATATATAGATATATACAAAAAAAATGTTCAGTAAATAGACACTGTGTAAAAAATTGCCAAAAATTTAGTCTTGGTCAAGCTCTCTGCTTGATGACGACACACAACCAGGTGTGATCATCCAGCTTTAGATCAAGAGTCTCAACAGTAACTTTCTGTGGTTGAAGTCTGGTGGCCTATGGTTTTTTGACATATGTTATAATCCCCACACGATGCAGTAGGTTTGATTTGTTACAGTCCAGGTCCTAATACAAAACCATGAAAGAGGTTGTATAATGTCTTCCTCTGTCATTTATCTTTACTAGAAATAATGTCAGCTGTTTCTAGGGTATTATGTATTATGTATTATGTATCGCAGGACAAGGAGCCAGAACTAGGTGTGATGTTGACAACACTAACTAAACGATCATTTATTTTATGAACTTTGATGACAATCTACCACGCCCCCAGAAAAAAAAGAGAAACAATGTCCTTCAGAGAAGCCTCAATATATTTCGGATTCAAGTGTCATTATGTAGCAACATTATAGTACCGACTCTTTGACTTACACTGGCCTCCAGCCACATACTTGACACCTGCCCACCAGTTGAAGATCATGGTGCCATGGTGATACACATGAAGAAATGTCAGCTGGTTGTTCTTCTTCCTTAGGATAAAAAAAAGCTGCTCATAGAGAGAGGGAGATCATAAACTTAAAATCTTGAAATGTCTGACAATTATACTGAAGTAACAAACAAGGTAATAGCAGATGTTTTACCGTGTCACTTAGCTCGATGACCTTGGAAAAGAAAAACCACCAACAGGCTCTGGCCATCTGGAAGAAAAGGGAATGAGGGCAAGTAGTTGTATCATATTTACCATGTGAGATAGGTAGATTGTACAATTATGGATTTTTGTAGGCAATACAGATAATTGATATTGAAAGAAATCCTATTTGTAAAATTGTATGATATTTAAGCCCTATTTCATGGTTATGCAACTTCTCATTTCAAACTGATACTGCTTAACAGGACAGCAATTTTACATGTTGATAGAGATAAACGTAACGAGATAAATGTCACATCAGAAACGTCACGCTAGAGACCTTCTATGAATGTAGACAGCTAAATTGCGTTGCCTTTTTTTCAATTTCAAATACATATATATATATATATATGTGTGTGTGTGTGTGTGTGTGTGTGAAAATGGCATTCTAGCCAGCATTTATACCAGTACTGTTAGATTTGTAAGATTTGTCTTGAGAATGAATCAAAAATATAGTGGAGCAACATGAAGAACCCCAGATCAGTCTCATATTGCTCATGGCAATTAACTTTAGTCTTTTGTCTCCTTCCTGCCAAATTAATTTTATTCTGATTTCTATAAGCATAGCAGATTGAGGTTAAATGTGAACACTGCAGGAAAAAAAAAATTTTGAAAACTAATAACTAATAACACTCTTTTGAGTGAAAAGCTCTGGATACTTGTGATGCTTAGTTGACATAGTATCATTCAGCTACAGTGTTAAAGACCAATATTGTGAGATAATATTAATTATGTGAGTTAATATAGGAGTGTATTAATAGTAGTAATAGTGTAGATAACTTAACCAGGTTATTAAAATATCAGAAAGACGTGCTCACCCTCATCGCCAGCGGGCTGGTGCTGTAGTCAACGGGCTGGCAAAGGTAACTGTAGTTTGAGACCCAGGAGGTGACCAAGAACTGGTAAATATTTCAACAATTATTTGATTAAAACAAAAACAACATCATAAATATGAGACTAGAATTTCTAATTATTATCAGGCAAAAACATAGGATCGGATACTATTCAATCACAGCCATTTGAGATTAAAAAAATTCCAGATTCAAGATTCAGTGTTTTATTGTCATATGTACAGTCTTGAAAGCTACAATTTGAATATTTTGAGTACTTTGGAGTGATACAAGCAAATGAAAAAGGCAGAACACACACCTCATGGAACATGTAGGCAGACAAGCCAACCATAGCAAAGTTATAAACAATGAGAACAACTTTGAGGTCGACAGGTTGTCTGTGTTTCATCAGATGGGGGCCAACCCAGACCACACACAGGTAAACCAGGAAGATGATCGCCACCGGGATGGGGGAGTAGACGAGGAGCCATGGATCTGTTCGCTTGTCTGACACAGAAAGACTTTAGGATATTTTCAAATTAACTGAAAGAGTTTAATCCCTCTTCACACATTTTTCCTTTGTGAATCAGTCACACAGGGCTGACTTCAAATTAATTGGGGTTAACCAAGTCCTAATAGATTAAGCTATTTAATTTAATATGCAGAATTGTTTAACGGGTCAAATACTTGGTCAAAAAAAAAAAATGGAAATCTCCAGTCACATGATGACAACTGCTGCGGTATTTAGTGTCAGTCTGTACCACAAAACTCTCTTTGTAAAATCAAGCGTTACAGAATTTGTGTAGCTCCTACACATGGAATAAGCTTTTTACTTTTCCTCTAGTTCTCTATTTGCTAGTTTAGGTGTAGGTGGGTACAATGTATGAAAAAAAAATCCAAATATGCAGAAAACTTTTGACAATATTGATTTACATCACTGTCTGCTGGTATGAATAAAATCATATCACACATAGACCAATTAAAGTGTCCAGCATAATAGTTTCAAGGAGTCATAAGTTATTTTTCCCCATTTATATTTAGCTTAAATTAGACATGACTGAAATTAAAAAGAAAATGGGGAAAAAAAATTAAAGAGAAATCCCCAATTCTTTTCTAATCATTTATGAGTCAGTATGCTGATTTGAATGTAACTTCTCTATATCTGCAGTTTCTTTTTGAATTTCAATCTTTAGGAAATGCAATGATGCTTGAAGGGTCAAACTGTCAACAGATTTGTAATTTTGTTCGCTTAATAGATAACCTTGGCATTATCAGACATCATCTCATCAAATGTCTTTGTGGAAAAGACTTGGAAAATGTACTCTTCAGTCCTCATACCTCCATTGTCCACTATTCTCTGGTGCATAGACAGGACACTGTTCCATACAGAAGCCATCTCGACTTAGACGAGAGCTGAATGACTGAAGATTTGCAGGAAGAAGAAAAAAAAATCAGAAATACATCATTTTAAATAAAGAGAAATAACCGACTTTAACTCACCTTCCTTTAGATCTAAATGTAAATCTGAGCTGGAGAACCTTTGCACACTGAACCCACTCTGGTCAATTATTAATGACTTAAGTTCAGCTTCAGGTCATGTGGAATGTATAGATCACGAAAGAAAAGAAGACTGCATTAAATAAGATAAATAAGTTAAAATAAAGATGCCGAACGATGATTGCGCTTGCAGTTTCTCTCCACGGAAGACAACTGGGATTACTTCCTGTTTCTCTCGGAAATCTTCTCTTTAGAAACGTATTTCTGCCTTAGGGCGGGTCAGATCAGCAAATAATGAACTTGAACACAAGAGGGTGCTGTTTTCCAGGGGAAAACAGAGTGGGTAAGAAGATATACACACTTTTTGAAGATAAAATTTATAAAAAGAGGGGAAACATAAATCTGTCAAGCCGTAAGAATATTAACACTTGTTTGCCAACTGTTTAAGTGAATTTCAGAGCCAAAGGTTTAAATCACTACCAGTTTGAGTCTTTTCTGGAGGATTTAAGTTCAGAATATGGTAACTTGCCCTATCACACAAAGGTGTAGTGAAGTCAGGGAAAGGGGCTGAAAAGATCTTTCAAGTTCTGTGAGGAAATCTGAGAGTTCATGGAAAGCAAAGGGAAAGACACAACAGAACTCCAAGATAAACAATTTTTATGTGAAGTGGTGTTTCTGTGTTGCATCACGAGACACCGTAATGCGCTCAACCTGCAGCTTCAGAGGCGGGCCTGCATCATCACTTACACTCACACTCCAAACTTCACTATGGCCAAGACCAAAGAGCTGTCAAAGGACACCAGAAACATAATTGTAGACCTGCACCAGGCAGGAATCTGCAATCAGTAAGGCTCTTGGTGTCAAGAAATCAACTGTGGGAGCAGTTTTTAGAAAATGGAAGATATACAAAACCCACTTGATCAGGGGTTCCACGCGAGATCTCACCCTGTGGGGTCAAAATATCACAAGAACGGTGAGCAAAAATCCCGGAACCAGACAGGGGGACCTAGTGAATGACCTGCAGAGAGCTGGGACCAAAATAACAAAGGCTAGTAACTGTAGTGCCAAACATGACCCTCTGCTTAATCCAGTACATGTTCAGGCCCATCTGAAGTTTGCTAGTGAGCATTTGGATGACCAAGAAGAAGATTGAGAGAATGTCCAATGAAACCAAAATAGATTTTTTTTGGTACAAACTCAACTTGTTGGGTTTGGAGGAGAAAGCATGCTGAGTTGCATTCAAATGACACCATACCTTTTGTGAAGCATGGGGGTGGAAACATTATGCTTTGGGGCTGTTTTTCTGCAAAAGGACCAGGATGACTGATCCGTGTAAAGGAAAGAATGAATGGGGCCGTGAATCGTGAGATTTTGAGTGTAAACATCCTTCCATCAGCAAGGGCATACAAGATGAAACATGGCTGGTCTTTCAGCATGACAATGATCCCAAACACAACACCCGGGCGATGAAGGAGTGGCTTCGTAAAAAGCATATCAAGGTCCTGGAGTGGCCTAGCCAGTCTCCGGATCTCAACCCCATAGAAAATCTTTGGAGGGAGTTGAAAGTCCTTGTTGCCCAGCGACAGTCCCAAAACATCACTCCTCAAGAGGAGATCTGCATAGAGGAATGGGTCAAAATACAAACAGTGTGTGAAAACCTTGTGAAGAAGTATTGTGATCAACTTTTGTTCTTGACCAAATACTTAATTTGCTAATGAATTCCTTAAAAATGGGATTTTCTGGAATCTTTTTTTTCCTCATTCTGTCTCGTAGTTGAAGTGTACCTATGATGAAAATTATAGGCCTCTCATCTTTTTAAGGGGGGGAAGTCGCACAATTGGTGGCTGACTAAATACTTTTTGTTTTTGCCCCACTGCATCATGCAGAGTGTTTGTGGAGCATGTGAGTCACCTGTTACAATCAACCTGCAGTTTAAGGGGGGGGTCTTGGTATTTACTTTCAAATACAGTTCTTTTTGGTCAAGCATCATTGGTTCCTGTAATGGTCATTTGTGGGACATTTTAGCAAGAGTTGGCACGCCAACTGACTGATGCATTGAAAACTATGTCTCGGTCAAGTGCAGTGGTGAGATGGGGATGGAAATGACAATTCTTCGAAATACAATATCCAGAAGACTGATGAAAATAAAATTTAAACTTGAAATTTTTTGTTATGTTGCATACACTTCTCAACCAAAAAAAAATCAATATTTTCATTTCAGAGAAATAGTGAATACTGATGGTGGTGGTAATTTTTTGTTCCAGTCATGTGAAATAGTTAATACTGATGGTGTTCCTTTGTGTACTAAACAAATACATGGCTACATGGCTATCCCACCCCGCAAAAAATATCCTTTATTGTTTTTATAAAAGAACTACTGAAGTATCTTTAAAACATGATATGGAACAACATCCAACACCGCAATTTTTTAAGATACCATAGCTTTAGAGCGTATGTACACAAAAGAGAAATTTCATCACAATTTATACATTCATTCAAAAAATGTAAAGTAAGGTATTATTACCACAATACACAGGTACTAAAAGTCTCGACACACATATCACTGGCACAGAGGGAAGAATGTTCATAAAATATAGAAATATTCATATAAAATATGCTTCAAAATTCCTAAAGAGATGATGCTTTGATAGTGAGAAGTCAATACAAACAAAGCCTCTATGATGAATCCTCCTTTACTGTCTGGAAGAAAGAGCTAAGGGAGAGCTGCCTACTGCCACTGCTTGCCCCACTCAGCTTGGCTTTTTTGGACATCTGTAACACTTTGCCTTTCTTTATCCCAGTGTTCTTTTGTCTTTTTCTGTCCTGTTAGTGTGACAGGTGCAAAAAAATAATTATTTATGGTCACATCTAAAAGATAATTATGTCAATATAGAAAAAATACTTACTTCAGAAGTGTGTTTCACCTGAATACCCAGGGAATCATGAAGCTTTACGATCTGTAGACAAGAAGATCTGACTTAAGATTTTTTGACCAAAAAAAAAAAAAAAACATTTAAGAGTGATCACTCATCAATTCTGGTTCCGTAATGTACCTCACAGGTCCCCAACATCTATATCCATGTTGACAGGGTTTAATGACGAAGTTAAGGCTCACCCATATTGAGGGCCATCTCACTCAAGTCAGTTTTAAAATAAAGCTTTTTACAAAACCTTCCAAATCTGACTTACTGACCATCTCATCTACAACTATTATTGATCTTCCTCAATATCAAGGCCCAAGTAGTCAACAGAGAAGATGCTTCACAAGTTATCTTTTCAACTTAAGTGTCCCATAGTATTTTTTCACTATATGGATCAGAATCCATATAGATCAGAATCCATATAGTGGGGTTGGATTTGCAATTGTAAACCCAAATTAAATAGAATCCTCTTTTATCGTACACGTGAGACTTTTAGTATAAGTTACTATATTTTATTCCATTGAGCACATTTCTAGTAATATCCTGCATGTAAAATATACTCAAAGAACACACACACACACACACACACACACACCTTTTTTACACCCGCAGATACAGCAGCTTGCTGCAGAGCAGATCTGGTCAGCCACTGTGCATTTTCACTCTGTGTTTGTGTATCGCAGTCCTTTAAAAGCAATCTGTACACCACATATGTCTGATGGATGTGCGAGAAGATATGAACCACCTAAAACAGTAGAGCAGGGGGTATCAGATTATCTCCAAACAAAGTTATATGTTAACAACAGTGCATAGGCATCACACTGACCTCTCCAACATAATGGAGGAGACTGTTGGCCAACTGCACTCCCAAAATCCTGCTGATCTCATCACACAGCACCCCTTTCTGTTTCTTGTCAGACTTCTCTCCTTCAAGCAAAACACTTGGGAACTCCCATAATCCTGCCAGCAAACCTGCCAACAAATGCATACAAATATACATTTTTTGGTTAATTTCTTCTTTCTTACAAATCCCAAAGTAATGAAAGAAAATGAAAGTCCTGCATTACCCTACTCAATTGCAAGGTTCTAAGAGTGTCAACTGAATTTCTGTTACAATGGGACTTTATGTCCAGAGCTTCATCCAGTTGTATGTCCACAACGTCGAGTTCTGCAGGCACTAGATCTGCATGCTCAAAGAGAGGTTCAATCATGTGGTAGAGAGCTTTCTATCGTCAGTGGCCATAGATTAATTTTATACCAAAAGAAAAATACTTATTGAAGTTGTTATATTATTTCAAAGTGGACAGTTTGACCAATATGTGTGATTTTAATTTTACATAAATACATACTATTAATTCAAAACCTTTCACGTTTATTTATTTTTATATGTACCGATTAGTATTATGTTCAAAGATTTATGAAAACTTTGCCTAGTTTATTGAAGAATGAGTCACAGCAGAGCCTGAGATGTGAGAAATTCAAATGGACCCCTATTTTATCAAACCTTAAAACCATAATCTCAAGTTCCATGAATCTCATTGAGGATCATTATTGAGGCTCACGCAAAAAGTATTTTCTGTTCACCACAAAACAGCAAGATGGAGAACCAGCTCAATTCTTCACACTGAACAGCCAAAATTCAAAGTGCAGAATTAAAAATGGGTATTGACCTTTATTTGGTCGCTGTGTGAGCAGAAAATCCTCGCTACCCTCCTTGTCCAGTCTGATCACCACACAGGTCAGAGTTCGCTCCACCCGGGGAGGCTTCTTTGCTGGCTTTCTGGGAAAGTTCTGCACGCCCAGTTCATCATCCCAGGGTGCCGTCAAACACAGGGGACATGTTTCCCCCTTCGCTGTAGGACAAGAAGTCAAATATCACAGATGTGTGACACTCTGGTGGAAAAACAAGCATGACAGTTTCTTACCACAGTCTTCTATATCAGGCAAGGTGGAAGTTTTTGTATCACACTTCCCCAAGAGCTTCTTTGAATTTTCCTCTTGTTTGATATGAACCTGCATTCGTGTGCACATGCAAAAAGATAAGCATACACACAAAGGCAGAAAACTACATCTTCGTTATTTAAATGAATGAAACCATAATCTATGACTTACAAGCGCCGGTGGGAAACCCCTACCTTTCGATAAGCGTGGCAGTGAGACTGTACAGGGCAGTGGTTGCACGCCGGTGCTTTGGGGGTGCACACTCGAGCTCCAAGCTCCATCATAGCTTGGTTAAAGTCTCCTGCTCTCTCAGGATCCACCAGCGTATTAGCCAAACTCCTTACATAGACCAGATGAACATTACAATTCTCTAGAACATTGATCAGTAAATTCACATTTTTATTTTGGTTTTCAATCATAAACAAGGAAGACCCTTTTTACTAGGCACATGTGGATTGTGTAACCTGGAGCAAGAACTGGAAGTGAATAGTGCAATGTGGTATTCAATTCTCACCAAAGTGCCTCTGTCACAGCAGGACTTGTGCTGTCAGCTCCGATGGCCCTCAGACGACACAGCACTCGAATCACATTGCCATCCACAGCACCAGTAACCTAGGCAACAGTCCTCATTCAATAACAAGCCAGACAGAATGGACTTGAGAGTGTGGACAGATCTGAAGAAGACAAAAACTCCTCTGGTGCAGGTATTACTTTTGTTTGTGTGTGTGTATGAATGTATGTTGACTGACATGGCCCAGAGCAATAGAGCCTATCGCTGCAGCAGTGTATCGTCCCACTCCAGGTAGCTGTTTGAGAAGTCCGTCTACTGTGTGAGGCATCCGTCCCTGTAGCTCTGACATTACCTTGAAAAGGAAACCATACACTTAAAATGAAACACTTCTCTGTCTGAAACAGGATGATTAAACAACCATTAATAAAAATGTTTTTGCAGAATTTTATTCAGCAGCAGAGATGTAAAGGTAACACGCAGACCTTTTGTGCTCCTTCATGCAGTCTTTTCCCTCGTGAATAGTAGCCAAGGCCTGCCCACATCTGATTCACCTCCTTACAAAGAATTCAATAAACAAGTTGTATTTTAAAAATCATCATTTATCTGAAAACGTTCCTGTTTCAGAACACTATAAGAATCACCTCTAATGTTGCAGCTGCAAGATCAGACACTGTGGGCCATCGCTGGAATACAATCAGTAGAGAGATTTACATGGTGCTTGACAAGTACCACCAGGTTTTCTGTGAAGATGCGTCAAAATACCTTCATCCATTTGTTGTAGTAATCTATTACAGTGGCCACTTGGGTTTGCTGCAGCATGATTTCCGAAACCCACACTTGAACAAGAAAAGAAAAGGCTTTACACAGAACAACCAAGTGGATGCAAATACGTGAGAAGTCAAAATTTCCTACCTGCATACGTTCTGATGTTGAGGTCTGGCTCTGTCATAGCCTGTCAGAATGAAATATGGACACAATGAGACAGACTGATAGAAATGACACCTTTCCTGAATATTCTACATGAATATTTTCAATTTATTCTGATATTTTATCTTTCCTTTTTATTACATATGGTATTTTTCAACCTGAGGTCAATTTTTTAGTGGGCATGGGTGAAAAAACTGCTTGATATTCAAAAATACCACGGTCCCAACAGTGACAACACATCTCTGACCTTCATTTACACATCTAAAATCAACATTACCAATCACTCAGTTACATGTTAAAATATCAATGAAAATGTTACTTTTCAATGACAAGTCAGTTTTTGTGAGTTCACCGATTCAAGTATTTATATTAGCCAGGTCTCTGAAAACTGACTTGTAAAATAATGTATTGATTCCTCTTGTTCTTTTCTTTTTGGCTGTTCCCTTCAGGGGTCACCACAGCCAAACATCTAACCTTATGTTCTTCATCCTCTCCTCTCACACCAACTAACTCATGTCTTCCAGCCATAAACTTCCTCTTCGGTCTTCCTCTACGCCTCCTGCATGGTACTTTCAACCTCAGTATTCTGCCATAATGATAACATAAAATAGGCTGTTATTCTTCTTACCAGGGTTCTCCATGGCAACTCCCTTTTCTCCTTTTGGTACCAGTTGAGGAGCTGAGCACGGAATAGCCCCACATCACCAGGGTCGAGGAAAGTGTGATATGTGGAGAGCGGAGCCACATTCAGGGTTTTCTCTGACGGAGCAAAACCATAATATCCTTTAGAAGGTAAGTTCCAATAACTTTCATTTTAATGTACATTTTGGAGGGAACATTATGATGACAGTGAAAAAAAAAAAGTTAATATCACATGACAAAAAAATTTATATCAATGTAAAAATTGTGTTCAACAGAGAAATCCATTCTAAGCTGACCCCTTATTTATATAAATCTTTAAGTGATATAAAAGCTAAAACTATTTATGACTACATTTATTTTTACAAATCATTCCCTGGTGTAATTACAAACATCTCAGAGGTAACCTCGAGATTTGCGTTTATCTACATGTGAGGAAGTAAACACAGGTCTTCTCGACACTTGTGAACAATACAGTTTTATTTTATTTTGAGTTCAAAATCGTGGGGTTGACCACTAAAGAGAACTATTTTTATTACCGTCTTTCACAAACGTCTTCGACCTCTTCCGCTTCGGTTTTACTGTTTCTATGATACCGACACTCACATCCTTGCCTTTTTTCATTGTAGATCTCAACTTACTCATTACAAATGTATCACAACTTCATCAAGATACTAAGCCTTTACCGGATCCACTTTGACTCCTAGAAAATACTGTTGTCTTCCTCACGCGTTTATTTCTGTTGGCGCCATATTTTGACCCGCCCACCTACTGCTTGACCAATCCGCTGGGAGTAAATGTTAACGTCAATGTTTCGTCACATCCGATCTTCTCGCTCGTTTCAGTATGATCAAATCCTAGTTTTTTTTATTTCAATTAAAAACATTATCCCAAAACTCTCACTTGTCTTTTGTTTGTTTTTCTCCCAATTAACTATAAAACAGTTTGTTGTTTATCAATATGCAAAGCTGATGTTTTCCTGGACTGATTATTGACATATTTACACTGATTGTCCTTCAGTCTTATTATCCCAGAATTTATGTTACACCTTTTAATTATTGCATTTCTAGTTTCAAGTTAAATTTTATTATGATCTTGCAAAATAGCTGGTTTCTAAAAATATAACAACAACAAATAGAGTAAATTATAATCAATAATGACCAGAGTTTGCATAATAATACACAAATACAGACACATTTAGTGCACGTTCAGTCATAGTTTGCTTTATTGAAGTGGATCTGTACTTGAAATAAAACAAAAGCAAAAAAAAAAAAAAAAAAAAAAAAAAAAAAAAGGTTCCTGAAGCAGATGTTCTGATTGGTTCTTCTGATCAGCCAAGTCATTACCCTCAGATATGTCTGACTTCATCAACAGCTGGATTCCTGCTTATGTTTCATTCATATTCCTGTGAGAAGTCTCAACTCTGGCCTGTGGAAAGTCAATTAGTTTGTCAATAATCCCACCAAGCAGCTCTTGTTCTTTTAAGTCACTGCTTTTAACCATTTTGGATATTTATTAATCTTACCCTGAGGCCTCAAACTGCATCCCTCCCATGTCTCTCTGCACATGCTCCGGGACTGACAGTATGAAATGCTGAAGTTAAGAAGACAGAAAATGTAATCGGTTTGTACACAGTATATTCTGTTGCAACTCAAACATATATTTCCCTTGATTTGATTTGCAATTCTGATATAATATAGGTATGTTTAAAAATGTATACTTTAAAATACAGTATGTATACAGTATGAAACCATATACATACCTTTAAGGTCCTGGTTGCTTGTATTTGGGCATCAACATGTTCTTTATTGCCCACAGCATACAGGAGACACTGAATCACTCCCAAAGACAGTAACTCATTGCAAATGTCCTGACTTTCCTCAGCCAATAACCTACAACAACATGTTTATTATAACTTTATTAAAAGAAACTAAATGTTTTGGGGGAAAATTATACAGGATGATTAAAACAGTATAAGAAGTTATATTGGCTAAATATGTACATGACTTTATATTTGTTTACCATTAAGCAAAACTGACATTTTCACATATTAAGGGCTAATAAAGGTAAAAATAATTATTCACTGTAACCATTTCCAAGGCTCATACCTTATGGCTTTTGCTGCATTCGCTTGTTGGAAATACACAGCGAGAGAACCAGTGCTTTCACTTATCTCAGCCTCTGTAGTGATTTTGTATAACAACAACTTATGTAATTGTTGTGACACAAATGGTTACACATTAAATGTTTTCTTAAACAGCGATGGAGTAATAACATAGAGAATTACAGAATATAACAACAAAAGAGGCTAAAGCTAAATTCAATAGGTATTTTGTATTTTATGGTACAATGTTCTCCCCAATAAAAAAAACAGGTCAAAGAAAAACATAAGTAATAGAGATGAATATATCACCATCTCTATTCTCGTCCACAGGGGACTTCAGCAGAGCAACCAGGCTACTCAGCAGCACCGGCCGCACATCATAATCCTTCAGGTCTAAAATCAAATTAATAGCTGCCAGAAAGAAGCAAGATGAGAATTATATGACCGGGCTCAAAACAAAGTTGAACATTACAACATAACTGGTTGAAACAGTATTATTTATTGCTTATAGACAAATTGAATATAAAAAAGGCAGCTCATTGAGCATTAGTTCTGTCAGGCTTGGGTAACAAAATATCATTTTACCTTCATCCTGAACTTCTGGGTGCAGAGATCTAAGCATTTTCAGCAGAGGCTCTACAATGCTGTGATGGGTTGTTTTCATTTTTGACTTAATTAAAAAAAAGAAATAAAGGGTAACCTTGGTTGGTTTTACATGTCTGCTGTCTCTGACAATGATAAAAACAAAAAATTTGATTCTACAAATTTGAATATATTCCTTGGTTTTACCTGAATGGTCTGCAAAGTGTGTAGAACAAGCTGCTGGGACTTAGGAGAGGAACAAGTCATTAGGGAAATCAAATCATTATAGATCTGATTGTGATATTTTGGATTTCCATGAGATAAGGATTCCAGCAGAGCCCTAGCTGCATCTTCAGTTTCAGCTGTGTTTGATTTGGACAAACTCTCTACAATGGTTTTTGGACCTGTGGAAATACAAAGGTAATAATAATAAACAAATTAATAATGATAACAAATTTGAGAAAACTCAAAATATTTGGAAACCTCATTTTAAGAGATGAGATGTAATGTTTGTACTGCTTCACTATGTTGCTTGAAATGTTGTACTTTCATACTTATTTATTTATTCCCTGAAAAAAAATGTAATATTTTTCTTGATGACATTACATGCATTACATTTACTGGGCCCTGATAGTGTTTTGAAATATTCCTACTTTAAACTATCTTAATTGATGGGACCTTGTTTTGAGGTGGAGCCATGATGGCAAATGTGATAGGGACCATATAAAACAAAGAAAAAAAGAAGAAATTGAAATTTACCATGGCTTTCACAGATGAGCTCTTTGAACCTACTGCCGGTATTTGAAACAACAAGCAAGAGACGGAGGGTTCGGGCCTTGGTTTCCTCTTGGATCTGAGAGTGGCTCAAGATGTCCAGGAGGGTAAACACGCCTCCGTCCTCCGCAAACTCCACCACAAACTGATCACTGAAGAAAAACTGGAAAAAGTAAGAGATGCACTCGGTCCAATAGGCAAATCAGGATGGAATAATTTATCTCACTCACTGGCTTGATGCTGAGAGGAAAATCCCAATTGCTCTCAACTGGAGCCCCAAAACAGTCCCAACCATATATCTGAAAATGAGGTAAAGGGCTGATTCACTTTTTAAAAGGGGATCCAAAGACATTGAGCCAAACCTTCACGTTTTTTGCCTTCTATGTTGGTCTTTATTGCTTAATGAGTGCATTATCACACAGATGTTTGTACCAGCTTATAACTCCGGCTTAGTTTTGTAATATTATGAGGTGTTGGGGTATTACAATGTGAGGAGCAAAGTCAAGGATGCTATTACTCATGGAATATAGCTTTTTGAGGACTGTTGTTAATACAACAACCCACACGCAGGAGGAAACTAAAAGGATGCATCTCACAATGCCAACAGTTAACCTAAAGGTGCACCCCTGTTACAACAACAACGGGGCAAGTTAGTGTAACACATCAACAACAACACTGTACAACGGTTCATACAACGGAGATCTCTAACACAGAACAATGAGAGGCTCCCAAAAGTCATTGTAGCCACAAAGGATTCTGGCCACTCTCCTCACCACACGCTACAATATCTTGACCTTGACCTATGCTATTTTTGTATTATTTGAGATCCCTTTGGAATCTATACCTCAAGTGCGTCTGAAAGAAGGTTTTGTCTGCAAAGGAACACTGTTCTTTTCAGGGACATTCATCCCGAGTCAAGGATGGTTTGAAGGATACGTTAGTCTCATCCATGTGGTGAGCCGGGCCAGGAAGAGACTGGGAACGTGTGCGAAGCACAGCTCCAGCTCGCAGAAGGACATTCCGCTGTTTTGCGCCACAAACTTCTCCAGGATGCGCCGGCGAGCTTTGCTGTCGGCCCGGTCCCATTCCCAGAGGAAACCAAGTACCCTGCCGAGGTTCGCGGACATCCTTTCTGCCCAACTGTCTGACAGAAGATTCTGAAAAATAAATATCGAAACTGTGGTCATAGGGTTTTGTGCGAAAATACTAGATTACACTGTGACCGTTTCTCTTTTCTTCTTTTTTTACCTCTGTTTTTTACAGCTTCGTTTTTGTGCGCTCTCATCGGAGTACCACAGCTCCAGATCAGTGTTTACCAACATTGCAACTGTTGCTATGGTTACTATAAGACGAACACCAGCTCAAAAATACTGCAACGTCTGGAACCCGCATGATACTTAAGTAGGGCAGACATGCTGCTACCTTTCTCTGGGCAGTAATGTAGTTGAACGTTGCTAAGCAACTTGTCGCCATTGTCCCCTCTCGTTTTTTAGGGATCAATCTAATTAAAGTGAACTGAAAGGCCGAGATTGAGGAACAGGTTCATGTAATAGTACCTGTTGAAATACAAACACTTTCAATAATAAATGTGTGTTAAAGTGTTTGTGCCCAGTTAATGTTCCAAAGGTTTTTTTATTTGAATAAAACTGTTATAAAAGAAGAATGGAAAATATTAACAAGATCATTTTTGTGTCTGAAACTGGATTTATTTTCTAGGTCCTTGGCAAGAGGCACAGAAGATGACACCAAACAGCTCATTTGAATTGAATTCTGAAATTACAGTGATCGTTTTTAATTTGCTTTAGAAATATAATCAGTATTTGGAGCCTTTTTTTTCTTTCTTACAGATAGTAATCATTAATACGCTCTTTTTTTTCTATTGTGTTTTACTTGTATTTTTATTCTTGCAAAATAAAATATGTTTCTGAGGCTGAGCTGATTCTGAATGAGATTTATTTGAATGAAATCAAATTGATGACTCATCATGGTTGCATAGGGATGGGATTGTAAATACTTGATGAGATTCAGTAGCTGAGCAATATAAAATCCAAGTGACTTGCTGGGAGTACAGTCATGGCCAAAAGTTTTGAGAATGACACAAACGTAGAAACGTCTGGCAAAAACCTAAAAACCCTGAAGGAACAGACTTTGTGAAAGTGTCATTCTCAAAACTTTTGGCCATAACTGTAGAATGTGAAGACACCAAAAAGACAAAGGCCTCATCTACATTTCACACCTTGCATTGCACTCCCAACAAGTGGCTGCCTGCCATTTGTGGCACATTAGAATAACAACAGAGACTGCTCAGCCACCGCATTCCAGGGTGGGGGATCAAATGATCCCTGTTCAGTTCTTCTAGGAGTACCCAAAAACTCCTGTCTTGGTAGTGTTAAGTAGGGAGCATTTGATCCCCATACCTTTGTTGACAACGGAGGGGTCATCTGATCCCCCTGCCATAAAATGTGGTCTGTCCAGTATGCTAATAATATGGCAGCTTCCTGCTGGGAGTTGAATGCAGTTTGTCAGAGGAGCAGCTCTGGGGGGAAGGGGGGAGAAAGAGGTGTGAATCAGTTTTACATGTGTTTCACCTAATCAAGGGTAATTGTAACTTCATTGCTTCTGACTCCGATCTTCCTCTTGAAAGCTTGGATGTTCTTGTTTTTTGTAAATATTCTGCATATCTTGATGCATCATAACCACATATTTATCACTTTTGTTGAGTTTAATTTAGTAAGAGACATGAAAATAAGGGAATGAAAAATATACAAAATAGATACTTTGTTTTTTTCAAATGGTCTGTTCATTTTTTGATACCACATTGTAACAAAAACACAAACAAAATTCACACATATTTACAACTTCATTAAAACTTTGCTTGGTCTGCGCAGACCTGGCACTCCCATTGCACTTCTTTTGTGCATTTGCCACACGTAAACTTGTAGCAGTGCACACATTGAACAGTAGCAGGGTTCTTTTTGCATCGGTGCTGGACCTGGCATTTCTTTCTTTTGCCGAGTTCAGCTGGTGTGGCGAACTGTTTACGAAGACTGTTCTCCTTTTCAATCGTCTTTGCCCTCACATGAGAATCGGCCAACTCACAAGCAAGCCGAATCAGAAAATCTGGCCGCCTTTCTTTCCTTCCTGTGCAGGCTTGATACAGCACATGGGCATTCAGGGCTGCCATGTCAACCATGTTATAGAACACAGAGACTGGCCATCTTCGTGTTCCTGCCCGTACACTGTACTCGCGCACCATCTGATCCATGGCATCGACACCGCATTTTGTGGAATTGTACTGGGTGATGGTGCTTGGCTTTCTTTTGTGGCTGTCCTCAGTCTGAACCACATCATGCATACTGCTCATAACGTAGACAGTCTTCTTCCAGCTGGCTGCATACACTGTCAGGGTGGCGTCAGTCGTTGAAAACACCTGAGTGCTGAACTCATTGCAATTCATTTCTCGAGCCGAGGGGGGAATTTCTCTGCGAGTCTTATTGAGTGTCCCAAGAAGGGTAGTTTTACGGCTGAGCAACTTTTTTGCAAGTGAAATGGAGGTGAAAAAATTGTCCGTTGTGACAGTTCTGCCCTGGTCCAGAAATGGTCCCATCAACTTCATTACCACACTCTCAGACAGTCTCTCCTCTTTGGGACAACCAGGTTCTTTGCCAACATATGGAAAGACGTTGCAGATATATTTTGATGTCAAGTCGCAAGCCACCCAGAACCTGATGCCAAACTTTTCTGGTTTTTTAGCAACATATTGCAGAAAAGGGCAACGTGTCTTTGATGGGTAAAGCTGTTCATCAATTGTGATGTGACGACCAGGTCTGTAGAATGTGGCACAGTGCTTTCGAAATGATTCCCACAGTTCAGAAATTGCTGCAAACCTGTCTGTCTGCACTCGCTCAGTCCGGGTGTTCTTGCTATCAAAGCGTAGGTGTCGCATGATGTCTTTGAAGCGGTCTCTAGTCATTGTTGCTATGATCCTTTTGTTACCGTACATCTCTGACCAGTTGTCAGACAATGATGGAACCTTAGTCACCCCTCGCCAGATGATAACTGCGATAAAAGCCATAAGTTCTGCAACATCCATGAACCAATCCACCGCCTCTGTTTCCCTTGCATGCTCAATTGTGCATGCTTGAATGGTACTAAGCATCTGAAGACTGATAAAACAGAGGAAGCTTTGAAGGCGAGTTTTGATATTTTTTCTGGCTTCATGTGTTGGCTCTCCTTCGGCGGCGTAGGGTTCAATAGGAGTGAAAGCCAAACCTCGTCCAACCTCTTCCCTGCGCCACACTGTGCCATCTTTTGCAGTCTCTGTTACTGCAGTATCCAGCCGAGGTTTCTTTTTCAGGGAACGGGGAACATCTTCCTCTGCAAATAGAACAAATTATCATTAGAAAAGAGATATGTACCAATGTAGAAACAAGTCAAATTATATCATAATTCTTTCCATTGTTCTGTTTGTCTTTAGTCTAAACTCTCAGTATTATTGTCCTCGGTTCAGGAGATAACATTTTTCTTGCAGCTTCTTTGAAAACATTGCTGACCTCTAATCTAAAATTTATCTAGTTTTTTTATCAAGACATTTTCTAAAAAAATTTTTTTGCCTCACTTGAGTTTTTGCAGCCCCCAGATAAAACACAAAATTACTTCATATTTCATAAAATAATCTTCAAGTAAAAGAAGTTATTCCCAAAAAGAAAAAAAGACAAAAATAATTTAAATTAAATATGAAGTACTCTAACACGGAAATTTGATGTTTGAGAAACCTTACCTGAAGACTGTTCTGAGTCTGATCCTGCCTGAAGGTCTATGTCGTCTCCATCTGAGTCAAAAGGGTTTGACTCAGCCAGAACTACATGTAGAGCCTGCTCAGTGGTGAATCTTCTCTGCATCTTTGGAGAGTTCTTAAAGCAAATGAACTGGTAGGTTGTCCACTTGGATTTTATACTGCTCAGCTACTGAATCAGCTACTTACAATCCCATCTCTATCCAACCATGATAAATCATTAATTTGATTTCATTGAAATAGATCGCATTCAAAATCAGCTCGGCCTCAGAATCACATCACAAGAAGACCAAGACCTCACATAGATTTCACACCTTGCAATGTACTCCCAACAAGTGGCTGCCTGCCATTAGTGGTACATTATAATAACAACAGGGACTGCTCAGCCATCGCATTCCAGGGCAGGGGATCAAATGATCCCTCTTCAGTTCTTAAAGGAGTACCCCAAAACTCCAGTCTTGCTTGTGTTTTCAGGCAGTCGAGTTTAGATCAGTTGCATAGCATCAGCTGGTCTTACTGTTTTTCGCCTCAAACCCCCGCTGCACATTTAACAAGCACCGACAATCCGAAGCCGCAGCTACTTCCCAGCGATCCGCTCGGTCTCCGGGGAAGAGGAGGAAGAAGTGGATCGGGGAATGGTGGTGCTTTTATACTCCCACGTCCACTCTGAAGTACCGAGAATGGCCCTCACGGTCTGTTTCTGTGGTAGAGCGTCAAATGCGCGTTTGAACAATGGCATATGTGCCCCCGCGTGGATCCGTCGGGAGGAGCGCGTCAAGGACCGGGAGAGGGAGGAGGAGAAGGAGGAGAGGGGGTGGAGGAGAAGGGAGGGGGAGTGACATTAAAGCAACACAACAAGGACACTCCACCACCGAGCCTCATACGCCTTCATTTTATATTTTTCAATAATAGCCGGAGCGACCACGGCCCAGCGAGTGTGTGTGTGTAAGCGAAACCCGCCCGGGAGTGGAGCCCGTGAACCCCCCTCACTCCCTCCCTCGGTGCCCCGGAGAGACTTTCGGCTTTTGACCGGCTTCGACTTAAAGGCGCTTCCGAGACATGGGTGAGGAGAACCAAGCGGGGCTTTCATTGTAAAATGAGCCGCGGGGGCGCAGGCCTCTCCCGGCGGAGGGAGCCATGTCCTGGCGGTTGACGGAAACAATAGGCAGCTGCTTTAGCTTAGCGCTAATTAATATAGCGCTAATTTGAAGCACCCGACGCCATTGCGGTCCCTCGGGCTTTCACTCGGTCGGGTCGCTCCCGTTCGCAACTGCAGCCGAGTATTCAGAAACAACTCCTTGTAGCTCAGGGCGGCTTTTATTTTTCCCTGTCTTCTCGAATCACAAGTGTATTGTCGATGGAGAAGTCAGGTGTCTGGCCACAGTCCGCTGGAAAGCATGGGCAACCTCGTCGGGAATGTTTGAATGAACACATCATGTGTACGCAGCACAATTACTCCGAGACAAAACACACCTGCTGATGAGTGTGTGTGTGTGTGTGTGTGTGTGTGTGTGTGTGTGTGTGTGTGTTGCCCCTTAGCATCTGAGCCACCCGGTTCCCCACAATTGGTCGAGGACGGAGGTGAGGAGGATGAGGAGGAGCTTAGCGGAGGGGAGGAGGCTGACCTGAGGTCCAGCTCTGGCCGAGGTTCCCTGCTGACCCGAAGAGGCATCACCCTGAGAGTCCTGCTCAAAGATGGTCTGGTGGAGCCAGGCGATGGTGTACTTGCCATCCACTACCTGGTAAATAACATGTTACACCTTTGGTGTCGTGAAGTAGGCGTCATCAGATGTTGTCACATGTTTCCTGTCTCTCAGGGCAAGAACTTCATCGGAGACCTGTTGAATGACGGGAAAATCCGATGGGTAGAGACGGGTCAGATCTTCAACTCTCCAAGTGCTTGGGCAACACACTGCAAGCGTCTAGTCAACCCGGCCAAGAAATCCGGCTGCGGTTGGGCGTCTGTTCGCTACAGGGGTCAGAAGCTGGTGCAGTACAAAACCACATGGCTGCACAAATATCAACCCAGTGCTGATATGGTGAGAGTACCTTTGTTTTTTCCTCTTGTGATGCCCAGTGTGGAAAGCGGCTCACTGTTTCAGTGTCTACTGACTGCAGCGTCTGTATAGCATCTAATTTCATGGACATATCATAAACAAATGTTTCCACTAGAAGGAGAAGGAATGGCACTCCAGGTTGTTAAAGGCTCAGTGCAAGCAGCTGGAATCATATTCTGATCTGATCTTGAAGTATGCAATCTCAACACTTGTTAAATTTTAAATAATGTCTTGTATATTTTAAAAATGGCAATGATGGGATTATTGATCTGGATGTAGGCTTGAAAATTATGTATCTCAATTTATCATACAGTAAAACTCCACAAAATAACACCCCAAGATAATATGTATGTATTGAGCTATTTTACTGTTCTGAGTAACTTGATAACTAATTTACGTACTTATACTGTACATTATTGACCTTCGAAGCAGAGATACATTCTTTACAAAAATGATGAAACAAAAATGACCAAAGTAGAATTCAAAAGTATGAATCATGTTTGTGCTGTTTATTACAAGTACATGTAGCTATCTCAGAGGTTTTGAAGTTTTATTAATGACCCTGAATAAACTCAACATCAGCAGGGAAACAGGAAGTCGATCATAAGATAAAACCAGTGATATACATCAATAGACGATACAAGACTCTTGCCCAAAAGAGTAGAGGCCAGTCTAAACTCTTTGAATTTATATACTGCTTATATTTATGTAACAAAGTAGAAGTGGGTGCATCGAAAATAGGAGTCATGTAATTTTTCACAATTTACATAATATTGTTAATCTGGCACCGCAATGTAAGATTCAGTAGCTTTCACATTGATGTTTATTTTTTTTATGGCAGAGCTTGGTGAGTGAGGAGGATGACGATGAAGATGAAGAGGAAGGAAAAACAGCTATGCCGGCAGACGAGAAGAACAAAATCTCCAAACCCGGATTACATGGTATGCCTTTCCTCTGCTATTCTCTTCTTTCTTCCCCTCTTCAACCTCTATTCTCTTTACAGACCTTGTTCTTTCTCGGAGGACCGACAGAGAGAGGATTCCCGTCAGGTACTGCACCTTGGGCCCCAGGGACGCTGCCAGGTACCAGCACTTCGATGAGTGATCAGTGAAGTAGTAAGCAGTGTGAAAAGTGTTAGAGCCTGACCGACACCAACATGTGTCCTCAGAGACCCACACACTCTGGTGGAGCTGTCAGCCTTCTCAGCCATCAACAGATTCCAGCCTTTCAATGTTGCTGTGTCCAGTAACGTGCTGCTGCTAATGGTAAGTGACACCGTGAGATGAGGCAGAGTGGCCGTTGAAGACCGAAGAGATAAACTCACCACTTTTTGTTCCTAAGGATTTCCACTGTCATCTGACCACCAGTGAAGTAGTGGGATACCTCGGGGGACGATGGGATACCAACACACAACGTAGGTCTGACAGCAGATGAGGTGCTTTCCGTACGCAGCAAGTTTTTTTCAAGTTAAATGTCAGCCTGTATTCGTTATTGCTGTGTTTCAGTACTGACTGTCTTAAGGGCATTTCCTTGTCGAACCCGACTGGGGGACAGAGACTCTGCTTCTGCTGTTGAGGAGGAGGTAATACAAATCTGTATTAGCAGCTTGTAGTGAGCAGTCATCACTTTTGAAAAGTCTTGAGGTAACTTGTGCCATGGAACAGTCCAACAAGTAGGACCTCCCTGTCTACGCCAAAGGAATTTACTTGTCAGTCTGAAAACATACCTCTTCATCTCTTCACCAAGCACTACCCCACTAATCACACTTAGCCCCCCCCCCCAAAAAAAACAAAAGAAGAAATTAATCTATTTATGTATATGGTTTTGAGATGGCTATTTGGAAGAGTGATCACTTCTGACTTCCAACTACTAGTACTTTGGATCTTCGGTGACTGAATTGCACTTTTTGTAAGTCGCTTTGGATAAAAGCGTCTGCCAAATGACTGTAATGTAATGTCATGTATTCTCAGCAACCTAAAACTGACCAATAGAAATGCAGATTAAAGTCACATAGGCCTAAAGGAGAAGACTAATCTATTTATGTTTGAATTAATGATAACCATACGAGTCACCCTCAGATTATTCCTTTACCCTGGAATGGTTCTCCATCTGCAGATCTGTCAGAACCTGTTTATGCGTGGGTTGTCGCTGGTGGGCTGGTACCACAGTCACCCTCGAGGTCCAGCCTTGCCATCGCTACAGGACATCGACTCTCAAATGGACCACCAGTTGAGGCTTCAGGGCTCAAACAATGGCTTTCAACCCTGCCTGGGCATCATCTGCGGTAAGGGATGTCTAAAGTGAACTTTACTAATCTGTACAGGTTTGTTCTCTTTTTTTCATATCTCTACTTAGAAGCTATTGAAAGATATTGGTTGCATCAGAGGAAACTGATACAGTGAAATATAATATGAACCACTATAAGAACAGTGCAGATTACTATTTCTTTATAACTCACTGGGCCTGGGAAGTGCTTAAAGTCACCTAATAGTTGTTGTACTTAACATGATGTCGAAAATTTAGTTCTACATAGGAACATCATTGCTGGGTAGTTTCTCTTGGTGAGAGAAAGAGTGTTGGAAAATTCACTTTGTTTTAATTACTTTTCTTAGATTATTGGCCAGTAACACTTTTCTTCAGTATTTGTTCTCAGTGATGATTATGATAATTTTTTTTGCTGTATCTCTGGATAGTCTTTTATGGTATTTTAAAGTTGAAAATAAAATGCAGGAACAGTATTCATTGTACGGTCGATTTCTATTCAGAAATGTTTTTCAAGTGCATGCATTCCCTTCAAATGTATTAGCCCATTGTCATATCGCCATCCACAATTTACCGCCTCTGCAAAATCATTCACTAAAGTCATCTGAAGTCAATTTAAAACTCTAATGTGTCTGTGAGGAATCCCAGTCATTCAGGTCCTGGCTGTTTGGTAGTAGTTATCATGGCAACCATTCTTGCTGACGTTGAAACAGTCAAAGAATTGGAAAAGTCGCTTGAGTAAGGGGAGAGTTTGAGAAATGAAGGAAGTTCGGTTGACAGGAAAAGAACTATCGTTGATCAGGCACTATAGAGTACAATTGTAACAAACCTGATAATTACGAGTCCATAATCTTGTCAAGTGCACACAAACTGAAAGAGGTCTTGGCTCTGAATAGTTGGTACCTTTCAGTAGATGCCATGTATTGACAGTGAAGCAGTTGTTTTAAGCTGCTGGTGACTAAATCTCTGCCCGTTGGGATACAAGGCCACTCTGTCAGGGGCCAATCACATGAGTGAAACAGTGAGGACAGACAAGGTGTTGTTCTGTAACTGTTGCCATTTAATTTTTTTTGT
This sequence comes from Fistularia commersonii, assembly GCF_037954325.1. Taxonomy (NCBI): domain Eukaryota; kingdom Metazoa; phylum Chordata; class Actinopteri; order Syngnathiformes; family Fistulariidae; genus Fistularia; species Fistularia commersonii. Next base: position 9,093,100 of record NC_141299.1, on the reverse strand, counting down.
CTTTTATTGCTGTATTACATTTTCCTGAAACAAATGGCTTTTTTTCCTCAGTTCAGTCAGCACTATAACTCCGTTACACCTCACTGTCGCCTCAGTCATGTCCTTTACTGCCTGCTGTCATATGATGCTCTGGTGAACAAGCTCAAATTTTCTTTTCTCAGATTTCCACTTTCATCAGTAAGCTTTCTATTTGATTTGCATACACTGCATACCTTTTTATATTTGAATTCTTCTTATTTTTAGGGTGTCATGAATGTTTAATTATAATATGTCATAATTATTATTGTAATTCTCTTACTGGTTGACTGAGTAATATGTTCTGTTGATGAAAAGATTACCCCTCTGTCTCTGGCACACTGATGGTATTTGGTGAACAACTATTTGTTTCACAAGAATTTGTCATGATGTAAGATGTGTTCAAGGAGAGCATATCTCAAAAGTGTTGTTTGTATTTCCAAAAGTTTTTCAGCTTGGGTCTTCTTTCTTTTTCAGGACCATATTATCATGGCAATCAAGGTGTAGCATCAACAATAACCCCATTCTGGGTTGTACCACCGCCAGAGGTGAGACGCTACCCCTTAGCCTCCTCTTTTAGCTGAGCAAATAGTTTGAATTTTTTCAGTTTATTTCTAAATGTTATTGTTTTTTTGTGTTTGGTCATGTCTCATAAATCTGCTCTTTTCCTGCAGCAAAGGCCCAATGACTATGGCATACCGGTAGCTGTGGAGGTCACCTATGTACAGGATAACTTTCTCACCAGCGATGTTCTCAATGAGATGGTAGAGACAGGGCTTAAAAACAAACTTTGACAGCAAAGTTGTACTAAAGCCTATATGAAGCCACTGCACTAGTAAAAAATCTCTGGCTCTTTCCTGCACAGATGTTGCTGGTGGATTACTACAGGGGAGCGCCTGATCTTGTCCAGTTCACCCAGTACTGGTGTCCTGATACGACCATGATTGACAAGATCAAGGTAACCATTGTTACAGCACACCATCTTCCTTAAGTTGCAACATTGAGCTCATGTGTTTTTGTTTTGTTTTTTCTCCCCTCTCAGGGCTCTTTGAGCTGCCATGCCCCGAAAGACCAGGCCTATTCTCAGATCTTAGAGCATGTCTACAGTCAGCTAAGCCACATGCAGTGAGGGGCCGTGCTCACAGGCCGTACTCTATTTTCATTTGTTTCATGAATTGTAGGAGGGAGAGGAGAGGGGCTTCAATGAAGGGCATAAATTGTAAGGCTTTCTTAAAATCAGAAAGATGCCTTGAATACACTCTTCATTAAGTGATACACAGCTTTGACACATTATTGTGAGTTGAAACACTGCAGTTTCCTTGAGGGCACAAAATCATTTCTACTAAAGAGTCTGAACCATTTATTTAACAACTGATGAAAACAAATGCATGACTTTTATGTAAAACCATACAGGACAAGGTATATTGTCCTATATGGACACTTATATACAAAATTGTGATCGGTAAAAGATGTTGGAAGGTGCATAGATATAGTCCAACTCATGGAACTGAACATTTAAGAGAAGGCTGATTCTGAGGGGTTGATTTTTCAAATCAAATAGCAAAATAGTAGCTCTTGCACATTAAACTTCACTTAATATCAATCGTTACAAACATCTTCGTCATCCAGGTCATGGTGCTGAAGTGATCCAAAACCATTTCATAAGCTACTTTGTATTTGGAATAATTGATGTTACTACTTTCTCATTCACATTGCGCTCTGCTGGACTATCATCACTTGTAGAAATCCAACATTATCTACAACAGCACTGGAGGTTGGAATCCTTGCAAGGAGCATACCTTTTTTCCCAACATTTTCTCATAATGTGCATGTACAAGTTTTGTTAAAAAAAGTCACTGCAGTCAACAGAAGTGTGCTGTCAGGTGCAATTACCACTTAAGAATACAACTGCTGCGCTGACTCTCTTCATGATGAATTCTCTGCCTTTTCCTTGGTTGTTGCCTTAATTCACAGTTAGCCACTGGCTGTCTGCATGCATGTACACTCATCGGAAGGATTGCGCACAATGTTTGATAAAAATCAGCCCTGCATCAGAACAGAAATATATTGTGGGTAAAGTTGTAACAGGGTAAATTCAGACTTTCATTCCACTGCCAGTGATATGAACACAAGATACTTCTACATGTTCTGATGGGATTAATGGTATTGAAAAATACAATTCCAGTCTTTAGGACCTGAAAAATATTCCAAACAACTTTGCTTAAATGATGAAAGCATTTCCTCTGCGCCGTTCCCCAACCACTCTTACACATCTTAATTTCTATCTGTGAAGAATGAAATGAATAAAGCACATTGTTCCATTCTACTTGCCATTAAGACTTAAGGTGCTCATAAGGCCTGCACTGAACTCGGGCAGGTTGGGGCTGCAGTTAGGACAGTCCAGCCCCCAACATGGTCTTCTTCCACAGCCTCCAGTGAAATGTTGAGACAAGGGTTGCTTCGTACCAGCTTGTCTAAACACGGGCATTTTAAAAGTTATATCGCATTAAAGGCAACATTTACAACAAGACCTCAATGTACTTAGCAATAATGGCGTCATTACAAGTGTGCGGGTGAAAGATCTCATACCAAGACCCATCCTGGCACTGGGACTTGTTGCCAGTACCAACATACATTGTCAATTGTTATAGCTTCATATCAACTGAACAGCATACATTTATTTTGTGTTAAAAAAGCACTGATTCTTCAGAACATGATGTTTTATGGTCTGTGTCAGATTCCTCTGACCCACCTTGAGGTGACGGCCCCTCTGTCACAGGCTCAGTCTTAGCTGACATTTGTGAATGTCTGTTCTTGTGTTTTTCAAAGAAATGCCACCACTCCTGAGTATGCATGCTTCTGCTAGCTGTGGATCAATGACAGTTTATTGGCTTGCTCTCTTGCCTCCATCTCAAATTTCTCCACATTCTTCAGATTTTTTTCATTATTTCATGCTCCACAGGAAGGAAAACATTCAAATCCCTTCTCATCCTGGGACAAGATAGAAAAATGTAACTTTTCATTCTTTTGTGGGTCAAGCCATTCTGCGCTCTGACTTGGCTACATGACTTTGTATTTAATCTTTCTAATCACATACTTAAAATCCCTTGTTTCAAAAACAGATTTTGCCTTGGCAATTACCCCATAACCCCCCTCATCTCAATTTAGATATCGCAAGATGAATGGTAGGAAATGACGTTTGACAGCGTAATGAAGCAGAGGAAAGCATTGAATGAAAACATCTTGCATTCATATGGTCCTCAATAAAGTATGTTATATACGCAAGTGAAATTACACATTTATTTTCCAAATGTTAGATTCGGGGTTGTAGCATGAGATATAAGAGTTTTAAAGGGACAGATATGTTTTCTGAGGGCATTTAATCAGCACCATCTTCCCCTGGAATGAGATTATATCAGATAAACACATTTATCGTGCTGTAACTGCCTTTCAAAACTGAGCTAATAAGACAGAAAATACGTATCAGGAGATTCTACAGATGTGTATTGGTTTGAACTGCATTCTGTAATAGCATTTCTGAATGTTCAGGGGTTTCTCGTGAAATTTTAGGGGGGACAATGTGGTACAGGGGTTTTTATTGTGCCAGGCAAGTGTTTTTGTATCTATTAGCTGAATGGATTGGCTGCTTGTGTGCGAGTGTGCTGTATTGTGAATGTGATATGAGGTACAATAGTAGTCGAGACCGAGAATTGCTTCCTCTTATCTTGTACTGTATTTATAACTAATGTTGGATTTTGTCTTATATGTGTGAAGACAGAGCAATGCCTTAAGCCTGCTGATCGTTGATACACAAAACATTAAAACACACACACTGGAACTATTCAAACAACTGTCTGTATGTCTGTTGACATTCTGAAAATATATACATTTTATCCACGACTGAACTTTTGTGTGACAATATGAAAAAAAATACACGCTGTAAGATTATTTCTTCTCTTTATTTATTGTAAGAAGTGGGAAGTGGGCACGGAAGAAGCAAGTACAAACACTTTGAAAATAAAATACAATATTGTGGTTAACTTTCGGTACTTATACCAAATGTAAAAATGCTTAAATCGAACGCGTACATTTACACGATGTAATATAGGACTACATGCAATGATTAATTTAAAATGTTTAAGTTTTGTATATAAAAATAATACTAGAGCCAGAATTATTTAATGCTTTTTCAAAGAGCATTTAAGACTGATTAAAACAAAATGAATGGGACATTTTCTTCTTTATTCATCTTCTCGATTTATATATAAAAGTAGTTTCTGTTGTCTGGCTGTGGACAACCGAAACATTAGTCCAAAGGAAACTTATCATGAAACCTCCTATAGTGTCATAAATGTGCAGATGTATGCACACATGCATTTCATCTTTGCACAGGAAAAGTGCCGGCAGCAAGAAATAAAACCAAAGTAGAAAAAAATAAATTCTTGACCATTTGTTAAGTGGCTCTGCTAGGTTTTGGTTTCTGCATTAGTTACAGTTCTCTCCCTCTTTATTTACCCCAAGGCACTAAAACAAACCTAGAAAGGACTTTTTTTATAACAGTGTGATTCCAGACAGCAACTCCTCCACAATCCTTCAACTTTACCCTGAACATGATACAATTACTGAAATGTACTACTAAGATTATAGATGTAAACATAACAGGCAAGGCCCAAACTGAGAAGTGGGGTGGAGGTGGGCAGGGGCAGCATAGTGATGGACAAACACAGATAAAGGAGGGCAACGGTCAGAAACTAGCACTTTTGCGTGCAGTCCACATTTTCCTTTCGCAATTTAAATTGTTTTTCCCAGTTGACTCAAAGTCATCTGGACTGGAAATAAGTTGTCGCTTGTTGGGAAAGGTTGGTAAATTGATCAAAGACAGCTTACTTAATTATTTTTCTTTTTCCCTTGATGACTTCCCTTTTCTCTGCAGGTTTTCCCCTTACACTGAGGGACTCCGTATAACTTATTTTAATGTGTGGACTTAAGTTAAATAGAAAACCAAATACCAGCTTCATCTATCAAAACAGGAACAATCGCGTCTGAAATGCATTACTATAACCAGTAAATCCAATTAGATCCACTGGAAGGTTCAGAATCAAAGGTTGAGATTAAGTTTCACATTAGACATCAGGATGTGAGCAGTAACATCGAAAAAGGCAATGATGTGAGTGAGAGACAATCGCTGCCAGCAGCGTCGTCTTTTCAGGCTATGCATGGAGTTAACAAGGCTCCTGAAATCATTCAAGGGGCAAATGCAGGGAAAGTCATAACATGCAAAGACAAACACACCTAAAACTCAATGTATGGCTGTGTTACGAAGCATTCAGCAGTTTGATAATTAAGCACATGAACTGATATGTTTCTAATAAAGACGTTTTTGGCTCTGTCTCTTCTATTGAACAAACTAGCAGACAAAACTTTAAAAATGACAAATCTCTGCATTTTTAGACAAATCACATGCCTGCTTGAAGTGACAAACATGTGCAACATCTGCAAGGAACTTTGGGCCGGTGTGTACTGGTGGACTGACACACAAACAAATGTCATTTAAGCACCAATGTGCAATTCATTCGAGTTCTAATACATTTACTAATTAGCGCTTGTCTTACAGCCACTGTAGTAAATTGAGGCCAACAAAAATCAAAAGACAACAAGGGACTCTCTGTTTCAGGCCTGTTGTGATATAAAGTTGTCCTCACTGGTTAGCTACAGAGGTTCAAAATAGAATTTGAAAATAGAACACCTGAAAATGGATGCCAATAAAAAATCCGAGGGCTACTTTTCACTTGAGTCAGTTGCTCATTAAAACAGTAATGCAGTGTAAAACATTTAGCGGTGTAGTTACTGGGCATACTATTTTCAAGCGAGTGTAATTTTCAGTCTCACCAGCAGGTGACATCAAGGGATGAGCTCCAGACCTTTAGGTTTTCAGATTGGAAAGTACAACATGTTATCACCTTATATGACATTTTGAATAACATCTGCTGAAAAGTGACTGTTTAGTGGACACCACCCTGAGTTTGATTTGAACGTGTCTCCTCAATCTTCAGAGTCACTACACAGATTTCTATCTCAGTAGAAGTTTCTGGGAGAAAAGAACCGTGTTATCAGTTTTTCTGAAATGTTTCTCGGAGTCAAATTGCAGATTACGTTTTCTATGTCTTAGTCCTACTACTATTGGGGGGGAAATGGTTCTGGACTGGACTCTGAAACGGTGCCATCTTCTCCATGACAGATGGCAAAAATGCTTCCTGTGATGCTGGACCTGAAGGCGAATAAAAAAACAAAAGCAAAACTTTCTTCCCTCTCTTTCCCTATCAATTCAACTGCGTCCCTCCTCCTCCTCTTCCTTCTATCCATCAGTCTCCTCACAGCCCTCCTGCTTCCTTTAGTGAGGCAGTGGAATGAGGACCTCAACATAGTTGAGAGGGAAAAATCCTGACTGGCCATTCAGCATTCCCTCATACCAATTCTCATCAATTTGATTGGTCAGGGTGATGACGTCGCCTTCGGTGAAGCCAAGCTCTCCTTCGTTCTCGGGCTCAAAGTCATACAGCGCCTTGCAGCTGGGCTGCTCAGGGGCTGAGAAAACACAACAGTGAGGACAGAAATAAGTAAAAGGAGGGAAAGTCATACTCCCTCACACTTGAAGATGCTGAGCTTGAGGAGCAGTGGTGCCTGTCACGCTTAGAGTTCATAAGAAACTTTACAAAACTTGATTCTGACAATCTAACTAAAATCAATGAAATACGGTGACATCATGTTTCTGTTGAATTGTTTGGTTTCCTGTCAGTTATTTGCTCAAATCTTGGGTTTCCCCGTGACCTCACACAGATGAGCAAAGAGAAAGGCTGCGCACGCAGACAGACTGGGCTTTTTAGTCTACAAACAATTTTCTCATTGTATGTGTTCAAGGCAGGCTTAGACACAGAGAGAGGAATGGTTGCTCATTCTTTGTGTTTTCGTTCTACTGTATCAATAAACAGCAGTGGCTAAAATGTGAGACTGACAGAAAAAAAACCCACAACTTAATGTAACCCAGTCTTGTTTTTGAATGTTAGGAGCAACTGAATGAGCAATTTAAACTTGTTCCTTTTCTCTAGGTTTTAATTACCGGTAATCAGTTATCATACTGCATTCACAATTACATAATGAACAGGATGATCTCTAGCATCACCATGTTGGAGTTAGTAGACAACAAAGAGCAACAACATTTAACTATAGCAAAGTCTTACATTAATTTGTAAATGTGCTACATGCAACAAGCTGCTGGTATTTGTGAGCTCGAGTCAGTAAGAGCAACACACAGTAACAGATTACAGGTGAGGTTTCCCATAGTATTTGGGGCAGTGGGTTATAAAAGTAATTGGAATGTATGTGAGCAACACAATAAAACACAACACAACACAACACACCAAACCAACTATGTCCATTAACGTCTTGGCAGACTGTGTTTAAATATACACATTGTTTAACACATAGTAATTTCAAAACTCTTCTTTTCTTTCTCATAGTGTGGTCTTGCTCATTACGCACCCTAATCACCATGTAAAGTAAAAGTAAAATGTTTTGCGTTTTTCTAGTTTTCATGCAAACAGTGCGCATCAGGTCATCAAGGGGTCACATAAGTAAGACGCTTAACTATGAACCTGATTGTGTATTTGGATCATAATTACAAGGACACAATACTGCAATCAAATCCTAAGCCTCACAATGCATGTTGTTGCAACGGTTGATATATTTACTGCATATCTAGCATTGTTACATCCCTGTGCTACTACCTCACTGACATGATTTACAATATGAAAATGTAAAGTACAGCTGCTTGAGTTTAAAATGCTTTGAAAAAGGGGTATTTTACTTTGATATATACCTGATAGTGCATTACAGCTTCGCTGTAACGCACATCATTTGTTCACACAAAAAGCTAAAGGGGCAAACTGACTGCAGAAAACTGACAAAAATCATGCTTTGCACAATTTGTGACTCACACAATCTGGGCCTCCGAAAGGACAATCTGGCCAAGTGAAATGTTGGCTCTGATATGTCACAGGAAAAGGGAACAAGGTCAGCTGGAAGAGAGCTTTAAATGTATTCTAGCTTTTACAAGACCTCGACCACAGGAAGAAGAAAATGCATACAGAATTTTTTTAAAGATTCCTGCAAACCCCAATTGCTCATGTTGAACAATCATGTTGGTACAATGGGACACCTTTCAGTTTAATATGTCAGTTTTGAAAAGAGTGAACACATGGATACCAGCCAGGCTGAGACCATCTGTGTGTAGAAGGACAGCTGAATGTTTTGTTGTTGTTGTTGTGTGGCAGCTCCTTTCCACATACATTATGAAATCCCCTATGAGGCTTTATGAGAATGTGCATGACTACATATTCTATGTTCTAAAAAATACTACTTTGTCTGACCCAGTTTTTCCTGGCTAAATTCCAATTAATGAATACTTCTATGGCTACACTACAGGGGATGCAATGAATTTAACTTACCTGAGTTACGTGAAGATGGAGGAGCCATTGAGGTTGAGTAACCACCATTTGAATGGTTGTTGTCTCCAAAGTCAAAGATTGGTTTGGGCTTCGGTGTGTATTCCCGCCTTGGTCGAGACTGAGCCTCATTCATCCTGATAAAAAAAAAAAGATCATGAGTTTTTTTTTTCTCCCCCCCTTCATATTTTTAGCTGTCAGAATCAGGACTCAATGTTTAAATTAATTTACATTTGAATATTAAGGTATCACAAATTTAAACTGCTGCAAGTTTTTTTCTTAAAGGGTTTTCAAACAAGTCCTCACAACAGTTTGGGTATTTTCAATTAAAATTGTTTAGGACTCTTTTAAAGATATAATTATGTCATTTAATTGACATTAAATCTTTTAGGTTTGTCTGCCATTCAGTTTAAAAGTGACTAATTTTTTTGCATACTTTGACATTTTTAAATTGATGATACTGTAAATGCATGATTTTCCAGAGAAGTTAGTTTTATTTATTCAACATGAATGGAAAAGTGGTTCACATTTTTACAGATTTTCAGCCTTATCTGGCAGCCCTGAGAACAGATGACGGCATAAATAATCCAGATGCCAGATTTTTTTTGTTTTTTTCTAAAGCCCAAAAGTAGGCCAAGAGAAAGCCGAAACCGGTGGCTTTTCACTACACACATGTTAATTTGTGTAGAAATAACCCCCCCCCCAAAAAATACACAAACACACTAAAACATACTACAAATGATGGATTTGAACATGTTTGAACAGTTTCAATGATTACCATTTTATTTATGTTACTATGAATGTCTTTAGCTGCAATGGGGAAAGTCTTATTACTTTTGCCATTGTGATTTTTCCTGGATTGAACCCAAAACTATTGGGAACAAGAAGGAACACCAACATTTTCAATAAGAAGCACATTTGTCAATTGCTCAAGTTTCAAGACTTCACCTGTCTCTTAGTTTGTCGGAGAGTTCATCCAGCACCTGCACTGCCTCTCTGTGATACTGCAGCTGGGACTCCACCAGAGAGGATAGCTGGCTAACCTGCTCTATCTATGAAGGTGAGAGATACACACATCTGAGTTTATCCAAATAGTCATGTAATGTTTCTGAGTATAAAAACAACTAATAAAGTACACCATATACTTGATTTCATCATGTGTTTCAATTCATTAAGAAATTTAGCAATATGTTCAGCTGGTACAACCATAGCTACTTGAAACCCATAGAGTAAATAAGCAAATAAATTTGACATACAAGCACTCAGACGAAGCACTACACAAACAAAAGATTCTTAGACATTCTATTCCAAGACATTTTCTCGCATGTGCAAAATTCAGAAATCCAGTCTTTACACGGTTACATATAGTATGTGTTTACTCTGTGACAATAGCCTTGCTACCTAAGTGAAATAAGAGTAAAGCAAGCAGTAAAATATTCTGCATTACAAATTGCTGTCCATGTATGGATCACAAGAAACATTATGAAAAGGACTGCAGTCTTATTAAATCCATCCTTCCAGACTCACTCAAGTATTTTGAGACACGATGTGTTTATTTCTGTTAAGACTTTAAAATCACAACTATTGGTCCAAGTAGATTCTTTCTCTGGGATTAAACATCATAAATGTTGGATACCAGCTGCCACAATCCATTTGCACAAAATTTTCCTTTATTCTATCTAACTACTTATCAATGTGTCTAAAGTCTTGATGTAAAGATTTGAGCTCTTGCTTGAAGTTTAAAATGAGTCACTGCAGTTTGAGAATTACATTAAAATAGTATTAAAAAGGTCTTACATCAGTCTCCAGCAGGTTGTACATGCTGGTCTCAGCGACTTCCTTTGACTCATGAAATTTCTCTAGGGCTTGCCGAATTTCCTCTTCAGGGATCTTGCCCTGACGCTTTTTCTTGTAATCATAATCCAAGCGACGACCTTCCAGCTTCTTTAGGTGGTGCTGCGATTAGAACAACAGCGACATTCATTGTCCGTAAACCTCTATTTATGTACATATTGTACACAATTACAAACCTCATCTACTCAGATCAATTTCAGAAAATAACAATTGTGACTGCTATCCCACTTAACAAGGAATCCCTGGTTATAGAGCCAAATACCTGTATCTCTCTGAGGTCCTTATCACAGAGTCCTTGTAATGGATCAATGAAGTTCTGTTTCACATCAATGTCTAGAGAATCTTTCACCTCTGCCATTCTCTTCATGGCTTCTCCAACATCTACTAATGCACCTCCTAAACCAAATGCATACACACAGATTAGAAGCTCAATGTAACCAGCAGATTTACAGCTTGGCATACCAACAAAACATCACAGAAAACCCATTGACAAAACATTAAACGACACAAAATGATCAACCAATGATGTTGCCTTTGTGAGAATTTGAAACACATGAAAGACTGCATCACCTTTTAGTTTCCATTTTTGTAAAAAGGTGACCCAAAAAATAACAGGACATGCACAAACTCAGGATTCTTACCAAAGTTAGTGTCTTCTCCAAGATCTCGCCCATACTTGGTCATACATTCCCCTAGAAGCCCTTCAGCCTGAGGGTAGCCTGGATTCTTCACCTGACCTCGGATCTTGGACATAGTGTTCAACATAGACAGTTTGGCCCTTGATGCTGAGGAGGTATGAGAAAAGACATTAACGCTCATTTTGATGAGGCTGTGATGTTAATATAAGTATGTTTTTCCTCTCACCTGGATTGGGCTGAAGGTACTCCGATGTTTTGGAGATCACATCCACGACAGCTTTACTAGTGACATCTACTTTCTAGAAAAAAATTGAAGTAAAGTACATGCTCTGTTTGAAATCATAAATTAAATTCATTCAAGATTCAAACAGAAGTGGTTTTCAGGTTCACTCTGATGTGTTGCTTTCCAGCTTTAAGATCTTGTATATTGCTGTAAACCATGGAACTCAATTAGACTTAAGACTGAATGTTCGGTGATACACAATATTTCACTGACCATAGTGTGTGTATGTATGATGAGGAGGAAAAAAACAGCAGAAAGCTGTGTGTGTCTGTAAATCTAACAGGGCCTGCAACTCTAGCAAAGGGCATTTTCTTTTTTCTGGACAAAGAGATGGATGTCTATCTTACCCGCTCCAAGTCTCTGAAGTCATCATCTAGTTTTGTTCCTTCTGCACCTCCAACTTTCTCGCTTACCATCTAGTGGCAAAAACAAAAGAGGAAAGAGAATGCAAATCAATTTAATGCAGATCATCGGGTTTGCTCTGTGGCCAAACACTGTGAAAGACACAGTATTGTGAGGTAACATTTGCCCCACATTTATCACAACTGTATACTGAACTCGACCAAATTCATGCTTCAAGCGCTTTGCGTGTTTAAAAATGGGGAGGCTGCCAGCATATTTGTGCTTCAATAAACAGTAGAGATCTCACATCTTAAATAAGGTCAATAATACAGATAACCTTTAGTGTTATGCACACCCTTTCATTTGGATGTGGGGAAAAAACATGTTCCGATACATTCCATAACTTTAGTCAACTTGGTAGGTTTAAAGCTTGTATCCTGTTATTGTTATTGTTCCTGCAATTTCCTTCGGGATTAATAAAGTTGTTCTTATTCTTATTCTTATTCTGTTATGAACCTGTTTTTTAGACAGCAAACCTTTAAAAAATGAGTTCAAGCCAACTTCCTTTAAAAAAAAAAAGTTTACCTTTAGGATTAAGCAAAAGCAGACTGTGATGTAGCCTACATGAGTCAATCCATTGGAAATAAAGGCTTTGCAGGGGAATGTCTCTTGAAACAAGCCCCCCCCCCGCTTAACAGTGTACTTTTAAATGGAATCTTAAATATTTTCATAAAGGCTTCAAGACGGTGGCTGTGCAAACCAAGTTTTTTTTGTTGTTTGCTCATGCAAATGGTTTTGATAAACAAGAGAAGGAAAAAAAAAACATGACTCGGCTCGACCCTTGTCGGGAGCTACAAGATATTTCCTTAGAAGTCTGAGGTCTTCATGTTGTAACGCATATTGTCTCTGCTCTGCGCAAACAACATGACACTGGGGGTCTTGAGGGATTCCCAGGTTAAGATACAGCCCACATCCTCAGCCTTCAGAGCATTTCCATAATCCCTGAAAGAAAACAGACTGATACAAACTGTCGGCCTAAAAATTCATCTGAATCTAATGTGGTGATATAACCTGAAATGCAAGGTTTTGGGGTACATGAAAAGCATTTAATTTATGATTAACTGATCCTAAGATTAGGATCAGTCCTGTAGCACTTTGTTTTACTGAAAAACAAACCAAGAAATATTTATCTTTACTCATACCAGTGTAACATCATTATTTATGCATAAACAGGATTAAAGAAAATTAACCCAAAGCACATCAAGTGACCATTCAGAAACCAAACCAAAAACTGCTGGGCTTTAAAGCTCTTTCTTCACATGGTTTGAGGTGGTTTATTACTTAAACGTAAGTAAAATGATCACTACGACATAGTAAAACATTTTATTTATCTTGCTATATGGCTTCAAGAAGCAGTATGTGAAAGCCATGTTGTAACATTACACTAAAAGAATTGTAGGAAGCAGTTTTGAGTGAGCTGTCAATAGTCTTCAGTTTTTGTTGACACTGTTTAATGTAGCTGCGCCTGTAAAACACTGACAGCTGTTTATTAAACACAAATGTTATTAATCTGTCATCAAGACTTACACTGTTATTATGTAGTGTCACATTGTGTAAAATCAATGAATATTATTCAAATGTGTTAATCAAGGATAATCTCTGCACCAAGCTTGTCTACATCTCATTTCAATTTTATTATTATCTGTGAGGAAGAGGGAACATAATTTGAATTTGCTCTTACCAGTGATACTTGTTAATGGAAAATGGAAAGTCTCAAATAATATCAGCTAATGGGTTTTCATTTATTTCTGGCTGTAGCTGCAATGATTTTGAGAAGGTAATATCTTTGAAACTCAGAGAATGGATTGTGATATTTTACTAGCCAAAAATAATTTAATCTGTAAAATGGTTATTATGTGCCTAGTTTGTGGATGGAAATTACATTTCTTTGGCCTTGAGGACTTGATGGTAATAACTGTTCTAAAGAGCATGTTAATGCAAGCTGTTCAAAATGATTTAGAAATCACACAAGTAAATAAGAAAGAAGACAATCGTAAATTTGACTGTAATTTCAGTGAAAACTCAACTGCTACAGACCAACTCTATTTAAACTCCCTCCATAACAGGATTTATACATTCACAGTTGTTTTTTACATTATTTGATTGTCCCGACAGGATTTTCTACTCTATGAGCAAACTTAAGTTTGAGTCTGACATATTAGGCTGTGGCATTCAGAGGGAATGATGATTTATTTGGAAACAAAGAAGATATAGGAAAGGGAAAAGTGATGTGCAAGCAGCCTGGCACTGATATCTTCTTTAAAAAATAACTTCCTGCCTGCCTCCAGTGCAAAAGACCCAAGCAATGTCAAATCTTATTGGCTCGTATTAGGTTTTGGCGTGAAAAACAGCTGCAATGCAGTCCAATAAAAAGGGAGGGCATACTCTTACACCTCTGGATAAACATCAATCCTTAAGTGACTCGATTTCCCAGTTACATCAGCTTTACTATTCCTCTGCATAGCAGTCAGTCTCAAATGTTTTTTTCTTTTTCTGCACCATACCATCAAATATCTAACTGTGTTCCTGAGAGGAAGTCTGGGCAGAAACTGAATGTCTTTCCTGCTTAGATCAGCAATGGTAGAGAGAAAAATGACTCAAGTCTTTTTTTTTCTTTCACGCACCCCGCCCAGGACAGAGAGCTGAGCCAGATTAAAAACATTCACACCAGGTTCAGATACTTGAGTGTGTGGATTTGGCCATTTCTGTAGAGTGCAGTGACACTTCATATGCCGTGGAAGTTAACGTTCTCCCCCTAGTGACCTAGATATTGTTCTGTCTTGAAAAACACAAAACTGATGCAAGACAGTTGGTAAATAGGTAACTGGGTCTTAAGGGTGTAACTGCTTCAAATAACACTTCCTCTTCTTACCTGTTTTAACTTAAAACACATGGCATTAGAAAGCCAATATAACTATACCTCTTCAAGTCATCTTTTCATTTGTTTTCAGCTGTGCAGCTCACCAAGATAGTTTGAAAAATAGAGTTAATGTTTACCACATGATACACTACTTTTTCAGACCGCTGGGCCGGGCCGTGTAAAGAAAAACAATAAGAGATACTACTATTATACAAACAAGCTGATTTAATTGTGTTACCGTAAAAATGTCCGAATGTCCTTTTAACTTTAACAATAGTAGGGAAACAAACTAAAAACATACATCTACTAATACCGACACTACTCTCTTTTCTATTTGTTTACTTTCGCCACGCAGCAAAAGTGAAAGAAATACTTTTAAAGTTAAGACATACTGCTAGCCGAGCATGCTAGAAGAGGCTAGCCGCTAACGGTACGTGACAGTTGCTAGCAAGGAGAAAAGTTTTGCAAACCTGGCTGGCTTTGTAAAACTGTTTCTTCAAGCCCGCTACAGACATCTTGCACCTCGGCTGTCTTCAATTTCCAATGAAGGCGAAAACAGGTCAAGATATATCTAAAATTAACAATATAACGTTGATTTGTTGGGAAACGGGCCAGTGCGAAAGTGTTTCGGAAGAATCATAGGACTGCACAGGCGTCACTCCAAGTCAGGATACGCCAACTGACCACGTCCACGTCGAGGATGATTCTTCCCACTGTCACAGAACTTTGCCAAATATTGAGAACCCACCGAGGTTAACGATAACACTTTTTGGTATACGGAGAAAACAAACAAACGAAGGTCTACTCCCCGGAACACAAAAAAAATCTGCACAGGCCACTTAGAAGAAATCAGTATCCTGAATTAACGAATAACATGGAGTATTCTCGAGTGAGTACACACTGCCCACTACTGGATATAAGTGACACACACCCCTTTGACTGCCTTATGTCTCCATATGTGGTGCACTGGGAGGAACATTCAAGGCCATCAGGAGGAGTTCCATGTCTCTAATGTTTGTAATTTCTAGGGGGCGGGGGGAACTGATCGAAGTATTCGCTTTGAATTCATCCAGCGCAGAAGTCAGAACTAAATAAAACAATACCCTCAGGAAATATCCAATATATTCCACAATCTCAGTACCTAACCACATTCACTACATCACCCGTTCACATGTCATTCCCTAACGCTGCTGTCTTTCTTAGTCTTGTTGGTCCCAGCCCGCACACATCCTATTGTCACTGTTTATATTGTTGTTCATTCTTGTCACTCTATTTATATTAATGTTTCGTTCTGGTTGTGTATTTTTCACCATCACTGTCCCCTTATGTTGTCCATTATTATCCCTGATGTTGCTGTTGTTGTTGTTGTTGTTGTTATTGTGGCTCCTGTTGCTGTCTATTTATTCATGGATGTCTTGCTATCTTCTATCATCTGTCTTCTATCTCTCTATTTTTGACTTTTTTTTGATATTATAACTGTTATGCTGCTGTGACAAAGGAATTTCTCCTATGGGGATCAGTAAAGTTTATCTTATCTTATCTTATCTTATCTTATCTTATCTTATCTTATCTTATCCTGATCACTTTTTTTGGTCTTTACAAAAAGTAGCTACTGACCATCACTTATAATGCATTAAACATGACGGAACTTCTCTGCTTTTTTTTTTGCTCTTTCAGATGGTTGGAGATGAAGTAAGAGACAACACTGCAATGGTTTAGACAGAGGAGCAATAGAGATTATATTGGTGGGAGGATGCTGAGGTTGAAACTACCAGGCAGATGGCCAAGAGGACATCTGAGGTGGAGCTTGAGGACATGAGGTTAGTTGGGTTGTTAGAAGAGGATGCAGAGAATAGGGTTGGATAGAGGTAGATGATTGAATGTGGTGACCCCTGAAGGGAGCAGCTGAAAGAAAAAAAAAGGAAAAGAATAAGGACAAGAGAGTGCAACAGACCTCAACATCAGCTACAACAGACATAAGCAAACCAATTCAAAACCAATTTACAAACTAAACATTAACTGACAAAAGGAGTGAGAATATTCTTCATAAGCGATGAGAGTCTATCATTAATTTTGCAGTAAGACTCAGCTTCAAAAGTAATTTGCAGAATATTGCAACAAGTATGATTGAATTCCCCGGCAGGGGGCTCAGGGTAAAAAAAAAAACAACAACCTGACATTTAAATTTTCCATTATCTGGCCCATCTTGGGCCAGATATCTGAAACAGAAATTAAACAACAAAGGACTCCACATATCTCGTCATTGTTTATTTTAATGGGCATATTATATCAGTTTTTATTGTGCTTTCAAGTGTAAAATTGTAATTGAATCACTATGCAGTAAGTCACGAGATTTTGACCTTTACATCCTGTGAACTCAATAGGCAGGTTTGGTTTAAAAAGAATAAAACTAGTTTTCTTTCAATAGTAGCGGCATTTTATATAGGTACATTCTATGTAGGTTTCTGAGAAACATTTAGAGGCCTTTTCATCTCACAATGTGCTGCTTTTGATTTGTAGAGCTCAAAGAATTTCTGGAAATGGACATCAAACACATATTAAACAGTAATTTCAGTGTGGATTATCTCCACATCCAGTTCAAACTTCTGACATGATTTATTAAAAAAAGTGTCTTTTTAGAAAAAGAGAATGTTTATTAATCCTTTTATCCAAAACATCTTGTGGAATAATCAAAGTTTCCTTCATCTTTGCCATATGGTTGCAGAAGAATGAACAAGCCTCAAAAAACAAATCTTAAAATGACAGGAATCTCAATTAAAATATGCTGAAATTGGTTGGATTATTTACTCTCAGTCTGGGCTCAGAAAGCGAATTTAAACAAGTTAAACATCTGCAACTGACTCCCTGAATCCCAATTTGGGAAACTTGCCTCCTGCCACCATGAGGGGGCAATCATGCACTACATCTGTCCAACACAGTGGCCATCGCTTTAAAACTGTAAAAGGTAAAGTAAGCCATTTTGTTTTTCTTTACTTTAGTATTAGCTTTACTTTATTACGTTTTCAATTTAAGCAGACCAGAGTAGATGTGCTATTCTATGTGCGAAAAGTATTTCCCCAATCCCAGTGCTTTTTATCCATTTATTTTGTTTGTCTACATTTGTCAAGATTTCAGGTTATGAAATTAATTTAAGAATTAGAAAAGATGAATCCAAGAACACACAATAAGCAGGTTTTGAATCATGATGATATCATTTAAAGGGGGGAGAACAGTACCCAAGCCATAAATTAAACTGACAACCAATTTTAACTGAAAAATGTGTTTCATTCATGGGGCAGACCCGAGAATGCACACTTCCAGACCAGGCCTTTATTTTGAACATTTCTTACTGTCTGGGAGTGTGTGATAGGCTGAAAGGTCTCCAGAAGCCGCACATGATGTTTCAAACTTGAGAAAAAAATGTGACAAGAAATCATTGAAATCTATCTTGTTCTTCTCCTCCTTTCGGCTTTTCTCTTCAGGGGTCGCCACAGCATCCTACTCTCTCACACCAACTACCTTCATATCCTCTCTCACTACATCTACAAATCTTCTCTTTGGTCTTCTTCTAGACCTCCTGCGTGGCAGCTCCAATTCCAGCATTCGTCTACCAATATATTCACCATCCCTCCTTTGTACATGACAGAACCATCTCAGTCTGGCTTCTCTGACCTTCTCTCCAAATATTGAACATGTGCTGCTCCTCTGATAGATTCATTCCTGATCCTATCCATCCTGGTCACTCCCAAAGAGAACCTTAGCATCTTCATCTCTGCGACCTCCAGCTCTGCCTTCTGTCTTTTCGTCATTGTAACTGTTTCTAGGCCATGCAGCATTGCTGGTCTCACCACTGTCTTGTACACCTTTCCTTTCATTCTGGCTGGTAGTCTTCTATCGCATAGTACCCCTGACACTTTTCTCCATCCATTCCAACCTGCTTGAACCCATCTCTTCACCTCTTTTCCACATTCTCTGCTGGTCTGGACTATTGACCCCAAGTACCTGAAATCCTCCAACTTCTTGATCTCCACTCCCTGTAGCCTCACTGTTTCACCTGGGTTCCTCTCATTCACACACATATACTCTGTCTTGCTGCAACTAACCTTCATTCCTCTCCTTTCCAGCGCATACCTCCACCTCTAGAGTTTCCTCAACCTTATCTCTGCTGTCACTACAAATCACAATGTCATCTGCAAACATCATGGTCCATGGAGATTTCTGTCCATAGACCTCATCTATCAGCCTGTCCATCACCACTGCAAACAAGAAGGGGCTCAGACCTGATCCCTGATGGAGTCCCACCTTCACCTTGAACTTCACTATCTCTCTGAAAATAATTACAAAGCCATTGCAATGACTCTGGACTTCTGGGAACCACAGTTATAACCATTATCTTGAAATGAAGAACAGGGGTAAACCGGTTAGGACTGGCCCCCTACTAACATCCCTCAAATAGTAACATTGACACCTCCTCGATGGGCACAAAAGAACTTAGTCGAATGTCTAGAGAAACACAGGCTTGTCTTGTCTCAGTTTAGGTCTGCTTTGATGGTACTAAAGACACTGGGAATAATGACATCCTGGGACAGTTGAAAAGTACAAACCACCAGTGACTGTTAAATCACAGGCTCATCTCCAGTTTGTTGAAACAAAAAAAAGGGATATTTTGTGAACCAGTGATTCAAAAGTAGAAGGGGCAAAAATTCCCATTACATGTGGTGTAAAACTACAGCCTCTCATCATAGCAAGTTAAACCCGGTGCTGCTTCAGGATCCCAGATTCTGCTCATTACTAGAAAATCCCCAAGCAGAGTGCCTACCCCTTAGTTGCTGACCTCCTAAAACAAACTTTGGCCGTAGAAAGGCCACCCTATTCATCAACAAAAATATGGTATCCACGATGACGTCTTTCGTGTGGATACCTCATATATTTGGATCACTGACACAGTCTCACTCCGAGTTTTTGCAGCACTGTAAGTGGTAATCACAATTACATGACAATTGAAAACTCACATGAAACGAGCCCCACAGTGATGTCAAGTTTGTTGTAAAAATTTTCAAAGTTTGTTGTCAAGCATTCAACTTTGGCTTATCATTTTCACCCATATATTCCAAATTCCATTCCATAAATGTTAATTTTTTTCTATCCACGCCAAAAATAATGTATTTTTGCTTTTGTTTGTCTTTAGCAACCGCATTTATCTAGAGGGATATAAAAATATAAAATGAAGGCACAACATGAGGTTTTAATTGCAAAAAGACTTTTATTACATTCTTAAATCCACATATTGTATCACCATTGTGCAATAACACTTAACTGTGTTAATAACCTCTTGGGCTTTTATATCCATCACATATCATAAATTATTTCTTAATAAAATCTATATTGATTCCATAATAATCTTAAAATAGCATGAAAATATCATAAACAGAGGGATCATGACAAAAGAGAAACCTTAAAGGGAGACATCTTTAAAAACGTTCTTTAAAAAAAAATAGAATTACATCTCTCCAAGACAAAAGGACACTAAACTGACAAGGAAAAAAAAAACAGAACAAAAAAAAATAAACAAATGGAAAAAAAAACAACAGTACATATCTGGATAAAAATTAAGAACCAAAAGATCACAACAAAACCAACACAATATTCAGCGATTATATTTCATTCTGTATTTTCATTACTACTTTTTTTTTAATTATTTACTTTTTTTTTTTCAATATCCTATTTAGTCTATGACTCAAACTCAAAAGTCGTTTAATTATGATATTAGACAGGGTAAAATCTTTGATACTTCTGTAATCAGACATTCACAAGAACATTAACTGTACACAGTGATCAAGGTTTTAAGGTCTTCTACAGTTTGTCGGTGCAAGGTGTCTTGCTAGCTAGACTAACTGCAGACACTGTAGGACAGAGAGCCCAGCTATCACCCTGAGTAGCCAAGTAGGGACTTGAGTGCAGAGCTTATGAACTGTCCCTTTCGACAGCTTGTGATCCTGCAAAAGTCTGAAGTGGACGACTGAAAATAATTTCTGCTAAACATTTTAGGATTCAGGAAACTAAATATTGCACCTTATTACAATCTGTAAGTGTCGTCTGACAGTCAGAGATGAAGATGCTAAGGTTCTCTTTGGGAGTGACAAGGATGGCTAGGATTAAGAATGAGTCTCAGATGAACAGCACAAGTTAGATAGTTTGGAGAGAAGGTCAGAGAAGTGGGAATGGTTGGGTCATGTACAGAGGAGGGATAGTGAATATATTGGTAGACGAATGCTGGAATTGGAGCTGCCAGGCAGGAGGTCTAGTGGGAAGACCAAGGAGAAGATTTATGGACGTAGTGAGAGAGGATATGAAGGTAGTTGGTGTGAGAGGAGGATACAGAGAATAAGGTTAGGTGGAGAAGGTTGATTTGCTGTGGTGACCCCTTAAGGGAAAAGCCGAAAGGAGAAGTGTCGTCTGGCAGTGTCAACTTGCACATGACCAGTCAATTAGGCTGAATATTTGGTACATTTTACTCACCATTTACAACCATTATCTGTTGTGCTGTGAGGCTAATTGTATACTTGCGCTTGGAGTGCTTATGAAAATGCTAACTGACATGTCAGAACTAAAGACCCAACACATTGAGAGTAATGGGAAAGACATTATTGCACAATCCCACCATGCCACTAAGTACCCAGATGAGGGGACACCCCTTCACACTATGCTAGATATACACTGTCCCTGCAGTGCAATACAATTCTAACTGAACCTTTAACTCAAAATGTCAGACATCTGTCATGTGATTGTCTTTTTAACTTAAAACCAAAATGATCAGAACACATCTTTTGCTGTCGCTTCTTCAGAATACCGGAAGAATGATAATGTTTTACAGAAATCTATTATTTAAAGGCCTCATGTGGGTACACTCTTGTGTCACCAGAGACCTTGTTCAGACAGACCTAAATCTCTGCAGGCATTTCTGAATTGCTCTACAATGACAGTCAGAGGATGTCCTCCAAGTACAAGTACATCCAGTATCTCCATCTGCTTTTGTCATCTGTCTATGTACTAGGAGACAGTTATGTCATCATTTTGCATCAAGTTTCACCAGTACTCAGTTCCATTTTTAAAGACGATCTCGAGCATGAATACTGACATACTAACTCAGGGGGGTAGCTGATGGCTCCAGTAACCCTTTACTATGTCATTTAGTGTTTAAAAAGGGTGAGGTAGTATGGGAGTGGGAAATAAGGAATCAAAGGTTCAATTCTGTAATTAAAATACCTTGGCTGTCTTTGACAGGAGGATTCATCTAGCCAACAATCAGTAAGAGTTGCTGGAGACGGTAAATCCTCTTGAACTGATGTATAATGAGCTTAACCAACACCACGACTCCTCTATCATCAGGTGAGCAGGAGGAATTTATGTTGACTGTCACATTTCAACATCAAACTCATCTTTTTTTCTGCAAAACTCGTTCAAACCCATAGGTTGACAAGGTACTGGATGTTTGGGCAGTTGTACTCATCTGATGAGTGAAAGTGTGACAGTCACTTGTGAGACTACGTGGGAATTTAGAAGTCCATGGTGGCTGCCTTCCCAGTTCCTTGTTCATACAGGTAATCCTCATTTGGATGGAGAGTGTGGCATTTTCAATTGGTTTAATAGGGGTTTTGCTGGTGGCTATTTTAGCTTGAACCAGTAAAACTGTGCACCAGCAGTACGTTTTTGGAAGTCCAACTTGGACTCTTAAGTGCTAATTAACTGCAATTTGCTTTGAGCAACAGCAACTTCCCATCCCAGAGCTCCAAAGAATGAGCAGGTAGTCATTTTTGAAGAGCTTCTATGAATTCACAACAGCTCCCACCTTTCAGGATTATATATGAGATTTATACACGCATGTAAAGGAAAAATATTTCACAACTCCCCTGTGACTCTTCATTCACTTCTCTAAGTGGCATCTGAATAGGGAAAGGGGATTAGGATTGAGGTAATTGATTGTATTTAAAAAGAGCCCACTTAAGTCAGTGTCTAAGGGTGTGCTAATAAAAATACCTCTAAAAGATAATAAGTGCTATGTATCATTCTGTGTGTGCAAGCCTGGGCTTGTAAGTGCATGATGGCAGACACTCTGGATGAATGCCCACAATGTGCACAATTTGAGAAGAGACAAAAACAAAAAACAAAAAAAAAACAAAAACTAAAAAGACAAAAAAAAAACAAAAAAAAACAGTTTCTTTGTGAATTTGATCATGGTCCCTTTCAACAGTTTGATCAAAAGTTATAAAACTGAAAATAATGGGCATTACTATGATACCAAATGCAACAAAATATTATTACTAGAATGACACCTTAAACAGGCATGATTACAAATCTCCAAAAAGTGGGAAAGGGCTTTAAGTATGTACATTCTCTATCAGGCCTAGGGCTGTGCTGATCGGTTAAAGGTAGCAGGGGTACATTCAACAATAGCTTACAGGAACTGTGAGAACTGTGAAACTTAAATTTGTAGTAGAAATGACAGGTTAAAGTCATCTCATGAAAGCATACTGAAAAGGGTACAAATTATGTCGGCTACTTTTCAATGACTTCTTCGGACTCCCTAACAAGCAAGGTAACATTGTGAGTAGCCAGTTCCTGCCATGTTACATTGAAGTTGAATGGACTGGCTTGCAGGACAGTGTAAGCTACTCCACGGGGTTGGGAGCTCAGGTGAGAGGAGTGTGTCCTAAAGTGTAGCGTGCAGGATTGTCATTGAGCTGCTGGTTGATTTGCCTCAACTGGTTGCCACAATTATTTCATCTTCCTCCCCCTACATCTTAGCGTTATCACTGTATTTAGTCGCATGATTCTAGCCCTCTGTGGAGTCTGGGAAGGTGATTTCACTGCCAAACACCTCCCTGTACAGAGGAGGGAAAGTGTATGCCGTCTCAGGATGGACCAGACGAAAAAACTCCAGTTTGTCAAGGTGAAGCTTGCAAATGGACTTAATTATGGGAAGCTTTGACACCATCTAGTGGAGAAACACAGAAGAGTAGTGTGTAAAATATCAAATCTTAAAATTAGGTTGACCAAAAATAAAACCATACCCATTATATTCCAAAATGCTGGTTTTACCTTTGCTAGTTTTTCATCAGATGCGCCACCTTTTTGTAGGCAGCGTTGGAGAGCTACATAGACCTTCTCTTGCATCTTTTGTATCTTCTGAACGTCTGTGAGCCATGGGCGGTCTGAGGGTAGAATGGTGCCAGGTTTGTGTCATGAAAAGCTTAGAGTAATGTGAAAAATTATGCTTAACTGTGTAAGATCACTTTAAGGTCATATCATGCGCTCAATAATAGAATAAATAACAAATACAAAACAATATGATTTCTTTAATTGTGCATAGAAATGAAATTCTAATGCCTGATCTAGGTTATTTTTGACACAAATAATATATAGTAAAAATAGTTCAAAACCCACTGATTAAACATCCTTAACTAGCGGACCTTAAAAAGTAAATTAAATCGAAGGTGAGAATAGACAGATAGCATTGCTTGGATAGCACTGGGCAAAAAGTATTTGAATTTTCAAAAATGGTCTTCAGTCTTAATCAATCCATCTTTTTGCATCCTCCATACCTAGTTACAGGACTGGGTGTGCATGTGACGTGAGCCAATAGAGTGCAGCTCCCTGTCTCTTTGCTTTTGTGTATGATACTACATTAAAAACTGCACCCACATTTTACTGGTCCAGTCGATTGCAAGTGATTGAAAGTGACTGTCTTCTAACTGTAAACTCTTAAAATATTTCACTTCAATCAAAGCCTCTCTTAAATGGGGACTCTAAAATAATTGAAATTCAATCTTTAAACCTGCCACAAAGGTTTTAACTGCAACATGTAATTACAACCTGTATTGCTTTAGTGTAAGCTGCACCATATTGGCAGCTGTGAGTTAATAGACAGAATGCATGGCTTGAATAGTCCATCAGAGGTTAATTACTACTTTGTCAGTATAAGTCTCTTTAGCTGAGACAATTTCATATCACAAAATATGATCTCACCTGGTGAGAGCAGCACAGCAGCACTAAAGAGAGCCATCTCTTCCTCAGACATCTGTATACGACTCATGCTTTTAGCTAAGTCAAACACCGCTGTCACAAGGTCATCGCAGCCTGGGGAAAGACACATGAAGGAAAGGGGAAACCGATGAGCCACTGACACAAAATTGAAAGAGGAGCGAGCGACACACTCACTCACTCACTCACTCACTCACTCACTCACTCACTCACTCACTCACTCACTCACTCACTCACTCACTCACTCACTCACTCACTCACTCACTCACTCACTCACTCACTCACTCACTCACTCACTCACTCACTCACTCACTCACTCACTCACTCACTCACTCACTCACTCACTCACTCACCAAGTGCTTTAAAAAAGTGAGCAGGGGCAAATCTTCCATCGAAAAGCAATGTATTATTGATGGGGTTATAGGCCCGACACATACGAATCAAAAGAACATCCATGCAGCCTGTGGAGACAGAATCACAGAGAAAGCTTAGATATTCATATTTATTCTTTAATGGGTAGAATATCAAATTAGGACAAAAAGGAAAGTCAGGATACTATCAAAATAATACATAAAGACACAAAACAATGCTGCAATGTGACTAGAAACAGAGAGGATAGTCATCTAATACAGAAAATAATATTTCATCGTAGTGACATTACAAACAAATTTTCTCATTTGTAGACTGTAATCCTTTTTTCTCTACTACCATTCTTCACACTGCCATTAAGTAAAAAAACAAAACAAAACCAAAAATGAAAAAACCCAAAACAATAATAGAAGAAAAAAACATGTCTGAGTTTACTTATTTTCACACCAAGTTAATTAACTCAGGATTAAACCCAAGAATTACTCATGATTAGGTTCCCTGTCAAACTTGTTTGTGCTTTTGTTTTTAATTTTAAAGAAGGGAAATACTGTATTGATTATTTTTCTGTTTTGCCTGCAACCACAAACATGACACATCAAGTGTCTAAGGAAGTATATCATATGAAAGACTTATAATTTGTGTGATGAACAAAGAAATGCTGCAAAAACACATCTGTGTTATCAGAACAAGTAAGCCGTTCTTGAGAGTCACAATACCAATGCACATTTTCAAGTCACTTTGAATGCATGTGATATTGAACTCTGAAGTCAACTGCCACGCTAGGGCAATATAAAGTGCACGCGTTTTTATTTGACAACAGGATCAGTGCCACAACTTAAGTTTGCAAAGTAATAAAGATAAAGACACAGCAGGGTAGCAGTCTAAGTGGATACATAACCTCTGACTGTGATGTGACTAAACAAACTTGCTTGCTGCTGTTTTTACTAAAAGCATCCACCAACCTGCTTTGAGGAGGATAATCTGATCATTCTGACAGAGGTCCATGAAGCCAGAGATGCGCTTGGCAAACTCTACCACATACTGGATTGCATTTGTGATATGAATAGCACACTGCTGCCACATCACTTCAGCTGACTGAAAGAAACAGCAAAGAAGTTTTTGTTTTTAAATGAAAATTGCATAACAAGATAAGTAACAGTTAGCTGTGTTCAGAGCTTCAGTGTTCATGAAAACGTCATTGACTGTTTGGCTGCATGATTTGGTTTCCATTGAAAATGTTCTGATATATATAAAGTTAACTAGACTGCTGCTGTGATTCAATCTTGAGTAGTGACAGGACATTTGTGACAAAAATGTGCATATTTACTCTTATTATTGAACACATGCAAACGCTGGTAAAGTCATTGCTGGGAAATATGTCAAAATTTGTTTGTGTGCAAAGTTAAAAAGTGAAAACACATCTGGGTGAACTTTGTACAAAATAACAAGGCTTTAAGTGATAAGAAACAGTTTTATATGACTGCTAATGTTCTTACATCAACATGACCTGAGGAAAGCAGATAATAATACTGCTCATTTAAGCTGATGTCTAACTTCCTTAAAGTTGGTGGATCATATAAAACTGAAAGAGGAATATGGTCGAACGACAAAATAATGGTAATATAGCTTAAAACTGGCAGACATACCTTGGTCTGGTATGACCGTGTTTCTTCAGGGCTGTATAAGGTCCAAGCCATTCTCTTCAGCTCTTCTGAATTGTACTGGCTTGTTTCAATATGGGACTTCACAACACTCTGGGTTATGTGTTCTAAGTAGAAAAAAGGAATGTATAATTTTATTTAGGCACCAGCATTAATATCTTATTCTACATAGTTTTAAAAATACTTCAGCAAACACATACTGTGTTATTATACTGACCTAGTTCAAGCAAGGAGCAACCCTCAGGCAGTGGGTTGAGGATGGCGTGTGAGAAAAGTCCAGAGTCATGCAACAGCTGGTACTCCTGCTTGATGCTATGGTTGCCATCTACAAAGTCCAAGTTAGTTTGTTCAGGGGAGCTCTGAGAGGAGGAACTGCTACCAGCACTGCCGGCCAGCATGTCCAGGTTGCCATAGTCACCACCTGCATCCTCTGGGGTGAGTGGCAGGTCAAAGAGCAGGCTTTCTGGCAGTGAGGTAAAGTCATCTAGGTCACTGAGCGTGGTGCTTGATACTCTTCTGTAGGTACGGTTGTGGTCAGCCATGTCACTGTTCTCCTCCCGGGCACCGACCCCTGCACAGTCCTGGGACTGCTGGTGTTTCTGGACCTCTGCATACAGACTGTCACGCTGCTTTTTTGACATACGGCCAAACTTCACAGCTATAGAAGGAGGGAACAAAATATATTACACATGACACATTTAACATTCACAGTGATATGGTCCAATAAGGGCTGCATTACTTATTCATCATGATAGCCCAAAAATTGGAAGTGGAAACTTCATGTTAATTAAATATAGATTGAGTGGCTGAACTCACCATCACGGCTCATGCCTAGAGCAAGACACTTTTGCAGCCTGCAGTGCTGGCACCGATTACGATTGGTCCGATCAATCAGACAGTTCCTCTGACGTGAGCAGGAGTACATAGCATTGTTCTGCTGGCTACGTCGAAAGAAACCCTATATAGTTTTTACACATACACGCACACGCGCGCACACACACACACACACACACAAACACAAACACAAAATAATGTATAATGTTATGATCTAGATACATGTTGGCTGAAATAGATCCTAAATAAAAATCTAAATAAAAATGAGCCCAAGAATAATGGCATTTCAGGCAGTGACACGTTGAAGCTGCTGAGTTTTATTAAATATCTCTACACAGCGTCTCAGTAAGGAAATTATCAGCCTACCTTGCAACCTTCACAGGTGATGACACCATAGTGAATCCCTGAGGATTTGTCCCCGCAGATTTTACAGGGAATTACTTCTATTTGGGCTGGAAAAAGCAAAAAGGATACAGAAAGTTACAAGACCATAAAATAAAATACCATAAATATACCATTTTGAAAGATAAGTCAGTAAAACTGAAGAAAAACTATGTCTTGTGGAAAAAGAATCAGGCATATACTGTAACATGATGAAAGTTAACTGCAAAATGTATATTTTTCTCCTAGAGCTCATCATATCAAAGTAAGAGTTGCAGTTTATTAACATCAACTAATACAATTGTAATTGATATGAAAAAGGTCAAATGTATCACACAAGTCTAGAAAATCTGCTCATTCTTTATTAGTATGTAATGCATGGGAGTTTTAATAACCTTAATTAGAATATGAAACATCTGCATAAATAGTATTCAATTTGTCTGAGTACAAAATTTTTATGGGGAAAAAAAAACACACATACATACATACGTACGTACGTACGTACGTACGTACACACGCGCGCGCACACACACACACACACACACACACACACACACACACACACACACACACACACACACACACACACACACACACACACACACACACACACACACACACACACACACACACACACACACACACACACACACACACACGTATGTGATTGTTCCAAGACAGGAACCACTGACAATGTCTTTAAAAGTAACAATAAATAAATAAATAATAGCAATAATAATAAATATCAAAAATACTAAGAGGGCAAATAAGGTTGGTGATTCTGAGCTAGGTGGATGAAACAAGCTTGACTTGAATAAAATAATAGATGCCAACTGTCATCACTTACAGCAAGCCCAATGTCATCGCTAATACTTGTAAATAAACACACCCATCACCTGAAAGAATCAGGAATCTTGTTATTCCGGCCTGTGAGTCAGATATTCTGAACAAGACATTAAAGTGTTGAAAGACAAAAGTGCGAATGATGTTTGTAACTCTTAAAATGACAATACAAGCTCTATGTGGTAATGTGCACTGTCAGAAAAGTAGAGAGCTATTGGCAAACCATGCCCTGTGAGCTGAACAAAGAAAACAGCATATACATTATATACCTAGTGTTCGCAGAGGAAGCCTGAGCCTTCTTACCAAGGAACAGGCTGTTCTTTTCATTATGTTGTTTATCTAAGTAACTGGGCCTCCTCAAGCCCAGAATAGCAGGTCAATTGCATTAGCGGAGGCCCAAGGTTATAAAGTTTCACGGCTCTCTCACTCTGTTGCTCCTCCTTCGAGATGAACCAAATACTGGAAGCTAGACAAAGGAAAAATGCAGCTGTGCTAAACTTCCTTTTGAAGCTCAAATGGTAAACCTCTACACTACTCGATAAAAGTGTTCTGGTTCAACCTGGGTGCAGGGTTTGATTGGATTTGTACCGTTTCAGAAAGTCATTCAAATACTTTTGCTGGGTTAAACTGGCAGCCTCTGAGTTGAAGTGATTGCTTTAAACAACATTCACATCTCCTCAGAAAATAGACATTTTATAACAGGTCTTTGATAAACTACTTACAAACAACCAATCACATTAGCCCGTCTGTGTGGGGAGAGACCTGCGTCACACACTGAGAGGCAAAGCGAAAAAAAAAAGGTCAGTGGCTGTAAAAGCACAATTTGAACCATTTTTTTCCTTTACAGTGCATTTCTGCACAGTGCAGGTGTCATATTTGAGTGTCTCGGGTAGGTAGAATTCCAGTTGGTCAGTGCCACGCAACCAAAGGTTATAAATAAATAAAGAGCAACGGAAAAAATCCCTTTCTCCATAGCTCCCTTTATCGCTCCCCACAGAGCCTCCCCCTCCCGCCAGCCTCTTATATAACTGCAGTCTGGCTGCATTCCATGAACACACTCATTCAAAGTTGGTTGTCTTGGCAACCCTGTGAGAACCTCCCTTATTCACGCTTATTGGCTGCTGAGCTGGTGACTTTGCCTATGACTTGCTGTCTCACTTGCCAGTCAGCTGAGCAGTACAGTCGGGCACAGTGAGCAGAAGCTGCTCCACTGACACAGTTTCCCACTCAGCAGTGAGAATGGCACTTATGAGGGCAGCTTGGCATGGAACCTCATCTGGTTTGATGCAGTTTTAAGGTGGAGTCAGATTGGATTCAGATTCAAAATAAATGAGGGTGGAAGCTAGAAGGGTGAGGCCCTTGACTGATTTCCAAGGAAAATAATGTGAGGGTGATTATTGAAAGACAGATGACAAGTTCAAACTGGCAATGTCTGAACAGAACCAGCACTTGTTTTCAAACTTGTGAAACATCTGGTATTATTAAAGCATACAGTTAACTCCAGCAGTGAGAACAGATGTAGCTAACAGTAGCCCCCAACTTGTTGCAACGCGACAAGTATTTGAGTGAAATTTCAGCTGTGTCTAACCTCCACCATAAATCTATTTTTACTCGAGTGCAACATACTAGCCAGATATCAGTCCTGCCTTCTGCTATATTGGCAATAGATGTTGCACAAATAACAGTTACTTAAGTCCCCATGTAAATAATAGAGTGAAAGGAAGTGATTACACTGGTCTCATGTCCATGAACCAATTTAAACTCTGATCCCATTACTTTATTTGCTATATTCAGCACAAACATGTGTTTAAACAATGTTTCCTTTATTCACATAATTAATTGAAAGCATTGAAAGCACGGTGAGTGAAACTTCGCTACAAGACAGAAAAGGGGATTTTTTTGTCTTTGTTTAAATGCTACATGAATAGCAAGTTTACATTATACAGTTAAACCCTAGCTTTAATGTACGTAAAATACGTTATATGATGATAAGGGAACTAACAGTACACATCCTTTAGGTAGTTATTTGTGAGGGGACTGAATAGTTTTCTCTGTGTTGGTTAGTTGCAGAGTTGGTATCGCAGTCTCAGCATTTTATTTAAATAGTGCACTAAACTCTTGCGCAGGCAGACTTTGCTCTCTCATCCCAGCTAATCAAACAGTCCAAAGTCCTATTTACCTACACTTCACATTTACCTGAGATACTGTATACGTAACCTATATTCAAAGGGGTTTCTGGGGCTGGTAAGAGGAGAACAGCATTTATGGTCCACTGTTATGAACTTACTTTTTACAATAAATAAAATCCCTCACAATGCCCTCCTTTGTCAGCATGTCTCTTAACAGTTTCAAGACAGACTGATGTAATTACACTTGTGATCTTCACAGTATGAGCACTATAATGACTGTTCTCTTCCCCACTAACTGACCAACGTGCAGTTCAGATAATATGGCTTGACACCCTGAACTCTTTAAAAATGTACCGCCCTTATAGGTAATTACTCAGCACGTAGTGGAAAGTAAAGCTATACAACGGATTCATTGCAGAGGCCCATGGCATGTTGGTCTCGCAAATCAAGCCAATGCTAATGTTTTACAGTGACTCTGCAAGAATTAATGGATTTTTGAAAAAGTTACTGCAAAAACGGAGATCTGATGGACAAAGTCACGACTAGAAAACTGCAGGACTAAAGGCTAGCAACGTCACAGTAGTAGATGGTGTTCTACTGAACTAATGCAGACTGTGAAAATTAGGAGTAATAAATATGTGACACATTCCAAAAATGCATTGTTACAAATGTATTTCCTCTTTTTTGTCACTGTACCTTTAAGTGCATAAACAGCAAGCACAGTCTAAAAAGGGTATATTAATTTTCACTCATCAAAAATTAAGAAAGTTAAAAGAATGGAATTGTTTTCAACAGTTGGATAGTGGAACATGTTGGCTTACTCGCCAATTTCAATTATTATCTCACTATAAACAATAATAAAGTACAAGTAGCTTGATAAAAAATATCTCAAATAATTGTCTTTTTACAAGGTTGTCTTTTCGGCATACTGTTTGCGCTTTTCCCACTTGTCCTGAAAAACACTACGCAAAGGCTCACACTCTATGCTTCTTAATCCCAGCATTGATGAGACAAGATAAACTTGAGTTCACTTGATCATGCGGTTTATGCTGGTCAAAGCTCAATCCCAAGTGGGCCTCTGCAACACAAGCAAATCAAGACTGAGGAATTTGGTTCACAGCATGTAATTTAGCATGCTTTTCCAAGCCACAGAAACAAATTTAAGACAGTGCAGTTGCCTTGTATTGACTGATTATTTAGTAGTCCCTTATCCCTCTGACTACTTGAAAATATAGATAAGGCCAATCAAAGACGCTGCTATCAGATAAGCTTCCAAACACATACTTAAGAGCAAAATGATCTTTTTGTTTGATCAGTTTGTGTATTACTGTGATTGAAAACATATTGCCAATTACTTGACATGCATTAAATGCATGTCTGCAAACAGGAACACAACAGTTTGGCCCTCTTGCTGACAAGGGGCCTGGGGGAAGAGTTACAGCTTTAGGTAAGTGGAATGGAATCTTAGCACGCAGCTGACAGAGAAAAAGGGCACCTTGACACATACTGTAACTCGCTGTGAACTTCTCCAAGGCTGCACTTTCAACAGATAGTGGATTTGGCTGGCACTTAGAACAGCTTGCACTTAGAGAGCAATAAGAGTTGCACAGCTTCTTTTTTGATCATCTTCAGAGGCACTGCCGAACATGTTTATTTCATTGTGTTGCGTCATATCATCCTAGTCTGCTCCTGTGACAACAATATGGTCTATAAATACATTATCAGTCCATCTTTCAAGTAGATGGATTGATAGCCTATAAAGGAAACCCAACAGCTTGTCAGGTTCTCACCCACTTGTGTTTTTTTGCTAAAAAAATACTTGCTGTTGCCAACTTGCTGTACACCTCTTTATATATATTTTACATATCAATGGTACAGGGTGATGTTTTTACAAATCAAAATGCTAAGCAGTACTAGACAAGAGTGACATTTGTCTTCTTGTTGATGTAAGCAACCTTAGCTGAAAGAGGAAACTGAGCTTAACTGAACCCTGCTGTGCTTCACGGTTAAATGTGAGCTTGCTGTGCCCATATCCTGCTTGTAACAGCAGCGGATTACACGGACAACAATAATATGAAGGAAAAAAAAAGGATAGCAAGATGTGGTAATATGACTTGAATATAAAGCTAGTTCAGCTTGTATCTTTTTTCGTTTGAATATGAATGTATTTTGAAAAGAGCACCGAACTTGGATCCTTACATACACTTTGGTGATAGCGTCTCCTAAAACTTAGATTACCAACAACTGATGAACAATGTAGATGAGAGAGACCCCCAACACGCACACACACACTTACAGTAATACTCAACGACAGAACTAGGTCAATGGAGCACACTCCCCCCCCACACACAGTCCACCATGCCACTGATAACAAAAACAAACTGGCAGGTGAACTGAAACATTTCCTAACATATTCTACTAACCATCGACAAGTGTGACCAAAATAGAAGAAAAAAGATAAAGGGGGCAAGTAAAACAGTCATTTTTACACAAGTACTGGATCACACATATAATATCAAATAGCCATAAAATAAACCTCAGCCCTGTCAGAATCGGATTCACTGCTTTTTATTCTGCACTAACGTAGCCGGCTTATGGGCTTTCTCGCCGCTTGACAGCCCCTGATTCCCCTGACTCCCCTCCACACCCTCCCCTTCTCTCTCTTACATAACCGGAGTCGCTCACCGGCGAAATACAGCAACTACAGCTGCGCAGCATTCCTCCTTCCACCTGCAGCACAGGGTCCAAAAAAGAAACGCCAGTTTCGACAAAGAGCCCCAAGCAGGACAACAACCAAGGACAACCTGTGCTTCCAGGGTTTGTCCCCGTGTTCAAATAAAGGCATGGTAGAACTAGCTTCGAGTTGTTTTTCCACAAATAACACGTCAGCCTCGATGAGTTACTTTTCAGAAGTTATATGAAGTAGTTTACTGTTTAGCGCCCCCCGTGACGCAGGCCGTGTTTTGCTAGCCGGTGTACGAGGAAGTCTTCGAGTTACCGCCAACCAAGTTTACCGTCCTGCAAACTTTGCCCCGTTGTGGCAAAGAAACAGCCCGGGAGACAGACTTTACATTGCAATATGGTCCAAATTACCCACCTCTCATGTCGAAGCTCAACCGGCTCTCCGAGTCATAAAAGTTGTGCTGGAAAATAAGCCAGGGAGACGTAAAAGCGACGCGCTGGATGTCGCTCCGAATCTGAGCAGCTGGGAACTGTCACAGCAGCAAATCCTCATGGATTGTCTGCCGAGCGTTCGCGCGCCGCGGCTACAAAACAAATCGACGACCGTACCAGGAGACGGTAGAAGAAGAAGAAGTAGAAAAGCGTCTACTCCGTGAATTCACCGTGCTCACGATAGTTTCGCCAAAAAAATGACAAACTGTTGGTGGCGGGTGTTCGGGGGTTGCTCGTCGGTTTCCCAGCCTTCCCTGCTCCGTGGCTCGCGGTAACCTACTTTCGGCGCGTGGACTACACATGATCCTCACCCAGCGGACCGCCCGCCTCGTGCTCTGTGAGTTGACGCACGCACGCGCGCGCGCGCTCGCACCCCCTCCCCGCGTGCGTGAGAAAGTGTGGCAGTGTGTCAGTTCACACCGTCGGTCACGCAGCGTGGGAATCTTCGACCACTGGGGAAAAGACGGATTTCCAGGCGAAGTGTTTTCCTTAAATAACTGCAGTACATCGTCGACAAGGATGCAACTCGGGTTTTTTTTTTAAACCAAGCAAACCATATTTTGGCAAAAAACAAAACAAAACAACAACATATTTTAATTCCTCTTCCTTCAGCCGAAGGGAATATTCAAATCTTTGTACTTTTTAAGACCTTAAAACACTTTATAGCCTTGACTTTGACACTTTATAGTTTTATTTGTTTTCTTATTCTCCCTCCTTCGTACTATTATTTATTATTGTTGTGTTTTACTAGAAACTCTGGCAGAACAATTTCCATCGGGATAAACAAAGTTGTTCTTATTCTTATTCTTATTTTAGATTATAAATTCAGTGAGAACAGATTACTGTTTTTTTTTTAAATGGTGTACTTGGATGAGAATTATTGAACACAAATAGCAAGCAGGCACTGACTATACATATAAATGTCTTAATCCAGTGATCTGCAAACAGTAGCTAAGAGGACACACTTTGTTGTTTGATTTATGATTCCTGCCAACTGAATCAAACACCTTTTTAAAATTCATTTTACAAACCTTTATGAGACCAAGCCTGGCATGTATTATTTGGCTCTTTTTGGGTATCACCAATAAATTAACAAGCACATATATGAACCAGAAGGCGACCTGGAAGATTGTATTCCATCTGATAATGTCTAACAAGACCCCCCCCCCAACCCATACCCAAATAAAGGGAAAGGAAGACCATGTGTTGTCCAATGCATAGAGAGGATAGACATTTTATTTGTCCCTTTGATTAGACAATACATTTGCTACACAGATTAAATCCATTATGTTTGTTATGTTTAGCTCTGCCAGGTTGGGGTGAAGTGGTAACAGTCATAGACTGTAAACATCATATTTGAGGTGCATCTTTTGGGTTATATCCTTGTCTCACTCAGAGTAAGCAGCTACAGTTTCCATGGCAACTATAAAAAAAAGCTGAATCTATCATTCTAAATGGAGATGTTTCCATTCAAAGTAAGTGAAGAATCATAATTTACTTTATTTTGCCAGCAGGTTGCTATTTCGATCACTGTGCAGTTTGCAAACAAATCGAGTGTACGTTTGCTTCAGGCGTTTTTCTGTTCCATCCATCCATTATATACCATTTATCCTGAAGTTTGGGTCACAGGAGCCTATCCCAGATCACAGGGCCACATATAGATACAAAATGCATTCACTCTCTCATTCGTACATCTGAGCAATGTTTCCAATTAGCCTCCTGCATGTTTTTGGACTGTGGGAGGAAACCCACGCAGTCACAGGGAGAGCATGCAAACTCCACAGAGAAAGGCCCTTTTGGGAATCAAACCAAGGTACTCGGTGCTGTGAAGAGGATGCCCGAACACCTGCAGCCACCGTAATGCGCATTTTTTTACCATCAATGTAAAACTTCCTCACAGACTTTGTTATCATCCATGTTTTTTTGATAGCTTTTTATTGGAGAGTAGAGTTTATTACACCGGAGAACAAGGCCCCATGGTCCTGGTCTGATGGCGTCTTGTCTTTGTGTAGAGTTTTTATATTCCTCCCTTGTCTGTTCTGGTTCTCCCCAGGTTCTCCAGCTTCCCACAGACCCCCAAAAACATGCAGTCAACTTTTTGGTAACTCAAAATTGTCTGAATTATGATGAATGGTTGCACATCCTACATTTTTAGCCCTGATTGCAGACGCTGTGTTGGTGTTTTACATATACAGTGCAAAGATGTAGTAGAAATATTTTTCCAAACGGACATGATAATGTTTAAGAATATTTGAAAAAAAATGTTTGTATGGCTGCTCTCATAGTACAGATCAACAAATCTAAATTAAGCAGAATGTTGTGTAATGCATTAAAGAGCTAAATCAACTGGGGAGTGTTTTTGTCCTCTGTTTCCCTTTCACTAGATGCTATACTGAAAGAACTTGATTATAGCACTGGATTATGAAGCTGTAATCTTTCCAGAGGAATGTAGTGGGACTACAGGTTGTGCTGTGTTATGTTTTTCTGAAATGCTGCAACTTATACTGGAACATGAGCTGTTTAAAACTCACAAGTGTCTCTGATGTTTTGTTTCTTTTTTGTGTATTTTTTAAAGCTTGTCAAACCAAAAAACATTTTTTATTACAAAAAGAAGCATTTACATGAGAAGACAGCTGACAAACCTATAAAATTGATCATGACACAAAACACAACCATTAATGACAAATAAAAGAACTTGTTTCAAGCATGGCTGCAATGACGCGTGCATCATGTAATGTGGGCACAGTTATGAAATGAGGAGATGAAAGAGATTATGGTAAGTAGGTTAGTGGAGCAACACAAAGCTTTCGCACCCCTCCCTCTCTCACTTGTCCAGCGTGCATGCGTAGTTAGTCTGTCCATTTGTTTTGTTTTTTGCCGTCAACATTTTTTTGTCCTGAATCATTTCAAAATCAAAGCCCATCCCTTGCAAACAGTCTCACCGCACCACCTTGCTGTTTCGCCACCTTTTCAAAAAGCTTAACAAAGTACACTTCATAATTTTTTCCTTACAGTTACTCACTGGCCACAGTGCTTCATTTGCATATTTCTCAGGACAAAATGCCAAAATACATGAGCATACAAAGGACATGAATCTACTTGGTCATCTTGAAAAAGAAAACAATGCTAGGAAATGTACTGTATAAATGTTTGGTTTATCATATTGTTTCGCTGTAAACCTCTGCGTCCTCCTATTTACATGGTTTTGTCAGTAATGTTTCCTTCCTGATCAGCATCTGCTGTCTTTCATGGATTATATTATGTGCTCTCAGTGTTCCTATGTCACCATGAAGCAACCATGCATCCATCCGGTGTTGACTTCAATGTCACTGACCCCCTGACCCTGAATCTTATGTAACCATGGCAATACCTAAATTGGAACATGGAGCTTGGAAAGAAGGCGGTGCTTGGTGCTTAGAGCCTCACATACAGGCACATAGCTCTGCCGAACAGCTTTCCAGATTAAGGCAGAAGGAATAAGCGTCTGTTGCCGCATGTGTGAGTGTGTTACCAGGGTGAGAAGCACCTCCACCTGCAAAACAGAAGGAGTGGTGGTGATGATCGCACATTTAGAAGAGCTGTGTTGAAATTCAAAAATGGAAATAGACCTCTGTTGGACAGTTCATAAAGCCCAGTACACCGAGAGGATTTCAGGATTCAGACTCCATAATCCTCTCTTCTCTCCTCCTCTCTCCCTCATTCAGCTAAACCCTGTCCCTTCTCTCCTTTCAAATGCTCACTAATCTCTTGCATTCGGACGCCGCGAGTGGCTGTAATCTGGTTTGTACCTATCTTTCACCTGCACCGGGTTCACATCAACAGGTCAGTGTGCCAAGTCAGGGTACTTCTTCCTTTCTCTCCAAGCTTTGCTATTTAAAGCTCCTCTCCTGACTGAGGGGAATTACCTCCAGTCAAATCACAATAACTTTTTCTTATGCATATGAGGTGATTGTTTCCTTTTTCTTTTTGTCAGTAGGGTAGAATAATTATAGTCCTCGCATTCAAATCAAAGTGCAGTCAGATAATCTAATTCAGTGCATGTGATTAAAAATGACACGAAAAACAAAAAATAAAATCAAATAAAACAGTAAACATTTTCTCACAGTCTGCTTGCTGACCATGCAGTGGTTGTAAAATGGTTGTAAAATGCAAAACAAAAGGATTTGTGTCATCTAGATGAAGAAAAAAGAAAAAAATCATATCTTTGTTAGGCATCACTCTACTATCCTATGGTATAGCCAAACAGTAGTTTGTGCTTAAATGATTTTATTTCAGTCAGATAGCAATATCATTCTGGATCAATAATATCAAATATTGATTCATTTTCAGAATTACTGTCCATTTTTTTCATAATCTTTAATCAAAAGGTATTTTAGGTGTGACCTATTTTTAAGCCCTTTACTGAGTTCAGCCCTTTACTGGATCAGAAATAACGCCTTTATTTCATGCCTGTTTACTTGCAATATTTTTTTGTTTTGTTACTCAAATTTAGGTTTCCTTTGTTGTGACAGAGTGAACCTCATGTGATTCGATGGACTGAGCAAACTGGAGTGCCCTTTAGGTTCTAGCAACTGCTGTTGACAGAGATTCACTCAATTTATAAATCTGCTTACACATTATCTCCACATCCTGTCACCAGCCTCATGCTGTTTATTTGGCATATCTGAGCTATTGGCATCCAATTAAAGCTGACATTTACCACAGTGGATTTGTACACACTGCTTCTTCGCAGGGAGCTTGTCCTGGTTGATACTTCTCTCCTTCCTTCTCAGAATATCACATGTGACAGTTATGACTAGATATAGCGACCACAGGCATTTACAGAGTGTGTTACAAGGTCTGATAATAGGATAGAGGAAATATCAGTTTGGACAGTCCAATGGATAATACCACTACCCAAAAGAGATTATGGGAGAGATTATATTTGTGTGATTAAAACAAAATGTGCCTTGGGGTAATATTAAATAAGAATCTATCTGGATTTGATAGTGGCCTCCTGGGATTTCTACTTATCATCTCAGGATAATATTACTGATCTATGAGAGTATGCGTTATGGTGATACACATGAAAACACAACTGCTTTAATTCATTTTTCCAACTTAAGTGAATTATCCATACAACATCTTTCTATTTCGACTTCTTTCCACAACAGACCTTTTAGTCAACTATGGAAATCTTGAGACATGTGTAGCCTGACCACAAGGCCTGACAGTTCATTACCTCATATCCCATTCATCCCATCTGCTGTTATTCTCCCTTCATACTTAATTAAGCACTAATCCTATTTTCATCACTATAGTTACATCACATTTAGATAGAACTGTGTCATTATTAATGCTTGCACCATGTTAACGAATTATCATCACATCAGCTTAAAAAAGGTGTTGTCAACGTTGTCTAATATCTATGCCTGTCAGCAAAGGCCTCAAAGTGTTTCCAGTCTTTCAGGCCACATACCATTCATACATGATCTATTTTCCAGTATCAACTTGCATCAAAGCCACCGGCAAAAATTATTCCGTATATTTACACACTGTGCAATCACACCTGCTCTGAATTTCCTCTCCAAACCAGTTTACATAAGGAGGCTTTGGTTTCAATGTTGAACGGAGAAAGGAACAAAGAGATGCCCTGTGGAATGAAGATCAGTGAAAAACATCTTGAAAATATGTCAGCTATAACTCAGTCACAAGGAGTTTTTGTACTATTGCATGTGTCTATATGTGTGTATATATGTGTATATGTATGTGCGTGCATGCGTGTATGTGTGCATGTAGTATTTGTGTTACTGCATACCATTCATAGCAGATTTTGTTCATGGGGGTATATGTATGACCTGTTTGGGGTCCAGCATGGATTAGCAGCCCTGCTGTTATTTCATCTTAAAAACTGTAAAATTACGTAGATTTTTTTTTTGTCTAGAATAGTATCATGGTGGAAGTAGGATATACGTAAAATGAAAAAAGTTAATTGCTCCAACATGGAGGTTACATTTACAGAAACATCTGTTCAGTTCATTTGTTTGTTGGTCCATCTGTCAGTAGAACTATGCAAGAGCTATTTTGCAAATTAGTCGAGAGATGAAATCTTGGCCCATGACATTTTAATTTAGCATATTAATCATGACATATGTATATATATATATATATATATATATATACATATATGTGTGTGTGTGTGTGTGTGTGTGTGTGTGTGTGTGTCTATATACACACAATTTTTTTTTAAATTTATATTAATCATTCCTCTGCAGGGCTTTGTTGAATATGTCTATTATGTTCTATATTATATATTATTGCCGAGAGGAATAAATTATTTGTAAACACAAATCATTCAAAAAGACAGAGATGGTAAATAAGACAGTTTTTAATACACATTGAGAGAAACCCAAGTCCATGTTTCAATAATCTGAAGATGATACTGAAAGAAGATCTGCTGTTTCCCGCACTTGCTTCCATGACAACAGCCGTAGCGGGCCCCTGACCCCATGGGTTGTCTGTAATGAATCATCGGCCCTGAGGGTGAGGTAACACCCACAAATGCTCACATATGTGCATGCAAAGACTCATACACAAGCACTTAATACCAGGTGAGCACAACGCACACGCACGCACACACACACCTTCATAAATGCACGCATACACAAACACACATACACTTAATGCACAAATACACATGATCCTCTCATGATTGACTGGTTTTTAAAGACCGCCTGTTTATCAGAAAAAAACACTTGTTTACAAGGAGAGGACTGTTTTGTCAACTGCCACAGAGTAAATATGCTTTTTTTAGCAAACACTATGTAGCCTACTAACCAACCTTGACCACTCACTTTTAGTAACTGCAGGGGTCTGTGTATGTATGTATGTATGTAGGCTTCTATAGTGAGGCCAATTTAATTTGTCTGCAAAAAAATGTCATCTGTTTGCTCTTGGGAGAAGAAATAGACTGAGCACGTACGATGACACTGTGCTACACTTTTCTTGAAAGAGTAAACACAATCTGCCGCAATGTATTGTACGTTTCGAAAGTGTTGTATGTACCCAATGTTTTTTTTTTCCAGATTTTTGTTTAAGATTCTGCCACTCACACTTGAAGAGTACCCATGATAAAAATTATAGACCTCTACATGCATTGCAAGTGGGAAAAGCTGAAAAATTACTGTATATATATATATGTGTGTGTGTGTGTGTATATATATGTGTGTGTATATATGTATGTATGTATATGTATGTATGTATAAATGTATATATTCATTTATATATATATGTGCGTCTAAATTTAATGCAAATAAAACCTGGAAATAATAAATCTCAACCACACTGAGATAGATCCCCACCTGACAATCATCTGCAAACCCTGACCACCCGTTGAGCTGTCAAAGCATCAAATATTGCTTTTGTTTGGTTTGTGTCCATAACACCACAACTTGTAAGAGCACCTTGTAGTATGATTTATAAATTCTCAAGATACACAGGTGTTGTCCCAAAATGTCTCTTTTTTTCAGATGAATTGGAATGACAACAGTCTGTTTTACAGCCCACTACCACACTGTCGAGGATTTATTCTTCTTGGATGAATCAGCGTGATACACTTTGTGTCCCTGACCTACTTATAAAAGTGCAACATCAGTGACTGTAATAAGCACGAGCCTGAACCTCATGCACACCCTGAACCAATGCCACCAGAACTCCTCTGCAACTTTTCAATTAAATTCTTATTTCAGCATAAGGGCTGATGTGTGCATACATTTCCCGTCTGCTGCAGTTTTGATTCATCTGATCCTATCCGACAGATAATACTGTATTTATGTAAAATACAAATTCTTTTTTAAGATGAGCATTTTCATTCTTTTGTATTATTTTGTAGTTTATACTTTCTACTCTGGTCCGGTGGCCTACTTTTTATGTCATCGTCATCTCCATCTATTAGCCCTCTTCCCTTTCTGTTTTGAGCCCAGGGGCACTCTAGGGTTATGTCAGTTAAACTGCGGTCGTCCATTCACCCTCATGCCTTATGTTTCTCTTTATTACAGATGATGTCACAAGCTTTTAGGCCCAATCCATTAAAAAAATGAATCCA
This sequence comes from Fistularia commersonii, assembly GCF_037954325.1. NCBI lineage: Eukaryota > Metazoa > Chordata > Actinopteri > Syngnathiformes > Fistulariidae > Fistularia > Fistularia commersonii. The sequence goes on along the minus strand of NC_141299.1, from coordinate 9,051,032 downwards.
TACAAGACCCCTATACACATCAAGGAGAAAAAAAAGTCATTGACCACATTTGATCGTAACCCACCAACTTTTCCTGTGACTTCTTTTTCCTTGTCATATCAATGCTTAAACAAGTAATTTCTTAAAGAAACAACTGACTCTGAATGATTGTTTTTTTCTGTTTCCACTGAAACCAAACCTGTTATCACTTGGGTAAGGGGATGCAACAGATGATTTTGTTTGCTCAAACTGTCAGTTTGAAACAGTCACAGCAGGAGAGACATGTCCTTGTTTACGCTTGTCCTCCCCTACCATCCAGGGTTTATTAGAGTCATGTGGTGAGAAGGCATTTGAATAACAAACCACTGCAAGGAAACATTGACCCCTACTGATGATATTTGGAAAGGTCTTTAGGTTCCTTACATAATAAACATTATTCCTGACCTTGTGATAATATTAACCTCAGAATTCTATGTGTTTGGGAAGACTGAAAAATGATGGCCTCTGTGTATAAGTAACCTGGTTAGGCCCTCTGCGTGCCTCCTGCCCCTTTTGACCCAAACGTCATGTGCATCTTAGTTTTTTAAGTGAACTACCAGTTTAAAAATATCAGATGTATCCCAGGACTCCTGAGATTGTAATTACTCAGTTGATTGTGCTTACCGTGGATTAATGCTGCAAATAATTGTCTTCAGTGGTTGGTCAATGTAACTGGTAGAGTGCTACGTGCTACATAATGGGCTCAGGTATCGGGAATTCTTTGTGTGGTTTTTGGACTAGACGAACTTTCCACAGCTTTCTTGAGTGTCTCGGTGGACTTTCCATTTGCGTGAAGCTTGTGTAGATTATAAGATCTCTTAAAATATTCATGTGATCTGTAAGAACACTGAAAATGTCTTTGAAAAGATCCAAAATGAAACCATACTCAATTGGAACTTATTGATAAGCAAAAAAGACCTTCATATCTAAAACGCTCATGCTAAATTGGTAAAATGTTTCTAGTAAATGGAAATTTAATAAATCTGGGAAAAAAATGAAAATAGGAAAATATGAATAAACTATTTCAAGTTATGTTAATCATGTTTGAATGATTGTGATATACAATGCCCTGAAAAGTAATGGTTATGGTTAAGTAATGCCATATGTTCTTGCACAAGAGCTATGATTAGCTTTTATTTTACAAGGAAAATATGTTCAGGTCTCAATTCGTTTGTCTCTTTTCTTTCCATTGTTTTTTTTTTCTTTGGGTTTCCAGATTTCTGTTTCTTGGGGGAAAACATGACTCAGTCACAGCATCAGCAGCGGTCACTTGGTTTGTTGCAACCTTTTCAGTTATGATCCGACTAGAGATGGACCAAATCATCTTACTCCTTTGTAAAAAGGGTGATGGGGCCCCTGACCACTTCCATTATTTCTTGTCATAGTTTTCTGTTTATTTTCAGTTCTACATCAAATCCTGGGTCACGAGACAAAGTGCATTTGTATTAGATTCAAACAAACCCTCAGTGATGCTTGCCTGGCATCAGTGTGAAATATAATCAGGCATGGAGAGAACCTTAAATACAAATATCGTGTACCTTTTAGTGCAGTGTCTTGATTACTTCCATTTGATATTGCTTTATTGTGACATTGGCCTCCATTTCAAAAGAAAATATTGCCAAATTCGTACTCCCAGCTAAACCCAGTTTTGTTTTCAAGTGTCCTTGTTTCATTTTTGTAGATAATGTAATATGCGGTTTGTTGAAAAATGCCATCTAAATAGACTATGATACAACATGATGCATTAATACTTCATTGAACCGACCCAAAGTATTTAGAAATGGCATCACTAAGGAATTAAAATAATCCCACACCATTTTTAAGTAATAATACATGTAATTTAATAACTTGTTTTTTTAGAGTACATCACTTCTTTGTTCGCCCAAGCAAAGACTTCATCAACTAAGTACTTCCTCTGCCAGTGTAATAGGATGCATGCTCATTGTGGTAAAGACACATTGCTGCTGGAATGACATTTCGATTAGGTAAGAAGACTGTATATTATGTAACACACCAGTCTGTGATAATTCATGACAATTTCTGGGAACAGCTTGGTTTCATATCTTGCTTCCAGACAAAAATTTATTGAACATTAAATTCTAGCCCCCTGCCACATATGTAAATTACAAGAAGAGAATGTATATATGTGGCGTGCATACATGCTTACAGGATGCAAACTGCATGGGAAGGGTTAAGGGGAACTGGAGAAGGAAACAGAGGTAGACAACAGGAAGGGTGGGAGACCTACTTACAGCCGAGGATTAGAAGTCAATGAATACAGTCACCCCCTCAAGCTGTACATCCTGCACAGACACATTGTATTTCAACTTAAAAAGCCATCACCGTCCACAGCTGTGGAACACTGAACACAACTGCTTTTGCAGCCTAAATTACCTGACATTTTTTGATACAAAGAAAACAGAGAGGACTTGTAGAGAAGCAAACTGTCCCCAGTTCACTGGCTCACAGACAATTTTTCACTGCTTAGGGAGTTTGAATCAACTGTTTTTTCTTATCACTGTAAAAAATATTGGTGTCATTTATTCAAGACAACTGCAAGTAGAAAAATTAAAACGTTCATTTCTAACATTCTTATGCAGGAGAGGGAAAGAAGGGGTTTATTCTAACCCTCTGTACACTTGGACTGAATTGTCAGTCGAGTGACTTGGTTCCTGAAAGCATTCTAGATGCAACTATTTCTGCTCACAAACCCACACAGGACTGTCCAAAACAATCCCCACAAGCTTTAATGTAATCTCCACATTACTAGATTCAATTTTGTGTGGTAGTGGGTGAGATCTAACTCATTGCTCTTTATTGATTCTCACATCTCACTTCCTAGGTTACGCAGAGTCAATGACCGTATGAAATTAAGTTATGTTATATACAGTAACAGTGAAAGTAGGCAATTGGAAAAGAGGTTAGTATTCTAAACTGAGATGCTTAAAATGTTTAAGAAATGTTTGATGCACATTTAGGAGTTATTCCTTGCATAATAGCATGCGTAAAACAATTAACGTGCTGCTATCTATTTCAAATCCCCGAATCCCATAACTCAAATGAGCGTGCTGCAGTCTGTACAAAATTTAACAGATACAATTGCCTCACCCTGAAATGTCAATTATCTGCACATAATGTGATATGGGTTTCACCTATTTCTCTTAAGTATGCAGGATACTAAATTAGATAACAGAGTAGCCATAGAACACTCTGTAATTAGTCTGACTAAATGCAAATTGTGCTTGAAGGAGTAAATAATAGATCACAGGATGTCCTGGGATAGTTCAACGGACCCAGATCAGGTTTTATCTTAATTCATATATAAAGCATATATTTTATTATCTTATTTTGGCACTGTAAAAGTCAGAAAGCACAGAACAAACCTCCTATATTTGATTCATCTTTATGTCATTGGTGGAAAAAAATAATAATAATGAAAATAACTGTTTGTGAAATGTGTTGCTGCATGGTCACATCAGGAATGAGGACACAAACAAGAAAACAAAGACATCCCTGTTTGAACACATCAGACACGATCATTCCCCATCTTGTGATTCCAACTTATGATCAGTAGAAAGATCTGTAGATAAAAGCAGTCTGAGGATTATAAACAGTTACTATGAGAGAGAGGTGTATGTGATGTTTCGGAGGTTTGTAAGAAAAACATGAATAGTACAGATATGACATGACTGCAATGAAGAAACTTAATAGCACTACTGTTTCTATTATTCCAAATGTGTATTCTGTATTTGTCGTTATAATAATTCTCTTGCATGGGAGGATGATTTGTCTCACAACATTTTGTAATAAACACAAAGTGATGAACAACATTTACAATATACTAATAGAAGAATATGACCCTGAGTATGTTGATTTGTCGACAAGCTTTTGAGAATGCCCTATTTTCTTTGTTATATCACTGAGCAGAAGGGATGAACATGCACACGCACATGAACACAACACATAGCTGCTAATCTATTGTTATGGAAACCTGTAGTTCTCATGTAGTGTGAAGGGTGTGATTACTGGAAAAGGTTGGTTTTTAAATGTATTTCAACAAAAGCAGCAAAGGTGTCATGATTTTTTTTATCTCCTATCTGTTCTTCTTGTTGTGTATGTTTGGAAGGAATCAGAGGAAAAATGTAAAATCATACCTGCTAATCAATAGGCTCTAGAATAAAGTTGTCTAATTCAATCTTGTTGAGCCAATAATTATTCATGTCTGACTTGGAATCAGCAGCAAAGTATTATTTTTACTCTATAAAATCTGCTGCTTTTGAGTTTTGGCACAGTCTTTTCACAGTAACTAGCTAATTGCAACCAGCTTATGAGAGGTGTTTGGTTTTTGCTTTCACAGTGTGTAAGAAAGGAAAAAAATGACAATGACAAGAACAATGGCATTCACCAAGTCAGGTTGTGAAAAAGGAAAGTCTTTCCAAACCCTATCTGCATTTGTCCAAAAGTAAGAATATACTGCTGTCTTACAGACAGTGATCCTTTTCATCCTGTTAATTGTATTGTGATAAATGCAGGCGTGAAAAGGACGATGAACAGATATGAAAATGGAGATGCAAAACTATATATTATAGATGGGATGTATGAAATCCATTACAATAGCTTTAAATACAAAAGGGGAAAAATGAATATAAGCTTGAATGAACCCATATTTAATTCAGCAATACTGTTTTGCTGCATATAATTACAGGGTTTTAAATACAGTAAGGCTTTCAAATGAAGAATAAAGACTAAGTGTTCAAACAAATTCAGCATATAGGACCGCTTATTAGAGAGAAGTGAAATTACGCAGTTTAAGCTTTATTAGATGTACCTAATATTTTGTCATATCTGTATTATACCTATGTATATTAGACACTTTATAGTTTTATTTGTACTTCTTATTCTCCCCCCTTTTTTATACTGTTTATACTGTTTTTATACTGTTCCTACAATGATTTATTATTGTTATGTTTTACTTGAAACTCTGGCACAACAATTTCCTTCGGGATAAATAAAGTTGTTCTTATTCTTATTCTTATGTACCTAAGTACCCCATTTGAAGCTTTGTTCCCATGTATGTGCCTCATAGCCTTACTGCCTACGGCAGCTGGTATAAGCTCCAAACCCCTTGCAAACCTGATTGCATGAGAAACATAGATAATGAGTACTTAGTAAATTAAATGAAGATAAGATAAGATAAAATAAGATAAGATAAGATAAGATAAGATAAGATAAGATAAGATAAGATAAACTTTATTGATCCCCATAGGGGAAATTCCTTTGTCCCAGCAGTATAACAGTAAATGTCAAAAATTAGAAGAAAATAAATGAATAGTAATATAGTATCCAATCATCCGAATTATACCAACTGATAACATTTTCTTTTTAATTTTTGAATTCAGTTATCATTTTTATTTTTTGAGAGAAAATTCACTTGAATAATTGAGCTACCAATATGTCTTGTAAATATGACACCTGAAATTATTCAAGAATTGAATTCTAAAGAATCATAAGAAAATCAAATAATTGACTTTCTACATAACTTTTACAAGAGGAAAAACAGGATAAATAAATAAAATATGGATTAAAAAGTGTTACATTTACAATTTGATGGTCTCACCTTATAACACCCTTTCATCATCTTGAGGTTCCAAAGCGATATACACTGGCCTTCACACACACGCTCACGCACTGATGGTGGCAGAGATGCCATGCAAGGCTCTTACTAGACCATTGAGGGTCCGTGACATTGGCGTTTCGGTATGCAGACAAGAGGAGCCGGGAAACGATCCACCATCCTTTTGATTGGAGAGACACCTGGTCTACCCACTGAGCCACTGTCGTGCTGGGTCCATGCCTAAATAGCAACCAAAAATTACCTGAATTGTTATTAAATTAAAGAGCTGCCTCTCAATAACTCAAAATATATACAATATTGAAGGGCAATTAAATGAGGATTAGTCGCAGCAAGACAAGAGGAATGAAAGCTAGTCACAGCAAGACAGAATACATGTGTGTGAATGAGAGGGGCCCGAGTGGAACAATGATGCTACAGGGACTGGAGATAAAAAAAGTGGAGGATTTTTTAAGACTTAGGGCTAACAGTCCAGAGGAATTGAAAGTGAGGAAAAGAGGTGAAGAAACAGGTTGTAACGGGTGGAGAAAAGTATCAGGGATACTATGCGATAACAGAATATCAGCCCAAATGAAAGGAAAGGTGTACAAGATACTTTTGAGACCAGTGATGCTGTATGTTTTGGGGACAGTGGCATTGAAAAAAAGACAGGAGGCAGAACTGGAGGTAGCAGAGATGTTGAGGTTCTCTTTGGGAGTGACGAGGATGGCTAGGATTAGGAATATATCGATCAGAGGGACAGCACATGTTAGATGTTTTGGAGGTAAAGTCTCAAAGGCCACACTGAGATGGTACTGTCATGCACAGAGGAAGGATAGTGAGTATATTGGTAGGAGGATGCTGGGGTTGGAAGTGCTCGGCAGGAGGTCGACAGGAAGACCAATGAGAAGTGTGAAAAGAAGTAGAAGAGCAGAAGAAGTTGTGAAAGAGGACATAAGGTTAGTTGGTGTGAGAGAACAGGAGACAGAGAATAGAGTCAGATGGAGGAGGTTGATTCACTGGGGTGATCCCTGAAGGGAGAGGCTGAAATGAAAGAAAATTAATAACCAATTTAATATAGATTAATGGAGTTTAATTTATAATTTTGGTAGATGTATCTTTCTGTATGTTTCAACTACTTCATTGGCTGGTAAAAGTCACAGGTCTGTGGCATTTTATCAATCAGACTTTTAGTTCCCTTCTGTCCATCTACTCTTTTAAAAACTATATCCTCTATGACTGTACTTTTCTAAATGTTCAAGTTTCAGCGCTATTGAAAAAAATAACAATTTGTTGCTCTTTGCTGAAAAACCAACAAATTGTTATGGTAATGAATGAGTATTAAAAAAGGAAATGTGAAGTATTTTACCTATATTAATGAATGGTCTTCCTTCAAATACATTCTGGTCAAGAAAAGGTTGTTTGTCTGTAACCGATGTGATTGAGCGGACTGGGTCAGAGACAGAGAGCGTCGTGTCTGTCTCACTTTCAGTCTTTTTGTGGTGGCTGGACGGTGGTGACACACAGCACAAGATAACACGTATCAGTGAATGATCTATAATGGGTTGGAGGAGGCTCAATTTTCAACTAATCTGGGCCTCATTGTGTTACAGCACATCAGTACCACACTAATTACCATTTCCAGGCCTGACACACTGACACAAATCCATGGCTACACACACACACACAATTGTCTAATGTAACCGACACTACAATCTACTGACGACTGATAATCAAAGTAAAAACCACAATAGAGTAGTGTACACGTTCCCTGGGCATGGGTATATATTACTTGATCTGAGGTTGATTTTGCTGACAATTTAATGATGTGACTAACTGAATCCCTCAAGGCCTGTTCAAAATGGAGGTTCTATTCTAGACTGCTCGCACAGCTGACATCACTGAAATTAGTGTGACTTTTGGACAAAAATGTTTAATTGCTCAAGTAAAGGTTAAACTTGATGTATAGCAGAGAGCTGTGAAGATGTTCTTTATTTTGGAATCTTCTGATTTGTCATTCATGGAAAAGTTATTTCTTTTTTTTGACTCTGGAACTCTGCATATAGCTATGATCAGTGTTGAGAGTTCAGAGTTCAGACATGCATAAAATATGCAGGGTCCTTATATGAGTCGCATTGTCTTTAAAGAAATCCATGAAAATAATAAAATCTGAAATGTGCAGATACTAAGAAGAAGGAAAGTGGTTTAAATGTGTTTAAAGCTTTAGTTATTATCTCTTTGTTATACACATAGTATAGAGTGTTTTTTTTTCTCATTTGAGTCCGGCGGTTGGTAAGAACAGATGGTTCTTCCCTCTACAAATTGAAAAGCTGCTTGTAACAAACAAGTTTTTTTTTTTATCATAAAGAACTTGAATAACAAAAGAAGGCAGCCAGGACTCGTGATGGACAAAGCCTTTGTGTAATCTTTGCATTTATTATTTTCCTAGAGGACAAGCATTGTAAATATAAAGAGGAAACAGCACAGCATGAATGCCACGGAGTCACTCAAAGTCTTGTCGCTGTGCATCAATTCATCGTATTTTCGTCTCACCACAGTGCATCTCCAGTACACTGACCCCTCAAATATGTTTCCATGGAGACACCTAGTTGCTACTCCTAACTGCTCAGCTGGACAATCAGGGGTAATCTCAGCATCACATAAAGCGGGCAAACATCTTTGCGCACAGAGGCCATGAAAAAAAATGGGGACGGTTTGCCAGAAATTGGGGAAAGAGATTGGGGCAAAAATGGAGATGGCGCTGACGATGCGGCTGAAAGGCATGAATGGAACAAAAGGCTACACTGATGAAATAGTTATCTGCTCTACTGCCCCAGTAAACTCTGAGAGGTCCAAGTGGACCTTACTTTATATTTTCTGCAGCCTAAATGTATTATTCAGTCAAGGTTTGTGATGACAATACGCTTGCAGTGAAGGCCAGGTTATCTGCATTTTGCCTCAGTGACCCAAAACCATATACAAATGTGACAGATTTGTAGTCACAGTGGCACCAACAATGGGAGTTTGTTTTCCTTTGGTATTATCTCATTTTCCCAATATTATGTCCTGAGATTGTTTCAGCCCTTTATACCCTGAAAACTGCTTTGTGCTGATAATATAATATCACCCAACAGGATAATTAGACAATTTGTCATCATGCAGGATTGTCTTTCAAATTTGTTACAGCGTTACTGCCGCTGAAACTGTGTTACCGGCATCAAATCCTGCTGTTCTTCAACCAGAAAGTGTCACTGTATGGGGGAAATTATGCCTACATTTCATTGCAGATGATTGGAGGATTTATGGCCAAATGGCGTTATTATTTCATTCATAATTTTTGCTGTAATCTTACTTTGAAATGTGAATCCATGATTAGAATTTTACATTTTCTAATTTTTTTAATGAGTTTCCAGTGTCGTGGAGATTTTAAGCAATGTCTGAATTGGGCACCAAAATGAACATTCAGTTTTTTTCCAGCTTGGAACGGATCTGCCAGAGGAGATTCTTGTCAAAATCTTCTTGTCGTGGCAACTGGACTTGAATTTCTTCACTCGAAGATGTTTCACGCCTCAGAGACTTCTTCAGTTCTTCTTCATCTCGAATGAGAGGTTAAACATCTTCAAGTGAAGAAATTCAAGTCCAGTTGCTACGGCAAGAAGATTTTGACAAGAATTATCCATGACCTGGATGACTGAGAACCTCCACAGACGTTACCTTCCAAAGTTTCTTCTTTTCGAATATTTAAAAAAAAAAAAACAATCCCAGTTTATGAGACATTAAGAATTAATCTGTAAGTTTTATTTCCTGATAAATGATTCCATTTCGTCTTGATTGTTTGGATAATGTAATGAGGACTATGTAAAGACTCACAGTAGCAATGAAAAAATCATTAGAGGTGCAACAAGATCAGCAAAAAGAGTTCAGTATAATTTTGTTTAAAGGCTGCAGCAGTTTTACAACATAGGTCATTTAGCTTTTGTAGACATTCCTTCAAGGATGATTAACGTGGCAAAAAGTGGGCTTTTGTAAAACTTTCTGCTGCACTGATCCTTCCACTGACATGTTTGTGTATAAGAACCTTTTAGTTACATGATGTTTACACAAGTGGTCGCCAGACACTCATTATTCCAAGTAGACCCACACCTTTATTTCAGCACCATAATAATTATTCCAGTTACACCTCCACAGCCATGAGTGCTACTGACTGTAATCAGACCTATACACTCCTGTTGTAACACAGAGAGGTATGTAGAGTGAATGCAATAATTGCTTATAATGTATAGTCCCAAAGCTCAAGTAAACACTGCAGCAACGGAAATTTGAGTCTTAAGTAAACAGTGTTTTTTCAGCTCATACATATTACAGTAGTTTCATTAAGGATAATCTGGTTGGCAAAGGGTAGAAAACCCTGTTTCACAGCCATACACTCGATTTCTTCTCTTACTTAACATCCTGTGTGAACAGAACAAGGATAATGAGGAAGCTACATAACTTTGTAAATGTATAAAATGTTCATAGATGTCTCTACAATCTTTTGCCACATCATCTCCATAAAGAAACAAGTGGTGTCAGAGTATGGATCAGACGGAGGAACCATGTTCAATCCCCCAACATGGTGACCTATTTTGATAATCTTATTATATCTTAATTCTGCAAAACTAACCAGCATGTTTCCCCAACTGACAGAATTTTCGCAGCTAAAAAACAAAATATTTCTGTGTCATGCTTAAACCACAGGGCAAACCCGTTTACTTGCTAACCAAACAATTGTTGGAATTTAAATTTCAAACCTGGTATACAAGCAGATTTTTATTTGCTTTTGCAGGCTGAAATAGTCTTCCCCTTAACACTGAAGCAATATGAGGTCATAGCCTTGTTGTGTGCTTTTCTCAGCATTCTTAACCTTGACATGATTATCTACATTTCAAATACTGCACAATTGCACATTCCTTTTATATCTCCTTTTAATTTCTTATTATTGCATGGCATTTCTTCTGTTCTTGTCTACTCCTACAACTGTTTACACTCCCATGAATCACTAGAAAATATTCAAAACATCTTAATGTAAAGGTCAACAAATGATTATATTCTGTCCATCTGTGACTACAGCAAGGCGGGACCAGACATCCGAGAGGAAAACGCTTTCTTTTGGGTTTGTTTTTAGGGGCTTAGATTGCCCTCTGCTGTTCCGAATGGTTGTTGCAACATTGAATGATAGGAGCAAACGAGCTGTTCTCCTTTGCAGGAAGATCTGTAATTCACTGGAACTTATTCTATATGAATTTATGAAAATATCAAAAGATTAATGTGTATGTCATGTTATCCGGAATATAAAAATGAGATATTGATTGAATGACGTTCTACTGCATTTTGTGCAGTACATTTCTCATGTCAGCCACACAGTATATATGTACGTGTGTGTGTGTGTGTGTGTGTGTGTGTGTGTGTGTGTGTGTGTGTGTGTGTGTGTGTGTGTGTGTGTGTGCATGGATGCACTTTTGCAGAGAGTCTGCATTTATATGTTTTAATGAATATTGCTTGCAATCAATTCCATTTATGGCTAATTTATGAGTTGGCCTCGTATGCATGCAAGTGTATTACAGACATATTTTGTTTTGGGGTGAAAATTAGATAACTGAAGAGTTTGGCGGACATTATATTTTGAGTATAAACATCGAAATGGTGAGAGAGCTGAAAGCTGGTTTTACAGGAGGCAAGCTCTAGAACTGAAAGACAAATCAAGGAGAGTACCCACTGGCACTGTGTCAGCCTCAGCCTCATTAATCAGATTTGTGTGTATGTGTGTGTGAGAGGGAGATAGACAGATACAGATGGACAAACCGACATACAGTTGAATAGATAGATAGATAGATAGATAGATAGATAGATAGATAGATAGATAGATAGATAGATAGATAGAGAGAGAGAGAGAGAGAGGGAGAAAGAGAGAGAGAGAGAGAGAGAGAGAGAGAGAGAGTAAGAGAGAGAGCGAGAGAGTTCAAAGAAGGGAGAAGCTCCAGGTACTGGGATGCAGCCACCATTCACCTTCCTCCACACCCCACATTCCTATCACTGGAGTACTGCAGTGTTGGAGGGCTTCAGACCCATAAAACACCAGCAAATGAGAAGCCCTGACAGGTCCTCACGGCCCTTCACCACTCAACAGATGTGAAATGGGCTGATAGGCTCCCTGGAGAGATGAAGCGCTGGATGGGAGGAAGAGGAGGGCAAGGGTAGCGGGATAAGGCAGAGGGAAGTGATACACTATGGGCATCAAGGTTTTCCATACCACACACACACATCTAGACACAGTTTTGCACATTTTAGTTATACTCGTTTCTGTGGTTGTCAAAGATTTACAGAGCTCACAGTGGGTCTCACTAATGTCTTTCTTGCAGCAGGCATATTTCATGAAAAATAGTGCCCTCTGCCAGCACTGATGGCACTACAGCAACTTCTCACTGTAACTAAGGAAAAGAACGGCAACATTTGGTAAAACACCAGAGAAGCCAGTTTCTGTGATTGTCAGATTTACAGACCTCGCAGGATGTCTCACTAATGTCTTTCATGAAACAGACATAATATTTCATGACAAATAGTGCCCTCTACCAGCACTGATGGCACTACAGCAACAACCTCACAGCAAATAAGAAAAAAGAACGGCAACATTTGGAAAGACACCAAAGTCGCCAGATATAATTTCAAGCTGTTTCTGAGAATGTGTTGCTGTGATCCTCTGCCGATACAGCTAACCTAAGGGCTTATGGACACAAAAGGGCAGAATTTTTATAAGGAATTGGTTCAGAATGAATGTGTGTCTCAAGGTGGATGGTAACTGCAGTAACATTTTTCTTTTCCAATAGTGTGTTCTAATAGTCTTTCATTTCTTTATTATTTAGAAATAAAACTAATCATTATTATTTCATTTGTAACAATATGTAATCATTTAATGCTGCTGTTAGGATACTGTATTCAATGTAATTTGCAAGATATTTGATTAGAAATATATTATATGTACATATTTTATCATTCTCTGAAGGATGGTTGGGAGATTTAATTAATGATTGTTGTTACTTGAATAAAATATTTGAATATAATCTTTGCAAGTTCTCAGTTTGGAGGGCTGGTGAGTATGTAATTTACACTTTATATGTTATGAGGAAGCACTACTGGTTATGAATAAACTAAATTACATATCCAGCCAAACACACGGTGGTCAATAACCAAAACATAAAGGGTCATGTCTGAGTGATTTATTACGATAAGAAAATTGACACAGAGCAAAGTCTCCATGCGGAGTGACAGGCAGAGCTCAGGACAATGTGGAGAATGGTGAACAACTGCTGGAAAAGCATTGTTGTGTGTGTTTATATGTGTATGTGTATGTACTGTGCAGTTCTTGTATGGTGCATGCATGTGTTGCTTTTGCATGACGACAGACATATTTCTTCGCTGACACAAGCGCACACACACTTGCATGTACTGTACAAATTCACACATTGCTACGTCTGTACACACACAAAGGCTGTGTCGTCATGCAGCTACTGCACTTTAATTACATGTAAGAATCAAGGTTATGTACATGTAGCAGGGACATGTGTCGTCATCTAATGACGGCCTGTCCCGAGGCCCCAGACAGCCTTTGTTGAGAGCCACAGGATGGCGGTGTCCTTCACAGTAGCAGGAGACTCAACTCTGCCAAAGAAAAGTAGAATCTCTTATTGAACCTCAGTTTGCACAAGTTCATTCTCTCATCCTCTTCTCCATATCTTTTCAGATTCAGCCTTCAAACAGGATGCAGCACATCTCTGCTGCTCACAGTGCTGCTAAATTGTCACTGTCAATATAATAATAATCATGATAGTCATCAGGTTTATCATCGTTATCATCACACCAGTAAATTGAAAGTGAAATCATATATATAATAATATTCCATATAATTTCAAACCAAATGTCTACTACAGAAACAAACGATACAAAGCAAACATGACAAAAATGATCAGAGCTGACTAAATACATCTACAACTTTACAAAAATGCAAATGTTGATTTTGTCTCCGCCTTGTTTTTGTGCTTTTCCTCTCTTGTGTTGACTTGGGAGGGAGTGTGTCTAGCAGGTTCATTTGCTGCGTGATTGTGATTTGCATGCTAGCTTCCATTTCTGAACACTTTGTAGGACATAGCACATACAGTGAAGCACTGTAGGGCAAGATGGCAGTTATTGGCTGGGGGGCATCGCACTGTGGGCCACACGGCACAAACAACCCCAACAGACAAAGGCATAGTCTCTAAAGCAAACACACAGACACAACCTAATGAATGTGTGTGATGTAGAAATAAAGAGGAGGATGATGTGAGTGCACTGGACTCCAGGCAGGCGATAGGTGTGAACAGAACAAAACAAAACAAAAAACAAATACACCAGAAAAGCCAAAATAATTTTACAACACAGTGAAATGCAGGCAAAAAAATTTAAAGCATGGTAGGCTTAGAATAATGTATTTTAAAATTAACATATCAAGGATTTGATGTGAAATTAATTTGTGTGGATCACTTTTGTTTATGGTTTCTGACGTTTCCTGATTAAGTTATTCATTTGAAAAAGTGACAGAAAGACTGCGGCCTAGGATTGCTTGTGGCGATGCTACTCAACATCCTCTGTATATTATCGGAGATATACCTGTTAGTAATTAAAAAGGAGAGGGAGGACAGAATTCTGTGAGGCTTCACCAGAAAAGCTTAGCTGCTCTGTAATGGTGAACTGCAGTGATGAAATTATGCCATCAGTGAGAGAACATTATGTGCATTACCTTAGAACTAGCCAGTTGGGCCTGTGCTCCACTTCTGATCTTAATTCAATTGCATCCCAAATTTGGTTACGTATGAGTGTGTGTGTGCATGTGTTACTGGAAGGGTAAAAAAAACTGGGTATACCTCCCTCTCGGGGCTGACGTGTCTGTAGTAATCTTCTCAGTGGCTCATCAGGCCATTAGTGGGCTGGGAATGTACTTTACCTAATCAAGCATGTTTAGTGAAACACTGGAGGAGATGCAGAGCGAGGTCATGGGTGGCTGGGCACGCTGGTGGAGACAGAGAGGCCTCGTCCTCTTTCTCTCTCTCGCTCTCTCACCCCCCCCCCCCCCCCCCCCCCCCCCACACACACACACACACACACACACAGGCTTCACTGACATGGAGACAGATAAAATGATGCTGAACCCTGGCTGGTGGAGGACTCACTACCTTCAATACTAATGACCTGTTTAAGGGTGGAATGTGTAAAGAATAAACTGTACTAATGTGGTGAGTTAAACACGTTTACCCGCCTGACCTCCTCTGCTGGCCCTGCTTTGCTCATGGATTGAATACCTCATGCTCTGGCTGAGCACGTTTCTTGGTATCAGAGATTACTATATTTACAGAAGAGTTGTTTTCTCGGGTTAACTTTTGGTGTTAGAATGACCATCTCTATTTTAAAATCTAAACACAAGCCATTTAAGCTTAAATAATGTTTTGATCTGAACTTATACTGCTGTTTTTTAAATTCTGATTTAACGGGATTTTTATTACATTTCATTTGGATTTTTACTTCTTTGAATGATTCAAATGATATTCATTGCTCAATTATATTAATTCTAAAAATTTTGCCAGTGGTGCTCTTTGTGTGCTTGAAAAACCCTATGTAAAAAAATAAAAACGAAAATAAATGTTTTCTTAGTAATGTAGTTTATTATTTGAAATAAAAAAAAAATCTTTGCAGCTGTGCAAAGTATCTGAAGAGCTGGTTGTAATTAGGAATCGTTTTTGTGTGTTTGACTTCTCCTCTCGAAGGAATAATTTGATAATATTGAAAATAAACTCAAACCTACTTGTTTTGATAGCTCGATGAAGTATGTGCATACAATGTACTCCCACATGCCATTAATTTCAGTTTTGTATGCAAACAGAAAAACACCTTACTGTTCATTAGTGTTCATTTCGGAAACGTCTGGCTGGTTTTTAATGATTGTTTCCAGCACAGTCAAGAGCGTATTGGATTGGCTGTTGCTTTGTATATACTTTTATATATCATGTGTATATATCTCAAATATATATATATATATATCACACATATATATCAAATATATTTATGAACATGTTAAACTGTTCCTTGAAATATTTAAAAGGTAGCGATGTTCAATACTGTTATACACATCATGAAATATTGTATATTTTAAATTATATTGTATATAAAGTACCTGATGTAATGTTCCCCTGCACCAGCTTTTCCATCTTGAGCTACATGTCTTTGTTCAATGCATAAATTGATAAATAAAATGTATAATATACACTGCCTCGAGACTTAGACATACAGTTCAAATGAATTTGTGGATGTAAAGCAAAGGTTGTTACACATTTATGGCTCTATGTCGAAAGAAAATGGGTTTGAATTAAAAAAAAGGGCAAGAACATTGATCAAAGCTGTTGTTTTCAACTCAATATGAGTAACATAATCACAAAGCCAAAGAAAATGTCACACACATGCACGTAAGCTAACAAACTAACAAATCAAGAAAACCCGGAATCATGACCCAAATGAACAACAGCTATCTCAGGATCTACATTGAATTAAGAGAGAATGAGAGGGGACAAATACAAATACTGAAGACATGTCTGGAAACAGTGAAAAGGGTAACTCCATACCCACATACACCCAGACCCATCTGCTTTCTGTTTGCCTCTTTTGTTGGGAAACACAGTAAAAGACAGAAAGGGAAAAAGCCACAAGGGATTATCATTGTGACACTGCGCATTGCCCCAACCCTGGCCTCAGCCCTTGGCTTGCCGCTGTCCTGGCAAACCGGTGAATACCCACTGTGGGTAAAGCGCTCTGTTAGATGCCCGTGCATGGTTGGTGCATCTTACATGATGGATGGAAGCGCTGTCTCCTCATTAATATTCTGGAAGGCAGCGGAGGTGGGCTAGGTCTCTGACTCTTAACGGCTATTTGTTGCTGCTGTCTCCTCCTGCTTCTGGAGCACAAAGAGGCTCAGTGTTGGGCAGAAGAGGCTGAATGGAGCTCCCAAGCGGCCAGGTCTTGCAGCCCAGTCAGACCGCCAGACAGCCACAGCTCACGTTCCCCCCTTCAATTGGACTGCGGAGCCCAGGGAGGCTTTAGGTCAGGTCAGACAGACCCAGGCATATAGAGAGGCAACAAGGGAGGACAGTTATTGTTCATTTTCCTGATGCCCTTTGCTATTTTTGACATTTGCCAGTTTCAGATGGTTTTAGGGAGAAAATAGTGATAATATAAAATGGTAAATTAAAAGTGGCTTTTCCTTCTCTTTATTCATTTCTTGCTCATTATTGCTTACTTTCACTCCATCCTGACTGCATCTGAGGTACTGGAAATCACATAAAATGCAATGGAATCTCAACCCTTCTCCACACTTCTAAATCTTTGATGGTTAAACACTTGGAGCTTTAAAGAGACACGTAATAAACATATTTGTCTCTGTCATTGTTTATAAAAAGCGAAAATAAGGTTAACATCAACTTAATTATATAGGTATACTTCACAGTTAAGACAGGACACTTGTTGGGGTTGTTTTGGCCTTTCACACACAAACACGCACGCATGCACGCACGCACGCACACACGCACGCACTATGATTCAGTGAAAGTAACTCCCCTCTGGCACGGCTACAATAGTTATAGTCAATTATTGTCTTATTCTTAATCCAAAGAAAAGCACATTGTCGTCTGCTGGAGGCCGGTGGCAAGAAAAACAAAGGCAAAATGTCACGCAAAGAATATCCATGGTGTCAAACAGTGAACAATAAATGGAGGGAGACCTTTCCTGTTTGGCTCTGCAAGTTAAATTGTCCTTTTTTTGTCTCCACACATTTAGAGAAGATAACTCTTCTTTTTTCTCCCTGCTCTTTCTTTTGCCATTTTTCCCAACAGTAAAACAGTCATTCTTTGTTGGTTGTACCACTTCGAGAGCAGGACGACGCACCTTTTAGGAGAGGGAAGGACACACGGAGGGAGTGTTCACCTCTTTTCTCTCAATTCTTTTCTCTCTGTCACTCTCTTCAGTCCGCTGAATGACATCAGAACGTTAAATTACAGTGAGAGAGGACAGACAGGGTGAACTTGGACCGAGACAGTGAGTCGGAGGGGTTAATTTATTCCAGTTTAAGGGAATGGGTTTTCAGAGAGAGACACTATTGATCTCACTGGCCACTGGGTGCACGCTCTACTATATTCTTCACTAGAAGATGGCTGAAGTCAGCCAGTTCTCCCAGCCCCCGAGGCCCATGCATGTCTGGCCTGATCAGCCGCTGGGAGTTAAAGGGCGCTCCATTGTTGCTGTTGTAGTTGAGTGCCTCATGACTCCAGCGAGGCTCCCCATAGTCCATGTGGGGAGTAGGAGCAGAAACAACCCTCCTCCGGTCAGGGGAGTCCTGCGGTGTGGCGGGATAGATGTATTCTCCCGATGAGTTTCTCAAGGTGCCTGTGGGACGACTGCCGCCGTGCTCCCCCCTCTGGGTGGCGAGGATCAGGTAGCGCTGGTGCTCTGTGTGTGGCGGCAGCATCACCTCCCCTGTATCATCTATCCGGACCATCCCACCACCTCCTCCACCTCCATGCAGGAATTTGGAGCTCAGGTAGATGACAGAGTTGTTGGGGCAGGGAGTCCCAACAGCAGTGAGGAAAGTCTGGCTTTGGTCCCAGTTGCTGTCTGGGAGTCGCATGGCTCGTTTCTGCTGCAGTGGCGTCTGCTCCGGGGTAGGTAATAAACCGGGGTCCATCTCTCCTTTAGGCCAGCCATTAGCTGTGACAAAGGGGTTGTCTGCCTGAGACCGCTGTCTCTCGCCACCGCTGGTTCTTGTCACGCTCATCACCGACCCAGTGCAGCCCTGCCCTAGCATGCTCTGCTCCTTATCAGTTTTGCGACGGGTGCTGCCGGCACCAGCGCCGCGGGTGTGTTGGTGGCGGTGGCTCATGATCCAGCAGACGGTGAGGCCGGAGAAGATTGCCCCGGTTGCAAAGGCAGAAACAGCAGACGCAACGAGAAGGTTTACAGAAACCAGGCCGTCAGGCTCCTTGATGAAAGTCTCCTGAAGAAGCATTCCTGGCAAGAAAGTGAAAAAAAAAATAGCAACAATAAACACAAGGGGGTCATCGGTCAACTAGAAGAAACATCAAAATTGCAACAGTATTTCTTGTATTAAGCATGCAGGAGTTAACAAACGTTGGGACAAAGTGGATTATTTTCTCTGTCCTTTACGTGGGTGCAAATGGTCACAGGCGCTCCAGCCAAGGTAGCTCTGGCTAATGGCCTTCATTACGTTAAGTGGATAGTAATTTTAATAGCTGTAATAACTGTCTTCCTGATTGAGAATCGCTCTCAACTCTGACATGTTTCACAACATTAGCTTTATGGGGAGATGCGAGTCTGGCATTACTTGTGGGTAATAACTCAAAGTTTTCATTCTGTGGAACATGGAAAGTGTTTATACTTAAATAGCACCAGCTGAAAGGTAGCGAACTGTGTTTTCATGCTTTACCCTGCGACATGACAGTAAAACACTTGTCCTTTTTTCAGCAAGCATTAAAAGTGAACAATCCAGATGGATCTTTGATAAGCATTTTGTCTTCTGTAGAAACAGCATATAATTCTGAACTTAACGTCGGTTCATATAGTATTTTGGTAGCTTAGCAAGGATGGACACAACATTGATAGATTTAGTGAATCTATCTGGAGAGAAGTCCATGATTCTTTGTGTCTTTTATCCAAGAACATGGGTTGAACTCCCACTGAGAGAAATATCTATGAATTATTAAAGATATGAATACAGCCAAGAATGCCATGGATCAATTAGAAAAATGCCAGAAGAAAAGTTGTTCTTTGATGTGTGAACTCTTGGGACTGACACAAATGAATACTATGAAATTGTGCCAAGGAAAGCAGATTGGACGAGAGAGAGCAAAAGAGAGAGCGAAGTTGCCAATAGCAAATTCGAACAGTTGGGACTTTGGACAAACATAGTAATAGTTGTTAAATTACAACACCAATAGAGGCAGGGGGACCACTGTCTCCACAAGGACAGCGACAGAATTTATTTCTCTCAGAAAATAAATGGAAACCATTAATAGGCCCTGGGAGCCTCTTGCACTCTTATACTTTGCTCAGAAAAGGAGCAGGGCAAAGAAAGGAGGAAGGGATGAACATATAGCTAGCATAAACAAACTTTCTTTTAATGTCTAGCGCAGTCATCTTTAATTGGCACAAACGGTGCTTGATGTGTTGCGAAAGATTTGAGTACAAGAAGTCAGCACTTTACTAAGATAAAGATGCCTACAACTTGAATACAAATGTTTTTTCATACAGCTTTGCTGTTGACCCATAAGGTATATTGAAACATTTGTTTCAAGTCTCTCAAATAGAACCTCCTCTACTCTGCATCAACATGTCCTGATAAGGACCTCAGGTGGGAGTAAGCCACAGATGTTCTTGTTTGTTATAGTGGATAGCGACAATGATAGCTCCGTTGGTAGCATCAGTGTCCCTCCAATTGGAAGTTTGGCAGTTTGATCCCCGGCTCCTCCAGTCTGCACGCAGAGACGATCTTGGGTAAGACACTGATACCACAGACACTGGTCCTGTTGGTGCCTTGCATGGCACCTCCGCTGCCATCGGTGTATGCACTGAAACACTGAAATTGCTTTGGATCACAAAGTGCTATAGAAGATGTGACAATAGAGAGGTTATACTCGTGGTTGTACATTGTATAAATAAAACACTCTATTTCATGATATTTGAAAACATATTGCTTTTGATTACAATTGGTCACAAAAATCATTTGGTTTAGGGGGAGCCTCACTCACTGAATGTAAGTACGTGATTCTGTAAAATTCTTGGGATTTATAGATATCAATCAGAAGCTGAATTTGAAGTCCATTGTGTTGTTTTAGGTTAGGTGAAAGACTTTACTATCTGTTAAAACTAATTTTTGTCCAGGTCAAATATGCACTTGACCTTGCACTTATACAGTAACTGGATGTAATATTTCCATACAAAAATTCCATTGTAGTTACTTAAAAGTCAACTGTGGCTCATAAGGATGTCAAATGGTGCTGAATAAAACTATACCAGACAGTCAAAGCATCCATAATAAACAAGCTAAGAGTGAGGATTTGACTTTACGATAAGGAGGAAGTGTAATAAAGTCTATGCAGGCATAAAAATCAGCCCAGTCAGGGGTGCAAGGACAGTTTTTGTTTAACCCATATTTTACTCTGCAGCGGGACGCATGTAATATGGAGAACAACAATCTTTCATATTTGTCAAATTTGTTTGAAAATTGAATAAAAATTATACTTGTGTTCTAAGACCGTAAATGTGTAACTATCGTATTTAAATATTACTGTAATCATAGCATAATATTCACAATACCCTAAGGAAGTCTAGTGTTCACCTAAAAGACAATTTTCCTTTGCTGCAAAAGGCTTCAAAATGTACTATAGTGATTCAAATTAGTGTTAACTTAAATATCATTGTTTGAAGGAATTGAAAGTGTGGCATTGGCCAGCCAGGTTGTGTGTGTGTCTGCTGCGATTGTCACTATACATAACATTACACTCAGGCATCTAAAAACATGTGAGGTCTCCCTATGAAAGCAGTATAAAAGAAATTCTAGTTATATTTCAGAACACATTTGAACATCAAGGGGAAGCTTTTATAAAACTAACGGACATCAAATAGCAAAACCAGAGTGAGATGCAAAAAAATCCGGCTCCACATTATTTTAAGCTCAACCCAAGGGGAGCATTTCAGATGTTTTTATATCCTTTATTCAAGGTCGCTAAAATGGTTTTTAAGCATAACCACTTTATTCTTGTGCTTATAAGCATAACCATTATCAAGGGTCCTTATAAATGTTTTCTACATTTTGATATAAACCCTTCCTCTATAACTTGTTACATATACTGTAGTTTGATCCAAGTGACACGTCAGTGGATTCTCTTCAACGCCATCATCAATGCACGCTCAATGGGGCTGCAGCTTCTATTGATGGAAATCCAGCGTTAATCAACCGGCCTTGTTGGGCAGTCAATGTCTGCTTCGGCTCTAATTAGTCCCTCATCACCAATCCAATAAGCTCAGTGATACAGGAGGACAAAGGCCTTAGTCACAGTCAATTATGTGACACACACAGTTCAGCTGAGTTCATCAAGTAAATCCTCCATACGATATCAGTGGAATTGCCTCCGGTCTTAAAGTGAAATGTGATTTGCCTTTGTTTGTTTTTATATGTCTATTCTTGCATTATCAATGTCATTGACTTGTCTTAACTTTCTTTTACCTATATCTCTCTTTGTCTTTTACTGACATTTTTCTTGACTTTATTCACTACTGCCTCCTAATCCTTTTTTCAGAAGGGCTGACTCCATGGAATATTTTGATCAAAGCCGTAAATTGTTTTTTGAATTTTTGGCCGTGTCTTTTCTGGAGAAGGTGCTTGCATGTAGCTCGTGTAATGCATTTTTGAAGCATTTACTTCAAAGAAGGATGTTTATTCAGGGCTTTTTTTTCCCCCTCAACAGTATGTAAAAATGTGATTGTTCAAAATAACATCGTTGCGGACGGATGGCAGTTCATAATTCGGATATCACGAGATGTCATTCTTCACTTCAATCCTTTCTCCTGTCACACAGTCAGCTCACAGTTCCACATCAACAGGCACAAACTTTGCGTATTCATTTAAGCTCCCATGTTCTACTAGGTTTATATTGAATTTGGCAGTTTTTCAACATCATTGTTTTCCTCCTCAGGCAGGTCGCAGCACACTGTTTGCATACTTTGTTACAGCTGCCTAAACATGTCAGTGATTGTAGTTGAATTATTCCTAAATTCTCAAGCCTTTGTTTACCTTGCAATGGCCACCACTCCATTTACGTTATTGCTCCGTAGGTAGGATTTATTTTCTTTTGTGGGTGTTGACATAGGAGAAATAAAACAAGCATGCAGGGATTATTGGATGTAAATTTGTTAACACATTCACCTGAGTTCGAAAAGTCAATTAATGACTTGATTAACTTCTCTTGATTTTTTTTTTAAATTTTCCTTCAGTAATCCTCTCTGTTGATAATTTTGTAAACAAATGTGAAATGCAACGACCGCAGACCATTCAGAATAATGCAGAAACATAACAAGGAAAACCCACTAATCTCCCTCTCCCATGCATAACATCTGGAATTGTTCGTGCTATAATCAGATGCAGAGGTTGTAGGTATTTACCTCATTTGCGGTCCTCTGTTGCTGTGTGGTACTTTTGATTGAATTCTGCATGGTGCAATAATAGCGCTGTCACCTTCGTGCAGCGAGAAAAGTCTTGACATGCGTGTGCGTATGTGTGTATGCATGTCTACAGATGTTTTAGCTGTCGAAGTCACAGAGCTTCATTTAAATACATTACAAAGAAATGTCTTTCTTGGATGAAAACAGTGTATAGAAATCGGATTTGGGAGACCCGGTAAACTGAAGAAGGAGATCAAACTTAAAGGCTAGACAGATAAATATTTGAAGTGTCTGTTTGAATGACGGTTGAATGCTTTCTATACACACTATGGAAGGATGACAATTAAGGGAAGCAGCCTGTGCACTCTTCTCCCTTCATCTTTCTTTCCCTTTTCCAGTACTGCTCACTTATTAAAGCTTTTGCCAAGGAAAGAGAAGGGAAGCTGGAAGTGAAAGGACTTTCTATTTCAACACAACGAACTGCAACTCTATATTTGTGACTTTTTTCCTCTTTGTCATCCACTGCACCATTTGAAAGTCACATGACACCTGTGCTCTCCCTAAACCCTGACTCACTTTTTGTTTCCTCCAAGAACCGACAGACTGAAGGAAATGTGTTGCATCCTCAAGCGATTGCAAATATAAGTTCAGGTTCTGTAAGGAAGATTGAAGAAGTTGCTGTAAAACACTAACGCAAATCGTACTTAAGCAGTCACACACAGACAGGTATCTGTCGACCCCTAACTGAGAGATGCTGTGAAGTGACTGTCAGCAAAGGATCAACATGTTCCTGCAATCCAACTGTCTATACCTAGGCATACGCAAGCATTTTAAATTTTCTAACAAAACAATGGAGGACAAGAACGATGGAGGAGTAACCAAAGTAGAAACACATTCAACACAATTGTTTTTTAATTAATGAGTAAGGAATCTGAGGAATGAAGCGCAGCAAAGCCTCATCCCTACGCCACTCTTTAATGTGTTATCCAAAATATTGTTAGTCAAGACACCCAAACAGTACAAATAATTTATTCTTATATTCAACCATCACTGAAAAGACCAGTATTTTAAGACTACAAAGAATTGAAATTTCCATTTTTGATGGGCTCCATCTCTGAACAGACCCATCCTACAAACAAAAAAGACTCCAGCTGCCTTTAAATTATATATTTCATATATATAATTACAGTCACTGCAAATTAAAATTTCTTCCTTTCCAAATGCCATGTAGTACTGATTGGTTTTTGGTGGTTCATATTTTTCTTCATTCCTCTTTCTTTTTCTTTATAGATACAGAGGACAGCTTTCCCCTGTAACGATACTGTGTTCAGAAAGCGTTTGATTCAAATGCAGGACTCAGCAGGCAGGAGCAGAAAAAAAATTGATTCATTTTAGCATCTGAAAACAATCTAGATGGTGTTAAGGTTCGAGTTGCTGGCAGAGTGAATGGAGCAAAACAGAAATAGAAGATAGTTATAAGGAAACAGACTAGCAAAACAGATGATGCAATGAAGAAAGTAAGTAAGCAAGCAACAGAATAGAATATAGGATAGAATATTTCTTTAACCGAATGAGAATTAGCTGATCACATGATCAGAAACTACTGTTAAGTCGCTTCCTTTTTGCAAAGAAACACAAGAGACGGACATTACGTAGAAGAAACAATTAAACAACATTAAGACGGATAAACTAAAAAAGTTACACAAGAAAATAAACCCAATGAAGACTGCTTGAAAAAAAAAGGTTATAAAAA
Organism: Fistularia commersonii; assembly: GCF_037954325.1. Taxonomy (NCBI): domain Eukaryota; kingdom Metazoa; phylum Chordata; class Actinopteri; order Syngnathiformes; family Fistulariidae; genus Fistularia; species Fistularia commersonii. The sequence continues at coordinate 9,026,364 of NC_141299.1, read as the reverse complement.
TAGATGGGGAAAACAATAAAAAACAGGAATGGTTCAATGTGGACCATATCTGAGGAGAATCAGCATCACAAACCCACAGGTGGGCACATCGGATGGGAGAAACAGGAACCACGCAAGAAAAATTAACCTCAAAGAGTCAAAAAACATGAAATAAAAGTGTTTCAAACAGAAACCAACAGTGCAAATGGGACTGTGAGAAATGAGTGACAGGTTTCTGGATGAAGCACGTTCAATTATTCAAACATGATATTGTTTCGTTGTAAAAAAAAGTTAACAAGCAATTCGTTTTCTGAAGCGCAAGGACAGGTTTTTGAATCAACATGCATGTGTGTCTTTAGACCCGAACTGCACTTCTCTTTCACTTCGTTTGATTAAACAAAGGAGATTTTTCCTTGCAATTAATAAACCAGTAACATCATCAAATGCAGTCAATTTACAATTCATTGAGATGCATTGTACGGTTTAACACTAAAGCTCGTATCCAATCATTTCGGTCTGAGAGATACATGTTCTTGTTCTAGGTTGTAAATGAGAGACAGGGGAAGTGAGGAGAGATGAGGACACTAGACAATAAAAGAGATGAAGTGAAAAGGAGAGGGAAAGAAGATGATTGCAAAGGATGACAGGGAAGACGGAAAGGGAGATGGACATAATTCAGGATTAAAGAGCTGAAGAGAAAACAGGAAAGAGGGACAAAATGATGGTTTACTTGGGTATAAATGTAAAAAAGGTATCTCATGCATTGTTTCAATTTTCCTTAGGTATTAGTTTTCCTTTGTTTCTAATCCATATAAATCTGTTCTTTCATAGCCCTGATCGTCCTTCCCTCTCTACAATCCTCTTGTTAGCTATTAATCCTCTCTCCATATCTCTCTCTCTTAACCACTACTCCTTTGATCACCATGGGTGGTGCATGATGGGAGTAATGGCTTATAAATTCAAAAGAGAAGCGAGGAAACTTTTACTAATTCACTTTTTAAATCAAGGTCAATCCTGTGTGATCACATTTCCAAAGACAGCCTTGCGGTTACGCACTGAAAGTGACGGCTGTGGTCATGTTGAGGGGAGCGATTCTCTTCCTCATACCCTCCACACTCATCCCTCTTCTCCTCTTTCACTGATGAAAAAGGGAAATAAATGAAAAATCTTGCCTGCTCCATGTTGTTAAATATTCCCGCTGATTGAAGAGCTGGCAGAAGCCTCTTCTGTGTATCTGCTTGTCACAATTTGCTGGCACTTTTGACAATAGACCTGTCAATGTGTTTGTTTGAGATAGAGAACCAGATGAAAGGGGAGAAAGAGGATTTGTAATGCCGAACCTCTGATTTTGATGCAAACTGCGACACAAAGCACACGAGTGTCTATCCCGGTTTATTACAACTTGCCTTTTTTTTTTAGTAACAAGACAATTAATGTAATTCAACAGAATTGAATACACTGTACAGCGGAGCAGGCTCCTATATTGTTCTACAGTCCATTATGTGTTGTCTTACTTTGACAGTGTCCTTGGAATTTTTAGTTTTTGAAAAAGTGCAACTTTTTAATTGTGAGAAAAACAGATCATTCTACGGTAAAAATTTGTTATTGTTTTTTAACGATTTTCTTAATGTTTTATGATATCTTTCAGACTTGCCTGAATGTGTTTTCATCAGCAGTGTGTCACTGTTACCACACAGAATGAGTGAACTTAACTGAGCTAAAACAGCAGATCAGAATGTTGTTCTGTTGACCTTTCATTCATTCATTTATTATGCATTCGCCTGATTATGAACCCGGGGTCGCTGGTGGGCTGCTGGAGCCAATCCCAGCTGTCATTGTAGGAGAGCGGGGTTCATCCTGGAGGGGTCACAAGTCAATCACAGGACCACATAATGAGACATGCAACCATTCACTTTCTCATTATTGTGTCTGGCCATTTATTGATCTCCACTGAACCTACTGTAAGGTTTTGGATTTGGGTCAGAAACCGGAGAACCCGGAGTAAACCCATTGAGACAGAAAAAGAAAATGCACACTCCACACAGAAAGGGCCACTGGCAGGATCAAACCAGGGACTTTCTTGAAGGGAGGCAACCACTGTGCCCCCACCACTGCCACAGCCAAATATCTGTTTCTTACTATATCACTGACAAGTATCTATAAATGAAACACATATAAATGTATATAATACATATAAATATATATTTTTTTAGAAAACTAATTCTGATGTTCCTGAAATATAGCATACTCCTGAAATATATTCTTGTATATAGATCAAAAAATGAAGGAAGCAAAGAGGCAACTTGGGATGACTGTCTACAGGTGTTTTGCTCACTTAAAGGTAACTAAACAGACTTGAAAACTACTAGGGGACCGGTTACAGATCAATTACTTCTTTAATCAAAAGCCAAAGCATGGGACCTTCTGCCATGTGAGAGCTGGAATATGTGTATTAGAAACACGGGACTTCAAAACAGAACCTGGCAGCATCCCGATGGACCCCTCCATGTGATGAGCCCAAACTCCCAAGCCTGATGGGTTAAGACTGTATCAGCATAGAACCACTGATCTGAGGGGCTTTTCATCTCCAGGATCCACCATTTCTCTGCATGTTAATGTGTTTACATATGCAGGGGTGGCACGGGTGCACGAGGCAAAGCATGTGCGCCCCTCCATGAATAAATGCCTGTAGATTTACCCATGTGTGTGTCTTAATAAGTGACTGCAATCCACTTGCTGTACACACGGCTCAGTGATTTTGCTCCTTTTACTCCTGCGATTTTTTTTTTATGCGATGAAAGACTGCAGGCACTATTTTGTCTTGTTTTCAGCACACCCTCCTCCTTCTCCATCTCTCTCTTTTTGGTCATAGGAACACAGTGTATGTATGCGTATATATAACAACCTCATTTTCACCATCTCTGCATGCTTTCCTCTTTAACAGCAACAAGACTGTCCAGTTTGTGAGGCTAATCTCACCGTGGAAAAGAAAAAAAAAAGGAAATACTGACTGACATCACAACAAGTAGGAAAATGCTATTATTCAAGTATGTAAACAATGTACTGTACCTCCTGACTGACTGTTTGTCAATGGTCTATTCTCCACCAATGTCATCTTTTTTAAACTAGAAAAGAAAATTTAATTCAGCTGACTGACAAATAATAGGAACAAATACATAACCTCTGTGGGGGAGGTAATCAAAGTGCATTAAAAAGTATGAACGCTGTAATTCTCCTTACTTCGAATCAACCTAGCTCCCTCGTAAACCATGTTTACTCTCTGGATGATTGTAAAACCGTTTACAACCCCTCCCTGACAGCTCTTGGAAAGCTGCTGGAGATTTCTGCACCTCACTGCTAAAAAAGATTCGCATATAAATAAAAAAAACAACCTCTGCTCCAGAGGGCAAGACAGACGTGCCGGCTTTGCACTGGTCTGATCAATATGTTAAAACATTTATATGCACCAGCCATGTGTTTGCAATTAAAATTCCATAAAATCACCACCAAAACTTCTCTGTAAAAAGATTCTGGTCTTCAGCTCGGCCTTTCATTGAGAGCTGATCAGGATTTTGTTGGCTCAGAGTCAAGGCTTTTGATAATGACTGAATAATTACATACCTGCACGTTTCTCTTAGAGTGTATCCATTTTTTACATCCTACTCTCAATCTCACCCTCTAGCTATCTTAATTTTTAAGTTAGACACTCTCTGCATTATGTTTCTACCTATTTGTGCTTATATAAAATCTCTGCCTGGGGTAAATTAGGTAAGTCTAGAGTTGCTTTGGCGAGAGCTGCTTTTTGAAATCCGCACAGGGGGTAGACTCCCTCCTACTGCCATAAAATCCAAAGGTGCAGTTTTATTTTTTTAAATGTTCCTTGTTTTTCTTCCCACATCCACACGTGTGTTGCTGGGAGGGGTTTTACTTATTGAATTTGTGGATTCAATTATAAGCGGAGACAAATCCGTTCACCCTTTAGTGAAAGGCAGCTTAACAGCGGTGAATCTGTTAGATAGCGCTCTGAGCTGCAGCCGCTTCACACAAAGCAACTGCAGTGCAGCAGCGCCTAATGTCAAATATAGAACATTTATATTTATGTACATGTCTGGCTTTCTGAGAAGATATTTTTAACCTGACAGCAATAAAATCAATATCATGTTTCAAGTGAATGAATGTAACATTGGCGCCTTTCCGGTAAAAGAATTTCCTTTGGATTAATAACGTTCTATTCTATTCTATTCTATTCTATTCTATTCTATTCTATTCTATTCTATTCTATATTCACTGGCCTAAGAGCTCAAATACATTGTAGGGACCAACAATCAATATTTACAAACATTTAATAGGCTATAAATTAGACAACAACCTTGCTCTGCTAACAGTCTGTCCAGAGAATTCATCTCTCATTTCAAAACCAAGGACCAAGCAATTTCAAATAAACCTTCCTCAAAAAATATATCCATATAGCATACTGCAGCTACGTGTGGCTGTATATCATACACCCACGAGCCGAAAACACATGCCAATTTGTTTTCGTGTTACCGCCCCCGCCACCGGTGTTGGGTTGGCTCCCAGTTCAACTTTCAGCGGGTTTAACAGAATGATTAAACCATCAGGCCTCATGTCGGGGCTGCACACCATCTGTGTGGCTGATTGAAACACCTCCTGCACATTCGCTCAGCCACCCACCTGCTCTGTTAATTTATAGGGCGTCCTTAATGAAATGTCTCCACTGTATCACAGGCCAAGGCCTTGCAGGTGGACATGCTGTCAAACCATGTCCTGAGCTGAGCAATCACTCAGAGTCACGCTGCCTTTCAGCTGAACTGTGCTAAAGAGGGTGATCAATACTGAGCTGGTGCAACAAACCCAGAGGTGGGAAAGACGGGAAAAAAAATCTGACAAATGGAGTGAGAGGGAGAGAAAGAGATATAGACAGAGAATGAGGGCGAGAGAGAGAAAGAGGAGGTCAAGGGTGAGAGAAGAAATGGGAGGAAAAAGTCTAAGTGAATCAAAGACATTGGCAACAAAATTGTGACACACATAGTGTGACAGAGTAAAACACAGAACGAGGGAAAATGGAAAAAAAAAAAAAAAGAGCGCTTGTCTTATTGATGTGTTACAGCGAAGAGAAAAAGTATTGTTTGATCCAGGGAGTTAAGGCAAACCACCACGGTCGATTACTGTCTGAATGATGGACACAAAAACAATCCCCGCTGTACTGACCCGAGGTTATTAACGGTTGTCTGCATGTCAAATGGCAAGAAAAACAAACAAGAAAATTAAGAATAACCAAAAATACAGTGTGAGTACATTTGGCGATTTTCTTAAAGCTTTGATTCCGCAGATCCTGATCTATACTAAATTATTCATACATTCATTTATTCATTATCTATGCCGCTTATCCTTCACTCAGGTTGCAGGGGGACTAGAGTCTATCCCAGGTGTCATTGAGTAATATGTGGGGTTCATCCTGGACTGGTTGCCAGTAGATCAGTGGGCCACGTATAGAGGCATACAACCATTCGCTCTCTTGTTCACGTCTTTACAATTAAGTGTCTCCATTTAACCTACTGCCCGTTTTTGGACTGTGGTAGGAAACCGGAGACCCTGGAGGAAACCAATGCAGACATGCAAACTCCTCACAAAAAGGCCTGCTGTTGGCCCCCTTCTTGGAATGAAACTCGGGACCTTCTTGCTGTGAGGAAGAAGCCCTAACCAGAGCTACCACTGTCTATCCTACCACACACACACACACACACACACACACACACACACACACACACACACACACACACACACGCACACACATACCTCCTTTCTGCTGCTTCGTTCGGGTATCGCCACAGTGGATCAACATCCTCCATCTACCCTTATTCTCTGTATCCTCTTCTCTCATACCAGCTAACTTGGTTATAAGAAGGAGACTTGAGAACAACTTGTTTTTTTTCTTGGAGTTTTGACCTTAGCATCCTTCTCCCAATATATTTACTATCCCTCCTCTGTTGGGATCGCATGACCAAACCATCTTAGTCTCTCTGACCTTATTTATTGTCCAAATAATGGCCAAAAAGTAACTGAAATTAATAAACAACATTGAAGAATGTGTTTTTTACACAGAATTTGTGGCTTTGATTCACCGCATCATAATCAAAGCTTAGCATAATTGAAGCAGAGATTTTCAAAAGCTCTATCATTTACATTCCATAAGCTGTGATCATTATTTCAGGTTTCAATTGTACCTGATTTCAAATCCAGGATTTTGTTTGTTTATTTGAAAAGATAACCTTTAGAATATTTATGGACATAGTGAGCGAGGATATGAAGGTAGTTGATGTGAGAGAGGAGGATACAGAGAATAGGGTTAGATGGAGTAGGTTGATTTGCTGTGGCGACTCCAAAAGGGAAAAGCCGAAAGGAGAAGAAGGAGATGTGAAAAGTTAACTTTAAAAAAAAAAAAACATCAACATTCTCCATAATAACCAAGCCAAATTTTATCGTGTATCTATTTGTTTCCTTATTTTTTTGGAACATGAAAGAAGAAGTCAAAGAAGTCAAGTCCATTATCATCTCTCAAAACCACAATGACCTTTTGATGTCTGGAGACCTTGCAGTGAGTATCAACATGAATTGATTTGTTTTGCTCAGAAGACCGATGTGGAAATAATATAGAAAGCAAAACATTTTATAGGGCGGGTGTACGATCGTTAAGCAAACGCAATGTCACTCCACGCTTTAAAGATGGAAACCCCATATCAGGCGCGCGCACACACACACACACACACACACACACGCACACACGGGTCGGAGGGCAGTCTCTCTCTTTTTTTTTAATATGGACGCCTGCTGTGAGTGAAAGAGATGCAATGAGCAGAGGGAGGATTCAGAGGACTCAGTTGGATGAAAGAGCTGAGCTGAAGCTTCTCACAAAGTTTTCCAGAGGCTGAGGCTGCTATTCCTATCTTCTTTGAGGAAAAATTCCCCATCTCTGAAAACAGCACAGCATTTCAGGGTGTTTCTTTTTTCTTCTGCTGTGCCCCCCACCCCCCCACCCACACAGATAAACCCACATAGTATATGGCTGCACAGATAACCACCTCTTATCATTGTGCCTCAACATTCACCGACCGGTTCAACTCCATTCTTCAAGCCTCTCAGAAACCACTCAGGTTAGAAAGATGCAAGTGTGAACTGTCTGTCTTCACCTGAGGTAGCAAAGCTCTACCACACATCTTCTCCATCATCATTTCTCTTTCCCCTTATTTCCCTGCCCTCGATGGCTGTCTTGCAAGATTGACGGCAGAGGGGGTTTGGAGAAAATGAAGAATTGTGGTTTAGGGGTTACAGAGTCACGCCGTCTCCAAGAAAAGACCACATCAAGATAAAATGTATCATGTTGATGTTTGGCCCTCCCCCACCACTTCTCCGTTCCAGAATTTACCTCTTTGCTGGGGATCAGGCTATGGGGCAACACATTTATCATTAGCAGACATTAGACCCTCTGCTTTAACCAGCTACCACATGAATATAAAGAACTGTGTTGGCTTTATGGGCTCCCCTTTCCTAAGCCTCAGCTACGGCGCGTCTCCAAACCACAGCAATTAGACTGGAATCAAATGAGACCACAGCTGTAAATTTGGCAACAAATTCTTTCCTCCACAAAGCTCCTTACAACGTTACAACCAACGGACTGAGAAAAAGACTCTGTGTCTAAAATGACACCACAACAAGAAATCTCAGTGCTGCCTTTACCTCATTGATATTTCAGTGGACCTCAATTACTGAGTGATTGCATCCCGCTGTTCCACCAGTCAAAACACTGCCTTTCTACAGGAAATATTTTCACAGCACCATAATTGCTTCCATCTGTAGCTACATTGTGGCAACACTAGCAATGTCATTATGGCTGAGGGGTCTCACAGCAAACGGGTGGTGAGTGTGCATGTGCGAGTATGAACATTTATGCATTTCGTGAGGGTTCTTCCGGAAAGTCTGCTCTAGTTTTCTCGACAGACATTACGAGAAGGGAAGCAGAGATGCGAGGAAACTGTTGAGTTGGAATAATGAGCGATTGTGAGGAGGCATGGCGTCTCTGCTTCATCACAGTCCGTGTCCCCTGCCCCGCTCCTGCCATGCCACTGTTTATTTGATGGCTGGTTTAACCGAGTTGACCTTAGCTGATGAGCTATTTGAACAAACACAATCTGACTCATTTGCCCAAAAGGCAGGCAAACCAACAAAAATGTTCACTAATTGCTATAGCCTGATTTAGGTGCTTTTCATTTAAGGGGATAGAGGGTCCCAAAAACAGGTCCAATGCATATTAAATTTCCTTAAGTCAAGAGACCTGTATGGAAAACTAACTAAATTAAATGTTTGACAGAACACTAAGCCCTTGTTTGTGGAGTACCTGATCTAGCTGTCAGCAAGGGTCACAGGCTGGAAATACTGAAGCCAGCCAATCGACACGTGGCGATGACCTGCTGTGAGTGGATCTGACATCTTTTACCAACTGTCGACGCCTGAACCAAATCAGACTCATTAACCTGTTTACAGAATTGGTTTCTATTACAGAGCTGCGTGCACATTCATGCACACGCAATCTCACACAAAAATGTTCAATCGGATCAAAAATTCTGGTTTGGTTTCAGTGAGGTGATTTTGAGCACTGCTCAAACATCATTAAACTAAATCCTGCATAAACCCAACTGCAGTTTGTCATGCTGGCTGAGTTGTCCACTGTGAGGGCCTGCTAATAGAGGGCACACAGGCACGCACGCATGCACGCACACACGCACGCACGCACGCACGCACGCACGCACGCACGCACGCACGCACGCACGGCAAACAGAAATCTAAGTGGCAAATCTGAGGGGGACTGGGTTTCAACAAGCAAGTTATGCAATTTTAATTATTTATTCCCCAAATCTCACCTTGGCTCATCAAAATTAAACATCTAGTTCCAGGCATGTTCCCTTCTGCTATATCTAAAAAATAAAATAAAATAATTATCGCATTATCCACAATAAATCATTGTACCAATTTTCAAGGAATGAGCTCTTCATTCATGATTGAAGACCTTTTGTTTATTGTTTATTTCTGTGTCCCCAATTTTTAAATACTGCTTTCAACTATTGAATTTTTTATACTTACTATTTGTAATTCCACTTTTCTACCCTCTGCATTTAGGTGCCTTTATTTATTTCTTAATACAAATTGACAGGAGGCTCCTCATCATCTTCATCGTGTTTATTTATCTCACTTTTGTTCTCTATTGCCATTCCTCTCTCAAACCAAATATGTTGGCAACAAAGCGCCTCATGTCTTATGAATGTATTTTTCCAGACTGTCCTTAATACTCTGTAGTCCCCCCTGCAGAATTGCTCAGTCATAGTGCTGACAATATATTTTGCTCTCGATTTCTCTGGTACCAAATCAAAAACACCACGGTCTCACTGGAGGGGATGTTGAAAGACCAAAGGAGCAGCTTTTGTGGTGCACATCTTTGAAAACAACTGGAAATGAGAAATTAATACTTTATTAGAAGTTGGAAGCAGGTGGCATCAGTGCAAGATTCATTAATCGCTGATCAAACCTGGAAAATTAGGATAAGAGAGGGTGAAGAGAAAGCTTAATAGATCCCCATTGGGGGAAACCAATTTGCCACTGCATTAGTTCATATGGACAGCAGAAGAATACTAGCTCTGCATTAATGGAACACAACTTGTATATTTAGACTGCTTAAGGTCTTTCGATGAATTGGCAGCCTTAGAGGTACATTTATCAGTTTAATATTTTTTCTACATCTTCAGAAGTTATAAAACTCTAAAATAACATGAAGAGTCAGTGTGTTTATCTTGTAAATCTTGGTAAATATTTCAAGAGTGTGGCTTTGATCAGGTTCATGTTTTGTGATTTATTTTTAAACCATGACCAGAGAGGAAGAAAATCTTCCCTCCATCTTGAAAGATTAAGGCAAAAAGAGCAGGCCAGGTAATCAGTGGTTTGATCTAAAACCCGGTGTGCTTAGGCACACAGACAGATGCACCTGCACACAAACACAAACACACACACACCCACGCATACACACACACACTCACAAATACAGATGTATTCACGAATCATCAAGTATTGTAGAAAATGGTACCCATGTTGAAGAAATCTGGTCAATAGTCCTGAACTTGTCAACACACGTGATCGACTAAAGCTGGTAACTAACTAAAAGATAAGTTAACCTTCTTTCTTACAAGAAATGGTTCGTAATATTGATCTGCATGTAAATCCCCTACGTATAAATGGAAACTCTTCAATAGACCCAATGATTGTTGGGGCCAAATGAGCACATTTTACAATTTTCCACATTATCAAAACACTGTTAACTGCTGTTGAAGATGCAAGTCTATAAATGTGTAGAGCTATTTCTCATGGACATTGTCTTTGTTAATTAAAACCAATTAATTTTGTGTTGATGTATATTTATGTTCTTTTTATCTAATGTATTGTGTTATGTTTGGTAACTAAAAGAGAGGCTCATCAACTGCTGTTATGGTGTTACCAATGAATCCCGTTATCAATGCATCAAAAGCTCACCTCCTTCTTGCACGCCATGACAGCTAACCTTGGGACTGGTTTATCCGTGTTTTATCCAAAACACATCCATGAATTAATGTGGGACTAAGACCAAGCCTTTGAAACATACATCTGATTCAGCAGTGATGTATTGCACCCTCAAACAGAGGAAGGTGATTTAGCTCCAATGAAAATCGACCGTGCCCTGGGTTTTGGACACTGTGCTTTAGATCATCAAAATGAAGTCCATTTAGTAATGATAATTGAGAGGCGGATTGTCTACATTCCAAAAAATTTCACACTTCAGTGCTTTCATGGGATCCATTTATAATATAATAATATATAAATATAATTAGCGGTATTGTATTTGCTTTGTTGCATACTGCTGCTGTATCAGGACAAAGTGGATGACTAAACTCAGTACATTACACACATTATATGCAACATTATATCGCATGGCTCAAACAACAAACTGCAGATTGTAACATCATGCCAGCTGCTTTATGATGGTGACTCAGTCAAACAGACAAGGCAATTTAATTAAAATTCTGTTATGATGTCCAATGGAAATGTATCAAAGTTAAAGAGGTGAAACTCATATTACACCAAAGTGTTTTCAGTGGAAAATTGGTTAGGGGTTCACTGCATCTGCCAAAGAAAGACCAGGAAACTGCTTGGACTTGTATTTGCGATAAAATGAGGAGCAGGTGCAGATGTATAGTCCAGTGTGGAAACAGCTGCATCATTTCATCTACTTTGACATAACATTGTGTGTATTGATGAAAGGTAGCCTTCTCAAGCATGCACACACAAACACACACACACACACACACACACACACACACACACACACACACACACACACACACATGCACGCACACATACACACACACACACACACACACACGTCACTGAAACCGCATACTTTGCTGATCTCATTTCTTTCATCAAAGTAGCCCTCCCACAACACATCGTGTCAATTAGATGTTGCTTTCAAACTCTGCATTAATGAGAAGACTTTAGACAAACAGAATGTCTTGTGTTTGATTTGTGAGAGTGAGAGTTTGTGTCTGTATGTGCATATGTGTGTGTGTGTGTGTGTGTGAGACAAAGAGAGAGGATTGGTGGGACTGTTTTCTAATAAAAGCACTGAGCACTTGCATAACCATAAGGCAATCCCCTGAGCACATTGCTTTCACCTCCATAATTAGACTGATCTTCTTAAAAATTTTCCTTTTCATTTCTTTTTTTTTTATACAGCTATGGGTTCTTAAATCACTTTCTGAGAGAATCAACTCCTGATTCTACTACTTTCCAGCAGATCAATGAAGGAACAAGGAAAGGTGACCCCCCTGTACTAGTACCAACCTTGTAGATGATCTGCTCTCAACGTTAAATTAAATATGGTTAATCTTCCCCAATTTGAAACAGAACCATTAAATCCTCAGCTTACAAAGAGATATGAGCAGCTTTAAACTCAAGCTGGAATAATCTTTAAATAGTTACTTTTTTCCCACAGTTACATTTATCATGTATTGATTTAACATTTTCCGTGTTTACTTAGAAAAATAAAAGACTTGAATTGCCTTTTGTGTCTAACAGCATACTGGTTTTATTTCTCCATTCGATTTGTGAGATTTCTCCATATCAGGAACAACATACTGCACTCCTTGCTATCATCCAGACAAAATTTGCGACACATGGAGAGACTGATGTAAACGAAATATGCAAATTTAAAAATGAGGGGAAGAGAAGGGCAATGCCTCAGTGATATATAAGTAAAGAGAAGATTAAGGGGATTAGAGGCAAGCAGTTTACATCACTTGACAGAGTTACAGCCTGGCTACACGCCTGCTGAGGAGGCTGGTGACAGCACTGCGACCTGGAGAGGCTGGTGGCATGCTCAGTCCATTTGTCACATCGGTCTGGCCTCGGACTCCTGGAAAAAAAAAAAGAGTGCTTCTCCCTCTTCTCTGCACCTATCTCCATTTTCAGCATTGTTATCCACCTTCACTGTCATCTCTCAGTTTGATGATACCTTCACTTTGCTTTTCTGTCCTTGTCTAACTCCCCCCATCCATCTTGTCCAATAATTTCGCTCGCATTACGAGTCACCCCTTTGACTCTGTGCTTTTAATCTGCTGAATCATTTCAGTCTTTTCAACCTCAAAGTCTGCCTTTTTTCCTATGATCGCTCAATACCTTATGCATTCTTTTTGTTCTGTTCCTTACTGTTTAATCAGATTTATCCAGCCTCTTCTCAACATCACCACTATTCACAGCCCCATCCCTCTCTCTGTGAGGAGTAACCTATCTATTTGCCTGCCATTGGCCTGAGGAGAGATGAGAATTGATTCTACTTCTAGCGACTGCTACTATCTGGCAAAGGAGAAAGGGCGAGCAGTTAGCTGGGCTCTAAGTGAGGCTGTCTATCTATCTATTTTTGAGGTTTGACGACAACACGGCTGTGGAGTCTGTGGAACTGAGTGGGACTGGACTCCAGAGAAATTAAGCCAAAGTGAGTGGAGAGACACAACAGAGCAGAAGAAGAGAAATGAATATCCAAATCCAAATCATTGTCCTTTTCACTGCAAAACTAGCATTAGAACTGGAGGACACCTTGGAATTTCGAAGATGACCCAAGAATATTGTTTTTTTTTAATAATATTTTACAAAATATACACTTTCCTTTTGGCTTTTCCCTACAGAGGTCACCACAGCAAATCATCTTCTGCATCTAACCCCTTATCTCAGTGTTCTCATCTCATACCAACTAACTTCATGTTCTCTTTCACTGTGTCCATAAATCTTCTCTTTGGTCTTCTTCTAGACCTCCTGCCTGGCAGTTCCAACCCGAGCATCCGTCTGACAATATATTCACTATCTGGCATTGCTGGTCTCAAGAGTGTCTTGTACACATTTCCTTTCATTCTGGCAGATATTCAGCTATCGCATAGTACCCTTGATACTTTTCTCCACCTGTTCCGACCTGCTTGAACCCGTTTCTGAAGTACAACTTCTTTTTTTTCTGATAATGTCATCACCTGATAATTGTGTTCTTTTTTGCATGAGTTTTAATTTTTTAATCATGGTTAATATGTGGTTCTCTGTGAAGTGTGAAGCTCATTACTTTTTGCACCATTTCCACCTCTAGTCTGTGTGAAATATTGATAAATAAAGGATTTAAAGAGACGTGTTCTCTAATCTCTCAGCTATGATCAATAAAATCTGATTATTTAATAATTCAAATCATGAAGTTAAAAAAAATAATTTTTTTTTACCAGATTTTCAACAATTTACAATTCAAAACCCACAGACAGAATAAAAGAAATTTGGAAATCATAACAGCCCATATTTATAAAAACACAACAAACAAAAGTTTTCTCTATTTCCAAAGCGATGCAAAGTGTGAATAATGTAAAATAAAACAGAGTGTTTTGTTCTCGAGGCCACTGTCAGTACTACTTTATAAGACTGTTTGCCAACCTCGACTATTTTACACAGCCCACTAATGTGCACAGAAGCAGTGGGACCGGGTAAGCGTGGGAACAAAGAGAACCTAAGCTTTATTATATTTCCTCCATGTGTCATTTGGTTACTCATTAAATTTTACCAGGCGTGTGGCCACACACATGTTTTCACAAAGACTGAGAACCATATTGAGCATATTGAATTTGAGTGAGATGAAGAAACACACTCAACACTCATGGTCCAAAGACCATAAACCTAAATCAGCCTATTGAATGAAACAAATATTATTTAGGATTTCATATAATACAAACTGATATAGCAGAATAGCTATTATCTCAGTCTTGTATTGTTGATGTAAAACATCTGATTTTTTTTTTTTAAACTTGTAAATCTGGGTGACTTTTAATACAATTCAGCTCTGAATTCAACACGTATCACACTTTAATTGTGACCCACTGAATTTATTATGAATGACTCCAACTGCAAATTATAATTCAAGAACAAAGTTGCAGTTTTGCAATTACACCTTCCACATTCTTTAAAGATTTCATACAGACATCATCCGGTTAAACAACATTCGTTGAATACGACGATCACTCACTTAAAAGCTAACTCTTGGCTCATTACTTCTTTTGAGGATAGCTATCGATCGCTGAAAGTACACTGTATTATGATAAAAGCTGGTGGGAAAGGAAGGGAAAATTTACTTTGACGTTACTTTTACTTGAGGAAAGGCAGTGAGAATGAGTTTGCTGAATTTCCCCAATGAGCAATAGAGAGGTCCGGCCATATCTCACCTCCCAACTGCTGGGTCATGATGCAGACAGGTAGAATGAGTTCAATATAAAGATATGAAATATTCAGCAACTTAAAAGGCATTCGGTCCTTTCTACCAATCCAAGTAAAGAGGGAGTCACAGTGTCTGCTCATGTGCCTTCATTATAAGACATACATAGAATAAGTATTACATATATGTGTGCATCAACAAGAACAGTTAGCTTTTATAGGCACATATAAAGAGATGTTCAAATTTCTAATGATGGCAGTGACAGATAATCATAACAAGCCCATTGAGTTTGTGTCACTGTGTCTCTCCCTGACTCAATACAGTATTTGCAGAAGGCTGACAAAATCTTTGTCTCAAAGGAAGACAAAGAAAAATCTATTCAGAGTTTAACAGGAACAAGAATCTCTGAGGAAAGCATCCATTGCAGATACAATAAAAAGCTTCAAACACACAAACAAGGAAAAAAAGAGGGGTGAGAGAAAAGGCTGCAGCACCATGCTCATATAGATATCTGAGATGAAATGCTGTTAAAAGTGTTGGAGGCAGCTGTCTGACAAATGCTAACTGAAAATCCCCCCATGCCAACCCAGCAACTCTTGTTCAGTGAGCAACAATACAGAGGGCATAAATAACAGGATTGAGCTCATTAATCTTCTGAGGCAGGGCCAAGGAGATGGACAGAAGATCTCCGTCAGACACTGATCCAAAAGGGGCAGATACCGGCACCAGCCCTGACCCCCTTCCCTGTTGAAGTGAGCTTGTCACATCTTTACATGTCAGAACCTAATCACAAATCCCTGATCACATTAATCTGCTGTTGAAGGGTGAGCTTCTGTTAGATTTCATATATGTTTGGAGACAAAAAATGTAACTGTGTATCTGTAAAAGATACCGAGTAATGTGCATAAAGTCAAGATGTGCAGTGTTTTTTTATCCATTGTATAAAAATTATGCTGAACATTAATGTAATTGTGATGGAGGAGTTGAGGACATGAATCGCTATTCTTTTTACTATTGATATTTTAGTAGAGTACATTGTTTCCACTGCCAATAAGATTCTCCTTCTTTATTGGTTTCATTAACTCTGGACAAATATCACGGTATGACAGGAGCGAGCTATGATTTTTAACATGCTTGGACCATCTCGCTCTTGGATGGAGAGGTGGGACAATGATAACTGAAGGATAATGCAACCAACTAATGGTTTGGAGACCAAAACGTTCAACTTTGCAATAAAAAAACAAATTGCAATTCAAATATCATTCTTACTGAAAGCAGTACAATGAAAACCCCAATGGTTTTCTTGGAATTCTTTTATTGGGAAATCCCAAACTGTTATTGTTGCTTCAAAGCTTTTTTGGTTTGGATGGTAACCCCCATATGAGCAACCCCAAATGACCTTGGTCCTATAGGCGATCCAGGACAACTAAAGTGTTCACCTGGGAGACCTTGCTCCAAGTGGTGGGAAGTTACAGCAAGTCTAGTTTATTATGGGCTGGAAAGAAACTCAAGACACTTTCAACTATAAGTCAACATATAACTAATTTAAAATATAAAAGTGGGCTTCTTAACAAGGCTCATTTTCAGTGGAATTTCAAGGTGTGTATCTCTGAATGTGATTTATTGTGGTCTTAGAAATAGTCCCCTGCGGTCACATATTTGTGTTCTGCTCACAAAAAAACCTAATTCATTCTTCTATTCTATCACACCTGGCAAGAATATACTACAAGTGTAGGAAATGTCAAATTATAAGCTTCCCACTCAATTGCAGGTATGTACTTTGTCAGTTGAGGTCACAGTAATCACAAGCAGTGTATATATTGATGGCCACATGTATTGAAATAGCAGAAAAGTATTATGAATTTCTGTTTCGGGGCCAAGACCTTGAATATATATTCTCTAAATGGCTTTACATATGGGCCAAATAAAAGCAAAACTAGCTTTACTGTACACACACATTGAGCATCAGGCATCACACAGAGAGGCCGTTTCACTACGGTTTGGTGGTCAACGGACCTGATGTGGAAGAAAACCATCAAACAGGGTGCCTATCTGAAACAGGATTAGGGTTTTACATGGTTCTGATTATGCAATGTTATCGCTTCTTTTCTCAGGGAGCAGGGCACATGAACTTGGAGAACTTTCAGAAGCGAAGGATTAATTTGCACGCATTGGAATTAGCGCATGGATCAAAGACAGGGGGTGTCATGGGAGTCTCCAGACACCACTCTGTATATCTAGAATAGAGATTTCTCTTTGCTGTGTACTACTTCTATTTTCATAATGATATGGAGAGGGAAGAAAAAGAAACATCAAGGGGAACTTAAGCTGGAGAAGAATATAATTAACTACATGTTTATGCAACAAAACCTGGCACATGAAAGTTAGTATACAAGGAAGTATAGTCAACAGCAACTCGAACAGAGTTAGCTAAAACATACATGTGGATTTTCTTGCCAGCGCTGAGAAAAAATTGAGACTTGATAATGTTGGTTACTCCTGGGATAGCTGAGATGTGAGAGAGCAGTGCGGCGGACTGGGATTTAATGTGCTTATTTGTGGATTTTTTCTGAATAAACTGAAACTATTATACAAATTTGCTCTTCTGCAGTGCAGCTGTCTACCTTTGACACATGCAAATTATGTAATCTTCTGGCAAAAGACGAGAAGTATTACCTTAACACTTGCAGGCACGGATTTACGCACACAAGTGTACACAAGTGTACACAAGACTGAGAATCACCACTCTTACCGTCACAGTCACCCAAGTGGGCCACGTTTCCCTGTTCGACATCTTGCTCAAATGGCAGTCTGCAGAGGAGAAGAGACACAGTCATTAATCAGGAGACACAAAGCCACTCGGGCACGGATTCACCACAGATCTGTTCTGATAGAGAAAAACTATCTCAATGTCAGAGCGGAGGACCAGTAATAAGATTCGTATATCTACAAGCTCCTTTAACAGTTAGATTGTGGAGGTCTGTGGCACAGAGCGAGTGTCAAGTTAAACACTGAAAAGCAGAAGAACATATTTTGTCCCTGGCATCTGGGAATTAATACACTGTTGTGATTTAAACATTTTTCATATCTAGAGGGTTATTAGTTATGCAAATTAATGCAAAAATTTAAATGCAGAAATAATTGTCTTTGTTTAATAGCAAAATAGTATTTAAGGCCAATTTTTACAAATTATTCCTGTGCTCCTGGGCATTACATGCACAGATTTATGAGAAAAAAAGTTTCCTTAACTTGTTTACTGTGTTGAAAAATCTTGCTTTATCCAGCTGTAAAGTTAGAGCTCAGACAGAGACATGAATTTTTTATTTTTTACTTTTTTTTTTATAGACCAGCTTGTTGGCTCCAAACTCAGCTAACAACACTTTTGTTTTTTCTCTCCATACACTGCAGAGAATAGCTGGCACTTCAATATGAGTGTATTTGAAAGAAAACTAATTTCAAGGTATGATGCAGTTATGAAGCCAAACACTCTGGAATTAGACCTACCAAAGCTGCAGCCAAAAGGCCCAGCTGACCGGGGGAGGATCTCTCCTTCAAACTGACTGATGTCTAGCATGGCGCTTACAAATAGAAACTCTTCAGACAACCTGTTAAAAGTGTTGTGATGTATTGCTTTAGCCTTTACTGAGGATGGAAGTACAAACAGCTTACCTAATGCTGAGAAAAAAAAAAAAACAGCACATTTCAATGAGAAATCATTGTTTCATGATGTGATGATAGAATCAGATTTTAGATGGCTCTGTATGAAGTAAAACTGCAGGGGTAAAAATTCCTTTTTTGCTATGTTTCTATTCACAAATCCTGTGTTGGTTTATTATCAGCTTTCCTCACTATCTATACATCTACCGGCTGATACATTGTTTCTACATTAGCAGAACCCAATAGACCATACATCCCATCTGGGCAACAGGGGAGTTTGGAAAACTCAAAGGACAATGGCACATCGTAAGAAGAGGAAGGGCGGAGGAAATGAGAATCGCTCAAAAACCAGGTGCTCTCCAAGAAAAACATGAGTACATTGAGTCCTGGCTTTTATCAGGGAAAAAACAACCAAGAGGCAATGAGGAACAGACGGTGAATGGGTGTGTCGATGTGCATTCATGTAAGAATGTGCACAAACAAAAACATGAGAGCTTGTTTTTTTTTTCAAGTAAGCAAGCCAACTTTTTTGATTAATTTGATAAAATTAAATTAAAAGCATTTACTACGGATTGATTAATCCTTCAGTATTAATGTATCAAAGAAAAAAACTCCTTAGATACAAACTTAGTCAAACTTGGCTCACTGTTATGCTTAACATTCACCAATGGAGAATCCATTGTATCACTTGGCAGCAGATACTCCTGTGCAACTTGATGAAACCTGATGTAATATTTTAAGGAAAATTTCTGAACATTTGATCTTTTTACCCTAAGGAAAGAGAGTGTGTTTTGAATGCTGGTAAATGGATGAAGTAATGTCACTTTTCTTGTTGATGCAAGAGGATGAGGATTTTATTTTCTCACATATGTAGACTTTAATATATTAGACGCGACCATTTAGAATTGGATGCAGATCAGTCTGCGCCTTCTAGGTGCCCCTCATTAGGAGGAAAAATGTTAATTTATCATGAAAATTGGCGCCATATCCCAAAATTTGCCTTACATTACAGAGGTATGTGCTCCATAGACTTCCCTTTAGTGAATCTTGTTTATTTTTTTTGTGAAAGTCACTAAGTCAGACATAAATAAAACAACTTACAGTTCACACAGAACTATAGGCTGTCACAGCACAGCTTTACTTGGCCAATTGTTAAACAACCAGTTCACGAACTGTCTGGTGCCGAATTTAAGTTGTTGGGACAAGTGCCTAAGGAGTCAGTTCTCTGTAATAAGCTAAGAGCTCAAGGAGCAGCCAGCACTCCTGCTTTTAATACCTAAAAACACTGTGACAAATGAGTCCAACTATGAACCTACAGCGGTTGTCATCTTAATAAAGAATAATGTTTTTTCTTCAGTTGGCTGCCTCTAACGCACTGTGGGTCATTTATTTTGTATACATTACATGGCTGCGGTTCTGCCAGTGTACGTGCAGGCTTGCTTAATTTCCAACACCTTTTCTCAAATATGTCAGACCATCGATTAAAGACTTCACATTAACATGAGGATGATATGTAACGTGTTTCTGATTGGTGAGTACTGTTGAAGGAACAGGCTGGAAATCTAATTTTTCATAAAAGAAGTCCAGCTTGTATGTTTTATCTAAAGTTTACAGGGAAGAAAAGAAAGTGTGTCAACTTGTTTAGCAGTGGTGTATTAGCAGAAGTAAAACATTTTACCACTGACAAATATTAATCATGCGTGTCTGGTCCTGTGAAAAGTCTGGCTTTCCTCCACAATCGACACCGTATCTACTTCTGCTTGCATTAAAAAAAGCAAATATTTTTATCTAAGGAGCTGCACAATTATAATCTATTGTTTTATATTACCAGCCGACGTGGCGTCAGTTTGTAAAGAGAGCTTGTGCTATTCCCAAAAGGAGAAATCATTTGGCAACTCAATGCAAAATCGATTGTCGAGTTGACTGCCCTTGGTAAATCAAATCAAGACCCACACAGAGGCCTTTAATAGCATAAGCAGGCAGCCTGAGGTGGTCTTTATGGCCCGTGTTGTCTGTTCTCTTGGCACTACACCTGTGTTTGGAAAGCTTAATTCAATGGGCAGACAGAATAAAGAGAGATTCGATTTCACTGGAGGGAGCGGGAACAACTGGGCCGAGCTGTCCAGACAGACTCCCACATTTCAGTAGCAGGAAGAGAGAAAGGTCACATAAGCACAGACGCACACTTGTTTTGACATGTAGACAACTCCACACATGCCTGCACACAGTCAGACAGTGTGTAGTCTGAGTTTATGCAGGCATGTTTATAACACAGCTTCAAAAATAAAATAAACACACGCACAAAATCTCACACAGTCACACATGGCTTTACAAGTCAGAGCCAGATAAGTGAAAGAACATGGCTTTTTTTTTTTAAACAGCAGCAGCAGCAGCAACAGACATGTTGAATCAATAAGTCCAGACAGCAGACCGTGTGACAGCAGACCGTGTGACAGGCGACTCACTCGGCACAGAGGTTATGGAGAGGCTCAAATAATTGTGAGGAGGAAAAAAAAGAACACAATGATGAATGGAGAGTTTCTGTAGTTGAACAACCAGGTGTGTTGTGGGAAAGAAAATGTAAGGTAAAAGATAGATAGAAGATGGTAAATAGAAGCAAGTCCTGCTCTCAGGCTGGAGAAACTGCTAAGGGATTTGGAGCAATTGCATACAACATGCAGACAACTAAGTGTGTGTGTGTGTGTGTGTGTGAGAGAGAGAGTTTGTGTTTGAGAAAACTTATCTTACCTGGTCCTGGGCCTGAGGAAAGAGCAGGTACTGCCTCTTGTCCAACCACAGTACGGATCTCTGGAGGCAATACAGCTCCTGAAAAGAGGCAATCACAATTTCAAAGTACATTAATCTGTGCTTCAATATAAGGGTATTATGGTTATTAACACATCTATACCCATTATGTACAAATGCATCACATATCTCTACTTTACATATCATTTTTGAAATCATGGGAAGCATTTTTAGATTAATTTCATAATTCTTAAGAAGCTATTGATTTCATTTATTGCCTAAAACCCAATTCATTATGCTGTAATGTTTTTTTCTGTGATGTAAAATATTGGGAACTGGAATGAGGCGATGCAGTTGAGAGCAGTCTGCTTCACTGAAACATTTAGATCTAGTAAAAGCTCCAAGGCTCCAAAAACGCTTGTAGGTGGGTTGTGATTTCAGATTATATCCCAAATGACCGGCAGTTCCATCTCATCAAAAATTCTTTTGTTTTCCAAGTCTAGGGTCTGGACAGTAAGGGAAATAAATCTAATTCAATTGCAATTAAATCAATTCCTGACTACTACAGTTGTCGTAAAGCTTTTTGCTCACTAGTTAAAATGAATCACAAGAATAATAAGTATACAAATTAGACAAAAATGGAGGATGTTTGGAAATCTCAACTTTTAAGCCATATTGATGGTCCATGTTTGCTAAATTACCGGCAGGGAAATTAAAGTAGCCAAAATGAATCAATCACCGTTGACTACAATTGCAGTTACAATAGATTAACTTGACTACACCGCTCAAAATTTGTTGTATAGTTACTTGCTTAATTTTCTAAATACTATTTAAAGTGAAGGACTAAGTTGAAAACAGCAAGACTTGCAGTATAGGTTCAGACTTAAGTGAAAAGAAATCATTACACTGAGACTGTGTGTCAACAGCCTATATACAAAACAGGGTGTATGTAACCAAACCAAAAAAAGCAAAAGATACTCAGAAACACACTTGAAAGCTTAAAACCTCAAACTGCTGAAGTGTGAAATATTCAACATGCATAAAGAGCATTGCCTCTTATATTCAGAGCTAAACGCATAAATGTACACACTAAACACACCTCAAGAGCATTCGAGCTTTCTTAATGTACTTTGGATTACATGCTTGTCTGACTCATCTGTTTCAGTGAACACACAACACACCTTATTCACTGGAGTGTGTGTGGGTTCTTATGTCACAGACCACCTTAACACGCCCAAACTTTCTTGCCTTTTTTTTACACCTTGTGTCTTATTTTCTGATCCTACCACATCTTTCCATTTCTTATTTTGCCCTATATTCTCTAACTGAACCTATGTAAAGATGCAGATGAAAAGATATAATGCAAAGCTCTTATTTACTATTTTAATCTTGTTTTTTTTAGTCTGATTCAACCCTATCTTAATTTAGGAATCACTTAAAATAGCATTACATAAAAAGGATGCCATTCTACTGACTGAACTCATATTAAATAAACATATTACATCTGTTTGAAGATTAAATCAAAGCTATTTACACCAGAGAAGTAATATACTAATAATTCCTATTGCAAGTGGATCTGTTGCTTTCACAAGCTTTAGAAACCCTTGTTTTGTGGACTAATTTCATATTTGCGATAGATTGTATTACATTTTCAATTAGAAATCATCATAATTATATTTAAAAAAATGTGCTACATCTGTGATAGGTTATGTATGATGAGACTAAAACATAATAGAAACATAAGATGATGGAAATCGAAAGACTTTAAGATGGTTGTACACACACAAACTCAAATAGCCCTGAATAACACAAGTAGAATGAATGAACAGTTTCTCCAAGTGTGTCTTCTTTGTTTGCCTCCTCATTTAGCAAATTTGATTACTTTTTCACACATTAGACTTTTAAGCTGTTAATGAAGTGTCATCTTGCTGTCTGACTCAGTGACAGATGTGGAAAATATTCTGGAAAACTGTGGTCTACTCATAAACTCATTGGGGTTTTTTTTGAGAATTAACATTAGGTAGCCCAACTGCTGTTCTTTTGTTCATGTATCTGCACTATTCATCGTGCACTTACTTCATACATCGGGAGTAGAGCTGACATTGTGCCACAGGTACTCTGATCACACAGGAGGGGAAGGCAAGGAGCAGAGTATGACTTGCCCGGTCCAGAGTCAGAGACAGCAGCTGTCGGGCCTGTGGAGAGTTTTCAGCACACCTGCAACATGCACACCGAGACAAGCACAGAACCACACTGTATTAGACAAATTGAACGACATAAAAAAACAGGAAGGTAAAAAAAAAAAAAAAAGGTAAAAAAGGAAAATCATTCTCCACAATTCAATGTGAAAAACAACTAACCACAAGAGTGATAATGGATGTAAAGCCAGTGAGCCATTCATGTATCCGGATGCAATAATGTCAACCTGAATACACGCTGTGCTGTTTTTTTTTTTCGGTCCAAGGGCTCCGCTGGCTTGTAGCCAGGAGCTGAATATCCTCAATTTGGTCCTTAAAACTATGATCAATGGCCCAAAATTAGCTTTAGCATCTGATTTGTACTTTTTTAATGTACATCTGCTCTCATGCATTGGTTATATGTGGATGCTTTATGGTAATAACATAGCAATAGGCCTGCAGTCATTAAAAAGAATCTATCACGCTGCAAATGCCAAGTTGTGCGTCATTCTCCGCAGCCGATATCAAAAAAGATGGTGAAAAGGGGAGAAAAAAATATTGAGTCACCAACAGAAAAAAGGCTCAACAAATACACAATAAATAGAAACCAATATATAAAAATAAGATCGGGACCGGCAAGTGGAAGAAAATACAGAATCTTAATTTAGTGTTGCATAGTTGCTGACACTTTGCTGCTTTATTTTGTCACCAAGCCACTTAGAAACCAGGGCTGAAGAGGATGCTTGTATTTGTGGCACTTTTTCAACATAACCTAAATGTTATTGTAGCGAACAAAACTTTAATTTGTGAGTGAAACTTAGGGCTGGAGGTGGCTTGGCCTGGAGGGTGAAAAGAATGTCGTGCTCCCTGTTTCAACTACACTGATACTGGGCGCACCATTCGTAGACACCACGCAGTATCTATTCCACACAAGCTCATTCATACAACAGCCCCCTCATTTCATCAGCACCCCTATCTGTCTTTTTGTCAAATTTGGAGCGCAACAAATATGCTGTGACACAAATTGGACAGCATGTTTTGAAAAGGAGCCTGAATCGATAAGACATTTTTGTTGCTAAAAAGAGAGAGAAAACAGCATTAGTAGATTGGCTTTAAATACAGAAGGACATTTCCAACCTTCTTGCTTTTTTCCCTATACTACAGAAATATGTCACACAAATGAATGTGCGCTGTTGCCAAGGTATCCATAAATTGTTTAAAATCATATATGAAAAGTTCCAATTAGTCTCACTGCAAGATTAACACCAGCTAAAAGCTGCATTTCTGTGACAGTCTTTCTTCCCTCTGCCCTGCAGCAATCTCCCGTGTGTAATCTTGCATTGCATCTCAACAAAGAGCTGAAAGAGAAGGATGATGGCTGAAAAGTCATTGTACTCAGTATTTATTACTTAGTAGTGGGTATCCAGTGACGTCTCAAATCCACTTGTCTTGTCCAATAAGTAAATTTGAGTTTGAAAAGTATTGCCACACTCTTTTGTCAGAAATATGATATTAAATCAGCCGAAAGACAAAGGGTCAATTTCCCCAACACCGTATGACCTCAGTAAAGATCAAGGCTGATGTGATTTTATCTACAATTCGATCCATTTTTTTTGTTGCTTTTCCCTTAGTTCCTTTTACATTCATGACTTAAGCTCATTAAAAGATGTTCAGATATCTGATAAAGAATATTAGGCTCTAATTCCATTCTTTACTTTTTGCCCTATTTGTATTCCTGGCAAGGGGTTGCAGTATTCCCCTCCAGCACAATTATGTGCATCTCTCAAAGGATCGGTGAGGTTTTTTTGCATAATTCACGGCATGCCATGTTTCCAGGACATGCCATGTTTCTTTTCTTTACAGGTCTCTCTTCCTGGGCGTATCACCTCACCAGCTCAGCTTGCTGTGTATTCATCAACCCTGGATGTCATTTAACCCTTTCCTCAATAGTTTACATGTCTTTTTCTCATGGAGCTATTTTCCATTGAGTTCTACAGATCTGTGCCTTAAAAACTGAGATTTTACAAAATGTGCTTTTTTCCCCTTTAAAACAGTTAGAGTAAAAGAGAAAAGAGGGAAAAGATTTTGTTTGTGGATCACAATAAACCCTCTGGCAGATGTTGATTTAGTCAGATGACTTAAACTCTGTGTGCACATGTGGACTACGAGCCTGCAATATTGCCAGAGGTTCCAAGAATTTACGTAATTATGCCGTGTCAATAAAAGGTTAAGTGAAGTGATGCAAAGACATTGTATGTACACACACACACACACACACACACACACACACACACACACACACACACACTCACACACACACACACACACACACACACGTGGCACAATAGTGATAAAAAATTGACAATCCTGATGCCTCAGTACGTGTATGTGTGTCACAAGGCATTAAAATCTTGATTATTTAATGATTAATTCTTGACTCACAGCAGTCGGTTCGAGAATTAGACACCCAACCTCAGAGGATAGAGATTAAACACCGGGTGACTTGACTTCATCCTTAGCATTTCTACTAAAGTGTCAGGTCTACTCACTGCACTGCTCCTGCTGGCCTAAGTAACGGCCATCTGGTTTTCACATAAGTTTACTTTTCTTGTTTGTGACGCGCAACAAATCTGTGTTATCTAATATACTATGAGGTCATAGAGAAAAGAAAAACATTCAAAAGGAACATTAAACATAAAAATAAGATTAAGATGTGGTGAAAATGATAACACTATATAATATGATTCTAAAAATGAATATTTTAAAAATATACAAATGCCAACATGTACATTAATTAAGTAAGGCAGCAATTCAGCTGTAAGCCAGTGTGACCTTCAGTAGTCCCAATCCACAGCATGGAAACTAAGAGAATAAAACTTTAATCCTCCTTTGGTTTAACCCTCATAATATTTTGTGTAGCAGCTTAAAAGTTAGGAGTAGATTCATTGTTCTTAATATAGTTCATTCAGTTGCTCAGTGATGCTTTGGCATCTTACCTCTCCGGGTTGAATCCATCCAGTTCCTCCAGGAAGATGCTACTACTGGTGACCGTATTGTCCTGGTTGGGCATGATGAGGAACTTCAGAATAGTCCCTCTACTGGAGCCCAGAAACAGGATGGTGCGGTTTCTATGCGGTCCTGCTTCTGTGTCCACCACAATCTTATTCAGCTGGTACCTACATATATGCAAATACAAAAAGTCTGGTGTGACGGCAAAAACTCATTTGGAGCGTTTCCTTAAGCATAGTCAAACAACTCCTTAAGGCTTAGTATATATAATTTACATTGCAATGCTGCATACTGCTTTGACTGTAAACAATGGAATCTTGTGAAATTAAATTGTATTTTTTCTGTTGACTTAATGAACAATTAAATTATTCCACAAAGAAGCAACTGCTCATCAAATTTGCATAATAAACTAATTATGCGGGACTTTTTGCCATTAATTATATCAAACGAAAAATGGGCCACTATTGGTACAATGGAAGACTGTTGTGGACAAGAGTCTGGTCTGTTCAAGTCGATAGACAAGAGGATAAGCCACATTGCATCCAATATTTTAATATTCCATATACATCCAAGCCCCATAATCCCCCAGGGACCGGCTAACAGTGGGATTCCATACTGTAGATAAAAGAAGTGAGAAGGGATGTGGGGGAATGGAAGAATGAGTGTGTGCAGGTGTGTGTGTGTGTTGCAAGAGGGGGGTGAGGGAGAAAGAGAGAGAGAGAGAGAGAGAGAGAGAGAGAGAGAGAGAGAGAGAAACAGAGCAGACAAAATTAAACAGAAGGACTCTACAGCCTCAGCAGACAGTCTGGCTATGTGTGTGTTTACATTATTATATCGTAGAAATTATATTTCTATCCATCTAATTTGTTTTCGGGCAAATATGTTTTGAAGGAAGTGTAATTGCTGCCCAGATTATGTTCAATGGATGATAATGCGGTTGTTTTGTTTAGTTTTGTTTTGTGGATATTGTAAAGTTTCAGTATTGCACAGACTTTTTGTGAGGTAAGGATTATAAAGTGCAGGAGTTTTATGAGGTTACGGCTCAAGATATTCTAATTTCTGCTCAATGTTAATTGCATGTCAGCCACCATGTCACTTTTGACTTTTTCAAAATAACTTAGACCACATTGATTTCTTTTAAATTGCTTTTTAGGCCTGAAATGAAGTTGAAGATGTAAATTATGTTACAGTGACAGTTGACAGATATTTTGCCAATATGGATAAGTAGTTAAACAGCAGTGAGACACAAATCCTAAATAGCTGAAATATGTCAATGACAAATGTATTTTTCTAGCGCAAGTGCATGAGTGTGGTCTCACCTGACCATGGTTTTGACAATCCATGGTCGTTGCCCGAGTGACGGGACGGCTTCATCCATCAATGGATGAGTCTTAACAAAATTCAGCATCTCATCGGGGAAAGCATTCGAAGAATTAAACCTGGACCCCTGAACAGCACAGCCTCCTGGTCTGGGGGAAAAAAAAAAAGATTCCACATAGTTCTGGCAGATGCGACAGCGATGAAGCAGCAACTTTCCGACCTCACCAAAAATGGATGTAGCTGTCAAGAGTGTCTGACCAAGTGAACTTTATTTAGTTGACGGACACAAAAAAAAAATGAAATTCTTGCCAAGTGACCAATTTCCCTGAGATCCAGATGTGTTTTAAAAAAGATGTGTATAATATAATTGTATAGTCATTGTTATTCTAAGTTGTAAAGGAAATGTAGCACCAGGAACAACTCAACTGGTGCTTTCACAGAATGTAGTTCACATTTGCATGAAATGGAAACCCCAGCCAAGAAGGAGCTGCAAACATTCATTTCGAGCCAATGTTTTGCCTGACCTGAATATGGGTTATTCATAGCAGGGTTTTCCTCACACAGTTCTCTGATAAGAACCTGAACACAGATGCATAATTTGATCACGGCCATCTGTACCTTGGCTTGGGAATGACTTCATCTGGAACAGGCGTCCAAATAGACTCAGGTGATTTCTGCTCCTTGAACCTCCCATCGAAAACCGCGGCCAACTGCTCCATGTCGAAGGCACACACAGCCGAGCCCGGGATACTGGAGACAGATGATGATGAGACAGTGAAAGTGCGAATCAGATGGTTGATAAAACAATTTGAACCCGTACGAAATGACTGCCAGCAATGTGTGCAGTGACTCTACTTTTCTAAAGAACATGTCACAAAGGAGTAGGAGAAGGAAGTAGATCAGATAGATACCTGTAATCGAAAAGTAACCGTTATACATGGAAATGAAAGAGGGTGATATACAAAAAAAGTCACTTGCGAGCACCACAAAGGGACAGGCGCCTAGCAAAGATGAAAAATTGGATTCGGGCTGTTCTTATTTTGAAATTCACTGTGTGAACACAGAGGAAATTGCTGCTAAACCCAAAGAAAGACAGAATAAGATAGAACCTGTCAACTCTGTGGCTGAAGAATAGACATGCAACGGATGCAATAGCTAGATTAGTGCTGTGGAAAAAAAAAAAAACAACTGTTTTCTGGAAGTCTTGGAATATAAAATGAAAGAGGAAATGAGTCACTAAGTGTTCTGCCTTTCACACGAGGGGGAAATTCTCAAGAAGAAAGTGAATCCAGCAGCATGTTCCAGTAAAAAGCTTGGTCCACCTCAGAGCATGTTTAACTACTGGTGAACCCTGCATGAGGGAACAGAACATCTGCTTCATTGAGTGTCCCTGGTCTCTTAATACAACACACACACACACACACACATACATACACACACACAAACACATACACTAGCGATATAAAACTAAACCGACAGAGACACATTCTCTCAAAGCAAGTCAGACCACCTCATTTTTGTTGTGTGAGAAACAAGGCGCGACTGAGACTGAGAAATCGAGACAGGGGTGTCAGGCCGAGATAAGGAATGCAAAAAATCTTTGTTTCTTGCTCTGAGACTTGGACCCTGTCCGAGCTGATGACTAACAGAGTGTGTGGTGTGAGAGCTAGTGACTAAATGTTAATACCCTAATGGTGTACGAACGTGACAAAAAACCTCGGGGACTGAGTCATATACAACCTGCTGCTATCTGGCCCCCACACAACCCCGTCTGTACGTTTGTTTGTTTTCTGTTCATTTGTCTTTTTTCTTGAAAGAAATTACATCTAACTGCTAGTTTGCAGGCCGGTGATTCTGCTGTGTCGCATTTTAGTTGAGTGCCCCTTTGACAGCCACTGAAGGGTTTGCTTGGAAAGGCATCGCCTGAAGGCTGGACTCTGGCTCCGGCAGTAGGCAGGAGACCGTGCTCTCCTGATGTGCCATTTGATCAGATCATGCCGTTTCCCTCGGTACTTATCATTCACAGGCAGGGATATGACTCAAACCTGGCCAGCGTGGTACAGCTGCAGGCGTATCTGTGGATGATACATGCCTCTTAGGGACTCAGGCACCAGATGCTACATGTGACATATCTGCCAAATCCGCACTGAAGCCAGTTTGCCTTCCTTTCTCTACCTTTTTTTGTACCGTTCTTTGTCCCCCAACTATTTCTCTCTCTCTCACTGCAGGTCACTGGCTTTGCCCAATATGCTCCGCATCTAGCCCAAGCAAGCGATGGGCTCTATCTTCCAAACGTTTCTGCATTATTTCCATAGGACTCTGTGGTACTATCTCTTTGTTCGCTTTTCAGTACATGTGCACTTAACACTTTGAGATTGTATTTTGTTGTTCATGTTTAAAATGAGATTGTCTCAATCTCTCAATAGCTCAGAACTTGTTCTTTTCCCAGAATTGACCAGCATGATGTGACACTATCTGGATAAGACAGACATGGTTTGGCTTTGAGATGGACATGGCGGCATCCTCGATTTTTTCTGACAACAGAGAAAAATGGGGTGTCTTGAAAAGGTAGTGAGGGAGATGAAGTTGGCAGTCAGGAGTGTTTCAGAGAAAATTCTGCACTATGGGGTTTAAGATTGTTGTTATCAAAATGTTGAATAAGTGTGAACTTGTATATTTTTCTTAAATACAAGGCTTTTTGAAATGACTGGACTTTATTTGCAAATAACTTGATAAAGAGCCAGAGATTACATTTTTAATACTCTGGTAAACCTACAACATTCCCTCCCTCCAGGTATTTCCTCTTCAATCTCACTGTCAAGTGATCATTTCTGGATGAAGTACTGAGATAAAGTACAGTTACTGCTATGTGGATATACTGAGAACTTAATTGAGAAGCCAAAGTGGTTAATATCAGTATAACATCCTTAAAGTATCATCAGTTTATTATAATTACAGATGTTTGCCAACTGGATTAATGTCTATGTTGTTTGAATCTGCCGTACATATTAAAAGGCAAGGTCCTTGGATTGAGAGCGAGCGACAAAGCAGCCTGTTTTGAACTGATCAAAAATTGTCGTTTGATAAGGAACTTTTTTGTTTTCATTCTATAAGCAAACCAAAATCCTTGACTGGATCATTTTGAGACCTGTTTTTACTGTAGAGGACAACTGTGGAAAAGCTGCAGTCGGAAAAGTTACCGCAAAAAAATTCAAAAACCAAATTGAGATTTAGTGGACAAAATGAATAAAATGACATAATGTGGAAATAATTTTAGTGTGACATTGCTAATCAGTCCCCTTTCACAGCAGGATATTGAAAAAAAAAACAGGACAGCAGGATTTGTGTAAACAAAACATAAGAATCAAAATCACAGAAAGCTTTTTGCAAAGTGTTGTTGTCTTCTTAGTGCAAGTGATTTTACCGATGTCCCAATCTCCATCCTCTTATATCCTCAGGAGTGTCAGCACTCGCAAGTACTATAGACCTGCTCCTCATTTACCTTCCTCTCTTTTGTTTTCTTAGCTGGACATTCTGCTTTCTGATCTTGCCACGTGGCCTTTTCTGCAACCAAAACCCAACATGGTCTCCCACTCTCTATATACACTTAAAGTTGCATGAGAAATATTTTTCCCGGAATCCCTGAGTGATTCCATTAAGCCTAATGAGCCCACGTCAGTCTACTCAAGCAACATTTTCAGCTGACAAAACAATAACTAGAGATAACAAAATGTGTTTGTTTTTAGTACCGGTTCACTGCAGGACAATAAGAATCGCCATTCCATTTGACACTGGGTGGCTATACTTCTGACACGCAACCACTTATCCAAGTTGCCAAGAAATGCAACAACTGCTTCTCTCTTTCTGCTTCCTCCTCTACACCATTCTTTTTCTGCGCTCATTTTTTAAGTAGGTGGACACTCCTTGACCTCCTGAGCAAGAGAAATTTCGGGTGTTAGTAGTGATCAGTAGGAAATCCAAATTCTCCTTTCATCCCTCTTTGAGAGGAAGGGCCTGGGGCTGAGGAGAAACATGCATTGAACTGGAAACCAGGGGTGATTTAACCCTCTTGAAGGAAAGAAGGAAATAACCAAAGTAAATGTGACTCCGTAAGAGCTAAGAAGCTGCTATTTGTCTTCAAAATTGACCATCGAGACCAGAGGAGACAAAAATCTTCAGCATGGATAGAGCTCACTTTGAGAGAGTCCAGTGAACATGGACTCTGTTTCATTATTCTCCGACTACAGTCCCGAATAAGCTGCACAAGACACAAACGTTAGAAGGAAAACATACAACGGCAGTCACAGGTCCGGCTTCATGCTGTTTTCACTGAATGCTGCCAGCCAAAGCAATTTGTTTGGCAAGCGCTTACCCGGTTTGGCGCAGTGGGTCACACTGAGCTGGTTGGACTTCTGCAGCTCACCCCCCCACAACATCTCTCTCTTATACATTAATTTGCTTCCATCAATCATCACCTTAACACGCATCTGTATCCCCCTTTCTCTCTGTGCGGTTTATAATAATTTAAAATAGAAGCGGGCGACCCAGGCAGGGGCAAACGAGTTGTCAGCTGATCTCCTGTAAATGTTCAGAGTGTGATTGCGGTTAAAACCGAATGTGTTTCTGTGTATGAAAAGCAATGCCCCCCCCCTGCAGCCGGCCGAGCCCTGCTCAGCATGCAGATAAGATGCAGCTGATGAAACAGTTTTCAAAGAGCTTTAGGACACATATGTTGTCCATTACTGACTTCCTCATCCTTGAGTTTCTCATCTGTCTCTCCCCCTTTGGATGACGATCGCCCTCTTTCATCACCTCAGTTTCACGATCATTTTTTTCTTTTCTTTTTCACAAATATGCCAGGTTCCTTACTGGGAGATTGAAGGGCTGACTGCTTCTGTTGCTTGTAAACAGTTATACTCCAGTATCTTTAATGCGGGTGACAGTTACTCTGTTTGCTGCACTTTTTTGAGCAGCAAGTCCTATCTGTACATTTGCTGTACAGTATATTCTAATAATATTTCTAATATTCACTTATATTTTGTTCAGAGATAAAATTAGTTTGCACAATTTGCATTGTTTTTAGTTCAGCAACCATGTAAGGTCTTTTTCCTTATCTTTAATTCCCCACATCAAGCCGTTCATCTCCTCTCCTCTCCTCTATTCTCTTCTCCTTTCCTCTCCTCACTGTTCCCTGGCCACTACTTTCTTTTCCTGACTCACATTTTTTTCTCATCCCGCCTACTCTCCATTGTGTTTTTGTCTGTGTTACACAGATTTAATATCAGGTGTCTCAGTGTGTAAAATACGTCATTTTTCTTTGTATGTGTGGGGGTAACGCCCTCGCTTCTCCAGTCCCCTTGTTCAATCTCCTCACCCCACCTCCTTTCCTATCTTTTCCTCTACTCTTTTCTCCTCTCTCAAACTTTGGCAACAAACAGGAATTCCATCTTTTAGCCCTCGGTACGCCACCATGCTGAGATTTGTATGTCACATACAATATCTTTCGCTTTCCGGTAAAATGTACTAATGCACAAAATTTCCAATGCAATACGAGGAAGTGTGTCCATATTTTAGAGGACCATCTAAGTCACAATCAAACACGTCATTTTGTGTTTATTCATGTATGTGTTTCTCTGACCATAATCTTTTCTGTCTACATGGAGGAAAATCCTCCCTATCCTTGCTGACACACACACATACAAAGGCCCAAAGCCTCTTATTTGAAGGCGGTGTGGTGTGTGC
The DNA here is from genome assembly GCF_037954325.1 of Fistularia commersonii. Lineage (NCBI taxonomy): Eukaryota > Metazoa > Chordata > Actinopteri > Syngnathiformes > Fistulariidae > Fistularia > Fistularia commersonii. Next base: position 8,992,905 of record NC_141299.1, on the reverse strand, counting down.
TGATATACTGTTGCTGTCCTTGAGGGTGAAATTCCAAAAGACAAAGGCAAATGCGTCTTTTGTTGGCTGTTTAAATGCAGGTGTAATGTGTCAATACTGCACCTGTTAGCTGGTGTGGAGAAAACGCCAAGGATGATATCCCTGCCATGCATCTTGATGATGGGACTGGTGGAGTGCAGCAGATTAAAATAGAAGTGAGAATCACCGGGAATGGAGCAATTTAAACGAGCCTTAAGGAACGAAGTCCACTGCTTCTCTAGGACACGTTGAGATCCACCCTGATCCCGTTTGCACACCCGAGCCACACGAGACACCACCACCTGTGAGGTATCAGGGACAGAGATGCAGAAATGAGCATTACCTATGCAAAACCAAACTGCAATATACTGGCGATCAAATCATTACGTATTACAGAAATTGAGCTTACATATATATCCAAAGAGATTCCAGGGAATTGTGAAATAATTAAAGGGCTTTGAGCGACCTCTTCAAAAATCCATGAAAGCTCTTTTCAAAACCATGGTGATTGTTACAGAGACATCTGCATGCAACTAAAAATGCATGAACCCTGTTTTGATATATGATCGTTTCACAACGGAAAATGTAATATCAATTATTAAAGAAACCTTTTTTGGACATCCTCACCCCGAAAACAGGGATGCTAGTTCTCTGTTTATTTACTCTGCTCTCTGTAAATATGTAAAGATTCAGACCTTGTCTGAACATTGCAACCAGTTGTACATTGCTAATCTATTAGCCGAAGGGGTCTCCTGACACTGCACTGTTTCTTTGTAAGGAGTGACATTAGTTGTTTACTCACACTGTGATTTGTTAGCTACGACTAACACAAGGATGAAAGGTCAGCAAAACAGGCCAAACAGAGACGATATTGACATTCAGTTAATAGCAGTGGGGAGACATGGGACCCACATCATCTTTGAGGATAATGCAGTTCGAGGACACAGTCATTGCCCGGGGAGCTATACGACTCAGTTGGCCACCTAGTAATCTGAGGGTTGGAAGATTAATTCCTGGTTCCTCTGAAGACCACGAGTCTCCTAGAGTCAGACACCAAAGTTTTCATGAGGAGCAGGTTGGCCCTCTCCCTGTTAACCTCCACATAGCGCTGAATTTGTGTGACCGAGGCAAAATTGTAAAGAGCTCTGGGTACCACTGAGGTAGAAAAGGCGCTATGTAAATGAAGCCCATTCACTATTTTCAAATATTCGCGGAGGGGTAACCGTAGCTGGCGGGACTGAGAGGAAGAGGTTGTATTTTTATTACCTTTTCCAGGTAATTGAACTCCATGGCAATCTCTCTGAAGAAGAAGTAGATGTGAGGTCCCCATTCCACAGCGCTTACAAAATATGGCTCTAAATAGCATGATAGGAGGAAATACAGAAATTGAATTGTAAACATGTATAAAGAGAAAAGGTTTGATGATAGGAGGAGATATTTAACAAATATCAAGTCCATTTACAGATGCATCCCTCAATCCCACGGCACTGAGGTAACATGGGGGCAATGAGAAAGAGGCACAGGCCATGCTTAATTTCATTACATGGTGAAAGGGGATTTCACACCAAACAATAAGCACATTATTGCCCCCTGATGTTTCAAAGAACTCATTTCACGCTATGCATATCGGCACCCTTACACTCTGGACTGGCTACAACTTGTGTGTCTGACATTGTGTATTTTTTACTGTCTTATTAAAGAATGATGGTGATCGACTAGACAGCTGCTGGCGCACTAAGCAGAACATAAAGTTGCCAGACAGCTGACTCAGCCCTCTGCTACAGACATATGTATTGACTTGCGTGATGTTAAAAGATGAGGATATACCCCCATTAGACACAGGCTTGACAAGGCCAGAAAATTGTGCCGGTCTACGTGCCACTGCCAATACACATATCTTAACGCACATGCACATACACAAACACAATGCGCACAACCAATCCAGGTACCTCTGAACCATTTGGAGTCATGCTTCACGGTACGGAGAGCTGGACTGTCCCCAAGACTGCGGTAGATGACCGCATCAATGGCCAGGAAGTCTGTCACTGTGGCTGTAAACAGATTCCTCTCTGACACACACACACACACACACACACACACACACACACACACACACACACACATACACACGCACACAAAGCAGATTCAAAGATTAAATGTGGTGCGCTCCATAACAGCTATACTTAGTCATCATTAGAAGTAATGTGGCATTGAGATATACTATTACATGTAATGCACAGCAATAACTAATGGATCTCGTCATTGATCAATTATTAATTTAAAAAAAATTACATACACATTTAAAATTATTTCCAAACAATGATGATAACGCTAATAAAAATTATACTAAAAAGTGAATCCATATGTTATGACGCTTTGAGTAACTTGCAAAAAACATACTTTCATCCTGAATTGTATATATGTTCTTTAGGGCCACAAATTGATTCAGAAAAAAATACTCATGCAGCAAAATAATACACTTAAAATTGGACATCTCATGAAGTACTTCAAACCTGTTCTAAATTTAAACTCTCATTAGATGATTTGTGTGAACAGTAATTGCTGTTAAACATTTGTAGCATTTTTTTTTCTCTTAGTCAAATTACTTGTTTGACACATTCACAACATACACTAATGTATATATGTATGGCATTACTCGTAAATATAAACACACTATATTGTAAAAACAGTTAAAAATTATACATTTTAACTAGATCACTGCTGTCATAACTGCAACCATTAAAGACCTACTGTAAAATATAATTTCACTTAATCATTTTCATGAACAATCAGAGGGAAGTGTTTCTCTTACCAGAAAACAGTGCTACATTGGCATGTTTGGGGTCATAAGGGCATCTTGCCATTCCGCTGACAGTATCCCCCACCATCTCCAGAGTATCTCCCTGTTACAAAACACAAGAAAAAACAGGAAAGAAAAAAGACAAATGCATCAATCACTGAACTCCTTATAATCTAAGTGCATCTACAGAACCTCCTTAAAAACAGACCTCAAGAGAATGGTAATTACTCAGGAGAGTGTTTCTCACTGGTGGCAATTAGGCACCATAGCAACACCAACTAAGCAGCAATGAACTCATGCATAAATGTAAATAAAACACGCTCACAACCACATATTCAAAGTCACACATTTGGGGTACAGATGGTCGCACCAGGGTGGCACGGTGGCGCAGGGGTTAGCGCTTCGGCCTCACAGCACGAAGGACCCCGGGTCGAGTGAATGGTTGTTGGCCCTGTGATTGACTGGTGACCAGTTCCAGGATTTGTCACACACACTACGTATACACGATGAGTTTTTTCAGACCCACCCTTCCCTCAACCTCCACCAACACCACCCAAAAAACAAGGCCTTAAAAATAATCTAATGAAAGTAGCTTATGCAGCAGCTGAGTTCTTAAATATGGTTATAAAACTGGAATAATGTGTGTGAGCTGTTAGTTTTTTCAAAACACAGATATAAATACATTTTTGGTTTGCCTGCTAAGTATTACCAAGAGAAACAGACATCCTACAAGAGAAAGACAGGTGTGAAAAAAAAACTGAAATAGCAATAGAAGCTGACAGAAAGTGCACATCTCAATGTTTCACTATTTATGAATTATACTGAAAAGATTTGTTTTCCTATGTAACTCAACTACCTCCATCAGCCAGGCTGATAATTAATATTTATATGACATTTTTTCTTCTATGTTTAAAATGTGTAACTGCAATTAAGTGGTACAGCTTCTAGTTCGGAAGTGGAGCAAATCTGATGGACCTGCATCAGTATCATGGAAGAATGAGGTCGGTAACTGTGGAGACTGACAAATGTACGTTTGAAAGAGGACAACATCAGTCCACCCTTCTACAATAGTTTCGTTGGAATTCTTCTCATATTTTTTTTCAACAGCTGAATTATTTTGCTTTCTTACAACAATGTTTTGTTCCTCTTCTTTGACTGTTTTTGTGTTGTTCCTGAATGTGTATCCCTCAAAGACAACAAGCTAGGCAGAATTTAATGACCGGTCCCAATATGAAAAAAAAAAAGGAAATAAAAAAAAAAGCACATATATAGAGTTTCAACTTAATAGCACAGTCATAGCTTGCAGTATCAAAGAGCTTTACACTAGACACTAGACTGCATTCACCCATTCGCACACACACTCACACACAGATGGCGACAGAGCTGCAAGGCGCCAACCAGGCTATCACGACCAACTTGAGGCTCAGAGTTTTGCCCAGGGACACTGCAGCATGCAAACAGGAGGAGCCGGGAAATTGAACCATTAAACTACTGACTGTAGGGTTGTCCGCTCTAACTACTGAGCCATTAATGTTTGCAGTATATGGCTCTATGGTACGAAAATAAACCGGACCTGTCAGTGCCAAACAACAATTCTAATCAAGCTGTAATTTATGACATGCACAAGCCTACTAATGGTGTTTTGGAAACACAGACAACCAGGTGAGCCATTTATCACCAACATCAAACGGATCATTACGAAGGATGAATGGATGGGCCTCTCATAGACTGGCGACGGGTAGATCTGCAAAGCCAGGTGTAATTGGTTTGTTTCAAGCTTACTCACAGTGTAGTTGGCACACAGAGGGTTAAAGGCATTGGTCCCACAGACAAACAGGCCACCGTTTCTGCTGAGTAACACCTTCATGTAGTTGCGGCACTCATCCTGGTGGGAAAAAACAGAAGCAACAAGTAAGTCACATTTCAGGGGTGAAAGAGAACTAAAGAAATACATGACAGTCTGAATAGAAGGAAACTTCATTTCTGTTTGCAGGCTGATTATTCAAACAGCTTTGTGAAATAAAGCTTTCCATTTTTTCCATTATCACTGTCAATCATTGATACTGTCTGAAAGCAGCCTGCAAAGACTAAAAACCTCCGCAGTCACAAACCTTCACGCACTGCTGTCGATTGACACACTGATCCAAACCGGCCTCAGGACTTTAAAACAAACACTGAATTAAAAGCTAAGCGCTTCATCTTGACAAATTAAAGTTAATCAAGCTATATAACTTAATCCAGTGAGTCAGATTCATTCTTTCATGGTCACTCTGACTGAGCTGGTGGTCACAGAACCATATGATTTTTAGCAGCTTTTGGCCTTGAGTCCTAAAAAGTATTCAGTTTTGCTTTTGACATGAAATGGAGAATAACGACTTTTATGTAAATCTGATGCAATATTTACAGGTTATCCTGTTTGTGTTTTTAAATTGGAAATGACAATATCTACTCTATGAAACTACATGTTTTCAATGCACAATTCAGCAAATGCAATATTGCCATTTTTTGGGGTTTCTATATCAACTTTTAAATGACTTTTTTTTAATTTTTTTTATACACAATGACTCCAGATTGCACATTGGAGTACTAAAGATAGGGCAGATATATCCTGTGTTCCTTTACATCTATGCATCTGGCTTGGTGCATGTACATCATTTACTTGGGGGAACACACGGCATCAGAATGTATTATGGGAGGACAAGCTGCAGAAGGCAGGGTGATGCTTCAGATGGTGTTTTGCTAAAAAACTTTGGGGACATGTCATTCATACTATGACATGCACCTTCTACATGAACATTGTTGCAGACTAAGTGTGCGCCTTCATTGATCCATTCCCTGAGGGCAGTGGCCTCTTTCAGCAGGATAATGTGTCCTGCAGCATTGCAAAATGTTGCAGGAATGGTTTGAGGAACACAGTATGTTCAAGGTACTGACTCAGGCCCCAAATTCTCAAAATGTCAACCAGTTCAGCATCCTCGGGAATTGACAGGAAAACTGAGTCAGATTCATTGAGGTCCTATCTCATGACCAATGGGTTCGTGAGAGTTCATGAGTCAAAGGGCCAGGGCTCTTTCGATTGGCAAAATGAGGAACAAGTCAGTATTAGGCAAGTGGTCATTATTGTATGGTTGATTGCCATATTTTCAAACACAAGCAACATATCAAATTTTACACTAAATTCACTACACTAATATGCCACTAAATTCTGTACACAGAGCAATTCCCGCACCACTTGTCTAATAAAACAATATACAATTTTAAAAATAGTTTATTAAAAGCTAAAATAGCAAGGCGAACTTTTTGTTGCCTTTATAAACATGTTTGGACTGATTACACATCTCATACATTTTGGCTGTGTTGCACAATAAAGAGGTGTACTGAATTATGTACTGAATTATAATAGCCTGTTTTATTTTGGAGGACTGCTGGATCTGCTCCAGAGGACAAACCATTCATGAGGGGATTCAAAATGATAATCGGTGATTTAAGACAATGCTAGGCAATTAGGGGTTTATGCACAGGTGGAGGGACTATCAAATTAAATATAAATGACACAGGCAGTCAGTGAGACGTCTGTAAAATGGGACTACTATGTTCTGGTTTCCTCATCTTGGTTAAAGGTCCAGCAGTGAAATTCTGAATCAGATGGTGTTCCTCCCTTAAATATTTGGAGCAGAAATCGAGCAATGCACTAGAACTTGAAAGGTAAACTTGAATGAGCTTCTCTGAATCTCAATGTGATTTGTACTATTGCTTTTTTCCCTTTCATCTCATGAAAGCTAAAAAAGTCCATTTTTGGATGCATTGGGGAATTTTGAACCGAGCATTGAAGACAAATGATTTTAAATATGTCAAAACACAGAGCAGTGAATCTTCTTGAGGGATTTGACAGCATTAAACCACAATTCCAGCTCAAACTTTTGATTAATAATATAAACAACTACACACAACAAAAGACTCTTTGACCTCTCTCTCTTTCTCCGTGTGTGTGTGTGTGTGTGTGTGTGTGTGTGTGTGTGTGTGTTCACACACACGTATCTTTTGCTGGATGTACTGTACAGTGCATCTGGTGGCCAGGAGCCAGAAACCCCCTTCCCTAAAGTGATAGTGGCCCAGCCAAAATGGCACCAGTTTAGCCACACAACACACACACACACACACACACACACACACACACACACACACACACACACACACACACACACACACAAACACACACAGAGAGGTGGGGGCTTCCTGACTTCCCTCCATGCTTGAAGTTGAAGTAGTGGAGGTGAGGGAGGATGGCTAGTGATGGTGGAAATGTGTAATAACTGTGTGTGTGTGTGTGTGTGTGTGTGTGTGTGTGTGTGTGTGTGTGTGTATCTTGAAGACATCAGAGGGAAAGCAGGGATATGAGAGATGAGTGAGTGTTATTCCAGATGCTCCTCCCAGCAACCCTCTAACTTGCCCCCCATTTTCCCACTTCACTCTCTGAAGAGTTCTTATTCTTCAACACAAAATAAACAGGAAAGAAGTATTTTAGAGTGTATATACCTTTTGTGTAAATATTGTGAATGTGTCAGCTGAAGGTGTATATTTGGAAGAGTACAGCAACGTGTGACAAACTGTGTATTTGTGTAACTCTCACATTTCACTTGTGTACTTGCATGTTTTTTGCATATATCTGCATATCTGAGATTATATTTTTGTCTATCATAACACAGAAGCATGTGTGAGGGCCATTTGCATGCTTTTTGTCTGTGGGTCTGCAGTCTGCTGGCCTGGTCAGGGACGCAATTGTGACGTGAGATGAAGCGATCTTAATAGGAATCCAGTCACGTAGCCATCATCTCAACAAGGAGTGTGCAACCTTAGGAGTCAAACTACTGCATAAATGCGAGCATTTTATTATATATATAAAAAAAGAACAAAAATAGTCCATTAGTAAAGATACAAAAACTAAATAACTGAATTCTCATTTTCATTTTCACTGTATGGATATTGCTAAAATCATCCCCTGCTGCATACTTGCATTTCATTAACCCTTATTCATCTATTCCAAAAAAGCAATTTGGCACTTCCAGGTGTGGATCTGTCTATAGTCAAAGACCAATTAAGCCAGCGGGATTAGAGTTTTTACTGCGGTTTCAACATTAACAAATGCAAACCAATTATAAGGGATCAAGCAGTGAATCATGGAATTCAAAAAAATTGTGTATGAATCCAAATGCCGTATGTCTTGATCCCCCTTTCTTTCCTTTCTCTGTCTCCTCTTTTCTGTGCTCCCTCACTCTCTGGGCAGAATCCAGACAAAACACCACCTGTGCTGGCTGGCAAGCCTTCCCGAGACCCAGATGACTACAGCCCTCCTCCGCCTCTTCCTCATCCTCCCGCTCCTCTTAAAGAGAGTGGCAGAGCTGCATGGGCTTTGAAAAATTTATCTCCAGTACAGATAAATAACTCAGGAGAAGGCCACACAGAGCAAATATGGTAGTTTTGAATGGAGAAAAACATTTTAACCATAGAAACAAAACACTGCGTACGTGTGTGTGTGTATGTGTGTAGACATAAAGTAGATGTAATGTGGGCTTTACCTCCAAAAACAGATGTAAGATGCATTCTGTGATGCAAAGGTTGAGAGACCGAGTGCATTTCTTGGTTGAATGATCTCACCGCAGGTACGACCACCTCTGAGCCGCAGAAAACTCAGAGGTAAAATCACAGGCATTTTAATGAAAGCAACCTCACAGAGGGTTTACAACAAACTTTCAGTTGCTATAACACATCTGACTCAAACAACCTGCCACAGCCAAATGAAGAGACTCCACCTTCCCCATCTGCTTTCTATCTATTGTCCTGAAGTCAACCTTCAGTCTGGGATGATAATCAACCTTTTCATTTGGCCCCAATGTTTGTTGAAAGACCGAACCAAAATGGTGTTTTACCTGCGGCAACAATCAGCACACTCCTGCACGGCCCGAACACAATGCAAAACAGGTCCATACGTTGTAAATTTCTCTTCTCGTTTTCCCTTGCTAGGAACACCCACGGAATTCCTTATACTCTCATGGAATATAAAAAGTTAGCATCATGACCCGCTTTATTCACGTTTCTGGCCATCTAAGGCAGTCCATCAAGAGGTCGTATTTAGCAAGCTGCCCCTTTAAATCTCAAAAGTTTCCATTACATGCCTGACTGGTCCCCTGATGTTAGCTACCGGGGAGAAGAGCACACTACTTTGCCAAGAGCCACCGACGAGCCAGAACTCCCCCATACACACAAATGCATGCAACACACATCCAAACAACAGTTTGGCAATCCCTCCTTTCAACTCATTAAAAACAGAGCTGTCATTTCAAAAAAAAATCCCTGATGCATAGTTTTGACAGAAAACAGAATGACTCTCCATGACATGATGAATGGGTGTGTATGTTTGCGTACATGTGGGTGGAGGATTAATTAACAGCAGTACCAAATTAGCATCAGTGTGCCGTTCGAAGAGCTGCGGTTTTAACCAGCATGTTAAAACTAATCCGCATCCCACTGCAACCCTTCATCTCTGCTTGATGGTAATTCTCACTGAAGACACCACAGGCCACAAACAAACACTAGACACCAGAGGGAGGGAGAAAGTGAAAGAAAATGAGACAATAGTCATGGGAAGTCAAAAGGAAGCAAGAGTGATGGGGAGATTAGCAATAAGAAAATATACCAGTGAAGGAATACGGAACTCATCTGGGTGAAATGTTACTTTCGTCATTGGGAGAACTGTAATAGTGAGTTCTTGCTTTAACACAGTTTATCTCATTGGGGTACAGAAGAGGCCACATCATACTTTATCAGAGAACATGCCTGACTAAAAGTCATGCTCTCCTCCTTTTTTTTTTCTCCACAGTGAATTGAACCAGTGATGTACTACATCTTTATTTAGCACAAAGAGGCCTTTTTAAACATTGCAAATCGATGAAGGTGAAGACACAGCTCGGCTTAAAAAGTGGATTAATTAATCATCTATTTATACAAACTTATAGAAAATTTCCAGCCCAGTCAGTCATGTGATGGAGTCAACTCGCAGGAATGCCATAAACATTATGAGGCCAACAGAACTCCACTCTCACAAGAAAATACACCAAAGACGTGCATAAACAGTACATTTGGTTTGTGGGTTTGTGGTGTAGCGGAGTTTAAATAGAAGAAAGGAACGTGCGTGCCAAGGCTTTGGTCACTAGACCTTAATCATAACAATCTTTATTGACACGTGTGAATAACGTTGTGTTCAACAACTTCCATGAGTTCTCAGCATTTAGGAGTTCCCAAATTCAACAGAGGAACAAGACCCAATCGCAAATTTCCATGAAAGAGCATTTTTGGGAATAAGAATATTTGGTTAAGGGCTGGAATATTTGAATGTGTTTTATATTTTGTTCCTATGGTTGACTGTTGGAAGTGTAAATTTTCACTGGGATCATCTAAAAAAAGAAAAGGTTGAAGAGGCGAGTCTGTGAACTCATTAGTTGCATAAGAGGTTTTTAAAGCCCATTCTGGTCAAGTACTGACAATGCATAAGTGTACTACAGAAACTAAAACCCCGGGCCATGGACAGCAGATCAGCCAGAGAAATGGCCAGTATTTTTGCACAATTTCTAATCAGGTAATTTTAATCTATCTGCAAATATGATGTTTTAAAGAAATTAATGTGAAAGGTACAGCAGTAGGTTTTTATATCTTCACATATTGTATTCATCCACAACACTCAATGTTTAGCATCAGGGGGCAGATAAATATTGTAATTGATACATTGGCATCAGTTAAGGCGAAAATAGGATCAAGAAAAGTGACTGAATGGATTTCTTGAACAGGCTACTTTTCTGAGATTAATTCTAAAAGATGTGAAACCGTATCCTCCGATGGTCCTGGTGTGCACTGGGTTGGCTGATGGAAAACCCAGAGCTCCTCCGAGAGCACAATCAGCACATTATCGATCAAACACCCCTGTTAAATGCGGCATATAACAGTGTCGAACTGGCCTTTAAAATTGCTCTATGTGGAATTATTCGCATGTTCATACTGCAGGCAGGCACAGAGTCACTTTGGGGAAAGCCTCATTCTCTACCTCTGGCTGAGTTTTTTTTTCTTTTTTTTTGATAGGAGGAGAAAAGAAAGACGTGAAAGCATTGGAAAGATTGACAGAAACAGACAATAAAAAGGGCAAATACCAGCATGATCGGTGACATTCAAAGAAAAATATGACAGAAATATGCAAATTGAGCAACACCAAGGCTGGCTGTTCAGTTCAGTCATCACCAATGATTTGGTCAACATGGGAGAAGAAAAAGGTGAAAGAATCAGAATATGGAATTTTTCGCCTAATTGGGGAGAATACGATGTCCTTTGTGGTCATCCAAGCAGAAACATTTAATTACAAAACCAATTACAAAGTGGCAAATGTATCACATTGTGACACAGCCCCCCCCAGGCAGAACAGGGCATTTTAGCGAGGTGAAGCTCAAGAGATAGAAATATGTTGAGTGAGATACAGGGGGATGAGAGGGTGGGTGAGGCACACAGAAAATGCTGAAACCGCGTGGCAGAGGTGGTTGTCAAGATGCTCACTCGAGGTTGAGTTCATGTGTATGTGGGAGAAAACAGAAGAGTGAGGCACCAAATCCATGAATATGTAGGAGCAAATTATCTATATAATGTACAAGTCGTTAATCCCACCCACGTGTGTGTATGAACCTGCATGTTAAAAGCGTGCGTGTGTGTGTGTGTGTGGTTGAGAATGTAACTGTGGGAGTAAAACAATTACTGTTATTTCCCTGATAAATGTATAGTTAGCACAGTTGACCTTCTACATAATTATCAGCTACATTAGGAAATGAAACTGAAACTAAGAGCCCTTCATGTTGAGGTTATTATCTTAATTAATTTTCAGTCAAATCTTGTTATTTCTATGGTTTGCTTGCACTATTTTACTGTCAATACAAATTTTAATGAGTAATCAAGCTTTCTGTATCATCTGAAATATTGGGGCAAATACTTTGAGAAAGAATGTCATATGCATAATCACATGAAAAAGAACATCTGTGCTTTGTCATTTAAGTTCATGTCACAAATCTTGTTCCAACTGTAGCTGCTGATGCCTGTTTTTAGCAATAAAAAGTACAATCAGTAATATGCATCCTTTTGCTGCTTTAACAATTACAACTTTGGGAGCCTCCTATTGCCCTGATGCTAATAATTATCTGTGTAGGTGTCCCATATTGGTACTGCTGCAATCCACTAACCTGTTTGGTATTTTGGCATAATGGTGGAGAGAATGTGGAGGGACATTAAGCCTAACTGATTGCATTGTGAATTACCCCCGAATTTTACCTGCATGTTATGGCGTTCAATGACCATTTATTAACCCTTCATCTTTGCTTGACCGTGTTATCCTGAGTGGTTATCTTCAACTTTGATTGCCCATTGCAATCATACCATTACTGTATTTTCTAACTACTTCTGAACTTGATCTTTGAGCACAAATGAGGTTGTTTTACATAAAGTGTAGAATGCTTTTGAATTTAATTAAGAGGTGGTAATTATTTGGCCTGTTAATATTATATCACAGTATCACAGAATTTCACCTTGCGCTGCGTCCTGAGATAAATGCCCTGGAGTAATTTTAACATGAACCGTTTTCAAAATTAATTTTCAAGAAAAGTCACTTGAAGACCTTGTTTGCTTAGTTTGGTATAAAGTTTTCAATCATAGAATGCTTGAAACATAGCTTTCTCCATTCTAGACTGACTTCTGGGCAGTATCATGGTTTACTTCTCTTGTCCATGTCAGACAATGGTGTATGTATGGAATGGCAAACTGACTTTTTCCATAATTTTTCAAAATAACTTGATGATGGAGGTTCTGTGACCAAAGGTTCTACATTAATAAAAAATTAGATGTGTGCAGAACTCTTTACTTGCATTAGTGAATGGTTTGTCTTTTGGACCCTTTAAAGTTAATTGGAAAAGAAATGTCTGTGTGAAATTAACAATGACTTAAAGAAGGAATGAGGAACTGGTTTCCAGAAGTGGATATCAGTCTTGTGAGTATGTGTCTGTGTGTGTGTGTTTTGCGCGTGTGTGTGTGCCCTTGCACAAGACATCCATTCATATGCGTCTGAGCCCACAGAGTCGACTGAGAGGACCTGGCAGTGTTGTTATCTTCTTCACATTGCCGTGTGACTCACAGCATTACCAGGCAGTACAATCATAAGGGGCAGGAAGACCTCTCATATCTCAGGCATACCCTCAGCATTATTCAGGGTCAGCCTCTTCTTTCCTCTCCTCAACCCTCCTCTCATCTCCTCTCCTTTCCTTTCCTCTCCTCCTCACTTGTTTTTTTGCTCTGTAATCTATGTTCCAGTGTGTTGCTGGCTGGCAGGGTGTTATACAGATTTGATGTCAGGTATTGTCTCAGTGAGTTAAAGAAGTCATTTTTCTTCGTCCGGAGGACCCGGGTATCCTCAAACCAGCCGCAACTGTCTACACATACACAGACAGACACCTAATAAGGCCTGTTTGTGGCAGAAAGCAGCTAGTTATATCAGAGGTTTTCAAGTATTCAAGGGTTGCTGGTGGCTTCTGGGACGCTTCACCCCATCCCTTCTTCGCCGGCTTGGTTTTCAGACACCTACCTTCATTTTCTCAGGGTACATGTAGGAAAGCTTACTCAGAAAGGTGGAGCCAATTTCAGAGATTATGATTATGCTCATCTGATTTTTGTGAGTATGTGTGATCAGCTAGTTGAACAATAGCGATTTTGAGATGTTACATGGTCAAAATCCCCTCTTTTTATAACCTTCCCTGCAGGCATGGCAGTCAGATGACTAATACTGAAAGAAAAATAGTAGTATAAAAAATGGGTACCGACTAATGGGGTATCTTTTGAATATATTTCACCAACACACTCATACAAAAGAATTGCCTCATTGTCTTTTCCCCTTAGTTTAATGTCCATTAGAAGTGTTTCTAACTGTAGCTTGTGATTTGTTTCAAGCAAGCAAACAAGCTTCTCTCTCTGGTTACAGAGGAGTTTTAAGATTTATCAGCAGCTTAATGCAGCAGCAAACTTCAACATTTTTTTGTTGATTTTAATACAAGATGGCAATAAAATAGTATCTCAGTGTGTGAGTAAGGGAGCAACAGATTGATAGCCTGCCAAAGAAACTTTAACCAAATAATAAGCTACAGATTGGACTGCTCCAATATAATGGAATTATAGTGTGAGTTCAAATACATGTGATTCTTTTTTCTGAAAACAATTAATATTTTTCATTAGTTGGTAAGCATTTGTTAAAATGCAATCAATTATTAAAACATTATTCACTTTGAGGACTTTATTTTGATACTTATTTTTAGAATTTTTTTTAGGATCAAAAATGGGTTGGCAGAAAAAAAAAACATCCTCATCATTAATCAATGAGGATGATTCATGGTCTATGCGGGCTCCAATTGAGGATGACCAGGTCCTCCATAAACCATCCATTATCTACCGCTTTTCCTGCACTTAAGGTTGCAGGGATTCTGGAGCCTATCCCAGGTGTTCACCCTGGACCGGTTGCCAGTCGATCACAGGGCTGCCTATAGAGACAGACAACCGTTCACTCTCTCAATCACACATCTGAGCCTTTTTACCAATTTATTTCTATTAACCTCCAGCATATTTTTGTCCCCTTTAGACATGGGGAGAACATGCAACACCCAAACAGAAAGCCCCCCTTGTAGAAAGCAAACCAGGGTCCTTCATGCTGTGAGGCGGAAGTGCTAACCACTGCCACCCCCTTCCATAAACCAATCAATCTATAAAGCTTGTAAAAACCAATTACACAACAGTATGCTTTACTTTTACTGGTGTAATGGGCACATATTCCTCTATGAACATAGGAAGTCTGAGTAAAAAAAAAGGTAATAAAGGCAAAATGGATCAAAGACAGCGGAGGAACTTACAAAATTTTGAGTTTTTACTGAAACTCCTGCTTCATTTGATGCAAGGTGACCCGAGCGTCTTAACCAAAACTGTATTTTTGGCTTAGGCTATTCAAGATTTGCATCCGACATCCCTGTCATTGCTGCAACCATACAACATCATTTTCGAAGCTTAAGGTCATTAAGTCTTAATTAATGAGAAGCCTGGGAAAACAAAGACCCTGTGGATTTTAACTTTCAACAGATAGAATACAGGATGAACTTATGAGTCAGACTGGCTGTCAGCTGGACTGCTCATTAAAATATGGTTTGTAAGACTGCTGTTGTTCTAGATTTGTTGTGTATGACTGTGCCTGAGCAAGGACACACACAGATTATGTATAAATATATTTCAAAAACAAAGGAAAATTGAAAGACAGCCACACAAAATGACTCACCTCATGTTTGCCCTTCATCCTGCAGATTCTTATGTCATTCTTGTTAGACTCCCATGTTCTTTTCTAAACAATTAAAAACGGCCAAACATGAAGCTGATCATTAAGTCTTGCTGAAGACAATGGCAATAATAGGTCTCAAGACAATTTATACATCTGCCAAAAAAAGTATAAATACAGTTGAAAGCCTTCACCTTGCTGTAGAACATCTCATCTCCCGCAACGATGTCCAACTCCACACGGAAAAGGTCATCCCTGGTGAGCCAAAGAGCGAGAGAGCGAGAGAGAGAAAGAGAGTGGCAGTCAGCCAGCACGGCAATATAAAAGGCTTCAGAAAGGCCAAGACACTGAGCTGAGAAATCCCATAAATGCCAGTTGTATTGTCGGGGTACAATTTGTATGTTATTGCTAGTTCAAGACAGTGGATGACACTGAAGATTCTGTTTTGGATGGAATACGGGCCATTCACACAAAACGGGGAAGCTAAATACTACCCAGACTGTTTGGAATCTGCAAAATATCTACTTTGTTTAATCTGGCTGAAGCATTGGAGGCTTCACAAAGCGTACACATTACGGACATTTTGATGATGTTCGGACAAAATGCAGAACGACTTCACAATGTCTCTTAAAACCTTACAATACACAATGCAAAACGGAAACTAACAGCAAAATGGTGGCTCATATTTGTTTTTTTCCCTTAGCCTGTGGTCAGTAATCTTGGAGTGCTGCATTGAATTTCCTGCAATGGCCCACATTCCTACTTACAAGCTTCATTCAAACCTGAAATTAATTGATGATTTAATCAAGTTATTCTAACAATTCTTGCACAGCGTACACAATGCCCACATGTGGTGTGAAACCCTCAAACCATGCAGGTATTCATGATCCCAATGCTGCATTCTCATCCTTCTAATCTGCTGATAATTCTGCAGTAACCTTGGATGTTCCTGGGGAAATGCCTACTAAATGAGAGCTAACAGCTGACGTTTGCATATTGATAAAGGCCTCCTTATCTGCTGGGATGGATTCGAGGCTAAGACTTTGTCTTCCTCCTGAGCAAGAGGTCCAGCTCTTAGTGGGCTGATCTGTCATAGTATGTAGCAGTAGAATGGATACTAGCTTTGTCTCCCATCTGAGCTGCATGTCCTTTCCTGAAATGTCCTTTTTTCCTCTTGATAGATGGATGGGTTATTGTTTGTGTGCATCAAGGCGACTGCAATTGTGGCTATTCATTTCTACTAAGAGGATGTGAAATGTTTATATCATCTTCTGAGAGAGAGAAGTAGGTGTGAAAGTTCACGTTTGAGAGCACATGGAGGCAAAATGCCATCAGGTTACTCTACCTCTGAATTATTCATTATCCCGGTTTGTTTGCGCATTAGAAGATTCCCGCTATTAAAGCTGAGTGGCAAATTGCGTTAAAACACCAAACACTTGCTATGTAAGTCACTGCTTAACAGGTTAGAGTTTAAGTGTTCTCAGAAAAGTGTAGTGTGTCCGAGTATGAGCCATAATCTCACCCAGGCTGTTTCAGCAGAGCTTTAGCATTAACATAATGTGTATAGAGACGAGCCTCGCTGCGAGAGTGGCTGGCAAACTGTAGTAGTACCTCTACGGAGGAGTGCAGAGG
Source organism: Fistularia commersonii (assembly GCF_037954325.1). Classification (NCBI taxonomy): domain Eukaryota; kingdom Metazoa; phylum Chordata; class Actinopteri; order Syngnathiformes; family Fistulariidae; genus Fistularia; species Fistularia commersonii. Next base: position 8,976,070 of record NC_141299.1, on the reverse strand, counting down.
AGGGAAATCTACTTTTGCTGGTGATTTTCCTTCTCCTGTCCAGTCAGCTCAAGGTTGTATGAATGATGCAGAGCCTGTGGCCTGTATGCTTTTGTTTGTTGACATGTTTCACTGGATCTCCTGCTAGAAGCAGAAGGTCACTCCTCATGCAAACTGTGTAAAGATTCCATTATTCTTTATGGTTCGAAAGTTGCACGCAGCCTTGAATGGCCTCATTGGCTCATAATTCTTTACATGGGCGCCTTAACCTACACAACCCCGACTGAAGACCTACAAATCAAAAGTCTTCAATTACGTTAGTATGGCCTTGTCCATATGTTTATGAGTTTTCACATGCCTGTGCAGTTATTTCATGAACATCTATAAACCTTCTTAAATTGGTTAATAAGAAAAGTCAACACAGAATCAAGGGGAACTATCAATGTTTCCTATATTTTTTTCAATGTGACCGAATCATGAACTTTGTGATTTTACCCTTTCAAATACCACAAACGCAGAGTCAAAATTCTCTACAGCTTTCAAGTTTTCAAGGATATATATACACATATATTCTCAGTTTTCTAACTTTCCCCTTGTGCTGTATAATGGTAGCTCGCAGCGGTTCTGGATTTCAAGTCACAGGTAGTGTGTTTTTTTAACTCTGAAGTGAAGGCGTAAAAGTAACAACATGTAAATTCAAATTTATTGTAGTATCCATATTTTGTCAGAGATAGTCTACATGGAACTAAATGAAAAAAAGGCACCATATATACATACAGAATTTTAATTGTGACCTTTGCATAACAGCTATTGTGTTTTTTTTCGTCTCCCTCGCAAGCATCGGAGTGAGAGAGAGAGAGAGAGAGAGAGAGAGAGGGAGGCAGAGAGAGAAAGAGAGAGAGAGGTGAGAAACAAATATATAAATCATACTCCAGCCAATGATTTATTTTTTCAAAAGTTCCTTGTTTGTGAATCCATTTGTCTTGTACACATTTTCCTGAATGACCTTCACTGTGCAGAATGGGGTAGAATAATAAACAGTGTACATCTGACACTTGAATGCTGTTTTCACATTACGTGTATGATTAATCTTGTCCAGCATTCAGTGAACACAAGTACCGTAAAATGTTCCCACTACGTATGTTGACCCTTTTTGCACATCGTGAAGTGGTAGACATTGTGTTCAACAGGTCATTTTGTGGAAATTCAACATAATGTATGGCCAGACATGTTACAGCTTATTTCTTCTTTAGCATATTTGATAAGAATTGGTAAAACGTTAACCAGGAATGTATATTCTTTTTTGACAACATTGTTTTGTTTTGTTTTTTAAATGCACTTTTTCGTTCTATCAGTGCTATGTACTTGTTATACAGTATCTGCAATAATATACTCAAAAGAACCGAATGTTTGCTTTATTCTGCTATATATGATGTGAATATATATTGTCACTTATATTCATCTATGTGGGCGTCCTTAACCAGACCCCTTTGTGTTTGCATCTCTTTGCCAAACTTTTTCTGTTTCCGTGCTGAACTTTCTTTGCAAGCATCTCAAATCCAGCACACCCTGGCCATTATAACTTTAGAGATTCACAGTTGCGCCCCAGCTGATCGTCTCTGTCTGCCAAGAGGAATCTGACCCACCTGTGACCTCAGCCTGACCTCTGAGGTCAGTGTCTCTGGGCTAATAAACAAGAGCAACCACGAGTCGCAGTAAGCCCACCCACTTTCACATACCATTTTACCTTAACACACACATTGAAAAGGAAAGAACTCTGTCTGCACAGAATGTCTGTGCTCTTTTGGTTGTATTTTCTTCAGTTAATCTCAAATAGGTTTATATCTGCGTGATTGCCATTAAGATCTGTTTAAGCAAAGTAGACCCCGGGATCCACAGCGCTGTGTTTTGACAGCAACGAAATGGAGCTTAACACAGCAAGGTGGTTACTCCAACATCCAAACACATAGTTTACTTTCTTTTGGCCAAGATGAAAAAAGGACAGGGAGCTGTAGCAGCACTCAGCAGGTGCTTAGGGCAGGGATTTAGCAGCGTTTGCAGTCTGAAGAGCAGCTATGCTAATGGTTACAGGATTTGGGGATGAGAGAGGCATCTTATCAGGCCATGCACTCTATAGCAGCTTTTGGCAGTCATACCTGCCACCACATAGATACTTATTTATACATTTTAAAAATCTGCCTCCCTGCTGTGATGTCTCTGCCACTCACACCGACATGCATTTATACATGGAATTTTTCTAGACATATCCTTTCTGTCAGGACGCTGCAAACTCTATTAGCTATTAATCATATGCTCTTGAAACGCTACTTTTCCGTATCCCTTCTGCTACCAGCAACCCCCTTTTCCTCTGACCCCATTTTGGCTGTCAGAACAGCATTTCATTAGCATCTGGTTGGTCGAGGCATTCATATCAGTTAAGCTCTTCAACCGAATGGAACTTTCTGCTGACAGGAATTGAATTAAATGCGGTGATTTTATTTTCAGGCAGACCAAGAGAAGCCATTGAGAAGTTTTTAAGTCTGTTTTTTTGTTTGTTTGTTTGTTTGTTTGTCTTTGGGGGGGCTGGACAAGTGCACATTTGTGATTATGGGTTCTCTTGGTGCTGACATAGCATGCCATTTTAAACCATTTTACACAGTTTGATATATTTACTAGTAAGCCTCAGCGGTATGCTTAGACTAGCTGGAGGCCAAGGACTGGGTCATTTCCTGGACCACAGTGGCATCTCTATTGGAAACTGCTTTAGTCTACCTTAGGGTTTATCCCTACAGGAAATAACCAACAACATATGTGAAGAATGACTCTGCCCGGTTATTTTTAAGCACATTTCAAGCTAAATTAATTTTTGGCCATTATAGCTTGTCAGTCTTGAGAAGGGTGTTTTTTTGTGAGCTCTCTGTGCTTTAGGTCGAGTCCTGAACAGCTCCCGGGAGCAGCAAATATAATTTCAGAATGTAGAGTGAGTGCAGCTGAGTGGGCTGTCCTTGTTTGGCCCTCTTGACCACCAAAGTTACTGTCTGTCCAGGATCAGCACTTTCCCCAGACTGACATCCATATGGGAATCATTATTTTATGGAGACCAGGCTGGAAACCATTTACTTGGCCTGATATATGTCTTGAGATAAAACATTTGTCGCAATATGTTTTAAGAGTATATGGAAATTCTCCAGCTACTGATTTTGGAAATTTTAGAGGACAGATTACCATGTTATGTAACTTGAGTAGCTATTCACAGTTAGAGTTGTCAATCTAATTATGGTAAAACGTGCTGTTGCCAACCTCTGGATTTTAATGTCTAAAAGTCTACAAACTCTCAAAATTAATTAATTCCCTTAAGGTATCTTGGAGCCAAACAGACAGCCAACACAATGGAACTTAATCAACTTGGCATTATATATTTTTGGGGGAAATGAAGCCTGGTCTCTGTGGCTGATCACCATCATGATTCCAAGGAAACGCACACACCACAATGTGACTGTTTCCATGATGTTGTGCTTAAGTTTTCTGAACTCGAGCCTTAAGCTGTGATCCAATACTCAACAACCTTTCCAGTAAAAGTAAACATGAATGACATAACATAATGCGACTTTTACGCATTGTCTTTACAGTGAACATGTTTTAGTTTAATCAGATTCATCAGCCATAAACAAAGCAGACTACGATTCCCATGATGCTCACAATGACATCAACTGCCTTTTTATGGTTTTGAGAGAGCCACCTCCAGCACTTGCCCAAGATGTTTAAAAAAAAAAAAATGCTTGCAAACCCTTCTGAATATAGATTTCATTCTAATATATTCCTTTTTGTGCAGGAGAATAATGTCACTTGGTTTGGCTGTTGTGCGGAACAAGCCATCCACAATTTGTAATAATGCCAGTTTGGGGCCCCTAGATCTTAACATGACAAACGAAAATGGGCAATTTCAGTATAAGCATTGACTAATCTGTTTATGGTATGAAAATAAGTCAATATCCTGTATATTGTTTTCTTGAGTATTTCATTAAATTACATGCTAACAGACTACCATGTTACAACAAAGGTTCAGATGATAGATAATCTAGGGTCTCAGCATGCAGTTTAAAGAATAAAAACATGGATTGAGGCCAAGCTTAGCTCATTTGAGTGGCACATTTAGGATGTATATGCTCAAATTATATTTTTAATTTATAATTATATGCACGAAACAATAATACTGTATCGCACAGACACACTAAGAATTGTTTCATGTACCTGTACATTAGTAACTTCAACACTTGAATATTTGCAGGTAAGCAATTACGTAATAAGTATTAGATGTACTATAGTGCAAGAAAGATGGAAGTGGAAATTTCCTTTTGAAAAATACATGGCTGTTGCCCTTTATGATTTTCTAAGCGCTGTTGATTAACTGAAAAAAAAAATACAAGAAGGGTATGCCTCTGTTTATGAGGTATTACAAATATAAATACAGGATATTGTACCGGGAGACATCTGACAGATATATATTATGATGTAAAGTACAAGCTGCAATATCTATTTATTGTGCCAAGTGGTTTATAAAGATAAGTAACTTACACAGGAAATCACGATTCGAGTGTGCAAGACGATTCCATTTGCACTAGGAAATAAGTGTTGTTTATCCAGTTAAAGGCATTACAGTATACCAGAGAGATCCAAGATTTTATTAAAGCTTGTGGTTAAATATAGGCGGTTCACAAGTTGTGTGTGTGTGTGTTGCTGTTGTCTGTGTACCTGGCTCCTATATAAAGAGTCCGATTGACTTGGAGGATCCTCTGAATGTGTAGGGGCTCTTGTCTTGGCCATGTTCGGTGGGGTCGGCCCAAAAAAACTGGATAACTTCTGGCCACTGTCAAAGGGGGAAAAAAAATAAACAAGCACATCACCAATCATGAAAAATCAATTTTGCATGGCAATGTATTTTGTGAATTAGAAAATGGTGACTGTTTAAGCTGCTCTTTTATAACTCGGTGTATCTGCCACATTCAGCAACTGATGACTGAAAATCTGAAGTGAAAAGCAGAATACTGATTATATATGAATATACAGTCAATATGACATTTTAATGTCAACTCATCAGGACTTTGGACAAATGATTGGCTTGTACGTGAGTTACAAGCATGGCAGGAGTTCCCCAGAACAATATGAAGGGCGTTACCACATTTTGCAGGGAAATTCTTCAGTTGTGACTCCAAAGAAAAAATAAAAGCGAGTGGAGACGCAAACAAGGGTTGAATCTGATGGAATCAATCCAGATGGTTATCTGTCTCTGACCTTGACTGAGTATCTGAAGGGAGAGTTTTCATCTGATATCCTCACATGCTCACTCCACTTCCTTTCCCATTACTACTTTATTCCCTCCATTTTACTCCCCAATTTCCTCTTCATATTAAGACCTATATTTGGTCTTTTTTAACTCTAGTTCCATCCTGCACTGTCATCCGTCTATTTCTTGGGCTCCATCCTGAAATCCATGGTATTAACCTTTCTGTCCATATGCATCTCCATCCTTATTGTTATTTGTTCAGTCTGGAAACTATTTGTCTTACATTCTTTCTTACCTGGTAGTGCTCAGTCAAACGCAGTCACTCCAGTGGAGCTTTCAGTAGCCCGACAACATTTCAACTACAGAGTTTGATTTTGATCCAGTATGTCTGGACGAAGCTGGGAAGCCATCAGTCAATATTATTGAACTACAATCAATCAAGGTCTGGTCTGGCATGGAGACTGCTGAGCCGATACGGAGACTCAAAGTCTGAGTGTGCAGGGAGCTGCTTTTCTCAAGGCTCTAAGAATGTATGGGACCGTCCCAAATGCAAGAGCCCCCTTATCCTCCCTACACTCATTCCTGAATGTGACCTCCAGTGACCTTTGGCACTTATTTTCTGGGGGAATATCTGACCTCCACAGCCCACACTGTGGCCCTTGAAGTCCTCTCTGCTATTGACAAATTCAAACCCTTTTGTGTTGGGTGACCTTACAGGGATTAGGCAGAGAAAGGCGTTTACATATTCAGGGAGTCAGTACCTTCAGTCGGGATGAGGTTCAGAGGCCCTGATTCCTCAGGGAATGTTGAGTTTGTGGTTTGGAGCAGCCAAAACAGTAGGAAGAGTATGGGAGGGGCCATGGTCGCCATAGCAACAGTACTATGGATTCTGTGGATGTAAGAAGAGACAAAAAATGAGAGATGAGGAGTTATTGGCTGTTTAATATAAGAGAGTGACACCCCTGTCCCAAACACACACATCAGCATAAACAAGGACGCATGTCTGAGATCATCAGCTGACTAACAGGCCCACCGTTTTTCTCAGCCCGAGCTCTTTCTGTGAATTCCCACTGCATCTCTTTCCCTTAGCCTTTATATGTGATGAGATAAATAGCTGCTTGGACCAGGAGATTAAATGATCCACTCGAGGACAAATGTTCAATTAACTCTGATTGCAAGAACATCACTGGGCATCTTACCAAAGCATCCTACATTAAAACACCTACAACACAATCAAAAAGAGGGAAAAAAGCAGAGCAAGAGAAAAATCGTCTTAGGAAAATCCATGCGGGGAGAGCAAGGCCTGTGAAATGAATGGAGAATCTGGGATAGACATAGAAAGGTACAGACATCAAGCATCACACAGGATATGAGAGAGACTTAGAGGGAGAGAAGAGCAATTTACTTAAATTAAATGCTTGCCAGCAAATTACCTCTTTGATGGCATAGCTAAACTGTTGGTATTTTTATCTGGGAATAGTGAAGCACATGCAGGTTTCAGATTCATGTGGAAATACAAATGATACCCAAATTAAGTCACCCCACACGGTCCATCAGGGAAATGACTCCAACACTCTGAGAGAATCGGTTAAAATTGCTATAGATGTCAGCCACAAACCTCTGAAAGCATGACGAGCCGACCACTATCACAGCATGCAATTTCACTGCTCTGTATGTGTATGCGTGTGTCTGCGCCCATGTCGTTATCTTTAATTCTGACTCTTCAAGCAATTATCAAAATTCCCTCTCTGTCTCACCCCAGCACAGATGTGTATCCTCCTTAAAGAACACACTGTAAATTTATACAATAGCATAATCCTGCCCAACCCCTTATCTTGTAGAAATTAATTTCAAATAAGGTGGTAAAGTAGTCATTTTTTGGACAATATGACTGAAAATGGGGTCTATTTTGACCACAGTGTAGTGCAAACAAAGTTCAGCATTTTTTTTTTTTACTCATACTCCATTGCAACTTCTCACATTTCAACATGCAAGATTGAATTTCTTTATGCAAAAGCCTTTAGAATTTTCCTGTGGTCACACACAGAACCACTGCGTGAAACGATGCATGAGCAAATACTTGCGCTGAACAGAGTATCAATGTTACATGGCTCCTCTGTGCTATCAGTTTAGATCTCTGCTGACTCCTATTTCTCCCAGTCCAGTCAAACTCAATTCAGTGGCATTATGAGATTTGGGAGCTTTAATGGTGTTAAATTACATTTTGTTGTTACCAATTTTAGAATTATTAAAAAAACAAAACAATTCAAAACAACCTCAACAGTGTAATTCATCTGAAGATAAAAAAAATTAAATAAAATTAAATAGGAAAATGATTTGATTTGTTGTGTTATTAGATGTAGGGGTTCTCAACTACTTAGAGCTGTAGCACAGGTGGGGGAAAAAATAAAATAAATAAATATATATATATATATATATATATATATATATATATATGTATATATATATACACATATCACACACATATCACACACACACACACACACACACACGCACACACACACACACACACAAACACACACTTTACATAGACACATAGCACAAGTAAAAAACCTTTTAATTTTGATAAATGAATCAATTAATTGAAGATCATGTCACCATCAGGTTTGGCAGTTTGAACGATAAAAAATGATGAAAAATTCCTGGTGATTGTAGCAAAACTTTTTGTCTGTTGGTCTCGAAGTATTACTTTAAACCTTTAAGTCATCCGATGAACTTAACAAGACCCGTTTCCTTTTTCTACAGTAATATTTGCTGCACATTTGTTAAAAAAATAAGATTAAAATACAAAACTGACACATTGTATTTTAAAGAACCAGCCTCGTTTGTTCCACAGTTTTTCTCACAGTTCGCCACAACACCACACACCCCCACCCCGTACCCACCACCCCCGAAGCATACAAACCACCATTGTGCAGCCCATCTATTTAATGGAGTCCCAGACATAACCTTATCAGGACACTTAATCTTTATGGGAAATTTCTCAAATTCCCTGCTCTGACATCAGAATAAAAGTGGGAGGCATGTTAATTACTCAACACCCACAAGAAAAATTACAGGAGATGAGGGGAGAAAGAGTCACCAGAAGAAGAAAGGAGGTCACGGGACATGGAGAGAGATGGAGTGAGAGATAAGTAAGACACACTATAGGAAAGACAAACGAAAAGTCAGGAAGTCTGTGTTTCAAATGAGAGATTCTATTGTTTCTACTATTAATAATGTATGAATACATGTCAGGCAGCACGCATTAGATTAGTATAATTAGACACCCCGGGCTATACAATTTCATGGGACAGCAGAAAAAGTAGATACACAAGGATAAAAACTCAGTGTGCGTCTTGTGTGTGCGGTGTATGCAAATGATTCTAAGCCAAAGTATCTCTGTAATTATAACAAATGGCTGCAGTGGAACCCATAGAAAAGCTTGGCTGCATAGAGCAAGCTTCATAGGAGTATGCCACTATCACTGAATGAGTCTTCTTTTAGTCACATATACAATTCGGCAGTTGAAAGAGACACCAACACAAAATATTAAACCCCTGGGTGCGGTAGCACTGTTTGTTCAGAATTGAACCAGCAGGAGATGCCATTAAAGTCATGAAGACTCCTTGATTTGAAAGAAAGAGAACTAAAAAAAAATAAATCTGCCACCAACACACCATTGTGTAACTTCCATGATGGTTGTTTCACATATAAGGGGCCGGGCTTGAGTTCAGGCTCTATTCCAGATGCTTTACTTTGGTGCCAAGTTAATACAGATGGCCAGAGACGATACTGGAAGAAAGATATAAACCACAGCCAAGCTTTTACACCCCATCTAGCCCAACAAAATTTGTTTAATGAAATAAGACACGTGAAGTCACCACCAAGCTCCATTACTCCTCAGCAGCAAATTTATGTAGACTCATTTGTTGGGTTTTACATCTCCAGAGCAATTATATTGTTTGCACTTAGGGAAGGGATTTCCTTAACAAAGACATTAAGAAATTAAGAAATAATTTAGCCATTTAAAAATCAATCAATAAATAAATAAAGAAAGAAAAAAAGAAAATAGTTAATGAATAAAATAGCCATGTGAAGAGGGTGAATGCGACATGGCCCTGGACTCCGCCATCTCGGTCACATCTTTATTATCACCACTACTTCAACAGTGGTGCAAGATACTGACCTCCTATCTGCCCTCGCTGAGCTGTATGCCTCCCTGAATGGTAGAGTGTTCTGACTGTGTGTGAGAGTGAATGTGAATAGGTGATTCGAGCCATAAAACGAAGCACTCTGTATACCTCCCAAAGTAGAAAGTCAAAAATGGAGTTCATATCATAAATAATATACTACTTACAAATGATATTTAATGCCTAAAGCAACACAGGAATAACAAGTGATTTCTGATGCAGGATAAAGTCAAAATGAGGACAGCTAAAAAAAAACAATTACATTTTTTTTTTTTTTTTACACAAACAGCCTCTGCATTATCTTGAAGGTGGAATTTGTGAGGAATGTTTTGGAGGTGAAAAGAATGTCAGATAGACTTAAGAGTCTGAAACTGAAGGTGTGATTAGATGAAGTGAAGCAGAATATCCCCAGAGATGAGAGAGCGGTAAATGGTGCAAGCTTCAATGGACATGTTGGTGCAGGCAATAGAAGAGATGAAGAAGTGATGGGCAGGTTTGGTATCCAGGATTGGTAGACTTTGCAAAAAGGATGGAAGTGGCTGTGAGTACTTTTTCTAAAAAAAGGCAGGAACATATGGTAACTTATAGGAGCAGAGGTAAGCGCACGCAGGTAGACTACATCTTGTATAGACACGGTAATCTGAAAGAGATTAGTTACGGCAAAGTAGTGGTAGATGGATGGTGGTTTGTAGGACAGGGAAGATTCAGAGGTAAAAAGGCAGAGCAGAGGACAAAGTGATGAAAGCTGAAAGAGTGTTGTGTGGTTTTGAGAGAGGAGTTGAGAAAGCCTCTGAGTGGTCAAGGAGAGCTTCCAGGTGACTGGACAACAACTACTAATGAGATCAGGGAGACAAGTAGGAGAGTACTTTGTGTGTTGTCTGGTGTGTTGTCTGGAAGGAAAGTACATAAGAAGACTTGGTGGTGGAATAAGGAAGTGCAGTGATATATAAAGAGAGATCGGTTAGCAAACAGGAAGTGGTACACCCAGGTGACTGACTAGAACAGACAGGAGTACAGGGAGATACAGCATAAGGTAAAGATAGAGGTAGTAAATGCCAAACAAAGGCGTACGATGACTTGTATGCTCGGTTGGATAGTAAGGATGGACAGAATAATTTATACAGGTTGGGAAAACTGAGAGGATGTACAACAGGTATGGGTGATTCAGGATAGAGGGGGAAATGTATTTACAGATGCCAGAAGAGTGATGGGAAGATGGAAGGGTTCCTTTGAAGAGCTGATGAATGAGGAAAATGAAAGAGAGGCAAGGGTTGAAAAGGTGACTATTAAAGACAACAAAGTAGCAGAGATTAGTAAAAGAGAAGCGAGGAAGCCATTGAAGATGATGAAGAGTGGAAAGGCTGTTGGTTCTGATGATATACCTAGGGAGGTATGGCAGTGTCTAGGAGAGACAGCTGTGGAGTTTCTGGATAGATTATTCAAAAGGGTCTTAAGGAGTGAGAAGATGTCTGGGAAATGGAGAGGTGTGTGTACTGTCTGATGGCCGTGGGCCATCTTAACTGCATCTTAAGTGTTTAGTTCTGCACCAGAATGGGATGAACCATTGGCTGAAGGAGCTACCCATCAGCCACAATTTGTCGTGCAGGGGGAGGGAAGGATTGTCCAAGATAGCTCCCAGTATGTGTCCTTTACCCTCCCCACTGCCACGATTGAAGATGGTCCAGGTTCAGTCCCACCACTGAGTGGGTTTGTTGAACCTATTGACCTCACCAGCACACTATACCGCATATCAGCGTGAAGGCGATGTCCGATATGTTCACCAGTAGCCACGTCTCTGAAGCACAACATGCTACATTCCCTGTAGCCATGTTGCTAGTTTGTCAGTTTTTTTTGGCGAGCGACCTCACACTCCCCATTATGATCAAGGGCAGGAAGGGCTTGCATCTCCTGTCGCTCTCGGTCCGCTCGCTCATCTTCGCACCGGCTTTCCTCCCCCGGCGGGGGCTTCTCTGGGATGCGCACTGCAGGGAGTTCGGCTTCTCTTCTCATTTGGAGAAGTTCCTTCCGGGTGTATTTTATCATTTTCCTCAGTATTGGCAGGAGGAACACTGTGGCAAACAACACAGTGCACTGGAGAAACGGTATACAGCCCCACCCGCAAAAGAAGAATGGACAGGTAAATGAATTTGAAAAAAAAAAGGGGGGGGGTACAGAATTGCAGTTACTATAGGGGGATAAAGTTGATGTGCCATACAATGAAGTTATGGGAAAGAGAAGTAGAAACTACAGGTAGACTGAGAGCAGACGTCCGCATTCGTGGACAGCAGTATGGTTTCATGCCTTGACAGAGTACTACAAATGCAGTATTTGCTTTGAGAATGCTGGTAGAGAAGTACAGAAGAGAGGGTCAGAGGGGGCTGCATTGCGCTCTTGTAGACCAAGAAAAAGCATACAACAGGGTGCAAAGAGAGAAACTCCGATATTGTATGAGGAAGTCTAGAGTGACAGAGTCGTATGTTAGACTGGTGCAGGGCATGTATGCTAGCTGTGAGACTGTGGTGAGGTGTGCTATAGGTATGGCAGAAAAGTTCGAGGTGGAAATGGGACATTCATTAGGGATCAGCTTTGAGCTCCTTCTTCTTTGCAGTGGTGATGGACAGGCTGACAAATGAGGTTAGACAGGAATCTCCATGGACCATTATGTTTGCAGGTGACATTGTGATTTGTATTGACAGCAGGGAAGAGGCTGAGGAAAATCTTGAGAGGTGGAGGTATGCTCTGGAAAGGAGAGGAATGAAGGTTAGTCACAGAAAGATAGAATATATGCGTGAGAATGAGAGGAACCTGGGGGGAACGGTGAGGCTACAGGGAGTGGAGATCAAGAAGTTGAAGGATTTCAAGTACTTGTGGTCAACAGTCCAGAGCAATGGAGAGTGTGGAAAAGAGGTAAAAAACCAGTTCAAGCAGGTTGGAATGGGGGGAGAAAAGTGTCAGGGGTACTATGCGATAGAAAACTATCAGCCAGAATGTGAGGAGAGGTGTACAAGACAGTGATGCTGTATGGACTAGAAACAGTATATGACGAAAAGATAGGAAGCAGAGCTGGAGGTCACAGAGATGAAGATGTTGAGGTTCTCTTTGGGAATGACGAGGATGGATAGGATCAGGAATGACTGCATCAATGGAACAGCACATGTTCAAGGTTTTGGAGAGAAGATCAGAGAAGCCAGACTACGATGGTTGGGTCATGTACAAAAGAGGGATAGTGAATATATTGGTAGACGGATGCTGGAATTGGAGCTACCAGGCAAGAGGTCTAGAAGAAGACTAAAGAGAAGATTTATGGACGTATTGAGAGAGGATATGAAGATACAGAAGATACAGAGAATAGGGTTAGATGAAGAATGGTGGATTCGCTGTGGTGACCCCTGAAGGGGAAAGTCGAAAGGAAAAGAAGAAGAAGAAGAAGAATCTCTGCAACATGAAACAAGATTCTGCTATTGCAGTGAAAGTGGCCTGGTGTTGCAGATGTCAGGATTTTTCTCATGCCTATAGAAACCTTTATAGATGTACACATTTAATGACTGACATTGCCCTGAGACTGTTCAATTCACCTTTTCCTTTTTGTCTTGTTACATGGTTGAGGCCATTTCTCTCTGTTAGTAAGCACTCTTGGATGTTTTCCTTCACTGACACAAGGCACTCATGTTAAAAATTGGACTGAAAGCTTAACAGGGATCAGGCATCACAAATGAAGTATGTGAACATTTTAATGAAAAAGAGCAGCTTTGATGGTGACTGCCACAGTTTCGGTTATCACTGAAGTATGTATCACAGCGGTCGAATAGCACGGTGCAGGGATAGCAAGATTTTTATGAGATTGAACGCAAGCAGAAGGGTATGTCTCTTGAGAGTGTCTCTCCTTTCCCCCGAAGAAACCTTTTTACAAGGCAAATTATATTGGTCTCCAGCAAGTATTAAACATGCTATGACCAATATCTACAATGAAAAAGTATGCAAAAGGGACTTTGACCTTAATACAAACCAGGGGACTACTGCATTATTATCACTCAACTTGGCTGACAAGGCAATTTAGCTTCCTACTTCCATATTAAAGAGCCCCCTTTTTCCAGGGGTTTATAATGACAGTGTGGGTTTGGAATGTTCCCTTGCAAACTATTTGACAATGTTTTTATAATGGTACGAGCAGCACTGTAATAAACAATAAAGCCAGAAGGGCTGTAAAAGATGACAAAATGTTTCTTCGTTTGAATTCTACGTAACAAATTTTCCAATAATGCTCTGTAAAGAGAGAGCCAACAGTAACTTCAAGTCATGCTGTTATCATTGGAAAAATATAACATACAAATGAGTTACTTCTGAAAACTATTGAGAAGCATGTTTAAAGAAAATTATTGTTCAGAGCAAAACTCCACTGTAAAATCAAAGATAGACTTGCACTGTATCCTGGTTGTTTTTATTTTTTTTACTCATGACTGAAAGGACCTTCAAATTTTGTTAAGTGCAGCGCGGCTTCAGGAAATCGGAAAGAAAATTAAATGTGTGGTAAGAAATATCATGTTTCATGATTAGTGAAAATGTTTATGTAGAATTAAAGGCCGTCCATAGATTTCCCCAAGCTGCTCTAAATGTTGTGTTAGTGACAGAGGATGTCTTATGGACTGTGTAGTGCAGAATCATTCATAGGTGATGGCCTGTTTGGATATTTTCCAGTCAACAAAATATGAGATGCAACAGGGAAATGAGGAGGAGGAGAAATGAAGAACATGATGTCACAACGTCAACAATGAGAAAGGATACAAGAGGATATGAAGCAAAAGTGGAAATGAACTGCAGTACTCAGTCAAAATAAAGACATGAAGGAACTGGGAAACGACAAAGGAGGACTAAGAAAGGGACCAAAATAATGTGCTTTGAGAAAGTCATGAAAAAAAAAACAGGTAAAAGAGAGGAAAGTGCGGGATTCAAAGAGAGTGGGGGAGTCATGCCGGTTACATCGAGAGTGAGGCCAAGGCATTTGTGGAATGAGGTTTCCAGAAAAACAAAGAAACAGAAAATGCAAAAAGAGAGGAGCTTCTTGAACTGCCAGATTTATCTCCTCAGCGAGCCAAAAGTACCTTCTGGCTCAGCATTGGTCTGCACCACGCTCTATCTAAAGAGAATATTTTTATGCTCCTGCTGGCAGATTTATATCTGAAGTTGACAAAGGTGGGGAACCTCAGGGGTCAATACTTGGAACGTCGCTGTTGAGCTTGAACAAGATGCCTTCCGGCTACACAACACGAGTTACATTGCCATAGTTACACTGATAACACATATTTATTCCTGTCCCCTGGAGATCTTGCCTTTTTACCAGTTAATTTACAAGCAACAGGTAGAATGTTGAATGGATATTGTTGCTACAACTCTTGATATGGGAGAGGAAAGATCAAGGGTTTGGATAACAAGATACGTTCACACAACCAGAATGCCAAAAGTTTTCAATTTGTGCCCACAAAAGACATGAATGTGTTCATTCAAGTAAATTCAAGAGGATCTCTCGATGTATAAGACTATTGTTTGATAGAAACCACCTTCTTTACAAGCTGACTCATTCACACTAAAACCACTGCATCTTTTTAATAAACCAATGAAAGAACAAATCTAATCACACCACACCTATTCCCAGATCATTGCATTACCCTTACAAAGCTTCCAGTTGCACATAAGGTCTTACGTTTTGCCCATAAATCCCTCCATGAATTTTTATCTTGCTTATTATCTGCGTAACATTGTTTCTCATATCAACCTCAATCAGTTACCTTTAGTCATGTAGCATGGGATCAATGTAAAAGTACAAGAAATACAAGCTATAATATACTTTTATGGGTTACATACCCAGATTATGTGTAGTGTAGGGTTTTCTGGGGTGATCATTTAATGATAGTTGCCAAAATGAAAAAAAGTGTGAATCATTGCTATCAATGGTATCATTGGTCAGTTTGAAAAGACAGTAGAATGATGGTGTGTGTAAAATTAAATTTGAACTAATGGAACTAGAGAGTAGTCAAAGCCTCAAAGGAAGATGAAATTTGAACTTGAAGAAGAATGACACGTTTTATAGTGGAGCAGATTACTGAACATCAATCATGTGGAGAAAAAAAGAGGAGTAAAAGCAAATGAAAGTACAAGAAAATTGCAGGATATAAACAGTAAAGAGCAGGAGGAAAAATCCTTTATAATAAAACACTGCCAAAAAAGATAATCTCTTTCTCTGACTGGCCTTAAATGGAGTGAATGTATGTGGTAAATAAACATAGTGTACATCTAGAGCAAAGACCTCTAAATATTATAAGACAAGGCTTTAAGACAAGGCTTTATGGGAGTATATCACCAAGACACACAAGGATATGAAATAAAGAGAATATGCCAGGATTAAAGATGAACACACACACACACACACAAACAGCACACACATTGTCACGCAGGCACACACGCTAACAATAGAACAACCAACGTAGCCCTTCAAGTATTGTGCCTTCACTTTCGCCAAACCACAGTCTTCCTTCTCTATCTCTGTCTCAGGCCTAATGTAAAAACGATGCTGTATTTCCTTCCGCTGGTGTAAATGCATGAACTTGAGTGACACGGTTCTGTTTACTCTATCTCCCCACTGCCATGAAATCCTGGAGTCTAAATAATACTGCACATAAATTTAAAAAGGCGGGGGCAGAGCAAGTGGGAAATGAGAGAAGGTTGATAGTGAAAATATGTGGGGAGTGCACTCTAAATGAAAAATGAGGGGTGACCTGATGCATGGAATGGTGACTTTCTCATGCACCAAGAGCCGCCAATGATTCATGTCTCGTGAAATTTTTGCATCTGTGACAGGGCAAACAATTTCTGTAAGCCTTCTCTTTATCCTATTCAGCCCATAAAAATGTATCCTGAATCTTCTTACCACATTACAGATGTCTGATGGTGCTAATATCAGAGGATTTAAAGGTTGTGGTTGAGTAAGATAATGGTTGACTCTTTCTCTCAGCTGCGGATGTGTTACCATTAAGGGGCAAGAGGTAGCCTAAGTAGAGAGAGCTGAATGACGGAGCAGAGATGTTCTACCTGTAATAGGTTATTGTTGATGAATGGATATATCGGAGTATTAATGGAGCTCTCCCTGGAGTTGTGTAACTAAAATTAACCTCCATAATTTTCACAATTATTGGTACTGAGACACCAGGAAGGTGAACAGCTGCATTTGCAATCTACAAGGACAGGAAAAAGGATTTTGCAGTACTATCTAACAATGTGTCTCTGTTATCAGTAGCTGAAAGATTCTCTAAGTTTGGGGATAGAGGTGATATTCTCTGCATTGCCATAGCCTTTTTATTTTTCAGCCCCTTCCAGCGCTCGACTCGATTGTCTAATCTTTCAAGCATTTGTATTCCTCTGCCTTTTCCCAACAGCTCCGCTGGTTATGATCACAGTCATCAAAACAGCAACGCGTGAAACTGGAAGAAGCCTCATGTCACATCACAACAGCAGTGAAAGGCCTGCCCTTTGGCTCGCCATCGGTTTACAAGCATCATTAGCAGGGCAGGGATCAGGGGCCAAAGCTATAAATCATAGTCAAACCATCCATGTAGGAGGAATGCAGCTACATGAACACCGCAGTAAAAATAAAAAGAAAACACACTCTTAAGACTGACAAAAGGCTAAAAGCAACTCCATCCATCACTGGCTTGGGGCTCCATAAAGTCTGTAAAGAAAACACATAAAGCAATAAACATTACAGCATTGTTATAAATAATACAGAAACCTTGCTAATGGCAATAATAGGTCTGCAGTGCGGCACCTCGTGCCATTATTTGGCTAAAATTCCCCCATGGACTGATATTGATCCTTAAAAATACTCAGGGGTAACTCAATGGGGTAATATGTCCCATCTGAAGGCGATTCACCTTTTGAATTAGGAGAAAGGGATTTATTGTAAGGTAAACAAGTGACAGTGAAAGGCCCAGTGGGTTCAGTGATGGCAGAAAACATGAAGTGGACGCCACAGAGTGCTATCTTAACGGTCAAAGAGACCTCACATATTCTTACACTGAACTGAATGGTGGTTAGACAAGCGAGCGCTGCACATGAAATGGGCCGTCGCTGCCCGTCTTAAACAGCTTGTGAGCTGAGAGAAGAAGAGCAAAAAATGACAGAAATGAAAATGTGTTTTTATTTTCAACCTCATATGTACTTAATAAAGATTCAAATCTCCCAAGATAAACACTCGCAAATGACAAGTGAATGGCATTTGAGACACTATGTCATTCTCATTAAAATGACTGTATAGACCACCACCGTAATGAAAGTCACATTGTTTGGTATAAATCCATTTTGCTTAAATTGCTGCCTTAAAAACTTAAACACAACTGAAACACACAGGTGATGTGAATTAAGCAAAAGGTTTCTTGACTTAAGCTCCGAGTTGAAATTGTGTCTGAGTGTCGAATTCATCTCGATCAGATAAGGACAGTTTCATCATAACATTTGGAAAATTTGATATAGTTTGTGGTTTTAAGTTGGAGTATTAAGTTTAGACAATAAACATGTCTGACTTTGTTTTGAGTGTTTAATACGAGTGTGCGGTAAGAGTGAAGTCTTTTTAGATTTTTCCTCGCCAATAAAATTCTCTCTGTCAAAGTAAAAAATACAGGCGCTTGAGATGTCAGCAATTTACTGTTGCTTTACAGTGCATGTACTCCTAATATATTTTACCAGTATAATATTGTGTATTAGATTACAGGATATAGCAGTAGGATTACTATTTTTTTTTGTAACTTTATAGACTATAGGGCTTACTCGGTTTATAGAGTTGTGAGGAACATTTTTGACTAAAAGTTTTACATGGCTGTGACTAATTTCAAATGCCATCAGTCATGCAAAACTAAATAAAGAGCAACAAAAACAACATTGGAGACATGCAAAAAATGGTAACAGATCTTCTAAATGTAAATTAGTGTAGATTTATTAACTTCATGTCGGTAAAAGTAAAAAAGAGTAAAGAAGCAAGAAGAGGACAGCCAGGTTTATCTGGAATCATCAAATTCATCCACGAGTGCCTGAAAAAGAAAGCAATCGAGGAACTCGATATCGTTAATAGAATATGAAAAATTAGTAACACTTATACGAGAGGTAAATGTCAGCATAAGTAGGAGAGGTAGGCAAGTTGCATTAAAATGAGAGACAGGAAATGTTCACAGGCTTGACCAACTGTACAAAGAACGCAATATGAGAAAGCATGGAGAAAGGATGGTTACTTGGCTGTTATAGTTTAGAAAGGTCATTTTGTAAATGGAGTAAGTCAGTAGGTTTATGGTAGCAAGGGTGTTATGGGAAGTCAAATAGCAGGAGGAACAGAGCCAAGCAGGCACTTGAAAAGGCTTTATTTTCAGAAGATAATTTATGTGGTGGTGTTAGCTTGAAAAAGTAGGTAGTATTTTATGCAGTACTGGATATAGATGAAGCTGTAGTTCAACTAGCTGAAGCAATATTGTAAATCGGCCTTAAGTGTAAGCCACATAACGCTCTTGTTAATTAAAAGCTCAACTGGCCTAGTTTTAAGCAGTTGATGATGTATGTGTATTCGCAGTTGCAGTGTTTGGGGCAGCACTTGAGATAGCTGAAGCAATATTTTAAGTTACGGAAGTAACAATAACACACACACACACACACACACACACACACACACACAAATAATTAAAAATTATTTAGTGCTGAATTGTAGCAATGGGGGCAATAGAGAAAGTATTTCAAGAAACTATTTTGTCAAGATTATGCAAATGGTCTGATGGAAGGAAATAAATTCATGATTGCTTGTACTTTTAAAAAAAGAATTATAATTTAGGCAAACTGTTAAGTATCTCTGGTCCAGGTTGAACCCTGCCTCTCCCCCAATGACAGCAGGTGTAGGCTACGGCACTCCAGCCCCCCTACGACCCTGGATGCAGGATAAGCAGTATCAATAGCGAATCATTGAATGATGGGTAGAGCCAGAAAGGGAGTGTTAGAGCACTGGGAGCAAACCAAAGAAGAAAAAAAACAAAAATGTTAAAAGCTGATAGGAATGACAGATTTGGGTGATTATGTAATTCCTTATAGGTTCAACGCTGTGAGCATAGCTTTGAAAGTACATCATTTGACACATTGTTACCCTCAAAGCTATTTCGGTGATATTGTATGAGAGGTTACATTTTTGGCCGCAGTTTAACATGCACGTAATTCAACGTTGCGCATTTAAAGGTTTTGCCTTGCAAAGAGGAAAAAAGATCTTTAAAACCCTGTTTTGATCTGTCTCAGTAGAGAGGAAAGGAGGTCTGTGTAGATTTTTGGAGTCAGGGCAACACCCTTGCTTATCGCGTTTGCGGTTTCTTGCTCCATCTTTCCCCAATGTCAGAAACTACCAGATGAAACTCGAGATTCTGCACATTCAATAAAACGTTCTGGGAGAAATAATCCGCCGTGTAAAGTGACTATGTTAAGTATGTCATTCAGGAACAATGTGTCCCTCAGCTGATGTTTTATTTATAGAGCAAATCTCAGAGGAAAATCTTGACAAGAGCTCTGTGAACCCCCACCCGCCATAAACAACATGTAAAGGCAAAATGTTAAGGCACCCAGCGCAAAGGCAAAAGCGCAGGTCCGGCGCTGGAGATACAGAAGCATACCTACAAGTCTTAACATTTACACTCAAATGCACCTGTGCTGTGAATTTGCATGCAGCCTTGCACACACACCAGCCCAGGTTATCAGCATCCCGGGCTCTACCTTTCACTTCTTTAGTAACCATTTCTCCTTCCACTCTATCTTCTCGGACCACAAATCTGCCACTTGCTTATTAGATTTAGTTGAGTATAGTCAGCCCGTTTTGATGTTGATATAAGTTCCAGCTACAGAGCAACCCTGGGCGCTCTGTTCTGCTCTGGCTTTCTCACGGTTTTCTCAGTGTTACAACACATGTGGTTCACCAGAACACACGTCAACAATTTCATTCACTGGAGTGTTAATCAGATTACATTTCCATTTGACCACAGGCTCATGCATTCACACACGCACGCACGCACACGCACGCACACACACACATACCACACATGCCAGGTGAGACATCAAAAAGATGTAAATACACAGTTAACTACATATATAAACATGATTATTGCATCACCACTATATCTCCCAACAGGCCTGGCTCTGAGCATATTTGCTCCATCTCCATGTCTGGAAAGCATGTTAATCACAGAGGAGCCTGCAAGCTCAGCCATATATGTCTGTCTATTTCTTGTTTTCACTCCCTGGGTCTTGCTTCGTTTGCCTCCATCTGCATGATTTCTCAGCAACCTCCCCCCCCCTTGTCATGCTTTTGCCACAAATCATGTCATTTGAATGCATCTCCTCCTTGCAGGAGGCTAAGAACATTTAATGCACTAAGATACTGGGTGGTTTGTTCCGAGGGGCTCATTAAGGTATCTAATTTTTCTTTTTACTGCCCTCTTTCATCACTCCCACACAGGTATCCAATGCTGGTGTTGGAATGGAGTTGTTCAAGGCAACTCGATCAGGGTATGTGGTTGAGAGATGTTGGCTGAGATTCACAGCTCAGGCTCTGAATACATAAAGTACTAATCTGAAGGACAAAGAATAAAGATAATGTGAGAAAATTATAACTTAGAGGGATACAGCTGTCACATGTTTACAGAGAGTGCTTCTTCTATGCACATGGCTATAAATCATGAAGTGGGGGAGTTTCGGAGAGGTGGCCATCTTCGGTACAAACAATGATAATGCTTGTGAGTCATACAATGAGCGAGGGGAAGGGAAAAAGGGACACAAGAAACAGGAGAAACATGAAGAGGAACAATATAAGTGCAGTCACTTTAGACCACGGAGTGAGGCCCTTCAGTGGCTCTACATGTGTGATATGATGGCACAAAAGACACCCCATAGCTTTGTTACACAATGGGTGACACATAAATTAAAAGAGATCTTCCTTGACCCAAATGACCCTGGCAGGCAGTCAAAGAAGACGTGTCATGGTTGACAGCTTCTTTTCTTCACTTTTCCCCATGAGGCTGTTAGGCCGCTTGTTCATCATTGCTTGTATTGCACTTAAAGTCAAATGCATTCACGAGACACACTTTATAGAGATAAAATCTCAAAAGTGTCTGCTCAGTCACCCAGCGAGAGGCGATCCTTGCATAAAACCAGGTCATGCTAAAAACTCCTCAGCTACATACAATCACAGGGCATTCAGCTAAGTCATTTTTTTCCTGGCATCTCATGGCACAGTCAATCAATGGAAAAAAAAAAAACGTGTAAAAGCCATCGGCCCAAGCTTTGTCCTTCAGGTTAATTAAATTAAAATAGACAGGAAAACGGAATATGTCGGTGAGTTTCTCTTGGACAAAGGGATCTTCCAGAAGAAAAGCATTTACTACAGCAGTAGTGTTCAGGTGAGCTATGCTGAACATCCATAGTATTGATTACGATGTCTTAAGTATATAAGAGGTTGAGAGGCTGTTCTCCTTTTGTTGCCTGTCATGAAGTCATTGGACTGGAATGAAGCAGCTCATCTGGACCTTTAAATCACACACCCCAAAAACAAGAATCTGAAACACAATGCCCATTAGCCCACTCTCAGCTCTCCATTAAAGGAAAGGTTTTGAGCATAGATTCTTTGTTCTCTTTCCGCTCAGGCAGATTGGTGGCTACAAATATGATTTTGTTCTCCGAATACCAGGGAAAAGGGGCTTGGACACAGTGTGGTCTTTCTCTGTGCGTTCGAGCAACAGGGTAACACTGTGAGGCCAGGCAGGAAAACAAAACCCCACTGTGCTTGTTGACAGAGGCTGCCATTTAAAACACATGAGAGGAAAGCGAACAACACACTGAGATAAAAAAAAAAATGCTGTGCTTGGTTTCAACAACATTTTTCTTTCAGCATTTATTCTACAGTAATATTCCAACAGCTTCGGTGTAACTGTAGTTTACCCCTGAGAGATAACAGCAGGATGCTTGAGGGACGTGTTGTCCAATCTGCATGAAAAGAAAAGTCTTCTTTTGTATACGCTTAAAATTTGTATATCCTCAATCTGTTACCTTCACTCACTTCCAGGAGCCGTTTTGTGTGTGTAGCAGTTATCCTTAAAGGCAGCTTAGTCTACTTTTGCTGAAGTTGGAGATTCCTACATAGTTACGAGAGATCCTAAGCAGCACGGAGGGCACTAATATGACGAATGTACTACATGTGGGTGGACACAGATAAAGCTGTCATGCAGACACATAACTCAGGCAGATGTGGTGGCTGCAGGTTACACTGCTTTCTGGGCTGTATTGTTACAGTTGCTGAGATGCATGCATCTCTTACTGTGTTTGATTTTGACCAATTATAAATATAAAAAGCTCAATTCAAACAGTCTTACAGCTGGTGAAAGGCTTAATTCAAATGAAGTCTTTGCAGAAGCAGTAGCAGCTGATAACCAGCTGATCAGCTCAATACCTTCATGTTATTTGTTTAAAGCCAATCATTTGTATAGCTTTTGTAAATTGCTTGTGGTGAAAAATGAAAAGCAAACCCGCATAAAAAGCGTGTAATTAAGGTGGTGGGCTGCAACAACCTTCAGAAGATCATCAGTGTGCCTTGACAGGGATGGATGAACATCATTTTTCAACAGATTATTGTTTGGAAATTTTCCACTGGTATTAAGCAAGATTAAGATTTCCTTAACATTGCGATTTAGAATCTATGGCTTAAGTCACAAGATGTATCTGAAATGCCAGAATTAACCCGAAATAATACATCATTTTGTGTGTTTCCACCCATTGCTGATGTGCAAATATCAAGAGATGATCTGTCAGTACAAAGTTTCTATATTTCTTCTGTCTTCCAGGCCCGCACACACTGCTTCATTACCTAATTCTGATGGCACCAAAGTTTGTATGGATGTCGATTACCAGATATTGGCTTTGAAAATTGATTGTACTTTATTTTGTTACACCAATAAACTCTAAAGTGTCTTTTGATGTCAATCCGTCATTTCCTGTACGGACGTCATTTTAAGTCACATCTTGAAATATAAAACAGCATCAAGGCAGCTTCACTTTGGAAAAATGTCAAATTTTTCCTCTTATTTTGTCGTGATATAAAGTCTAATTTCTGATGCTATTGCAAACGGTGTTTCCATTGCTCTAGAAACATAGTGACTGTATGTTAAAAAAGGTAAAACATCAACTATCAAGGGGATTTCACTTCAAGGCTTTCTAATACTTGAGCCCATCCCAATCCATTTCTCTTTTCCAGTTCTTTGAGAGCATTTGAATGAAGCGGATGTACAAAACATGAACCTGGGCTCTATCTGTGATAACCTCTTCAGCTTTTCACTTCTTCCTAGGTAAAAGGTAACCAAAAGAAAGCAGCAGGGGTCCCATAAACTATGAAAGAAGAAAGGGTATGTTGTCCTTTCGATGCACATGGCAATTAAAAGCAATGCCTGGGGTCTAGATTGATCCTGCAACAACAATCCGACTGTTTATCGACTGATCTCGGGGGTTTCACTGCTGCACTGATGCCCTGAGGCCGCTCTGTTGGACCCATGCTCCTGCGCTCACCATGTGAGAAACAACACCATTCAATAGTGCCTCATGAGTATCAGGCCTAGTTTTCCTATCAACAAAAGCAGTTCAGCCTCAGAGCATGAAGGA
The DNA here is from genome assembly GCF_037954325.1 of Fistularia commersonii. Taxonomy (NCBI): domain Eukaryota; kingdom Metazoa; phylum Chordata; class Actinopteri; order Syngnathiformes; family Fistulariidae; genus Fistularia; species Fistularia commersonii. The sequence goes on along the minus strand of NC_141299.1, from coordinate 8,951,908 downwards.
TGTTATTATTTAACTCTAGTTCTGACTTCACAGTTTGAAAAAGACCTACAGCCTCGGTCTTATCCGTTTGACTCTGATTATTGACCCAAATTTAATATGGTGCCTCTGCATGACTTATAATACCAATAAAGATATTGCATTATTCAGCACTCATGCAAGTTATTATAATTTAGCTTTATTACATCTTTGTTTCATTTATACACCTCAGGCTAGGATAGATTAATATCTATTATCTAAACCCGGTATCCACAGATGGATGCTGGGGTGGAGCCTTGTAATATGCTGAAAGAGGGCTATGGATATAAACTGCACAGGGTATGCTACAATATGTAATTAAAACAATATCCTTGCCAAGCCTAGATATCTAGAAAAAAATTTGCCCATTAAATTGGTAACATTAACTAGAGCTCTGGAAATAAGTACATGAATAACAACTCACCTACAGCACATTTCAGAAAGAGTAAGATAAACAAGACCATCTGAAAGCTGATAAAATAAACGGCTGCTGCTGACTAAGCGGTGTTTGAGACAAACAGTAGCTATTTTCATGAGACTCAAAACCTACATTCTAGAAATGGAAACATCAAATACATCTGAAGTCAAGTTTGGAAAACATAACTCAAATATTATGGTGCGGGATAATTGATTTCCATTAAGAGTTGAGGAGAGTGCAGAATGGCATTAGAATGAAAATACAGGCAAGAGACAAAAAAAGAGAGGAAAGAAGTATGAGAAAGAGTAATAGAAAGTTACTATAAATGAATTTTGGAGTTAGATTGACACAGGGAGATAAAAGAGAAAATAGATTTGGAAAAGTCTGGAGACAAGTGGACAGGCAGTTGATCTCCAGCAGCGTGATATGCTCTCCTGCTGTAACTGTTTGGCACGCAACAAGAAAAGGACAGCCATCCAAATATTAGCCTCCACTTTTCGTCATACCAAGTGTGCACCATATAACACTTCAGAATCACTTTTTTTTTCCCCTCATACACCTTATTGGATCCTTACAAAGTTAAAAAACTGTAAAAACTGCACACAGGCATTAACTCATACACTGTAAACACACACAGACACAGAAAATGAACTGGAACATTTGCATTAAAAGGAATTTAAGGGCCATCACAAAAGGACAGACACAGCTCATCAATATGCTTGTTGCTGATTTAGATTGCTGGTTTTATGAACTGCAGAGTATAATGGCCAATTCATTTATCTTCCTATTCTGTGCCTTCTTATGCTGCACACTGCTGAACACTAAAGGTTTGAGTTGCTCTGCCCAGCGCTCGAGATGCGATGAAGGAAATTAAAACTTAGGTTTGAAAGACCAAACACGGTGCATTAAGCTTGTAGATTCACCTGAACGGGCGCCCTCACAGCTGCCTTAATCATCCATTTCCCTTGTATATCTTTTTTTATCTCTCTCCCTCCCTTCCTCATTTAGACAAACCTTGCCACTCAATGCCAGCGGGAGCTATGGCAACAACACTCGCTCCGGCGCAATCTCTTTGATTATGGTAACTAACATGTTTATATATTTCAGCCTGTTTGAATATATACGCATGATTTACCACCTTGTTGTTACACATTAAACTCATTCATGCCCGAAAGTGGTGCCGAGAAAAGCATTATCTCTTTTTGTTTAATTTGTGTTCTGTTTTATTCCCCAAAATATGTTGTTATTAGAGCTTGGTGATAAAAGAGGCAAATCATATGGATGCAACATTAACAACTGAAACAGGTGTTTATCCCATACAAGCTAAAAATCCAGGCGGAAGTGAGACCTATTCATCTGATATGATTTTGCCAGAAAACTGACATTTTATTAGATAAATACATAAAAATAATGAAAGTAGCATACTCTGTGGCAAAGCAAACCTGGGTAAAGCAACAAGGCCGAATATCTCCCCATGTATCGGATTCTGTCCCTGAAAGGATATGATGGCTAAGGCAGTGTATATCCTCCCTACTGGCCAGTGGATATTAAATATCGAAATGATAAAATGGACTCCACTGTTGAAGACCCAAGATTTTAGGGGTATTACTACATCACGCAATTTGCTATATAAAAGATGGTAGTTCAAAAAAGCCTCAAACTATGCAGCAGCTGCTGTCTAAGAAAAAGGCTGTTTTTTAACACCTTGATAGTTATGTGTGTTTGGCATAGCAGTGAAGTCCCCCAACAGATGTGCTGCCAAGTTTAGTTTCACATGACGATAATGTCGACTTTGGGCCAAAAAAAAAAAAACATCCACTAATCAAGTGTTGTGTCTGCTTATGATGGCAAATGTCCCACACACACAAAAGTCAAAGGTTCTCACTGCAGATTAAAACTTACCTTGGAGGATTTGAACACAGACTTTTCTTAAGGCCTGCGCACCAAAAAGCTGAGTGTCAGAGAGCTTTGCTTTTTATCTTTCAACTCGTTGCCGTCTAAAAAAAGGAGCCAGGTTCAGCTGAGCGAGCAGAGACGGTGCGTCTGTCAAGACGGCAAAAGACTGGGGGCCAAAATCTATAACCAATCATGAGTAAACCAGGAAGTTGCTGCTCATTGTAGTGACTGGTTGACTCCTTCAGCTGAGCTACAGCTCCTTGCAGAGTCTGGGGAAGTTGCCTCCTTTTTTTGTCTGTCCATGATGAGCACAAGTCTTTGAAGAAGGTTTGAGTAATGAGGGTAATGCTTTGTAATCTGGCAAGATGCACAACAAGAGACTGCCAGGAGAACACAGCTGATGCCTTGGGGGAGACAACAAGGCCAGAAGATGCACTTGTATCCTCAAAATGAACAAAATGTAAAATCTTCTAGATACCAAGGTTTTATTCTGGTTTGATCTTCAGCTTAGTGTGCAGAGTTAGACAGATGTTTGGGTGCATTTTCTAGTAGATGGTCTTCCTCTGTGAAAGTGGGGTTTTAAACGTATCAGATGTTGCTAATGGCACTCGTGGAAACCAGATAAGGCCATAGATTAAGCATGTGTGTGTGTGTGTGTGTGTGTGTGTGTCTGTGTGTGTGTCTGTGTGTGTGTGCATGGGGGGTTTGGGGAGCACTGGTTCAAGGAAAACATGTGGTACTTTAATGTGTAACCTTTGTGGCAATTGAAATCTTTTTACAGCTGCATGGACAATTTAGAGTGGCAAAATATTCGTGAGAGCTTTGGCCATTAAAAAACGTTTCAGGAGTATACTAGAGCATGTTATCTTCAACATCTTAATTGTCTGCTGTCAGCATCGTCATTATTCGCAATAACGCATGAAGGTCTTTGACAGCCTACATGTATGGGTGACTGATCATATCAACCTAATAATACAGACTGTGTTTTTAAGGCTGAACTGTCACATCTGACTTTTTGGACTTAATTTTCTAATAATTTAAAAATGATGCAGTTTTTTTTCTTTTTTTGAAAAAAAAAGGTCCAGTCACCTGTTAATGAGACCATTTTCAATGATTGCGGGTCAGTTTCTTGCTGTGATCTATTTCTTGATTCTGGCTGAAAGTATAACAATATTAATCAGACCTGAAGAAGAGGAATAAAACAAATGACAATACTGAAGGCTGGATTTTAAAAAAAGCATGCATGTCCAGTCCCAATACATGTCCAGTTCCAAAACATGTCCAGATTCCTTATATTGCAATTTTGAAATACAATTCTCTTTATGGATAGAGACTGTTGCTTAACCGATGGTGCATGTGTCTGCAATGAAGCATCCATACACTTTTATTGCCACTTATTGGATGAGAGCCCAGCAGTGTCTCCTGTGCATCTTGTAAAAGTGTAATCAGACATGGCATCAATTAACAGCTCCAACTCTGCATCTTTTTGCTGCACACTTGGCCCGAACTTCAAGGTTTCTCAGAGGGAGGACATGTGGGAAGCCAAACTACAGGTCCATATGTTCAGGAACCCCGTGCGTGTGTGTGTGTATGTGTATGTATGTATTCATCTCTTTGAGTAATTCCTCAATTGTATGAAGGCGTCCCGGCGGGTGCGCCTGCTGGTGAATGTGTGACATTTTCTGAAGTGAAGCTCCAAAGCAATGCCTGCTAAGCTGTAAAATCTGACCATTTCACTTCCACCACTGCTCTGTCATAAATGAACGAAAAACACCTAAAAGAGTGTTGAACCCCTCAATTGTAGATGTAGAAAATGAATTTCCACTGATGGGGAAGTGTGTTGTACAACTGATTACAGAACTGAGAAGTATAAAGGGAGGATTGGCAAGGGTGGGGGGTGAGAAGACATGAGGAGTAACATAGAAGTGCAGAGAAGAAGAAGAAAAGAAAAAAAACAAGAAGGCAGACATTATTGGGGCAAACACAAAGGGGGGGGGGGGGTGTACCGGCGCCTCCCTGTCAGCCTAAATATTGGTGTGTAAAGGCGGAATAGCGACTGATGCAGACCAATCAGGAGGCCTTTCCACCATGTGGCCGACATGAATCGTTGCCACAGTAATGAACAAATGTTTAAATTACACTTCTCTCACACTTCAACTTTTAAAGTTGACTTCTAATTGCTACCAAAAGTCAAAGTGGGGATGTTGTACGTCTGTTGCGCGATGTTGCCTTCCTTTCCTGTTTTCTGTCTTTCCTTCCTTGCATTCTGTTCATCTATTCTGCCAGTCACTAACAGGTCTCTATTGATCATCCTATTTCCTCTTTATCTTTAATCAAAAGGCTGAGAAACTCTGTTGTTTAATTTATGAGTCTCTGTGAGAGGCCCACTCACTGGCTCCCACAGAACCAGTTCTCATTCATAATTAATAAACTGCTGCTAATTATCGCAGCACTGCTACAGATCATGCACGTCCTATATATGAAGCGAGGAGGAGAGAGGAGAAGGAGATAGTTGTAGGCTATGAGAGAGAGAAATTAAGAGCGAGTGAGGAGGAGAAATGACAAGAATGAGAAGAAGAGCGGTGATGTGGGATTTTTAAAGAGAAAGATTCTGGGCAAGAGGGACGACAAGATGAGGCCTGTCACCTGTGGCTCCCATCCAGATCCAATCTATCTCCATTTCATCATCTCTCTCTCATCTCCATCACATCACACACTTCCTCTGTTGCTTTTCATCTTCTTGTTAAAGTACTCCAACTTTTATGGGCTTGGAGAAAACAGAGATTGGAGAGGGAGACAAGGTGGCTACAGTCTGATGACAGCGAAAGAAAATGTGACTGATTTGAGAGAGGATAGTCTTTTCTTGGTCCATATATGTATTTATCCTTACACTTACATTACATCTAAACCAGTATGATCTTCTGAAAGGTGGTTAAGTATCAGCTCCCATGGAGGCCCATTATGGTAAGTGAACTACTGGCATAAGGGAGCTAATTTCAGTCTCAGATAGATTCATCTACTGCCTCTTATACAGGCCTACCTGGATGTGGATTGACCCGCCTGCCTGCCAAACACAGCCTAATGCCAAGTGAGAAATGGATGGCGAGGCACGTCCTGTTTGCACTGAGAACTTAAGTCACAGCTCGTTGCCACTGGGGCCACATCTGAGAGCGATATGATGCGAGCAGCTTCTGTAATAGCACGCCTGTTTATGTGTTTGGAAAATAAGGATGTCTATGGCCAGGCTTAAAATCTTGATTGCCTGCACCATAGGGCCTTTAAAACATTTCAAACTAATACATGCACTAAATCACAAAAGACAGAGGTTGAATTAAGCTCTGTCCGGTGAATTGGTTTCTTATGTTTGTAGAGCAAACAGATGTGTCTATTTATCTCATTTAAATCTATGCAATTTGTGTATCTAAGTTGCCCGCAAACAGATTATAAGATTGGCTTGGAGAAAGATAGAAAAAGAAAAAAAAAATCTACTTCTGGGTTATTTTAACTAACGAATACCTGTCATAATTTTAAAAACTACCAGAGGTTTAGTGAATGTATGTAAATGCAGAGCAATAAGTACAACTCAATTTTACTTATCAGGCAGGCTTTCTGTCTTATCCTTCTGCCATTCATACTCACCCAACCCTCTGGTTATATTTCGTCTTATTTGAAACATCCTTTTTTACAGATAATTGTTGGGGGTGGGGTATATTAAGGAAATTCTATGTGAAGGTGGCACATTCAAAAGCTCTCACCTCATTCCTAATTTTAGCTAATTGGGAAATCCTATGAGACAATTCAATTGTGATGTTCCCAAAACTACATTCATATTGTCACGCTTTTAATTGTCTTTACGAACCGCCCTGATCGTCACACTGACTCCTACTTCGATTCAGTGACCAGCGAAAAAAAAAAAAAATGACAAACCGTTACAGACATACCTCCTATTCGCTCTACCGTCTTGGCCCTGTTCCATCTTCTCTGCCTCTGGCAGGTTACACCTTACAAGCCTCAATTTCCCCAAACTCCTCCATCCATCTCTTTGCCAACCTCTCTCTATTTCTGTCTCCTTTACTTCCTCTCAATCCTCTCTCCCCACCCCTTCTTCTCAACCAGAGGCAAGGTTCCCTTTACCCAAAATGCAATGTGTCTTCAATCCAACCCCTCAAGTGGCGGTGACCTTGGCTTTCTGAACCAAAATAGAAGGCAGATAAAAAATCACTGGCTGAGTCCCAAACCCAGCACCACCCATGTAGTCTGCCCCTTACTCTCAAATTACACTCTAATGGTTTAAATGGTACATTCCTTTTCAGATGTAGGGTATATGGGGGCCAGGTTGAAGGGTCCAGCTGACTATTTATGAGTCAACTAAAGGTCATTGGTAAACTTTGTGTTGCAATTATGAAGCTTCACTTAGCAACAGTAAACAGAGCACTGCTCATGCCACAGTCCAATCAAATCTGTTACGACTTCCTATTTTGCAGCCATGAAGACAGGTTTTCTGAATAAGGACAGACGAGCAAACATCAAAAAGAGAAAATTATTCATCTACAGCCACCAGGCAGTCCCACGAATGGTATCTCCTATGACATGCTGTATTCCCAGCTGGCTCATTCACTGTTAGGCAAAGCAAAAGAAATCAACCCAAGTGAATGAAAACAATTTTTTTAAACTCCTCTACAAAAACAGTGCTCTCCCTCTGTGAAATTGAAAAAGGCAAAATTTGAGTTTCCCCCTTTCCGTCAGCTCTGTGGGGTGTTTGCGATTGGAGCGAGCTGCGTTATTTCGTTATGACAAAACCAATATGTTACAGTTATCAGGAGCTATCTGTTTTCCTGCCTTGGATTACTCTTGTGAGCAGCTCTGTTTTCACACTCCGATGCCAGAATGTAACCGGATTGTGTCCCATTCACGTTGGCCTTAGCAGCACGGATAAAGTGATTGAGATGAATAGGTTGATTTAACTATACTGGTCAAATAGTGACAAATAGTGTACTTAAATTCAAATAAATCAAGTTTCTTTATTTTTATCAGTGATATAACTGCAAAGAAAGTCACAAAGCCTCTGAGCCCTGGTCTTATAAATTGTCCTTCCTGCTAGTGAAATGGCACAGTTTACATTTGCATAAACAGAAAGTTAAAGCAATGTCATTTGTTCAGCGTTTAGATTGGTGACACAGTATTTTTGTCAGAGGTTGAATGTGCTGTAATTGTCTGGTTTATTTCCTCAGCCCTGGAGTCATCTAAATGAGACCAGAAGATAAGGGCAATGGGACTTGATGGACAGATAACTGATGTACACAGCTAATATTTTTGTTTTTCTGAGAGGCAGACCATATAGATGAGAAGGTGCCAAGAAAAAAAAACTATTTAATAAATATTGTCTCCTTGATCACTGGATCACACATATATAGACTCACTATCTTGACGCAACTTATATATTTGCATGACAAGCAGGATCAGTGGATGGTGACATTACCATAGCTGTTTTTTTTATTTATGAGTACATGTAGTTCATTCTTGAGCAGACAAGAAGGTGTTCAGGAGAGTTGAGCAGCCGACTTGTACCTGCGAAATCCTGAGTCACATCACACTGCAGGTCAGAAACACCATTGGCTGCATTCCCTAAGCAAACAATGTTAACGCGGCAGTCATTCCAACAGATGCCAGTATCCTTGGGGACAGCTTCGCCAATGTCCAATCTCCACCCACCCTGTTTTACTTGAAGTCCCAGCACAGACTAGCACACTTTCACACACATGCACACAAAAAAACATAACACAGCTCTGAGGGCCCGACCACTTGTCTCAAATCAGAGCTAAATATAGGTGGTGATGTAGGGCTATAGGTAGTTGTCAGATGAGGCCCCATTATCAGGCTCTGACTGTGAGGCTCTTGTATTCTTCCATAATGACCAGCCGCTGCACCTGTCTCTGCCTGGCCTCCTCTACACACGGCCACTCAGGTCAGACTAAATATAGTCTCTCTCCCTCTCTCTCTCTCCCTCTCCCCAAACTGTATAGCCCCCGATTCCCTACTCCCTCTCTTCAACCACTCATTTGGAGCTGTACAGTGGCCGGGCAGGCCTACAGTTACACTATTCCTCTTTCATCTATCCCCTTTTATAGCAACATGATGACATTACAGTGGACACGAATAACAGACAAGGATCCATTTGGCACCAGAGAGGTGGCCACTGAATACTGTCATCTCTGCTTATAGTGTGTTGTGTGTTTATAACGGCCTGTCATTTTGGGGGACTGGGGGGAGCATGCACAACTTAACTGATAAAATGAAATCAATTGCTTGATGAGGGTATCCATGTGTGTAATAAGGTAAAGGGTGAAAAATATCATAAAAAAGTTGGATGTAACAGCTTATATGATGAGTGAATAATGTTCAGTCATTAATTTTGTTTTACAACATACGTTTTCACACCATTAGCCTACTCCAGCTGAGAGCTCATCGCTTGGCATACTTTTTCCTGAGTGGACACGTTGGCCTTTCCCCATCCCGTAAATGTATCGAAAAATTGTTTCAAGCACAGCATCCAGGCCGCATTGCCTAACTCAATGGGTTAAACTGCCTGTGATATCAACAATATATTAGGAGAGTGTAGGACCTTCCAGGCTGACCTCAAAAACTATGGCACAAGGGATTGGGTGTGAGCCTGAGTGTTTAATCTTTGAGACTAGAGCAGTCTACACACTGTGGCTTAAAAATGGCAGGGAAGACAGACTTCGTCAACTTTAACTGTGGGCAAAGCGCCAAGGGAGGGCCTAACTTAGCGGCGGCGTGGTGCAGGAGGTAGAGCAATCATCTTTGAAACCGAACATTCCTGGTTTAATTCCTGGCTCCTCCTAGTGTGTCGAAGTGTTGTTGAGCAAGAAGCTGAACCCCTAACTGCTCCCCTTGAGCTGGTCGACAGCATGGTTCATCCATGATGGGTTAATTGCAGAGAACAAATTTCCCCACGGGGGATTTAATAAAGGCTAAATTATTATTATTATAACTTGAACTTGCAACCAAAGCCTTGGGAACCCTACCCATGGTGTCTAGTTTTGCTGGGTCATGGTAGTTAAATCCATTAAAGTAAAAGGTGGGGCCATTCCAGCACAAACTGGAGTCCATCTTAAAGTTACTCCGCAAAGGCTTGACAACAAGTGTTCACATATACAAGCACACTTTCATCCCAGCATAAAGGCATTGTTCATATAAGTCTTACTACGTCATAAACATACATCTCCAAAATCAGATAACGCTTCCTGAAAAAGATTGCCTGTTTGATGACCTCTTCGCTGGATTTCACTACAGATGGTTGTTATTTCTTTCAACTTTCTGTAAACATGTCCTTTGGCATACAAAAACTACACAGCTGAAAGGATTTGTCTTTCCACACCCAAAGCTCATCAGTAGGACCATTGACCATTGCACTCAGTCGTAACTTTACCCCACCAGACACAGGTGCACTGAGTTACAGAAGGCTGATGGTTTTACTTAAAAGTATTGCGCACCTGGTCTTGGGATATCAGACCAGATATTTTAAGATTTACATATTTTTTTTATTTACTTATTTCACAAGTTTCCCAGGATCAGCAGGAAGTAGATATGACAAATAACACTGTAACATGTGGGAAGCTTTTTAAATCTCTCAAAACGGATTTCCTCAGTGACTATGATTCTTTGGATACCGTTTTATCAGCACTCACAGTGTGGTATCAACACTCCGGTATAAAGGAATGCCCTAAAGACTTGGATTCTGTCTTTAAAGAGTTCTTATGCAAGTTTTAGCAATGCAAACATAAGGATTTCTGTCTAGATACTGACTTGCTATGTTTGTGTTTAGACTCATTTAGGTAACTCAAGAGTGTAATAGTCCTGAAAGAATTAGAGGACTCTAAAGACAACATGGACTTTCTCTTCTGCAATGCCACCACCAGGAAACCACAGTAGAGAAGAGTCTAGACAGTGACCTATAGCCCTGTTGTGATGGAGGTGCCATGTGCCCTTTGTTGGTCAAGTGTAGTGTGCAGGAGGGAGAGTATGACCTGAAGGGAGTGTTTGACCTCAATGAGGTAGTTCAGGTAGGTGGGAGCACTTTTGTTAGCAAGTATCAAGGATTTGAATTTGATGTTGGCAGCTCTAATCCCTCAGAGGAGGGATTAGAGCAATGGGGTAGTTTGAGTACTGTTCAACATTGCTGTTATAGCTGTTCTTTTGTCAGCTCACTACAGTGATGTGAAAACAAATATCTCCATGGTATAATAAAGTGTAAGTCTAAGTCCCTCAGAGCCAGTCACATTGATCTCCATTACAGGATAATGGAGATGCATGGTCTACCTGTCTGCCTTCTAAGAAATTCAGCAAAAATGAACAGCGGAAGACAGATTAGGAAACCTGCAGCAGTAAAATTGGACAACAATCTTCCATGGTCTTGATGAAAATCTTTAGGCCAGGAATGTACATACCAATATAAAATGGAAAAAAGATCAGCTTTACTGCTATGATCAGCTTCTTATTTCAGCAAGATGCATAATGTGAAAATCATTTTGTAACCCTTTTCCGAAGACACCTTGCTAAAGTTTGGGATTTTTTTCCCCAAATGGAAATAGACATGGAAATACAGTAAGCGAGTCATACACAAGTACCATAAATGAAACCTCCTCTATAATGCCTGCGAACACATTTTATTCAACTAAGTACTAGTGATGCTGTTCCGAGATAATATGGATTACAGGAAACTATACTGTATATGATATAACTTATTAAGAACTTAATGGTGACTTGACAATTTTGTGAGTGGATAATTTCTTAATGTCTCCAAGACCTGTGAGTATTTGTTCCGTTTCCGTGTCTGAATGTGAATTCCTGGGAGCGAAGTAAGAATATTACCGACAGTTATATTATTGTCGGTCTCCTCTACTATATTCTGCCCCTGACAAAATGTCCTATACTGCAGGCTGTGGAAGCATCTGCAGTGCCAGCACACCGGGGGGAATGACTTTCCGAGGTAATAAAAGATGAGATGAAGTGATTAGGGAAATGCCAGTGAATTGCTGCGAGGCATTCCAGCTCACTCATTCTCCTTACAAATGCCAGGCAGGGTTACTTCTGACAATAAGCAATGTATCACCTGCCCAACCTCTACAGCACACAATGGTGGCTGACAAAAATGTTTATCTCATTCTGACAAATAAATGCAGTCACATACATAGAAAATGGCAATCATATTTGGGCTGATAGAAAACTTGATGTCCACCTCAGGTTGCTGGCAATCCAGGCAGCTTGTATCAGAAATGAGCTAAAACATTCTGATGATAAAAATGACAACACCACAGTGCACTATGTGTCTTTTCTTTTTCTTTTCTTTTATCTCCAGTCTCCGTTTCCCTGGAAACTGTTGTCCATAGGAAGAAGCAATTCTATTACAGCAGCAGGGCCAGCCAGCAAATAGAACTATAAAACATGACTTAACAGTTATAGAGACTGAGAGGAAGCGAAGATGGACGGGGTAAGCAAATTCATTGAATCCAAAGAGACAGTAGGAGGCAATGGGGGAACAAGAGCAAGGGATGAACAGAGATCTATAGGGGAAGGTCACAGTTGGGTTTTCAGAGATAAAAGAAAGTTCAGGAGTAGGTAAACTGGGCAGAAATATGCAGATTACTGGAAAATATTGAGGATTACTTCCAATCCCCTGACCCTGAGACAGAGATAGAGGTATACAGAAATGTACTATGAACAAGGAATTTGCCTAGCAACAATGTTAGAGGAGACTACTAATGCACATTTGGCACAGTTATGATAATGACGGCAACAAAGTCCATCTGATTACACAGAAAGTGAGTGTGGATGAGGAGAATGAGGAACAGGGCCATGAGCTGCTTAAGCAGATTGCAGGATTCAAATATGGTTCCTTACATCTATTCATATCTTCCAAAAGCTTTGTCTTTGCCATTCATTTCTAGACCAACAACCCCCCTCCATTCATAATGGAGCTTTTGAGTCACTCCATTTGTCTTCAATCATGTGCCGAGAGCCAAATCCTTTCTTTTTCTGTTCCTTTGTAAAAAAATTTCCACCCGTTGCACCCCTCACATGATCTCACCCCATCACTATCGAGGCTATTTAACGCGTGTGTGTGCACACACACGAGGGCAGACAGCAGGAGAAGGTCAGTGCGGAGCCTGCGGGGAGACATCGGAGAGGAGCGACCGGCAGGGATCAAATAGTAATCAATACAGAACACGCACTCTCACTCACAGGGGCCCTATACTTAACTCAGCGTAGTCCCTTTCACACCCTCGTGCCTGTGAGAGGGAGAGGACGCTGGTGTAGTGTGTGTTTGCGTATCGCATTTCTCTTCCTCAGCCATCGGAGATGGGACAGTCCCTGCCGATGCAACATCACCGTTGAGAGACTTCTTCCAGTGTGTGACCCCCGGATGCCTGGTAATCATTGGGGGGCATATTACGTTACCGGCTGGCTAAGGCCAACTTACTTTGTTCAAAGGTAAACTACACTAGCTAGTAAAGCACCGGAGCCCAGGGCTATGATATCTGACAGGGGGTTGAATTACTCTTCCAAAACCATTTTAGTGGTTCTGTGAGATTGGCTGAAATCACACAATGGAAACACAAGTGAGTCAGAAATGGGGATTTATAAACACCCACCTGCTTAGTCCTTTAAACACGATCTGGTGTCGGATCACCAACACTGCTGCTACATTACTTCATAGAGGACTTAACAGCATCATAGCTGTGTTCAGAAATATAACCCACTCGTTGACATGATGAAGGCCAATTTTGAAAAGAGCTTATTCATTTGGGGTCTTTTGTCCCAAACAGGCAAATGGATTCTTAAACGTGAAAACCATCTAGTTCTAATAAACATGCATTTGGATTTTGAATTGTTGCTTGGACAAAAAGGATCACTTTGTAGAGTTTTGATGAAATTCTCATGCCATGCCACATGGTGTAAAAATGTCAAATAAAAATCAGGATTGTTCTTGTATTTCCTCATAGAAATTTTGGTTTTAATCTTAAGTTTTATCCATATTTCACTGACATGAAACTAGAATAGGGACAAGTCTGAATGATGCTGAGGAGTATACCAGAATGGAAATTTACCAAAGAGGGAGAAAAAAAAAGAACAATTTCAAATGAAGTATAACAAAAGACAGAGAGAAGAGGGAAAGAGGTGATGTGAACTGCTTGCATAGCAAGGAGAGATGTCGAAACGCAGAAGGGTAGAGGCTTAATCTCTGACCGGGTAAAACAAGATTGTGGACTATCAGCACCTTTGCTATTCCACTGCCTTCTCTCCTGAGATCTTGCTCTCTCTCTCCCTCTCTCCTCCTTGTCCTAACTGAACTTTAAATTGTAGATGGCGTCGACGAGCTGTGTGAGTGTCGGAGAGAGAGCGATAGTGAGAGAGAGAGAAAGCCGGGGACACTTTGAGGTTACACCTTTCGTGCAACACTATAAATGAACACCTATTCGCCTCCAAGCACCCAATCTGCTTGTCATTTTGTCTGATACATTACTTCCATCTCTAGAAGCCGGTCTGTGCTCAACATTAACTACCCCTATGCTTGACTAGCAACCCCCAACCCCCCTCGGAGGGCACTCTGTCACATTAACTACCAAACCTGCCACTTCAGCCCGTCCTGCTAGTTTTTTATACCCTGAAACCAGGTCATCTCCCTTACCATATCTACTATGTCTGCATTTCCATGTAGCTGCAGTCCCTAATTCTAACCCACCGTGTATTCAGAGTTTGATAAAAGTTCATTTCTGCAGTGTATGCCTGAACATCATGACCCCTTGAGTTCCAGAAATGTAGTTAATTTGACGTTTCGGATCCCCTTGTCCCCATCTCATGTATTTGAATGCTGCCTTGTGATTCTTTCTTTGCCAGCGGTTTCCCATTATGAGTCCCTTGTGTGTTTGACTATTATTGAACATCCTATCATTTGTTTATTTACCTCTAACTGATTACCCATTTACTAATATAAGTGGGATTTAACACCCACAAACTTTTATACGTCAAAGTTTGCATCTGTGTGGATACATTGTCTTGTCCATACATGATAGTATGGATAGATTATGAAACAAAACAATAGTTAATTTTACCAGAATTCATTACTGCTGATCATTGTCCCCTCTGTAATGACTACGAGTAGATGAAATCCAAGCAAATCAGGGGCTTTGTAATAAACAGATGATAAAAATCAAACCTCTGTTAGCATCAGAGTTCTCTTTTTCATCTTTGCAGAGTATAAATGTTAAAAGATTGATGTCAAGCATTGTAAAATGTCTATCTTACTACACTGGAGGCCTGGGGAATTTTCCTTCATATAGTTATTTCACCTTTAAGTAACTGCTAATAAGTTCAAGTACTTTAGTGTCCTTTCCTGCAGCCGTGAGGAGACTGAAAACTAGCAAGGCCACTACATCAGATTCTGGCCTGGGAGGATTCATAACACTGGGGCCTTTCAGGGTTGGACACTAATGAACCATACAAAGTTACTTACGGTGGTGTGATTTATTGTTATAATTTGACATTCAGTCAAAGTTTTACATGTCAAAATGGTACATTAGATTTAAAACCCCTCAAGAAGAGGCCTTTCAGTGCAATGTAAACTTCAACTGCTTTGTATCCACATAATAGAGATAAGGATACAAAAGATTTCTCCAAAAGAATCAATATGAATCGCATAAAGGTGCAGAACATAATGATGCATCTTTCATACTGACTTCCCAATACTAATACTCAACTTACTACATATGTATATATAACAAGTTGAGTATTGGTATAAAAAAAAATAAATAAATATATATATATATATATATATATATATATATATATATATATATATATATATATATATATATATAGTCATTTCGAATTAATCTTTTCACAGGCATGCAGTATTTCTATAAAACCATATTTATGGACTTAGAAAGTTCAGCTTTTTTTTCAGGCACTTTTTTGTGTGAAACGTAAGTCGGCCAAACGTCTACACTCATTGCACAAGTCATTCATCATCTCTTGCTGCAGGAAGTCATTTTAAATACCTTCTGCTTTTAGTAGTTTTTAACTTCTCTATTTGTCTCTTGGTCTTTCCCTCTTCATCCAGAAAAAATACAGTTATCTTTGGTTCCACAGCACACTCAACTAATGAGGGCCTTAGCGAGGTCCGAGAGACACTCCCACAACAAACAAAACACCTGAGATGAGTGGATGCAACCAGATGTAGAGAGGAGACAAGGTAGAAACACACGGCAACATAGACACTTAAGTGGAAAACACATGGCTGTACCCCATAATCCATTGCTATCCCACTCAAATCCTGACAGCACTAACCCATTTTATTGCAGGGAATAGGTAGAATGCCAATCTTGTTCTACTCCAAATCCCCTAACAGTACTGCGGTTATCTTTTTCATTTGTGAATGCTCAACTTGTGGTTTCATTTATTTCATTAAAATTCTCTGCAGAGTAATTTCCAAAAAAATGTCTAAGAGTTAACAATTAATTTGATTTGTCAGTACGAAACCAAGTGGATTAAGAGGATGACAATCAATGTTTCGTCAAACTGGGCAAAACAGGACACTGAATCTTACTGAGACTAAGGGTTTGTAAACAAACTATATCAATAGAATGGATGTCAAATCTCAGAAATATAATGATACACCATTTAAAGGTGCAGGTCAATGTTAAATATGAATTCACTTTCTTTTCTACTTATTAATGTCTCCTCTCCATTTGTGCAGGTCTAATGGGAAGTATGAGATGCCTTCATTGACCTCCAAGGAATAATCTACGTTTCTCAACATGCAATCTGTAACAATTATGGAGTCATTATTTCTAAAATGGCTTCCGAGCTCTGTAATCTTCACAAGTGACACATTGCATTCTGTTGTTTAAACTGTTTATCTCTGTCACACATCCGTAGACACACACACACACACACACACACACACACACACACACACAAACACACACACACACACGCGCACAAAGACAGAGGGCAGAGGGACATAGACATAGAGAAAGAGAAAGAGCGAGAGAGAGAGAGAGAGAGAGAGAGAGATTGCTCTTGACATCTTACTGTGCCAGTTCTAAAAACAACCAAGTGTCAAGTTGAGGAAGGGGACAGTTCACATCAGCACTTGTCTGTTGTTTGCGGTTGATGTTGTCGATGATGATACCTGATTGAAATGAATAAAATCCTGGATAGTGTGTAAAGGAGGGGTGAGGAGTGGGTGGAGTAGAGTGTAAGTTCTTCTTTTCCTTTTGGCTTTTCCCTTCAGGGGTCGCCACAGTGAATCAACCTTCTCCATTTAACCCTATTCTCTGTATCTCTCACTACATCCATAAATCTTCTCTTGGGTCTTCTTCTTGACCTCCTGCCTTGCGGCTCCAATTCTAGCATCTACCAATATATTCACTAACCCTCGTCTGTACACAACTGAACCTGAATCTGTTTTATTTTAAATGATATTCTTGCAAAATAAGTTCTGTTCTTATAAAAGTGCGTTTTAAACTCAATAAATAGATAAAATTCCAGTCATTCATTCATTCATTCATTCATTCATTCATTCATTCTCTATACCGCTTATCATTCAGTCAGGGTCCCGGGAGGGCTGGACCCAATCCCAGATGTCAATGAACGAGAGGCGGGGTTCACCCTGGACCTGTCGCCAGTTGATCACAGGGCCACATATAGAGACATACAACCATTCATTCTCTGGTTCACACGTCTGGGCAATTTAGGGTCTCCAGTGAACCAACTGCATGTTTTTTGGACTGTGGGAGGAAACCAAAGGAAACCCACGCTGACACATTGAGAACATGCGACTCCGCAAAGAAAGGGCCCCTGTTGGAATCAAACCAGGGGCCTTCTTGCTGTGAGGCGGAAGAACTAACCACTATGCAATCGTACCACCCTACATAGATAGAAATAAATACATTTTACAAAAGCTACATTTGATGAGCTCAGTAAATCAGTATATTATAGAGACATACCGGACTCCTGGGAATGGTAGAATTAGGGTTCAGGTAAATTAAAATAAAACCAAGAGTCAAATCAGGAGATCACTGTGCAATGCTGCCGCCATTTCATTGAGAGGCTGTGATTAGAGCATGGAGTTCTGTGTTAATTAGCACAGTCACGCTTGTTAATTTGATTATTCGGCTGAAAACCTAAAGCAAATTCTGTCTAATCCACTTAAGTTGCATTGCAATGTAAGTCCAGGTTAAGTTTTGAGCAGTAGAGACGACACAATGCACGATTTACACACTCTCAATAATCTCACATTATGCAGAATTATTCCACAAATAAGAATGATACTGGGGGGAGGGTTGGGGAGCTGCTATAAAGCAATCTGAATTTCAACTCTTATAGGCAGATTTCAAGCTCTTTTGTTTTCTGAGAAACAAAATCCCCCGTGTTTATTACCCGAGACATCTACCTGCCTCCCAGCCATCCCTCACACTCAACGCTTGCTTATGAAAGTGTCAATGGAATGCACCGTTTGATCGGCATCACCGAGACGAGCCGGGGATGAAATGTGTGACAACTGGTGTTTACTCCACTCACATTCACAGCATGAAGGAGGCAGTGGGAGGAGGTGATGTGAGGAGATGGAGTGTGGTAGCATAAATGGTGACAAGAAGGAGAGAAGCACCAAGAAAAAGAAAGGGAAAAGGCACGGGGTGTCTCATTACATGCTTAGACTGTGATTAGGTGCATATCTGTGAAGAATGCGGTGCAGCTACTAAGCGAGAGACAGACAAGGGAAGCGAGAGATCGGTAACCATCATCTAGAAGATCAAAGGTTTGTCTGCTTGTTCCGCCTGCAGGGCTCCTCTTCATTTCTGGGGGAAGAGAAAAGGCTAGTGGACAGGAGTGGGTCTGCATCAAGAAGCTTGCTAGAAAAAAGTTTTGTCTTGCACAGTTGTTTTTCCCCACTCCTTTTCACCCTCCGTCAGTTTTCTGCCATTAAAAGCTGAAACATATTTACTCGCATGCACACATACACATGCACAAGACTGCAATTGAATTACAGAAGTAATGAAGTACAGGTCAAATGCTGTCATTCATTGTGAATCAGATGGGGGGCCTGATTCTATGTGAGTCACACAGATCACTCAGGCCTCCTCTCCCTTTTCATACTCTTCGACTTGCTCGCCTGCACACTTAAAGATAAAGCTCTCCGCCTTCTTAACCTGAAAAAGGGATTAACAGCTGAGGGAGAAAAAAAAAAGATATTCTCCCTAATCTCGAGTGCTGAGCTCAGCTGAGAATTTCAGTTTTAAAGTGCAGCATGCTGAAAGTCCCTTTAAATGTTTCTCCCATAATTTTGACTCCTCATAGCTACTGCTGAACTCCTGCCTGAAACCGCCTGCACATTCTTCGACTTCATCTTTAAGGCTGGGGAAATCCTAACAGCTGCTTGTGCAAAAACACCAACAGCAGACCACAGAAAATGGCCAATGGCATGTAGGTGTTTTCAATTCGCTATGGGAGCAGGGACAACTAAATAGAGAACGCAAAGGTGGAATCAGTGAGTTAAAGCCAAAACCAGACGCAAATTCCCTCAGAGTACATAATCAGGGCAGCATGGAAGTAATTTAGGACCCGTCTTCATCACATTGAAAGAAAAACTTTACAAGTTACTGAAACTCCTGACCAACAAACGTTAAAATTATCGCAAATTGAATGCTAATATTGAGGGAAACTTGGATGTGGATGGTTAAAACAGACCGGTTAGTTGGCATGGGTCAGGATGAACCCATGTCTTCCATGTTCTTCAGGCAAATACTGAGGGAGGAAGAATGTGGCTGATAGATAGCAAGTGAAAAAGTAAAAGTGGCTTTGACTCCACATCAAGTCAGTCTTCCCATCTCTTCATCCCAGCCTGACATGTGTCTCCTGTGTGACATGACATAAAGGAAAAGGAAGATTTGCTGGGTAAACATGACATTTGAACCCCTCCTCCCCCCTTTTTTAACAAAATATTCCATCACAATGACAGTTTCGCAGCCACTCCCCCCAGCCCACTACACTAACAAGAGAGTTTCCATCAGACTTTCTTGGGCTGGAGTCGTGTGGGTCATGGTAGATGGAAAAGAAAGACACTAAGGTCTCAGATGTCTTTCGGTGAGGCAAACAGATAAATAAAATGCTTGCGATGGCTGTGAGACACCAAGCCCTCTGCTGGGGCAAACTCCTCATAGACGACTAGATGCTCAAACTATTGCAAAAAGCATGATTCAATGAGGGGTTGTTTATTATTTTATTTGTTTTGTTTTTTTGGAGGGGGTGGAAGGGTTCAATAGCTTTGGCTTCCACATGAAATTTCAGTTTCAATGTCCATGGTAAACCTGGAGCAGAAACAAAAGGCCAGGAAAAGGTAGGCCATCCCATGGCTGGGCAATATCTGTTTGCCCATGGCAGATTGAGGTTGGTTTCTTGAATCAGAAACTACTTTACCCACGGAGTGTGATATTAACTTTGAGCGAAAGAGACAAGGGGGTTGGGGGGTTTGTTACTTGTTGATTAAAAGCTGGTGCCATGGTAATCAGCTTATCTTCTTCTGGTCCTTTCCTACAAATGACTTTTTACTAGTTTAATGTTCATTGAGGGATGCTGAAGATTCAGAATTAGCATTCATTTGCAATTTAGAGTTTGAATAATGATGGGTAAGTGTGTCTGTGGGGGATATGACATTTAGATTTCTTTGCTGTACAGTGAGTAGAGGGTGTTGAAGTTATCAGTGCTAATAAGAGATGTTTTTTTTATTACCTGCCTCTGTTTAATATGGAGATTTCTACAAAGCTGCACTCAATCCTGTCCTCTGGCAGTTCTGTTACGTTCTCATGTGTTTCATTAGTCTGACACTATGGCCTAACCAAATGATCACTGCCGCAACACCCTAAAGTATAATCTGACATGACAAGGTGGCATTATAACAACCAGCACAGGCTCCAATTCTGAACAAGAGTAATACATTTGGAAAGTGCATCCATCTTATCAGTAGGGAAATATCTGAAGACCAACAACAAAATCTCTCAAAAGCACGGGTTTTAAAAAATAGAAAACTGCCATGGATTTGAAACACACCTCAAAAGTTCAGCGGTGTTTCAAAACACTGAGCAGGAGAAATGAAGGGGACTGCTGGGGGGGAAGTTAAAAAGACAGCCCCTGTATAAGGGAGCAGTTCTGGACCAAAGGAGCTCTTTGATAGGAAGATTAAGATGACTCAGGTCACATTTAACAGCGCACGAGAAGTGGGGAGCTTTTAATTTTAAGACATCATGAATCAGTCTTGCAGTTTTCAAGTCAGCCTGTTTATCAAGTCAAGACTTCCTAATTGAGGTAGATGAGCTATAAATTCATGATCCTTTGCCAATCTAATTGCAATAAGTCAATCAGGAATCGTCTTGTCTAAATCATTAACACTGAAGGCAACAAATCATCTTTTGTTAGAATATTCTACAGGATAATAGCCTCTTTTCATAACTTGGTTGGATAGCCACTGGAGCCAAAGCACATGTTAGCATGAGATGATGTGTCATGAGCAAGCAAAAGGAAATTTAGATGATGTACAGTAAACAATCGTAATGCAACTTTTCTCAAAGCTATAAACAGACTGTATTAGTATTTGTCTTACATGCATATGTTCAATATAGAAATGGTTCAACGGAACATGAATCATTACCACAGGAGTGTTTTCTTTCCCAGTGGAAATTACATTGGCACAAAAGTGGCACAAAGAGTGTGTATGTAATATGTAAATGGTGAATAGAGGGATGCAATTGTGCAGCCCCCTTTACACTCCTCTTTTACATCCCAGAAAGAAAGCAAAATACCATTAGCAAACGATGTGACATGTTTGTGCAAGGACAAGGTGTTAAATGAGTTTTGAAAAGAGTTAAAAGGTCAAATTGTGTGTTGACATTTTTGTCTCTTTCTTTTTTTGTCTCTGACTTACCATGCAATCTCAGGGGTAAGTAAACAAAACCTTTCCTGGATCCGTCTAAGAGCGGAGTCTGTTTCTGAGACGTTGAACTTTTTTAATGCTTTAAAGGGTTCTACACTGAGCTAGATCAGAGTGACAGACTAGAAGGGGAGATAATCCGATCCTCTTTGCTAAGTATTCTTTTCCTCAATATAATTCGATACTCCGTACAGAAAAAATCTTTGTACAGGTGGGAATGGGCCATTATCCATCAACATAGCACCCAACAAGATAAAACGCCACCCTCCCAGAGTGAACATCAACACCTTCAAATGCAAAGATAACGAGGACTGGCTTTGTCCTCTGTTTTATGGTACATTAATGTACAGATGACAAAGAGGGAAGGCAAAGGCACAGGAAAGACATTTGTAAGAGGAGAGGTTTAGATTTCCATAGGAGGTTGTGCCGGTGCATATTTGTGAGTGCATTTGTATTTCTAATGTAGTCCATTTTTCTCCATGTCACAAAGAAATAGGAAAATATTTTACAGCTGAGTGAAGCTGAGAATAAAGGCTTTTCCAGCCATTGTTACAGTGAATTTATGTGTTGTAGAGGGGAAAAAAACAGGAAAAAGTGAATACCATGCAATGTAAGGAAATTTTGAAAAATACATCTGACAAGTGACACACTTACAGTTACAGCTAAAAAAATAAAACAGTAGTTCAACTGAACCTGATATGGGTATTGAGAATTGTTATTCACAGTCCCACTCTGCAGTCTTAACTCAAAAATGACATTGCCCTATCGCAAAAGGTTTTCATTTTATTGCATTGATACACTCAGAGCCAGATGACGGATGGCATGCCCAAGTCCTCACCCTTGTCATATCATTACTTAATCCCTTCAATAGCAATTACCTCAAAAAGGAACAAAAGCTGGTGCCAGGCAACAATTACTGACATGGCAGCTCAAAGAACAACACATCCTGCCTTTTTATAAAGCCAATTTGTAGACCGGCTTCTGCACGGCCTGACTTAATGAAGGGAAACGTTAAGATCGACAGAGTCAGACCACAGTCATGCAGGCAGTAGCAGAACACCTCAGCATGGTGTTGGGTGCCTGGGGGGGGTTAAAAAAGTGAGGCACTGAATGCGGAGAACCACAGTGAGACAATGTTATTCACATGAGAAGCTTTGAGAAGAATGAAATATAAACTGTGTAAGTAGTGATTATGAGCTGGGACACTGCATTAGAGACACACAAGCTTAGCCCTTTGAAAGAGCCATTGTGACAGTAGATGCAGTAGATGCACATTCATAATGAGATGAGAAGAGGCAAATAGGGCCGAGCTAAAATGTCAGGGCACAGGGTGAAGGCGATAGCCACGGCTAGGATAGTAAACACGAAGATTCATGTGGGGATGAGAGGCTATAGAATGCCTGCTCACTACAGGTTGTGTGCTAAAGCCAACAGTGACAGTGCAACCACTTTGCATACAGCAGCTGTGACATTATCTGTCATTATCAAACCACAGGACACTGTCGAAGAAACTCCGGCAAATTCTGCAGAGGAAGGAGAGAAAGACTCAGAGACGGTGAGACGCTTAAATCAAAGCAGGCGGACCTGGCTGGCATATCATGCTCCTAGATTGCTGGCATTCCGCAGCATGGGAAGAGACAAATTACTATAAGGAAACAGACTGCGATTAAGACAGAAAAAATATTTTAAAAGATTGTGACAAAGTGTTCTCTAGGAAACAATTACACATAGCCTTTCCCACCAGGAGAAAATGAGCCCCCAAGAATTAAAGGTGGGAAAAAATGACGGGGGTGCGGGGTTGGGTCGTTTGCAATCTTAATCGCTTCCACCGCTGGTTTACAAGAACCCAGCAGGATTTGTCTCCAATTCATCTGCATTCACTTCCATCTGCATCACAACAGACAAAATAACAGACAGACCCTCAGAAAACACAGACCTCTAACAACAGGCCCCCCAAATTTCCACTAACCATCGTATATGTTGCAATATACAGTATGTCCAAAATAATTACACATGCCTTAGTCCATATTAGGGGATAATAGAGACAAAACAAATGAAATTATATTGACTTAAGCTGGGACGGCTTTCACAGTCGTAGACGAAAAACTGATATCAGGAAAGAAATCTTGGAGTTTTTCTGGAATCAGCACTGTCCCCTCATCTCAGATGTACGTCTGAGTTGGTAATCTTTGCTGTCTTAGATGAGTCTTTTCCTAGTTTTGGGATTCCGACAACATCAAACATGTTTGATATTATCGAGAGTGTTTTAATCTTTATGCTGACACAACCAACAACCACTAGATGAGCTCTAACAAAACCGGAAGCAGGACCTGGTAGACAAACCATCACCAGAGGGATGTTGGTGGAAGAGACAGTATTTCTATGCATATTAACAGGAACTGCCTACACACCACTGGGTGCCAGTCCCGATCAAATCATTTGAGTGTCACTAATTTTAGGGAATATGCCTCTGGTTTTAGGATTATAACTGTAATAGCAGCAGTGGGAGAGAACTCAATTGCAAACAAGCAGAGGGGGCACATTCTCCCTACTCTTAACTGTTCCTCTCTCAAATCAACCTCGCAAAAACTTGATTTAGTGTCTTTTCAATTCTTAGGCAGTAAAATTTAATTTTGTAGGAGGCTCACAAGCTTCATTTTCAGACTTCTAGCCATGCCCCTTGTCAGTCTTTGCCATTATTCTTACCATGACCTCTTCACTCTCTTACTCAAAGTAACAATATATCTTGGACATGGTCACAGAGAGAAGCGAATTCCAGCAATCTTTTCACGTTTCTTCTAGCTTTTTCTCCACCTAATGCTGTTCTAGCCACTAGTCCAAATTCTTCAATTTGCCCTGCTGGGTCTTGGCAAAAGGCAATCACAGCCTTCCTTCAACCAACTTCGATTGGCCCACTTCAAGTTCTCACTCTAGGGTCATTTATTTCTTTCCTCCCCTGGCATGTTGTTGCATTCTTCCAAAGGCACTTATGTGGCAATGGAAATAGTTTTGGAAGTGGCCCAAGCTTTTCTGCTTTGTGCCTTAACTGACGCCAGCTGAGTGTAAAAAGTGGACAAGGCGAGAAAGGACAGTAGAGGTTAAGGAGATGAGAAGAGAGGAAAAGAAGATCTCCAGGTCAACCAAAGTAGCGTGCAACACACGCGCGCGCGCACACGCTTACATCTTTCTTGGAGCATCTTGGTTACACACTAGCAGCTTCATGGGTTGAGCTGATTTCTTTCAGCTGAGCAAACACACTGTATTAGGAGAAAACCATTACCACTCATTCAATGCCACTGACCTAAGAATTACAGTGGGTTACAGAGGCCTTCACTTGCTTGACTGAATCCATTGACAAAATGTGGAAAATTGATGCTAATAGTTAGTGTTTCAAGTTTGGCAAATGGAGACAAGACAGAGGACAGTTTTGTAATGTCTCACCAAACACCAAGCATTACACAACATTCAGAGCAGGGCAACTTCTTCACAGACATTGTATTGTTTGATATTCACCTTTGAGCTGTAATTTCCAGCAAAATGATGCAAGAGATTATATCTTCATTTACTGTCATGCTTTGCAGATTATTTTAGTTCCTAACCTCAATGAGGCGCATCATGTGTTATCCTTTTTTTTTCAGTTTGATAGGAAGTGGCAACACCAATGGAGGATCTAATAGCTAACAAGTCATTCATGTCATTTGTTACTTATGCGCTATAAAGGGAGACGTTCTGTTTTTGAAGTTCTTTGTCATTGAAGCTAAGGCTTTACAGCATAGAACTAGAGGAATTTTTTCACCTAAATTAGTGAAGATGGAGTGTAAAACAATAGAAAAAGTCTTAAAATGCACAAGAACACTTTATAAAGAGGTTAAAGTTGGGTACTGTGCTCCAATTCCATAAGTAATTTCTTTTTTTTTCTCTCTCTCCCTCTCTCTCTCGCTCTCTCTCTCTGTATAACACATCACATCATACATAGGTTGCAAAAAGACAAAAGGACCAAACATCCATTTTGAAAGGTTTATATTCATGCTTTCTTTTTAGGCTGAACATATCAAGTGGGATGTCGATAAATAATTAGAATTTCACTGAAACCATACAAAATAAGAGGAGAAATATCAATATCCTATGGTTTTTCATCTCATAATTATCTTTGTAATTGCTTGTGAATGTCGAGACTTTTTTTAATTTTTTTATTTTATGTTGATGGGTTTGTGACATACATTATCAAAGCTCATTGCACATTCATATTCATATAAAGGCTAGAATGAGAAAAAAATATTTTTTTCTAAAAAAAGGTGGTTTCATTTTCACAAAATACATCCAGAGACCACCAGAAAGCATAAGAATGGATTCAGGGATTGACGGATTTGTCAAAGCTTCAACATGAGTGAGATTCAACATGAGTGGCCATTCTGACATTTCACACTAGTGTACCAGTAAACACTTTGGGGTTCAGCTCTTAACTTTTGCCTTCTTTTTCCAAGTGTATAATCAGTCACATTAATGAGAAAGGTAATGTGATGCAGAAGAATGAGTCTAGGTCTACAGGGCTGACTCTCAAGAGGCCTTGGAAGAGAAACTAGCTGCCATTGCTGAAACCCGCTGAGCCTTAAAAATAAGCAAATCCACCCTGAGCTTTCCTGAGCAAAGCTACTGAGACGACTGACAACAATAACAAAACGTCCTGCCATATATACAGACTAAACAATGTTCTGCCTCTGAAGCCGCTTTGACAAAATCAATATTACTCTCCTGATAATCATGCTGATGTTGCAGGCTTTTCTTTGGAGGATAAAAAGGAACTCCAGTGAAAACCTACAAAAGACACAAAGATAAGTATCCAAGAAGCAAGAAGCAGGAGTTGTGAATAAAAAGCCAGGCTATTTCTATAACTAGCCTAACCCCCTGTGTGCCTGTGTCCCCTGGCAGTTAGATGAAGGAGAACTAGTTCACTAAAATACTCGCAGAGACTTTTCTTTAAGATGTATCACTACTTCCACGTGCAGGCGCACCTCAGCCTCCAGTCTCAATTCATATTATCTCCTAAAAGGAACATTAGTGAATGTTAAGACGTTTTTATGGCTGGCTGTTTTTGAGTTGGCTCACTGGCTGGATTAGATGGTAGTGTTAAAATGCACTAATGAAACAAATCTCCACATGGGTTACTCTGTGTGTGTGTGTGTGTGTGTGTGTGTGTGTGTCTCCATGTTTTTTTGTATTTATGCGTCTTCCAACCAGGATGGATAGGATCAGGAATGAGTCCATCAGAGAGACAGCACATTAGATGTTTTGGAGAGAAGGTCAGAGAAGCCAGACTGAGATGGTTGGGTCATGTAACAAGGAGGTATTGTGAATATATTGGTAGACGGATGCTGGAATTGGAGCTGCCAGGCAGGAGGTCTAGAGGAAGACCAAAGACAAGATTTATGGATGTAGAAAGAGAGGCTATGACGGTAGTTGGTGTGAGAGAGGAGGATACAGAGAATAGGGTTAGATGGAGAAGGTTGACCTTACTGTGGCGACCCCTGAAGGGAAAAGCTGAAAGGATGAGAAGCAATAGGGAGAGAGGATATGAAATAAGTTGGTATGAGAGAGGAGAATACAGAGAAAAGCGTTAGATGGTGAAGGTTGATTTGCTGTGGTGACCCCTGAAGGGAAAAGCCAACAGGACAAGGGGAAGAACCTTCACTCTACTCCACCCACTCCCTACCTCCTTTACACACTATCAAGGATTTTATTCATTTCAATCAGGTAAGTATCCAGTCAAGAGTCCTTGGTTGCGGGCACACTGATCTCATTAACACGCACATACGCACGCACGTATGCATGCACACACACACACACACACACACACATACATCTGCAGCCAATGCAAAATCACATCATATTTCCCTATCTGCTCAGTTTCATAGTTTTACATTTGTAATCCTAACTCATTTGTAATTTTGCTTCCGCTTGTGAGCCTCAAGAGAGAGAAACTAATTTCAGGAGTGAAAGGGAATTATCAGATGCAAACCAAATCTCCCTGGCTCTATACAGAAATACCTATGTAGACTTTTCAAGTCTATGTAGACTTTTCATGGACTTTCATGACTCGAATTGTGTTTCAGCCCTGACAGCATCTCTCAAGGAAGAAGAAGCAAGTCAGCTGCCACGCTGCCAATTATTCCTTATCAGCACTGGGGAAATGAATTTCACAATAAAAAATGCTGAGCTGATGGCCTGTAAAACACAGGCGGAAATGACAGCACAAAAAAATAATCAGCTTCCCTGCTTTCCTTTTGGGAGATTTTGTGGAAGTCTAAAGGACAAATATCTACACAAGGAACCAGAGGGACATAAAGGGTGTAGATAGGTGTGTATGCACATAAGTAGTGTGAAGCTTGTCCGCCGCCATACTTAATAACTCTATTATATTAATGGAGGGTCTTCATAGCAGAGAGGCGGTGCTTGGTCTTTTCATGAGGGCTGCCTTGGACCTGCCAGATCAATACCCTTTATCACTTTTTCACTAGCCTAATTACATTAATGCCAAACCAGGCAAGGGCACTGTCATATTAACCCACCCACCTACTGTCAAGCAGGGACACACTGTTTGATACACACAGCATCACCGGCTTGACTGGTGAAAAAAGCCAGGGGTACTATGGAGACTTACACACAGAGCAAATGAGACAAAGATGAAGAGAGTTAAAAAGTGTGTCTGTTTTTGTGCCAGCTGGTTAAAGCCTGCAAGTCAGTAAATTTACCATCTGATTAAGATTTGAAAAGCCGCACAGGAAATTAACATAATGCATCCAATTAGCAAAAGAAACTGCAATAAATAGTGAGCCTCCAGCAGCGGTTTCCTTTACCTTGAGAGAATCTCAAGTGAGCAGTGATTTCACTGTCATGCATTCACCTTGCCATCAATTACCCTTGGTGCACGTGATTCATATTACTGAATTTGTCAACTGTGTAGAAATGAGAAAGCCTAATCTTCAGTGAGAAAACCTGTGAGACAGTAAATGGTCCAGACAGCTTTCGTCTCAAAAAAATAGAAAACAAAGGAACCCCTGAACTTTCCCTTTATTATATTTAAGCCAGGAGCAGTCTTACTACAGCCTAAACCCCGTACAGCTTCAAAGCTACTTTGTTGTGGTTTTTAATGCTGCTGATGACAGCAGAGAGGAGCTCCATGCCAGGTGATGCAGAACTGCCAAAAAAATGAGAGAAAAAAAAAAATCTAAATACTGCCCACCAGAGAAGAGCAGTGAAGTCCAACAGGCAAGTGATAAAAACTGAACACCCCACTCAAGAATAACTACCATCCTTAACATTTGGCAGGAACAGCACTTACCAGATTCTGTAAGCACTCCACTACCCTCCTGTTCGTTGCAAAATTTAAAGAAATGCACTATCAAAGTCATCAATAACATAAACATTGAGGAGAAAAATGGCTCCATTAGCAATTAGGCTCATGCTGAGAAGCCCAAGGGTAGTGTTCAATGTTTACTCATTGCCTTCAACCTGCAATGATGACCCAAATTATTTTGGCAAGAATCCGTTTACTTGCTTTTATGGCGACATCGTAGCTTTTATTTGATTCCTCTGTGAATCACATGGCATTGGAAAAACGCCATTTTACCTTGTTACAGCACCCTTAAGGCTTTGCGGTATATGACATATCTCAGGCCGGCAAGAGCTAACTCTCAGACATTTTCTGTATTGTTTAGTCCAGTTTAGTTTAGACTCCCAGATTGACTTTTGTTGTGTTGCTGCAGAAAGCCAGAGGAGAGTGCAGCTGCACTTTTTAGTGAAAATGACAGAATAAGTGAGGCTATTTATAAAAAGCAAGCAGATAATCTTTGAAAAGGTTAC
Organism: Fistularia commersonii; assembly: GCF_037954325.1. Taxonomy (NCBI): domain Eukaryota; kingdom Metazoa; phylum Chordata; class Actinopteri; order Syngnathiformes; family Fistulariidae; genus Fistularia; species Fistularia commersonii. The sequence goes on along the minus strand of NC_141299.1, from coordinate 8,922,710 downwards.
AGCATCCTCAGCAGGTAACAAGTGAGCTGCGTGTTGATGTGCACAACAGGATGTCAAAGCAGTGCAATGTCGATGATACTGATAAGTAGAAACAGGGTCAAAAGGACCAGTTACCACAAGTCTGACATTCATACCACTTTTGTGGATTAGATTAAAAGCTATTGAATTAGTAACTACACCTATCATACGGTATAAAACATATAATAGTAACCTCCAACCAATTGTCATTCAAAGCCATCCAGTAACATCCCATGATTGAAAACATCAATAGAAGGATTATGGAATTCCTCTAAATGATGTCCCACCAAACTTGAAAGCATGAATGACAAACACGTAACATAGTCTGCATGTTTATTTAGGCGTCATAAACAAAAGATTTTCCACTTTGACAGGAACGCACTCATATACTTGGACAAAAGAGCAAGATGCACCTACACTATTGTGGAGAACAATACAGAAACAGTGGAACAAATAACACTCATGGAAAATGAACATATCACTGTGGAATTGTAATCATTTATTTTCTGAGTTACTCATTCGCAACCATCCCACCCATATCCTTTTCTGAACTGCTCTACTCAACCCCCCCCCCCCAACCCCCAACCAAACTGAACAAGTGAGTCAGGTTCAGGGATATAAAGTACCATGATTTGATGACAACAGACCATAGATTCCTGACAGACTGCCAAACCATGGGATGTGCTGAATGAGTCAATCACACTCCTCCATGGTGCAGATATACATTTGTACATTTGATCATCGTTATCATGTGGGAGGTGTGTGTATGTGTTTGTGCTGAAGAAGTGGTTGTGACGCTGGCACGATGAAGGTGGCTAAAGTCTGGCACCACGGATGGATGATGAGGTAGGAGGAGGTGGAAATCATTCTTGAAAGTCACAGTGTTAAGAACGGGACTAAGAGTACACACTAAAAGAAATCTACCAACCATCACTCAAATCAACATTAAAAATAGTTTTCCGGGTCCCTAGTGTTCCTGTTCCCACAGAATCGAACATGTGAGCAAGGAGAGCAAAGGGCGAAGCCATGGCCAGAGCACTGAATGTCACAGTCAGTCACTCAAGCCTTCCTCTAAGTGATGCAGACAGAGAGCCATTCTAAACCATTGCCCCATCAGTCAAGCCAAGAGGTGAAGAACATTTACATGCAAATACAAATGACCCGTTAGCTACTGTGGGTATGCTAGCTATGGTATTCTGAATGCATAGCGGTCACAGTCAACCCAGCACAGAGGACTTGCCAATCAACGGCTCTATTGTAACTGCAAACAGCATTTAGAAGTAGTTGTTATGTGTGCAGGATATCAATTATGTTGCTTTTGTGGCTTATTGGTTTGTCGCTGCTATTATAACTCCTCATATCAAATTAAATTAATGTTAATGAATTCAGACCAGGACATAATATGCAGCATTAACAGATTTGCTGAGAAGAAGCTTAAATCCTTCCTATCATTCCTAAATAACTCCTCAGTGTACAGAGCAGCTCATCTCCCACTCATCAGCAGCGCTAAACACATGTACTCAACTATCTGCTCTCAGTCTGAATAAATGTAATGCATAACTCATTATACCTCGCTGACATCCTGAAGCGGTTAGTATCAGGGGAAAACTTACTGATGGACCGGATGGGCCCTCAGGGGTCACGGAGAGGAAGAGACCCTGGCTCTCTTTCTGGCTGTCGCCAATGGTTGCAATATTTGGACTGGAAACCACTCGGCAGTTACTAGACCTGTTGACTACAGATGGGTTTGATTCTTTGATTCTCCTTCCCAGATAAAATGCTCTGCCCTCTTCCCGATCTTCAACTCCTTATTTCATCTCCTTGGCTTCCCTTACCATCATCAGTACATCAAAGTTGACCTTCCTCTCATCACTTCGTCACTTGATAACAAAAGAGCAAATCACCATTCTTTTGTTCTATAACCTTGACGTTCAACTTCTAGCTCTGTGCTATGCTTTCATCACAACTCGTACCGATTGTCTCCAGTTTCGTGAAATGTGTGTGAGGCATGAGTGTGTGTGTGTGTGTGTATGACTGAATGCGCTCGTGCTTGGAAGATAAGCAGACACTCTTCACAGTGCAACCTCTTTGATTCACCACAGCACAAACCCACAGTGAGGCTGTACATTAATTGGTACTGTTGAGCCATTCATTTAGGCAAGTGCATTCGAGGACCCACTTCCCAACAGCAACAGAGACTGAACAAGCATCCTCTCAAGACTCTTCCACTATTTTCTATTCCTCCTATTCCTTCCTTCTATTCCCCGATCACATTACAGTTCAACTTCATCCAGATATGGTAACCACTCTGTCTTGTCTCGCCCACTCTTCTTTTAGTTTTGCAATGACAAAGTGACAGCGGGTCAAAGTCTCTGCTCTGTCCATATACATTGCCAACCTTCTTTCCCCTGTGCCAGCAAGCCAGTTTTCTTTTTGTTTTTTCAGCATGACTGACTCCCTAAGGTCACTGAACACATTAAGATGTTAATTACCTCAAAGCACAAAAGAAGTGGTAACTTGGCATAAGATGGTCCCCTTATATTACAGAGTACAGTCACACGTTTGAAGCCAGAGCGCTGATGAGACACACAGAAACAACAAGACTAACAGTGACCGCTGAAGCAGCAACTTCAGTGGTAACCTATTCTGTCAATGGCTACATTCTCATTTCATTTTCTCACCCTCTCTGTAACCATAAAACTCCATCAAGAGCCATTTGAGCTGTGAGTTCCCCTAAGAAATGAATCAGCTATAAAACAGCAGCAGAATAATACAAGCCTGGCCCACAGGGCATGGTCTGTGTGTGTGTGTGTGTGTGTGTGTGTGTGTGTGTGTGTGTGTGTGTGTGTGTGTGTGTGTGTGTGTGTGTGTGTGTGTGTGTGTGTGTGAGTGTAGCCAGCATCCTCTCAGAAAAGTCCCCAAACTGAGTCTTATTGGTTATCAGGTTAGTAATCGAAGCAACTTGCATGAGAAATAATGCACTTATGCCTGTTTATGCTGTTACAGGAATAAGTTTTGCTACTTATATTATGTCAGGGAGATAAATAAACTAATTGTAGCTGAGGTGCTGACATCGAATACCATGCTCCACGCTGTGGGCTTGTATCATAGCTGCAGTTGTGTGGAGACACGTGTACGTTTCAGAATATGCAAGTGGACGTCTCTCAATGTGTATTCATGTATTCCAGGTGGTATGGGACCAACTTGTCCTCTCTTTCTGACTCTGGCCCCTCATTAGTCTCATCACTTGTTTACAAACTGGGGCTCTGCTGACACAAAGGCTTCATGAGAGTGTGAGACACAGAAAGACAAAGTGAGTGTGTGTATGTGAGAGCTATGTGAGTGCAGCTTAATGACAGACAAATAAACAAGCTGAGAAATAGATTCAGTTATGGCGCACTAAGTGTTTATTCCCATCTAGGAGGTAAACGTTTGTGTCTGTCTCCATCACGCCTGCCTGTCTCTTCATCCGGTCATACACGGCATCACTCATGGACCGATGCCAGCAGCTCGGACTTCATATTCTAGATAGTGTCTCTTTCTTGCTGCAGCAGAGAACTGATGAGTCCCCAGAGTTCAACGTCTTCTCTTATGGCGGAAGCACATTTGTATCCTCCCATATCATTGTTTTCTAAAAATAATTACATACATAAAAACATAAAAAAAACTGAGATGCATGTTGAATAAGGAGTTGATTTAGGAAAAAAACACTTTTGTCAAAAAATGACTGAGGCAATTATTTTAAGAAGGTGCTGATATTCCATGACACTGTTTTGACCATTACATGGAATGTTTTGCAAACGGAATATACAGAATCTTTGATAATAGTAGCTGCATTCTGGGTTTGTCATACTGCACCACCCAAGGCTTACATGATGCCACTCAAATTTCCTGAAGACATTCTTTCATTTAGGGGATGTAGACAAAAAATACTAACTTAAACTCAGAGGAAAGTCAGCCCTGTGACTCCCACTGATAGCAGACATGCGAAAGAATTCTTAAAGAAAAATGAAGGAGTGCTTATTATTGCCAATATCAGACTTCTTTCTTTGAAACTCTCTCATGTATTCCAGCAGCCTTGGCATTGGACTGGATGAATAAGTGCCATGAAGGATGCAGGGAGATGAGAGTGAAAAGAAGAAGGGACTGAAAAACAAGTGATTAAAAGATAAAAGGGAGAGGGCAGATGATGAGGGAGAGCAGTGTGTGATTAAATGGTAGAGGTGGTCCCATTGGGCTATAGACCTTCTTGCATTTTAATGGGGGGCGGGGAGGTGGAAGGCTGGGTGATCTTTGACCCTTCGTAAGGCAGCAGTCACACCTTAAAGCAGATCAAACTTCATGGACTGACAAAGTCCGCTGCAAGGCATCTGGGCTTCACGAAAGAGCTGTGTGTGTGTGTGTGTGTGTGTGTGTGTGTGTGTGTGTGAGCGAGCATGTGTTTGAGGGTTTGGTGGGTCACAGGCATGTTTATCCAGTTGCTATGGCAACTCAAGCAGTAGCCTTGGGCAAATAACAGGCAAAGCCGTGTGTGTGTGTGTGTGTGTGTGCCTCAGTGTCTGTGTGTATTTACAAATATGAGTGATGTTCATATATGTATTAAATTCATATACTGTTAAATAAAATCCTGCACCTTCCACCCCTTCTCCACCCCGGTGGCTGGTCTTCCCCTCAATCATCAGGCAGTGTTATTCACCTTCGCTTTCTCTCAGTTCCTCATGCTAAGTGGGAACATTGTTACAGTCAATTTGTCCTATTCAGAGTCCCAGTGGGCAGTGCCCCCCCTGACAGCCTGCAGACAGAGACCACACTGCCTGAGAAGCCTTGACATCAAGTTCCAGTCAAGGGGGGGGATGAAAGCAGAGCCGAGGAAGGCAAAGGATAGCATGGGGAGGAAACAGGAGAAGAGAAGTAATAAGGGGAGTAGGGGTAGAATGTGTGAAAGAAAAAGGCAGGGGGGAAGCCGAAAAGAATGAATAACCTCAAAGTGAAGGAAGCTTAGGTGACAAGTTTAACGCCAACCCAGCATCTAAGTACTATTTCCAACCAACGTGTCAATCCCAGTCTGATGTAAATGACGACAGCTGTGCTCCAACACAAGACAGTTTCACCATTAATATATTAGTGTGACCTAAAATCTCAGCAATATAAGATAAATTGGATGTCCCCAAAAAATGTAAGGGGTAGGAAACACAGGTGCACAGGTGTGCATGTTCGGAGAAATGGTGACATTTAATTAAAAACATTTTTCGGCCTGACTCACTTTTGCAAAGATCAAAAACTGGTTCATGTTATACAACCTGTTTTCTCACCCTTCGTTCTGTAGCCAGTTTACATTCCCATCACTTGTATCAACAAACTAATCCAGAAAGTGTTGACAGTGGGGCCTTGGGATTAGTCTAAATATATTGGATACTGTTTCTAGCTGAAAACTTTTAAAGATTTTTAAAAGTAATTGTTCCTAGAATAAATCACAGAGACAAAAAAAAAAAAATCTACACGAGTTGATTTGACATAATGGATGGAAGTTTATCAAAAAAAAGTATTTGTTGATTAAAATTCCAGCCAAAAAGGACACAAAAGAACTTGCAAAGAATAATTCTTTTTTGGCAGGGTTAGTATGAGGCTTCAGTCTTTTTTTTACCCAAATTCTGAATTGAGAAATAATTTTTTTTACACAATGTGCTTCACATCATACATGTGTGATGCAGGTTGTTATACTGTACATACGTAAATCTGTCCCAAGTTTATCTTTCAAAAGAAGCTGTTTCTCCCTGTGTTGGACAAAGCCCACAGGTGATCCGCAGGGTGTAGCAAGCAGAAGTGCAGAGGGATTAAATCCTTGTGTAAAAGCACCTGTTATTTTCACACATAAATCGCAACACTTGCTTGATGGCAAAGGGTACGGAGCGGCTGTTGGTGTCAGAATTGAAGCAAAAACAGAGTGGCCATTCAACTGGATTCGGGCAGTGCTGAATCACACTTACACAGAGCCTCAACAGACTGACACACATGCGCACTCAAACACGAACACATGGCCTATGAGACAGGAAGGCAAACGGACACGTCGTGATAAACAATGTCCTTTATGTCTCTGTATGAAAGACATGCAAACTCTTCCTCGTGTTTTTTGCAGACCTGCACACATGCAATGCACCAAATAAGTTCTGCAGAATAATTGGCCATTCTGACTTCATCATAAAGAGAGTGGAGATCTGTCAAGGGTATATGTGTGTGTGTGTGTATGTGTAGAGGGGGGTTCTCCCTAAATTAAGTTACTTTTTTAATAAGTCACTGGGCACTGCTAGCCAGGGATTAGCTAAGCTCCAGCAAACGGTTTGTTAAACTGCTGGAAGTCGCACAGAGACGGGAGAAAATATCAGCATGGGGACTTTAGTATACTACAACCTCATTTCCTGGACACACTTCTAGTCTTGTCATCTCACTTGACAGAGTATTCTGATCCTTTATTGTATTTTTAGAAATGAATGCTTTGCTACGCTTTGGATTCTATACGCCAATCACTTTCAATAACAGCATGCACAGTAGTTACCTTTGCTCCTTTCCTTGAAAATTCTCTTTGCCTAATTCTTAAGGAAAGCTTGGCTCTTACGGGGTCATTTTGGACAGAAGTCAGGCTTTTCTTAAATACTAATCGATTTAATAAAAGTTTTCAATTCATTAATTCTTCTCTTTCTCCCTCCAAAATAAACTTAACTCTTCCACTATTTCAGTTAAGGGGCTAAAATTAGAATATGAATCAGTGCAGCTGTCTCAAGTCTCTTGATCTTATCAACAAGTCACTCGTGTTTTTGTCAAACTTTGTCCTCACGCATGCACCCTGTGCAGTACAGGGTTAAATGAATACATCGAAATTCTATTTTGGGCTGATTTTCTCTTATTCTCCTGTCTGGCACGGTGTTTTGTTCTTGGATTTTAAACACATGAAAACCAGAGCAGAGATCATATCAGACAGGTATTTCCTCTGTTCATTCTGTCTGATAGAATATCTTCTGTAATTATGGGTGGCATGATATACCAGCAAGGCAGTGTCAGAACACGAGAGGAGAGTGCATCAGTCCTCTTCTGGGGCACGGTTGATTTGACAATATCAACTTTTTGATCATATCGCCTTTCATTTGCCATTTCTTGCACTTCCTTCTGTATCTTCCGCTTCTGCTGTGTTTTAATTGGATAAAATGGCCCATAAAACTATGAGGAAGTGCAGAAGTCTGTGATGCAGCATCTGAGCAGCGGTGAGGACGAGCCTATGCCGAACCTTTGGTAGCACCGCTGAGCCGTGCTGTCTGTGCATGTCACACTGGAATTAGGAGGCTGTTGTCTTCCTAGGGTGGTTGACAGAATGGGGAACTGAGGTTCATGGATGTGGTGGTATTCCCTTGGCTTCATCTAACCATGCACCGGACAAGGAGAACTGCCCAACTCTTACATTTCTTTCTCCCTCCCCCATGTACACTCACACTGAGACTCATTACAGGAATGCTCTGACCCTTAGGGACTTCACTGTCTCGCTTTCCAGTCCACAAACTTCAGCACTGGACAAAAGGCAGCTGAAAGGCAATTTGAATTTGAAACAGGACCCACAACAAAAAAACATCCAATTCACACAGGCAAAGTTTAGGAGGACTCGGGGCAAGCTATTGAAAGATTGAGACCCAAGACACACATAAGTGATTTTGACACTATCTGGCCTTGCAGTTCAATGTTGCAAGATAGTAGCTGCAGAGGGAGAGAGGGAAGAGATGGCAGAGCCTGAGGGCAGACCAGGGAGACTATGGGCCAAGCGGGCATGTCTGCAGAACTCGCACAACCAGATAGAAACCTTGATTACAACACGGAAACATATACACGTGTGTGTGTGTGTGTATCAAACAAAGTCTGACAATTAAATAAGGACATCATTTCGATAGACTCAATCATCACAGCTCCCACGGGTTTTTACTTGAGAAATTTAGAAAATAACTGAGTGGTTTGTGAGTTTGTAATGCGCCCACAGCAAAGCAACTTAAAACCATAAGTGTCACAAGATTGCTTAAGAAGGTGGGCGAATGCCACCGGGGAGAACCCTTGTCCAAATAAAGACACACACACAAAAAAAGGAAAATTATGCTGTACATTTGCATGTTGCGTTTTCAATTGCGACGCCGATCAGAGGCGTGTCAATAATCAATCAACTGACGATGAAGCGTCTCTACAGGCTGTGGACTTATTCTACGCGTGGCTGCAAGCTACGCAGTATGAAATTGAGAATTACACAATGAAACGCAGCGTAAAGCCAAGATATGAAAGCTCACGGATGTTCAAGTAACTGTGGTTTTACTTCTTTTCGTGCTCTTTGTGTGTGTCTGTGCTATTCCGATAGAAATAAAACCCCTAATCGAAAGAGAAGCGATGATTTTTCCAACGCATCATGCGCGACAGGAGCGCACCTCCTCCTCCTCCTCCTCCCCCCCCACAACACACCTCCAGCCGGACAGCCCGGGTCACTTACCGTCTTGGAGATCGGTGACGGGGGTTGCAGCTGAGTATCTGTAGTAACTCGCTTCAAAGGAAAAAAAAAATAAAGAAAAGACAAAAAAAAAAAAAAAGTCCCGAGTGTTCAGAGAAGCCGAGCGGTGTCGCCGGATCCTGCGGTGCTTCTGAACTACTCCTCTCAGTCGCACCTGTCTCTGGGAAAAACTGATCCCCTGCACCGCCCTGACATCCCCAAGACAACTGTCTCGGGGGTAGTGTGTCCGTGCCCCCTGCTAGTTTCTACGTGCACGCGCATCCACTCGCACGGCACCACCTGTCCCCCCACCTCCTCCTCCTCCCGGTGCACAACAACCTACAAAGAGCCTCTATGTCACGAATCGACACATGGCACGTCGGCTGGTCCCCGCAGCGACGCTCCCCAGCGGACAGCCGGTTAGGGATCCCCGCGTAACGTGGAACAAACACCGGACGCGGTCAAACGAGGAAGAGGAGCACGCAAGAAGGACCCATTCAGCGGGAGGTTCAGCTGCGGCGTTGGAAATGACATCTGCCGCTCCTTTTGCGCGCCCACTGGCGTTATCAATCTTTCCAGCCCACAATAGTTGGTCTATTCGGCCGCCGATGCCGCGACTGCTGCCCTGTCATTGCTGCGTATCCCCCCCCCACCCCCTTCCGTGGGTCTGTGAGGAAGAACGCCGAGCTTCACCAACCCCCTCCGGCTGCTCCGGGGTCCCTCGTCCTCAAGGAGTCAGTGTCCGGATCCGGTGCAGGGCAAACTCCCATTCATCTGTTTATTCAAAAGTGTTCCGTTCCTCTGGCGATGAGGGAGGACCGTTTGCGGCGTTTGTCGTCTAGCGGCGGAAAGAGCTACAGCATCTCCGGCAACGCTCCCTGCTGTCATCCACCGGAGACTCCTGGAGCCTGTTCATGCCAAAACCTGAAGCAGATTTTATCCCGAGACTGGATTGGAATTGATTGATGGCTAATTAAATTTGCATTGTTTCTGATTTCTGAGGGTGACGTTAACAATAACCGTTGAGAGGGGGTTCAATCCATGGGTGGTCATGTGTCAGTGGCTCCATGTGTCATTGTTGTCAGAACCCTCATCCTGTTTTCTTTTTCTTTTTTTTTTTGAAAGTTTTCAAGACAAGGTCATGAGCGAGACCCTCCACTCACCTTGAGGGAACGGTTTCAAAAGTGGTAGTTTATTGTAATTGTGAATAGTATAGTCTAAAACTGTAGCTGAACCCTGTCTCCTTCCAGAAATGTCATGGTTCCTTCTCATTGTGCCTAATTTGACACCACCACCACAGGAGGTTTCTTGAAAAGAAAAAAAAAGCTGGACTTTCATTCCCTATACCTCTTATAGGCTTGAGCCTATCCTGGCTGTCGTTGGGCGAGAGGTGGGATTCACCCTGGACCACAAATAGTCAATCATAGGGTCGCATACAGAGACATACAACCGTTCACTCTCCTATCCACACATTTGGGCAATTTAGGGTCTCCGATTAACTCACTGCATGTTTTTGGACTTTGGGGTGAAACCAGAGAACCTGGAGGGAACCCACACAGACATGGGGGAGAACATGCAATCTCCACACAGAAAGGCCTGTGGTCAGATTCAAACCAGGAACCTTCTTGCTGTGAGGCGGAAGCGCTAACCATTGTGCCACCCAAGCTGGACTTCTCTAGAAATTTTTTTTTTGGACTGTCATACTGGCCCCAAAACCGCCATACCTAAAATATCACATGGAAAACCATTCAAAGGACTGTGGGTGAAAGAAAATGCCATAGGAGCCCTTCTCGACTAAGCAGAACAATAACAGCCTCTACTGGTTTGAAAGCTCATGTTTGCAACCCTTCTATGTGAATAAACCACAATGCCACCCACCGACAGCTTTTGAGATAAATGTACAGAAATGGTTATGAAAAATGAGAATTATGTTTCACTGATTTGTCATGTTGTTTAAGGGATATTGTACTACAATTAACTGACCTTGGCCTTCTCTCGTCGGACACTTGAATTATCAAAGGGAATATTTTTTCCATTTTACTGTTTGTTCGTTATTCATTATCTTCATGTACACACTCAACATTTGACTGCTGCCAGCAATGGAACTACCGTAAAAGTTGTCATCCTATGCTATCATCCTGTATCTTTCGGTGCTGCCTGTGACTTCTGTGCATCCGCAATTATAGCTGAAAACACATTTCCTGTGTCCAGTGGAGCCCTGCTAAGTCTTTGTGCAGAGAGACTGCACTAATATCAGAGAGCACGTATCAATATTCAAGCTGCGACAGTGGATATAATGACGAGACTTACTCCCCTGCTTGATCTCTATCTTTTTACTTTAACTGGGAAGAACAGTCTATAATGGAGCCGAAGCTGGTGAGGTTTATTGAGGAATGTATAGGAATATACAGGAATATACTGTACAGCTATATATAAGAACTCCCTCAATATCCCAGTGGGTTTTGATCAAACAGTAGGGAAGTTTTTCATCTGCATTTACTGATGAAGTATTTATGTTCAGGGTGTGAGAATTTACTTTTATGACTTTGTCCTTGCTGCAGTGCTGTGTTGTTTCTCCCAGTACAAAATCACTAACCAAGCACTTTTACTCACAAACTATTGCTGATGATATTATTTCATTTGCATTATTTTCATTTGATAATATTTGTCCAAGTCCTGTTTGTCCAGGAGTCTCTTTTAAATCTTGTACCCTAAAAGATAATGTAACCCATTTAAAAGGGTCATTCTACATAATGACTACTTTATCATAAGTAACTGTAAGTAACTGCAAGTACCTGTATCCTTTAAAGGCTGCACAAAAATACAAAACAGTATTTATTATACTACCAATACATCTATGACTACTTCTACTGCTGCTGCTGCCAATAATGCTACTGCTACCACTACTACTTCTATTACTAGTACTATTGCTACAACCAATACTACTAATAATACTACCATCACTTATAACACAAGCACTTACAATAATGATCATAAGAAGAAGAAGAATGAGAAACAAGAAAAACACCATTGATGACGACAACAACAACAACATAACCAAAATCAGCATTAACATGAACGTGAATGAGAGAATAACCGGCAGTGAACCCTAGATCCGGCCAAATGTCAGCCAGGATTGGCTCCAGCAGCCCTACTCCCTGTGTACAGAATAAAGATGAGGGTAGTGAATGTAGCATATCAAAAATAATAGTTATTATTTTTTATAGTAAGGAATAAACAGCAGCTACACACCTTCGGCAGCATTTACTGGCCAGCATCAAATTCAAAAGTTTACTTGATTACAGCAAGCATTGATAGAAAAACACATGGCATCTTTGAGAATCAAAGTACCCAAGAAGGAAAGAAGGGAGAGTGATCAAATCAGCAAGTAAGCAGAAAGAGACAAGAATGACCTTTGGTCTTAAATGAATAAAGTGCAAAGAAGTAACACTTCACTGAATCACTGCCTGATTTACATTTTTGCTGAAATTATTTTAGCTTTACTCTGCATTGCTTTGGTATTGAATGGCTTTTGGTTTTGGAAATGATTCAATAACTACAGATAAAGGCTTTGATTCAGTGTTGCGTTTCTACAATTGAAAGAATCACTGCTTACTCTTGTCACATGTTATACCAACACATTTTACTGCATGAATAAGAATGTCAAAACACCATAACCAAACTTTCACCTACTTTGATGATATTTTTTGTTTTTGTTTGTCTGCTCTTTCGTCTTGTCGGATGTTATTGTGGCAGCAGAGGGCACTGTTGAACCTGCACAACAAATTTGTTGCCATTTAAAAATGCTATAATTAAAAGTTTAAGGTTGACCTTGCATCAACTTTAATCAACATCAGAAATTTCTGATAATCTGTGACATCATAGTGACCTCTTATAACTGAGCACAGCATTTGTATACATCATACAAAGATGTAAAAAAATATGGAAAAACTCTAAACCTGCTATTCACAATATAAGCATGGTTCTGCTCTTTTTTCGGGATTGTTTTCTGCAGTAGGCACTTTGAAAAGCAAGGACAAAATGTGTCAATTTTCTTTGACTGGTGAACATGGTAGAGAATTGTGCTGCTCACAGATATTTCCTTGGAAATTGCGGTATGAAAAAACAAACAAACATTGAATCGTGGCGTTGGATGGGCAAAAATTCTATGTCAACCTGTTAATCACCCTCGGATGAATAGCCACCTTTTGAGAGGTCATGATGTTTGTGTTTTGATGACAACTTGTTTGTGCTGTCCCCTAGTGGCCAGCTAATGTTCAGATGCATTTTGTCAATAGTACAACTCAACAGGTAGAATTATTTCTTGCTCAAATATGTACTAAAATATGCATGAAAAAATATTAAAGGGAACCTAAATGAAATGGAATCCAACCCCTGATGTCATTTTATACGTTGAATGCTGACAACATCCGGAGCAATGCACATTTATTGACATTTATTTCAGAATCAGAAAAAAAAACTTTATTTCTCCCCAAGGGCCAAATTGAAGGGATTTAATTGGAAACTGTATGTCCATAATTTACTCTCCTTTAGCTCTCATTCCACTCTTAACATTCCTGAGAGAATCGGGTTCTTTTGGATTAATTATTGTGTTTTGCTACACTGAATGAACAACTGCAAGCAACAATTGGATGCTTGAGAAAACACATTAGCTGAAGAGATAGTTAATAATCTCTTTAATTACAAAGTCAGAACTCATAGATTTGAGTCTTAACAATATTAATGGTATTTAATAATAATAATAATATGCCATTGTGTTTACAGTAGCTACAGTGAAAAGGACTACATATTTAACAGCTTTTTACTTTTTTAAAATCCCAAGATGAGCTTTTTTTTTTCTGTTTCCTGCTACTTTGCATAGAAATGAGCTGGGAAGGAGAAACTTTGAGCCATGTTCAACAAAAGAACTTATGCCATTTTATCTCCTGTCAAACTTTGTGCTCTGACAATAAATAAATAAATAAATATTCACTTTGCTCATCCTTTTCCTTTCATCTCGCTCCGTGTGTCAGAGCAGGCAGGCAGTAGGTCTAAGCCAGATAACAGCAAAAGCGCTGCCACGAGAAAGTGAGAAAGCTTTGCAACAAAAATTACAACCTTTGATGGGGAATGCACTTTATGCACTTTTTAATCTTTCAACAACACAGGGAGGGGGGGATGGGCCCCCCTCCAGCACCCCCTCCAATGTATACGTTGTTGCTACGTGTAAGCATGTATGGAGGCTTGTGAATGCGCCTTTTCTACACACAAGCGCTTTTGTCTGATCTCTTATATTTCAGCTGAAAAATGAATCCAAAATAAAGATCCCTCAGTCTCCAGTGTGATGATTTCTATCTAACCACAGCAATCGCATGGCTAACACTATGCTGCCAGCAAAGACACGGAGGGTGTCTTCATGTGATCTTCTCTGGCTCACAGCCCCTTCTCATCATAAAAATGGAGTTTAGTCAGTGCGTTTAGTCACTTCATAGCCTTGGCTTAAATATTCTAGCAGTTCCAGTTACCCTGAGGTGTCCAACGGTTCCTTTCGTTTAGTGAAAGGGCTAATTTTTCACTGCTAAATGGTCCAGTTCAATTCAATCAAAGATTCCAAACCCCAGCATAGTTAAAGAATAGGATGTTCATTATGCAATCAAGTCACAAAAGTAATGGTCATTTTGCCACAAGATTGTCCCTTCATATGATGTATGTGTTGATGTATTTACAGGCTTATGTTGCATTTTGTCTCTTCAGACATCAAGACTGAGGTCGTTATGACTATGTTTTACATGACTGAGATTAAAAGGTCTAACTTCAAAAGCATAAGCATAAGCATTTCAAGAGCAAAAAAAAAATAAAATAAAAAAGGAACAATAAAAAAAAATCCCAGATTTGTGATCATACATTTTCCATCTCAAGAGGTTTACAACTGATTCAAGATTCAAAATCCAAGGTTCAAGATTTTTAAGATCTTTAATTGTCACTGTGCAAGCACAGTGAAATTTTGCAGTAAGAGCTCTCAGCTCGGAGCATGTACAGAATTATAAATAGACAAGTTATATACATAGTGTACAGACATGATATACACAGTACAGTATGAATAGTATATACAAATGGACATGGTTAATTTTAGTGGAGTCCAGAGTTCATTCCTGGCCCCAACATTTCGGATCTTCCATACTGGATTAGTGCATCCATCACAGAAATCCTGAGAAAGAACACAAAAAATACAAAAATAAACATAGAAAGCTGGGATCCTCAAGCCACTGCATATGTTTGCACCCCTATCTTGGGGTCAACTTCAACTGCCATTTTAACTTGAGTAAGAGAATATTCCTATCATAAAGAAATGGGAACCTTTGAGTCCATTATGAGCATCAAATTCTTTGCAGAAATTAGTTTTTCACTGGCTATGAATATTTGGCTATGAACAGTTGTATAATCAGAAAAGACACAAGTAAAGACAAGTAAAGACAGCCGTGTAATGTATTAGAAAGTGCATGCACAGTACTTAATTGCATGCAAAGTTGAATGCCAAAGTGAATTATTGGCAAATGCACTGTCATAAGTATTCAAAAGCTCTCAGTACACTTCAAAACATACTACAAAACACTCATACTGAAAGCAATGTCAGTCTGACACTGCTTGGAATACAGTCAAGAGATCTATCTAATACTTTTTGCTCCGTCAAATGACAGCTCATTCATAAGATATCCATTCCAGTCAAATCAAATGTTGCAGATTGTGAAACTTTGTCACAGTCAGGGCATACCAACTTTAAATTTCATTTTAATTCTGACTTTGTTTATTAGTCAGCAAGTTGAGCAGTCATGCTGGATCGCCAGTAGGTGTTCTGCTTTTCTGGTGGTAATTTTCTTGATAGCTGATTGTAGTGCTGGATTTATTTTGTTTATTTTTGTAATATTGACAACACATTTATTCACCTTGCTAAAGCACACGGAAGATGTGTGTTATGTCTTTGTCAAAGTGGTATTTACACATTGTGTCTCACACTCAGCAACTAAAATGTCAATTTAAAGCAACACTTCTGCGTATTGGTCACTGTATGCAGTGATTACAGGAATGCTCATGTCCTCGGGGTACACAAACAATCAATGACCACATAATGTATACATGTCATCATAAGTACAATTTATCAGATTTAGCAAATTAATAGAGCTTCAGCAACATCAATTTCTGATGTAGAAAGACAATAAAATACCTATGTTTGATGGTTAGATAAAAATGATAAAGTGAGAGCTTGTATCCAAAGAAATGGGGACTAAGACCTTGATAGCAACACTCCCTGGTGGACACTCTTATCTGATATCCAGCAATGTGTTAGGACTCAAAAGGGACTTAAATAAACGAAATACCAACAGCACATTAACTGTCAAGTCTGTGCTAACCTCAGTCTGTGTTATTGCTTAGCGTCACTTCAGGGACAGCCATCGGTGTGTGATTATGAGACGGTCAAGGAAATTAGATGCGATATGGAGTGAGGGGGAGACAGCAAAAAAAAAGAAGTTATCTGTTGTATGTTGGGATATGGAAAATTGTTTTAGAAGTCGAAAGAAGATGGAGAGGTAGATCCTGGTTTAGTCAAATACAAGAGAGAGAATGAGAAATGATGTATGGTGAAGTTTGCACTTTTCTTCACCTCCTCAATTCATACCAGATGGTAAGTCATCAGTCCTTTTCAAAAGGGAAGGGTCGCAATAATGTGCCACCGCTGTCAAATTTCCTACAATCAAAACACGAAGGGATCATGAATATTTCAGGGCCAGTTGTCACGGTCCATGTTGTGTCTCCTGCTCTGCTGAGGCTACTGACCCGTCGTCCTGGCTCTGGGGTGAAATAAGCGTTCCAGAACAAACAAGGGAGACCCAGACAAATAGAATGAGGGCCACTGGGCTCAAAAAACAATGAAAAGTCATAAAACATGCTGAGAAGAACTTGTGTATTCCTAGTTGAAGTTAAAGTTGAGAAGTGTTAAATACAGAGTGACACAGCCGTGTTATTTGTTTCTTATCATTTGTATGTTTTTTGTGGTAACCTGGCATTTCCCATGTTAATTGACTGAAGCTGCAAATCTTTAAGATTATGTGTTTTCAAAGTTTGCTGAAGGGTTCCCACAAATCACTTTTCCAATATACTTTAAGCCACAGGCATACCAGTTGTAAAATGTCTGTAGTGAGTTAAGTTTTCCTCACAGGGCAATTTTACTCAAAAGATTAAAGACTGTTATTCTTGCAGAAGGTTTAATACATACCTTAATTAGTTTTATGACTTTTTGAGCTTCCAATTTAAGCCTCCACTTTTGTGCAATGTTAAATTTCAAAAACTTTGATGCACATAATTAGTTCAGTAAGAACACATTGATGTAAAAATTCAACCTTGAGAGTAACAAAGAGCTAGATAGTGTTAAAGGCCCTCAATGTTCAATGAAGTATATCTATATATTTTATAGCAGTTGAGTCAAATGGGAGGATTATACTGGCCTGCAGTTTAGGGATTGCAATATATCAATATATATGAAGTCTTTTAACTATTGCACCATTTCTGCATTATGGTTCACCTCTAAAAAGGGTTAAAATGAAAACAAAAAATCAAAACATACAGAGTAGTATTTTTTATATATTTTGTTCCTAATTTCCTTGAATGTTTTTGTTAATGTTCATGTCCATAATTTCTTGAATTGCTAATTCTGTTTGGTAAAATTACGTGAGAACATTTTTAGTCAAGTTTTCATAATTTGAGTCATTTGTTGCTGATATTCTGAAAAATCGAACAATGAAGCAAGAGTATTGCGATAGTGATATTATTCCCAGTTGTCCTGGTCTTCTTGGGTTTCAGTTATTTGCAAGATGACAAAATGTCCTCTCTTCAGGACCTTCACACTATGATCAGTATCTCCCCATGAATAAAACTTAATATTACTCCAAAAAACAATAGACTCCACCTGACCGTTCTTTCTCTGTGTAATTTCTTCATGATGGAGTGGTGGTTACGCACAACTAGTTTGTTAGGCTGGTCTCAGTTAGGCCTATTACTGTGCTATTTGGCAGAATCTTGGGCAAATGCTCTTATCAAGTTTCAACCCAAAGACGATTTGTACGTTGTATGTTACTGATACCTTGCATTGAAGGCCTCCGGAAATTTGTTTCAGTAAGTTGGAAATAGGATTCCATTCTATGGAGCAGGTGAAATGTACCAGAAGTGGTCAGTGATTAATGGGTGGAGGCTAATTTTCTACAGTTTTCAAGCTGCTGAAAATGGAAAGCAGAGGGTGAACATGGAGGGAAAACATTGCGTACAAAAGCTTATATCTGTGATTTGACCCCACGGCAACACACTGCAGACTTTTAGGGTTAATGGCAAACATGGAACACTGCAAATGGATTTCATTTTAGTATAATTGTTCTCTTTGATGATGATGATGGATGTTTTATCAAAAAAGTCAGACTTTTAAAAAAAACAACCTTCAAAGGCCCACAATACATCTGCCACATGAACTACTTGAGGCTTTCATCATGTTTGTTAATAAAATTCAATACAGGATTTATCATTTATTTATTTGTGCCTTCGTTTAATTGGTGGGAAGATACAAATCAAGCTAATAATGTGGTTGCACTAAACCTTGAAAATTCCATGCCTTTTTGTATTTAATATGTAACATTTCATGATTTTCTCACCATGTTTCATAATAGTTCCTTTTGTTTCTATCCTTCTCTTTTGTCAAATTAATAGCTGGATGTCTTGTCTAGTTATAGCGGAAAAGGAAAAAAAATTTAAAATATTTTATTATATGTTATTTATATATTATTATAGAAAATACTTTATAATTGGCTTTGGTGGAAATTTTGACTGAATGCAATTTATATGTACTTATCTTGAGAGTTGTAGCTTCGGGCAGGAAATGTATGAGTGGGGGAGAGTGAGAGTAACGGGGAGCGGAGTGATCACTTTACTATGAGGGATGACAGGTTTCCTGTTATCTTCTAATCTTCAATTACATAATATCCAGAACAATTTTGGCTTCAATCAACTGAAGGAATCAGTGAAGCAGAGTTAGCTGTAAGCTGAAGCAGGTGAGAGCCTTCAGGCTGCGTGCTACTAATTCACGTCAAGGGGAGTGTGGCTTCGGTGAGAAGGGTTTTCCAATCCGTTGAAATCAAACTTGACGAAATTGTTTATTTATTAGAAAAATGCATCTGACATTAAGATGGAAAGAAACTATAAAACAAAGTATTGTGGTTTTAGCATTAACATTCCATTTAATATGTCCCCTCCCTCATTTTGATGGTGTGTATATAGAAAATTTTTACCTGATATTTTTGGCAAATGTCATTACAATAGCTAATGTACTGTCATAGACCATATTACAGAGGTATTTCTTGCCTTTTGTGCTCTCTACTCTCTCTTAGAGGCTGTTTTGTCTTGACTTCAATACATATACAGACTGGGGCAGCACGGTGTCAAAGTGGTTAGCGCTTCTGGTTCGGACCCTGATGCAATTCCCACAGGGAGCCTTTATCAGTGGAGTTTGGATGTTTTCCCTGTGTCTGGTGGGTTTCCTCACACAGTCCAAAAACATGCAGGAGGGTAATTGGAATACATCGGAAAAAATGCCCAGATTTGGGAATGACAGAGTGAATGGTTATTTGTCCCTATTTGTGGCCCTGCGGTCAATTGGTGACCGGTCCAGGGCGTTCCCTGCCTGTCACCAAATTACAGCTGGGATAGGCTCCAGCGTCACACGACCCTAAGTGCAGGCAAAGTGGTAGATAATGGATGGAGGGACATGTAAAGACGGAACATGTGAATGACTTAAGCTGTGTGGGCGAGGCTACAGGGACAAAAAGTCCTTGCACGCAGCGGGTAAAGACTGCCCTCTCAGGGTCCATTACATTAATTACAGCTTGCTTAGCCACACAGCCAAGTGGGTCAGCTCTACTCACAACCAGCTTTACATGTATTTCATAGATCTTGTTGCAGCTTGTGTGGAGGAATTGAATTGAGATACTTTGACAACAATATTAATTACACATACACTCACATATTAAACAATGCACACAAGACTTTAGGCATTGCTTTGGAATGAAAAGGCCCTGTGGATCTAAATCTTGGGATCTAAAAGCATTGAAAAGATCCTGATCTCTAACATGTTGCTTGCTTTCCCAGAAAATGAGTCATCATCTTGCATTGCTAATTAATGAGCTGTCATCCTGATTTCCCAAAACACAATTCACCCTCCCATGATCATAACCTGAAGGACACAAATAGCAACTGTTGCTATCTGTCAAACAGGATTTACATCACTGCTGCAACACCTGAGTGACCATGCCAATCACAAAGACATAAATCTGTGTATAGTATTTTCTGTTTATTAGTCTTTTTAAGGATATGCATAGTTAATTTAGTCAAATATCCACAGTATTTAACACTCTTAAGTGAAAATATGTAGAAATAGAAAATAGGCAAGGGCCGTACTCCCATCAGGTTTTGTATAGTCATCTGCAATCCTCTTCATTGCTGCTATTCAAACTCTCCCCAGAATATTACAAAAGTCATGCAATGATATATTCAATAGACAATTTAAAAAAGTGTTTGCAGTTAATTTTCAAGCCAAGGTACATATTTTTGGCTGGAAATAATTAAAGAATATGACATGGAACATATGTTACTGGCAGGACAAGCTATAATGTTACCTGATAGAATTCCACTCCAAAATAAACTGTAATCTATAAAACTTATTTTTCAACCATCAGATCCTGTTACTTTATCGTACTTTTGTGTTGTTATTGTGAAGTATAAATTTGATTGTATATCAAGATAAAATTCTTACAATATGTTATGAAACATTTTGAATTTTTGCATATACATAACAAATAATTTAAGTGCAGATTCAAAACCTTTTGAAGATAATACAAATTTTGTTTCTCAATTCTAAAAGCTGTGAATGTCTACAGTGAAAACTCAGTGTATTTAATCGTCACAGTGCAGGAAATACACAAGGACTGTTGCTTGTTCAAATCATTTACTGCATTTTTCATGGATTAGAAATCAGCTTAAACATGATAGCAAGTTATCAATGAAATTACTGCTTGTTTAACTTGGTTTATGTAAACATTACCAAAAACAAAACAAAATAATCCATAAATTGTGTTTAAATCTCCAAACATGTGTATAGCATATATGTAAGCGTTGATAAATAACATTTAACTATTACAATTAAGAATAGAGGGCATAAAGAACAGTCGTTTTATTCAGCAATTTGATATTGAAAAGGTATTTATTTCTAGTAAGAGGCTACAAATACGCCACTTAGTCCGTCACATTTTATTGGTAAACCCATGATTGGTAACATCCGATGGTTCGATCACCTCGTAGTTGATGTACAACAGCAGAACCATGTGTCAGAATAGGCCAGAGTATTTTGTACTTCACTTCCGCTATTTTTGCATGGTGAGATTCAATTGGTTAAAAGTACATTCGACAGTCTGACACACTTCGTTCCTGTCCCGACTTGCACTTTCACCATTGCACACAAGCAGACACACACACTCACACACACACACACAGGCTGTGGTCACCAAAAGAGTAGTCCAGTTATTTTTTAAAATTCTGCACTGCCGGTTCCACAACAGCAGAGGAGAAACAGCTGTAAGGTTGGTCGATCATTTTATAGTATTATTCTATTTTTTAAACCTAGACATCACATCAGCTTCACGGTCAGAGGCTTTGCTAAGCTAACGAGCATTATGTTATTACTGACGAGACCTCTATAGAGCCAATAACAGCAGGGAGTGGTTAATTCTGACGAGAAGTGATGGAAGAAGAAGTTAACACGGATAACCAAAAATTTATTTTCAGTTTTTTTTTCGTTGACAGCTACTATTCATGTGGGGCAAAGTTCATCCGCAATAAACCTGGACAAATTGACAGCTGCTGCGTAGCTAATAATCCGTCACATGCAGCCAAA
Source organism: Fistularia commersonii (assembly GCF_037954325.1). Taxonomy (NCBI): domain Eukaryota; kingdom Metazoa; phylum Chordata; class Actinopteri; order Syngnathiformes; family Fistulariidae; genus Fistularia; species Fistularia commersonii. The sequence goes on along the minus strand of NC_141299.1, from coordinate 8,901,198 downwards.
TGGCAGTCCCTGTGAGTTTAGCAATGATGAAATCTACCTCTTAGCAGTGTAAGGCGGTTTGTTGTGTAAAAAAGGACTGCGGCTGAAATTTACTGAATTACATATCTCTCCCATGACTGAAAACTAACATAATTTGTAATGCAATTAAGTATGCAAAGTCAGTGGCTACCGAGCCTTTTTCACTTGAGAACTTGTAACAAGTAACCTCCACCTTCTATCTCCCTCTTGATGCAGATGTAGTATGAGTAGTTTTGATTAGTTGGGTAAATATGGACTGATGACATGAAAGTGTACCGGAACAGAGAAAATGCTTTTCAAATGAGATTCAATGTTCAAAGAAAATAAGATTGAAGGTTATAAATAGGGGGCTTTGGTTCATTCTGTCAGTTTTAAACATGTTTCAAACCTCCCACACACAGGCTCAAGGGTCAGCTGATGGTCAGCTCTCAGTGGTTGGTGAACATCTTTGCATCTTGCTGTACAGCTTGTGGTGGAATATTGTATTGGCCACTGCACGTGGTATTGATAAGTTTTTAATATTATTATGATATCTGGCTATCAGGCCTGATTAGAATAACTACTTTCTGCTGAACACAGATAGGTAAGTGGCAGAATTGTAAAATTGGGTAGGTTTTTTCACCCCTTGAGAAGGTAGATGTGTAACCAAATCAGTTGTGTCCTATGAATAAACGGCACTCTATTTAAAAGGCAGTTGACTGAAGGGGTTGCATTGTGCTGTGGGTAAGTGTCTGCAAATGCATGACAAAACCGGACCTGGCAAAAGTAAGACATAAGAAAGCATGTCTGACATTGCAGGATAGGCTGATACAAATCATTATGTAATCTAGTTTTTGTATTTAAATGGTGAAAATGCATTCTTTTAACTTTATAATTTAATGTTTTCAATGTTTACTGTAAAGCATTTTCAGCTAAATTCCAGCACCGCAATTCAACAATTAGTATATAGAACAACAGAGTCTGTCAAAGTCAGCTGACAATCGGTGATCTCACTGAACTTTGTCACCACCAACACTGTCACCTTGGACCTGATATTGACAGACCTCGATGATCCAATTAGTACAAGTAAAAATTAATGCAGAATACACTGCAATTCAGTCATTCAGACAACATTGAGAGGTGACTGGACCAAGTTAAAGTATTCACTCTGTTTAAGCCTTTTGCATACAGATTTTAGCAGAGATCCGAGTAGTTACTCCTATCGTTACAATGTATATAAAATCAATATTGATATCAGATTGTTTGAAAAAGTAGAAGATACATTATAAGTGTGACAAAAAAACTTGGCTGATTGGATTTGCCTTGACCCTTTGATGGATTAGAACTAGCCTAATTTGAATTCTTGCTCCTTAAATGTCTGACTTGGCACAGTAGACGCACTACCATGTCTCGGTGCTCTCAGTTGCTGTTTGTCTATTTAAAAAAACATGCTGATGTACCCGATATTTGATCCCAATCACTTACCTTGTCTCTTTGTTTTAGGGTCAGTCAACATTCAATGCCAAACCCTTTCTACTTAGACCTAATTTAGATTTTAACATCCACATTTTTTAATTTCAACTTAAATATACTGTCAATCTGAAGTGCCTGGTTACAGGCACATTAAAATTATTAATGATATAGATACTGTCTTGCTGCACAGTGTAAGCTTTATGCCAGCCTTAGCCACTTGAAATCATTACAAAATTCATAGGGTTAATATGACATTTTAAAATTTGATCTACAAGATAATGTCTATTTAGAAAGTGAATAAATTGAACTTCACATAGTGCTTTGAAAGGTATCTTTGAGGTAGTCTCCTGCGGATGTGAACTAATTTACAATTCACCATAGAGCTGTTCCTACTGGACACATTAATGCCAAACCCAAACAAATGTTTAACCTCCCAAGTAATAAAAACAGCTCACTCTCTTCCGTACAGTATTTTGTTGGGCTTTCAAACAACTTTTATTGAATAATCTTAGCATGAAAGAAAGGTACAACAGGTAGTTTTTTGTTGTAGTTTCCTTTTTAATTTATCAGAAAGATTATTATTAGCTGAGGCTATATACATTATAACTCGTGTCTTCCTGAACTGTTGAATGGTTACTGAAAATTATCTTAAAAGTTATCAGAATTCGTTGGACTTTGTTGAGCAATAAAGATCATAATGAACTAATCGATTGCACTAGAAAAATGTTGCACAATCCAAATGTTGCAACAGAATCCAAATGGATGTCTCCCAATACCATAGTCCCTCAAAATAGCAGTTTTTCATTCAGACTGTTTCTTTAAGAACTGCGTTGCTTCAGTTAGACGTCACGTTCGTCTCTGGCATCTTTACAATTATATGTATTGCATAATCTACTTCAACACTTTCTGCAGGCTGTTTATCCACCTCATGCATTTGTGGCATATTAAATGAATGTTAACAATGCTTTGCAAGACCAAGAACTCTACAAGTGTCTCTGTGCCACCTGTTAGAATTGACAGATGGCTTCCACATGTTATCAGTACCAGAGGGAGGAGGGACACATGCATCTTATTCAGCTTTTGTGCCTCTTTCTTTCCTTCTCTGCATCTCTTTCTTTTGAATTTCAGCCCCAAACCTGGACACACTGTAGAGCTGCATGAATGCAGGGTATCTAATTATGGATGCTACATCCTCATTCCCTCAAATTTGATTTAGAAGAGATTAGCTGTTGGACCATTAAATGGTTGTGCATTTCTGGTATTCAAACAATAGCCAATAATCATTTTGTGATATACTCCAGTGAATTACTGAAAAATAATTACATCCCACTTTCTAGGATAGGACATACTATCAAACAATAGCAAATAATCATTCTGTGATATACTCCAATGAGTTACTGAAAAATAATAACGTGCACATTTCTGGGATAAGACATACTGTTTAATAGACATCCTGCATGATTCGGTACTTGGTGAACACTGACAACAACAATAAATATCTCGTTGTGGGAGCCTTGACCTTTCAATGTTTACATGAATGCTTACTCTGTATTGTTTTTTTTATTTTTCTTGGCCAGCAGGGTTTGTTTGCAGCAACTTGAGCTATAAGAATATAGCTGTTTAAGAAGACAAAGTAGGATAATCAACTAATATTACACAGTTCTGGATATGATATTCGATAATCAATATTGCTATTGCTGATGGCTTAGTCAGAGTGAAATAATATGCGTTTCAGACTTCAACTATTTCAGTATTGTTCCATTCTAAACAAAGAAAAGATACCTGTAGGAGTATTTATGAATGTATTATTCAAATATAGATAAGATATTGAACATCTCAATTAACTAAATATTTTTTCTTATTTGCTACTTTGACTGGCGACTTCATTATTTCATCCAGTGTCCAATATTTACTTTTTCCAGTATGTTAATGAGTAGATTATTCATATTATTACCTTTTTTTTAGACATCGTAAATGGTCTCCTTTTGTTTGTCTGTGGAGGTTCTCAGGCATCCAGGTCACGGGGAATTCTTGTTGAAATCTTCTTGGTGCGGCAACTACACTCGAATTTCTTCTCTTTGAAGATGTTTCACCCCTCATCCAAGAGGCTTCTTCAGTTCTAAGAAAATCTTGACAAGAATTCTCCTTTTGTTTATTTGCTGCACCAATGTATTTGTTTATGCAAGGTTACACTCTCATTGCATCATAATGTTGACAAATGAATTGAAGTTTGTTGACTTGCCTCTCTGCCTTTGCTGTGTGACAGGATAGCAATACCATTTCCAAATTAACGAGACACTATTGGATAAGTTAAAGCAGCTTTGGAAGACATATTTCATCGTTAATACTAAAACCAGCATGAAGCAAGCCTATTCTTCGTACTCTCTTTAATCCATGCTAGATATTGAATATTGCAGTCACAATGGCAGACCCCAGGAAGACTAATGAGACTGGAGGAGCAGCAACAGCAGAACCAGCGCAAGAAGATGAGCTGGTGAGGAGCATTGTGACCCAAATTTTTACCTGTTACAGAACCAGAGTATATAATTAACTCATATTATTCTCACAATGTCACCAGTAATATGTGATATTACTGTCCACTTTTAATGGTTTAAGGTTATGTTTCTTGATTCACATGGTGTCATTCTTTTTTTTTCTCTTCCCCAGACTGTCGTATCCCGAGTGAGCAACTTGCCCCTGGTCAGTTCAGCTTGTGGGGCTGTTTCCAGTGCCTACAGTAGCACCAAAGACAGTGTGCCTTTGTTGAAGGGAGTGATGGATGCAGCAGAGAGTGGTGTTCGGACACTTGGAGCAGCTGCTTCTACCGGCTCCAAACCTCTTCTTGACATTATTGAGCCGCAGAGTAGGTCTCACTTTGCTATGTAACATAATAATAATAAACTTTATTTGAGGTGCCTTATCAAACACTCAAGGACACCGTACAGGCATATACATATACACAGAATATAGATCCAAAGAAACTATTAAAATAAATCAATTAAAGTGACAATGGTGTTTAAAAAAAGGATGTCGTGTGTGGAAAAAGATCTTCTAAAATTATGACAACATAGGGCTATTGTGCCTTGTTAGTTTTTGGATAAAATATCTGAAGACTTTAGTTATCTTCCTTACCATAGCACAATGTGTGATTCTTGTATGAGAGGTTTCTAATCTTTATAAACCATTCAAATTGTTGTACCAAATCTTTGTACCCCAATATATTCACTGGCTTTGTATTTTTATTGCAATTAATCATTGATTTGTTACAGTATTTTGGCATGAGCTAAACATTTTATTACTCTACCAACTGCTCTTGCTTCAGTTGCTACAGTGAATGAGTATGCCATGAAAGGTTTGGATAAGATGGAAGAGAAGCTCCCTATTCTTCAACAGCCTGTAGACAAGGTCAGACAGAAACATAGCCTTCTGTCAGGCAAACATTTTATTCTCTCTTTATCGTGCTTTATCTCTTATGATGCTCCATTTCTTATCTACTGTATTGTCTGTGTGTTTTGATACTTAATATTCATTACACTGTTGTTCTTTTCATAGCAAAACCCCCTGTTTTAACTTGCAAAAACAGTGGTCACTAGCAGGAAAATAGAATTTTAATCTTTCCATAATCTTGTATCATAAGGCAAAAAAAATAGTTTAACAAGCTACATTTCAAAATAAATGAACACATAATGTGACTGTAAATATAATATGGATTCAAAGACCCATGTCAAATAGGAATATAAATTTCCTTGTTGTGAAATATGTATCATGACAATTACTATTTTGATCATTCATGATAGGACAATGGGGGACTTGATTCTTTTCCTTTCTCACCTTGGTGTCTCTTGAATAATCAGTAGCTCCTGTCAGATCTAAAATTTAACAGTTCCTCGTTACAGTACTTGCCTAGCATGACATACTGTCTAATCTTTCTTCCTTAGGTGGTGTCAGAGACTGTTGGCATGGTCTGCCAATCGGTGGCAGGGGCCAAAAATGCTTTGGTAGGGGCTGTGATGGGTGGTGTTGAGCGGACCAAGGCAGCCGTCAGTGGAGGTGTCAGCACCGTCATGAACACAACTATGGGGCAGATGGTCAGCAGTGGGATGGGGCTGGCCCTCAGCACATCAGAAGAATGGGTTGACCAGAACCTGCCACTTTCTGAGAGAGAACTAGGTCAGTAGCTGCTCTAAATGTGGAAACCGTAATCAGTGCGTCAAAACCCTGTGAAGAAATCCAAGCATACGACCACCATAAATACATTTTGACAGTCGGATCATATGAACTAGAGACAATGAAGGAACACCTGTTGCAATGAAGTATTGGCCATGACTAACCAGTCAGGTTTTTAAGTACATAAAAGGGATATTTTATTGTGATGATGATAAGAAATTGGTGTGAAAAGTTAAGCGTTAACTTCCAAAATATCTGTATTATAATTACTGATTTTTTTCATAAATTGACCTGCATTACTGAAATCTGGTCAAATTTCATACTAAAAAGAGGCAATTTTACATGCCAGCTTTGTGTGACATCCAGTGTGAATTAACCAGTGTATATTTGTCATTACAATAGGCTGAAGCGCTAAACACATGAATGGTTGACACTATTCATAGCAACGAGGCATCCCAATGAATCTGCCATCTGTTAATTTGGCCAGTAAACTACCTACAGTCGCCAGCACACAGCTCTTTACACCTGCCGTAGTGATGTAATGTTCTTGGAGTAACATGCCATATGCCAATATGGGCTGTAAAGGTTGTCATCTTCTCTGATCCTTCATATGAAAACAATGCAGTTTGATTGTTACAGCGGGTAAAGTCTTTTGCCTCCTAACCTGTATTTACAAAACTGAACTTGAAATTTTTTTAAGACTTTGCAAAACCATTTCCTTTTTTGAAAGTCTTACTGCAGATGTTTAGTTGTATTTATGTAATTTCTCAAGACACATATTTCAAGTTTAAGATAACCCCATCACAGAACCCGCCTCTGAAAATAAATGCAATTATCTGTTTTTCAGCTGCTTTGGCTGAACCTGCAACAAATGAAATGACCTCATCAGCAAGTCCCAGTTATTTTGTACGTCTAGGAAAGCTCTCCGCCAAGGTACAGGAGCTAGCACTACAGCAGTCACTGGTTCGGGCAAGGCATGCCAGGGATGTTGTGCATTCTGCTGTGGCTCAGATCATCAGTACACTAGACTTACTAGAGTACACCCGTGCTGATGCGGGTACCACCAGCAACCAGAAAACAGGAGCGTCAGAGCAACTTCAGCAGCGCTGGACAGAGTGGCAGCAAAAGCAGCCTGAAGCTGGAAAGACTGAGACAGATGGAACCAAAGATCAGACAGAGGTCTGATATAAGGCATTTAGTTTTTGATAATATACTCCTCACTTGCATGAAGATGAAATAATCAATTTACAAATGGTATTGTAGTCATTATTGCAAGATTTGTAATGGTCTTGATGAATAATTAATGTGTTTCAACATAAAATTGCATATTGCCAATTGTCCAAATTTTCAAGCCTTACTGACCATTTTAGAGAAGGAATTTGACAAATTACCATACCTATTTAAGTCATAAGGTGTAAAACGGTAACACTATCTGTCGAGAAAATGGAAGTGACTTCTTTATTTAGCTTATTTAGCTCTCCTAGTCATTGTAGTGCTTGGATAAATAACACTGCCTGAGTACTTTCTATGTTGATGATGAGAAATAATGACCCCTGATATAAGAACCCCCATGATGTAAAAAGAGGAGGCTTATTACAGTGTGTTGTCAAGATTTGTGTATGTCTGAAATTTTGACGGGATGATACTCTCAAAGATATGTTATATTCATGGATATTTATTTCTTCTGTCCATTCACAGCAGCTGGAATGGCAGGTCCACTCTATGGTACATGCCTTGAGTGACCAGTTGCGGTCAGCATGCTCCAATGTAGTGTCAAGTGCCCAAGGTTTGCCAGGAGCTGTTCAGGAACAGCTGTCAAATGCAAGACAGTCAGCTGATGAGCTGCACTCTTCTCTGGAGAAAACAAGCATCCTCACACCCCACCTTTTGGATTGGATCCGTCAGCAATCAACTCAAGTACTAATTGCTTCAGAAAGGCATTTGCACTATTACTAAACGTATTGTATTACTTTATTTTTACCTTTACCTTTTCACCCCAGTGAGTTCCACAATTTCCTGACCATTAACACTTGTGGCTCATGGAAAGAGAATTGAATATGGTCACACTGCTTCATGCTAAACATGACCAAGCATCCCATCTTGGGAAAAAGACATTTATATGGATTCATAAAATGAGGGCGACGAAGGTTATGTTGTATGTTATAATGAGGAAATGGGACCCCAGATTCCAATTAGCCTTACATAAAGCATATATCTGAAACAAAATATTTATCTTGATTACAATCATCATAATGACAAAATATCAAATGCAACACATTTGTGTTATTGTTCTCAGGTTCAGCACTCTCTGGATGGTGTCATGGGGTATTTATACAACAACACACCTCTCAACTGGCTGGTCGGACCATTTGCCCCTCAGATATTTGAGAAGCGAGAGGCAGATGTGGAGATGAAGCCGGCTTCACCATAACAGTGAAGCAATTCTCAGTAAAGATCATTTACATGTGGTGAGACAAGAAAATGACTGATCTACCGAGAGCCTTTAAAAATGTTATGTTGTGTATTAGCCACATTTCTCCAACAAGGCCAAATACTGCACATTGCACTTAAGTGACTGAATGATACAGTGTGTACATTAATTTAGTGACCCAATTGTTTTAACTTTTGCCATAGAGAATGCTATTCGGAATTTTTTACCTAATATCTTTTTCATGAAATAGATACATTATATTCATGCCTACTTAATGATTAATCTCTATCTGCACACCTGTTTTGAAATCCAAATCACCGAAATCCTTGTTATACTTGTGCCAAAATTACGTTGCATGTCAAATAATATGGTCAAGTTCAACTTGTGAAATAGAGGACACAGTCATACATGTATTTGGTATGTAAAATTGTAATAAAGAATTTAACAGCTTATAATTGCAGCTTGACTTTCAATGACTGTTTTAGCCCTGTTAAGCTTAATGAAACGCTTTAGTACGAAATGAGGTGTCATGTTATTAAGTAGTGTAAGCCTCCTATTCGTCTTCTGGGGTGAACTCGTGTTTGGATTTTGGGGATGGTGGCCTTGGCGGTGTTTGCCGTCTGACTGAAGGCAGAACGAGGCAGAGGGTGACGTCATGGTCGTTGTTTCGAATGTCGGGAGCTGCCGCTGGATAGGAGGCCGCTCGCTCTACTCGGGACACAACTTCTACCGATCTGAAGCGCAAGGTCGTCGACAACCCCCGGTACCTTGAGGCTCAGGTAATCTCGTCATCCCAAATCGCTTTGAGAGAGTTCTTTTTTGTGGAACCTGTTTTAAAGCAGCCGGGCCCCTGTCGGGGTTCCCACTGTTTTCTGGGGGGGGGGGGGGGGTTGGCTGATTAAGCTAGCACTTCAGCTAACGTTAGCCCGCTACCACTAGCGTATATTCGATTTAAAACAAAAAGATTAATTACAGTTTGTCATTAATGGGTCTGTACATCACATTTTCTGTTTTTTCATCGTGAAAGTGAGTTACTAACCGGATTTTTTTTTCTTTGTTTTCCACTGGAGTGTAGAGTCATACTAATCCAGCGAGGCAGTTTGCTAACGTTTCAGTGTTTGCTTTGAGCTATGCAAGCATAGGACGCCAATTGTTTCCTGCTGCGGCCAAACTCGAATTAGTGGCATTCAACAGTAAGTTGCCCGTCTTAATTGTGAGCTTCCTAGTTTTGCCGTCCTTTTGCGTAATTTTTGTATTTTTCGAATGTCGCTTAAGAAGACTTCGCGAAGACACATTGACAATTTGTGAATGTTTTGCTTAACTTTATCACGACTGACGACTCTTGGGAGGTGGAAAGACCTCAACGTCAGCCTAACATGAGCTAAGTTAATGTCCCCATTGCTGTTAGCGTATCTAGAAGTATCTGTGACAATACCAAAGAGTTCTTTACCTTTTTGTTTTCATTGCAGTTCGGAGTTTTTCATTCATGGCTTTATGTCCGTCACAGACTTTTGAAAAATGAAATATTGTCACCTGCAGCCGTTAAGTATTAAGTGACATTAAACGCCCAGTCTTCCATTTATTCATACACTTTATCAATTCATTTGATCAACAAAATAGATAAACAAATGAGAACTATATCAGTACAAGAAATCAGTATTATTACAACTAAATCACAAAACCACAGCCTCAGAAATTATGTCTAAAACAAATCAACTCTGTAGTTTTATCAATATGAGTAGATGAACTTTGAATACTTGTGCTATTTACCACTTGTATTTATATTTATCATGACATGCTGTCATATACATCACAGTTTGAACGTTGGGGTTGAGGTTTGATTGACCGTTATTTCAACTTCTGTTAGTTGGATACAAACAAGCTCTACTTACTGCTTGCTCCAACTCTTGTGCTCCAAATCCCGTCTCCAAACTCTTTTAGCTCAAACATCAAATATAATCAAATGGGACTGGTTGTCATTTTGACTAATCTCTGCAACCCCATTTTCAGGAATATCCTCTCCCATCCCCCTTACCCCCTCTGTCAGAGCATGGCTCAGGAGACCAATCAGACGCAGGTGCCAATGCTTTGCACTATGGGATGCGGTTTCTATGGTAACCCCCGCACCAATGGTATGTGCTCGGTCTGCTACAAGGAACACCTGCAGAGACAACAGGGAGGGGGGCGATCCAGCCCCCCAGGAGAGAAAGGTAGGAAGATGGGGGAGACATTGCCCGTTAGAAGCAAGAGGCATTCATGGCTGTGACATAAGGGTAGAGTGACTATACATACATTTCAAGTGTCACTCAATTGCTAAAAGGGATTGGAGAACAGGTAGCAGTGGAGCTGCCTTCACTTTATATTCAAAAAACAAAGAGTTCTATCTCAGTCTGTCGGTTCATTGAAGTCCAATCTTAAAGGAAGAATATTCAACCTCAAGTTGAAAAAACAAATGGAAAGCTTTCTGTATTTAGTGCCGCAATGTTACGATCCTCTGTTGTTCATGCTGCCAGGTTTGTCTGTCTCCACACAGCAGCTACATCGCCATCAGGATCACCAGGATCAAGTGGTGTCATTGTGGAGAGCACAACCTCAGAGCCCATCATAGAGTTGGCAGGGACCCCACCTGAGGAACAAACATCTAGGTCAGTCTTATAAAACCATGTACTACTGTCAAATGAAGACCGCTTAAGAGGGCATATTCTGTTTGCTCAACTTTCCCTCTGCTGGCCAATGAGAGCTTTTCCACTATTTCTAACATTAAGAAAGTTATCTAGATGTTTTTCAGACATTCTTTTCATCAATACTGCAGAAAATAAATTTATCAGTGAATACATTTAAATGTTGTGTTTGAATTTGTATTTTTTTTTTTTAGTCCCAGTTCTCCCAGTCCAGTAACTCAACAAATGACTGCTATGAGCATCTCCCAGGATTCAGGGACTACTGATTCTGATCGAGCAGATGTTGATGAAGGAGAAGAGGAGGGCACCACCAACAGTACTGGTAAGAATACACAAAACTATGTTTTTTCCCCAAACCATCTCTACCCTTATGTGAAATTGAGGTATAAATCTTTGCTTAGGTCAAAATTCAATAAGTATTGATCTCATTTCACTTACTGACACAAAAATAGTCAGGTAAATGTAGAAGTACATGTTGATTTAGAAAATGATTGCAGAAAAGAACTCAAAAGTTTGTAGTATGAGAAGCTGTATCTGTTTGAAGCTACCCATTACTTGAACCTCACAAAAAAATGTACATAATGAATACTTAATCAGTTTTGTTTGACCTCATCGACCTGACTTTGGTTTCCTATAGAATGCAGACTAATTGTTGCTTCACTCAGTGTTGGTTTAAGACCCTTTAATGTGACAACGTATGTTTGCCAAGTCGTCTCAGATTCTACTGCTAGATTTTGCTGTTCCAGTACACAAACATTGTCTTAGTCCTGGTAGAAAGTTCACGTCATGCATTTTTGAGTGTTCCTACAACATTATGCAGGATAACTTGTACCATAGTCAATTCAAATTGTAATGGCATTTGTGTTTGTGGGACTGTGTCAATCATTTTTGATCTATCAACTCCCATTTACATCCTGTGACAATTGTCTCTATTAAATGGACCACAAAGTCATTGAGGTTTTCATACTACATGACAGGGCAGCCACAGATGGCCACTCATCAAAAGATCATTATTAGAAGAAGCTCCACACAAGTCTTTTTAATTATTTTGCCTTGTAAGAAGTGATTGCATAATGTCATGTGCAAGACAGAGATTTGTGACAGAAATGGATATCTTATGTCAGTAAATGTTTATTTTGTTAAACCTCTCAGTGGCTCTGATGGCTTAAGCTTGCAATTGACAGCTATAGATAGTGCCAAATATACTGAATGTGTTAATGGCTACGGTCATGCAACGCAGTACCTATATACTATGTTCTGAGGAAAATCGGTGAAGGAGTTTTTAGATGAAACGTATTGCACATCACTCTTCTTGCCGCTGTGTCCTCTTAGATTTTCATCATAAGGTTGTTTGATTACCTTGACCTACATTTGTTTGGCTCCAGGCATGGAACCATTTCAGTACAGTAGCTAGGCACAAACCATAAATGTATTAGAATTTTTATGCTCATATATAAAACTATGGTAGTTTGAATTAATATCGATGGTTAACACCCCTAGTGTAAACTTGGCAATTTGATACATGTAAATCCCGTCCTTTCTATTCAAATGTGTTTTTGTAATTGGTTGTTTCCTCAACAGAGCCAGTAGGAGAAGCAGCACAGGCTTCGTCTGATGGTGATCAAACTCCTGATAAAAACAAGAAAAAGAACCGCTGCTTTTCTTGCCGAAAGAAAGTGGGCCTCACTGGTGAGTGATCCTACAGTTGTTTTTCCACCCTGAAAATTCTGAAATGTTCACATAGTTTAATTAACCTAATTCATATTTGTGTAATTTTTTTATTGGTGCGTTAAAATATATCCTAAGTAAAACATATCACTCACATTTAAAGAGTTATGTTTGCTTGCTAAAAACATTTGGTTTCTCCCCACTTGGATTGTCGTAAGCTGCTTTACAGTTGCATTTTGCCTTTTCTTTTGGAGCCTGGGCAATCGACACACTCCATCCTGTGGCTTAAACATCATGCTTTTTTCCACATGAAAGGCAGAGGACACAGCCCTGAAGTCAGATAATGGTGATAGAACAGTGAAACAAATAACACTTGCTGTTTCTTCATGTGAAAGAAACAAACTTTTTGCAAAAAAGGAAAGTGTGTGTGCGTGCGTGCGTGCGTGCGTGCGTGCGTGCGTGCGTGCGTGCGTGCGTGCGTGCGTGCGTGCGTGCGTGCGTGCGTGCGTTTATATATATATCACACTGTCAGCAAGGACAGCTCCAGCCCTTCAACGTTTCATACAACTGTGTAGTTTGTGACCTTATTCCAAAAGCAATTGGCCTCCTTGTTGAATGAAATCCACTTATTCCTTTACATTTATAATGTTCCCCCAAGAAGAGGCAGATCATTCCTTGTTAATTTCCATTCCTCATCTGACACAGTTAATAATCACCATAACAGTTGCTCATCATCACCCTCTTAAAATGATCGCTTAAGTCATTTTTTCAGATTTTTCAGGAAACACAAAAAACTGAACCATTTGAACCACTCTTGACATAGGCAATATCTACTAAAGGGGTAGAATGGCACAATCTGTTTAACTGAGGATGTAGGCAATTTTGCCAGAGGTGGTTAGCATCATGAGGTGATGATTTAGGCAAAAAAAACATTTTTGTAAAAAATGACTTAGGCGATTATTTTAAGAGGGTGTCGTTATAGTATTCTTTAGTCATTATACCACAGCCTCTGGAATTTTTACAGAATCAGCATTTCTACATGAATACAGCAAATAACCTTAATTTGATCTTACCCATGCTTAGCTCAGTGGATGGCAATGGCTACATAAAAGGTTTACCTGTACACAGAGCCGTGAGAAGCATTTTTGTCTGCTTTGCAATGGCTGTCATTTTTTTGTTAAATAGCTTATCCCCTGGTTTACAGACTAATGGGAGTCACATATCTGAACTCATATGCACAATACAGTACAAGACAGGTTAATGTTGCATTTCACAGTACAAGGCATTTTTCAGTGTTCAGATGGTCTGTCCTTTTTTTGCCATAGTACATTCTCTGGGGGTTATATGACACCGAACAATTTTACTTGTGTTCTAGACTTGACCCAAAACCTTCATATCACCTAATTGAACTGTATGAAGCCAGGTAGATGATGTTCTCTGAAGGGCCTGTTAAATCTTGTGTGAAAGAGATACTCTTATTGTACATTGTGCTTTCTAAGGTTTTACCTTTCAGTCTGAATGTACTCAGAGTTGTACCAGATTTCCATAGTTTGACCCCCCCCCCCCATCCCCTGAGCTAGTGTTGCAATTCTTGTCTTTTAATTAAAGAATTAATGTCACGTTCCCTCATTACATGTTTGTATTAAAAGGCTCATATGTGACTGATTTGGTTTACTTCTCTTTGCTCAAGGTTTTGACTGCCGCTGTGGCAACTTGTTCTGTGCCATTCATCGTTACTCTGACAAGCACGACTGCCCATATGATTACCGGAGTGCAGCTGCAGCCCGCATACGTAAGGAGAATCCTATTGTGGTGGCTGAAAAAATACAGAAGTTATGAGGACTCAGTGAAACCACAAGTCTTTCTGACTGTGTGAATTTGAACAATGGCTACTTGGATGAAAACAACTGGTATCATGGCTTCATTCGTTCGTGGTAGTGTCAGAGGGGTGGGGTGATGCCATCAAGACCACTGTCCAGATGCCTTCCTTACAAGTATCTCCCTCTCTCTCCTAGTGACTGTTTGCAGCTGAGTGTCTGTGTTGCGTGTGTGAGTGGGGAAGCGTGTGAGCATATTTGCTTGAGAGCTGGGGAGAGAGCAGTAGGGGATAGTTGGACATGAGTGTTGCTGTGGGGAGGGAAGGCATTTGATTTGACCCCTTTTTGTTTCTCATCTTGGGGGACTGCGTGGGTTTGTTTTTTTTTATACAATCCCTGTGATGCATTTAAAATGAGATGGGGTGAACTGTTGAGGAATGTGTCACAGCCTGGATCATGACACAGATGTCAATTTTAGATTCACATTTTGCAAAATATTAACTGGGAGATAGCATCTGTAATGGCAAGACCTTTTAAGGGCTCTAATTTTTTTTTCTCCCAGAATAAAAATGATGTCAACTTCTTATTAAATTGGCTTTTTTTCCCCTCAGCTCTTCTCCATACTTGATGGGTCACCACTGTTTGAACTCCAAAGTCTCAGCATTTTCCAGAAATGTTTCTCTTTGATATATTGACTTATCATAGTGATTTTGGGTGCATGAACAGTCGTTGTATTGGAGGGGGAACAGGAGGGTAGGGAGGGCAAAGTGAGAACCTTGACTTAATTGAGTGATTGAATTCTTTGTGTTTTTTTTTTCTGTTTTAATGAGCGTATGACATCAGAAAGATCTATATTAATATATTGTAGTTAGCTTGAACTGTGTGATTGCATTCTATTTATTTTTTATCATTTGGTTGGTCTGTGCTGGAGGATTGGTGGCGTGTGTCAGCAAATCATTAAGATTTGCACTTAACCTATTCAATTATATTTAATTCCATTTTGATTATATAACCATTGTAGAAAAAAATATACAAGCTCTGATGTGATGGAGTAGAGTCCAGTTAAGCCGTTAAAATGATGATTGTGCAAAAAAAATGCTATTATTTTGGATTTGGAAATTAAGCACAAAACACATTGTGTCAACTGCAAAGCACAAAGTCATGTGCCACACCTACTCGGTTTTGTTCAGCATATGGGTCACGTGCCGTTTATACTTGATTTTGATTGCAGGCTCTCAAGAAAAGCCCCAAATGAGTGTATGGTGAGGTGTTAAAGAGGCATCCTATTCTTCTCGAATGCCTTTTTTTTAATTTTGTGGAGCCCGGGTGAAGCTCCATGTTTCTCCAACCACCAGCAGACCACTGAGACATGCTGAATGAAAACTGACCTGGGTTGCAGTTAGTCTATATATTGACATGCCCTCTGCTCAGCTTAAGTAAAGATTGTCGCAATGTTAAAGAGTTGCGTGATGTGCTTTTAAAGTGTGCTCGTATCCAGACGAGGTCTTCAATAGAAGACCGCCTCTAGCTTGCTTCTTCTAGGGAGATCAAACTAATATGCATGTGTGCAGTCGAACATATGAGTTACTCTTTTGTAGCTGACTGCTCAATTTGAATTGAAGCTGGAATGTCTAAAAAGCCACACAGCAGTAGCACAATGCATGGCTGGCTCCTCAAGGACTCTACTTTGTTGTTTTTCCAAATGTAAATATCATATGGTTCTTATTCATAACCTAAGTATAACCTTAATGTAGATTTTTGCCTGGTAATTAAGGTGGGGGACCAAGTTGAAGATTTGTACTCTTGTGTATAAAAGTGCTTCGCATATTTTTTTTTTCCAAGTGCCACAAATGGTACAGACCCCCACCTCTTTTTTTTCACCTTTTTTATTTAAACCTCAGTTAGCACATCATCTGGCCCTGTAATGTCCAAAGTGTCGTCATGAACTGGCTTTACCACCACAGAATCCCGTTGGCCAAATGGCCCTTATTTTACAAATCTAGTCAGATTTTTTTTACAAGCCCCACTAAGCTTTGTTAACCTTGTTGAATTAAAAACTATCCCAATGCACTTGTTATCCTGGTAAATACTCTATTCATAGCATAGTGACATCACAAAAGCCCCCTGTTAGATGGAGAGGGGCATTTCAAGTTTTAGCTTGTCATTATCAAGTTCACCTTGTAAATGTTGCTTAGTCTTGATCATTAAGTATTTATGAAAGAGTTGTAGGAAAAGATGCAACGAATTTGCTGAAAATGCATTTCTGAAGTAAGCCAGTGCAGAATGTATTCTCTGCATTTGGTGCGGGACCAGCTGAATTTAGCTCTGGTTTCTTTGAAGAGATAGTGGTAAACGCCAATGTTCCCAAAAAGTTAAGTCTGAAGGACATGTGTACAGACTGAATGCTGGTACTGGCTGGTCATCTGAGCCCCTGACTGAGGTGTCATGTCCCCCTCCTCCTCCCTCACCTATGGAAAATTAAACTTCATAATGATTGATAAATACTTCTAAGCAAAGCAAAAAATGTCATTTTTGACGAAATGTGATGATGGTGAATCAGCTGTCTTGCATCTGAGCTGTATTTTCATGGGAACACAACCTCCAAGCTTACCTACTCCACTGACAACAAAATTACTCTTCCCTTATTTCTATCTGCCGGGTAACATGTTGAAAGAAATTGTCCTTATCTCAGAATGATTGTTATGCTATGTAAATGCTGTGGATTTCAAGGTTTACACTTGCTGTATTCTGTTGTCCTCTTTTACCACACTCTGTGTTTTTGAGATACAAAAGCAAGTTGAATGTAAACCAACATAATTCACACCAAAAGCCCTTATGTCGTTATCAAACTTAATCATAACCTTGACATTGATCATGTCTTTGGGCAGAGGATGGAAGTCAGTTTCATGAACAAAAATTGAAAATTGGATAATTTAAACTTATCGGTTTGTGACGATGGACCTTACACCAGCAATGAGGGCAAGTATAATTAAACAATATCAATATTTTCAGTACTTGAAATTTCTTTAGTTTTGTTGCTCCTTTAATCCTCTTTTCAGCACAACTTTTGCAGTCATTGTCTTCTTCACCACACATTGGTTTGATGGACCATATTGATCAAGCTGTCTGTTGTGATGAAGCTGGATTGATTCCTGTTTTACTACACAACTAAAGGCAAATGAAGAGGTGTTGTTTTATTTTGATAATGAGTTTGAAGGACATGAAATGAAATCTACAATGTTCTCAGAGCTGTAGTTCTGGTCCCTTGGCACTCCAGTTCCCCAGAAACACCACCAGATATCTTTTTATTTTGTTTTTCTTTTAAAGATTTAGGATTGTATGATGTGTAAAAGTAAGTACAAAACAATAAAATCACAAAGTTTATTTTAAATTATATGTGCATTTTGTCCTTTTTTTTATTCTTCAAAGGAATACATTATCACGCTATGGCCAACATTTTGGGATGCAGTGTCGTGCAGCAGGAACAGCCACCCTACAAATTTATTCACATTTTATCTTGACAGTAAACCAAGATTCTTTCAGCCTTAATTATATGTACAAGTGCCCAAGTACTTGTTTTCGAGCCATTCTTGACATTATAAGGCTGGGGAATACTGTAAATTTAGAATATGTAAATATTGCAGAAGAGTCATCAGGATTATTGGTAGTCTTCAGTTGGTCTACTCTGTGATCGAATGTGTCCACCTTGATCATCAGCTTTGAAAACCTCACAACTTGTTTCTCCATTAATTATTAAAAAACTTTCTTTTATTTGCAAAGTGGATATCTTGCAACTTTTTTGGTTTTCCCAGGAAGTTTTTATTTCCATGTCCTTTGTGACTCAAAGCACTTTGTGAAATTGCCCTAGGTTATAAATAAAGTATAATGTCATATTTTATGCTCTCAGACACATTGTCTGGCACAACTTAGTGCCTGATCAATGGGGCATGACCTCCCTAAGTTTTCCCTCTATAGAGCTGTCACTCCCTATACAAATTGGGTCAGACACTTCACTGTCCCTACAATGGCTTTTGCTCAGCCCTCTTTCAGAGAACAAAAATTCTTCAGTGACCCCTTCCTGCGCAGAAGAGTCGCAAATGTGGATATACAATGATTCCATCATTTATTAAGCTCTATCTGCTAATCCAGATCTACAAGCCAGGAAAAGAGCACAGCATCTGTTTTAGTAGCAGAAATAGGCAGCATATGGAAGTCCACAAATTAGAAATATCGAGAGGATAATCTGTGTAGTCTATAAATCCGTTTCTGTGAGGGGGGTTACTTTACTCTAAATGATGACAAAAGTAGTAAAAGAACAATTGCATTCTAATGTGCCATCTTTTCACATGCGCACCCAAACCGATGACAGGTTTTCCTTAATTGTCCAATAGAAAGTGCTGCGTCATATCCTGTCAGCTGTCGTTTCCGGGTTCGGTGAAACAGCGGCGAAATTCCGTACGGAGATGGATTAATTAAAATCGTTAGACTCTTTGACAAAAGACAGGACAGCCCGTATCGTCTATGGATCCACGGAGACAGTGGCATGCGTGAAAACTCTTTTAACGGCGTTTTACTTCAGGTTTGCGCCAGCGAGCGTTCTTCTTACGGAGCGTCCCTGTGTATATCTTCTTGCTAGCTTAAGCCAGCGTAGCATTAGCCGGGACGCGCAGACAACTGACGTTAATGGCAGTTCCTTATCTCTGGTCCGATTTCTCTAACACGCATACCTCTCGTTTTTACAGAATACCTTGTGTAGATTGTCTGCCGTAAAAAGTATTTGCTTATAGTGCTGGACTCCTCGTTGTCAAAACAAGTGAGAAGGAAAAACATATCTTGAAATAGCCAGCTCTTGTTTCTATGAAGCAACAGATTGTTTGGAAATTAACTTATCGACTTGTCAACAAGTGGGCAGAATGGATATGATCTGGACTTCAGTCACTACAATCAAGCGCATAGTTCTTAAGTAGCACTTTCCTGTGTGGCCCCACTATTTTGTCGTCCTTTTGCAGACAGGACACGTAACCATCAATATCCGGTGTTTGAATATGGTGGAGAATTTGTGAAAGGCGTGGATTCCTTGTATTGTTTTTGTTTTAGGCCTTACTTTTTTCTTCGACTATTCTCATCTCAACAGGTACGTTGTTTATTATCTACATGCACGTAGTGCAACTTTAACATAATGACATCTACACATACCTTCATATTATTGAGCGCAACGAAGTCTGTATCAGCCGTATAACATGATTGATTACTAATATCAGCCATCATTTTTTCACGCAGTTTAACTGAAGACTTTAAAACTGTCAATGTTACTGGGGGAAAAAAAGGCAGCCTTTATTAAAAACGCTGTTCAAGTGAAGTAACAAATCATCTGTATTGATTTAACAGGTAATGGATTCTGTTTAACTGAGTGATGTGTGGATAACGACAGCCAGAAAGGCCTATCATTATATTTCAGAGTGCACGGGGTTCAAATGCTAAACGCTCAAATGTAATGATTTCACCTGGAAAATGCCATTTTTCAAGTCATTCTGTCAAAACCCTCTGGCTTTATTTTCCTGAAATGTGTGTTTCTCTTTATCATGTCCTTTGAACATCATTTGAAGCTGAAAAAAAGCTAAAAAATTTGTCTTGTTTTGAAGCTAGTATCGTTTCAATAAACAGCAGAAACTACAATGGGAAAAGATTTGGGAAATTTAAATCTTCAGTTTATAAACACGAAAAGTATTTTTCTATATACACCTGTTAAACTTGCCAAATAAATAAACCTTTCATATTCATATAATCTAGATTTCCAATGAGTAGATTTTATATTTTGGATTATACAGCAAAAAACTAATGCTCTGAAGCATCCAAAAGTATGTACGAACACAACTAAAATTAAATGGTTATGTTTTATTTTTATTTCTGTCAGCTTAATACATGCATTGGGGAATGTTTATGATACTTGACTGACGATTTTCTCTTGATCATTTAATTCAGGGGTGTCAAACTCATTTTAGCACAGGGGCCACATGGAGGAAATTATATTCTCAAGTGGGTCAGACAGGTAAAATCATATACTGTTAATGTACCTATTGTTCAAGTCACCCAGGAACCTGGAATCTCTTAGTTTTGCGAGCTGTATTAAGCTGCATTAAGACCATTTGTGGCCTGATCCAGCCCGCAGGCCTTGAGTTTGACACCCCTGATTTAAATTATATATAATTTTTGCTTTCCTATTAAGGATTGTTTTTCCCCATCTCAGCACATTCTGATTTATAAACTGCACATTTGGACACTTACACCATCATCATACGTGTACTTAGGCTTATCTAACTTGTACTTTACAATGTCATAAGTATCTTATTGTGTTTAATGTGAGGATAATGTGTACTCATTAGGACTGTGTTCCCCTTGTCCTCCTGCTGCACAGTGAAGGATGAATGGCCTCTCTCTTAGTGAGCTCTGCTGCCTATTCTGCTGCCCACCATGCCCAAGCCGCATCGCAGCGAAGCTGGCCTTCCTACCCCCTGAGCCTACATATACCTTTCTCCCAGATCCAGAAGCAAGCTCCAATGCACCTGGTGCAACAGGGACATCCAGCATGCGAATGCGGAGCGGCTCATCAGTTGCTGGCAGTGCAGTGGCCAGGTCCACGGAGGGAAAATGTAAGCTCCATCTGACTGAACGAGCAGAGTTCCAGTACTCCCAAAGAGAGCTGGAGACAACGGAGGTGTTCCTCACTCGGTCCAGCAGAGGGAACAGAATTGGCTGCATGTATCTACGCTGTGTTCCAAATGCCAGGTATGTTGTTTTGGAGCTTAATCAAACGTAATGCACCAGGGCATGGTATTGTGTCACTCCAAGCTGTATTGACCTTGTCATTTCACTTGTTTTGTCTGTCAGGAATCAAGATTGCATCTTTTTGTGTTTTAATGTAATTCGATACTCATGGTATATCATTGTCTCTGACAAGTTATTTGTTTCTCAGTATCACTTGGTTACTATTATAATCACTCAGATTAACAAGGTGGTTTTTCAGGCTGCTCATACTCCTTGTTTTACAGGTTTGTTTGTTTTTTTCTCTAATTGTACTTTGACACACATCAATTAGAAAAAAAAACCCAATGTTTATACTGTTCTAGAAGACAAAAGTCAAAACAATCCCTTGCTCTATGTTTTTTATGAACAATTTTCCTTCAGTAATTTTTATAGCTAATCCGATGATTATTTGTCAATAATCAAAGCTCATTTCAAGTCTTACAATAAAAAATAGTATGTCTGCTATCCCAAATCCTTGTGTATACCATAATTAGGATATAAAATTACCCCATGTCTTAACCAAACCTTTATTCTAGTATTGAACCGTCTGAACTTCCATTTTAAAGGTGATACATATTTTTAATATCTTCAATTTTTGCATTTCTAGGACCAAAATTGTCAATTTCCCCTGCTTAGTGTTTCTTATTTCCGATGATCATAACAATTATCATCATCATCATCATCATCAATCAAATCAATCAATCAAACTCAGTGGCAAAATAGTTCCATGAGAAGCCAAACATTTTTAGCTTGCAGGTCTTTTTCTCTGCCCCTTTCATGTTTTTAGTTATTAGTTAGACTTACCGGTATATGTAAGATAATCCAGCAGTTAATCCCTCCCATTCAGTGCCCCTCCTGGTGGCCATTCAGTACACCAGGCCAGAAAAAATGGACAGACACGTTACAATTCATGTATCCTGCATGAATGTCTAGTATTACACAAGAATGAAACCAAACAAGGCCCGAGATGGAGTCTTTGTGGGTCTTTGTTACACCACCCTTTGGGTGGAAAGGATGAGAGCAGAGCTATGGGCTATACGGGTTCATAAACAAAAGCACAGAGGAAGAGATTCCCAGAATACTCTGTGTCAAGTATCAGATTGCGCTGAAGCACACGACCTGCAATCATGACTCAATGGGAAGTGCTAGTATGCCATTTCTTTTCTATAGTGAATAATGTGCTCTGAGGGGTGTAGAAAAATGGTTCATCTGATATGTCCATTTTAGTTGGTAAATCTTCCATAATGCAGCATTTTCTAGCAGTCTCGTGAACACAACTTTCACTCGACTACTACTATCTTTCAGATTTACAGTGCTGTTTTCGCACGGAAATGCTGTTGACTTGGGCCAAATGAGCAGTTTCTACATTGGTCTTGGCACTCGCATCAGCTGCAACATCTTTTCCTATGATTACTCGGGCTATGGTGTCAGCACTGGCAAACCCTCTGAGAAGAACCTCTATGCAGACATTGATGCTGCCTGGCACGCCCTTCGTACCCGGTATGTTCTGACGATTGACTCATTTGTGTCTTTCAGACCATGACTTACCCCTCTGTATTTGGCTGTCACCTGATAGGACACATTTTTGAAGTTTTTCGGGGAGAAGCAAAATTAAATGTAATTGAGAGGATTATGGAGTCACTGTGTTGGGCTGCAACCTCTGGGGGCAAAGCAAAGAGGGAAATATGAAGATCAAAGAACAGCTACAGATAAAAGAATAAACAAGTAAAAAAATAAAGCCGGCAGAGTGATTGGAACAGAGTAAAGCAGTACTGAATGTAATGAAATTGGATGAATAGTGAATTCATAATAGTTTATTTATTTGTTTATCTATTTCTCAAAGGCACAGTGATGTGATATAAGCCACTTTTACTCTGGGATTCACTAAAACCACTGCAAAGAAGACAATGTCTTAATCCAGCTTTGCATGTTTCACCAAAGTGCCACCCTTGTGTTTTTTTTTTTTTCAATGGAATGCAGCTGTTCTGCAATCAGAGGCATGATGTGGAATACGGCATTTCCCTGTTACACAGATGCCATCTCACTTGTGATGATCAGTGTTGTTGACTTAACATGGACACACACATTTAGTCTTTCTGTGTTTTGTAAAAAACAGTACAAGCTAACAAAAGAGCAATTGTGTGTGTGTGTGTGTGTGTGTGTGTGTGTGTGCGTGCGCGCGCGCGTCTGTGCGTGTGCATGTGTTGTGCGTATGGTGCAGTTATTTTTTTGTAGAATTCTACATCAGTCTTTCATTCGAATTTAGTCAAAATTGAGTAATGTATGTATCTATCCCAAAAAAAACTCAAATCTTTTTTTCCCTGCCTTTCAAGTGCTCTTTTGTGACAAATGAAGTTGTCATGATGTTGCACTGGTAGCTTTTTAGACTAAGTCAGTGGAAAAACTAAACATTTTGAGAGTTTGCATGTCTGGGTGTTGAACTCACTCTGCTATGTTCCTTTTCCTCTCCGGTATCAAACAGGTATGGCATCAGCCCCGAAAATATTATCCTCTATGGTCAGAGCATCGGCACAGTTCCCACCGTTGATCTGGCTTCACGATATGAGTGTGCTGCTGTAGTTCTTCATTCCCCTTTAACATCTGGCATGAGAGTCGCCTTTCCTGACACAAAGAAAACCTACTGCTTCGACGCATTCCCAAAGTAAGTGTCTTATCGTTCTTTCCCATCTCTTTGTTCTCTTATCATCCATTTATTATGAATCACACATACGTTATGAAACAGTTCTTACACTGTTCATGAATCTAAAAATTACTACATTGCTCTATATTTTGAGAGGCAGCATATTTATTACATCGCATTAATCTAGGTTCAGTAATTGTATTTAAAGGTGGCTCCAAAAACCTGGAAGAGGAATAGAGGAATAAAATGTGCACACTCTGCATTGGTACCTTTGTGTCTTAAAAAAAAAGAAGCGCTTTTAGCAGTAGCTCACCTTTTTTCCACCCTCAATAGGGAATTTCATTCCCTGATACGGACAAAACCATGTCTAACACCCATCATCATCAATATTATCAAAACTATTTCACAAAGTCAGATTGTGTCCAATCAGAAAATGAATTGGATCAGATGTATTAATTAAATCCAGTTTCTACCAGGTGAACTTTATAAAATATCTGTGAGATATCTTGCAACATTAACAAGACTTTGGATCAAGCCATACTTGATCTGTCTCTTAAAGTGGCAGTGCCAGAGAATGTAAAGGGGGAACCAAAAGAGGTCATGAGTCTTAAAATGTACGGTTTATAGGGCCATTAGTTGGTATTTGACACCCAAACAGTGAAGGGTATGGCATGTTATTGTAAACATTATAAAACTCACCAATATACCATGGAAGCTTTGCTTAGTGACCAAAAGAATGGGATGTTCACATCACTGCTTAGTGGAAAGTCTCTTTGCGCCACACGTTTGTAATACTGTGGTGATTCACTGTCGCCTCTTAATTGTTTTGCCAGGCTGCTACATATTCAGTTTGCTTATTAGAAATGATAAATATTTTGATTAAATATCAGATAAGTTCTGAGTAAAGCTTTCAGCCTTAGCAGTCAAGTTTAGAATGGAGCAGCCCTCTCAATGGACTTCAACATACTGTCATATTTTTGCTAGAACTAAAAGGCAGTGTTACATTCAGTTTCTTCAAGGCCAAATAAGAAGTGTAAGTTTAAAGAGACAGCTCATTCCATTACACTGATTAAAAATAGTTTGCCCCCTCCCTTTTGAGGCTATTCAAGCACAGGTAATAGTTTGGAAACATTATTGGGTTAAAAGGCACCCGCGCTTCAGAATTCTTTAGCAACAAGTAACAATATAAGATGGACAATTTTCACTTGAAGGGTGTGCGGTGGCACGATGCTTAGAGAGTTCGCCCTGGCTAGAAGTTCCCCTGTCCAATTTCAATAGTGAGCCTTTCTGTTTAAGGTTTGCATATTCTCCCCATGGTTGTGTCCATTTCCTTCCAGATTCCAAAATTCATGCAGAAGATTAATTGTTTAAAAGTTAAACACAGTCGAGCATAAATTGCCCAGATGTGTGAATGGTTGTCTATGTGCTCCAGCACTTTGCGACTGCAGGATAAAGGGTATAGATAATGAATGAATGAATTTTCGCTTTAGATAAAAGGATAGAATATTCATTATTCATTACGTACTTCTTTATTAAAGTATTATCAGGCATTTTTAAGAGCATTGTCCTATGAGTATATCTGATAGTACTGCTACTTTAGGTATGATCAAGTTTCCTACTCATATTGTTCTGATTTGCCAGAGTAATACTCCCAAGCTTAAATACAATGAATATACATCATACTTTCAAAAAGATTATTTATGACTCAAACGTATGTAACCTCAAGGCTTTTAGTATGTATGAAACTACATTTTACTTCCTTTAATTACAGCACCCCAGTCCCACAACTGCTTAATTTATTACAAACATTCACAAGTGCATGGAGTGCTGCAGTCTTTTCTCAGCAAGAATTAAAAAAAAAAAAGTTTCATATCTGATATCCATTTGTTCTTAAATCTCCCTTTTAGCATTGAGAAAGTGTCTAAAATCACATCTCCAGTGCTCATCATCCACGGAACAGAGGATGAGGTGATTGACTTCTCACATGGCCTCGCTCTGTTCGAGCGCTGTCCCAAAGCTGTGGAGCCTCTCTGGGTGGAGGGAGCTGGACACAATGACATCGAACTATACAGCCAGTACCTGGAGCGCCTCCGCCGATTCATTGGACAGGAGCTTGCAGTACAGCACACCTGACCGTCAAGCTTCAATTACTCTGCAACTTTCATCCTCCCAAAATGAAATCAACATCAAAGATAGCACTACTACCCTATGAGTGTACTACAGATTTCCATACTTTGTACTTGGTGGTGAGTGTTTTTTGAGGCACCTTACGTCTCTTATAGACACACAGGGAAATGTGTTCATTATCATGTGATGTGCATGAGAATAAAAGACCGCATAGACAGTACTGCTGTCATTCATTATATGGCAGCAATTTATGTGCAATAAAGGGTGTCAATGGGAAAAGGACCTCTGTTTCAGAGAGGGATGAACACGAGCAAAGACTTGTTCCAGTTTTTCATCCCAATAGAGAGCTTAAATTGCTGCTGTTCACCCAAGCTAAATTGATAAGAGGCTCCTGCATTTTTTTATGTTTTGGGGAATACTTTGGTTGTTCATCACCAAAAGAAATATAACCAGGATTGTACCAGGTTGTGTACATGGAGTCATTAGTTTAAATAGGACATTCTGTCCAACTAATGCATTTAATAATGATGCTGCTCCTACAAACCAACTGAATGGTTTCTTTTTTTTTTTTTTTCGTGGTATAGGAGGCATGTGGGACTCCATTATTTTGTTTGTCCAATTAGTTTTTCCCGTCTGTATTTAAAGTAGTGTGAGTAAAACTAATTGAAAATTATATATACATAGACAATAATAGACATTCTTATTTTGTCTTATTTGAATTGTACTAAACAATTTGCTCAGGTAACCCTGTGACGGTTCAGGGTCGATGTCCTAATTTGTTTGACTTTTTGCTTTTCATTCTTTCAATGAAAACTCCTTTTGTCTTTCATTTCTAACAAACAATGATTGCCCTTTACACTGGTATGGACCAAACCTTTTCTGAGGTTTGTCACTGCCTACCTTTATTCTCGTGTGAATTGAATTGCTTCATCCATCCATCCATCTTCTGCCACTTATCCTGCACTCAGGGTCGCAGGGGATGCTGGAGCCTATCCCAGCTGTCATCGGGCGAGAGGCGGGGTTCACCCTGGACTGGCTGCCGTTCAATCGCAGAGCCTCATATATAGACAAACAATCATTCACTCACTCATTTGGGGTAATTTTCCCAATTTTTTCCAATTGACCTGCATGTTTTAATGGACTGTAGGAAGAAACTGGGAAACCCAAAGGAAACCCACGCAGAAGGGTCAAACCAGGGTCCTTTGTGTCATGAGGCAGAAGCGCAAAGCACTGTGCCACCTTGAATTGAGTTTCAATACCAACCAAAATCTTCCTTTCTCACCATCTGGAGCCCAGTGCTGTGAAGGGATCAGCTATCAATCCTCATCCCCAAAATACCTCCATCTCTGTTGTTCAATGGAATGAGAGCCTGTTAGCCTAGTTGGCTTTGCTTTAGTCTTGTTCACCTTGTTGATATGTCAAACCAGAAGGTCACAGCTGTCCAGGACGTTGTTTCCCTCAGTGTCTGGAACAGAGCAGCACTAAAATTAAATACTTTTGTTTCCCCATTTCAAGCCTTTGAATTTTTTTTTTGTTCTCCCATCTTTTTAGTATGGCATCTATGTCATTAATCAGTAGTCCCCTGTTGAAAGGCTCGGTCTTGATCTATCGGTGTTCTAACTGATCAAATCATTATCACTGTAACCACGAAAACGCTGTTTTTTGTCACTTTTTTACGTTGATACTAGACCTTGGGGAAAAACCGTTTGGAATGTAACTTTCTGTATTAGAGTTACATATCTTAAACTGGTGTTAAGAGTTAGTCAGGTGTCACTTTTTCTGTCTCCTTCTGTTTTACCATCTCAAACAAAATTGTTAATATGCACTTGTAGGCAAAAGTAGTCTTAATCATTTTAGATATAAGAGCAATCACTGAAGCACGGGATTTCTTTCACTCTTGGCGTTGGCAGTTTTACAGCAACTGGCATGGTTTGGATTTTAAAACATTCTCTTCCTCTTTTCCTTTCGGCTGTTCCCTTCAGGGCTTGCCACAGGGAATCAACCTTCTCCATCTAACCCTATTCCCTGTACCCTCCTCTCTCACACCAACTAACTTCATATCCTCTCACTACGTCCATAGATCTTCTCTTTGGTTCAAAGTACCTACTCTCAGTCCCAGATTCTTGCCTTTCCCCTTCTCTCTCTGCTTCCGAACACGCCTTCCCCCTCTCCTCCTTTGACCCGCAGTAGCCCAATTTGAACTGGTACCCTGTAGGTTATCAGCACCATTGCCCATTGTTGTTAAGCCAGGCCTCAACCAATCAGGAATGAGATTCTTCAGTTTGACTTACTTATTTGGTTTTGGCACAATTTTAACGCCAGATGCCCTTCCTGACGCAACCCCCTGGATTTATCCGGGCTTAGGACCAGCCCAGGGAGACACTGGCCAGTGCCACCCTGAGGATGCATTGATTTTAAAACATTCTCAAATGTTTTCTTTCCCATCTAATATATAATTTGCGCTGATTGCTTGGGGTTGCACCGAATATACCAGGTGTCCCTTTCTGTTGTGTCCACTCTTTTCCCTTGTGGTCAGAGAAGAGGACATGACACAGGTTTGCTGACTGCCTTCTCATCACTCTGGGACTTTTGTTTATTCTTCCAGCCTTGTGGCACAATTTAAGCATGCTCTTCAATACCCACATGTTGTGCAGTGCAGGAATTTAATGAAGAAATTCATCTACAGCAAAAAAGGCCAAGAAGTGGATATTACTATTCTATTGTTTGCGCTGTTGTTACTCAGTTTAGTTTTAGTGTGAGTGTGAAGATTTTTTTTTTTGAAGAGCATCAGCATTTTCAAAGCTTTCCTGTGACTTTATGAACCAAAGGTTTATAATTGATTTGTGTGGATTCCCTTGGGTCTGACGTTGACTTTGGAACCTTGAGAACCAAAGGCTAAAAATGTTCTGATGCAAGTTGTGTTATCTTTTTCCACTCAGTAACTGCAAATCACATGCATTTCTGTAGTAGCTAAGTCCTTAATCTCATCTAAATAGCATTTAAAAAAAAAAAGTGTGTGTGTGTGTGTGTGTGTGTGAGAGAGATTTGTAGGCACACAGCCAGCAAATAGGTGTGCTGTATTCATACACCCATATAAGATATACTAACTATAGGTGCTTCAAGGAAAATATCTAAAGTTTAAGATTGAATCCCCAGTATGTATCATTTGGGACAACAAACTTTTTTTACATTGTTATACATTGTCTTCGATGATATAGACTGCAGTAATGTCTGATCTAATAATGAAAATGAAAAGAATAAAACTCAATCACCACTGCATCCTTTATGTGTCTCTTTCCTCTATCCAGGTGTCCTTTTACTGACGAAATTTCCCAAATCTGTGAGTGTATAGTCCATATTAAAGGAATTGATGTCCTGCATTCAATCACCAGTTTCCCACCCACTGCAGTTCTGACACTGGATTTAATCTCTGGCAAGGCTGAATGAGACAACCAAGGATGTTCCCCTGTGAATAATTGGCTGATAATGACATAAATTTCTTTGTTCTCTATAGACCTGTGTGTGGCATTGGCTTGCTATTGTCTGTGCCAAGGTTCAAACTTAAGTGTTATCATTAAATGTTTATAAAGCCTCATACCCGTCCTCGCTTTCCCCTCATGTCTGCCACTATTTTATGTTGTGTGGAAACAGGGACAGATGGATCGTTAGTCGCGTCTCCCTTCCCTGTAAACACACACACATACACTTGTGCCAACTCTTATTCAGAGGACTGTATAAACAATCTGGTTCGCCACTTAAATGCTCCAACGGATTAAAAATGGCTGTGGCAGCACATAAGGCAAAGTTAGTGCAGCCTGACCTGCTGCATCAAGTACAACCATTTCTCTGCGTGCACACGTGAGCACGCACGTACGCACATACAGGAGGCTTCTTACACAGCCCTGAGCACCAAATCCCTTTTATGCTGACATGTATCAAAGGACAGTGAATGTGCTTGATCTCAACAGCCAAAGACTTAAAACACCAGAGAGGAGAGTGTGAATGTGAAGGGAATACACTTGTGAGGTGAATATTTTACTGCGTCTCGTGCTTAGACCTCCAATCCCTGACAAATGTGGGAGTGTATGTAAAATGTAGAATATGATCGTTGTTCATTCGGTCAAAAGTCATATGCATTCTTAGAACTCAGGTTATTTCTTTCAAGTGCAAGCATGGCCTTGTTAGAAGAAAAAAGTAGGAGACAGAGGTCGTGCTGAGGGGGAAAAAATAGATACCAGGGAAAGAAATAAAGTGCTTCTTATACACTGGGCGGATATTGTCTCATGAGCAACTGGAAGCCTTGAATTACCGTGACTCTGACAACAGATAACAAATATGAGTCCGACATCTGATCGGAGTAAATGGGATAATTCAGCAAATTTAATGTCATCAAAGTTTAAAAAAAAGTCGGTCAAAGTCAGCTTTATTGTCAATTTCTCCGCATGTACTGGACATGCAGAGGAATCGAGATGACGTTTCTCACAATCCCATGGTAAATTTAAAGTGCACACAGATTAAGACTGATATTTGAGTAGCAGCAGAATCCTTTTTTCTTTTTTCCTCGCACAATTTTTGCATAGTCATGGTTGGGGTCAGTGTCAGAATTCTAAAAAAAAAGTACACATTTATTGATGTTCTAATCAGTATATGTACTTTTTTTTCGAATAATTCATTACAAGGAGTTATTTAATTTACAATGACAGACTATAGATGCAGAGTGTCAGCAGTGCTTGGGGGCAGTGTCCATCAAAATCCCAGAAAGAATGTGGGTAGCATACACACAAACACACACACACACACAGTCAAAGTTTAATATTTAGCATTTTTTATGATCTATGATGATTGTTATTTTATGTAACTGTTCCACTTTCCTTTGCTTATTTCTAGATAATGCTTTGCCAACTTTGGACCCATCGGCTTTTCTTGGAGTGAAATAAGAACATATTTGCTTGTAGCTAAAGATTAGATATCTTATGTGATCTTGTCTTGTCACCTCCCTAGAAAGTCTGTCAGAGAAACCGATATCCTGTAGTTTTATTAGGTAAATTATTTCATTTTCCTGCACTATCACATCAGGTGACTATGGAAGATTTATTA
The DNA here is from genome assembly GCF_037954325.1 of Fistularia commersonii. Classification (NCBI taxonomy): domain Eukaryota; kingdom Metazoa; phylum Chordata; class Actinopteri; order Syngnathiformes; family Fistulariidae; genus Fistularia; species Fistularia commersonii. The sequence goes on along the minus strand of NC_141299.1, from coordinate 8,870,295 downwards.
TTATTATTATTATTATTATCATTATTATTATTATTATTATTACGATTACTATTATTATTATTATTATTATTATTTATCTATCACACTTATCTGGAAGGATTGTGGACTGGAAAAGAATAATTTCATTTTACAGGGCAAAATGTTTCCAGACTGTGCATGACAATAAACACTTTGAATCTTGAATCTTGTTCATGCGCTAGATGCTGAAATGTGATCCTGGAAGCCTTGAACCCCACAATTTGTCAATCTGCAGTTATGTTGTTATGGCTTCTGCTATAGGACCAGTGTTGGGTTTTTCATTTTCTATAATCATCATCAACAGTCAAGTCGTACATCACTAACTTCAAGAGGCTATGAGCCGCCAGAGACCCAAAACTGGCAGGCTGTTAATCCGAGTCTGATGGGCTGGAATGACAAAGTAGGGGGTCGTATCAAAGACTTGGCTGGGAGTAAAACTCATAACCGGAATAAATGATAGCAGATGTGCTGTACATCCACCAAGTCTATCAATAACTGAAGATGGCAGCTTTCATAGAACATTTAGCCTTTGCCTCCCATTTCTCTGAAGCATCCTAATGGAGTTGACTCGAGCTGTCGCACAAAAAGTAATTTGGGTGTATAAAAACTAACTTTCCCCAATATTCTTCAGCCCATTCATTTGTAGGAGACATGCAATATGACTTTGTGGTATGCTGAGTTTCAAATGTTTTCTAATTAATCATTTTTCATATGAAACATTATATTCATACTGTGTGTTCTGTACAATATCCAGAGGAAGAGGATGTTTTGTTTTTCCGCATTTACCTTGTGAAATCTCAGTTTAATCAGTAATAATGATGATTTCAGCACATTTTCAAATTTATTCCTAGTATTTATTGAAGAACATTTCAAATCAAGAACATTCTCCTCACCAGTTCATGTAAGCAATGCCATTTACAGTATTTCATCAGCCCTTCAAACTAATGGCAATTCACAGAGTGACATGTTATTTTTTGTGACAAATTAAATGGTCATTTAGATAAGTATAAACCAGTCACCAAGCTGCAAAGCATCTGGTGAACTCCCGCAGGTCTGAATCATTTTACATCAGAACACATTTTGTTTGCAACAGTACAGCATAATTACAGAAATCAAAGGTATGCAAGTAGTGTTCATTAAATTTACTTGTAGATATTTACATTTATTTGCAAATGATGGCTTTGTCTCTTCACCATGCAGCTGGGAGAATTAGCAAGTTAGGTGGCAAACCACATGTCAGATTAAGTATATTTAAATGAAAGGTGTTTCTAATTAAAGTAAACTAACCATATTTAACATTTAATGTTTAACAATTTAGAAATCAATTCAATGTCATTTGGATTAATATGGATTACTACTAATATGGAAACTAGTATGCACTTGACTTGTACTCTGTGATGTGTTGCAGGCCTCGCCAGATCTGTCCAGGGTCAGCAGTGCAGTAGACGCCATTAAGTTCTCTCTGTACTGCCTCTTGGCTGTTCTGATGGCTTTTCTCAGCCTGTACTTCATAGTATTGTACTCCTTCTTTTTGCCAGACATAAATGGAAGAGAGAAGAAACACAGCATTTGGGGGTTTTGAACACATCCCAGTCTATCAGATGTGTGCAGGATGCTCTCCAATTCTAGGGTGCAGACAAGAGGTAGTACAAAATGTATAAGTGTCTTTAATATCCATCCATCCACCCATCTATTGTCTGCTGCTTATCCTACTTACTTATCCTACTTTGCCATTTTGCCGCCCTTTCTAAAAAAATGCCAAAATGCCATCCACCTGGCTCAAGCAGGTTGGACAATGACCAGGATGAATAGGATCAGGAATGAGTCTATCAGAGGAACAGCACATGTTAGATGTTTTGGAGAGAAGGTCAGAGAAGCCAGACTGAGATGGTTGGGTCATGTACAGAGGAGGGAGAGGGAATATATTGGTAGACGGATGCTGGAATAGGAGCTGCCAGGCAGGAGGTCTAGAGGAAGACCAAAGAAAAGATTTACGGACATAGTGAGAGAGAAAGATACAGAGAATAGGGTTGGATGGAGAAGGTTGAGTCGCTGTGACGACCCCTGAAGGGAAAAGCTGAAAGGAAAAGAAGAAGAAGATGAAATGTTAAATATTCTTTTTAACATTTTCCAGACCAAAATATAAGGGTTAAATTCCTCTTGAGTTATGAGAATCAATTGGAATCAGAATCATCAGTCACATTACTTTCCCTTCTGACTATTGATTTGACGTTAACCACTGTGCTGCCCTCTATTCAATATAACTTGAATAAATAGTTAAAATTTTAAAATAATCATCTTTGGATTACTGGTGCCCACTTGGTATAGTGGGCGATTCTCTAATTAGAAGATTGTTGGTTTGATTCCTGACTTTTCCTCTCTGCATATGGGAGTGTACATGGGTAAGACACTGAACCCCAAGCTGCCCCCAATGACCTGGTTGGCGCTTTGAGTGGCGGCTCTGCCACCATTGGTGGGTGAGTGTATATAAACACATTAGTTAAGATAATTTACTTACATGTTACTACAGTTTGGATTTCTCCCTGAATCAAAGAATCACAAGTATTTGAATTCTGAGATGAAAAAACATGTCTCTCTTGAGACTTTGGAATCATGTGAATGACTGAAATGTTTGACCTCTGTATTACTGTATTAAAGAACTAAAAGTTAAAAAACTTCTAAGAAAGGATGTTCATGACCGCTTGCATCCAAGTCAGCAGAAATGTTTTATGCTCAGCAAAATAATCTGGGTTCTGTCCAGAAATGCTTCTGGTCCTTTTGCTAACAAAGTTAGTTTGACCCCGGTCAAGTATATTTTCCATCACAGTCCAAGAGTAAAGCACGTCTACCCAATCCAGCATAACAGATCAGAAAATGCGCTTTAAAAGTCAACACTAACTGAAAGTGCGTTTGACATTAGAAGTGATATTTTACGATGAGATTTTTTCCAGAGATCAGAAAAAATCTAAAAAACCACAGGACAGCAGTATAATAATGATAATAATTTATTCATTCAGGTAGAAGAAGAGTCTTTGGCAGTGAAGAACACAGGAACTGGGGCTGATGTAAGAACATACTGTATGAAATGCTGCAAATGATCAAACAAACCCCGCCAAGTGGAGGAAATCATGTTCATGGTGAAGTGCATTAAAGGTGAACTTACAAAACTATACTTCAGCCCAACCACTGGGGTGTCTGCTGAAGTGAGGAAGAGAAGGAAAAGTGTTTATCTGCTAATGTGTTTAATGTGATGTGTGTGAGAAGTGAAAAATGATTTTAGTGACGTGGCAGTGAATTTCTGAGGTCACTGACCCAGACTGGGTTACACAGCTGGGAGTTACATTAGAAGAGGCATTAATTGATGTTTTTCCTCGGTAGTTTTACACCAACATTACAGTAAAATTTGGCACTGGCTTTTTTTTCCCAACAAAGGCTGAATTCACTGACAAACAATTTTTTAAAAAAAATCTTGTAATCTGGCGATGCGTTACAAAAAAACGTATAAAAAGCAACAAGGACAAACAAAATAGTATTGAGTTTAGTGAAGAAGGAGTAAACCATGGTTCACTCATTCTCCTGTATTCACATCCCATTGGCAGCTTCTACCAACTGACAAGTGCAACTCTAGTTCAGTTAAGATGAAGGGCAAAGAGGTACAAGTGGACATCAGCTCGAGACACGTGTTTGGTGCTTTCCGCTCAAAACCCAGCTCCCTCTTTTCTTCTGTTGCTTTATGTTAATCTTTTTTTCCTTTTCTAAACAAGGTTTGAGGATGTGATCTTCTTGGAATACAGAGCAGCACAAATTGTATCTCTAACCCCTAAAGATAGGGCAGTTAAGGCCTATTCTTTTTTTAATCAAGTCAAGAACTTGTAAAAAAAAAAAAACAAGCGGCGGAGCCCGTCAGAATGCACGGGGATCTGCATTCGTCACTCAGCTCCCTTTAAGGGAGGGGTTGAACTTGCACACAAACAAATGCGCACCGTGCATGAGCCGGACGTGGTAGGTAAACATGGCTGATGCGGGGGGGGCACAGCTCCTGTCAATCTGTTAATATCATTCAGAAAACTGCCAAAGGTCCATTCATTCATCAGTAAAGGCAACAGGACTGGACTCTCAGTCCAACATTCCCACTTAGTCCATTATCCATCTCTACTTTTGCATTTATCAGTCCTGGAAACACCACAGAAGTAAATATACCGCTACATCACAAATCAAAATGGGTTCATTTTGATATCAGAATACTGTCGGAGGTCAGGAGTTCAGCAACTCCCCTTGACATGTGCAAAAACCTGATGTGGTAAACTGGGAGGCCACTTGGGGTCGCTTTTTCATTCTGTTACGGACGCCAATAGTCAAAAATGAAGTTCCCCGCACTCACTTGCGTTCAACATTGGGACTGAGTAAAGGGGTCGAGAATAACAGGTGGGGGTGCCCGGTTCATGAAGATACCCCACTTGTAGGAGAAGAATGAAAGCGAGATCTGCTCTTTCCATCTTAAATCCATTCAGAGTCTTCACCTATGATCCATTAGTAAATGTCAAGTTTATGCCCTATACTGCCCCTTGTTAGTGGTGGGGGGTTGAGGGGTGGCAGCTGGCTCCCAGCAAATCCGGGTCACAGAGTAACCTTGCTGAGTCTGAGCGAGAGGCTCGAGCGATGCTGGGCACGCGGAAGAGTCGAGCTACACCGGCTGCGCAGCTGAACTGGTCGACCCGCTGATCCTCGCACCCGCAGGAGGAAATCAAAGTTTGCTGAGGTGTTCATGGCGTAAAAGACATTGGCATTGTCTGGAATGATCAGCTCTGGGAAAAACAAGGACAAGAAAGGGACAACCATGAGTACAGTTTCACCTTCATCGAAAGACAAATTATCTCCTTGTGGGATTTTGAGTTTTTACCTATCACACCAGTTTGCACTACCCCTAAATCTGACTATGACATGGAGATACAGTAAAAAGAAAAAAGTGTGCTACCTCTCTCCTCAGAGATGACCTGCACCAGCTCGTATCTGTCCTCTGGCTCCACCTCCAGGTTGTGCTTTGCCATGGCTCGGAGAATCACAGCTGGAGTCTTGTCTTGATTGGTTAACTATTCAGATAACAGTAACGTGTTTCAATCTTCCAGTTACTCACTAATTCTGAAAATGTTGGACAGTGGACCAAAGTATACTTAGTCACCAGAATGCTCTTGTACAGATTCCCGTTTCCGTGCTCCAGGCTGACTCTGATGATGCAGGAATCCTGGGCCTGGGTGTTGTAAGCTGGGGTTTGGTTGGAAGAGGAAGGAGACATGGGCGTGAGAGACACAGAGCGTCTGTGGGTGCAGGGAGGGCCGGGGATGGAGGGGGACATCGGTATCATGGAAACACTGGCTGTCGATGAACTGGTGTCCATTGAGTGAAGCGAAGTACATGAAGAGGACTCTGATAGCTGTGGAAGACAGAAGTAACACACAGATATATGAATTTTGATGAAACAATCTTCTCAGACACACTGAAAAAATGTTATTTTTTATCCCCAGCCATTTTTGTGGTATTAAATATTTTTCCGAAGCTTAAAGGAGAAAAATGGGAAGTAAACATTAAAGATGTAACAAGAGCATGGTAACAGAGATACATGTTGTTCTGCATTTTGTTGATGACATTATTGTCATAACAATGTTAATTTTCTTTGTTAAAAATTGGTGTTTATAAAATTCAGGCACAAATTATATTATTCTCAAGGAAACATTTCCATTCAAAATGTTATTGAGCAACAGGGATTACAAATGGTTATTATTATTTGAGCTTTATTCTTATTAGCTGAACTCGCCTGTGCTATAATGAGCCATTCCGGTAAACCAGAATTAAGGTTAGCAAACAGTGTTGTTGATGTGATAAGCAATGCAGCTATTTAGCAAACACGTCACAGACCAAATTTGAATTTAAGTGCAGTGGGAAAGATGCCACATGAGCATGTTGTGTTTTTCTCCGTAATAAGAAAGCTTGTGATTTTGTGAGTGAAGAAAACCAAAACTATTCCCTTTGGATTTTAAGGAAAGCTTAAGGGATGCATAAACTTTAACAAGGAAAGGTGTTAGTTGTCTGCAGCCATCTGTGCAAACACTCCCTGCTTTTCAATAAAGAGCCACAAATCTAAAATTGCACTCTATCCCATGTTTGTCTGAGCCAACTTTTCAATCGTTACAAGACAACAGAAAATTTTGCATTAAGTTTTGAAATGCATCCTATTAATGCAAGGCTGTTATCATTAATCCCTGTAACAAAAGGGGAAGAAATAATTAAACTTAAGCAAATTTCTCCGAAGCAGAGCATTAGGTCTAATCTGCATTTTCTTCAGCTCAATGTGTACCCACCTTGTTTTGCTGGATGTCTGAGGTGTGAGTCGAGGCGAGGCCTTCGCTGTCTGATGGGCTGCTGGAGTCACTGGAGGACACGCTGACCGAGTCCATGCTCTCCCCTGAGCTGCCAGTGGGAGGCGAGCGCGGTGTCTCTCTGACCGGAGAACAGGCGGCATTATTGTCTGTTCCCAGGAAGAGCCTTAAGAAGCGGAGGAAGGCAGTTGTAAGTTTTAAAGACCGCATAGCTCACAGCAATTTATTCCTTGAATATGAGAATGTGACATTTTTAGGCCCGGGAATACAATTTTAGACTTAATGGGCCATTCAGATATTTCAAGCTGAGCCCCCCTGTCTTTTGATTCTTTGAAAAAGTGTGTATGATTTTCTATACTTACAGGCTTAGCCTCTTCACCATGCTTTTTCGAGGTTTGGGAGAAGTCGGACTGCTGTCGCTGAGGCCCTCAATTTCACATGACAAAGCGTAGCTAAAACACAGAGGCGCAACATGAATCTTAAGGCTTCTCGAGTATTATGACAAAAACAAAAGGCGGACAGTTGACGAAGCCTAAAGCTAGTGAAGTACAGTGGATTTGCGGGGTGTAAAGAGATGACATAAGAACAGCGGGGGGATCACAGAGTTGACGGGAGAAAGAGAGAAAGAAGGTTATATTGTGTGTGCGAACAATGGATCTAACAGACCATGACATCACGCGCCATTGTTCGTGTTATCTAATGGATTGAGAAAGAGGGAATTGTGAGTGGAGCGTCAGTACCTTTCCTCTTCACTGAGCTGAGACTGGCTTGAAAACCAGCGGAGGAAAGACGGGTCTGGAGTCAGACAGTAGCTGTTACAGGCTGACTGGAGCAGTTTGATTTGTGCAATCACCTCAAACTCCTACACAAACACAAATATCATCACTGCTCTTATAAACAATTGTTGAATGATAATTTTCATGGCATTATGGTGGCAAAAAGAGGCGGCTTCGAGGTAGACTTACCCTGCGTCGCTTCTCAAAATTGATCAGACCACCCTGCGGACAACACAAAGAGCGCGCTGTCAGACCCTGAACATCACATACCAGTGGTCGCTTAGATAAACAGCATTAGGTGAACCACTCCAAAAACAGACTGACAAAGTTCCTCACATGCTCATGGTAACTTACACCCTAGTTTCTGGCAAGGTAGACCCTCAGATCTAACATCAAGACATGCGCTATCCAATATCACAACATTGCACACACACGCACACACAAACACACACATATGTTCTAGAGGTGTGAAAGATTTTTTTTACCTCTACTAGGTCGGGAAGTGCTGTATCCAGCATGGTCAGATCAGTCAGAAAGGTCCCCAAGTACGGAATAGTTCCTTGCATTGCTCCCTGCGGGGGGGAAAACACAGTCACGCCATTACTTTTGAGTCCAGGTTTTTCAGGTTGGCAAAGGAGGTTGGTTAAACACACCAAAGGCTAAATATACTGTACATCAATCACACATTGAAGAAACAAAGCTGCTGTGTAGTTCCATTACACTGGAGAGTCTCCTCACAGTACATTGCTTGGCAGGAATGTGTTGGTTAAAAATATAAACCTCAGATTTTACTCCCTTTGAAGAACATATGTTTGATGCTTGGAGTTGGGGTTAGCCCGTCTTCATCTTACCATTTCTTTCTGCAGCTGCAGTCTTTTGTGGGTGCGTTTCTGGTGCTCCTTAGCACAACTCTCTAAGCTGGCAAACTTTGAAGTACCTTCCTGTAATGTGAAAAGAAAAAAAAAAAGCTTTGGTCACTGAAATTTGAACCAGTGACTAAAGGAATGTTTCCAGGAAATCTGGCATCTCAATTCTCTCTACTTTTTACCTGCTTTGGAGCAGAGCGAAAGTAATCACAACAGCTTGGTTTCCATGCAGACCTTCCAGTCAATACCATTGAGAATGACAAACTGACTGTTTACATACTGAATATAATAATAATGATTAATAGTTTATCCTTTATTAATCCCCATGGGGAAATTGGTTCTCTGCAATTAACCCATCATGGATGAACCATGAGCAGTAGGCTGCTGTCCACCAGCGTCAGGGGAGCAGTTAGGGGTTCAGTGTCTTGCTCAAAAACACTTCGGCACACTATGAGGAGCCAGGAATTGAACCAGGAATGTTCAGTTCCTGAGCCACACCGCCCCCATATCTACACCCTGGGATATTAAATCTGAAAAGCTTTACATGATTTTAAAATTAAATGAGAAGAAAACCATACCACCTCATACTAATTTTGATTCAAACCGACCCACAAAGACTGACGGTTCATCATCATCACCTAAAGTGACAAACTACAGAGAAGTATTTATATCCAGGAACTCTTCCTAGAATTAATCATGCCAGGGCGTACATTTGATCTGCCTACCAATATTCCCCATTTAATTTGTTAGTAAGATAAGTTGCATTTCCTGTATCCAGTCCTTCAGGGGTCGTCACAGCGACTCAACCTTCTCCATCTAACCCTATTCTCTGTATCCTCCTTTCTCACACCAACTACCTTCATATCCTCTTTTTCTACATCCATAAATCTTCTCTTTGGTCTTCCTCTAGACCTCCTGCCTGGCAGCTCCAATTCCAGCATCCGTCTACCAATATATTCACTATCCCTCCTCTGTACATGACCAAACCATCTCAGTCTGGATTCTCTGACCTTCTCTCCAAAACATCTAACATGTGTTGTTCCTCTGATAGACTCATTCCTGATCCTATCCATCCTCGTACCAAAGAAAACCTCAGCATCCTTATATCTGCGATCTCTGCCTCCTGTCTTTCCGTCGCTGTTTCTAGAACATACAGCATCACTAGTCTCACCACTGTTGTACACCTTTCCTTTCATTCTGGCTGATAGCCTTCTATCGCATAATTAACCCACCTAAAAGTGCCAATGGGGTTTGCATGGTCATTATTCCATTACATTAATCCAAAGCAAAAAAAGCATGAAGTTCAAAACCCACCCTCATAAGCAGCTCTCTGCTGGTCAGGTAGTTGTTGTGGTCTGAGAAAATGTCCGATAGTTCCTCAAATGTCTGCATGCTGTCTCTGTCAAGGAAAGATTCATCCTCAGAATCAAAAATGCTTTTAATTTACAGCAAAAACCTGCAAGACTGCTGTGAAAAACAGTAGACTGACTGATGGTGGCCCCACAGAGATCATCTGAACGGGACATAAAGGGGAGGCTTACTTGTGCACGCAGTTCCAGGCTCTTTTCAGTCTGTACAGAGGGTTTGACTGCAGCGCCGACACAATTGCTCGAAGAGATGAAAAATTTTTGCGAATACGACACTCCTGTTGAGACACAAGTCACTCAAGCTTAGGTGAAATTTGACCAATGTTGCATGGCTTTGAACTATTTGCACACGCTGAGGCCAACCTGAGCAATGTCTATCCAGCGTTGGATGAGCCGTGCTCTGACGTGAGGTCTGATTTGTCTGTGTTTGAGTACAGTGCTGACCACGCAGGCGGCCACGGCGTTGAACTGTGTGATGGTGGCACGGATGGTGGGGGCGCTGTGCTTATTGGGCTTTTTGTCCCTCTGAGACCAGATGGAACCCAGGCAGTGGTGGGGTACAACTTTTTTAAACAGCAGCTAGAAAGGAAAAACAGGAAAATGTTGTGGAGAGACATCACAGGGATGTAATCTGCTTCCCTTCTGCACAACACACACGCACCCACGCACACGCACGCACACACACACACACACACACACACACACACACACACACAAACACACACACACACACACACACACACACTTACTGCATCCATGTAGGTCAGTTGCTCAGCCACCAAGTCAACGTCAAATGATAGAAAGTCCTCCTGAACCTCGACCTCAACATCTTCCTCTTCCCCCAAGCAGAAAGACCCATTGCCGTGGAAAGCAGCTGAAAACATAGATTTGATTTGTCACAAATAAAAGTTTGCACTTCCGATTAAATAAAAACTATGAAGGAAAAAAACCCGTGGCTGTTATAATTTTATGAAGTTACCATCAGTTTCATCCATGCCTGCTTGACTCTGCAGCAGCTCCAGAAGACCCTCGGCCCGTCGGAGGGCCTCTGAGCCAGGCAGCGCTTTGCGAAGGTAGTCCATCAGCCGGTGAAGACAGGGGTAGTCAGGAGGCTCCTGGAAGTCCTCGGGGCACTGGTCCAGCCATGCACGCAGGATAGAAGCCAGGGCACTATTGAGAGGGCAGAAAGAAGATAAGACGTCATTTTTAAAGCTGAAAACTCCCACGTAATATCAACTTTCAGCTATACATTTGGATCTGTCATATTAATCGGATCTCACTTTCTGATGGCGCCATTAGTCTCTGAGCCTTGACACCTGTTGCTGTTTTGTTCATTTTCTTCCACACTTCCGTACCTGCGGTATTGAAAAAGAAGAGGTATAGAGGTGTTTTTATTAGCACATATTAAAGTTTTCTTTTCTTTGCTTGTTTGTAAGAAATGAGCAAGAAATTGAAAATGAGCTAGAAACAAAGAGAAGAAAATGCAAATATTTTAAACAGTCACAAGACATTTTGAGAAAAACCAAAGGGAAAATATTTACCATCGGAAAAATTGCATATTAATAGGGTTCAGCGAGTGATATTGTCCTACATTTGTTTTGTTAAAACCCTGGCTGAAGGTGGTAACAAACACATTAAAATTAAAGTGGCATTAAAAACGTGACCTCCTTCTTGGGTAAAGAGAATATTGATTGCTGACGGAGTGTGAACATCTCTCTATCTGTGTGTTTTCTCCACTGCTGATTGGCAACATCTCCGTTGAGTGACCAGCTCCTCCACCTCTCACACTCTCTCGAGAAGAAGTAGCAGTAGACCGATAAATACAATATACCTGTCGAGCAGCAGCTGAAGAACAGTCTGGGTGCTCGCAAAAGCTCTGTAGGTGGACAGGAAGATGGAGGTGTAGGTGAGGTCGTTGTCACCAAATGCCGTCAGTAATGTCTCCACCAGACGCTCCAGCGTTCCAGCGCGGATACTTCGAATCTTGCAGGTCTCCAGCTGGCTGACCGTGTGGCCGGGAGGCAGGCGGTCCCCCTCTGCCTAATCATACACAAACATTCTTTCAAACTCCCCAGACTGAACAGAGACACACTCAGCTGCAGTGGTTCGACCATGGCTTTAACGGTTTCAGATGAATCCGATCACGGATGTTTAATTTTTCATTCTCGGCAAAAGACGAACGCGGGTCAGTACCAGAGTTTGGATTTTTCGGCAATGGAGAAATAAAGTAGGTGAGCTAATTCAATAGAATCCAAACACATATGGGGGAAAAGAAGAGGAAGGATACGCCTGACCTACATTTAATTCTGATTTATCCAGATGTGTCCGACTATTGTATCAACGGGTCGAGCTCAGACTGAGCAGCTACAGAGCAGGAGGGAAGAATGGAAGAAAAGGTGGCACAGACCATAGAGGGAGAGAGCTTGGTCAAGTTAACACGCTACGGCAGGAAACCCTCCAATCTGCTTTTAATCACAGAAGGCCCCTCCTCCACCATCCTTCTAGACAGAGGAAGGAGCAGCAGGGCCAAATCATTTCACCGCCATTCCACCCTGATATCAGCTCAATACATAAGAAAATACACTACTGTGACAATGTGAGGGGACCCGGGGTTACAGACACAGACTCCAGCCATGGTCAAAGCCTTTACAACAAAACCTGCAATTAATTGTTCTGACTTTGTGTGGTAAATATCCTGATCTCTAAAAAAAAGTTTTGCTTTCTATTCTTCTCAACCCAATAGCAATAGAACTTTATCAAATACATATATTGTTTGGATTTGCTCTAAAGATAAACATCCATTGAGCCACCACTGCAGTCTTGAAGCCATTTCTGCTGTTATCTATCTCTTCTTTAAAGTGCTAATTGCCACCTCTGTGTTAAACACAAAGACAGGCAATGGAAAACCCACCCTTTTTCTGATACAGTTGTCTTTAATTCAGACAATGCTGCAAGTCCTTGCATTCCGGCAGTTATTTCTGGGAATCTCGGTATTACTGCGTAGTCAGCGAAATACAATAAACTACTCCAGAACATCTTGTCATACTATATAAAGAGGACAGCATAGGAAACAGAGATTTTTTTGTTTGGCCTCGTCAAAAATGCACAACTCAAGGAAAAGCTTTTAATACTCTTTTTTTGTCATGGCAGCATTTCATTAAAAAAAAAAAAAAGAAAAAAAACTGCTGTGAAGGGGAACAAGCGGTTTTGCTGCCAGCTGGGAAAGTCAGGAAATCACATGCTTTGGCTAAACAGTCCAAGTCTGTATGAAACTGTTGATTTTCAGCAGGCAGCTAAAGGTGTCTAAACCCGGAGATTTATAGCACAAATGTTAAAACAACAGCATGCACTGCGGAGAGACGCCCCACAATGGAAAGAGACGGTCTGCTTCAAGCAATAGAGTTATTAGGTCTTCGCTTTCCGAGTTTTGCAGTAATTCTGCAATCAACTCGCTGATAAACCTACACACAAGAATTTTCATGCAGGAGATTTTTTTTTCCCCTCGCTTGGAACAAACACCGGCACTTTTGCAAAGCAACGGATCGAGCGAGTGGAAAAGCCATCAGGTTTTCTGATTCCCGAGCCAGTTTCAGGGACATTGAGTTAAAGCAATATACTAAAACAGCCCTGCCGTAAATCCTCCCTTCGCAATCTTCCTCTCCGCAGAAGAGAAAGTCCTACTCACCCCCAGCCATCTTGCTCCCTTGTTTGCTGCCTGCTGAATCTGAACCCTCTTCAGTGTCACATTGTATACGGCTCCTTCCTCGACTTCCTCCCCCCAGTCCTGCACTGAGCTCTGCAAAGACAGATCCACAGAGAAAATGGTTAAAATTTTTTAGAAGATGACAGAATCACTTCCTGTACAGAACTGTTGTGTTGGAGACGAGGGTGTGTCGACGACACACTTGAAAATCTGCGCGTCAAGTTGCACTCGACTCGACCGTTCTGATATAATCCATGACCTGGATCAGGAATTTCAATGTTTTCAACATCTTAACACCAAAAGTAAGGTGTCGTATAACACATTCAAACATGCTTTTTATTTCAATCTAATCGCTTCTTTTAATATTTTGTATGATTTCTGACACATTTTGTTTATGTTCACACACACATACCATGTTATTTAGATAGTTTAACAGAGACCTTTTCAACCTCAGCAGGGGGAAGATTTAGGAAATAAAAAGAGAATGTAGAAGAATGAAACAAAACATCAATAATGATGAAGAAAACTCCCAAAACTGCCATCTGCCAGACCTCTCCTCCCATCTTCTCACCCCATCTTTACTCCTCTTTTATCCCCTATCAATCTCTTTTCTGGAGCTGAAGTCATAGCTGGACAAGCTTCAGGGAGCAGCAGGAGATAATAGCCTGAATATACAAGTCTCTCAAACAATCCTCCGCGCAACATGGCAAGCTGCTTACATCACTCGCTCTTTCTACGTCAGTTAAGGTTTTCAGCTTCCTCGCGCCTAATTATATCAACCAAGATAGCTGAATTTAGAATTGGTGCTTTCAGGGCAGCACATTTATATCAATCTAGAAACTGAAATGGATCCGTGCTCCTCATCCTGCAACCCATCTGCACCGTCTCCATCTCAGACTGCAAGTTACTGATAAGCGGTGGGGTCTATAAACAAAATGAGGCGGGAGAGTGAGAAAAAGCAAAATGTAAATATCCCGTTTGCAGGGCTCGGACTCTGCCAAGAGGTTTATACATGGAGACAAGGACAAAAACAGAAGGAAGGAGACAGGAAAGGGACTGGCGAGGTATCAACACCACCACTGCATGTCTCTATCATAAAACCCAGCAGAAAAATCCCAACTCGGGTTGATGGACCCACGCCACTTTCAGAAGGCCCCCAGTGAAGCCTGGACCTGAGGCAAGATTGTGTTTTGGTTTGAATGCAAAGATGCGGTGCACTCAACTGATAAACAAAAAGGAATCAGAACAACAAAAGGAAGGAGGGGGAGTATGGGGTTGAACCAGGTCCGGGCAAAGGAAACCATTACATCTGCGTTGTATCTTTTCTAGTGGGAATTTTTCTCCCTGCTGTCGTCCCGCCACGCAGCTCCATTCTGCATCTTGTCTTTGTGGTCAACAACACAGTTCAGTCCCTCTCTCTTTAGTTACTGGGGCAAAAAAGAAAGATCAGTGCATGAGTCATGTAGTCGGCACACTCCCCAAAACAAAAGCAGGAGGTCCGTGCGCTGGCTGGCCCTGGCTGCTGAGTTCACAGTCTGCACTCGACGCCTGCTTTCTGTCAGCCACAAGGGCTGGAGATGTTTTTTCAGAGCGGGGTTTTAAAAGCTCCGCTTGCTTTGTGCACCAAGTTTGAGGCTTATTCTGAGGCAAAGCTCCACTAGCTTGAGTGAAAATGGAAACCAAAACAGTCTGGCGCAGTGTTTCTCTCCACCAAAAGAGAATCTTACTGGAGGTATCAGTCAGTAAGCTTAAGTTGGCAGAGAGCACTGTGTGTGTACATATACATCCATATATATGTACATATATATATATATAAAATATACATAATATTGTATGATTATACATCAAATGAATCTGGGTATGGTGTAAACAGAACATGAGTTTTTTAGTCCTAAAAACTCTCCCACAGCCTCCTCCCAGACGGAGCACAATGGGTTGGTAGATTGAAACCCATCTTTACTGAAACAGCACCAATCCGCCTATCAGGCCGTCATTTGGAGGAGAAACAATACTCAAGATAACAACAAAAACAACAACAACAACAACGGCGTTTGTTGTTAATCTTGGCGCTGCTCAGTTTGCAGCTGCGCTCTCCCGACCCGGGCGCAGCTGGGCCCCGGTGCGGGGACACCGATTGCCTCCCGGGAGGGCCTCGCCGATTCTCCTCCTCCCCTTGTTTCATCGGAAATCCCAAACAAGAAGTCGCGTTTTATCTCATTTGCATTATCATTGTGAGGAAGATGAAGAAAAAAAAAAACATATTTGAACTCGTTTGACTTTTCTGTCTTTTTAAATTCTCTCTTTTCCAAACCAAGCGCGG
This sequence comes from Fistularia commersonii, assembly GCF_037954325.1. Classification (NCBI taxonomy): domain Eukaryota; kingdom Metazoa; phylum Chordata; class Actinopteri; order Syngnathiformes; family Fistulariidae; genus Fistularia; species Fistularia commersonii. Next base: position 8,854,871 of record NC_141299.1, on the reverse strand, counting down.
ACCCAGCAGCCATGTGGGCTGCAGTTTGTCTCAAGTTTAGTTGTAAACAGAGAGAGACGCAGGAGAAAAACATCCAAACTCGATGTTCGGTTGCCCCCCATCCCCCCTTCTATCCCAAAGCCTTCAACCCCCCCAATACACACGCATACCCCCCCCCCCCCGCAACTACCCGCACGCACACACGCTCTCGCTCAAGGCTGACTTCCAAAAAACCCGCAAACTCAAAGTCGAAGAGCGATGGATGCCGATGACGGCGTTTTTGTTTTGTTTGTTTGTTTGTTATTGTTTTTTTTTTTTTTTTTACCATTTTAGTCCTCCAGGCGAATTTCATTGTGAGCGTTTCTTTCATGGTCCGGGGGCAGCATCGGGGCTCAGAAGTTAATCCACCAAGGAAAGGAGAGGATGAGACCCCTCAGAGGGAGGAAAAAAAAAGGATCTTCTTTGCAATGTGGCTGATGTTCTGCTTCCCCAAACTCCGAGTCCTCCTGTTCCTCAGTCTGTCAGAAAGCTCAGTCCTCTTCTAGTGAATGAGCAAACTCCTCCTATCCGCTCTCACAACAGCCGCGCACAGACTCCACCTCTGCGCGGAGGGGAAGCTGTGACGTGCGCGTTCGGACGCATGGGCGAGATGTGTGTTTTTTTCCTTTTGTTTATTTACGCAGCAATACACGCACACACACGAAATAAAAAAAAAGTGCTTTAACTTACAGTTAACGTATCTTGATTTTTCTATGTTAACGCAGTAGCATACAGACATATACATTCTTATACCACACACAAGAAGGAAAACCTGAGCTAAAACCTACACTCAACTTATTTTGATTTTTTTTTGTTTACGCAGCAATACTTACACACGAAATAAAAAAAAATGAACTTAAACTCACACTGAACTTGTTACGATTTTTTTTTGTTAAAAACTTGAGCTTAAACTTAAACTCAACTCAAGTAAATTGGTCTTTCACTATTCTTAGTTATTATTGTCCGTAAGCTTTTAAGTTTTATTAGGAGAGAAAATGGAGTTATCCCCTGTACTCGCTCTATTTGCTATGTCTTTCATTCATTCCAAATGTTTTATGTATCTGGATTGATCCTTCCTGTCTATTGTCAAATTAAATTCCCTAGAAATTGTTGCTTTAATAACAGTAAAAAGCTTCATTTTTTTTCTCAGGCATATGTGACACATTTGGTGTCATGGAATTCCAGAGAGTTGGAAATTTTCAATGCAATGGGGGGGGGAAGGAAAGGATCTTCCAGCTCGCTGAAGCAGCTGCAGTCTCGTGTCCCTGCGTGGGACAATACAAGGAAGGCGATGGATGCCGTCACTGGTACTGTGCAATGTCAATGGCAGCAAAAGAGAATAGCCAGTAGTGTTCCAGTCTGAAAGTGCCTGCACATTTAGTCCAAAAGCCGACTTGTTGTGAATAAAGGGAAAGATAGGAATCAACGTCAACTATTTGTAAAACATTGTGTTGTAAATGTGTGATTCCAGTGAGCGGGTCGCTGTTCAAAAATTCACAAGAGGATTTGGACGAAAATGACAAACAGTTGATCTATAGTCATTAAGTATGGAGACACAAGGACTTTCATGGCGTGTATTGTCACCAGGCACTGTGGCAAAGAATCTACATGACCCCTTTTTGTGATCGCGTTGTCAATAACCTAAACAGTCCTGTGAATCCTTAAAACCCCTAGCGTCACACTGAGTGTTATTACTGTCACACGCCCCATACTTGAGCGGGACGCAAAAACACACATTCACCCACTCGCACATGACTTTTGCATCATTGGTCCCGCTCGGCTCAGCCAGGGGGGAACCCTGGTGTCAGTCGGTGTTTTTCTGTCTACTGACTGCTCAGGCTGGATATCTGGCCGAGCTCCAGTTCCCAGGCCGATCTACCCTGGTGTCCACTCCGGAGACACCGGAGTTCTGGGAAGCCCAGGGGGGCAGTGGGAAGGTTGTGACCCCAAACGACCCCCGGCTCTGCCCTGGGGGACTGGAGTGTTGGTCTCACAGTGGGAGTGATGTCATCTCGCGATGCAAACAAGACATCTGACGAATGATTATGAGCGGATAAGAAGGTACATCTTTCATCTTGAAAAAATATCAAATGTTTTGATTTTTCTCAGGGTCTGGGTCAGTTTGTGGTTAGGTAATCGTTTTCATAGTTATTAAAGAATATTGTACATGTCAGTCATAGGAGGTCAAGTTTAAGGTAATTTGGACATGATTTAATTCGAGGCCTCTGTGTGCCAGTTCAGATCCAACTGAAATGACATATTGACCCATTGTGTCCTGGTTGGTTGTTAATCAAAGATTTGTGGACTGTTTTTCAGTCACATGATGTGGAATCTCAGCATGGTGTTTTTCTCAGTTTAGTGAACAATCAATAAATTGCCCCACTTTACATAAATAAGCACACAATACATATTGACAGTGTCTTGCTGATCTGAAAACGTGTTCTTACATTGTGTATGAATAATAGCTACACATCTGCAAGCGCCTGGTCTGATGCTGTCTTATTCACTAATGTTTCCCTTTAAAAGTTGTTTTATGTACTTATTTATTTGGGGGGTTCCTGCACTGCAGGGGCATTTAAGTTACTCTAGAGAACGGATAAACATTTTCATGACCTGGCATTTATATCATGCAATGACAAGAATGATGAATGCTACCATACAATATTGTCACATGGACAATGTTTCATAAATGATTATACATATTGGATAATATCACCAGGGCAAAATCCGTAATCCATATTTTGATCTCATAAGTGCTCTAATTTAATGTGAGTTTAACCATTACAATAACTTTGCTCTCCTTTGTTAAGATATATAAATGTGCAAGCTTTTCAAGTCTTACATAGCAATTTGTGAAATGAAATACAATGGACATTCCAAAGTAAAGTGGAGTAAATGTCTTCTACTACGAAAAAAAAATACAGTTTTAGATTTAATCCAATTTAGAGCCAAATTAGATTTAATGTCAATCTTTACATTGCTGCAAATTGCTTGATTGCCAAAACATGATAAAATGTGATGATGCTCAACGTCATCCTCACATTCTTTAACCGAAAGGCCGTCAAGCTACTCCTTCAATTATGGACCTACTTCTTATAAGTTGAATTTTCTCCCAAGAACTTTAATTACATAATAACACGTAGCAATGGAAACATCTTTTTTTGCAATGGGTTTCATTATTGAATTTCCTAAGTCTATTCTTGTGTCTGTTCCACAAAGTCAGGACAGAGAGCTGCAGCACAGACAGAAAGGGGACAAAAACAGGAGGAGCGTTGCTCACACTGTTATTGCACCACTGCGGGGAAAAACGTACATTCCAGGAAATCTCCCACTTCCTGCCTCCAGCCTCCTGACTCCAGTGAGGCTGTTGTCCTCATACCTGACTGGCTGGCAGGCCGCTTGAGCCCGGTAATAAACCCTCGCCAATATGGAGAGGAAGAGAGGGGAGATGTAATAAACAGGAGATTCTTTATTCAAGTAGATACAAGCGGGGAGACAGAGCTCAAGAGACACAAGTTGGGAATAATTGGATCTCAAGCAGCATGTGTAATGTCTTAGTGATTGCATCCGAGATAAGAAGGTCATACACCGGAGAAAGTATAGGACTCTGAGATTAACATGAAGTGCATTATCTCGATTCTGTCAGCGAAAGAGGGAGAGGGGAATAGTTCACAGTGGAGTCAATAAGTGAGAAGAACTACAGGAACAGGGACAAAAGCCTGATGCAACGGAATTATCTTCTACTGGCTTTCAGAGGAAAATGATTTCATATTTCAGATCCGGAAAGAGTCACCCCGGTTTCCTTTCAAGCACAAAACAAGTAAAAGAGACTAGAGCAGATTCCTAATTTCTTCCAGCAGGAGTAGAATACTCGCCCAAATATTCTCCGGTGGAAAAAGTCCCTCGATAAAATGAGAAAACTTTCATGCAGTGTATCAAGACTGAGTGTGTCAGAGGCACTGTGTGGCCAGTTCCTCTTTTGTTCTCCCTCGGTTTTCCAGTTTGCGCACGCAAGGTACTGAGGACACATTTACTGTACGTTTCTATGAATGCGGTTGCTTGGTTTGCATTTTTAAAACCAACTGTCCAGTAGAGGGCAGAGCTCACAAACCACATTGTTTACCCAGAGTCAGCAGATGCTTCAGCAAAACCAGGTTGGTTTTATGATGCAGGATTTGGGTAATCTGCTGTAACCCATTAAAACAAAACAGCTCCCCTTTCCAAGTCAGATAACATGGTAAGGCACTCCATAAACATATGTTTAATTGATAGTTAAAAGCAAACAGATGAGTGCGTGGGGATTCTGCAGTGACAAGGGAAGGACAGTTCACCTCTCAGCCACTTCTTCCTTCAACTTCCGTCTCTGTTTCTGTCTCCTTTTTATTCAACTGAACCCTTTGCTTTACAAGCACATAAAAACTTCGCCCCCTTACACCCCTCATCTCTTTTGTCATGTCTCCACCGCACTTAGATCTGCACCCCGCCCCACCTCCCTGCCACCCCCCCCGCTTTCCCTCTCCCCTTCTATCTCTTTTTCTCCAGAAGGCTGACATCATTGGAGTTTCCAGTAAAGGACAGCGCGAGGACAGAACCCAGTCCTCCTCCTCCTCCTTCTTCTTCACAACTCCAGGCTTAATATCACAACTGACAACCCAAAAAACACCCACTTTTGGGAAAGTGTAATGACCGGCAAATATGACATATTATCTTAAAGTGTTTAGGGTTATAATGTGAACTTCAGACACCTCCATATAGGGTCAGTTGCAACTAAAAAAATATATAATCCTGCGACTCAGATAAAGATGGAGTGTAATGTACTTTCAGGTGACTCCCGCATTCAAGGGAGTTATGATAAATTACACCCAGTATGTACACACACACTCATACACACGCACACACCCACACACATACATAGCCCCCCCTTCCAGGGCCCCAAGCCCCTTGATCTAAGTCCTGCTAAGCCTTGAATGAATCAGTCTGGACTGGTCTGGTTGTCTGTCCGACCTCCTGCTAATGAGAGCTGAACCATCTGTTGCCTAAGAGATACACACTGCCCTGAGTTGTCACATATGCAACAAAAACACACAGTATCAGCAAAGCAGGTAACACCCCGGTGAAAACTGCTTCCACAGCAAATCCCAGCAATACCCTGGAAAACTACACAGTGGAATGCAAAGTCACACCTACGTAAGCTGTCACACTACTTTACTTTTTACTTCACGACATGAAATGGGAGGCACTGGCATTATAGGAAACAAATGTGACGACACATTCGGAACAAAGGCAAAAATAAGTTGTCTCTTTTCCCCGTTTAAAACAGCTGTTGCAGAATACAAGCCAAAACATGGTGTTTACAATTATAGAACTAAATGTTACACTCAGAAAGTGCAAAAAGGGGAATCGGTCATAAAAGCACTATGTAAATATAGAACAGTTTTGTCAGTTAATATGTATGGATAACCACCCACAACAGCAGGACCCAGTCTTACACATCAATGCTGTACACACACAAAAAACAAGAAAAAAAATACACACTGCTTTCTTTGTGCGTCACCAAGACCAATACACAAACGAGTACACACACAGACACACACACACTATACTACACATATCACAATGTCAGCTTGATCCTAGTCATGCGCTATGGCTAATACTGCACGCTCTCCCTGAGCGGGAAAAAGAGTAGTTTAACGTGTGTCCATTTGTTGTGCACACGCATACACACACATGTGTGTGTGCATGAACACGTGCATGCACACACACACACACATTCTCCCAAAATACTGAAGTGAAGTGGCAAAGCCATAAAATTCAAAGTCAAAGGCTTGCTGCTGAACACATTGCCTCTTATCACCTACCAGCACATAACCCACACATGGTCACACACACACACACACAGTCACACACAGTGGCCACAACATTGTACACACTGATCTCCATATGGTTTGATATGTTTCTGCCCCAGTTAAGCAGGCTGCCCCTGCTACAGCGCCGGGATAGACACTGGGTCACAGGGACAATACCCGCAATATTGACTTATCACACCAGTCCTATTATTGTGACCCGATTTGGCCCAAAACACAATATAAACCTCAACAGAGCTGGAGGCGACTTGACAACTTGACACGCCTGTGGTTGTTCAAGCAAGTAAACACAATTTGAAGCGGTCAATTGAATACAAGCATGGCGGAGACCTGGATTTTTGGGAAAAAATTAGAAGCCTGGTCATTCATACATGTTGAAAGGTGAGAAATAACAACAGACACGATGTAAGTAGGTGTTCCTGTTATCTGTGCTCACCAGACCAATCAAAGCATACCCCCTTTTCACCTCCAGTGAGCTGTACTTCACCAACCGTTGCCGAATAATCAAATGCACTGACAGCTTTTTTTTTCCTGAATATTCTGGATATAGCCACAAAATTAAGCAATGAACTGGTTCTAATCCCAAAGTAGGTTTCCCTTTTTGTTATACTTTGACTTACCAAGGGCTCATTTTCACTGCTATTATTTGGTTTATTTGGTGAATAAAAAAGGAGCGTTTATTGACAGTCATCAGAATTTGAGTTAGCGGAGGCAAATTTCATCTGTAGTAGTCAAGAGTCAACACAAATACAGCATCCAAAATATCAAACACACCGGCTACTGCACATTCAGTCACCCATCCTGTTGTATAGGTATTCAGCAAAACACCTACAGCTGTTCAGCCAGCTTACATTTATTATACACTTGCGCAGAGCAGCATGAAGTGTCATTTTTAATTTTAATAATAGACATGAATAAGATATATGCTTTGGATTATACCAATTGAAATTATTAATTGACAGCAAATTCCGTCATTTTAAAGATTCAATCTTAAACATGCCTTTTAGGTCCCATAGTTATTTTGCAAGTCAGAAAGATATAAGCAAAGAAACAGGATATATGTTACAGAACCAGGCCTGGCCAGATGAATGAACCCATTAAACTGCTGATATCGTGTTGTCAAGTCATCAAAACACATGATGAGCAGGAATCTGGAGTCAGAAGCACCAAGACGTCACAAAGCGTCAGCCTAAAATGTGCACTTCTCTGTTCAATGAAGAAGAAAAAGGAAGGAAGAGTGCAAACTCAGCTTTTTTTATTTTTTCAATGGAAAACATGCCATCATCAGAATTGTTGTCCCCTTCTTCCTATATGACTGTCTTTTCTGTGAGGAGTCACTTCTGCTATTTTCACTTCATAACCTCTTGCGGTTTCTGAACTTTTTTTTGCCAATGCAGTGAAAAGTCACGAAAATGACAATCACTGACAGAGAAAAAAAAGCACAGGAACACGGAAATTATAAAATGGGAAAGTAAAGTGCACCGAGGTGACCCGCAGAGATTTCTGTGGCTCTCACTTCTCTGCATCTGGGTTCAAACCCGGTTAGTTCCTTTGTCATTTGGTCTCTTAAACTTTTGAAATGCTGTTGAAAAAAAAAACCCTGTAATTTCAGGATCTTCATCTAAAGTTGTCTCATTTTGCAAGGAACTTAAAGCACAATCCTGTTGAAGGTTTACCGTTCTCATTGGACTTCTGATAGCGAGTGACACCTCATCATTGCAACCAGCCTCATCTCTGACCTCAACTGATAGCTATTGATAAACCGCTGATTAAAGATGGGCTTTCAACCCGATCACAGACTGTGTGACAGGCTTGGTGTCAGCTATGTAGGTAAGAAGTGAAAGGCAGAGAAAAACACCTGAGCTTGTAAAGAAGTGAGAAGTTCAGTTGCGTAACTGCAAATGGACATCATAACTAAAAGGAAAAAAAGTTGTGCTTATTCATCACCCACATAGACGAGTGTTTGGCAAAGGCAAGACTGTTTCTACAAGGTCAACCTTCCTATTCAGGCATAAATACCCCAGTAATGCCCAGAGTTAGTTAAAACAGAAAAAGCTTCTTAGATGAATCAAGAAATCAAATCAAGAAAAGTACCTTTGCCAAAACAAGATTAATAAGAGAATGACCCTGCCTGTAGGACTGAGAATCTGAGATTGATGGAATTCTACGGTCTGTAGATAAAAGCTTTTGAGCATAAGTCATCAGTATGAGTTAGAATTAAAGTGTCATTTACCCTGAGGAAAGTTTGGGGGATTGTGTTTATATATAAAATATTGATAGTGTGTTGTTTCTGTACTAACATTTGCTAAAAAAAATTAGTAAGCCAATCAGTTTGTTTCTCAAGAGGCAAAAGTAAATCACTGCCCTCAGTGTCAGCGAAGAGAAGAATGTTTTATTTATTCAGCTATGTAATTAAACTTGTTTTGTGAAGCATCCAAGGTCTTCGTCACAGATTCTACCATCTGAAATCTCTCTCTTGATACAGCAAAGAACAAGCAGAGGACTGTTGTGACTGATAACTCAACAGGTGCAGGAGTAAAACAACTTGTAAAGCCAAAAGAGGTATTGACAACAACAGCAGCATTTCGCACACCTGTGTGAGTTTCAATGCGGCTTTTTTATTTCTTACCAAAAAGTGTAAAATGCAGGCTGGTGCCAAAGGCTGATGCCTCTTTGGGAAGACAGAAAAGACCATGAATCATTGGCCACTTGTTAAGAGTGTGAAATTGATTACTCAAGAGAGAAGTTCACAAAAAACACCTTTAGTCTTCAGATTATGCCTTTCAAGCCTTTGCTTACTATTATATTTATTATGTAGTCAATTTTTCTAAAAAGTATAAGAGACATTTAACCACTCCGACTAACTGACTCGACACCGTGGGGGCACGAGGACGGCGTTCCTGCATTCATTTGAGTGAGACTGAACCTCCAGCCTCCCGGTCCCCTGGAACAATAGACGGAAACTGTCCGTGAGCTGGGAGGATACATCGAGCCAGGATGTTCGATAGGCATCATGGAGAATGATCTTCAAACATTCCGGAAAAATACACTCGTGCTTGTGACAACCATCTGAATAAAGTCCATCACTCGATAAAAAAAACACTTAGGTGGACAAAGAGTCTTGTTAGTATCTGACACAGAACATTAGCCAGAAGAGAGCAGCTGAAGATTCACTGCATTCCCAGGGGCTCTGCAGCCAGTCGCTTTACAAGACTTCAACTACATCGCTACTCACAAAATGGTTTGCTGAGAAAATGAGTTACGCTCCACTTTGAGCTCTCATCTCACATACACACATGGCACGACATAAGTGACAAAAGAGGTCATCTCTGCTGCCTGTACCGACAATGGTTAATTGTGTATTTTGTTCTGAACTGCATAGAAATTCATTTAGTCAGGGTCAAACAAAGGAAGTGGTTGATGAAAACCTGATTTTAAAAAGGACAGACCAAATAGTTTGCTGTTGAACCAGTGACATGAATGCAGTGCTTTTTGATTTACTTGAAATTCATATTGACCTTTAATTAATTTCCAAGGCAAAACATCCCCCACATCCCTTTTATATTACACCTTTGACACACCTTTGAGTCTCAAAGTAAGCACATGTTCTACACAGCCAAGCTCAAATATTCCACTACGAACATAATAAGAAACTTTTACTGGGTTAGTCGGAAGTGTCACAAGCTGTCAGTCGTCTGCGCCGACTCCCCCCTCCTGCTAAAGTCCAGGCAAGCCGCTGGTTTGCTTTATATCTCTGATACGGTCACTTTTGTCTCTTATGCAAACTCACACGTAATCTTTACATGTTCTTTCCTATCGCCCTCTCAGTTCATACAGACCTCGAACAAACAAACCTTGAAGGATCCACCAGTATATTTGCGGGGTTTTATTAACTTGTTTATTTATTTTATCTTAATATTTATCAAGACGTCTCAGCTTCAGTTCTCATTCAAACTTCAGTGCTGTTCTCAGACTGGTGAAACATTTGACAACAACCATGAAAGACCAGTCAAAATAGAAGGTGGCGGAAGGCCAGTCTTGCCAAGGCCAGATTGTTTAACAAGACTTAAAGTACCTGTGCTAAAAAAAAAAAAAAAAAAAGCACAATTCAGCAAAGAGCGAGGCTCACAGACTAAATTATTATTTTATGTACTGACCCAGTGTCGTGGGCTGCTCTCTGGGGAGCGGGGCTGATACCTCTGCAGGGCAACACCTCCCTCCCCTTCCAGTAGTAGGCTGCAGTCCAGGTCGGGGCACTGGTGGCTGGGCCCTGGGGGCCAAGGCAGAAGGGTGGCCAGAGGGTACTGAGAGATCATGCTGACCGCCTGCACCAGCGTCATGGATGACAGGGGTGGCAGGGCATATTCCAGTCTGGATGGCAGGGTGGAAGGTTTTCTCTGACCAATCTGCTGAAGGTTGGATTTGTGGTCTTCAAGCGGCTGCTCAGTAAAGTTGCTCCTTCTAGATTTCAGCTCAGAGGTGTGACAGAAAGCGATTCTGTCCAGCGTACTGTGTTCCTCTGTAGCCTTGTCTTTCCCTCATTATGTCTATTTTTCCTTTTGATTTGAATTTTTTTTGTTCACCTACCGCTCCGCATGGAAGTTGGTTTGCCAACACCTCTGAACCACATGAGCGATTACAGTCTATTGTCTCTCTCCTTTTCTCCCTTCTTCTCTCCCTCACCCCCTACATCCATCCCATTCAGGAGGGGAGGAGTTAAAGACTTTGGGCCCAGCCCCTCACAAATTGCCCACAAACCAAAGAGCCTGACTGTGAAAGAAGAAAAAGGAAAGACAGGAAAGCTGAGATAGACAAGAGGATGTTATGGCATGGGCTCTAGGAATTAGTAACAAGCGGATATTTTGCATGATGGAGGTCTATTTGTGTCCCATGGAAATCCCTAACTACACTTGATACATTCCTCAGTCTTATTCTCATTGTTTAGAGTCATGCATTCCAAAGATTATTTGTCATTACGTCTTTAGAAAAGTGTTCCGCCCGTAAATCTTTCCTACAGTGTTGCTCGAAAAGAAATAATGCTGTTGTGTGTTTATTCAACACAATTTTGCAGTAAACTGAGCAAGTTCACATCTTTCCATGCGTGAATCACTTCACAATGGTGACTGCTTTCTGTGAACCAGCAGAGTATTGTTACCCTTGAGGTGAGAAAGCATGATCGGCGTAATAAATGTGTAACAATTTAGCCTTTTTTTGGCACACTTGTGTGTGTGTGTGTGTGTGTGTGTGTGTGTGTGTGTGTGTGTGTGTGTGTGTATGTGTGTGTGTGTGTGTGTGTGTGTGTGTGTGTGTGTGTGTGTGTGTGTGTGTGTGTGTGTGTGTTTAAGGTACTGCCTGGTTCCATATAATCCTCTTGACAGCAACAGCAATGTTTTACACATGACTGACTCTTATTCCTGCCCTGAATTTGATCATGTACACACACACACACACACACGGACACACACAAGCAAGATTCAGTTAATATAGTACCAAGTGTGAGGAAAGACACCTCATACAGTTACAAACTACAGGATAAGTTCAGTCCTAGCTTCCTGTTTATTTAGGTAAATGAACAGCATTAGGAAAACATAAATGCCAAAGCTGCCTCCGGTGGAAGAACACACACACACACACACACACACACACACACACACACACACACACGTGACCAAAATCACTAACAGACCAGCGCCACCAGAGAACAAATCTGGACCATGATTGGCCTCCCCAGAGTTGTTTAGAACATGACTGCCACCATGACTCAGACCATTATTCTGACTCAGCGTGACAAAGTTCCTCTGTATCCTTAGATTTAAAAATATAATGAGGCTCCATCTAAAACATGTCTATACTTAGCAAGTGACTCACGGTTGGAAGCGCATACACTAGATAATACACACTGAAAATTAAAATGCCTCTGTAATCAAACCAGATAGATGGAGGACCACTCAAGTATCTCATTTGACATACTCAGTGACTGTGAATGAGGAAAGAGGGAGAGCAGGAGCGGAAGTGGGAACTGAGTAAACATGCTCCCTCATCCTGGCCCACGACAATATGGACTTCCACTGAACTGGCTTTCCTCTCCCCCTTCCCTCATCCATTTACTCCTCCCTGTTGTTCAGTGATGAACTCCTACTCCAGAGCAGCTCTCTTCACCAGGAAGTCTAAGCAGAGCAACTTGCACAAGAATATGAGACACTGACACTCTAGGTGTGCCATATCCAAGTTGAAAAACATCACAATTTTTGATGTTTCTACATAGAGACTCCAAGTTTACCTCTTGATATATAAAGTGCTCTTTTTCTTTTCTTTCCTCTGCCTACATGTGCTAACACAACTCTGATGTGGCCAGCCACAGTTTATACAGCAGGGAATGCGAAGCTCTCCCAACGGTGATAACAAACAGCTGGCTTAGAAAACAAAGAGCAGAAAATATGGACCAAAACAACATCTAGCCAAGTAGCGTACCTAAGTACAGTGTCCTTGTGCTTTAATAAACCATTATATTTTATACGATTTATTAGTTTAGAGATGAGGATTCTCTTTGGGAGTGACGAGGATCGATAGGATCAGGAAAGAGTTTATCAGAGGAACAGCACATGTTAGATGTTTGGAGAGAAGGTCAGAGAAGCCAGTTTGAGATGGTTGGGTCATGTACAGAAGAGGGATAGTGAATATATTGGTAGACGGATGCTGGAATTGGAGCTGCGAGGCAGGAGGTCTAGAGGAAGACAAAAGAGAAGATTTATGGATGTGAGGGAAGTTGGTGTGAGAGTGGAGGATACGGAGAATAGGGTAAGATGGAGAAGGTTGAGACACTGTAGCGACCCCTGAAGGGAAAAGACGAAATGAGAAGAAGATATTATGTATCTGTTGGTCTTTCTACACCATGGCATTTATTTGAAGTTGTACCTAACATTCAATAATTGATTGAATGTGAAATTTTGAATTTGTTCAATTTTCTTTTACTTTTGATCAATTGACCTCATTTGTGTGACCAGTGCAACACAAAGGCACTAACCATATGATATAATAATTTATGCATGCAGTAATACAATGTCAACAGAGATAGCAGTAACTAAAAAACGAAAAGTTCTTGATATTGGCTAAAACTGGATAAAGTGCAAAATTATCAGATAAAGCTGAAAAAAAAAAGAAGTAAAGATTCAGTGTCTGCCTCAGGCCTCGGTTATTGATGACTTGGATCGCACACTAACCATTGTAAGATAAGATAAGATAAGATAAGATAAGAACAACTTTATTAATCCCAAAGGAAATTGTTGTGCCAGAGCTACAGAAAATATAACAGTAATAAATAATAAAAAGAAAAGAAAAAGAAAAAGGCAGAATTAGAAATAAAAATAAACTGTAAACTATAAAGCGTCTCAGTGAAACTATAAAGTGTCTTAGTAAACAAGTGATAAAACTGTAAGTGTCTTAGTAACAAGTGAGGTAAGGAGTGCACAATAGTATGATAGACTCTCTGAAATCTCAATAATCCTCAAACTACACCTTTCAGATGAATGGGACATGAGCAAAGTATTATCACTTAAAACCTCCCAAACAGAAAATACAAACTAACAAATGAGTATCAGTAGAAGTAAGAGTAGCAGCGGTGGCGGTAGTAGTGGTAGTGGTAGTGATAGTAGCAACAGCAGCAGCACAGTCAGCTGTTGTAATGGCAGCAAGACATCAACACCCTGAATACTGTTCATGTGCACACTTTGAGTATATATAAAGCAGCTCTACTAAGAGGTTATTCTTTACTCACTAGTACAAATGACACATGGTGTGTCTTGGAACCCTAACTTTTTAGCAGCCATTTCATCAAATGCATGCAGCTGCTTCATGAGAAAACATAAAACAATTAACTGACTTGATTAGGACTGATTCCTTCAGAACCTGATATGGAACACCACCGGTCACAGTGGCAAGGATTCTTCATGTCAAAATGGCTGCTTTGGAAGAAGGTCTGTTGACTTTGTTCACTCACACATTGTGAGGTGATGAAGCTGCCTGGTCAAGTTACAGTTACATAAATCCACACTGCTCTCTGCTGGTCAAAGCATGAACTATATTTATACCTGCTGCCCCTTTCCTTCTTTCTATTTTTTCCATTTTGTTTTATTTTCTTGTGAAATAATAGCCTTGGAACACATAAACGTGTAGCAAAAACACCCGAGTAAATTCCTCCTTGATGCGTAATTTCCATCGTTATTGTTGCAAGAGTTGTTGTTTTTTCCAGGAGCCTGCACAGACACACACTCATGAAGTCAGCGAGCTTGGGACCTCTGAGAAGCTCTTGTTGACATTGAACAGTCACTCATTATCAGCCAACAGGCACTTTCTGTTCATCAATGAGAGAAGAAGAAAGGAAAAACAAATAAGAAGAGGAGCTGCTATGTGTCCCTTTTTCCACTGAACCCCTCTCTCCTATCTCTCTTGTTCATGTTTTTCTTCCAGATTGTGTGTGCATGTATCTATGACTAGACTGTGTACGTATGTGTGAGACTGTTGAAGATAGGATTACAACAGACCGGGTTCTGCTATGCTCAGCACATCTCTGACTCATTTCACCCAGTTATGCAATGATATCACTGGGTTATATAAATGATCAACCGCTGCCAGTGAGACGTCACACCTTTCACCTGTCTCTTCCTTTGACGGGGAAGAATTTTGCATTACAAGCGTCCATCTGCGTTTCACGTGTCCAAATATCTAATTAGGCTACAAAATATTGTCCCTTGAAATAGCGTGAAAACATTTGCATGTTCTGCGCATTCAATATTAGCTGTCACTGAATCACACATTGCATGTGTTGTGCCTTGTTTTGCAGCAAAGCCCAAGACTTTAATGTCACAAGATGATCAACAGGATGCAAATACAGAAAAACAGTATTTTATAAATGGTAAATAGAGAAATAAAATGGGATTATACCATGAATTGTGGGGGCTTGGAAATATGGTTTCCTCTTTGGCCTCTTGATCAGTCCCACTACAAAAGTGTGATGCTTTGAAAGTCTTAGTTTGGACTCGGGCACATTTGTACTTGAACAGTGCAATAATAGTTTGTTTATTGAAACTGAGACTCATGTGTTATATTTCCTCTCTGCTGAGTTTGTATTGAAATTAATTAAAACTTTCCTCATATATTTGTTGCTGCCAACTAATTTTTGTGTTTCAGCAAATGTTATGGTTTCATAAAAACAGATCATACCCAACTTTTTCAGAAACATTTTATTTTAATCAGAGATATTCTTGGTGTTTTCCAATTCAACTCCTATCAAGCTTTTTGAACCCGTTTAAGGCCACTGCTGTAGGTGACCTGAAACAGACCAAGTACATCGTTCCCATGATCATGGCTTACAAATGCATTTTTAACGGTTGACTGAAATTTCTTTTCATGCTGCCCTCAGGAAAGAACAATTTACTCGGGTGTTAAGTCAGCTTGAATTGAACCAGTGTGTGCTTGTCTACGCTCTACGTTTATGAATGTGCGCTTATATTCAGCATTTAATAATGTAAATAATTGACAATGTAAGTTGCTGCAATGTAAATAAGGCCTGATGATAGTAATGACTTATACAAACTGTTCCAAAATGGATTTATTCTCATTTGTTCCAAAAAACTGCCCTTTCACTTATTGCCAGTAGATGACAGTATATCCTCTGTTGTAAAGAAAATAAAGCTGAAAAAAGGAGAAAACTTCTAAGTATTTCAATTCACAACAGAGGAGTCAAGCCTTATCAAAAGTATGAAAAAATAAATCTGAATGGCAGAAGAGTCATTGTGTTTTCCCTGTAATGAGCGAAGATTATGATCTTCAGGAGGCCTCATCAGTAAGACCCGGGGCCCCGCTGACACAGTCTCAACCCCCTCTCTATTGCATTACTTTTGCATTACAATGCACCACTTGCTCATTCGCACCACTAATTATACTTGTCCTGATCTCACTTTTTTATATGATGAAAATTCTATGTTTGTCCACCAACCACTGACAAACCATATTAAATTCCTTGTCCAATAAAGACTTTCTGATTCTGATTCTGATCTTCCTGCTTATTTCCTTTATGAAGTGTAATCACCTCAAGTCTCTGGCCTCCTCCATTGGTTCCTTTACTCTCAACATCACCTGCAACCTTCATCCGGCTAACCTGTATTAACTTAATCCCCCACCCAACGAGCCCTTGTTTCTTTTTCAGGATTTGGACAAAAACTTTAGAACACCAAGCGAAAAGTTTCCCTCACATTGCGACCAGGTGCTGAGAATCCTTTCCATAATCATCACTCAGACTCTGCATTTATTTGGAGGCTGCAACATCTTTCATGTTCTATCAGTTTGCTGTGATGACACAGGTGGCTTTTGAGGCTGTTTCCAACTCTCTGAGATAGCAAGATGCCCGTGGGAACAATGGCCTTCTATTCAAGCAGTGAAATGATGATAAACATGATAGCCAATTTGTATTAAACCTTACAAAACTAGTGAAATCCTGCTGTACTTCTGTTGTGCAAACTGCCTTGGCGTGAGCTTGTACTGCGGAATAAAAGAAAACACAGAAATAAAGAAACTGTTTTATTGGTTCAGCACAGCATCACATCTGAATAAGACTTTCTCAGGCAGCATGAAGGAGGTGTGTCAAATGTTCCGGGCTCTTCAAATTTTAGCACATATATGTTCTGAAAGCTGATGTCTGATCTAGATGAAATAATGTATCATACAGCTTAAATAGCAGTGTTCTGAAATGCTAACAAGCAGGGCCAGCCTGCCGTGCAAATTAGATATTTGGGCTTAACATCTGTTCCAACCCTGCTGCGCATGTGTTAATGTGTGTGTGTGTGTGTGTGTGTGTGTGTGTGTGTGTGTGAGTGACCCCCGGGTATAAAATGTCTCCCCCAGCTTTGAAATAAATACCCGCTAACATAAACACACATGAGATGCTGACAGTTTCCCACACACTGTAAGTCCTCTTAAGACAGCTTCATGTCACCACTGACATAAATCCATAAAATGACATATTCCGCCACTGTCCCGTAGAAAAAAAATTAAATAGCAATAATCTCTATAAACAATTCGAAACTGATTCCAGACATTGTTTGTTGCCGGTTGTCTTTCAGGTGATGCTTATGGTTTCTTCACATGCCCAGAAATGGCACATGGGGAAGAAAGAATGCCTTTTCTCATATTAAGGATGACCTCTTCTTTCCTCTTGCCCCAGCATCCCTTCGTCATGTAGCAGACTGGATTGACATCTCAACCCTGCTTTTATCCATGAGGGCACCAGTGCGTCTGTCTGTGTGTGTGTGCATGTACAGTGTCTTTGCTTGTATTTCGTGTTTGTTTTTTCAAGTGTGTGTACATGGCATAGAAAATACAAGTCTGTCCCTCTGAGGCTCAGGTCTCCATCAGAGTTCATCCCGTGAGGATCGCGCAGCAGGAGGTGGCGAGTCCCCGGTGACACTGTTTTGTGCCGCTGTGCGGATTTGACCCTGTTGGGCAGTCTTGCGTGCATGTTGCCGGTCCCAGTCTGTGGCCACTGCCTCGTCATCCCAAATGGTGGAAGTCTCGGTGTCACTGATATAGCCTGGTTCTCCAGTGTAGTGGGTGGGATAGATGAGGAGGGGCTCCACAGAAAAGGCCTTTAGGTCCCGGGGCTCAAAGTATGACATATACTCAGCACTAATGAAGGCAGGCAAAGAGATAAAAGATTAAAAAAAAAGAAATAAAGAAGCAGAACAGGAGCAATTAAATGATGATGATATCAGTTAATGATTATTTTCACATTTGATAATGCTAATTATTAATTGGAAGCGAAAGGAACATTTGAAGATCACGACTCAGCAAAGGATTCGCGAACTTGATACGTGGCAGCAACAAATAATCGGTTTTCAAAAGCTTTCAGCTCCTTTCTGTTTTCAGCTTTAGCATCATACCGTCTGGGTTCATCACAGGGGTCAACTTCCTGCCATCCAGTCATCTGTTCACAGCTTGTGAAAACTACATTGACAATGAAACCCACCACTTTTATTAGGCCTCGGAGAAACTGCCTAACCGGCTGTAAATTCACAGGTTGAATCTATAACAGAAACTAACACCCTTTGCATGGCTGTTGAGAAATAACATTGATCAAGTACCCTGTTATTAGGAAACCAGACAAGACATGGTCACTGAAATACTCAGACAATTACATGGTTTCTTCCAGTAAAAACTTGTTTTACACATTGTTAATTTGCTACATTTTCTGTTGCTATTTGCTAATAATATGCTGACAGTGTGTGCATGTATGGTATACACTTGTCCCACTTAAACAGGATAGCAGCTAATTATCCTGGACCTTCCATTTTTTTTTTGGGTCACTTTTGGATGCAATATGGGTAAATGATCATTCTTTTTTGGCTGATTGAAATGATCTATAAATTAACTGAAACAAAAGGGATCTTTAAGTGACCCGTAAAGAACAGAAAGAAATTGTTAAGAACTTACCCTTAATTCTGGTGCAGTGTTTATTACCAGACAAATGTGACATTGAACACTTGTATGTGAATAATAAAGCAAATAAAACATTTGCGACAAAACTGCCTCAAACACTTTCTTCAAATCCATTTTTGTCCTTACATCTTGATTACTTGCCACGCTCCTGAACTAATAGTTGCATAGTTATGATCTGGGTTTGATGCTTTTTGTTTATTTCTTTGTTCTGTTGTTTGGCTGTTTGTTTTCTCGTCTATCAGTTGGTCCAATGACCATCTAAAGGCAAAAAAGTAGTTTCAGATGTACCATGTGCTCTAAATCTGGCCTCAAAATACCTCTGTGGAAAAGGGATGCATATTAATACCATGTCTGAACACACAATGAATGAAACAAACTGTTCCTTCATAGAAAGATGTTTTACTTATTCGGCTCTCTCTTTTCATTTTTCAGAGGAAGCTATAGTTAGGAATTAGCTCCCGGTAGCTTGTAAGAACACTGTAGAGTCTCTAGACCGTTAAAGGATTCCCAAATAAAACATGTACAAAATTTCCATCACAGCAAATATTACGTTGTCGGCTCATATAACGTATTACCCTTTGGACTTATGTTGACTTTGTACTTTGTCTCCATTTTATAAAGAAATTCACCCTCTTATATAGTGAATTTTCATAGCAATATATACCAAGAACACTGGACACACATCTCCCTATATTTATATACTTGCACACAAACACACACACACACACACACACACACACACACACACACACACACACACACACACACACACGAACAGCATCCGTCTTTACCCAACCCCCACGTTCAGGGTACTATCAATGGGAATCCTGTCCCCTTCTCCGACCAGCAGGAAGAGCCTTGCTGGCCCACATTCCTCAAAGAGAGGCAGGGAAGGGGGAGGAGGAGGACTGCGTGACACAGGAAGGGTGTGCAAAAAAAGTAAAGGAGAATGTCAATGAGAGTGAGCGAGAGGATGAATCAAGGAGTATAAAATGTAATTGTACAAATGCAAATAGACACAATTATGAAGAAAGAGCCTGGAAAGGAGAAGGATGGGGTTAAAAGCACAAAACAATCAGGAGACAAGAGAGGTGGTGATGGAGCACAGGGTATAGCAGGAATCCCCCAGAAAGAGGGAACAGAAAATGCGGCAGCCGCTGCACCTCAAGAACAATCCATGCCCTATTTGTTAGGGGGCATGTAAAAGAGGATGGGGGTGGTGCTGCAAAGTAAGAAAGAACAAGGAACATATTTAACCAAAATCGAAAAGAGGGGGAAGAAGAAATATAAGTAGGACTTTAACGGGTTTGAGGTTGCGGTCTGCCACAGGAGCGCAAAATTGAAGACTGTACATTACCTAACCGCTAACAAAGGAGATGTGAATAGGCATAGTTGTCTGTGTATAGGAGATGACTGTGGGCCCCAGTAGTACTGCACTGTTTTTGGCAGCTACGGATTCCTTCTTTGGACCATATTGCTGAGTTTTATTAGCTGCATAGACTTTACTTAGCTATCACTTCTTTGCACATCCTATTTTTATTCTGAATGCGGTTACCTGGCTTATTCTCATGTGCGAGTGCTGTGCACCTGCAATCATCTATTTGCAGTCCTCCAAATATTGGCCCATCTCTTCATCTCCAAGCAGTCTGAAAGGCTATTTGTATGAGTGTGTTTGTGAACATTATGCAATACTTCTCTCTGTACCAGAAGTTTCCTGGATGGTGCATCACTGACAACACTAGAACCATATTTCACACTGAATTGGCACTGCATTAAATCTATATTACTTCAAATAGAAAAATTCAAGACTAACTTTGGATGTTTGTCGAACATGATGGGCAGGAACTCATCGACGGGCATCATCCTTGAGAATGGCTTGGCAGCCAGTAACTTTTGTGCTCCTTGCTGTGACAGTGCATATCCAAGGGTCCAGTAGGAGTAGTCTGCCTCCACCAGGTTGTTGACACCATCCACGGACTGCTCCGGCTGCTGCACCTGCATTCGCTTACGGCCCACATAGCTGAAAGAAGTTAAAATTGATATTGTTACTGTAAGTTGTGGGGCTTAAACACCAAAATGAAGATGAAGATGGCATTCCAGTAGGAAGTGGGGTTCTTACATGAGATCCCAGTCCAGCTGAGCTTTGTCTATGTCATCCATGATGGCCTGCAGCCGCCGTTTAAACCTGGGTTCAAACCTCACATCGTCCTCTAGGATAAGCACTTTATGAAGGCCACGCTCCAACACCTGGTCATAAAACACAAATTTTTGAGATTCTGCCCTCGTTTATCTCAAATACAAACTGCATGGCAAACTTGTGAGAAGAAAAACAAACAAGGGTCAGGCACGGGGACTAACAGAGGAATGAATATATGGAGATCTGAGATGGCTTTTAGTCTCTTGATTTCCTGGCATCCAAAAAAGTGACTACATGAGTAAGTCTGGAAAGTTATAATTGTATTTTGGTTCAGGGGGTTCACAATATAATTGAATGCATACATTTTAAATATATTTATCTGCAGCAAGTGTTGGGGGAGGCGTGGCGCAGGAGGTAGAGCAATTGTCATTGTAAACGAAAAATTCCCGGTTCGACCCAGGCACCTCTTAGTGTGTCGAAGTGTTGTTGACCAAGACACTGACCCCCTAACTGCTGCCCTGGTGCTGGTGGATGGCAGCCTACGGGTCATGGTTCATCCATGATGGGTTAATTGCAGAGAAAGAATTACCCCATGAGGGATTAATAAAGGATAAATTATAAAAAAATATCAATAATGAGCTTTCAAAAAAGAAACGTGCTCTATCACTAATACTGTATCGTGTATATATATATATATATATATATATATATATATATATGTGTGTGTGTGTGTGTGTGTGTGTGTGTGTGTGTACAGTATGATAAAAATTGATTTGATTTTTCTTTTATCAGCATCATACATTATGCTTTATTGTTATCTTAATTTTGTAGTTTTGTAAACGATGTTCTTTGCCAATAAAGCTAATATTTTTATTTAATATTTTAGATTATTATATTTTTTGTTATCATTCTTATTTAGTATAGTTATTTGGAAGGATATTGGACATGGCAGTTTGGGGGGGTCTGGAATGTAAACTTCCCAATCCCAATGCACTTTTGGGTGGCTTAGTTATCTAAATAAGTGAATAAGACATGGGGATTTTTTTGTATTCTGCCTGGAAGTGTTGGGGGTACAATCTCCATCAGCTTGTGCTGTTGTCGGACCCTCGACCCGAGTTGCCCTCACCTGCGTCCATATCGAATGATGACTGAGGAAGCAGCCGATCTCCCCTCTTGTGAGAACACGCCCAGAGTATGGGTCCTTATAACCTGGCATCATTTCTATTCCCAGTCCCTGCAGCTGGGATGTATTTAGAGCCCTGGGATAAAGTCTGCGTATTAATAGCATGATCATGCCTGAGAATATTTTTACTTTATTAAACCAAAAACAAAAAGATAATTTAATCATTTCAGTTTGAGATGAAACCTCTGAGGCTGTGCAAAGATGGGTGTTTGTAACCTACTTGCCATCCACTGCGTCTGTGAGTGTGGCTCGTAAACCCAGTGAGTCTGTTGTTTTTAACATCCTGCTCCTTCTGTCTAGTCGACGCTTCAGATTAATCAGGAAGATCTAAATAGATATTCATTACAATTTTCAGTTTTCTTGCTCTCTCTATCACTGTGTCTTTTTTGGAGAAGATGGAATCAGTGAATCATTAGATGCTGGTAAACTGAGAAATGAAACAACTTGCAGATATAACGGAATGAGAGAAACTGCTAAAAAAACATCTCCAATGCTCTACAACTTACTTCATCAAAACCCATCGTGTCCTGCAGTGGAGGGGGAGAATGCAGGTGCTTCGATGGATCCAGACTGTGGTCAACTATTAAGATGGACACAATTGTGGCTATGGGTTAAGATAGAAACATAGCTTCCTGTACACTGAGATAGAGGAGAAGGAAAAATTACCAAGAATATGGCAGAGGGAATAGTCTCACTTAACAGGAAGCAATCGGAGACAGTCGTAGTGGTCAAGGAGTGACAAAAAAAGTGTTACTTACTCAAAGCCTCAGTGATGGTGTGTGTGAAACTCTCACGTTCATCGTCCACATTTTGCTGGGCCTTGAGAGGGACGGGAAGGAAACCATAGTGCTCTCTGTTACACAGATACATCTGCACACCTGAGAGAGACACATAGCACAGGTTTTGGATCTGTACACACAAAATCTTGCCCCGACAGAAAGAAAAACGTCTGGGGGTTTATTTATGATGGCAAATTCGAGGCTTTGTCGGTCAAAAAATAACATCATAAGATCTGACAACAAACTAACTATCTATCCATTATCCAGCCATATTTCTATCCATTAGGAGGATGAGTTTGGATCTTTCCTGTCACATAAAAAAAAAACAGTCTTTAGTTGTTTATTACCATGAAAAATGTGTTACAGGTGAAGCTGATAGTTTGTAATGGTTATATCTAACAGTGAATCTATAATTTTTAGGTAAAATTTGACCAATGTTGAAGTTCCTTGTTAGTTTTTGAAGTTCTTTGTTAGTTAGTTAGTTTTCATTTATCAGACATTTTATTTTAACATAAGCCTCAATAATCTGCAAAATTACACAAAATTTGATCTATTGTTAATAAATTTGAGTTTTCTTTGTAAAGAAATGAAAAAAAATCCTCAACAATTAAAATGTTAATGACAACTATTTGCTCATGTTTCTACAGGTGTGCTTGCTTTTCTGTACAAAATGATTCAGTGTTTACTTTTTACTATGGTGTCAAGCAAACACCAGGGCATTCATTTTCTCTATGAAATGAAAGGTTTTGCAGTACTTTGTTGCCTGTGGACAGTTGAACACTTCAAAAATCTACAATTAAAAGGTATTGTTGTACACATGTGGATCTGTTCATCCATGCTCCAACTCCTTGTCAGCAAACAGATTTATTCCAACTGGACCAGATAAATAACGTCACCATCAGTACGCTGTCTGTCACTACCCAATTACCCCTCAGCTATATGGCTGAATGTTTATAGTGAGTTGAAGGTTTTAAACTGACCTGCCTGACGTGCGGAAAATGCAAACACCATGATGTCGTCAAAAGCCCAGCTGTAGTCGGGGTGAGGGGGGTAAAAGGCTAGGTCCCTGCTGGATTCCCGGCGCAAGTCCAAGAGGAAGGTGCTGTGCACCATCGGAACGGCGAAGCAGCCCAGGCGCTTCCATTCCCTGATAGGCTGGTAGTCAGGAGTCCGCTTATAGTAACCCTTAAATAGAAGAGGAAACAAGGATACATCAAGCTAAGGTGATAAGCTTTGCAGAGTAGACGGAAAGATGAAAATATGTCCACGCAGTACCTGCGGGGTGATGCCACACCAGAAGTTGGAGTAAAGCGATCGTGACTCCAACATCGGAGAAACCAACGTCCTGTTCTCAGCCATTAGCAAATCCAGCACGCGGGGGTTGGTCAGCAAGTTGTCACTGTCTACAAACTGGAGATTTGCAAGGGTCTCAGAGTGCAACTCACAAGCAAACAACACTTCCTAAATTTAATCAGAGGCCCCTGTGGTTAACCTATAACATCTCTTATGTCTCATGTGCTGAAATCTAAAAGTACCATGTTTATGTGGGCCAGAGTGCTTCCTTATTACATCATTTTGAATCTCAACAAAGTATAATTGCAGTTGTGGAAAGTCAAATGCCACAGATGTGAAGTACATTACTCTTACACAGTTTATTTTTCAATTCTGAATAGCTGAACTATTCCTGAACGAATGATTGTATTTTCACAGCAAAATCAAATATTTGGGGATTTACCATTATATAGTCAGCCCATCGTTCCCGAGCAGCTTTCAGAGCTGCTTGTCTGAGCTTCATGACATGGTTGAACCTGGAGGGGGGCCAGTGCTTCGGGCCCCACTCATCTGTGTAGGACCTTGTACAGAGGAAAAGGGCCTTTGATTTGTCTTACCAACTTCTCAGACAACACTCATGACTGGAGTAAAGCAAACGTAACCAGGAATGTAGTAAAGAGTTATAGAATTGATAGATCCCGTACAAACCTGGGCTCCTCCATGGGCCTCCACTCCACGTAATGGTAGATGCGCTGCGCTCTCTTCAGCCACTCTCTCAACAAAGCAGTGGTGTTGTCTACATTATGATCTGTTGCTGCCCTGTTTCAATGAGAGTCAATAATCAGCCAAAAATAACCAAATTATTCAATATTTTGATCTCTTTAGTCTAAGTCTCTCCTCAAAATATCCAGCATCGGCCAGTGTTTATTTTGCAGGAAAACAGGAGTACAAACAAACAGTCTGCAAAGTCACAGGAGAGACAGACATTACTCTCACGAACTCTGGTTAAAAATATTCACACAGGCATAAAACACTAACACACCTCTTGGTCCTTCACACACCCTCATATGAGTAAGCAAATTACGCTGGGGTAATGTTCGCATTGAGTTACTGCAGATGTTTGTTACTGCTTTTATACTCTGCACTCTGCATCATGGTCTCTTCACAGAGATTTCCACTTCAGCTTCCACAGCTGAGTCAGAGAGGACACTGTTGCCACTGTACCTGTGTGTATGTGTGTGTTTGTGTGTGTGTGTGTGTTTACATTTATATAAGGAAGTTTTTAAAATGTGATACAACCCTTCCGTTCACTATCACCGTTCAACACACAAGTAGAAGAACAACAGAACAATAAGTAACACTTGCCTCTTTGTCTCTGCTTTTAAAATGCTTTTTAAAGGCTACAATATATAATACGAGGCAGAGGCTGCAACCTGAATGTGCATACATCTCACTTTTAGTGAGATGGAGTTTTCCATTCCATGCTGTAATATTCCTTGCTGTACGCCCTCCAAAATCTCACACCCAATTTTAGACTTGCTGGGCAGAGATACACATGCTCAAACACTCTCTCTCTTTCTCACACACACATACACACACATACACGCACTCAGTGTCAGAAGATTTTCAGAAGCTAACACTCATTATTGTAGAATGTGGTTACAACTTATCCATACTTAGCAAAGAAATCATGCTGTAGTCCTCACAGAACTGCAAACTAAATAAAAAAAACAACGCACACAAGCAGATGCTAATACAATCAAACATCCATGCACATGGATGTCACAGACAGTCAAGGTTTGAAGTTTAAGTGATTGTCAGCCAGAGATATTTCATAACTGGCAACTTGTGGGATGCCATATGTCTGACGAGCAAGGACACACTGTTAATTCATTTGTGTGTGTGTTTGTGTGTGTGTGTGTGTGTGTGTGTGTGTGTGTACATGCATGCCTGCACATGCAGATGTTTAAAGGTTTTCAGACTTTCCACAGATGTGACTTATAATTTAGCTGTGTCATTTTTAAGATGAAAATGTATCCGCAAGCTCACAAGCGTTTGTTAATGTATGTGTTGAAAAGAAAAAAAACATGGGCATGTGCAAGCGTGTACTGGACCATAACTGTCTATTGTAGTAATAAAATGGGTTGGGTTTTTTATCTTTCTTTTTTGCTTCACTATAGGCTTGAAAAGGCTTGAAACACCTGATTCTTTAGTAATGAGTAGATGTGTGGACTGACTTAAATGCTTTTCCAACCACTAAACTACACATCTTAAATATGCTCCTACATGCCATCTGTCAATTATAGACTTAGCTCCAGGCATGGAATTAGAATTATGTAATTTCTGAAAGGTAAAGGACAATAGATGCTCCAGGGTAGTGGAAGTATGGTATGTAATGTTAATGATAATAATATTAGTGTATGAAAACTTATGTGATTGCAAGGGGATAAAAAAGGATGTGGGAAGAACTTATGTCACTCTGTTTTATTGCTGCTGTATGGACAATAGTTCCAAAATTGTATGCATTTGTTCAGAATTACATTGTTGGTGAACGTCTCACCTTGATTGTCAAATCTCTACCTTTGATTTTTTCAACACAAGAATAATTAATTTAAATAATTATTGTAAGGATATTACTGGAGCTGTGTTTCTTTTTTTATTTTACAAAGGGCATGACAAAAGGGCTACATGTGTTGTGCATTTGTGGAAAATAAATGTGGGAAAATAACAAAGGAAGCATTTGTTTTATAGCTGTTACTTCAGAGACCACATTCAATCACAAAGGATAATACATAACCGATTTAAAACTTCAGTAACTCACTGGCTTTTGCTTTCTTGAGCACATCATCCAAAACTGTCCCTCCCACCACCCAACCCCACTAAGCACTCAGAGTACACTGTGTGATTTTCCATTACTAACATCACATATTGGCTTTCCTCATGAATCCTGGACATGTGAGCCTTGGAAGCATTAAAGCAGCGAATGCACACAATGTGTACATGAGAATCCCACCGGGAGGTACAAGAAAGGGTTTTGTTCATGCTTTTACTCCAGTCTCAGTCAGCAGTGCCAAGAAGACTGGGTAGATTGAATTCTAAGATGCTTTCAGTTGTTCTGTTCTAAATTTTTTCTGTGTGACATGTTCCTAGCCGTCTCACAGAGACACACTGCTCAGGATGCATGTGGCCACGCACTGCAATTTCCTCGGTCTTCAGTGAAGATCAGTCACCACAGCTGATCTGAACTGTGTTGGCACTCCAGTACCAGGAGAAAGACCGTTTTTATTTACACAAAGGAAGTTTCTGCCTTCAGGGCAGGTGTGTCACAATGTTTGCTAAAGATGATTACAGCTCTGAATTCAATTTAAAGGTATAATAACATTGATATGCGAAGAATAAAAACCACCTTAGCCCCCAGAATACAAAACCCATCATTATCAAAAGTGCTGTATTTTGTACAATGTACAAGTCATTTTGCTAAACAGTACTAATTCATGTCACAATATA
The DNA here is from genome assembly GCF_037954325.1 of Fistularia commersonii. Taxonomy (NCBI): domain Eukaryota; kingdom Metazoa; phylum Chordata; class Actinopteri; order Syngnathiformes; family Fistulariidae; genus Fistularia; species Fistularia commersonii. The sequence goes on along the minus strand of NC_141299.1, from coordinate 8,827,622 downwards.
TGTCCTTTTACAACAGTAAATCAAGTCCCACATGTATCATCATCCGTATAACTATAACTGTCAAGTTCCTTGTCGTATTGATTTATAACGCACCGTGAGTTCAGACAAATGTGTACTAGAAAATTTCAGAATTATTATTTGTTCGTTTTTTCCAGAAAATCCATACGACAGAAACTCTCCTGTATCATTACAAATTTGCATGCACGGGACCAGAACCTTACAATGCATACAAAAACATTGACGTCAACATAATGATACAATATTGTTATATTATACCAACTACAACCACCTTCCAACTCTTCGCATTAGATCGACTTCTTTACCCTGGTATACCTTTATTGTTTTGTCACTCTCCAGGCACAAATGGAGTCTCTTCACTCTCATTGAAGGTTTACAGTAAGCTGCAGCCTCATTACTCTGTTGCCAGAAGGGGTTAGGTTAAACTTCCTCTCCCCTGTTCAGTCTTTATTATCAGCATCTGGACAACACATGCTTCACAAGGCTGCATCTACTCTATGTCTGTTTCTCTGTCACTTGTTACCTAACAGCTGAAGTCTTTCTTTAAATTCTTACTTCCTCTTGCGGTCAAAGAGGTCACTAGCTTGCACTTTCATTGAGTAGTGTAAATTGTACAAGTCTTGTTATTAAACCAACATCAGAGTAAATATAAATGGCAAAACAAACCATCAGTGTGGTTGGTATGTAAGATGTTAGATTGAGTCCTTGACTCAGTTGATGTAGTGCCTGCTTAGTAGCCAATGGGTCTGTCACGATACAGTCGATCCAGTTTTGATGGGTCCCGTCCCCAAAGCTCTTGGATTGATCTATATTAAATAGGAAAGTATTGACAAAAAACTTTAAACATGGCATTTTAACTCATTCAATTTTGTTGGCTTGAAAAGGTTTGGGAACTTTTTCATCATATTTTAGCAAAATTAAAATACTCAGCATAGTGATTTTTTTTTCCATTTACTGCCATTTTGAGAGTCTCGGGATCATCAGGTGGGTAAAAGTTAGAAAAAGTACTGTCTTGTCTAAAATGGATAGATATCGCAACCAACTTTTGTGGTTCAATCAGTCCATCCAATACTGAGCCACTGTGCCATTTTGAATTAAACCGAAAAAAATAACAATGAACACCTAATTGCTCCTTAAAACACAGGAGCCTCTGCCAGCTCGTAGATGAATATCTACCCGGCGAAATTTAAGATGAAAATATACATTTATATAGGATGATAATGATCTCGTCTACTTCATATAATGTGACATATAAACATACAGTACATAACAGATCTCTATTCATGACATGCAAAAAGAGTTACATTGTTCTGGTTTGGATTTCAGGACAGCAAATGCAGATAAATACGGTAATAAGGTGGTGATAATGACAACTCCTTAAGACCCCACTCTGACACACCAACAGTATAGGTGTCTCAGATAGCACCGAGTGTGGCACGAAGGAAATCATCTGAAGGTGAACATCTGGCTTTTGACAGAGGGGCTTGTTTCTAGACTGACTCATTTAGGTAAACACAGGTCTGAAAGGCCCCTGCAGGCGAGTATCAGGTAACTGTTGATTCAACAAACTATCTAGTATTATAATGATCTGGTGTGGCATTGAATTAAAATTCAAGAATGGCCCTTTCAGACCTGAGCATAGATGCCTTTTAGACACAGTATATATCCTTGTGTGTCCATGTATGTGTATTCACGTTTTATGATAGCCTTTCCAGTGAAAGCTAGTTGAAATTCCTCATGAGTATCAGGGTCAACAAATGTATGCTAGAGAGAGAGAGAGGTAACACTAGAGTGTGGCATTTGCCATTGATATTCAAGGTCCAGCAGAGATATTTGTCATTGTTTAATATCAGGCACATCTGAAGTTGAATGAGGGGCAGAAATGACGGGACACTTGTATATTAATTTGAAATCATCAAATATTTCAATATTAAAATGACTTCTGCTTGATACTACATAAGCATTGAAGAAATGGTAAATATTAATGTACATTAACGTCACTATTCAGTACTGCTATTAGGACCTGTATCATCAAGTCATTATCACTTCATTGTTGATTTCAAGACCCCCCACTCCCACCCACCCTCCGAAAAAAGAGCACCCAGTTCAAACTGTCACCTGAAAATATTTCAGTGTATTATCATCTAGTCCTGTTTTTATCGTCCATTATTCATGGCTAGATGTGGTGATCACTTGATCAGTTTTTATACTGATAAGCTTCTTCAACTGAACTTGCCTTTACTGTATCACTGTAAATTGGCAGATAAAGGGAATTAGATACATATCAATCAATCTGCTGGTATTTGGAATGGGTTCTCAGCTCGATTGGTGACCAGCTAATCAATCGCAGTATTATAAATACATTCTACTTTAAAGGGTGGCTGTGACTTCATGCACATAGACCTTACCACTGCAGCAAAACTGTATGCAAGATACATTATTACTCAAAATAAAAATCAGCATAATAATGAATGGCCTTGTAAATTGAAATAATTCATTTCTTAGGGGAAAAATGCATCCCAAATGTATACTTGCGATAGCTACATTTGTTGTTTGTATTGATAAAGGGCTTTAAAGTCACTTGAAATCTGAGTTTTGGCTTTATCGGCAAGAGACATTATTCTTTAGACGAGTCGTGTTTTAAGTTCAGTCATGTAATACTAACAACTCATTAGTTGCGATACAAAACCAACACGATGACTTAAGGCTAAGGAGTCAGAGAACCAGATGGAAGAAATGATGAATGCAAAGATGTGTGTTGGAAAAGAGAGGGATATTAGTGAATGAGGAGTGCTCTGTTAAAGGCCTGATAATGAGTCAGATGGATGGCTTTAAAATTGTATTTCCTAAACACAAAGTGCAGCCCTAGAGTTGCTCTTAGTTTTCCCATCACTCTAAACACTGAAACTGAAGGACGGACAGTGAACATGTTTCTTTCTGTCCTTCATATTATTCAATGCAATATTCTTTCATATCAAAGCCTCTTCCCAGAGTGCTCAGACCAAGATAGCAGATCAGATGTGTGTCTGCTCAAATATTGCTGATCTGCCAGGCTCTGGAATGCTGATGGAATTAGGGTTGAGGATACGTGGCATTGAAGCAAGAAATATGTGCCAAGTTCAGGATCCATTCCAGGGGAGACAGGGACCAGCAACTCCGGGACATGAAAGTAGATTGCGCACCCCTCACCTCCCGTTTTTTTTTACCCTTTTTATCCTTGCCTCTAATCTACAAGATACAGACGATAAGAAAGAATATCAATGAAATATATCTTAAGTTCAGCAAAACAGCTATTCCAAGGTCATTTGACCAACTACAGGCTAATTGCTATAGAGGTATACTAAATATCGAATACTGCCACTATGGAATTTTATATGTGTGGGAATTTGGAGGTTCTTCAAGTTATAATCAAAACAGCATGTCACCAGGGACCGATGCTTATGTGAAACAAAGGCAATGTAAAATAAATATAAGAATGAAGCATAGAGTATATATAAAGACAGTAGCAGTTTATTGTGGCCTGAATGCACAATGACTTTTGATATGAACAGAGTCTGGTACTCTGCACAGGGAATTTCAGGCTTGCCGTGGGCCTTTTGGCAGAACTGAAAAATGTGAATGTTAAAAATGAGAACGAGCCAGGGGAACAGAGACGTGTGTGTTACATGTGTGTAATTGAACTGAAAAATAGACGTAACAATCTAACACAAGGACATGTGTGGGGGGAGAGTTCCAAACATATTGACACACTCAGTGCATATGCTAGTAATCATTCGCCAAAAAACGCAATAATGCCTTTCTTAACTTAATTATTTATTCTGAATCACAAATGTTTATGACAGTCAGTGGTGGAATGAATATTCATCAAGATGGATTTCTCTGATGCTTATTTAACTATCAGATTTTTTCCTGGTCAGTTATGAGGCTAGGTCAAGTTTTAACCCATCTGAAGATGTTTTAAACTTTTCCAACAGGTTATGTAACAAGCAGTCATGTAGTTGGTTTATGATACTCAGATGCCAAATCTAATAAAGGTGTGCGTTGAATAGTGTTTAAAAGTAATTTAAAAAGGGAACTTGAAATAAAAATAAAAAATAATCTTGAAAATATTACATGGAATTACATAATATAAATGATCATTTTTTAATCTTTTAATCTAGATTACAATGAATGAGTGAAAGGAAGATTAGACAGAGGATGAGTGATAAATCCTACCACAAAAAACTGAGCACCTTTTTTTTCTTAATTATAATTGTTCAAGTATTTGCAGGTCAATCAAAGAACTATGACAGATTTATTTCATCAAAAAAATTCAAAAGCTTCTGAAATGAGTTGCAGCTTCATTATGCTGTAGAAACACTAATTTTATTTGTCTTTGATAAATCTAAATGTCATGTTGCATATTTTCATATTGCTCACCTCTGTTGAAAAGAGAAAATCTCACCTGATAAAAGAAGCTTTCAATTTTTTGCCAGACAGTCTTGCATTTGTTTGCTCTGATTGTTCTAATTTGCCAGAATTCATTCACACCCCCTCCCCAGGTTACAATAGAGCAGTGTTTGAAAGAAAAAAAAGAAAAGGTTAGAGCTCAGGGTAAGAATGTCAGCCACAGTAAGTCAAAATTCTGCTTAAAGCATAAATCACACACTTTTCCCTGAGCACCCACCTTCAATTTTTCATGGTCCATTTATTGCGTGATAACTCATTGCACTTGTCAAAATAATTTTCAGATCCACATATGGAGCTATACATCACTCCACCTCTTGCACCAAAGGTGATATGCCTTCCTCTGGCAATAAGGAGGCACATCCAATTATGTATAAGGCCATTTGTGGTATGTGCACTTTCATAATGTGCAAGGCATGCACTTATAGCTCATCGTCATCTATTCCCGACTTAATATCTGTCCTAGGTTCAGTGGGGAACCTAGGACAGATTTCTTGTAAATCAAATGCTGTCCTTCGCTGTCATAAAAATCGCTGGATATAATATCATGCCAAAATTTTATCTTTTTTTTTCAGTCAAGTTAAATTTTCGGACACAAGACGTCTCCTGTAAAATCAGATTCTTGGAATTTTGGCGCCGATGACTTCAGGGTTCCACATCATGGGGAATGAATGCAAAATATCAGACCAGGTTCTGATTCAAACTATTTGTAGTTTCATTAATCATGCTTGCTGACAAAACTCGTCAATTGTGGTATTCAGTCATATTCAGCTTCAGGTATGGAACCTTTAGCCATTTACACAGTGATGTCAAAATAAACAACCATTGACCAAATGCATCAGCGAAATGATATGAAGTCACTCTTTTTTTATATAAATATCCATGATGTTTGGCAGTAGATACAGTATGGAGGATTTATCAAAGCGGCTTGCAGTGTGACTTTGTGCAACTATGGAACATTCTTTGTTTGATTCCCATTTCATACAATGCCTATGAACAAAAGATGTGAGTTAAAAGTTCCTAAACAAGTCGTTAGAAGACAAAAGAGAAGATTAACAAGATACCATTATGTAAGACAACCTCCAAAATAGATTTAATGCTTTAAGAGCTCTGCAATACTATTTCCGAATATTTTCTCTATGATTCAGTCTGTCTCCAACCAGACCCAAAAATCAAAGCTGGCCACCGGTGAACATCGGGGAAACTCTTCAGTGCATGAACATCCAGAAGCAATAAGATGCTGAGAGAGTAGCAACCAGCATGAGAAGAAAAAGATTGCAGGCATCCAAAGTCAAAGTTTTGTCTTAGACAAACAGGCAGGTCACAAACAGCTCATGAAATCCTCCATAATATAATATAATATAATATAATATAATATAATATAATATAATGTATTTCTTTTTTGTCAGAATGGCCATTGAGCAATATAATTGAAATATTCCTCTGGTCAGAGAGTTATGTAATAGAAGAGCAGCCCCTGGAAACAGGCCAGGGATCTTGTGGTGTTTTCAAGCACCTGCAAACACCCCATTTGTTCCTGCTATCCAGATACAAGTGCCTGCAGTTTTGTACTTTAGAAGTCATTTACTAGACCTGTTACCTGATGCAAAAAATAGTCATGACAAAGAATTCCCTAATTTAGACAGTCGAATCCGAGCTTGCTGATGTTTTCCGGGCTCACGGAGAACCTCAGTCTATGACAAGGCTCTGCTATACTTGTCTGTTGACCTATATGCTTACTGTACATAGAAGGATTATCATGGTGCCCCAATTATATTTGAATATAGGTCTCATTCATTAAATACTTAATGAAAATGAGAGTGTATGACATGGAGAAGGTGGAAGATTTGGTCCAATGGCTGTGGGAATGTTGATGAACTAACTCCGCTGTCCTCTGGCTAAGTGTTTAACACCTCCACCCAACCACCCCCCCTCTATCACTAATTCCCTACGTTCTTTCATTCTTCATCCTGCTCTGCCAGCTCACTATCACTTATCTGTCGACTTTTCCAGTGACAAAGCTTCAAAAATCAAAACTTAAAAATGTTGACCCTTTGAGTTGTGGCTCAAGATATTTCTCTGCATACTGTTAAGAGTTTTGTTAAAAAATGTTAACTTGTTCCAGTTACACCTTGTGAAACTGACAGGACCACAACATCCACAACCATGTGCATTTTATGCATGTTTTTTACTGGTGATTACAGCCAGTATTTCTGTGGAACTTGCATGTTTGAAAATGAGTAATGGGAAAAATAAAGAGGTAAACAATCCTCTGTGCTTCTCCAAGGAGCCACAAATGTGAAGAACATTATGTCCTCTTGCTGGAGTTTCGCATGGATCTAATAGGTAACAGCCTTCAATACTCAGTCCGCCACCTTCCAGACAGTAGAAAAGTTAACAAACCTACAGGTAAAGATTTATATTTTCTCTATGTCCAGCTGGAGCCCCTTGACTTATGTGACCCCAACCCCCTCCCCAGTAATTTTGCGTCTTGGCTCTCCAGTAGGCCAAATACAGATTTAATGCTAATGTTTGATGGTTAATTTACATTTGCCTGCTACAACAAATACACTCATGTGTCATGTAAGACTAATCCGCAAGTAAATGAAACAGTGATTCTGGTTTCTTATTCTGACCATTTCTAACAGAACACGGTCTTGTTGAAGGTATCCAAAGAGAAGGCGTGGTGTTTTCATGGGACACGTCCACCTCTAACATTCTACACACCAAAAGTGAACGCTATGGAGGTGCACCTTAGTCAGAAAGTACTTGAAAATTCAATCTGAACCATGGGTCCACATGACCCACGCGTCGATCAAACAAAGGCGTGCGCACCCAGACTTTACGCATGACTTAGTAGAACGCGTACGCACACACACACACACACACACAGACATACACACACACACACCGGTCCTGCTGTCAAACCCACTCAATGTCTCTTTTCATGCCTCCACCTGCAGGCTCCTACTCCTACTCTTCATATTCTCCCGGACAGTCGTCAAGCAGGAGCGTACCTTGTGTATGAGGCCCCTTTCATAACCGCCGACCTGCTGTTTTAAAGTCCCGTTTCCGCCGGTTTGTGCACGGGATGGTGGGGATGGAGGAGGTAGGGGGCAGTGATTATGGGTTCTGCCAAACTCCCAACATGCACAAAAGCTCTTTCATCTCCTCACACCGACGCGCGGTGCGCGCTTAGGGGTGCCAGTGGACAGGCTGTGAGGAGCGCGTCGTAAAAAAACAACAACAAAAAAAACGAGAAATCGCAGCAACAGGTTTCCCGGATGATGTGTTTGAGTTAACGCGGACACACGCTGCTTTTTCACAAACTCAGCAAACACGCAGAAACACGAAACACATGTAGGTGAAACTGCAAGCACTCGATTTCACTAATAGGTGCATACGATTGCCAGTGGACGCATCTTCATGCAATGTATAAGTGACAAGAGTGTAAAAGCGAGTCTCTCACCAGATCGCTATGCGCTCCTTCGGGTACTCCAGACGGTCGATGCAGCCCAGGTAGTGGGGCAAGCTGTGCGCCGCGTTACGAGCCACGATGGCGATCATAACCTTCGGCTTCAGCAGCGAGGACTCGGCCTTCACCGGCTCCTGCACCAGCGACGGCAGCTCGGGCGCGCCGCCGGGCACCAGCGTCGCCATCAGCGCCCACATCGCGGCCAACACCGCCCGCATGGTCGCCTTCCCAGACCCCCTCTCCAACCTGAGACCTGGAGTCCAGAGGCGGTAGTGAGGTAGACAGAGAGAGGGAGAGCTTTGGTGGGAGGGGGAGGACGGTAGGTAGAAGAGAAGGAGGTGGATGGGTGGAGGGATTTCTTTTTTTTTTTTTTTTTTACCTCTGTCACCCCTCCTACACCCGTGCGGATGCTTGTGTGGAGCCTCGCTGCCAAAGTCTGCACTTTTACTCTCCGATCATCCTGAGTACGATTAGATGTCCGAATCCATAGTCTCATTGTTGATATGGAAAGGGAAATTAATTATACCCTTTGAAGCCACACTGTGTTGGAAGTCACTGGCCATGATGTCTGTCCAATTAAATTCGTCTGTGCTGCCCTTTCTTTAGTTTCCCTCTGCCTGAAAGTTTGTTCTTACTTTTCAAACCCTCAACAGGCTCTTGGATGCTGCAGGCAGAGTTGGAGACCATAAATTGTTACCAGCTTAGACATCAGCCCCCAAATATCCAGCCTTCTCTGCTATATGCCCATCTATTTTTTAAGAAAAAAGATTGGACTGAATACGGAGAACTGAGATGGAAGGAAATTATAGTTATTCAAGAAAGGGGTTGCAAAGACAATGAAATGTGATGTTTAAAACTTGCATTAATGAGACCAACTAGAAAAAACAGAACTGTAACAGGTTGAGACTAAAGAGCACTTGTTGCACCGGTTCACTCCCTCTCACTCTCACTCTCTTTCTCACACACACACACACACACAAAAGCAAATCCACATCACAAACATTCCACTGAGGCTCAGGGTTTTGCTGCTTAAGTTCCAAGAGAACAGCCCAGACTGCTGGTATCAGCCTCTATATGTCACTATAATATTATACCAGTCTTATGTGATTATAGTTGTCCTTCTGTAACCTTTTAAATTATAGAACACTGAGGGCACATATACACACACACACAAACACACACACACAGACAAAGCCATCTCACTGCTGTCTCCTCTATGTTTATTTAAGCAAGAACCTCTGCCACTGGATCATGGTATCCCGTCATTGAGGGAATAAGACTGCTGCCATATTCTAGGTTGTTGGATGCCCTGATGCGGCCTGGATGATGGTGAGAATCCATCCAATAATCCATTAGCTCCCTCTAGTGCTTTCCATTCCTTGTTAGTGTTTGGCACCAAATTGTTTTACATCCACATTTCTCATGCAAAAACCTGCCCAGAGTTTTATTTGGGGCGGCTGTGCCTCAGTTTGAAGGGCAGGTATCCCTCCAATCGGGCAGTTGGGGGTTCGATACCTGCATGCCAAAAGTGTCCCTGGGCATGACACTGTATTCACATTCTGGTTTATCCCATGCATTGTAGCTCTGCCACCATCTGTGTAAGTGTGTGTATGAATGGGTGAATGTAATCCAGTGTGACACGCTTTGAAACTGCAAGATGATGAAAGCACTTTAAAAGTGGAAACCATTTACCTTGTTTTAAGAGACAAAAGCTGAAAACTTACTTAAGGCATTGCTTTGGAACAGTTGTGCAGGACCAAGAGCATCCAACTTTATTCTTGCCGTTGGCTGAAGAAAACTAAGGTCAGAGGCCGGGGTCATCCAGGGTTCACAGCAGACAGCAGCCTCTGGGTATCAGGACTTACTTGGTCAGGGGGGTGCAAATGGTAAATTGTCGGGCTAAAATCCTTTCGTGGTAAGCGTTGGACATTTGAGACAAAAATGGCAATTCAGTGCATCGCATTTAAATAAAACAAGGTAAATGAACTTTTATATGTTCAGCACTTTGCTCTGCACTTTCAACTCACCATAATCTGCCTCACCCAGCTGGCTGAAGATCAGGCTCCTGCACAGTCTGAGATACATTTTCAACATTGAAACGGCTCTTGCTGGCACAACGAAATATGTGCTTTGTAATTTTGGTTACAAACTCAACATGCAGCAATTTGTCTTTCCATAACTGAGCAGTGGAAGCCTGTGGGAGAACTATACCATTTATTTTCATTTAGTCCAGGGCGAAAGCCTACTGTGAGGCTTTTAATTGGTAAAGCTGTGGTGCCAGACAATGTGTAGTTTAAAATGCAAAACTGTCTGTCCACTAACTTTAGACAGCAGAATGCAGTCACTGCATCTAGAATCAATACAGAAACAGAACTACATGGGGTGTGAAATTAAACAGAAAAAAAAAAATTAAACAAATTGCACTGAAGCATTCCCTAAAGGTTTGCTGTGTGGTAATTCACATCCAGCCAAAACCACAAAGACCTCCTCGGGTTTAATTCTGTTTAGGGGCAGATATCTGACCTATGACTCATTGACCATGAGACTCATTTGGCCCCCACAATTTTCAAGATTTGGAACTAAACATTTATCAAACAGTTTCTGAAATAAAAATACAAAAGATGATCGACTGTAATATCGAGCACCAGCTCAGGCCTGGCCAACCTGCAGCTCCCAAGCTACATGCGGCTGTTACGTTTGTCGATTTTTGTGTTTGTGGGTTGTTATTTTTTTCTTTTTGCTGTGCGCAGAGAACCCTGGAATGGCATGCAACTGAACAAGTAAACACTCAAGCACAAAATTCAACATGAACTTAAGAGCCGCATGCGGCTCGGGAGCCACAGGTTGGCCAGGCCTGCACTAGCTGATCGTCCTCAGTCAATGCAAAAAGATACGAAGGACTATGGTTGAATATAAGCATGTAGCTCAAGTATCAGCATCTATGCCAAAAAGTATGTCCTGGTGCTTTAGGTTGCTGTTGAAAATTTTTTTTTGTTTATAAAGGGGTTTACAGTACAGTCATTAAAACCTGTAATTGGCATTAATTTATATGTGCCAATAATGGAACAACTATTAAACCTGTGGGCTTTTTGTACACTGAAATGATTACTCATTTTTCTCCCTGTATTTGGGGTTATGACTTGAGTTCTACCAAGCTATAAGTAACTTAAATGGTCTTAAGCCTTGAAATAACCCTTGATTTTGTCAAGGATTAAAACAAGTAAGCAACTTTCAGTTACAATGTTACATGAACAAATCAGGATCAAAAACAGTAAAGGCACCTTTCTTGTAAAATAAAATACTCCGATTGTTACGGGTGATTCAAAGACTCTGGTTCGGAACAACAAGACACAAGCAGGACTCAGAATTTAAAAATAAATATTTAATGATTAGCCAAAATACAAACAGAAATGGAGCCAAACAAAAACTGAATAAGGGACAAAGGACAACTAGCAACACTAGTGAACAGGTCATCTAAAGGCGACTAGAAAATCTAGTGAACAGGTTAACAAACTGAAGGGGACTGGCTTTAACGCTAGTGAACAGACCTAAGTGGCAATACAAACTAACGTTATCAATTATCGAACAGGCTAAGAACAAACAGGCGAACGAATGAACTGGCAAATTCAGTAAAGCAAGGATTCCTAATCCAAACGATCCTACAGTACTCAACTGGTGGGAAGGCAGTGAGTCAAGCAGGGGGTTCCAGGCAGGCAGAGCACAGTGTGTGGCGGTGGAGTTGGATGACGGGGTAGCAGACTGGTGGAATGATCCAGGGGTTCAGACGGACAGAAGCTGTGCTGGTAAGGGGGGACTAACAAAACCATGTAGACACATGTGTGACCCAGTGATCATCGTTGTGGAATGTAACGTTCCAGCAATTAGACATCCGGTGTGTGCGGCTTTTAAGCTGCACAGGATGGGTGTGGCCAATCAGCTGCGCCTTGTTTGCTGATTGTCAATTGCTTCCACCTGTCTGCCTCACCGCCACACAACGTCACATGCCCACTTGGAATCAGAGAAGGGAGGAACAGGGAGAACACAACAGACATTGCTTCTCGCTAACATTCCTAGTGGACGTAACACAGATAAACGACTGACAATGTACTTCTTTTAATTCTTGAAAGTGGCCTCATACGACCAGTAGTTACATATGTTATTGTAGTTTGCCTGTTCCCACCAAACTAATTCCGCTAACATGGCACAACAAACACACACACAGACAGATGTTCTTGATCAAAAATCATAGCTCAAGCCACTATAATATCTATTTGCTGATGATCCAGACTCCAGATTCACTTGTCTAAGTTAACATGAATATAATAAGTTCACTTCCGCAACCGATATCCTCTAACACATTTTTAACATCCCCCCTTTTTGTGCTTCACAAACCAAATATCAAACAAATAGTGGAAGCATGCTGCCCCCTAAGCTACTGTTATGGGCCTGTGCTAGTCACGCCCCTAAACCCAATTTTCTGTGATGTCACAGCAATTATAGGGGAAAGCTGTGATTCACAGGTTACAGCACAGCTCAGGTCTCGCCGTGAAGTACATTTTTCCACATAGCAGAAGCCGAAATCGCGGGGCCGACCACTGAATGTCAGTCAGTCCCCTCTTTCCAAAATGGCACTGCACTAGTCTGAATAGTCTCACAATGAAAGTTCTTTACAATTTTGTATGAATAAAGGTACTTTGTTGAATCTCCATTATTCTCTTTTTCAAATATAATATAACACCAAAATTCCATCCATCTATCCATCTTCCCTCGCTTATACGGAGTCGGGAGCAGCAGTCAGAGCAGTGAGGCCCAGACCTCCCTCTCCCTCCCACATGGTTGAGGTCCTCTGGGGGGACCCTAAGGTGTTCCCAGGCCAACCTGGAAACATGGTCTCTCCAATGTGTCCTGGGTCTTACGCGTGGTCTCCTCCTAGATGGACATGCCTGGAATACCTCCCCCTGGGAGGCGTCCAGGAAGCATCCTGACCAGATGCCCGAGCCACCTCATCCGACTCCTCTTCATTCGGAGGAGCAGTGGCTCAACTCCGAGCTCCTCCTGGATGACCGAACTTCTCACCTCTTAGGGAGAGTCCGACCACCCTGTGGAGAAAACTAATTTCAGCTGCTTTTATCCGCGATCTCATTCTTTCGGTCCCAACACACAGCTTGTGACCATTGGCGAGGACAAGAACGTAGATCGACCAGTAAACTGCCTTTTGGCTCAGCTCCCTCTTCACCACAACCGACTGGTACAGATGCCTGTTACAGATGATGGGTCTGCATCACTGCAGGCCGATCCGCCTGCCAATATTCCTGCCACCAATCTACAGCATTTCAAGTTGAGGTCAGCAGCGCCCCGTTCCCGCTGTACACAGTGTTGACAGAGCACTGCTCCCCCCTCCTGAGCCGCCAGATGGTGGACTCGAATCTCCTTTACAACCATAGAAGCCGCATGTCGCTTGACCTGCCAGTACCTGTCAGCTGCCTCCGGAGCCCCACAGACCAGAAAGGCCCAATAGGACTCCTTCAGTTTGACAGTATCCCTCTCAGCTGGGGTCCACCAGCAGATTCGAGGGTTGCCGCCCCGACAGGCACCGACTGCCTTTCGGCCACAGCTCTGGTCTACCACCTCGACAATGGAAACACGGAACATGGCTCATTCGGACTCAATGTGACACGGTTGTAGCTCTGCTGGAGGTGGGAGCTTAAAATCTCTTTCACATGGGACTTTGCCAGACATTCCCAGCAGACCCTCACATTTCGTTTGCAGAAGCCCTGGTGACCCACGTCTGGGCAAAGGAAAACTAGATCCATAGTTGTTGTTCATCAGGAGGGTCTTCTGAGCCGTGCTTTGTCTTGTCCCTCACCTGGGACCTGTTTGCCTTGGGTGACCCTTCTAGGGCCATAAAGGCCCTACAACATAGCTCCCAGGATCACTGGGATGTGCAGACCCTTCCACCACAGTAAGGTGACAGCTCACCAAAACTCTTAAAGCACAATTAAAATGGTTTATTTTTTTTTATAGATCCGTTAAATTGTTTGTGCCGGGGCCAAGGGGGAGGCAGTGAAAAGGGAAGCTATGATGTCACACAGGGTAGCTATAATGATCAGGGGCTTATGATATTCCAGCTTTGTTCAACACTGTGAAAGGGGAAGCTGCGTTGTCACACAGGGAAAGTACTCTGTGATGTCACCGTGTAAAAGTGGTGCACCACTGGAAATGTTTTTCATTCCTTATCACCCTGACTGCACAGGGGTCTTAATGTGAAACATACACAATCTCAGCTCCTCTCACTGAGGCACAAGACGTACACTTTTGAAAAAATATCATTGAGCATAACTGTTTACAGATGGAGAAATGAATAGGATGTGGACCATTTTGAAACAGCTGTGACATCACACCATGCTACCTCTTTGTGAGACTTTATTACATCATAACCCCCCCCACCTTAACAGTGTTAGACACAGTGGCAGACAGGTTTTCTAGAATTCCTGGCCAAAATTTGACATTAAAATTCTCTAATTGCTTTACTTACTATGAACTAGAGTTGCAGGAGCTGAGCCAGCAAGGTATGACAGAGAGTGAGGCTATCATGGCTGAGATGGAGTGGGTTGATGTTGCTCACAATGCTTTGCCTCACATTGCTGCACCTGGACTGTACAACAGCATGCCGTCAGGGGGTGATCAGAGTGATGGCTATGGCATATTTATACCCCTTGAGAAAAGTTTTCACAAAAGTGTGAAGCCTAGTACCTGTCTCCATGACAAGGTAAGTCACTGAAATTCTTGCATCCAAATTGATTAACACAATTTGAAAATTAAAAAAACATCTAAACATACATGAGGCTGAAGTTAATAAGGCGTGCTTTAAGGTGCAGCTGATCAATGCTTACAACAATATATATTATAAACGTTCCTGGTATAAAGAATGTTTGTGCAGGTGTCTATGACCCAAATCCTTTAACTGCAAAAAGAGTTAAACCAAACAAAATAGAATAAACTTGATAAACTGCATAAGTGAACAGGATTAAAAATACATCAGAGATGCCGGGATACAGGAATTGAAGCTATTTTGTATGGATTTCAAAGGCTGATACACATACTGTCTGCAAGCAAAGTCCACAAACCTTCCATTTTCATTGGAAGGTTTAGTTCATTAAAATTATAAATTAAATTCTAGAATGCATTTGATGTACAGTGGAGAATTTATATTATGCAGATTATACAATGCAATGAGTTTGTTTTACTTCTGCCTACCTGCACACACACACACACACACACACATACTCACACACATAGTTGAGCATTTTACTACAGCAGTATTGATTGAAACTGTCCATAGCTGTTTGTAAATTTATATTAAACACAACAGTTAACCAGTGAAAATGAAAAGACTGAATTCATTCTGAAGTCATTTGTTTTGATCACCTGACCTTTACAAAATACAGAGATGACCCCAAAAACATACTTTGGAGAAACACGCACACACATCATATACACCATTGTGACATGGATATCCGCACCCATATCACAAATTCACATGTTGACAGATTGCAGTAATGGAGCTTTTCTAATAACCTTTTCTTGTGTTTGTCTTAAGCTTCACGATCAACTGATGAGGCTTCCTGAGGGTATAAACCTGCAACCTGTCGGCTTTCTGTCAGTAACATAATGATTGAGATATTCCAATCCTGTTTGTCTTCGATCTCACACACATGTTCCATTATTTACTGTGTGTATCTATCAATGAAGGGATGGAGAAATGGTGTATCGCGTTGCAGGGCCTTCCACCTTTTCTGCTGCTCCACCAATTAAAGCAAAGTGAGTTTAATTCTATCATCATTTTGATTACACACAATTCTTTTCTTAATTAGAATGACTTTTCCTTTAGAATTTACAATTTAGAATTTCCAGCCAAGAAAACAGTCCATTGACAGTGAATGCGTCAAATATACAAAATAAAAATCTAATTAGATAAGAGCAATTCATGAAAAATGTGATTAGCCATTGTTGTGTTTGCAATAGCAGCGGGGCTGTGGTCTCACGGTCCCGCTAGTCGCTTATAAAATCATCATGTCCAGTATGACCACTGGACCGAGTGGACCATCAAACAAACTCCAGACACACCATAAAGCTGTAGCGAATAAATATGGCCTTGGAGGGTCAGCGAATGTCTAATGGTCCTTAAGTGGTGTCACCTCAGAAGAGCGTATATACTGAGTAAAAAGGCAAACATCCAAATAATGTGTCCCAAAAGACATCTGCACACAGTCTACCTCCTAAAATGTGATTATCTTAGCTCTCTCAACAGCTATTCTCCTCTGGTCTAGTGTGGAGGACATTGGATAAACATAAGCGATAATGAGACCAGATTGTGTGTTTTCAATCAAATTTATGAGATTTTTCCGTGCTGTAAACAGAAAAGATTGCATTACAGGTTAAATTGATCCAAATACCTGCAATGCCACAAAGTGTGGTTCAGCCCTAAATTAGAGCAATTACACCCGATTAACCACATTAATTGTTCACAGAGCTGCACAGCCGCTTCAGCACTGCTTTGCTTAAATTCAGTAGCCAAAAGTTAGAAATATTTATGAGAATGGCCTTAAGATGTAACCTAAAAATAGTTCCACCATCATAGGAATAATAGCTTAAAAATAACTTGGAATTCTTATTGATGAAATGAAAAATTCTTTCAAATCTGGTTGCTTAAATTAAGCAGGGGACAGACTTCCCACTGAATCAAATCCAGCTTCCCAATGTACTGCAGAGAAACTCTTGCTGAAGCTGAAGAGTCCTTTTATCAGATCAGTATGGGAACATCTTGTACAGACACACTTCCGCTGCAACATACAGTTCTATGCTTCACCACTGATGTTTATATCTCAATCACACTGTCCTGTAGATCCACAGTGGATGGTCCTCAATCGGGAAGCAGGATATGTAAAGGTCTATCTACAAGGTCGACAAATTGTATCAATATTATATGTTTATCATTTATTATTACATTCTATATAACTGAACTTTTATGCACACTGACTAAACACGGACTAATAACTTCCTCACATTCGGTGTTTCTTGACTTAATAATGAGGTTAGAACATCCTGTTCCCTCACACCATCCAACTGGAACCCATTACAAAGCACTTGAAAAATGTAACTCATTAGTAACTTTGTCATTTTAAATCCATCACTTTATATATTTTAACTTTTTTTCTGCCCACAGTTTTACTGATTGCGCTGATGTATGATTTAGTACTTCTGGTACTTTTCTACCATACCATTCAATTAAATTGGAAGTGAGAACTTTTTGCATAAATAATCATTGCTTTTAAATGAAGAATCCCATGTATTTCAGTGAAATACAGTTTAGAATTATTAGAGTATTTAACCGCTATTCTTAACCCACATATATTCACATTCAGTTTACTTCCCTGTATTGGTTATATACCTGGTTATACGCCTGGTGACTGGGCCTACACCCATGAAGCATAGCCTGGGCTAGCCCAAAAGGTCAACTTGGGTCCCCCTTCCCTTGGGCTCACCACCCATAAGAAGGGCCAAGGGGGTCAGATGCAATGTGAGCTGGGTGGTGGCCGAAGTAGGAGGCCCATGGCACTCCAATCCTCGGCTGCAGAAGCTGGCTCAAGGAACATGGAATGCTCAAGGAACCTGAGCTGTTACACGAAGCTCCAGCTAGATACAGACGGACTCATCTCAACGCACAGCTTGGGCTCTGAAACCAGGGCTCTTGAGAGGGGTTGGACTCTTTTTTTTACTCTGGAGTTGCCCCCAGAGAGACTTTGACTTGAGTCTGCATGTTCTGGACACTCAAGTGATTAGAGGAGCAGAGTTGTCAACTGATCACCACCTTAGGCTGGCTTTGATGGTGGCGCAAGGAAGGAGTTTTGTCAAGCCATGGAGAACAGCTTAAAGGAGATTCTGGTCCACCGTCCGGGGACTCAGGAGGAGGAAGCAGTACAACAAGCAGTACAAGTTGGGATTGCAGGCTACCGACCTCAACTTGAGACGTTATGGACCGGTGGAAGGAATACTACTAAGGCCTCTTCAATCCTGACAACACGCCTTCCAATGAGGAAGCAGAGTCAGGGGACTTTGGGGTGGACTCTCCTATTTCTAGGGTTGATTTTGCCGAGGTGGCCACAAAGCTCCTTGGTGGCAGGGCCCTGTGGGTGAATGAGATTCGCCCTGAGTTCCTTAAGGCTCTGGATATTGTAGGGCTGTCCTGGCTTACACGCCTCTGCAAAATTGCATGAAAAGCGGTAGCAGTGCCTCTGGATTGGCAAACTCAAGAAAGGGGGATCGGAGGCTGTGCTCCAACTGCAGGGGGATCATACTTCTCAGACTTCTAGGGAAGGTCCATTCGGGGTGCTGAGAGGAGGGTCCGCCGGGACGATGAACCTCAGAGCAGTGTTGTTTTTGTCCTGTTTGTGGAACAGCAGACCAGCTCTATACCCTTGGCAATGTTCTGGAATGCGCATGGGAGTTTGTGGACCTGGAGAAGAAGGCAGTCAACCATGTCCTGCGGGGAATCCTAGGGGGTTCTCTAGGAACAGGGGGAGCCAGAGCCTGTAATGTGGGCTCTTTGGTCCTAGTATAAATCATTGGAAGACCCTGGTGCCCATTGCGGGCTGGCTTTTGTTACCGATTCTGTTCATAACTTTTATGGACAGAATTTCTAGACGCAGCCAGGGTGTTGAGGAGATCTGGTTTGGTGGCCTCAGGATTGGGTCTCTGCTTTTTGCAGATTATGTGGTTCTGTTGGCTTCACGACACCACAACCAACTCTCACTGGAGCAATTCTTGTTCACAAGTGAGGGAAGCATGGAGTCAGAGATCGCCAGGGAGATTGGTTAGGCCTCAGCATTAATAAATAATTATAGTTCATCCTTCATTAATCCTTGTGGGGAGCTTTATTCTCAGTAGGCAGCTGTCCACCAGCGCCAGGGGAGCAGTTTGGAGTTTAGTGTCTAGCTCAACAACACTTTTGACACACTAAGAGGAGCCAGGATCGAACCAGGAATGTTCAGTTCCAAAGGCGATTGCGAGATGGCGAAGGCGAGAACCAATACAGACCCTGTGCCAGTGTGTGTTGGTGAAGGAACTGACCAAAAGGTGAAGTTCTCAATTTACCGGTCAATGTTTACGAGCTGTGGTTCATGACTGAAAGAACAAGGTCACGGATCCAAGCAGTCAAAATAAGTTTTCTCCATAGGGCTCTCCCTAGAGGAAGGGGGGCGTATTTGGCCATCTGGGAAGGGCTCAGAGTAGATTCACTGCTCCTCCACAAGGAGAGGAGCCAGATGAGGTGGCTCAGGGATCTGGTCAGGTTGCCTCCTGGACACCTCATTGGTGATGGTTCAATCAGGTCCAAACAGACAGAGGCCCTGGGGACACCAGAGGGAATATGTCTCAAGGCTGGTCTGGAAATTCTTTGGGACCCTCCTGGAAGAGCTGGACCAAGTGGCTGGGGAGGGGGAAATCTGGGCTTCTACTTCGGCTGCAACTCCTGTCCCTGCAACCAGACCCCAGATGAGGAACAGAAAGGAATTGATTCCTGGATGGATCCCACAGACCTAACACTACTAAACTGTGTTTTTCATCAATTTTTCAGAAAAAGGAGAAAGTCTGAGGCCAGGGAAGATATGGAGCGACCGTACGTCAAGAAGCCACTTAACGCCTACATGCAGTTTGTAAAGGACCAGCGACAGATTGTTGAAACTGAAGTAAACACTCGCAACAATGCTGTTGTAAATGCAGTGCTTGGGCAAAAGGTCTGATTTATCACTGTTGCACACATTTTCTCACAAGCAGATTCTTGACTGAAAATTTGTGCCTTCATTTGAAAACAATTTATTATTTTGTTTCATTTTGTGACCATAGACCAACCAAATGTTTGAAGGCTTTCAAGTTTTGTAATGACAAAAATGTACTATGGGAGTTAGAATACCACCAAAAAGACACTTTTTTAACTATCAATTGTCCAGTACATGTTTTTGTGTATCTGCATGCACCCAAATTAGCCGGAAATTGGAAACTGACAGTGTGGTCTCGCGTGTACAGTGGAAGGCAATGACCTGGGAGCAGCAGAGAAAATATTATGACCGAGCTGATGCTGCATGCCGACTCCATGCCCAGCAGCATCCAGAGTGGACTGCCAAAGACAACTACGTGAGTCCAACACACGTATGCCTCTGTCACAACATGCTAGTTGATGACTGAAGCCAACACCAGATGGAAAGTGCAACATGTTTTCCTTGTTTTTTCATTTGTTTGATTTAGTTTCGGTTTCTTTTCTGTTTAGGGCAAAAGGAGAAAAAGGCAAAGGGGCGGAGCTGTCATGAGGGTAAATGGTAAGATCATTTCATACACAATGCTAGGAGGACCATTATGAGGAAAATGTAAGATCCCTTTTAAAGAAATATAGTCACAGAGCCTGGAAATACGGTTACATTTTATCTAGAATATTTCTTCAGAATGTATATATTTTGAATTCCCTTAAGATGTTTAGACTAAAATAGACATAATTTGTAATGTATATGCTCCAAAGTTGCACCGTACTTTTCACAATACATACTCACAGTCACCGTGTGCAGAGAATGTCAATGACCGATATAAGAAGTTAAAAAAAAGAAATGATCTTTAAGGGGTAAGGATTAAAAGCCTGATATTGAAAGACCACATATCTTCCCAGCGGGAATTTTAATTAAAATAGGATTTCTGATGATTGCACTGCACCCAGTCTTGGCACAAGAGCAGGTCAGAAAAATATTCTGAGGCTAAACAAAACACTGCAGAAACTCATCTCAAAACTGTCAAAGTACTGAGTAAAGCTTTTGGCAAAATATTATTAAACTCAAGGTATTGCGAGGCCTTGACTTGAGTGTCACTGCCAAATTCTTGAGTCTCAACTCCTATCATACCTGCTAAGACTGTTAAAAAACTATAAACATTCAGTTATGAAAGCAAGCTTATAAGTGATTTAGACTCAGAACTGATGAAATCCTAGCTATAGTTATCAGGTGGTAGTTGTGTGATTGTATGCTCACACTTGTGTTTCCAAGAAGTTTCTAATGGCTGTTTATTAATAGTGGGTGATAGTAGTCTACCAGAATATAGACATAGTCTTGGGGTCGTTGTTTTTTTTTTTTCTCTAATTTGGGGTATTATTCTTATTGTTGTTGTTATTGTCACTTACATTTTTTTTTTTTTTCAAAAGTGACTGTGAGGGTAACACAAACACAGAGATGGGTTGTCTTGTGTCTTTACCTACAAATTGATATGTGCATCTGAAAGAAAATGGTTAAAAAAAATTGCAGTTTCCTCAGCAGAAAGACTTTTACTTTATTTTGTGCTTTTTCTTTCTTTGTCCCAGCAGCACCAGCAGCTACTGAAGTTTCCATGGTAAATGCAAGTTCCCCAGCTTCTGCATCCCTGACGGTCTCTGCAGCTCGGCCGCTGAATAGAGGCAAAAAGAGACGACCATTCAATTGAGCGCAAAGAAGCACTGACCCCAGAGTTTTTGGAACTAAAGCTATTGAAAACCATAAAAACAAACAGGTGATCTGCACCAGGAGCAGTGACCTGACACCACATCATGATAGTTGTAATCAAACACAGAAGCAGTACAAACAGTTCATGGTTGAGAAACGTTTGCCAAATGTCATGCTATTTATCACTGATCATAAATGGATTCTAATTATGTCAAGACTCCCAAATGACTTTACTGTGTTACCCTAGGCAGTAATTCAGTCTGGTGTACTTATTACAGAGCACTGTATCCACTAGCCTTTGTTAAACAAGCAAACCTGTTACTTGAAAGCTTCTTCACCCATGCCATCATAATGAACAATATGGAAATTTGAAAATCTCAATTGTCAAGAAGCTTCACTTTAAACTCTTGGTGGGAAACAACAGCATTTAATGTAACAAGAGTAGGATTGCAATCAGAGTTCAGGTTTGGAAGGACCCCCAAAGTTTTGGAGTTTTCTTGATGAGAGAAGGTGTGATGAAACATGTTGAAGAAAAGATGGAAAAGAGAGCCTCTGTCCACCAGCTGGCACAAGCTTAAGCACCCGCCAAAGGATTGATTAAAAGGACACAAACAGCTTAATGGAATTTCCTCAATACCTCATTATAGCATATGTAACAGAAAAATAGCTGGCCGTCATGACCCTTGAAAATAAGGTGTAGACAGCACAAGATACACAGAATGCAAAACTGCAGTGTGCTGAAATGGCAGTGTGATTGTGAAAGACAGTGATTCAAGGACGGGAGAAAACATGCTTCTGAAATTTCACTGAGGTGTGTTCAAATTACTCAAGAGCTCTTTAACCATCTAGATCATAAATGTACTGATTTCTGGATATATATAGGCTAAATGTTTTACTATCATGACTATACTTTCAAATGTATTGGGGACTATATGGGATTTCTCTTTTGGTGCTTGAAGTGCAGCGGGTCAGGTGGTATTCTGTCCTCATAGTACCGATAAATGAGTCTGTGTACACACTTGAGTCTCCAAACCAGCAGAGGGGGCTCTTGTTTAATCATAAACATCTTATTCGCTGTCTAACATCTCCTAGGGGCAAAGTGAGGTCTAGACAGCATGAAAAAAACACTTATCTTGGTTAGAAGACAGATATTGTTCATAACTTCCTACATCACATCAGCAGTTGCTGCTGCATAGTCATTGTCTTATTAAACATTGGGCTGATATCAGAAGCTTTGTTGCATGCATCGACAACTTACTCACTTAATTTTTGTTTTTCTAATGACCGTAAATTACATTATGAATGTCTAACAATAAAGAATCAGGTTCACTGGACCGTAAATAATTTCCATTCTGCTGGTCACTGAAACAATCCCATTCAGCTATCACTGAGCCTTTAAGTTAAAGGCTCAGTGATAGCTTGATGTCTTAAAAGCAGAAGAATATGATGTGTTAACTGAACAACCACTTTCCAAAGCATTAAGTAGGCCACTTCTTTTCAGTGTGCAGCATGAATGCAAATGCATCTAATTCTACCTTCCTAAAGCTTTGGCCTCCCACTCAAGTGAGTTGCGTCTTTGCCAAAGTAATCCATCCATCCAATGGATCTGTATGGAGAGGCTTTACATACAAATAGGTGGAGAGGAGAGCCAAACACAGAGAAACACACAGGAAGAGGGGAGATGGAATTGCTGCACTTCTCCACACTGATTGTTGCGAGACCTTCGAGAGATGAATTACTCTAAAGTGGGTATCAGACATTGAGCAAAGACCTGCTGGACATTAAGGAAGGGATCCATACCCCTACCTCTGAGTTGAGTCGTGCTCAGTGTGGGCAGTGTTTGGACATGCACACACACCTGCACACGCGAGTGGACTAAAACCCCACCTTTGGAATCAAATGAATTAGTCCTACACAATCACATACAAATGTAGGATCCAAGTGAGTGTTGGTGTAGTTCCACTCTCACCTCAGCAGTTATAGTATGTAGAATTACGGTAAGTCACAAGCTAAGGCCTTGATATCTTTTGCAAACTGATTTTTAAAATGGGCGGCACAGTGGCACAGTTTTTAGCGCTTTGGCCTCACAGCACGAAGGACCCTGGTTCGATTCTGACAAGGGGACCTTTCTGTGGTGTTTACATGTTCTCCCCATGTCTGCATGGGTTTCCTGCCACATTCCAAAAACATGCAACAGGTTAACCGGGAAAAAAATGGGGAAATTGCAACCGAATGAGTGAGTGAGTGAGTGCACATTGTCTGTCTTTGTATGTGGCCCTGTGATTAACTGGCAACTAGTCCAGGGTGTACCCCGCCTCTCGGCCGATGACAGCTGGGCTAGGCTCCAGCATCCCCCGCGACCATGAGTGCAGGATAAGCGGTAGAAGATGGATGGATGCTTAAGTCATGAATAACAAACCAAATGCAACACACAGTGATCTGCAATATATTTTTGATTGACTGAGAGGTCGGTGAAAATATGGCTCAATTCCAGGCAACGGTTTAATCCAAGGTAGAAATGTTCCCAAAGGCTGCTAATGTTGTTTGTCTAATAATGCTTATAACACTGCAGCCATTGCCATTTATGATTGGGTGACGAACAGTATATTTTTCCCAAATTAATCACTTCTGTTTATGAACCTGGCTGAGATTTATATTACATTGTAGCCTGGAACATATTGTACCAAAATAAAGGCTCTCACACTAGATCTTACATCATGGTGGAAAGAGCAGTTTGTTGGCCATATTTCTGTCTGAGGTTAACAGGCAGCATCAGTCCACCTCACTGTCTGCCTCCCACACTCTCATTTTCTTTTGTCTCAGTCTCCCATTCTTAATCTCTCCCTCTCTTCTCCTTGCACATATTCATTTCTTTGTGAGGGAGAGTCCACAAAACCGGCCCATATGGATCATTTCATGCTGCTGATCTGCAGTGGCTTCTGATATTAACCTTAAATGCCCCTGGAAATGAGTCATGAGGGGTGAAGACAGCTGGGCTCAGCTATTATAGTGAGGGGCCAGACCTCTGAATGTGCATTTCATAATGTGGTAATCAGCCTAACCATTGACACTCACTCAAAGCATGATTGCATCCCGTCCTGAGGAGTGTATATTAGGCCAGGCCCGGGAGCAGATCTTGAGTAAGTGACCTGGACACAGCAGCCTGCAGAAATAATTAATCACAATATCCTAACAGCAGGAGATACATAGCCCGTCGGTACAAATCAAGGTTGGAATTCTCAAGAAACCTCAGTATCAAAGCATCTCGCCCAGACAAGTGGATGCAGATCCAAATAGAAATAACAGCCTTTTGTTTTTTTCAGTAATTAATAATTGTAATAATTGTGAACACTTAACTCAAGAGTGAAAATAATTGAAATGTTACATTGTTTGTTCATGACTCATCAATCAAGGAAAAATTTGACCAGTTTTGTGTTGTTATTGTCTCTAGTAAACACTTGACATGCTGTAGCAAGGGTTTACTAGTATGTGTTACTTTTGTAATACATCCGTTTCCAGTTTCAAATTTAGTCAAATTAATTTGTACAAAATTGCAAATATCTGATTCAGATTTGATATTTACATCCCCCCCCCCCCCCCCCCCCCCCGCCACCCCAAAAGATGAACGATGCAACCTAATTATTTCACACAACCGAATCTACACATTAACTGCCACACCTATATATCTGCCAAGACCAGCCAACTGAGAGAGGAGTTGCTGGTCAGTTGGTTTAGCTCACAGCAACAGTCCTTCTATGAGGGAACATTCTCCTCACGTCCATATGAATACAAAATGAATCTAATGAATGCAACATTCCTTGATGGAGGGTAGGTGAAGACCATGGGACTAATGGGGGTCCCTCACACCTTTCTGTCTCCAAATCTCACTGTTACAGCATATAGTGAGATTTAAAAGTCAGAGAGTAATAGAGGACAAACCCCAGTTTTTGTAAGCAGTAACAGGTATTACTGTTATAGATGAAAACCTATGTTTAGACAGCTCATATACACCTTCAGCTAATTAGATTAGATATCAAAGCTACAAGAGAAAAAAAACGCAAATAACAATCAGCTAGCCTCTTAATTCGGTGTGAATTAGACATCTTGATACGGAAAGACACCATAAGGCATTATGACAACTATGAGTGATCCTATTCTGAATCCATGTCCCTGTTAAACGTTTTTATCTGTGATGATTTATCTGAATAGTCGTCTTTCAAGTCATTCTTATTTAGCTCAATGGATTTTCCAAGAATGTGACTGGGAACATCTGTAAAATTCAAACACAATAAATATTTCTAGCCAATAGCATACGTTCTCATCTGTTTTTTAATAATGAGGACCTTGGACCCACTAGCCAACTCAACTACAGTGCTGATGGTGGTGTGAGTGTGTGTGCTCTGACTGCAAGGCTGCAGGCAGCATGACCATGGCAAAATACAATGACTTCACAATCCTGAGTCCACAGCCAGCATGACGCCAGTCCATTACTCAATTACTAAGAAGCACATACACACCATTATAAGCTTCTGTTTTTATTTTTAATAGAAAAAAAGTATCCAAATAATACAACAGGGAGTTTCCAGTAAAGATGCTGAAAAATGCTGAGTCTCCACGCAATCACACAAGCTTGAGCTCGGCCTAGCTCAGCTTGCTGCTACAAAGCCCCACTCTGTGTGTGTGTGTGTGTGTGTGTGTGTCTGTGTGTGTGTGTGTGTGAACACCGAAATGAAGGATAACGCAGGTTGATGGAAAACTTAAACAATGCACATCAAAGTCTGCTGGTGAAATGGATGAGATTCAGCGATACCTGTGACTATTTTTGTGGTAAATAAATACACACATGTACTGAAATCAGAACATTCTGCCACATGTTTACGGATGTCTCTGTGAATGCGTGTGCATGTATTTTTGCCAGTTGGGATGTGCTGCTGTGGTACTATGTCATTTGGATGGGGCTGAGACATTACGCAGCTTCATTCTGCCTGCTGTGGTGAAGAGATTGAAGATAATGACACTGATGAAGATAATACTCTATTAGAGGCCAAGAGGAAAAAAAAATGAACAAATGATGTCATAAAAGGGGGCAAATATAAGCAAACAACAGAACAGAATCTTTAAAAAAATGGTCCTTGACTTCAGAAGGCAGGAGGGGTTTTGAGTTTCTAAATCACCGACTCACTCCTTACTCTCTTATTAAAATAGCACAAAATTTACCTCTTTCTTCTTCACTTAACCTGACCTGCCCTCTGCCCATCCTCTCAGCCCCTCACAGGCCAGGCCAGCCTACCGTACAGTGTGTAGGTAGACAATAAGGCCAAAACATTAAGCGTGGATCCGAAGGAGGTTTCACAACAGTTTTCTCTCCCAAGGCCTCCTTTCTTGTCCACCTCTCAGCTCTCCACACATCCGCTGGTCCTCCATATCGAGAGGGTTTATTATTCAGTAATGGACAGGAGTGAGACAGACCAGTGTGGGTGGACAGATGGGAGGATGAGGAGTAGCTGTCCTGCAGGATGAAGTTACCCAGTCAGACCAGAATGAGGCAAGTCCTTAAATCTGTCCTCTTGTCCTCCTTCATTTCGCACTTTCTCCTTTATCTGTGTGTTGCTTCACTGCTCCACCACCTCCGTCCATCCACTAAGGGGGCTGAAGGGATGAGGCACTGTGGGAGGAGGGCTGCAGTCTCTGAAGAAAATGTCCTTTAATCCATTCACTCACCCACTTTCTCTCACTTATAAGCTTTCACTCGCCTTTTAAAATACTATCTTTGCCATATGTTGAAAATCCCACGCGTGCACACAACACATAGTGTCCTGTCATGCCAATGCCCCCAAGGGTAAAACACTGATTCAACTCGGTCTCTTTATAACACGTAAGCACAAACGTACGCACACACACGCGCGCACACACACACACTTTGTGAGGCTCTCTGTTGGGGTGAATTCTGGGGGCATCAGTGCTATGTCCCATCTTCCTCCTCCTCCGAACAGTAGTCTCTCCCCTGTGAAAAAAGAGCAAGGGAGGTTGGATTACGATTGAGTTTCTTTTTTTCCCCCAATAATTTATACCATAAATGAAACTCAATAACCATCTACTATGAGTGGCTGAATAAAATGTGACAATTTTTGCCCAAACTTTCCACCACCTTAGAGAAATGAAAAGGAAATTTAGGAATGATGCAGACAAAAAAAAAAAGACCATAATGCAATACCGTCTGTGAGGTCGTGACTATGACTTGAACCAGTCTTGACCTTTCATTTTGCACATCCTGTTCATGTAACTGCCTCTCAAGGGTCATTAATCCTTTTACAAATGTAGTGCAAAATTTGAAAAATTATATTTTTGTCTTTTTGTGATGCAGCGTATTCAGCCTTTTGAGTCATGAACCTGTTACACAGCAGTAATGCTTTTAACGTGTGGCTCCACTTCCCAACCAGCCTTCATGAAACAGAACTGGAATTCACATGTGGAAGACAGTTGTGTTGTGTTGTGTTGTGTTGTGTTGTGTTGTGTTGTGTTGTGTTGTGTTGTGTTGTGTTGTGTTGTGTTGTGTTGTGTTGTGTTGTGTTGTGTTGTGTTGTGTTGTGTTGTGTTGTGTTGTGTTGTGTTGTGTTGTCCGAGCGGCATGGATGAGCAGGGATATCAGTCATGCATTTCAGATAAAAGGTCCCGTCGCTCTCAGTGGCTCTAACATGTTTTGTACAAATGTATAACTACTGAGAAGATGAGAGGGACAAAAAAGTTATGTCTATAAGAAACATGGAGCTGCTGAATGATCTTTAAAACTTCATGGACTTAATGAGTCTCCTAGTTTGGGATTTTGTTTTGTCTTTCAGTGGTTCAAATTGTCTATAATTTCTACTGTTTCACAACTAGTGCATCTTTGTTGGGAGTGCTGCTGGTTTGGAACCTGCTGTGTCATGGCTGACTGTCTGGCTGCAAGGCGCATATTTGATTTGAACCAGTTATATATTTAGTCAAGACATAATAGTGTGGCTCCACAAATGAATACAAGCCTGAACAACATATATGACGACCAGTCAAATTAAACTTCTACTGCAGGCACAATCTCATGACAATAGGGTGAGAATTGTTTACACTAAGGGAAAATGCCACTGCATTGCCCGCCTGCTTTATGAACAAAATTGAAGTAGTCGTAGTAGGGAAAAATTGGTACAAAATAAAAAGCTAGTTGCATTGACAGCGCTGGATCAGGCAGGTAAGTGCTGACAGATGGACGTTGGTTCTGTTTCCACTGTACAGATAAAGAGCTGTTTCCCAGCCTCTCCAGAGCTCGCATCTTTCTAACTGCCTGTCTAACTCTCCATTCTGTCTCCCATAAAAGGTTTTAAAACACAGGCTACCTCACCCGGACAATGAAAACTAACTGCCTCGCATTAGAATATCCAGTTAAGCGCTGCTGTTTTTTGTTAGCTTTGAAAGACCCGGACATTTATAAATAGTTTTGATTCAGCTACAGCGTTCTGCAGATCCCTGAAAGGGGTGTTCACCCTAAATTCATTTTATACATGAGAACAGCAATTAGACATGAATAATTACGATTACTGATATTTGTATAGAATAGAATTCAACAAAAGTGAGGATAATACTTTTCAGGAAATCTCCATCCAGAGATGAAATTACAGCAACTAATCTTATTTTATTTCACACTGAAATGCTTCAAAGAACATTATCCCTGCAAACATACAGGGTGAACTTGTACTGGAGGTTCTTTTACAGTTTGTCTCTTTCAAAGTTGAGATCAAGCTTTTTCTTTTAAAGCCCCGAGGCTAATTCTGCTTATGAAAAACGCATAAGATCCCACAAAAGCAAACCCGCACCTTCTCAATCTTCTCATCCAGCATCCTGAAGAATTCTTGCTGGCTCTCTGACGTGTGAATACTGAGAGGGAGAGAGGGTGGGAGAGAGAGAGAGAGAGAGAGAGAGAGAGAGAGAAAAGAAATATAGAAAAGCGAAAAGGAGGGGGAGAGGAAATCGGTGGATGGAGCCGAGAACAGGGGAAGCAACAAATACATCATGAGAATTTTCCATTACACCCCTCGACACACATACAAACACACAGCACACAAACCTCATTGAGGTGTTAGAAATTGGAACGTTGTGGAATAATGTGAATAACTTCTGAATAAAACTGAAAACTTAGTTGCTCATCCAAACTAAAACTCTCTCTAGTTATCAGTTGGTAATACATTTGAATGCACTGCATTGAAAAACTAGATGGTTTGTGGAAGAAAAATCAACTGTATGAGGACCAAATTGTGAAACATTTTAGAAAACTAAGACACTGTTCTACTCAATTATTGCACCATGGTACCATGCTGCGAATTTCACAGTGGTATTTATATTATGCCATGCCACACAACCCTTCATTACCAGTACATTTTTTTGACATTTTTTCCTGTATAATAAGTGCTTATGGACACTTACTTAGACTTGATGTTTGCTGAGGCCACCTCTTTCTGCGGCTTGCCCCTGTGCTGCACATTACTTTTCTCCTGAAAGACAGATTCACAACCCATTTGTTCTCATTAATCAGGAAAAAAGAGGAAAAAAAAACTCACACATGAAAACACAAGACTGTTTGTAAGCTGCTTAGCGACTACAACACTGGCTGGCGGGTGAAAGGGAAAGCAATGCTGGGTTCACTATGAGTACTACCCCCAGGTTAGTATGCTGTGTGTTGTTCTGTAGGGAAAAAAAAAGCAACGATTTGGCATTTGGCAAATAAAGGGCAGGGAATAACCTTAAAGATATAAATTAAAATATATATGTATGTATATTAAAAATTTGGGAAAAAAAAAGAATATTCTGAAATAATTTCCCACTCATACTGCTGGTCCCTGTGGACATTTTCCATTCTTATGAATGCCAATCTTAACATTTTATAATAAATATGCAACAAAGCATGCAGTTCAAATTACATCAAGAGCTTTGGACTCATAAAATGATTCCCCTCATAAAGTGTCTCACAGTAGAATTGAAGACCTAAATGCTTTCTGGAGGAGTCAAAGTAATCAGACCCCTCATTCCTCAAGCAATGCTTTATCGACCTGCGTGAGGCACCACGGTGTGCGCAGGGCACTGAATGAGGAGGCTGATAGGGCTGCCTTTAGACACAAACATTAGCTGGTTCCCTTGACCTAATGAGCTGTCATTACAGCTTGTCAGAAGGTGGGTGTGCGTCTCTTACCAGGTTCTCCTGGTTTCGCGCATTCACCCGGTTTTCATCCCCTCTCATGTACTTCACCTCCTCCACTCCCTTCATCTTGTATTCATCTGAGGAGAGAGGTTTGAAGGCAAGAAAACATAATTAAAGGAGATGGGGGAGAGAAAAACAAACAAACACTGTCCAGCGCAAAGTGTCCAGGGTGCTTTCGTTCATCTTGGTCAATATCAGCTGAATGGCTCAATTAACTAAACTTTGTCACATATGCTCTGCTGTATGGCATCACATTCACACACCAACAACTTTTGTATCGATTTATATGATAAATGGTCTGGGGAAGATACCTAAAACCTAGTTTTATATGGTGAGAGTGACATCTGAGGAACAACAGAAGTCTTTGCTCTGTTTTGGCTACAACAACTCATCTGGGGAAAACACAATAAAGATGAGGAAGCGATAACAGGTATTATGTATATGAAGCAACAGGTGACACAGAAGAGACATGAATGAAAAAGATAAGAGAGAGCGTAGATATGAAGAACCAGGCTGCAGGGGATTAAAGATCAGTAGAGAAAGTTTGAGCTCACACGATAAAATTTGACACTTTGGACACTTAAAACAAGCTCCATGGTGGCAGGACTAGTAACATCTTCCTGTGACTGCGGCTGCAGTTCCAGCACCATGCTGCACGCCCTGCATACTAATCACTTACAGATTGCAGATACTGAATTGCTTAAATCACAAACATTAATATTAATGCCATTTTTAAATACAGTAAGTACATCTTACTCCCACAAAAGCAAACCCATAAGAGCTTTAATAACTGACGACATCTGAAAAACAATTTTCCTACTTTAGACTGAACAGTTTTATTCCATTAGGTCTTAAATACAGAGCAATGACATTTTAAAAGCAAGAGAAGAAGAAAAAAGCTTAGATATAGTGATGATCTGTTTTCATGTGGGGGGGGGGTTGAAAAAACATTGGGAAGCCCTTTTTCAAGATCCATATGTGTTGTAAAATATGCTATGCTAATATGCACACACACACACACACACACACACACACGTAAAACAATGTAATACAATCCATGTTCATCATATTCATGCTAAATGCTATCAAGAAATGTGTATCATATTAGAATATTTTTTCATTTTAAATTACTTTTGGATGTCTCAAATATCATTCAGATATCAAACCTACAGGTGATTATTAGAATAGATACACTATATACAGTATTTAAGTGTATTGCACAGCACTATATGATCAAATATTAAAAGATAGCATGTTGGTATAAATCATTTGTTATACAGTATTTGTTGCATTGTGGTTTATTTCAAGGCCACAACATGGACATTTTAAGCTCAACATTCAAATACTAAAAAAGCAGAGAATCTGCTTCAAATCCCACATTGAATAAGGTAGTTTAGAGATGTTGGAAAACAAAATGACATGTATTTTAATCACACATAACTCCACGAGTCTGGTGGTGATGGAGTCTAATATTATGTTCAAAAAGTCAACACACAGCAGAACCTTAATAATAGACTGAACCCCGCCTAACCAAGAGCAGCTTAGTCCACTCCTCTGCCTTTCTGCTGACTTCCTGCTTTTCGGTCATTAACTGATAAAGTACCCCAGAAGTGATTTACACACACTCTCATAAACTGATTTCTGGCCTTATCTGTGTCACACTGAAATTTGCCCGCGCTCTATCAGCACCCTGTCTGAGTTTGTTTGTGACTTTGTACCCAGCAAAAGGGTTTCCTCCACCCTCTGCTCATACCTGGCTCACCTGTGTGTTTCAACCTTTTGGTGCTCACCCCTGTTGACATTAATCCCATATGTGCAATTACAGTGGCTCTAAAAGCCAGATAAACGCTGATCATTTGAAAGACCTTGGAAGAGAAAAGAAGGTGTGAAAGCCGGTAGACCTTACCAGAGATGAGAGGACCAAACGCTCACTTCTATTCTGTTGTTTGTCCCAGGAATGTAAACAAGTTGGAGCAAAGCGGCTCCTGTCTGCACATGCCGGCACACATGGTTTGATAACAATACACAGGCTCACTGAACAAATACCTGCTCTGCAGCACATACAGAGCTGCAGCAGGAAACAGAATTGTGAGACATTACCTCCACTGTCTTGCATATAAAAAAGGGCAATGAATTTTGAGTAAAATAATCTGCACCTAATCTGAGGATGGATGAATAGGAGGGTGTGAAAAGACTATTTTCCAAACTGCAACTTGAAACAAATGTCATTGTACAATCTGGGTGAACTGTAATATGACAGCCTGAATTGGTTGAACTGAGCTTAATGTGACAATTAGAGACAGATCAAAATCAACCAATCACCTATCAACGTCGCAGCCATCACGTCACAAACTGTACGTCACCTTGAACAGGATCAAAAACAGGTCAGGCCGTAACAGCATATACTTGTGATGAAGTCACAAGAAATGACAAGAGAGGTTTGTCATGCCGATGCTGGTTATGCTGTGGGAATGAGGGAGGGGTCCTGTGAGACAGGAAGATAAAACGTGGGGGCTATTTTGAGAAGCCCCTATTTTGTGACGTGGACTTTCTCTCTCTTCCTTGATTAGAGAACACAGCTTCGTTCTGACCTTAAGGTGCTATGACTCATGGCGCAGATGTTAAGTTTTTTTTTTCTTTTTAAAGGGCGTTCTGTTTGTGATTCAGTATCTTTCTGTTTATGTGGGTTCATTACAGGTTCATGTGTGTGCCATTTAAATAGCATGTGTGTGTGTTTTTGTGCGTGTGTCCTCTATCACAGGCTGAGCAGGTCTGCCTTTCCTGTGGCTATGCACTCTGTCATTCCTGCTGCGTGTCCTCCCGGTCAAGCCATGACATTTACACCTGATCACGCCTCCAAAGACACATGCTTGCACACGCACATTCCTTTTACATAGTCGTCAAGAAAATGCCAAGAAAATTGTTGCTTTGATGCAAACATCAAGCAAATACAAAAAAAAAAAACATTAGGCTGTCAGATTCTCATGGAGCCACCTGATGCACCAGGTCTCAGAGTATAGTCAGTATAATTCTTAAGGACAGAGACATTAGAAAATATGATTAAAACAGTTTTTGCAGTAGAAGCTTTTGATTTTGTGTGAGAAACCAACGGATGTCTGGGCTTCATGCTGATGACACAGCTGTGATTTCAGCTTTTCATGAAAAACATTAGCCCCATCTTTTCTATCAAATGTATTGTTGCATCTCATTTCCCTTAAGTCTGTTCTTGTTAGTGAGCATCACTTGCCTTTACTTTAGTCAGGACAATTTCACCCCCTTCATGTTCTGAATTTGCAGGAAATACACAAATAAAAGAACAACATGTTTGCTACATATTGATATAAAATTCAGCACAGCAGGAATATCAAAGTCAAGTGATTGCATGAGACACCAAGGCAAAACACTTGAGCTCACAAAGTGCTTGTTTTGATTCAAAGATTACGATCAGAAATATGAAATATGATGCGTATCCAATGCATAACAATTCATCTCCTTTTCCACATTCAAGTGTCTCTCAGAAACATTTAAGCTGTGGTTTTGCTGTAACTGCAGTATCTGCCGGGGACCGACTGTTTCCTAAAGGTTGTGTGTGTGATGTGAAATTAATGTTTATTCATTTACAAATATTTTGACAATTAACATGTATCTTTTTGACCTTCAGGGAGGACGTATACTTGCTTTAAACCACTGAAATCCTATCAGTGCTGTAACTAGGCACTATGTGTTTTTTTTTGTTTTGTTTTTTTTACTGCATTTGAGTCATATTTCCAACAGAGGAAAAACAGTACAAATGACACAGGGACACAGTCAACAGTTGGCCCTTAAACCACTCCGTTGACTTATTGCCTCAAATCATACAACAGCTACAGTAAACAGTAATATCAACATGCCACTGCACAAATGTTATAGAACCCGTTTGCAAGTACACACATATTCAAACACTATCTCCAATCCAATCTATTCTGACTGTGATTATTACAGACATCAATGGCATGATGTTGTGGAGAGTGTTGCTATTTTCCGCCGTCGTCCTCCAGTGTTTGTGTAATGGAGCTCAGCCTTTTCCGGTTATTGTGCGGGAGCAGGCAAGGGGGTGGGGGGATTAGTGTTAGTGGCCAGAGTCTCACAGAGAGAGTAACCAGTAAATTTCACACACACACACACACACACACACACACACACACACACACACACACACACACACACACACAAAATCACACTTGTACTCACTCACAGACTCACACACTCTCTCTCCCTCGCTCTGTCTCCCACACACACACACACACACACACACACACACACACACACACACACACACACACACACACACACACACACACACACACACACACACACACACACACACTGTCTGACAGTGTGCTAGAGACGGATGAGTGCGAATAAGACGAGGTTGCAAAACATAAATACATACAGGAGTGAACATGGCAAACGCTGAGGTTATGAGTGTGGGCAGGCTTACTGATTCTTTTCTGGCTTGATCATGGGAAGTACACCGGATGCTGTGAGCCAGCTTGACTGGGGTTGGAAAGGACGCTGAGTTATACGGAAAAGTACTATGCAGCATATAAGACGAATAGAGAGAGGAGTCAGAGAGCTGAAACATGTCGAAGCAACAAGGTAATAGCGGATAAAGATAAGATGAAGAGAAGAGGGGCATGGATAACTAATCCACACTATCCAGGTCAGCAGGCCCTACTATCTTCCATGCCACACTCGGTGACATGCATGAACAGTAGTCTGGTCTTGCAGCCAGCACTCTGGATTCACTTCTTCCAGAGTGACAGAGTGTGCAAGGGATAGGATGGGAGGAAGAGGGAGTAAGGGGGTGAGAGGACACAAGGTTCTGACCTAATGTTGTGCCAGAGATGAGTGGAAAAGAGTTGGAGAGATGAAACACGGGGGGATGGAGACAGGAAGAGAGGGGAGGCGGAGGAGAGCAGTGAGACCCAAAATAGAGAGAAGGAGGAAGGGAAGTCGAAGGAGGCCTTGAGCCGAAGGAGGGAAGCGGCAGGCTAAACACGGCGGAGGAGAGAAAGGGAAAAAAAAAAAGAAGGCAGCAACAACGTCAATGCACACGCAGTTCTCCCTTCCTCTCTCACTAAGAACAAAATCCACTCGTCCCATTTCCCTTGTTCGCTCATCTTTTGCGTTGTTCTGATGCTTCTCAAAAGAAGAAGATAGGGGTAAGATCGAGGGGGTTGCAGCTCGTGATGTCAGAGGGACCGGAAAGAGCACCAGGTCAAAGAACAACATTGCTGTGAGTGAGCGAGAGAATGTGGTTGTTGGGAAGGATTGGGGGGGGGGGGGGGGGTCATGTCGATCATCATCTGCTACATCCATCCGCCAGCATGCTGTTCCACCGGAGTGTTGCTCCTAATTCTTAATCGCTGTTAATCCCTCGACCAATCATCATCTCACTCTCTCCAGTTTCCACATTTATATCTGTCTCTAATTTCTCAACAGCAAGGACTGCAGTTGACACTCATATTCATTGCAATTCACCAAGATCCTCCAGCACTGTAGTAAGTTGGAGTAAATTTGCTATAGAACAGGGATATGTTCCCCATGTCACTGATATCAGGATGGAATTCTTAAACATGGCACAACCCTGTATTTACAGCACTGTCCAAATTTTTGTCCTGTTGTTGTGGCCCTTCTGTATAAAAAGCAGTTTGTTTAGCTGATGAACAGATGATGTCAACATCTGTCATAAAGGGCCAGGAAAGGCACACCCGGGTGACACTTTATTGCATTTACTGTACATGTAAAGCCTTGGTTGCAGAATATTTTAATATTAAGCAAATTCAAAGAAGCAGCATTAGGGCATTATGTGCCATGAAAAAATATATATATTTACTCACAACATACTGCAATTTCAAAAAAATACTTTTTAGTTTTGCATCTACTGTATTTCTAGACTATATTCTGACTGTTAGCACTTCAAGTTCTAGGTAAAGAACTGCACCTGCTGCACGTGAATTTCTTCCCCATTATTTCAATTTCAAGTCCCACAAGATGCTAAAATCCTTACAAAACAAGCAGCCATATGAAAACCTATAAGCCATGTGTCACTTCAGTGATGACTTTGACTGATCTCCAGTGCCAGAGACATTGCGCCTGTGTGATGAAAACAGCTACTGTCCATTAGTCCAGATCACTAGGTTAAATTTGCCCCAATCCTTGCTCTGAATGCAACCTTTAGAGCTTAGGAAAATGAGCAGAATCCGAAATATGCCAGAATGGATGTTACCGCTCATCCTGGCTTTCTATTAGAATGGTGTCTGTACAATCTTAAAAAAAAAAAAAAAGAACATTTTTTTCCCCTCTCTCTGCCTAACACAGTCTGTTGTGATGCTGTGTACATGTACTCAATAATCCATGTTGGTCCATATAAAATGATAAAAGGTTCACAAATGACTAATGTTAAGATAATGTTCTGTTATCATATTGTTTGAGCTTTTTATGTAAGTGATTTCTGCGTCCTCTCATGTTTTCAAGTCTATTTTATCATCTGCGTTGTCATTTCTCTGTTTTTCCCTCAGCCTACTTTTGCTTTCATTTTCATCCATTTCTCCCTCTCTTGACATGCAACACCTCAGCTGGCACAGCAGTACACTGCAGTCTCACTAACCGATTGCACAAGCAGACTGTTGACAGGGATGACTACAACAAAATTGTTTTGTTGACAGTTATAACCTGAGAAGTAGAGGTTAACACTGCCAGAGGACCGTGAGCTAATGAAGAGAAAATATTGTGAGGCCGGATAGGGGTATATGCTCAGCAATTAATAGAGTGAAATGGAGCTGCTAAGATTTTATTGACATCTTTATGCGTGTGCGTGTGTGTGTGTGTGAGTGTGTGAGTGTGTTTATAAACTGACCAGTGAAGAGGTCTCCATTGCTGTAGGCCTTGCCGCGTCCCTCCTCGTCATTGGGCACGGCCGACACCTGCTTGGCCGAGGTGCAGCCCATGGCCTCACACTCTGAATCCTCTCCTCATCGCACTCTCACCTGCACATGAGCAGAGAGAGGAATGAGTTGTTCTGTTCTTATACACACCACTTCTCACAAAGAGTACATTTTTTTTAGAGAAGTAGACCGCTTTTAAAAGTGAAAATTCATCCTGTATGTGACTTTGAAGCAGGGATATTTTAAATACTTCTACTCATGACTTGTTATATCACATTGCTTTCAACAACTGTATCAAAAATAGTAGCAATCATTTATGTGAGTTTTATTACTTCAAAGAAGAATGTTTTTCGGGCCAAACTACATCCTTACTCACATTGCACACGGAGAGCAAAAGGGGGTGGGCAGCCCAGTGTGTTAATATTAAAGAAAAGGGCTGATTTTATTGTATAAACAAATATAACATGCAATTCAGTATACTGATTACAGCACTCTTAAAGCGTCAATCCCATCATGAACTCCAACAGCAACTAAATGTAAAAATGTAAATGTAACTTTTCCATACAGCCGCATATATAGACAAACAACCATTCATTCACTCATTCAGTGCAATTTTCCCAATTAACCTGCTGCATGTTTTTGGACTGTGGGAGGAAACCAGAGGAAACCCACGCAGAAACAGGGAGAACATGCAAACTCAGCACAGAAAGGTCCCCTTGTCGGAATTGGAACAGAGTCCTTCGTGCTGTGAGGCCGAGGCGCTAACCACTGCGCCACCATGCCACCCATTAGGTGTAAAATCAAATCATGCTATAGAATTTATAACAGAATTTACAACATAAAACCTGGATTTACTTAGTGAATTGTAGGTATTTTTTACTGGATGGATTATTTGATGCAGGATTATTTTTATGTTTGAATGCCTTAGCATAAAATTAATTAAGCTTGATAGGTAAAGTAGATATATACACAAACACACGCACGCACGCACGCACGCACGCACGCACGCACGCACGCACGCACGCACGCACGCACGCACGCACGCAGGCAGGCAGGCAGGCAGGCAGGCAGGCAGGCAGGCACACACACACACACACACACACACACACACACACACACATCAACATTGATTATAGTCTCTTGGAAAACAGAAAAGAAATTACTGGAGATGGATGAAGTTAATAGCCTCATCCTTTCAGTTGGTTTGAAAGCTTCACATTTGTCTAAACCCACCATTCTGAAGTGCCTTAAAACCCTAATGGCACATAAGGGCAGTTACACAATACACTCAACACTTCATTATTATTCACAGAAGCAAAAAGTGAAACCGTCTTACCCTGCAGGACAACTGACATGAATGTGTGAACTGCACTGTCAGTCAAACACTTGCACTGTCAGACACATTAGAATACGGACTGTCTCCATGTCACTCACACATGACATATGCTGTCATTGACAGGCCTATCTGACAGATGCCGGATTCAAAATCTAAGCACTTGCAATACATAATGCGCTGCACTGGCTCACAGATGAGAGGGGGGTGTCATGAAGAGGAGGTAAAATAATGGTGAACAGCGGTGAAGGGTGGAAAAAAGGTGGGAAAGATGAGGCTTGAGAGGAAGTTGAGAGCAGAGCATCAAAAGAGCGCCAAGTGCTGTTCCTACCTCCTTCAGAGATATTCAGAACGTTTGAAGCTGACAGCAGGCCAAAGTCTCCATCTCCCTAGATGCACAAAGCACCAGGTGTGCAGTGAATGGCTATTGTGTGGAGAGTTTGAGTTATTGAGCCTATATTAGTATGATTGCAACTAGGATTAAAATAATTGGAAGCATCACTGATGACTGGTAATAGCACTGAATGCTCATCAAGTCCCTGAGATTTAGAAAACTTGACAAGGCTGTAACAATTCCAAGAGAGAAAATACAAACAACTCCACCACAAGTGGAGTTATTAAAGATATTAAAGACAACTTTAATAGCTTTGAACAGATTACTCTGCATCACTATATACTTAGGGCGATAGGATGTCAAGATTAAAAATCCATACTGTTCGAATATGCTATGGAATTAGCAATATTCTTCAGCTGCCTAGCCGAACGCTGACATTTGGTTGGACATAGGCTGTGATAGTTAGAATTTCTAAAATTAACCATCCACAACAGAATGTATGATGCAGATGGTATCATCTCCAAATTGTTGAGAAAAAATGAAATAAAGTCAAAGTGGAAAAAACTAGGGTGATGTGTAATATATGTAATTATGCAGGTTTCTAAATCCAATAATTGATTTAACATCAACCATCAACGTTGTCTTGTTGGAAAGTCTATATGACGTGGTCTCTGATACCTTTATGTTAAAATGATTAGCAGGTTCTGTAGTAAAAATTACAAAGGATAAAACACATTTTGCATTATTTCATTTTTTGTCATCTTTACAGATCTAAAACATTTTGCGGATAGTACATGGATTATGGAAAGAATATCAGCAGACTGATCAGAATCTGAATTATTTTCTCCCTAAAATGATGCAGCTTGTAATAAGCCAAGGACAGGTGCAATAAATAATAAACTGATAAATCAGGTTTGGCTATGAGTTGAGAGCCAATTAATATATTCTCACTTTTAGTTTAATACCTTTCTAAAGTTGTCTAAGTAAGTCATTCAACAGATTGGCTTGTTTGATTTAGAAAAAACTATGTCTTTTCACAGTTTAAACTTTTACCTGAGCATGTGCATTGACTGTCCTTGAAGGATGTATTTGAGTCTTATTAAAGGAAGGACATGTTGTCTCTGCAATCATGGGAGATTAAATGGACTTGTTATTTTTCTTTCACTACTTAATACATGGAAATATATCTGGTCGGAGAAAAAGGTGGGATAGAGGTATATGCAGGTGCGCCTCAATTGGTCTGACCTGCTCAATCTCACTTGGGGCATTTCTGATTCTCATTTGCCCATCATCTATGGGACAGTGACAAACGCTTTCCAAATTTTCCAAGTCATCCTAAGACAGATCTACAAATCAAATGAAAATCTATGCAGGTAAAAATAAATAAATGGATCAGATCAATTTAACAAGAATGCATGTGTTTACAGCTTCCAAGCAAAGTTTAATCACTTGGTTCCCAACCTAGGTTGATCTACTGGCAAATCCCTAATGCAACCTGAAGTCATCTTAATTAAACATCCTAGAGCAGGAATGTGACTAACACAACGCAATACGCGATTGCACCCTCGAGATAAGGCTTTACATGACATCATTTGCATTCAAATCAGTTTGAAAATAGCCATTGGGCAAATGGGATTGAATGAGCATTTATGTGTAATTTCAGTACTAGATGGATCTCATCAGCTTTCATTGTTTAAAACTAAAAGTCCCTCGAGCTCAAGTAGAGATTTCTCGTAAGTTTCTTAAAGGCCCCGAAGACAAAAGAGGCTGGCACTCAACAGAAGATGAATGCCATTAGGTGCGTGGTGTCACCTGTTGCCAAAGTGCGAAGTCGAGTCAAGAGAGGGGCTTATCGCCCACCACCTCCAAGCAGTCTGGGACACCTCAGAGGAATTACTCAATTTTGGTTCACACTCTCACTGACAGAAAAATCAAACTTACAGCCGTCAGCTAGAAGATCTTAATGACATCTCAGGTCCAATACCACAGACACACTGGAGGCCAATTTCCCAAAATCATCACATTTAGCATTATCTCTCTCTTGACAGAGTTGCTTAGCATATGCAAGGGGTTGAGAAGTGCACCTGAAAATGCTACTGCCAGGGAGAATTTCACTAATCTGCTAGCACTGGGACCAAGAGACATAAAGGCTGAGCCAGCGACAGAGAAAGCAAGAGAGAGAGAGAGAAATAGAAAGAGAGGGGGGAAGCAGAAGAATGAAAAAAGCAGAGACAGTCCGTTCTCTTGGGCAATTAGTGTAAAGCTGCGGTGGACTTTAGATTAGAAGATCAGGGAGATTCCCTAGCGAAACCACTGGAGCCACCGTTTGGGTAAATATGATACCATTAAGATAGTATTACGTTTTAAAGGGTCTCCAGTGTTTGAGGAGAATCTGTTTGCTTTGATTTGTATGTATTGAAACATCAGTTTGTGAGTGGGAGCAGCTAAAAATAGACTTCGCAGTCCTGAGAGCTATTGTGTGCAGGCATAATGCTAGGCTGTGTGAATCTGTAAGCCAAGCTGCTATTAAATGGGTTTTATGTATGAGCCACTGCTAGTAGGCTGACAATTATGAAGCCAAATACTCTTATAAATAAAGCACAGGAAGGGTTGATGTTATTATATGAAACATATACATAAGCAAAGTGCTGAAAGTTAAAAATAAAAGTGTATTCTTAAGCTAAACCTTGATGAGGTTGTTTGACTAAAAGCTTTGCACTGTTGCATTCAGTGATATTCAAGTGAATTAAAAAGATCACTCAAAAAATTCAAAAACTCTCAAAATCAATGCCATATGAGAAAAATTGATACAATCAATTCTTTTCAAAACTTTATCACGTCATGTATTCCATCAGTCTGGATCATGACTGCTCGCAGTCATGCAAAAAGCAATAAAATGAAACCAATGTTCCTATTTAAGACTTAGTAGATATTTAGACAGCAAAGTTGTACATCATAATCAAAACAGGGAGAGAAAATTTTTTCCTTTTAAATGCTTATATGCTTATATGAATCATCTTAAGAACCGAACATTGCTGGTTCGATTCCGGGCTCCTACTTGTGTGTTGAGGTGTTGTTCAGCAAGACGCTGAACTGTTCCCCCGCCGACGGCAGTCTACTACTCATGGTTCCTCTGTGATGAGTTAATGAATTTCCCCATGAGGAATTAATAAACAATACATTATAATTATTATATGAATACGTCTAAAGTGGCTGAGTGTTCAAGATACTCCAGCAGGAGTTAAATGGCCGGGCCTGGGTGTCTACCAAGCGTGCTGCTTGGTGCCTCATGCAGGACCACAGCGGGGCGTTGCTCGAT
The DNA here is from genome assembly GCF_037954325.1 of Fistularia commersonii. Classification (NCBI taxonomy): domain Eukaryota; kingdom Metazoa; phylum Chordata; class Actinopteri; order Syngnathiformes; family Fistulariidae; genus Fistularia; species Fistularia commersonii. The sequence continues at coordinate 8,785,031 of NC_141299.1, read as the reverse complement.
GTAGATTTAACCCACAAGACAGCTGAGGCTGAGATACTTTGGCAGTGGCCCGCTGCTATACATGCTGAAGTGTGTCAATGGGGCAAGCTTAAGCCTGGCAAGAAAGCGTAGACCTTCACGACAAGCGTCTCTGGTTACACACTCAGACACATATACACACACAGCCGACTTGATCTAATAAACACTCGATGTCTGAGAGGGATTAGAGTGCAAACTGGCACACATTCACTGCAGGATCCATGCACTCACTCCAGATGCTTAACATTATCCTTAGTATTGTTGCCAAAAAAAGTAGTGGTTTAGAGATTTAAAAAAAAAATGCAATTATGTCATCGAGCAGGTCTTGTACATTTCTACCAATGTTTACATTTGGATAGTTTGGAGGAAAGCCATGCGTCAATATTTTATCCAGCAAAGAAGGTTAAATATTACAAACAATATCAGCTTCAGCTACAAAGCAGACTGCCAGTTTTTTAAGGACACGCTGAGACATTCTTAAAACATGGCAAGTAACCAATCTCTAAATGAGAATGCACTTTGGTAAACACGCGGGAGTTACCTGTGTCTGCATACCTAGAGGAGACGTGACCTAGTCTCAGTTGAGTGAATAGGCCTCCTTTACATATCAGTTTGTCAAAGGAGGAACTCAAAAGAAGTGGAAGGAGATGTGAGTGTACATGCTTGTATAAACACGCGCCGTGCACACAGGCCGAGTAGTGTGTAGCGCAAACGTCTCTGAAACTGGGCTTGTACTACTGGTAGCATAAGCCACAGCAGATCTTGAAAAACTGGCTGAGCAAAAATCAAAAAAGAACTAAAATACTAGAGAGAAATGTTAGAAGGCATGTCAGAAGGCATGTAACTGGTTATTCTCTGGGCAGGTTTTATTTGGCTCAGCATTTATCAGCTTTCTTCATAAAGGCTGTGGAGGCCCTGACTGTTATTCAGCTTCCCAGTAAAAAAAAGGACATTTGAAAATCTGGAAAAGGAAGTAAAGGTTTCAGCTGCGTTCGGGGCCACAAAGAGACTCTAAGCTGCCGGTCATTGGTTGGCTGGAAGCACAAAGGTTCTCCTTTTTCTTCATCATGCCTTCTATATGCAGCAGATCTAAGATCTGCGGGTCTGGGGCAGAACTTGGTTATCTGGGAAAGAATGAATGACAAGATTTACACACCCTATATTTCAGTATGAATTTATGTATCATATCTACCTAAGTGGCCAAAGGCGTCCACATGTGTCATATACAACAAAAACAAACTGAGATTGCAAGTGGAACATGAACTACTACAAGCCAACTTTCTGAGTTAAGTTAGTACAACGCAATAGTACAACGCTTTAAAAAGAAAAAAAAGCCTACGAAGGATTAGATACAGTGTCCATCAAGGGCTCTGGAGTCAATCCCACATCAGGCAAAAAACAAGGTTCATCCCGGACCGGACATCAGTCCATCATAAAGCCACATACTGAGATATTCAACATTCACCCATTTCATTCACTCTTACAGACAATTTGAAGTCTTCATTTTACCTGCAAAATGTTTTTGGATTGCGATAAGAACCCTTAGGATGCCACAAAAACTGGCAGATTATGTGCTCAATATTAATAAAACATTAAATTCCATGAACCAATCAGTTAGTATCGTGATTCAAAATGTTACAAAACATTGAATCCTAATAACCAGCACATACTAGTCAGCCAAATATCATGGTTATATTACAGGGTTAACGCTGTGATTGTAAGGTTTTAAGATGGAAAGTATTCCACTGTATATATTATCTTAAGATAATATATACAATCTTTGAAAAAGTACAATATTGGAGAGTTCAATATTTCACAGTATGAATTCATTTGTAGAATATTTAATGAATCCATAAATACAGCACAATTGATCATGATTTCTGCTATAAATGTAGATGATTTGATTGGTTGAGGAGGGAAAATGAAAAGGGAGAGGGTTGCCAGATGAAACAGCTACAATGGTTGATGGACAAAATTATATCAAAAACTCTTTATCAGCACAGCTTTGCATGTTGACCATTTACTTGAGATGATGAGGGAAAATAAGACAATGTCTGACATCAATGCTAATGTTTGAAAATAAAATAATTAAAAATGGTTAATTAGCACAACTCCCTCTCACATTACTTTAGAACCCAACTGTTATGTGAAACCTCAATGTCAAGGTAAGAAATAATAGCCATGTGGCTTCATGTGTAAAAAAAACTAAAAGGTGATGCAAAATTAATGAGGCACAGCAGAGATACAACCATGGTAATATCAAGAGGGTAAATATTGATACAGTAACGTCCAATCTTGATTCATGTGTCACACCACCTCACAAAAAATAAACACAAAAATTAGTCAAGGGCAGGCTTCCATAGTATTTTATTAGTAAGCCTGGATGGTGTGATAGTGAGTCAGCAGGTCTGACACTAGGACCAATTTAGCTTTTGTTGTCCTCAATTTCCTATAAAAGCCAAATGGAAGTTTGCCAGAGGCCAGACCGGGATTCAGAGATGGTAGAGTAATAGCTGACTGTCTTTCAACCCCAGTCCAGAACAAAATACAGTGCCACCCACTAATGTCTGACATGCAATGTTTAAACATATATTTGCTCAGAAAGAACAAAAATGGCATACTTAGAGTGGTCAGAGGACACGCCGCTGTGTGCTCCAGTGTGTCCCGTGAATCTTTACTTTTACTATGACAGCAGAGTTTCAGTACAACTCCTGGGGCCAAGGCACCATAATATTTACTCTAGTCAGGCAGCAAATGCTGCACCTCGCTCCTTGTCCCAGTTTAAGCAGTCCATCAGCCTGACAAGCCAAGGAAGCCCTGCCAACACACACAAAGTGGTGGACAGCTTCTCTTGAGTGGTGTGGTGTTGCTTAAAAGTGTATGTCTTGTTCATGCCCGCTGTCCCTGTTTAATGAGAGTGCACTGCAAAATCACAAGTCTTTCCAAGTATCAAACTGCCCTTCATATAAGGATGGAGTCACTTATAAATATAGACACTCATTTGAAAGGTATATAGCCTTGTGTCAACTAATTCAAAATAATAATAATTATTATACATATATATATATATTATAATTATCATTATTATACACACACACATCACAATGCAACAGCAAAAAATTGTACTTACAAGAAAAAAAGGGGAATTTTTTTTTTGTTTGTACCCACTGTTATGCAGCCAGGTAAATGTCTGGAATAAGAGTCTTCAATCCAGTCTGAGCACTTGTTCATTGCCACTATGGTCTTTATCGTCACTGTCAACACTGTCTTTTTTTCTGGTATGATTTGAAAAGTTACTATAAACTTGTTTGTCTATGAAAAGGTTAATTAGTTTGTCCTCAGAAAGTGATTGGATTGGAAAGGGGAGTGTCGTAGGGGGTAGGGGTAGAAGTGGTATAGAAGATGGGGAACTGGATAGGTCGAAAAAGCTTATAGGTGAATAAGATATATGTACTGTCTTGTTGTTCTGCTCTATTTAGCTGTTATTACAGTATGGAGAAAAAAAACAGTGAAAACATCCACATTCTGATTTTAAATTTTCTCACAATAGTTGTTCTTCTGTTGTTAATAGGGTTTCCATACCCTGTCTGAATTTGAGCCTTGACATCCAAAGGACATTACACTACAGTCATTTGGCAGACGCTTTAATCCAAAGCGACTTACAAATGTTGTAGAAGACGTTTCTACAAACCATACCAAGGTAGTTAGACCTGGACCCAAACTGCCGTTTCAGGTCAAAAGAAAACAGCTCCTAATTCTGGCACTTTTGACATCTGCTTTTGTAATTATGAGCAAACCTAAGTCACAAAAAAGTCACAAAAAAGGTCAGTGTAAAAACATCCAGAGCGAATAAGGCTTTCGGCTCGGGGGGGAATAGACTAACTACTTTGCTCTGTTGGGTGAAACCAGTTTTGCCCTGTGATTGACATTGAGACACATTCTATACATGGGGAAAGCGTCTACAGAACAAAGTTGCGGCATTCAAAGCATTTTGACGGGAGGTTGGTGTCTTTACTTATGGTCTTCCATGTTCAAACAGGCGTATGAAAGGCACAAACAACTTCCTGCTAAAGAGGACATCTGAAATTGGTGGGTCATCTGACTGCAGAAACAAATGCACACTAGTGCACAGGGAACCAAATGCCGTTTTTGCTCATTTACGAGGCTCTTTGTTTTGTTTTGTTTTTTTAATTACAAAACCAAGCTCCAAATTTGAATATTTTAGAAGACAGGTACCTTAAGAACTTAAAAATTGAAAAGGTGGTTTTACCCTTTTTTTTTCCAAATTTTACTTCACTCAGAAAATCACAAAACCTGAGGTGAATCAGTATGTTTACTAATCCTTCTCAAGGCAGTCACTTTTTGTTTTTGTTTTTAAAAATAATATCAAATTATTCAATTTACAGTTAAATCAATATCAAGCCAAATATTCCTGTAGGAGTGTTGGACAACGTCTTAGTGCAGGTAATACACAACAAAAACGGATTATTTCTACAGGTACAGCCTTGGTTGGAGAAAAAATACCTACCCTGTGACACAGAAGTGGCAGGAGATTGTATTCCTGGGGCTTAAGAGCAGACAAAATCCCTGAGAGAGCAAGAGTTGCCCCTCTGCTCTTCGAAGTAATGAGGAAAGAGAACATTACTATCTGAGACCACTGTGAGGTAATGCCTGATTTGTTGGTCATGACGGAAGAGAAACTGAAGGGATTTAGCCACGTTGTGACTGACATTGAACTGGAGCAAATGACAGGGATGGGGGTTAAGTGCTCGATTGTAATTTGTATTACAAAAACCTTTGCAGCATGTTTTATAAGAGGATCATTTAAGATGCTTGGAGAGAATTTGGACGACTTTCCTTCAAGATAAATGAATCAAAATAGTTACATTATGGCAGCCGAATATAAAATCATCCAAATCTGTCTAGATTTTCTCCCAAATAAAAAGGATACTGGTATTAGTATTCATTCATTGTAATAACTGGGGGAAGAAAACAAATCAATCTAGGAGCAATGAATGTACTCACTACTGTGTTTAGAGACTTAACTGACACTTAAATTTGATTTTTTTTGCAAACCAACAGCATAAGGTCAAACATGTTCAGTTTGTCATCCAAACCCACCTGTAATGCTAACAAGTCAACAAGCTACATGCATTCGTATTCTTTCAAATTCATCTCGTTGGAGCATTATATATCAGTCTATGTGTAACTGAAACCCTGGCTGCAGGATAAATGACAAACGTCATTGTGTGTATGTATGTGTGTGTACAAAAATACACTGAAGTGTATTAGCGCTTCACCAATAAGCTGCAGATGAGTGAGTGTTTCATATTTAAATGTGGCTGAAGTGAGATCCACAATCATTCTTTTGGATGCAAAACATGCTTTACCAGCACAAAGAAACCTTTCATTCAGTAGGCTCATCATCGCTTTATTTACTATCCAAACCAGGACAAATATAGCCAACTTGATGTCATTTCAGTGTCATCACCATGGACAATGTGGTGGAAACCTTGTCAATTAGGATTGGTTCCAGTAGTAGTGATGTAGGAAATGGATGTATACTCACAACAGTCTCCCCAGGAAATTTGGCTGAAATAGAGACACTGAGATAAAGGACAAGTGTGTAGGATTTAAAAGCCTATTTTATCACAAATTAAATGCTACCATTGGAACACAATTATCTGAAATTAAAAATCATGACTAATATTATTAGGGAACCTCCCCTTACATGGAGCCAAGTTTGTTGCATTCCAACTGGGTCACTGCACAAACCAGCATCTTTGCAGTTTATGTTGCTCTAAGCTCATTTCCCTCTTATTTACTTAAATGTTTACCTTTTATATCTGATTTAAGCTTGAAAGAAATTTCACAGTGTTTTTGGTGTTCTTTACAACATTTATTGCCATGATTGTTCACACATTGACTCCATAGCGCTATTGTTCGCACCAGCGGATTGCTGGGGTGATTCAGAAAACAAGCATTTTTAAAAAGGTTTGCCTGTCTGGACCTGATGAAGACAAATTATCATAATGCAGCAATTCCAGCACTAAAACAATTTACTGCAATTGAATCAGAAAAAAATGTAAGTTGGAAACAGTGGCGACTACATCCTGTGGGAACTGTGTACTTTTCTATTCTCTGCAAAAACGCCCATACAAACTTAATTCATTATCAACTCGAGATAGTCATAGTACTCTATAATGTTGTTCATTATGTGCCTTGACTCTAAGGTCATGGTTTGCCACATTTCTGGGATGGCATCAACAAGAAACCACCTAAAAAGGGTTCTTTTTTTCCCCATTTCTATCAATTTTGCACAGATTATGACTGGGCATGATTTTTTAAGAGATTGCAGTTCTTCTTCCTCAAAAGCAAACATTGGAGGAGTCTTATTTGAATTTTATCCGTGTGGCTCATTTTTTTTTGCTTTAAGTGATGTGGTTTTGCAGCCATGAAATCAATAACATCTATGTTTCATAAGATACACATCAATCTCACAAAACAAAGGCCACAGGTGAAGGAAACCCATATCACTTGGCTGATTTTACTGGCTGCTGGTGTAAAACAATACAACATTCATCACAACCGTACCTGCAGTGTCAGTTCATATTAATGTTCATTTATCAAGTTGTATCAGCATTGCTTGAATTTAATTAATCCTGCAATGCAATTTTCAATGCAAAAAAGCAACTGGTGTCACAAGAAAGGAAAAAGAAATTGAAGATGAAAAAAAACACTATTGTGTTGCTGCACAGGATTAAAAGAATAAAATGAGATGGAAAGTCACAGCTGTCATAGGAGGGAAATGTACCTTATTGAAGCAACAAAGAAACCGCACATTAAACACTAAATATTAGAGGATTCAAGACTACTGGGTTGTTCAAAGTTATTTCACCCTCTTTACATTTCATACATGCGTTTTTCTTCGTTTTCATTTGCGTTGCTGTAACTTTGAAGGAATGGACAGAGAGATTCTATCAGAGGGGCATTTTATCTTAAGATGGGAAACAGATGAATTGTGTGTGCTAGGAAAACTGTGATAAGATGGGTGAACACAGAAGTGAGAATGTATGAAAAGGCTAAAACAGCTAAATTTGATGTGGAACCTACCTTCATGCCCAATTGCAGTTGGACTTTGAACATACACATGGCAATGTATGCACAGAGATGCGTGTACAGTGAGAGACACAAGCACAGAACGCATGGATGGGGATAAAGATGGCACAGCCGAGCCCCGATGACTCAAAGGGTGAGCAATCGGACCACAGACAGGCATACAGCCTGCTGATAGACCGCAATGCAGACACACACGCGTAAATATACACACATAAGCCAACAACACTATGAAAAGGAAACCACTGAGCTTTCAACATTTGCTGCTCGAGCGTCGTTATTTGAGTCTGGAATACAAGCTGATCAGCCAGGAGGCCGGTCAGAGATACACAAGTCCCCCGAGGGACCGTGCGTGTGCTGACCCTGTGTTTTCTGCCCTGCAGTATAGACCACCTCTTCCCATCTGACAGCTCTAAGCACTGTTACAGCATTAACAGGACACAAACATCCTGGGAGCAACACACAGTGATGGGCGCTCTCTGTCAGGCCCCCGGAATGACACGATCCAGACAACATCCTGGTAACCAGAGAGACACTCAACCTACACTCCCCCTGGTGACATGACAGGTGTTGCATCCTGACCAAACACAGACCGAACAATTACCTGAACTGCTGTCAACGAGCAAGTGGTGAAAAGGCCACATGGGCCAGACATGGAGAGGGTGACGACCGAGGCGAGGACCAAGATCACTTTGCTTCAGAGATGAAGAGTGAGAGAAAGACAAAATGGGGAAGTGAGACGCATGTATTACATTCTGTTTCGCGAGTCAACCATATCCGAAAGCCATATGTGGGCAACATCCCATAAGCACGTACACACACTCTGGTAAGCATGAGAGGGACGGGTGGGAGGGAGACGCAGATGGATGAAGACGGACAGATAAAACGAGAGTAAAGTACAGAGTAGGGCTTGTAAAATCCTATCGCTGGACCGCCGTGATGGTAATCTATATGCAGTAGCCGGGACTAAGCTGCTGCTTTGGTACTACTTTTTCTCACCCCGCAGGCCAGCAACCGGTCACTGAATGGATAAAACTGTCTGGGTGTTGATGTTGCAAAACCTTACAGTAGCGAATAAGCAAATGGCACATTTCAACACTGCTGAGAAGGTGCTTCATAACTACCTCTGGCAATTCAATGTTTTTACATATGACGGGGGAGAAGAGGGGACATTTGAAATAGACTCGGTCCAACTTTAATGAGCTGCAAATAAGCCTAGATGGATATATCAAATCTAATTGTGGCTGCAGTGACTTTCATATTATCCAGCTGTTCCCATCTCCCTGATTCCCTCCGAGGCAGAACCACTGCAACGATGAAAACAATCTCAGGAGGCAAACAGGAGGCAATATGTTCTTCCTAACGCACAACACCGGAGCAGCAGTAGCTCCTGGTCCGGCTGCAGGGCTCAGTTCTGCCCTGGGGCTGGTCTTTGGAGCTGCAACTCCGGTTAACAGCTGTGTCCAGCTGCGCAAGAAAAGAAAAGGGGAGACACTGGGGCGCTTTGTTCCGGGGGGTGGGCAAGAGTTGTGGGCAGGGGGAGAGAAAGAGGGTGTTCAGACACACAGTTCAATTTCCACAATAGTTGGCGGCCTGTGGAGCCGAGGACCGGCCGCCTCCTTCAAATCCAAACGGCCCTTTCCGCGGCGGCGGAGAGGAAAGCAGGGAGCCAGGGTGGCACAGCCAACCAGGATGTGTGGAAAATTTGAAATGCGCTGAGCCAACGCTGTCCAGCAAGACAGTGCACACACGCACGCCCTCAAATACACACGCACTTCATGAAGAAATGATATACATATCGTGGTGTTTTTCGCCGATAACAGCTGAGATATCTCGGCGTTTGCGTTGCCGGAAGCAGCCCCGAAAACAAAACGCGGACAGACACGAAGCCCAGGGCGCAGGAAGGAAAGCGCCGGGCGATCGCGGCTCACTCCAGAAACAACAACAAAAGGGCGAGTAACGAGGGAAAAGAAACGCGCCGACCGGAGTGTGGGGGCTCCGTGGAGGGATAAATGGTACCCCCAGGGACCGATCCGCGAAACACAAAGCCGGTACTTACTCAGATGAACCGGTGCCGCTCGGTCCACTGGAGGCTTCGCCGGTCGATCTTCCGGGTCCGTCGGGCGGGATCTGAGCTGGATGGAGGCTGAGGAGCTCAGCGCCTGGAGGACTAAACGTAAACCGAGGCTTGCGTCATTTCACCAGGATGCCACTGTTGCGTGCAGCAATGCAGCCATCTTGCTGAGGAGAGGAGCGCCCGACAACTCAGCAGCCACTGGTGGAGCCCCGCCGCCCCGCAGCCCCGGCCCGGCCCCCGCAGCCGCCCGTCCTCCGGGGGGGAGAACCTCTCACCTATTACCTCTTCATTTTTTTCTTGCACGAAAAAAATGTTTGTTGATTGTCTTTGGTTGGTATTATATGTGTTTCTTCTGTTTTGTTTTGTCTTTACATTCAGATGAACATTAAGTATTTCTTTCTCAAGTGCGCTGTTCCTTGTGTGTTTGTATTTTTTGAGGACTTGTTTCCTCAGCTCACTGGAAATCTGATTTTCATACACTCGGGTGATTTGTGACATCATATATTATTTATTTGTTTGTTTGTTTGTTTATTTGAAGCCAGTTCCGGTCCAGTATTCAACAGACAAGAGTGAAGTGGCAAAGCCTGAAATAGTCAAGAGAACAGAACTGAATTCGTGGCCAAGTGGGAGACAATCTTGGAGTCCAGATTGTGGAATTCGAAATATTTGTAGAAGCGTATAATGTTGATTATTCTATTGGGGAGATTCATGTGGTGATTTTATACTGATTTTCGGCATAAAATCGGCCATATAAACATTTTAAACACACATCAGTATTGGTGGACAATAAAGTCGAATGTCACCTTTGTCTGATCCAAATACCTTTGACAAACAGACCCCATGAAAAAGTATTTCTGACATTTCAATGTCATTTAGTCATAAATAAACCTTCCACCTGTAAACAAATCTAGCATTGACTTTTTCACCCCTATCCTATACAGGTTCCCAGATATAGAAACATATTTAGAACACACATATTCCGATTTTCCCTTTAATCAAAAATTGAAAAACAATTCTAGACAGATCTAGAATATTCAGATGTAAACTCTTAACTGAGATTTAGGTTTTCTCCCATTTTACACAAAGACTAGCCAAAACCTTTCCAGGACTTATTACTTCTTTGATCAATTAGCAATAATATATATATATATATATGTAAAATCTAAACAGTCTTGACAATTCCCGTGTCCGTTTTATTTATCCCATACAATTTATAGGCTTATTTTTGCTCCTTCCAGTCAGTCAGCAGCCATAGCATGACAGATCATATAGCACCCTCCTGTGGCAAACCACAGGTGTGTCCAACATGCTGCTAGAGGGTGTCCATTCCACCCAACAACGACTAGTTGTTGTTTGTTAGTGAACCAGAACCTGAGGGAGAGCGCTGCATTTTTTCAGTCAGTATATTTTTTTATAAATACATATTTACATTGCCATGTGACTGTATAATCATATGGAGTTCATCGACCATAAGTGATACCAACATCCTACACTGTATTTTGACATCTGACCCACTTCATTCAGTCTTTAACTCACAGCTAGCATTCATGGTCATGATTAGGCCCAAAACCCCTGAAAACAGGTAGCATTGCATCACAAACAATAATTAGGTTTAAATAAAATCAAATTGGTCAATTATTTAACCTTTTGGATTATCACTCATTATAGCTATAGCGGACAGTAATGCATAGAACGAAAATTATTCCGAATGCGAAAACATGGTGCAGATTGATACAGACTGGTCCTCGTCAGTCATGAGAGACTGTATTGATTATGCTGACAAAGTGAGGTAAAATTCCAGGTCTCTTCCAACATGTACCAGGTAAATTAGGACTCCACTGCGGTACAGAGATACAGCACGAGACCTGCTTTGGCACATAATGCCATCCACGGATGACAAGAGAGGAAGCAGTGATCATTTCAACGTCTTAGCGGTAAAACAAAACGTTCAGTGTTTGTTCGAGGCTAGTGACTCGTGAAGATGGCGGGATCAAGCCACAGTAACGGGGCACGACATGTCTGACAATTGTCAGAGCTCATCCTTCTCCATCTGCTGGAATGCCTCCAAGTCCTCCCGCCAGTCAGCAAGCAGTTCATCCACTGATTGGCTGCTGGAGTCTGTGTCACCCTCAGATTCCTCTTTCTTGTCAAAGTTTCTTTCCTCTTTAGCCTCTTTGGGCTGTGGATTTGTTTCTTCAGGACTGCCACGTTCCTCAAGAGGACTAACCTCCTCTGCAGGACTCGTTTCTTCATCAACAGGACTCACTTCCTCCTGTGATGCAGTAGGTTCCTCAGGTGCAGACTCATCTAACTCTGTACTCACTTGTGACTGGTCTGTAGGTGCTGAGGATGTGGGCGATGTTGCCTCATTTAGACAGTTATCCTCTGCTTCTTGCACATCAACGCCTGAAAAGGAGGCATCAATGACTAAAATGCTCTACAGAAAAAAGATGTGCATGGCACAAACACAGTATTTTTCCTCCTCCTCAGTAATCTGAACAATGTGTCCCCTTGCAGATATTCTCAGTCTAAAATAGACCTTGCTTTAATAAAGAAGCTGTCAACCGTATAAGCATGATGCTCCCGGTGAGTCATGTTTCTCACAGGATAAACCCTACGTAACTCCCAAACCAAGCTGAGAGTCAACTGAGAAAATATATCTGGCAAACGTGATTCTGTGAATTTGGCATAAATCTTTACAAGGCAAATTAAATGTATCATGCTTACTTAAAATATTGTCACCTCTTTAACCTAATTTTTCCACATTAGTAAAGAGATTAGTCATTAATTTTTACTAATAGATTAAAAGGGTTGCAGAGGGTGTAATTAAGTCTCGACAATAGTTTTGAAATCTTGCTTCTGCAGCTTCTGACAGGAAATATGGCTTGCGAGTAAATACAGGAAAAAAGATGAAGATGAAAAAAAACAAGAAACCATGTGAGTTTGTTTTGCATGCCTCAAATGAAAGTCAACTGGGGTTCTCTGGAAACAGGAACTAACAGGAAAAAAGAGAAGGTACGGAGGAACATCATCATTCAATAAACAGAAACATATGGGTCTTGAGCATGTGGTAAAAGTGACAGATGCAGAGATAGATACAAAGGACAGAACACTCTCAGAGCTGACAATATGGGCTCTTGTCAAAGAAAAGGTTAGAAGAAATTACTTACTGCCCTCAATCAGGCCGCCAGGAAGAGGTTTACCTTTGAATATGGCTGCTGCTCATCCAAAAGGTAAGGGCATTATTTTAAGAAAAAAAAGAGAGCAGAGAAAACCTGTGGTTACAGTTGTCCAAGAGGAATAAAAGGATATGACAAAACAGACAAAAACGTAATATCAATAAGAGTTATAAACCCCCACCGACAACCAATATAACATCACCTGGTGGGTGGTATTGGAATGAGTCACAATTGCTAAGCCTTCAAATAATCTCTGAATCCCCACATCTCATCTTTAATTTATTAAGCTCACTGTATGATGAGGCACAGGCGGTGGAGAGATTGGGGATCGATCTTAGAATACCAAGACAGATGAAGAAAATGGAAAAGAGAGCTCCAAGTAGTACAGCATTATAGGGAAGAGTATCACCTCTGTCTCTGGCTTTGTCACTCAGCAGCACTTCCACCTCCCTGTACTCTTTTAAAGCTTCCAACAGGATGTTGCCTTCCTTGTGAAAGAGGAAGAGGAGAGGCAAGGTGATGTCATCCGTGCTGCGGCCATCCCCTGCCATTTGAAACAGCGGAGCTGTGTCGCTGCTGCTACCTTCATTGTCGTCTGACAGGCAAAGAAGAGACAATATAGGATAAAACACTTTGTCGATTTAATGATTGAGAGAAAATAGGAATAGATTATTATAATATACATGGTATAAAATAAATGCATTTCTTAATTTGCTTTTCTCAAATGAAAGTATTACAAAAATGTAACAGTTCACCTGCTTTAATTATTTTTTTTATGCCACTCAAATGCCTTTTTGATTTCATTTTGTAGATTAAGGTCAAATTCTTGTCACTTTTACTGACAAACATGGGCCTCTACACATTGTTGTGTTGAAAATATGCAGAGCAATTGTGATCATAACGCTCCATTTGGCATTTTCACAGACTGACTGACACGAGAAGCAGAAAGAGAGCAGGATTGAGCGGCCCCAGATTAAGGGATCTGGGTGCTTTTAGCCAGGTAATGTTGGCAGCCTCCTACCCCACTACCTCTTATGTGAAAGACAAAGCGACTTTCAGACTTTCAGGAATATGTCACATGAGCACCCCTCAGATAAACATCTGTCAGTGGCAAAATGAATCAACATTCTGTTGAGGGACAAAATATTGGCCTTTCATACATTTCGTGTGTAAAACGCAGGGGGTTATAGAATGTGCAGAGGGCACTACAAACCCCGAGCAGAGTGCAGTCAAGATCAGTGTTTTTCTAACAGTAACCAAACTGAAGGTTCCCTATTCTATTTTTTTCTCCAGTGAGTTTTTTGACATCTTAATTGTGCTTTGCTGAGGACTCTTGTCTAAACTCTTTTTTTAGCAGCTGATGTTTTTTTATTTAAATGATGGTCATCAACATATATAGAGCCAAAAAAAGTTGTGAATCCCTCTGCTATGAATAGATTGTCAAAGACACAGACTTGGACTTGGAGGAAAGCTGGTTGCAGAATTTCCCTTTAGATATTTAAAGATACACCTCAACGGGCCACAACCACATTAATGAAAGACTTCAAGAAACTGACCATCTTTTCCCAGGCAATAAGAACTAGTGCCCTAACACGAATCATAGCACCTAATTTTTCCAAATGTATGCAACTGGAAAAGTTTGGCTAAAGTGCGGAATTAATTGACTCGACATCACAGCAGAATTTTTTTAATTTGAACTGTTTTTCATGGAGTAACTTATGTTGCTTTGCTGTCAACATAGGAATGTAATGAATTAACTGGATGAGTATATGGTATACAAATGAAGATTGTTGCAAAAAAAATATAGCTGTCGTGTTTGCTTTCATTATACATGGCCAAAAATTATAAGAAAGAAATTATTTAATTATTAAGTCATCAAGTAATATGCTAGACATATTTGAGAGACTGTCTACAAGAAAATCCATTTATCGGACCTTAATCTCATCACCGAGCTGACATCTTCCTTCTCACAGTCGTCAGCTGCCTGCACTCACCAATGACTATGCCTCCAATGGCGCCAACCTTCTGTATGTGTCGGGCTTTCTCTGCAAACATACACTGGCCTCTCTGAAGCAGGGCTATGTGGCCCTGAACATAATCGGCATTGGTGATTTCACTACACCCACTGTAAGGCTCTGCAATAGTTACGAAGCCTCGTACCTACCGAGAGGAGAAAAGTAGCAGGAAAAAAGGGAACACACTTTAATTTTATGAGTTTTGGCAATCAGAGGGAAAAAAAGCATCGTTCATCACATTTTCCTATCATATAATGGGGAAATAGTTAGTCAGAGGGAGAGCTCTCTTTAAAACACAAGACAACAGTGAAAGGTTCTCTACAGGAAAGCTTAACAGGATGAAAGCTAAGTTTCCACTGGAAATCTGGCAAAGCAGTAAAACCCACTCACCCCCAACGAACTTTTGGACAGGTCCGTGCCAAACTGTGCTGGGCCAGCAGTCAGCACAACCCTACCGAAGAATGGATGGGAGACGATCTGAATGGCTCTGGGAGGCAGCTGTTCTTTTTGCTGCTGACTAGAAAGCTCCATCATCTCCTGCATGAAACGGACACCATCCTCGGCTGCTACTGCACTCACCGCCTAGAGATGCAAAAGAAGAACAGACCAAAACAATCAGGATAGAATGACCACAATAGTTTGCATTGTTGGCATATTAGAAGAATTTGTACAATTTATACTGTTGCTATTTTGGAAGCAACTTAGTTAAACATGCACAAAATACAGTGACATCGTCATCATATTATACAATGACTTAAACATTTGCAACCAAAGTGTTTGGAAGCAAAAGAGCAGCAATAAACAAAGTAAAGTCAATTAGCAAGATTTGGGTGGTGGTTTTCCTGTTGCTAAACTGAGTGTACCTGTGTGGCATGCTGAACAAGTTGTACCCTGCCATCTTTCAGGTGGATGAGACTGACTCCCATCCTCCTCAGTAGCTCCAGGTGTTCAGGGTTGTTTGCCATGAAGTCTTGAGCTCTCAGGGGGGGGCTGCCCATTCCAGGTTCCCTTAATAAAGGAAACAGCATGAAGGGAAGTAGACAGCTGGGACATTTATATTAGCAGACTATAAATATGTTATACAGGCATAAAACGTGGCAACGTTACCGGTATGCATACCGGTAAGGAGCGGGGCGTGGGCAGCTCTTGTCCACAGCAGTGCGAATTGGCTCCCTCAGATTCCGGGGGAAGGCAGGGTCAGGAAAGAGGAGGCGAGTGTTAGGGCATGTCCAATCAAAGTTAGAGTCGTCCAGCTCCTCCTCCAACTGAGGTATCGTGAGTATATGACAGTTTCCATTAGAGATTCAGCTGTTTAAATTAATTATCTGTCTAAGCAGATGTAATTGTAATGGCATCATGATGATTACCGTTCTATTTGAGGGAATTGATGAAGAGTGAGGGGCTGTGGAGAGAGACAGAGGCAAGAGGTGTGCCTCAGTAGTGAAGATGTAATCTTCCACATCAAACAGTAAATCCTCTGTGTCAGCAAAAAGCAGGAAGAGATACTTGAACATCTCGGCAAGGAAGAATGAGTCCATTCTAAGAGGAGAGAAGAAGTGTCAGATCTTGGACATCCAGGGTAAAAGATTGGTCTCTTTTAAAATACCTCTACTTTTTGTACAAGTATAAAATTTTGAAATAAACACAGACTTGGGAGAAATTTAGTAAAACATGTTGTTAGGCATTAATATAAAAAAAAGACTGATTTCTTATAAAGGTTTAGACTTAATAAACATTTCCCAGAAATTTGCTATTTGAAATACTTAGCAATTCTCTTTAAATTATTGTGTTATTGAGAAATCCCTTCAAATACAGTACTATGATTTCTAGATCAAAATGGGAGTTAGAATTGCATGTTTGATAGGCTGTTGTCACACACACAATCAGTTTTTGGCAGATTTCAAAAGCTCTCACAATTAAATTCTTGTGGTTGTATGTATGGTGTTCTGAAATTTTATGCAAAGTGCTGAATGTCTTAAAAGTGTCTGTGGCCATTTCTTAGCTAATCAGCCTGTGTAACTCTCACTCACCTGTCCTCATGGCTCCCGGTGCGCACGTCCTTCATTGCAGCAAAGCCACAAGGGACACGGGCGAAGCGATTGAGATTGTCAAGGATAGTGCGACCTGCCTCTAGGTAGTATGGGTCTCCTGTGGCCTGTGATAGAGAATAGCACATATTGATGGGAGAAAGAATCAATGTGTGACCAAAGATGCTGGCTGGAAACACAATGGACACAAAGTGAAAGTTACACACAACTCTCTTTCATTGCTGGATAAAAATACATATTGCAAGTGAAAAAAACATCATAATTTTTGCTGTAAAATAATCTTCACTGGTTTATGATGCTACGATCAAACGTTATTTTGGAATGGAATGTTGAGGGAAAGGTATTATAAAAATTATGAACAATAATTAGAGATTTGTGAAATGGGAACTCCTTAATGACTACAAAAATGTTGACTTTGCTGAGCTTCTGAGAAAGCGTGGCACACTTGAAAGTAACAAATTTATAACAAAAAGTGGTACATGTCTACTTTTGTAGCGCCACATTACATTTCCGGTAAGCTTGTCTGATAAATTACCTTGAATAGGAAATAGGTGCTCTCTGCAAACTCAGGCCTCAGGGGATGCTGTGCCCAGTGTACCCTGAAATCAGTCGTGAATGCCTAGGGATAGATTGAGAAGGAAAAAAGGGTCAACACACTGATCAAGCATTGTAATTAACAGAGGAAAGCTAAAATTTAGCCTCCGCATATAAATGCAACCTGATCACTTCCTTTTTATGTAGAAACAGAAACCAGTGGGGATGTAAAGACATAGTCAACTGACAATTCAGCTGGACAAATGACACAAGTCTGGTGGTTTGATCAACAAAACAAAACAATGAAAATGAATTGAAATTCAGCCTCCACAGTATGTATGTGAAAGTTTCAATTCCTCAATCAGTAACTTAAAATGGTAGTGGAAAATAGAACAAAATGAGTTAATATTTTTAATGCAGACCTAAGAACCTGAGGCAGACTGATTACCTCTGGTAGGAAGTTGTGTTTCTTGGTGACTTGGTATAACATTTCATGAGTCTCAATGGCTGGACGGATATCTCCCTTCAACACCTGTGAAATGTATAAAATAAAAAGTGAATGCAAAGCTCCTGAAATTACACACAGCATGCTTCTAGTCAAAGGACCCATCTGACCTGCAGTCCAGGGAAGAAAGCAAGCAGTGAGTCCATCCAGGTACGAGCAGGAAGCAGAGGTTTGTGAATGTGAACATCCAGCAGCAAAGGAGGCTGGCTAATGTATTTCATAATAGATGCATAATGCTAAGTGCCAGGGGAAAAAAAAAGATTGAAAATTATTACAGTGGCTGATGCAGAAAAAGAAAATATTTCATAAACTGTTTCATGTAGCTAATAAAGGTCAATCAAAGATTGAAATTTTCAGTGTTTTATGAAAAAAAAAAAGAACGATGTTTGGAGTTCCAAGGGATTTTAAAGATTCAGTACAACATTTAAATCTGAATTTGACCTGTAAAAAAATCAAACTTTTAAAAACAATGGAACAGGTAATTTGAATGCAGAGACTGTCTGCTTTCAGTTGTTTTCTCTTTTGGATGTGCCGGAAAGAAGTAAGACTTAAGGTGGCCCTTTAGCTATTGATGAATGTAAATTACTGCCATTTCTGCAGATTATTCCATAAATTGATTTCAACAATCAGGTGTGCATGGCCTAAATACAAATAATAAATATGGAAATATTTTCTAGACCAATAACAAATATTCTATGACACTGTACATTTTCTTTTACTTTGGATGTATATGACAAACTACTTCAGGTTTTCCAATTTCTAAGACGCATGGGAATTGTGTGCACATACACATAAAAAAATACAATGTTGTCTTTGTGAGATTGCAATGCCATAAAAAGACATATTGGGTTACTCTCCTAAGACATGCATGTATGTGAGTGTGCATCCTCACAATATTGAACCGCTGCAGAAATTGGTCATCTCCCAAGAGGACGTAGGCCTTGAGCAGGTATTCATAGTACGAGTCAATTCCTGCTCCAACTCCACTATCTAGAGACAAAAGAGAGAAAACACTTGAGTATTTTCTTTTAGCAAAAAGATCTTTCCCCTGTGCATGCAAACTTTCCTCAAAAAATAAACAATGGAGCCATTTAACTTAATATTCATTTTCCTATGTTCTTAGTCCTAAATCAATCCATGGCAAGTCTTAGTCTCTCTCCAGGCTCTCAAACTATTCTTCAGTCATCATCTACTTGCCATCTCACAGTTTGTCTTTCACTCCCTCATGCAATCATATTTATTCATGACATTCTTGTCCTTGCTTCCACTCCCACCAATTTTCTTGCTGTTCCCCCGCACTCACCCCTGCGGACCCACTCTCCAGAGTGGATGTTAATGGTTGTTCCCACCAGATTGCTGTTCCTCTGCCTTTTCTCCCACAAGAAGTCCAGAGCTCTCCGGGCATGGGCCTGTATGCATAAAGAGGAGTGCATTATTGATTTAGAAAATAAAAAGCCATCTGCTGTAGCTGCACACTGTTAAGAGTGATTACAATGATGAACTCTGTCTGCTAGTTCAGCAGTCAGCTTCTGCCAGGAAATGAACAGATCCAGTAACAGGCCTTCCCCGGCAAATATATGAAGCTTGGAATGATCACATTATGTTACGACATCTACCTGAGCCCAAGCCTTATTAAAACTCAAATATATTTTAGAGATGACAAATGACCTAAAAATTTGCAGTTATGCTGATCAATAAGAAAAATGAAAATTAGCTAAATTTTTCTTCATTTCACAAATAGTATAAGTTTTATTCTATGAACTTCAGTTTACCGAGTGGCTGCAGCTATTATTTTGACATTCAGTTTTTCAAAAATGAATGGTTTAAACAATGATGTGGCAATTTTTTTCAATTTTTTTATGGATTTCATAGTACAATCTATGGGCTTCAGAAAGTAAATAATGAAAGTTGTTGTGTTGTTTTTGTTTGTTTGTTTGTTTTTTGTTTTAAATCAGATCCAAAAATGCTCAAATGTGTTAAAACCCAAAGAAGTACAATTAAAAAGACTGGCACAGAACAAAATTTGTAAAATGTAATCTCGCAATATGCTTTGTATCAATAAAACAGTATATGATGTATTATGGCTCAGGTAGCACCTTTCAAGCTGCACAAACTGAGTTTTCATTGGGAATTACTTAAAGGAATGAAAGAGTAACTGTTTTTCTGAGAAGTGAGAAATTGGCTGACATGCTAGCAAATTACATAGGGTCAACCTCATATAAAGCTACAATATTCTCCATTATTATATATATATTAGATCACTAAATCTACTTTCCTGGTCAAAAATATTCAAAGATAATCCTAATTAGTGTCATCAATATTCTATACCTAATGCACCATTTCATTCTCCGTCACACACACATGAGAACCTTCAACAAACAAACTCATCAACCTGGGCCATCTCATTTCCAATGAGTACAATGTACCCTAGATGCCCTACATAATACAATGAGAAAGACAAATGAAGGGTGGGGCTGTTCAGTGCTGACAAATATCAGTGCAAACAGCTGATGAATTTTTCACAACTAAAACCTCCTGGACAGGAGTGATGGTTAAATATGGCAGTTGCATTATTGCAGGCCTGGCCAACCCATGGCTCCCAAGCCGCATGGTGACATTCATGTTGAATTTCGTGTTTCTGTATTTTTTTTACAGTATGTGCACAATGTTCCCTCCAAGCTACGCACTTGCACAATCGTGCACTGCTCCAGCATTCCCCATACACAGCAAAAAAAAAAAAATGTATATGAACGTAATGCGGGTTGACCAGGCCTACATTATTGTATGGAGTTATACATTGTAATAAACAACATGTTCATAAAGGGATGATGTGGACGTGAAAGGTTGTGATCCTCTGCTAAAAGCTTATTACCTCAAAAACAGGATCCCCAGTGAAGCGACTTAAGGCAGCAAACTCAAGAATGATGGTTCCTGCACACGCTGTGCATGTGTCGGTTTCTGTGCCTGTTCTAGCCTCAGGCCCCCTGACACCATACTTCAAGTTCACCTATTGAACAAGGACAAAAAGAGAAGCTAATGTATTACTTTGAGTCACATTTGTTGTGCAGAAGATGGAGTAGAAAAACAGCTGTGTCAAAAAACAATGGCAGATGGCAACATAGCAACAGCAAAATCAAGTGTAAATGCATATTTAAGAAAATAATTTAAGGCAAGAAATTGTTAAAAGTACATTTTAATAGTGTCCATTCTCAAATAAACTTTAGCTTGTTAAGTATTTTAAGCCATTCATCATATACATTTTTGAATATGTTTTCATGGAATACCAACAATAACATCAATAGATCACCACAGCAACCCTGGCATGTTATTTTAATTGCCAATTGGCTGGGTTCAGTAAAAAGAAGAAATATTAGCCTCTGATCACAGCAAAGGAAAAAGTGATTATAAACCGCATGGTGGCAGGCTATGGTATTATACTGTGATGGTTTTATCTTAGTGTACAAACCAATACATTTTATAGCACTGCATGAGTTACACATCATGAAAACATAAGGACTCGTGACAAATATGTAATGGACATTAATGCATGTATCTTCTTGCAATAAGAAGCAGAAAGGTATGTCCTACCCTTGGATAAGGAAGGCCACTGCTGGTGTTAAAGGCTGGCAGAAGTCTGAGGCCCAGGTCTTTGGCCATGTGCAGGAGCTCATCCTGGTACCACTGCATGTGCTGACCTTCATCCCTCAGCATCATAGCCATGGAGTGCCCCCCCAAAAGACCTCTGAGAGCATACACATAAATAAACAATCTTGAACTGAGGTAAAGGCCACAAAGGATAGTTAAGGATTACGCAAGCAGTTTCTCAAAATTCATTGTTATTTTTTTTCGTCAAAAGCTTACCCAAGAACTCGAATGTTGGTTTCAAAAACAGACACCACAACATCATTGTCCAGTCTCACATCTGACAAAACTCTCCTCACTGCGGCCTCAAACTCTGTTGTCTTGTTCAAAAGCTGGTGGCGAGAAACGGTATATAGCTTTGTTACACTTCAGAGATTAAGTGAGAGATTAAGGCTGACCTCAAATACTTAACCAAAGGCTTTGACTGAATATTCAATAAATAGATAAAGACATGTTGACTGGTGTTGCATTCTTTGAAAGTATCAAGAAATGATGTATTTCTCATTGATGTATAAAGAGTATTGGATACATCATCAAAGGTAGGACCTCAGTTGGCGTTGAGGTGCTTGGTGGTCCATGAAGAATCTAAGAATCTAAACTTTTCTGTATTGTTAATCATACAGCCCGCAGAGTGAATTCAAAACAGAGGTAAGAGGGCTTGCTTAGAGTTGAATCATTTAAATTGATCCTGGAACACAATTGTTTAATTTTGCTGATCTTCTGGAGTATCAAGATATAAGACTCCCAAAGGCTTTTCATGTGCGATCCACAGTCTAGAATGGAAGTCCACAATGACGTGTTGTTTAACTGTCTGACCACCCAATGCCATTTCTGATACTCACCACAAGAGTATCCAAGGTGTCTATAAGGGTCAAAGAGAACCTAGCAGAGAGAAGCAACAATTTAGGAGAGAGAGAGAAACAAGCTAGTGCAGCCCATCATATCCCATTTCACCCTTTTGTACATTGACAACAGTGATTAGCTTTAACATGATGGATAAGCGAGCCGCACAGTGGCGCAGTGGTTAGCGCTTCGGCCTCACAGCATGAAGGACCCGATACCGACAAAGGGACCTTTCTGTGATATATGTGACCCTGCGATTGACTGGCAACCTGTCCAGGGTGTACCTCAGCTCCAGTATCCCCTGCGACTCTGAGTGCAGGATAAGTGGGAGACAATGGGTGGATGATGGAGAAGCAGCTAAGCAACACTTAATTACATTATTTCAGTCACAACCCTAAATTGGGATTGTTACTTTGAAAGTTGGTAATGTTTTTCAGCCAAGGTTTTTTGCATTTTTGTCCTGTTTGTAAGTCACTGTTGGAACATCTAGAGTCATTTGGTGTGGTACATGCCACAGAATAACGCATTACAGTTCAGACAAGTGATAAGTCTGCACTTTGCAGGTAACCCCCAAATGGAAATGTAATATACTCCTTCCACAATTCAGATCTACCACAGATGGAAAAGGGTGGTGCTGATGTGGTATCGTCCAAAGATGTGTCCTCAAAGATGAAAAGACAATGCACTGCTCACTTTCCAAGAGCGTCGTCAACATCTCCTCTACTTGGTTCCAGCCCACGTACTCTTCCTCTGCATGTGAGAGGCATCAGCTCATCAGCTGGGTATGCATGGTCCTTGGTAACAAATAACAGAAAAGATAACATCAATATCTAGTCCAGACTGGTTATTGTCACAATTCTACTTAGCCGTGGGGCTGATATAAAAACCTGCAATGACATGAATTTCGAACTGGTATGTCTTGATCAGATGAAGAGCTTACCATGTAATTTTGATATGCATGGTCAAACATCTCAATCACTTGGTTCCTTTGGATAATAGACACAAATTAGCACATATAATATGTTGCGGAAAAGCATGTCAATTCTAAATAGCTGCTATGTGATCTTCTTACCTCAACCTGTGTTTCTCCTCCCGCATCATGGCCTTTCCGAGGCTACATAGAGCTCCAAGCACCATCAAGATGAACAGTGCAGGGGACATTGTGATCGGTAGGCCAATTTGTAGCAATATACATACAACTAAAGCTTGGCTCTAAAGCTGCCTTTGAAACAAATACATAATCACTACGACCCTAACCAAAAGTCATGCTAACAAAACACACACCGATACCACTGCTCTAAGATCAATTTAAATCTTATAATTTCTTTTTGCAGCTGCCCATCTCCGCCCTGTTGGTCAGCATACCAAACACAAATCAACACATGTGCACAACAACATCATCTACATGTGCTGCCTACACTGCAACATAAGAGAATGTCGTCAATTAATATGATCGACGATCGAAAAGTTACCAGATGTAACAGATGCTCGCAGGATGTTATGTCAAACGCTATTGTTTACTTTCCCATGCTGTCACCCGGATGTGTGACACGTTGACATGCCTAAGATGTGTGATGAATTCAACTAGTGTCTCGAATATAAAGCAAACGACTAAAGACGAAAACATAATAATAATAAATTTCTGTCGATCTTGATACAAAATAACCCCTAATAGAGTTGTAAAGTGAAAGCTGTGTGGCAGTCAGAATTATGTTCCTTCGATTATGAAAACAAACGTGTCAAAAGACTCCCAACGACACTAAGGCGAGACTTGTCTACTATCCCACACCTCTAATGGTTGACTTATTTCAAACCTTGCACGCTCCTTTTCATCGCAGCTTCAGAATGATTCAAGTGTGTGTCGACTGTAAACCGATTAAGCGACATCGTAACTGTCAAGGTAATAATTTCCTCATCTAGGCAGATCTTTTGGTCAGCTAGGCAGGTAGGAAACCGTGCACTTGACAGGATTTACTTAGCCAGTTAGCCAGCAGTGCTAGCTCACTGAGCGTTAACTCACAGATCAGTTGTCATTCATCTCGACAGGATAGGACGAAACGATTAAAAATTAGTCTAGTGTTGTCCGGCAGACAGGCGTTGGTTTTTCAGTCTTTCGAGTTGCGGGGTGTGTTGGTAAAGTCGCTGTATTCTGCTAGTTCGCCTAGCTAGCCTGCCTTAGAAACCGGATGTCGTCACATTGTAAACGTTGACAACATCCGCTTCCTGCTAACCGTTACAGCGTCTTGCCTTGGATTCTGATATCAAGGGATCTAATTTAGAGTAAATCGTATTTCGGCATAAACGCCTCTGAGCGGGACTAATTTTATAACTTGAAGTAAGATGAAAAATTAATCGGCGTCACGACTTCAGGTTTCGTGGGAGATAACTTCGGATAGCCTAAGTTACGCGGCTGCCCAATTGAAATAATAATAATAATACTACTAATAATAACACAACTACTACGATTAATAATACTACTAATAATAACAGTAATAATAAAAATAATAATAATAACGCGTTGGGGTTTTGCTTGACATTCAGCACATTCAGTCAGACATAAGCAATTCACGAAATAAAGTTTTTTTTTCTATGCCCTTTCTGACGTACACAATAAAAAGACAAAAAAATAATTAACTTATTATTCAACACTGTTCCAAATACTAATTTCAAAATAGAAGCACTGCGGTACTGTATATCCATTATTCTCCCGTAATGAGAGTTTCCCTGTTAAAGTTAGCATAATGGACGCATTATTATCATGGGAATTTTATCACTTCCTTGAAACAAGTAGTCGAATTATTCTTGCAATATGCATAGAATTCAAACTTATAATTTAACTTGACTTTGCAGTTCTCGTTTGTATTATGTGTACTCTTTTGAAATGTTTTCATTGTAAGAGGTAACTTCATTTCCCACAAATCTTTGCGGTGTCATATGACTATTTCACGTAGCAAGCATATTTAAAAAGAAAATCCCCACTCAAATCAAAACTAGTCAGACCTGAGAATTTACTTTACTCGTAGAAAACCGATGTCGATTCGCAGAGACAGATACGCAGTTCAACAGGTAACTAGGCACTATGTTTAATGTTACAATTTGCGATCGAATTTCTTATTTATCTTCGATGATAATACTGCTTTCGTGTCTATATAGGGATTGCAAATTCAGTAGAAATTGAATTACTTGTGTTGTCATGAATATCCATATTGTTGTAAATCCAGCATATGCTTTCATACGCTCCAAGTAGCTTATCTGGGATTTAACAGTATGTTTATTTGATGTGTATAAATGTTGCATTCGTTTTGCAGTTTAATTTTCAACTTTTATTTGAATAAGTATTTGTATATACATATGTAGGTCTGATACTTCAAATTGCACTTGGCTATACTGGAATTTTGATACTCTTGAATTTAACTTTGCAGAAATATGTATATTTTTCTGAAGTAAACTGAATTTATAACCTATTAATATCTTTGGCTTTTAATGGCAAGATTGTTTAAAGCCTATTCATTTTACATGAATATGTTTCTCCCATTTTTTGTGTTATCTCTTTTCAGCACATTAATCACCTACCATTCTCTCTGCCTGTTAGATCTTGTCAGTGATGCCTCCTACAAAACTTACAGGCCTTGTTGCCGCTACGTTCACTCCATTGACTGCCCAAGGGTAAGTGGATTTTCGAGAACCAGTTCAACTTCTGTACGTGTATTGCTCAACAAGATGTTCAGATTGTGAGCATATAGGGGATATTTCTTCATTAATTAAAAACAAAATGCAAACGGGTGACATAAAAGGACAGTCTGAATTCATGCTGGAACAAACATGGTGACACTGCCCATTCCTCCTTTGAGAATAACTCCACAAATAATTTGAATTAGATAATCGTCACCATTTCAATTGCAGTTGTATTGAACAGCAAATTTGGGATTATTTGTGATGGATTAACCGAGTTTGTGCAATCTCTCCAGGGGGGTGTCAAAATAGGTAGCTCATGATGCTACACTACATCACTAACTTAATTTAGTTTGGTTTTTGTATAGCTGTATATGCCAATTGGGGAAATGGCATATGTGTAGATGTTGCACATGTTTGGTGTTTTGTTTTTGTGAAACATTTAGGTCTATTGTTTTCCTATTTTTTTTCCAAAACAGTGATATCAACCTGTCACAAATTGGCCCTTATATTGACTACCTGACAGAGAAGCAAGGTGTAAATGCCATTTTTGGTAAGTTCATAAGCAAAATCTTCCTCTGATATATGTAACTAACTCAGCCCAACCTCAGTCCACCTCAGACCCACATAATTCAATTAGTAATATTTTTGATTTTGATGTGATCACAATGTTGAGAGATTTGTTAATGAACACTGAGAATAAGTTTTCGGACCGAAACCTAGATGACCAATAAAGGTTGTTTAGATTTACTGTGGCTGGTGTTAAAAGTGTCAACAAAGTCATCCAAATCCAAGACCAACTTGGAAGGTTTTCGAGGCCAGAATCATCTCTGATGTGGAGATGATAAATATGGTGGTTGTGGCTGTTGTTTGTTTGTTTGTTTGTTTAGCATCTATTCGATACACAAAAAAAGTTTTGGAAGTAATGCATAGTTTTAAACGTCTATAGTGCATATTATATTCAGTGGCAAATACTGTATGAAGACATTTAGATTTTTGTTGTTGCTGTTTTAATGAAGACATATAGCACACAAAAAATGAAAAAGACGCATGACACATTTCCAACATTATTCAACTCAAGTAAAAAATGAAAAAGACGCATGACACATTTCCAACATTACTCAACTCAAGAAAAAAATGAAAAAGACACAGGACACATTTCCAACATTATTCAACTCAAGATGTTTTGAAATAAGCTATTACCACATACCTTATTTTTCATCATCAGCTTAACTGTTGTATTTCATGCCAACAAAGTTTAGCCTACCACATTACAGATCATTAAACTAAAAGCAAAACTAGCTTCTTCTCGATCCAACTTGAAATAAATATGTCACTGTGCAGGTGTTGACAAATTTGTGCAAAACGTAATGGATGCTTTTTTTTGTCATCAAGATTCTAACGATATCCTCATATTTGTCCCTGGACTTATTGCTTTGTGATTAAACGTGTTCTTTTTCAAAATAGGTTCCATGATGAAAACACCTTGTCAAATAGAAATACTATATATTGTAAAGATGTCATCTTTTTTCATCTTGAGAAAAGACAAACACACAATGTCACGCTGACCTTTTAATCTATTGTTTTAAATCTGTATGTTTTTTTCTCAAGCCAACAGTTTTATCTTACTTTGCAGATAAATGACTTTATGAAGGTCTGCAATTTTGCATTCTTCAGTTTTAGCAAGAGTCCATTGACCATTTACAATGATAATGTTTTTTCTACATTGATCTAAGTCAATCAGCTTTTTCTTTGTGTAGCTAGCAAAAGTGTTTCTCCTTATCTTCTCTTATCAGAAATTGTAGTAATCTCAAGTTTTGCATTGTTCTCTCTTTAAGGCATGTTAAAGTCTTGCCTAGCTAAGACTCTTTAGAAGCAAGACTTTCCATATTTTGTTCCTGATAGGAAGAATCAAATGAGAAACAAAGCAAAACAAAACAAAACACCAAAAAACTGTATTTGCCAACAGTGAACGGCACCACTGGAGAGGGCATGTCTCTCAGTGTGGAGGAGAGGAAGATGTTGGCAGCGGAGTGGTGTCAGAAAGCCAAGGGAAAGTAAGTTCTCATGTGCCTTTTTTCAGGAAATTAATTTATTTTTTAATTTCTCAATTTATATGCCCTTATACACAAAGTGTTCCCTTCCATTGTATATAAGTCATCAATAACCACACTGTTGCCATCTCATGACGCAATTTGGAAAGAGTCTGTATAACAGTGGTCAGGCACAGCAGCCATGTTGCGATGGTGCTATCTGCTTAAATGATGAACTTTCAGCAAAATGCACAAAACTCACATTGCCTCTAAACTTTCATAGGTATTTGCAATAGAAGTCCATAAGTACTTCCACAGCAACAGGTTCTTAATTCATAATAATGGTGAATCATAGTCAATCAAAATATAACGGTTGCTAAAGGTGGTGTAACAACACTTATGGGGCAGTTACTCACAAAGGGCAAAGTAGATCTGTTTGCTTTACTGTTGATGTGACCCAGGAGATCCATCTTCAAATAATATCAATGATTTGAATTTGAAACTGCATTAAGTTTGGTTGGTGTATACTGTGTGTTTTCATTTCCGCAGGATGAACCAGGTGATTGTGCATTGTGGCTGCATGAGCCTCAAAGATTCCAAAGACCTGGTGAGTTTCTGCCATTCAATTCTGAACAGAATATCAGATAGAGTAAAACACCACAGTGCTGTAGAGTTTTTCTTACTAGGATATCCAGTATCTTGTATATACCAAAAAAAAATAGTATTTTCCCTTATTGTCCTTTTACTCCTGCCTTCTTGTAGTGCAAGTACAAGTACATGTACCTGGGCATCTATATAGACAATAAACTAGACTAGACGATGAACACAGATGATGTATACAAAAAAGGTCAGAGCCGCCTGTTCTTTCTCAGGAGACTCAGGTCTTTTAACGTCTGCAGAGCCATGCTGCAGATGTTTTATCACACAGTGGTGTCCAGCATCATCTTTCACGTTGTAGTGCACTAGGGCAGTAGGATGATGGCATCTGACACTAAAAGACTCAATAAGCTCATCGGGAAGTTTGGCTCTGTCCTGGGAGTTGAACTGGACTTGTTACTAGAGGTTTCTGAGGGGAGGATGCTGAAGAAGCTGCTCTGTATCAGGGACAATGCATCTCACCCCTTTCATGCTGTATTGAAGTGTTGCTACAGCACTTTCAGCCATAGACTGAGACCTCACAGAACACCACAGAAGGTCTTTCTTATCTGTGGCCATCAAACTGTATAACTCCTCCCCTTTCTGCAAGAAGGAAACCTGACAGCATAAAATCAGTATCATGTTTCGAGTCAGAAATTGACAATAAAGCTGACTTTGACTTTGACTTTGACTTTTGGGGAATGTATGCAGTGTTGGAGCCTTCTAGCAAAAGAATTCAAGATTAATAAAGTTCTATTATATTCTATTCCATGAATCCTTAAAGGATTCAGGTCATTTGTAAATTACCATGGTGATTTGCAAACTAATAAAGTGAGATCAACGGATTCCTCTGGTTGCCTGGCTGGATGTTGGCAGTAGACAGTATGGGAGTCACCAGATATTAAGGGGATCATACTACCCCCATCTTTGCCAAAAATGGCTGAATGGTTTAATTAGCAAGCATGTAATATTCACGGATCAGGTGCTTTCACATACCTGCTCGATGCAACATATCTCCAATAAATGCAAAATAAAATATCATTAACTATGTCAGCAAATAATAAGAGTGTCTGTTTTCTTTCATACATACATACTGATCAAAATGACAGTGATCACATGTTGAAGAGTTATCATTGTTCGTCTGCACCATCTTTGTCGCCTGCCAGGCTGCTCATGCAAAGGAAATCCAGGCTGATGCAATAGGAGTCATTTCTCCCTCCTTTTATAAACCCAGAAATGCAGGTAGGAATGTCCAAATATCATTAGCAATGGCAGAATTCGGCCCAAACAAAATAATCTTCTTCTACAAAAAAGTTGCAATACTTCCTCCTCTCTTGTTTCAGATGCATTGAGGTTATACCTCAAGGAGGTAGCATCAGCTGCCCCATCTTTGCCCTTCTATTATTACCATATTCCAGCCATCACCGGTGTTAAAAGTCAGTAACATTGATTTATTCTTTCATCCTGTCACAATGAAAACATAATTCTTTGATGTTCCTACCTACGGCGCACTGATTTTTTTTTTTTTTTTAGTCTTGGCAAGAGATGTGTTGGAAGATATTAAGAACCTCATTCCATCTTTCATGGGTGTGAAATTCAGCGCAACTGACCTGATGGACTTGGGTCTCTGCATCAAACTTTGTCAGACCTCCTGTTCAATCCTCTACGGTGTAGATGAGGTCAGCTTGTTTTTCCCCATCTGTTTTTTTTGTTGGATGCAATAAGCCTGTCGTAATTGCACATTGAACCTCTGTTCTCAACTGTAAAAATGGCCCCTGACATTTTTTTTTTTTTTTTACAAAATCCTGCCACAGCAACTTCTAGCAGGTCTGGCACTGGGAGTGGATGGAGCAGTTGGCAGGTCGGCGTGCGATGTCTTTCATGCAGAATGCTAAGTGCTTTTTGTTCTAATTCTGCAAGTTAACTCACATCATTAATTTCTCGGACCACAGCACTTATAATTATCTTGGAAGTCATGCCAACAAGCTCCTGTCAGCATTCATGCAAGGCGATCTTTCCCAGGCCAGGGACATTCAGGTACTGTGGATTTCTCAGTATCTTGATTTTTCATGCCATTGGCCCTCTCTGATATATTTATTCAATTATATGAGCAGTTCAAGATTCAGGAGTTAATCAGCCATGCTGTCAAACAGGGTGAGTAAATGTTTTTTATATTTTACAAAATGATGTCTTGTTGTGTTTTCTACCTGTGAAATAGCTTTTTTTTCTTAAAGGATTTGACGTGGGAGTGAACAAGAAGTTAATGAGTGAGTTGTCAGGCTTGAGTCTTGGTCCTCCTCGCCTCCCCGTAAATCCCTGTTCTTCCGAACAAGTCAGTTCTATTGTGGAGAAATTTAGAATACTTTTTCCTGATGACTGATGTTTTTTCACAACGCAGAGCCATTTTCAACCTTCAGTTAATACTAACCTTCACTCCAATGTTTCAAACATTAAATCATGTAGAGGTCCGTAAATATCAAATATAATGTATACTGGCGGTTAATATCAAATACAGGTAAAAATAGAAGTACATTTTTCACTCTTCATATACATCATGGTTTTATGTAAAATTTGACAGGAACTCTCCAGTATCTCACCCTTTTTTAAATCTTTGTAATGATGTCATGAAATGCACGCAGGGTGTCATAAGATCTGGAGGAAATAACTCATATTTGCCTTTAAATGCAAAACTGGTGTTATTTTGTGGATAAGTCTTGTTGGTTATTTTACCTCATGCATAATTGCATCCAGCCCAACAATTAGTCTCTTTTTCAAAGTTTATCTACATTGAAATTGGTTGTGCAAAAATACAACCTCTGGCCGACCCTATCAGGAGGATAAGGGAGACAAAGAGGGCATTGATAACAAAGGCAAAGCTGCTGCAAGAAAATAGATGAATGCCTTGCACCACAGTACCTCATGAATTATTTAGTACAATATTATTTAACACTGTAAAATATCATGCAGGCCTACTTTTGATTCAACGCCAGACTCTGATGCAGTGACTGTTTAAATAAACCCATCTAAGTTTGTGGATGTTACTACATTTGTGTGGGAGGTTGGAGTACCTCCCTATTCAGGAAAGCCACACTGCATCATATCCTGTTTTGTCATATCTTACCTAAACTACCACAAACACAATGGAAATCTTGGTTTATTGAAGAAGACTCGAGAGTAGCAATGCAGACCGTCACACATTTAGACAATGGTCACTCAAATAATAAATCACGTATTTTCTCATTTAATAACTTCCATGCATCCAGTAGATTTTCCCCCTGGTGGTCAGAAATAATGCAGATCAAAATAAATACCGCATTGGTCCTGACTTTTCAGACTTTCTTACAATCCATGATAAAATTGCCAAAAATGTTAAGAATTGTATACTTTTTAATTAAAAAAAAGGGAAATGTACATCTTGGAATTGTTTTGCACGGACAAATAATCACTTTTTTTTACTAATAAATGTACTGAGAAATAAGTTATTTGTGTCCTTCTCATCTTTGGTAATACATATTTTAGAACCACAAGGTCAGATTGACTGGGGTAAGCCTGTTTTTCTTGTTTTTTCACCTTTAGTGTTACAGATGATGTAATTGAGAATGGGCTAGTACTCTAAACAGATACATTTTCTTGTTGCACAGGAATTCATGCAAGGACAGACAAATATATTTGATCTGTGCATAAAAAAAAATCAAATTTCAGCTCTTTTCAAACATTTATTGCATATACATTACTCTCTTATACACACCCGCATCATACACTGGTAAGATCTTTTGGCTACTATTTCTCAGTGTTTATAGTTTTAGATTTGCATAGAATAGTGGCTAAGGGTTTTTTTTTGTTTGTTTGTTTGTTCGTTTTGTTTTTTGTTTCTTTGCCCAAGGCTGAGTAGCGTATTGAGACATAAACAGAATTTGACATTAAATCCCAGGAACAAATCGTTGATCCACTAACATAAAACTACTGCTTTAAAATAACATTATTTATATATTTTATAATATTACATCTTTTCGTCGTCGTTAATAGAATGTGGCGCTGTCAGAAAGAAAAAAAAAGACGGAACTTTACCCGTGAACCCCTTGGTTCCGCATGATGAACCGACGGACGAATTAAGCAGGTACACGAAGATCCCGTTTTTCCGGCCAGCTCAGCGCGTCAGTCCTGAGGTGTTGTCCGCCTACAGTCCTGTCAGACGGCGGTTCTCTTCCCTTTGGCTCAACGTTCAGCGGACGGCGGAACAGCGCGGAGAGATGGTGCTGCTGACAATGATCGCTCGGCTGGCGGACGGACTGCCGCTGGCCGCGTCCATGCAAGAAGACGAGCAGGTCACAATTCCAGCCTTTTCAGCCTTTCTGCTCGCACGCTGTATGTTGGCTACCCCCCCAAAGGACGAGCTATAACTGTAGAAAATGCTGTAATGTCAGGTTGAACACGGCCCCCTAAGCCAACAGCTGTGACTCCCCAACCCTCAGGGGAGTTTGTCCCAGAGGTGGAGGCCCCGCTGGCCTGGAACCAGGAGAGTTGTTTTCTTGCAGTAGGCCCGTCTGCCTTCCTTGCCTTCAGGGTGCCTTTTATTTACCTAAAGCCGCTGGCAGTCTCTTGAATACCAAACGACACCGTGTTACTTTCAACCCTGACAGCGGTCAGATCTAGGTAGTTAATAGAGGAAACTCTGCTATTTGATGAGTCATGGCTATTATCAATCTATCATATCTCACTTGATGCACTGACCTTATTTTCAGGCTCGAAGAACAGGGCCAGTGCTTTCGCAAGTCCTGCTACTGGTCTGAGCTTCATCTTTATCAGTTTCAGAACAGATGTTTATATTTCATGGTAATGCACTTAAAGTCAAGAACAATTATTTATCTCAGAACTACACAAGGTTATTAACCATGAAGTGAATATTATATCAAGTTGAAATTGAAAAGTGCCTTTAAGTTTAAAGTTACACTTAGGATATGAAAAGCTCAGAAGAAGGCTTCCATACGAAGTATCCAATGATTATTTTGTTTAAGAAAAAGGTAATTTACAATACTGAGTACATTAGCCACTATGAAAAGTGATAAGTCCACCACAATTTTTGTTCGTCTCTCTGTCTTATCCGGCTAGAGTTTGAGACAAATGCCTTTCTGGTGTCTTAAAAAAATGAAATAACATCTATCCTGGATTGAGCTTAAATGTTCACTTTTTTGGTTGGTCATTTGAAATATATTTGTATTTTTAGAGATACAAAGGTTTCTGAATTGAAGGTGCTCTCTTTAAATTGAGAAATAATGTGAAATGTGATCATTAAATTATGACAAGGCTTGCATTCCTCTTTACCTCACGTAATGATACTAAACTAGGTTAATTACATTTTATCTATCAGGTAAAATTATTTTATTACCTTCAGGAAAGGGTCAATATAATGAAAATAAAAAATACAGATTGAGACTTTTAAGAATGTGTGTGTTGCTTAAAAATTCATGGCACAGCAAAAAGTATTTTCTGTTTAAACATGGAATTTTAACAAGGACCTAATGTATTTCCCCTTACTCTCTTGATTGCTTTCGAAAGGGAAGTGAAAAGGTTGGTGTCTCTGCTCTGTGCTTTAATGACAGGTGTTTGCATGACGCCACAATGTCACATTCAAGAAAGCAAGCTAAACACTAGTAGCAGATGCCTGGGTTAGGTATAGCATCTATTAATGAAAAAAATCAACAAGATGTGTATACTATCGAGACTGTATTCAGTTTCGGATATCACATCGGTCTGCTGAATTTGTCCATTATATCAAGCAGTAGTTTTCAAGACATGGGAGAAATGAACTGTCAAGTTTAGCATGCAGCAGCTTTTTGTGTATTCTTCAACGCATCTAAGGGTCACCATTTTTAAAATTTGTCGTTGTTGTCTAGTCTTTTGAATCTAGAGATAACAATTTGAGAATACGTTCAAAATCCATTTCTTTGCCCTGAGTATACGCTGCTTTTTCTTGAAGAGATATGATCCTGCCATTTGGTAACCAGCATTCATCTGCTGGTTGTTTGTTTGTATTAGTTGGGTCGTGACCTGCAGCAGTACCAGAGCCAAGCTAAGCAGCTCTTCAGAAAACTCAATGACCAAAGTCCCACACGGTGCACTTTAGAGGCAGGTTCCATGGCATTTCAGTGAGTATGAAGCAAAAATCAAGGTTTATATCTAAAAGACAGAGGTCATGGATGCTCTTGTGCTTAACGTTTCAATAAGTATTTTTTTTCTTTTTTGTTAAAGCTGATGTACAAAGTAAGCCGTAGCATTTCTTTCTCTGCTTATACCATTGCTCCACCTGTGTCTTTTTGCAGCTACTTTATAGAGAAGGGAGTGTGCTATCTTGTGCTCTGCGAAGCCAGCTTTCCCAAGAAGTTGGCTTTTGCTTACCTAGAAGACCTGCAGGCAGAGTTTCACGAGCAGCATGGAAAGAAGGTCCCCACCGTGTCCCGGCCTTACTCTTTCATCGAATTTGGTAAGCAAAATGGCTAGAGAGTGAAAGGAGCTGGATAGCAATGACATGTTTTACTTGCACATTATGGGTCTGAACATCTGATCAATGATCTACTCTACATAATTTGTTTCACAATGCATCAGCAAGTGATTTGCACAAAAAAGGAGAGCAAGATCAAAGTATTTAGCCTAAAACTATTATCGCCGTGATCAAAACCATTAGTGAACCGATAGTCTGGAAACTGATAGTTTGGAGAATTTTTATACACATGTTTGTTTTATTTTCTTTATTAATGTAAGATGAAGGCGTAAAATGTTTATTAAAATTGACAATGATTGATGCAAACTTCTATGTTTAGTCATATTTTAGGGGTATAGTGAAGCTAAAACCAGTAAAACATGATAAGATATAGTCTTTGTCCGATTTAGTCACTTGATTTGACATTTTTACTGAACAGATTGATTATTAATGTAAATCTCAATATAAATTGAAAATATTATTTTGTAATCATCGGTGCCATTTTAGTTGTGACGATAATTATTAGTATTTGGCTTTAGCTTATTTTTAGTTTTTGCGCCATAAATTGAAAAAGAAAATTTGGAAATATCCTTGAATAATTTTATTTTAAAGGTTCAACTTTATATGTCTCACATCTGTTGAAGGTCTTCAGTTGGTCATTTAAAGTAAAGTGCAGTTAGCTAACTTGAGTTCCTATTTGAAAATTTCATAGTAACACATTTCTTATCCAAATTGCGTGCAATGTTTCCTTTTGTATCCAAGCCAATTTAGTTCTTTTTAAAGTAGTAACATTTTTTATCAATTTTATATATAAAATGCATTTTGACGGAGAACCATTTTACAGAAACACTCCACAGGTTAACTGTAATTCTTCTGTGTTTCTCCTTGATCAGATACCTACATCCAGAAAACCAAGAAATCCTACATCGACAGCAGAGCAAGACGGAATCTAGGCAGCATCAACACAGAACTCCAGGACGTCCAGAGGATCATGGTGGCCAACATTGAAGAAGTACTACAGAGAGGAGAAGCTCTATCTGGTACGTCTGACCTTTGACTTGTGGTGATATCACCTGATAAATTTTGTCTCTCCTCACTTTCATTTATCTATTTAGAACTCATGTTCCATTTTTTCTTTTTCCCTTCCCACAGCACTAGACTCCAAGGCCAGCAACTTATCATGCCTGTCAAAGAAGTATAGGAGTGATGCCAAGTATCTCAATACCCGCTCCACCTATGCCAAACTGGCAGCAGGAGGAGTCTTTTTCATCATGTTCATCGTCTATATTCGCTTCTGGTGGCTCTGAGAGACAGTGGAGGGAAGAATTGAAGTTGAAAATGAGCTGCAGACACTAAAAAAAAAGCTGTCAACTCTGACTAAACAACAGGATCCGACCCGCAACGAGGCTCTTCAGGCTGTACGACCACTCATTTCAGTGTGTATGATGTCGCAACTCATAGTTCCATTATTAGCAGTTAGAGTAATACACGCTAGTGTTTGCCCTGGTCATGTATGTATGTATGTATGTACGTACGTATGTACGCGTGTTTTTCTGTGTGTTTGAGAGTGTGCACATGTATATGTGCATTCATATTCGTTCAAGAGTGCATCAGGTCTATTTTTTTGAAGATTTTTGTGAAATAGGGGAAAAATGATAAACAAATTTGCTGTCAATGTTCTTTCTAAATCTGCACCCTAATAGGGCTTCTTGATTTAAATTTGTTTACTGTCTAATAATATGGATACAACATTTAGTTTATCCTGAGCACATCACGTGGTTGTTGACATTCACTATCTTCATAATCTTAGTAGTGCTGGCTTGTTTTCCCTCGACATGCTATGAAATATCCCAACATTAATCATTATCCTGTGAAGCAACGTGAGTATTTTAAGATATATTTTTTTTAAGTTTGTGTTTGGGGGCTTTCACATTTGTCTTGATTTGGCTTCTTTTTTTCGTCATAAGGAGATACCAGTGACAGGATTACCTGACCTCAGAGTGTTATAACACTCCTTTATGCTCTCCTGCACCCTGACTATGTGGACCAACATTTTCCAGTTGGCAGGCATATAAGATGTTGCTCTCTGATTAGCTCCCTGTATCAAGTTTACACAAATGTATACTAAATTCAAAAAGCAGTTCCGGCTAAGCATTGAGAGCATTAGTAGGCAGTTGCAATTTGCTCAAAGTTGCAAAGGACACTTGTTTCTGTTCTGTTGGCTATCTGAATAAAATTATTTGCACAACATGTTTATGTTCTTGGAGATGATCTTTGGTATAAAAATGATTATCAGATGATATTAACTAGTAATGCAAATCAAAATTTACTGTCTTTTCTGTGTAATGTTAAGATCTATAAGCTGATGTAGCAAAAAATAATGAACATCTTCAGAGGGACAGTTCAATCCAAATGATTCTGTTGTCCCTGGTCAATTAACAGTCCAATTTCCATTGGGTAATAAAGCCATAGAGTTTCTGTTGCGTCATTAATTAAACTGAATTTCATATATCAACTCACTTTAGAACAATAGTGGGGGATATTTTCTTTTTTTAGTTCAGGACAGTAATGTCTCTTGAATTCATTAACACCAAAAAAACAGCATGTTGGAACTCCCAACTGTCTTTTATACTTTGGGACCAAATTGTGAATGGGGAAAACAGACTCAACAGGCACTGCTAGGTGTATTGTCACTTGATAACTGATTTTATGCAGAGCTTGGAAACCTTTTTTTGGGAGGGATTTAATTCATGTTAAAAAATAAAAGAAAAACAGTTCACCTTTCTTATCTTCTAGATTGTCTAAAGTGAAATGTACTTCTAGTATCCAGAAGCTAATTTCCAATGGACCTGCGTCTTAATCAAGCACTGTCTGCTTTTCCCACTCTTGACCACCAGGTGGAAAACTTTGCCTGCAATTGGTCTGGTAAAAGAACAA
Organism: Fistularia commersonii; assembly: GCF_037954325.1. NCBI lineage: Eukaryota > Metazoa > Chordata > Actinopteri > Syngnathiformes > Fistulariidae > Fistularia > Fistularia commersonii. The sequence goes on along the minus strand of NC_141299.1, from coordinate 8,747,298 downwards.
CTGGATCAAACGCCCTCCTGTCTTTGGACCTCTGCAGAGGACAGTGGCCTCCAGCTGGCTGAGATCCCAATCATAGGTTAGCCTTGAAAGATGGGAAGAATATAGGCTTAGCTTTGGGGTAAGAAGAGTAAAAATAGACTTTAGCCCATAGCAGAAGACCAGCACACAGCTGCCACTGCAACTACCAATGCTGAGCACACAGAGCCTGAGTATGAGTCTGTCACTTTGTAGAACAGGAAATATCAGAAAAAAAGAGAAGCAGTGGAGGGTAGCTTGCCAGAAATCAACCACAGGGCACACGTTGACCTTTTCACCCGAAAATTAAGTTTTGTCTCATTTTTTCATAATTTCTTTGAAATTTTATTAATCAGCAATGTCACCAAAGGTAGTTTCCAAAGTATGCTGTATCCATGTCCTATTTGTTTCACATATTTTGGAAATCTGTTCCTGCCAGCATTGCTTTTTTTAAGAACACTCATGATCTATAAGTTGCAATTGGCATGCACATTTTGCAGTTGCATGAATGAATCCGTTTAACTTTTGCCATGCTGCTCACACTCTTATCATTTCAACTCACAAAACTTGAGTTACTTACCAGTGTAACTATAAAGTAATAATACTAACAAAGTGCCCTGTGAAAAACAACAAATGTCAGGGTTACATTTTTAACGTAAAAAAAGGGGGGAAGTCAAAGCACTTGGATCTTTTACTCTTAAAAAAAGCAGAAATATACTCAAATAAGTAGTCAACATACTCTTAAAGGAAATAAAACTGAATCATTTCAAACAATAAAAGATTCTGATTTAGACTCTTTGAAATTAACATTTAAAATGTAGATTACAAGTGCATCAACCTCTACAGAAATAACTCTTGTGTTCTGACATCAAAGATATATATTTTAATATCATCACCTTCATGGGGCATGAGTGATTAAGAAATCATTGTCAACTTGAAGAACTTTCAAAAGTAACCTATGCATTTCTTGTTACAGGCACATTTTCAACGGCATCCCAATAGAAGTTTGATGTAGTAGTTTTGTCGTCATTCCGATACATGAGACATATTATTAATGAGACATAAATGATCTATTAAAAAGGGAAATGACACTGAAACACCACATCTGTGAAGTTTAGAATCCTTGTCTATGTAATTTCCACAGTGATTATAGTGCGGACAACATACCCCTCTCTGACTTCACCATGGTCTCTCCTTCCTCAGCAGGTTACCATGGCAGCAGCAAGAGTGTGACAGTCATGTGAAAACGAAGCTGATTGGATTAAAATACTTGGTGTGATCAGGGGTCAGGAATACAGCACATGTACTAAACACACAGTCTGGTTTAAGCCCGCGCACAAGCACATGCACACACATACACATACAAGGAGTGAAAAGGTTATATTAACTTCTCCACATTTATTGCTCCTCAAGAAGAAAATCTGAAGTGTGTGCTCATGTCAATTCATACTCGCCTATCTTGATTTTATTCGCTGTTTAAGAGATTGAAACAACCACAAGGCAACCCACCCACCATTGTCTTCTATGTCTTGTGCGATGTTAAACAAATAGGAGATTAAATGAACACAACCTTGACCATGACCTCCAGCCACTTTTTCTTAATGTTGCAGGAGTAGACAAGAACGCAAGTTCAGACAAAGGAGCGTTTCAATCATTGCTAGTATCGCTTATATCACGTGAGCTACCGGAATGCTAACGGTTCCTCTGTGTCCCCTGAACTACAAAAATATGATCTCATTAAGAGGGGGCCAAACTGTAGAGGAGTTTAATGGAAGATGTTTTGCGCCGCTCATTCTTACTTCTCTGAATACTCGCAAGAGTCAGCGAGTGACACTCTGACAGGATGTGACAAAAATGGAAATAACACCCTCCCACAAGCATTAGATTAACGCTTACTGCAATTTCATACGAGAAACCCTAAGACAAATTTAAAGAAGTGCATACAAAAAGAAGACTGTTTTCTTGTTAATCTGCTGCAAGAATTTCCAGCTTATGTCACCTCAGTTGCAACACTATATAAACATGAAAATCATCTTACTACTGTGTTAGTGAATTTAGCACTCCTTTTTGAAGTGTGCTCAGGAAGAAGACAACTAGAAGAGAAACTATTCGCATTTGCCTGAGGTTTGGACTTGAATCACATGAGTCACATGACTTGATAGTCTCCACAAGCCTAGAGGGTTGAAATGTCAATATAGTTATCAAAGAAAATATAAATAAATTGACCTTTTATTAAGAAAAACAATATTTTTGTCAATTTATTAAACTCGTGGATTTAAATGTTTAAATGTGTTTTTTTTCTCAGCAACAAATTAGAACTTGTTTAGGATGGAAAATCCATGTTTTCAGTGAGTCACTTCTCCTAACTGTTGACTTGAATCAAAACTTAAAACATCAAGACTTGCGACTTGTAAAACAATGAAGTGATGTCTCCTCTGCCGTTAGATTTTTTTGAATGAAAATAATAGCAGTTTGTTTTCTCCAGTATCAAACCACCATCCAATCTCATTCAAGATGCTTCCCAGTCTCCTCCTGGTCATCCTCTGTCCGTGAAGTCCACTTTCGTCTAATCAGCATAGAGAAGACCTGGGGAGACAGCAGTTGTATGGCAGAGAAGATGGTCATAAAATGCTTAGGGCCGAAAGAGGAAGTAATGGGACCTGGTGAGTTATTGCCCCCCAAACGTACACACCAGATCCTGGGAACTGAGAACTTCTCACAGGGGGGTCAGTGTGGAGGGTAGAGGATAGCTGATCTACAGACCTGGACCTGCTCTGCAGTCCGTGTACTCTTATCAAGTTGTCAAAGACTGACAATAACCAATCAAACCCTCAGCATACGCCTTAAAAATAGCAGATCTTAAAACTCTGTCATAGAAATACATGTAGTAAATTATCTTTTTCCCAGCGTACATATTTACCCAAAGCTCAAGCTGTGAGCTAGAATTGCTCTCTAGGTGTGTAAGACGATGCCATAAACAACATGAGTGGGAAGAGAAAAGTGTGAGAACAAGAGACTTTCACACACATACATGTCACTCATTGAGTGATTCTTCAGCTGCACACTCATATCTCTAGCGTGCATTCCTCAGGAATTGCATTCCTCGAAGTTTCTTAAATATCCCAGGCAAATATTATCATGTACAGTGAATTAATATGCTTTCAGAAGGTAACCTCTGAATCGTTTCCCATCATTTCCCATTCATCTCTATGTCCTCCATTGTTGGTTTATTAATAGTCATTTTTGACGCACATGGACACACACAATGCTGAGCTGAGCCTGTGAGAAAGGGAGGTCTGAAGTGTGAATTCCAGCCATGCCTGTCTTTTAGCAGCTTGTGAATTTATGATACAATTAGCCTTGCAAGATATGCCGAGCAAACTCACTTAGAGCTTTCAGCATGCAAGTTCAACACCAACACACTCCAAAAAAAAAAAACAAAGAAAAACAGCAAAACAAATGTCTTCATGAGTGTTTCACCCCAACCACTGAAAGAAGACTCTAGCACTGTTGAAAATTCAGTCTGGAAGAAATACTAAATAAAATCATTACCATATGTTTTTTGTTAAATGTGACTGTCTGCCTTGCTATTCCCATCCCATCTGTATGGAGAGCACCTAGCACTGTGAGTTTGACTGATCAACTTGACCTGTTGCCCCCCTTTGCATGGATCGGGACAAGATCAATAAAGATGTCAAAGTGTGTGACAGTATTTACTGTAGATAAATATGCAGCCCAAGCTTCATCTTAATATCTGGGAAAAGTACCTGGGGGATGATGAGAGCTGGCAGAACTGAAATTCTCAAATTCAGCTATCAGTCACAACAGAATGTGTGCATTATTTACAGAAATCAAAGGGTTTATTTACAGGTGTGTTCAACTACTTGATTACCTGCCCTCGCTCATATACTCGAGTCAGTTTAAAGACACCTATTGTAAACTATTACAGTCACTAATGCATTGTATTTGATTTTTGTCAGAAATCTATTGCAGCATATTTTAAGAGAAATCAAAGGTGTAATTTAGGGTAAAATTCGAGTGGTAATTTAAATATGGTTAAATTTTTTTTACAAATTAGACTGTTCCTGTTAAAACCAAGCTATAGTGAGAGTTGAAAACTTATTACAAAGTAACTTTTTTCACTGACATGCTATATAACTTCTGTAAGAGTTGCCATTAGTTGGACATTTGTTCCTGTCTTTACACAGTTAATTCCTTCTTGCTGCATCCAGTAATATGACATTATTCCCGAAAACAGCCACTTGTAGAGCTGAAAAATGCTCTCAGATCTCACACAAGAAGAATTTTGTATGCATGAGTGCATGCCTGTTCTGTCTGCATAGACCTATTTGTGCACTGATAAATCCTATCAGAATATTTCAAGTATGTTTACCATTCATTGCCCCAGGTGGCATGATGAAGTTTAACCTTGTGTGACTTTCATTTAGTGACTCACATATCAAACCGACAAATTTCATCTCATGAATTCTATTTTATGGCAACTGTAACTTCAGCATTGATAATTCAGTTTGGCTAGATGCTGTGTTTTCTTCTGAAGTTGTTTGTGACTTGGGAAGTTGGAATAGCATAGTGGTAATTTGAATGTGGGTGTGGATGAGGAGTATAAACCTTGCAAAATCCAGATGACAGTTCTTGAACTGTTATTTTCCCACAGTGCAGTATAAATAGCCTGCTAGTGTGGGGTGACGGCAGGCAGGCAGGGACGATCAAGGGAGAATCCCATCTACGCACGACACAGTCCTGCCCACCTGGCCTTGCCATAGTTCGCCTCACAAGAAACATACATATGGCCAGACTATTTCTCACACATTTCCCTTATCAGCTGTTCCTTCAACTGCGTCTTTTCCTAATCAGGGGAGTAATTCTGGGCCTTTTGCTGGCAAAATTCCCATCTTTCTTGCGGTAAAACATCATGTCTGGAGGATGTTTGGGGTGGCGGTCTTTCTATTAGTTTTTCCCCTTGATTCTTATATAGTTGCATCTTTTCAGTGAGTGTCTGGAGGTCACAGCCATTTGTTACTGATTACAGATAGCTGCATATTTATCTGTATGTGGCTGAAATCAAGGTCCATTTAAGAATAGGTGAACATAAAACCTTCAGTGATATGATTTCTCAGTGAAAGAAATGTCAGGGCAAATAAAAGGTCATTACAACATAGCGTATTTCAGCATGTATAAGTTTGAAAATTGAATTCCACCTCAGCCTGGATTTGATGGTGCCAAATTTTGGACAGGATTTTTTTTCACCACATGGTTATATGTATGTGCAGAGTTTGACAATGAAAGGCTGCACTGACCCTGTTTTATTGTAGTAATTTCTTGCTTCACTGGAAATCTGATTCTGCGAGGTGTGACCAAAAGCAGGATATTGGACATCACAATCATTTCAATAAAACATCTTGGTGAAATACTCTGACAAATACCAGTATAATGTTGTCCTATTGAAAATATATAATCTAGTCAAGTTTAATACATCTTTCATCCAGCTAACTTTTGATCTTATAGACACTTGCATGTTCACATGTCTAGGAATCTGCAATGAAGGAAAGACAAAACATGATAAAACATTTTGTACAATTGTCCTTTTGCCTTGCATATGAGATATAGCAAGGCAGTTCTTTCTTCAATGGCTTATCAGAATTGCCACCACATGATACCTACATAACTCCAAAATTTCTCACTGAGGCATTCATTCCTTATTTTGCATGAGAATATTTCAATTCAGTTGTAGGCTAAAGGATTTGAATGGGACATTTTGCAGTTTTACAGGGGTGGTCACGGTTATTGTTTTTTTTGTTTCTCTGTATTTTTCTGCCGTAATATACACTGTAATCCCTCTGCTTGATAATTTGTCAAATAATTACAGCTTTAGAGGACAAACTGTTTGGTCTCAGTAAATCAGTTTGTAGCTGTTGCATGAAAGAATTAAACTATGAAATTAGGCTTTAAATCAATGGATATGTTTTCATGATTCTCTTTTTAAATCAGGCAAATGTTTTCACTGATTCAGAGCCTTGTACCTCATTCATCATCCATGCTTAACTGTCTCACTTTTGACATTGGGATCATGTAACCTCAAAATTGCAAAGAAAAAAATTGTTAAATGTTTGTGAACTCTACTGTCTGCTGTGTAATACTAAATAAATAATAAAACATGTTGTTTTCTGTATTAAATTGTTCATCTGGTACTCTGAAGTCTTGTTGTCTGCAGCACAGCTTAACACGAGTTTGGTGACTCAGACACCCAAGTTGAATCCATACCATTTTTTGTCCTACTCGAATACAGTCTCTTTTAAAGAAGACATATTGCTCAAACGTAAACTGGCAAGTGAGACTTCTTCCTTTCTTGCAGGCAAGACAAGTCCATAAGAGACAAGGAGGTGATGATCAACCCTATATATACCCTCCTCAGTTTCCTGTCTCCCACATTCTACTGCACTCTGACTGCCCCTGCAAAACTCATGATGGGGGCACATGGAGCCTCAAAATGTCATATGCAGCATTTGAGGTTCATAAACTTGTAAACTCCCTTGTAGACTAAACTTGCAATATAAATGACGTTGGGTGCTTCTGTGCAAAAACAATCACAACAATGTACATGCCCCCAGGAGCAAATGAAGCAAGTGGAATCAATGAACAAGAACTATCTCAGGTATGCAACAACTATTTTTGCTGTCAAATCAGCTCTCACAGAGGAGTGAAAAGTGAATCAAAGGCTAATTTTATATACACTTCACGCTGACTCTCCTGCCATCTCAGAGTGTTAGGGTTGGATGATGTTCTTCTGGAACGACAGGTGCTAATTCAGCTTCCCATGGTTATCACGGCAAATGAAGATGGTGTGTTTATGGTCAAAGGGGGGGGGAGTATGTATACATGTACAGACACACACACACACACACACACACACACACACACACACTCAAACAGAGTCAAACACACTCCCTTTTCTGTGGTGTAATCAGTCTTTACTATCTGCCCCTCTGAACACCATGTTCCGCAGTATAAATCTAGTGTCTGACAGCTGGAGTCACACTGACTGATGAACTCCAAAGCAGTGTGAAGTGCCTGACGTAGATGAGAGCAGTTCTCTCACCAGCATGGCAGAGGTCAGTGGCTCTGATCCAGTTTCATGACAGCCCAATAATAAACTTACATGAATTAAAAGAAAAGGTTATGTGTGTAGTCCCTGTACATTTCTCAACACACAATAAGTATGTGTTTACCAATCAGTACTGCACAATTACCAGATACCGAAGGTACTTTATAGATGTGTTTAGGCAAAACAAAGCTGTGATAACCTTTTCTGCTGAATTTTTGTTCCCACAGCGTGAGTTTCAAATAGTCAATACTTTATTTAACTCCAAAGATACTTCAAAGATATCTGAAGTAATGATAAAATTGAGTCTATCCTAAGCTTTGATTTTCAAATGTTTATCTATTATTCCCTAAAGCTATGTCAGAGTTCTGTGATAGAATGTCCTTCAGGATTGCAGAGGCAAAGTGGATTTAATCAGCGTATTCTGTGCATGAGGCAGATCCACACCCCTCTTCATCCCATACTTCCCTGAGGACTGAAGTCCACATCTGGAGTGACATCATAAGGAAAATAGTGCTGCAGACAAAGTTACCCTACGAAGAGATTTGTATATTGGCCTTTGCAAGTCATGCTCCTGCTATGAACTATGGCTTTACCAAAGTGTATCACAGGAGAAGGGCTGATATCAATTTATCATTAATATTTTTTGTGACAACAAATGATTGAATAAAGATTCAGGGTGCACTCAAAAAGCCATGCATTGGTAGCAGTGGATTTGTAAGCTTTGGTGTCGGATAAAAAAGGGTTAATGCAAGACATGGTTTATCACCAGTATCTGACCAAATGCCTGAATACTGTTTGTTGTCCTGTGAGCACCTGACACCCAACCACGCATGGAGAGCAAGAGCTTGACATTGGCCACGGCAACAAAAGCATTGTCAATAAAGACCCCCGAGGAGATCAATTTGCTCCCTCTGGTTCCAGGACTTTCAGCAGGGTTGAATAGAGGACAGAGGGCCGGCCGCAGCAGCAGGGGGCTCTGCAATGTTTCCCTAACGGGGTGTAAAGACAAACAATCACTGGGATGAGACTCTGCGTTGTTATTGTGAATAGCAAGTGATTTACACCTGGATTGATGGATAAGAGATAATTAGTCTGGGATTGCTTTAAGTTCACAAACCCATTCTGGGTGTGTGTGTTTGTTTGACAGCTGGGCATTATAAATGACTGCTGATACATTTCCTGAAGACTCAAATACATTTTTTTTTCTTAACAGCAATTGCCCAACGAATCTCAGTGGATCCTTTGACTTGTTGTGCTCCATTGAGGAAATTATGCTTTGCATTTAGAGGCGAACGTTTTATATTACTGTCTAATACAATGCAATTCAGCAAGTCTAAAAACCAAATTCCAAACCGTGGACTGTTAATGTTGTACAACTACAAGCAAACAACGAAATATTTTAATGGCCAAAGAAGTTATTATTTTGTGGGATTTAAACGGGCGAAACATATGATTATATTGAATTATATTGGTAAAGACAATTAGTGGAAGAGTTCTACAGTGAGCCCTTGCTCAATCTGCCAATACGTTGAAAAGCCCAATCTGCCCCGATCACCTTGGTTGTAATGTCGTAGTAACATCAATTTAAAATCCGCCGTTGGGCAATGTGTTGTAATACAGAATGAGTGGAGAGGGATTTAAAAAAAGAAGCAAACAAAAATCGGGGGGAAAACCGTAAAGCTGTCGGGGAGGCGTGAAGAAAAGAGGAGACGAAAAGAAAAAAATCATTGAACGGGTCATCCAGGCTGCGAGTAGAAAAATGAGAAGAAAATTCCTCCGCTGCGGCGACACATAGGAAGAAAACTTCGAGTGTACTTTTTATTCTCGGCTCTGGGTATTATAACTGTGATAATCTGATGGTTTGCGTTATACAAAACATCGGAAGAAGATCCATGAAGTTTGAATAGTAATTTAACCCGCTTTAAATACGTTTTTCAGAACGACACTAGGTCCACTCCGACTTCAGCGGAAGGATATTGGTTTTTGTATCGTTACTCTGTGCCCTCGGTGAGTGACTATTGAGGTAGAGAGGTGGGAGCTTTTTTCGACTTCGCTGTTTGGCCAACCACAGCCCAATTTATGTAAAATTTAAGAGATTTTTTGGGAAGAAACGGTTGTAGGGTCGCGTGTTACACATGCGTACGATGTTGTAATTCGGCACGAAAAGTCGTTTCGTCGAAATTGCGAGCCACTTCTTACGAGGCTGAGAACTAACCGTCCTGAGAGACAGCTCAGAATTTGGGCTGTAGACCTTATGTGGATTTTACAGAAAAATGGAGCACACACCCGGTTTCTCCTCGGGAAAATCTCTAGTTTTCGTCCTCTGTTTCGTTCAACTCTCACGGGGTAAGTATTTCGATATGACGACGCGGGTTTTTTTCTATTTCTTTTCCAGGAATTCGCAACTTGTCACGGTCACGTTTTGTTTCTCCTACATCTGTCTGACACCGCATCACTGCGCTGGAACGCTTGAGTTGAACTAGCCAGGTAGCAAACGTTGAAGAATTTACTTTTGGAAAACGTTAGGAAAAAAACACATATGCACAAAGTAATTGAGATCTTGAAGGCTAAGAGAAGTCACTTGATGCGTGATTGTTTTGTCAGGATTAGGTTTATCGTTCGTGTGGCCTTTTTAAAATAAAATCCAACGCTGTGTTTTTATGTGAACCCTTGTGGGGGGCTTGAACGTGTCGGTGTTCAGATTTTTATAGCGTCAAAATCTCTGGTCATGAGCAACTTCTGTTTTTGTATTTGTAGCACAAAGGGTTCTTGGATCAGTGCGGTGAATAAAAACCTCGATCCTTTCGAGCCTTTTCAAAGTCAAGTGAGGATTATTGTACGTCTGATTTTTGATACTATACCCTGGCCTCCAAGTGTGTTTAGTCTGAGTCCCACCGCAGCCCAGATGTGGAACCCTGAGAGCTGCAGAAATTCAAAATGGACACTTTAACTGCCCTGCTGGATAAGATAAGATGACAGAGGTGTAAAAGTGGATAAAGTCGTATACTATAGCTAAATACTTAATAAACAGGCAGTTCTAGAATTGTTTCAGGAGAAACCTTTTCCTTGTCTAAATGCATGTTCCCTTGTCAGGCGAGTGGCCTTACATTTGTGTAGGTTATCAAGGAAATACTGTCCCTCAAAATAGGGTTTTCTCTTGCCACACAATTCCATGTTAGTTTAATCTGACACTGGCAAATGTAGTTCTTATCTGAATTGATATTTTAAACAGGCCTAGCACAGTGCACTGTAATGTAATCAACGCCATTTGTGTCCTCTCGTTAAACTGTACAAAAGCAATTTCCAAAACACATATTTAAGGCTTGGGACATTTTTTCTTAAAATTTTGTATTTTGCTGAAAAAAAAAAGTTAAATTTAAAATGTCTGTGAGCTTTGTGACTGGAATCATTGAGGGGACATTTAAACAAAGAACAAGTTCAGTTAATTGAAGTCAGGGAGACTGACTTTTCAAAACATTGACAATACCAGGTCTTGTCAGTATTGTAGCACAAAAGTGCAGCATCTAACCTGTGAGAGGCCTCATTATCAAGACAAGACATCAGGGAGCTACTGACAAATTAAGTTCTAATTGCTTTTTGAGTTAGGGTGTTACAAATAGGTAAGGGGAATCTATATTCACACTCCACCTATTCATGCATTTTACAACGATTAATGTACAGTGTTGTTCTGTGTCATTAGTTGGTGTCATTGTTTACTCTATTCTGGTGTTGTCTCCCTTTACCATACAGTTTTTCAGTATTTATTCAAAGTTATCAGAATACAGCGTCATGATGTTAAGCTTTTCACCTCTTTTTGGTCCAGTTTCTGCTTTGAGAACTTTGACAATGCTGAGTAATTTGTTGGGTGTCTGTAAATGTCCCCGTGATGTTTCATTGAAAAAAGTTAATGATAGAGCCGATATATGTTGGGAGTCTTGTTTCTCGTGAGTTTTCATGGAAAGATAGATGACTTGTGGACAGAAGGCTTATGCACTAGAGGAAAAGACAATGTAAAAGTGCTGCAGGCGGTGCAAGGAGAAGCAGTGGAATGTTGTTGCTGTTTGACATTCTACCCTCCCTTTTTCTGTCTGTCTATATCTCATTCTGCCATCCTCTTTCTTTCTTCTTTTTCATGCACTTATACTAAACTTTAACATTAATATGTTTGATTTGTGTTGTGCACTTCAGGGTTCACTGCCACAATACCTACACATGAATAGTGTATTCTAATAACATATGGCCTTCATGTTGCTTGAATTAAGGTTTGACTCTTACATATGTGGCAATTAGTCATTTGTATTTGGCTTCATCTAACCAGATCAATTTGGATCTGTCTTGCTGTTGTATTACATAAATATGTAACTCCATCAATCTCTCCCTCCATTTATCTATCTACTGATCAGTGAGTCAATCAATTACATCAATCAGTAAATATAGTTGTCTTTCCATCTGTATTTTTCCAAATCTTGGTAATTGCGCTTCCATCGAGTTTTTTAGAAGGTCTGCAAAGCTTTCATTTAAAGCAGAGGGCTTGCATTTGCAGTTGGTAACATGACATTAACATCTCGATCTTGGTTAATGAGTGAATGAGAAAAAACATGCTGAGAAATGCTTTTTTTTCACCTGGGCAATGTCAAGCTATTACTACAGGTAAATTGTCAGTTTTCTAAAGTCCTTTGTGCATTGCACACTGTGCCTATTTAATTGAGTTCATATTCTTACACAATAAAACATATGCCATTGTTAATAACCTTGAACTTGTAAATAAACTGACCTGATATGATTTCACTCTTTCTTGATAAATTAATTGCCAGTAATAACATCACATGGTAATTTTAAAAAACTGCTTACAGATGGCTAGACAAGGAAGTGGTAACAATGCACTTAATCCATGATGTAACAGCCTCTTATTTTAACTTAACATTCTTACAATCAATGCAGGGACAATAAATGTTGCACTGATTCTTGAGGAAAGCCTATCAGTTCCATCTTTGTGCCACACGACAGAGTTGCCCCCCATGATGTGGGCATGGAGATGGTTGCATATATTTACTCAGTGCAAACAGCAGACAGCTGACAAGCGTATGCATTTCTGTTTGCGTGTGTGTATGTATTGCATTGTGGGAGCTGACAAAGACTGGCAATTGTGTGGCCCATGGTTTACTTGCATCTGACTTAAGGTGGAGCTTGGTGTGAAATGTGATTTATTTGTGCAATGCTTCAGCACTTTGCTGTAAACAAAGATATTTATTGAGCTGCTCATAACAGTGCATTATTAAGTGACCCCCAGCTGTACCCACTGCCTCGTGGGCTGTTTTATTAATGTAGCTCAACACATCCTCTCTGCTGCATTCTTTCAGCCTTTCACATTGGTTTCTTTTTTTCTTTATCTCATTCATCTTCTCAGTTAGATATTTTTAGGATCCAGTGTGTGTACAGATTTCATATGTACTTTCTTCTCTTATCAAGCCAAGTATTCAAAATTAGACTGACCTGGTGTGTGGCAGTCAAGATAATTGTTAATAATGTGGAAAGTAGTAAAAGTTAATAGTTGGAAACCTATGGTACTGCTCTCCAGATGTGGAGCATGTCTGTGTTTTCTGGCATGCCTACTAATGTGTTGTGGCATGAGTAATGTGCCTCTAGCCATTTTTGTGCACTCTATGGACTTACTGTACATGTAAAGTTAAGTCTTAATTTTTTTTTGTTGTGGAACAGGCCTTTATTCAGTTCCATAGTTTTAGTGCAATATCAATACAAGTTTTACTGTTCTTGGTCACTTTTGTCTTAATGTGGTGAACAAATATCATGAAGTAAGGTGTATGCCCTGCATGAGCCACATTCATTATTATTATTAAAGGAGGTTATGTTTTTGACTTCAAGGTCAAGGGGATTACAGAGTATTGGGTCTGCAATGTTGAGCAGGGTAACAAATTAACAGGAATTATAGCAGCCTGCATTCCCTGGCCAAACAGACTTGTAATCTTGAAGATAGACAGTCAGGTCAAATGTAGTAAGGCACTGTATCCATAAAGGCACAAAATGTATGAGGAGGAAGAAAATTCAACAGAATAGTTTAGTGAACATTTCCTTTATATACAGGTATTTATTATAGAGTATGCTTATATAGTGAGTCTTTTTTTTTTTTTAACATTTCTTATATTTAGAAGATTAACAAACCCAACAATTTTGGATCTACTCTGAATAAATGCACACGGTACATTGTCCCGTCAAAATTATGGGTGGGATCAGGACTGTGATTTTTTTTGAGTTTTTAATATTAAGTGCAATACTGCTGTAAAGATCCTGAGTCGGATTCAATAACAAGTGGAAAATTAGTTTTGAAAAATATGACACTTTTGCAGATCTTTTATTAGGAGGCTAAAAACAGTGTCAGTCAACCAGAAATTCTCAAATATATTATAGATGACCTTGCAGTCCAATTAAGGAAAAAGCCTTCCAGCTGTAGATTTCCTCATCATCTTAGGCCACATTTGTGAGTCTGTACAGATGTACCTAGCTGCGTTTTTTTGTGTTTTACTGATGTTTATGAACACACTATACTTGGTGTACTAGGTGCTCTTCTTCTCAGATGTGTTGCTACTAATAATGGTTGATGTATGTTAAAACTAAAAACAACAACAAAACAAGTGATAAGACAATGAGTCATTGATGTGTCCAATGTATGTTGCTTTTCTTGTTTGTTGATCTGACAAGTTGCCTAACAAAAGAGGTAAAAGAGTAATCCTCATGGTATTCATAGGCCTGTTCTCATGTGTCTGTGCACATTCAATGTTTTTAGTCATTGTAGACTGCTATGAGCTAATTCATTTATTGTAAACAATGCTATCATTCATGAAGAAAATGGGGGGATTTGAGTGAGATTAATGTTTGATTGATTAAACTTATCTTTAAATGATGCCTCTTATTTCCTGTTATCAACATGTACATTCTGGGAATACAACTTGGCAGCTGTTAAGTACAGAATATTGATTTTTTTTTTCATAGGATTTCATAGGACATTGATTTAAAAAAATGTGTCAAATAACAACATTTAAGTAAGTCTTGGTTGTTCTGTATCCATCATATTATATCAAAATATATTTGTCATGTATATGTTTCAATATTGTTACAAATTTGCACATCTGAGATTTTACGGAAACATCGGAAATACTGCACAAAAAGTTAGATCACAGAAAGTATGAAACTCTAACTAAAAAGTTAAGCAAGGGGAAAGTCCCTGAATAGCTCTTGTCTGCTTTCACAATTTCTGCACATCTGGCTTTCTGCACATCCTTCTTAAAAAACGTACAGTTCAGTTCCACCTACTACTGTACATTAATACTGCTGTATTCACTCTCCCACTTCCAATCATGATGAAACATGTCAAGCGTTTTAGTTGGGATATCAGGTTGATAATTCATAGGTGTCTCCCAAACAAGAATTTTCAAGGCCATCTGTAGTCTAGAGTGCAAGTGGTTACAGAAAAAGATAATTAATTACTGTCTCAAGATCCGATGGAACATTTAAGATATTACTTGTCAGTTGTTTTTCCTCTGTTTCATGTCATGAACTCCAAACTCTATCTGGCCTTGGAGCCTAAGACTTTGAAGCACCTGCTTGATTTGTTTGCTTGCTTGGTTTCTCTGCTTTTTGTGTGGGCCTGTGAAGCTTCCCTCAGGGTAAGGGTGTTTAGTTTGAGCCTCATCTCCCTCCTTCCATGCTGTGCTAAGGATATTTTATTGCAAGTTACCATGACGACTCTTTCCCCTGCTGGATCGTGACTTGTACAGCAATTCCAGGAAATTAGGTTACTTCCTCACTTAGTGCGAACAACTTCCTGTCCTCCGCTGTATGGACCTGTGCCAGGGCTTAGGGACACCCATTCGTGTGCAGTCATTGTCTGAAGTTTCATAATTACTTCCACATCTCAATCCTCAGTGATAAACCCAGTTGCCAATCCCTCTCACCTATTCTCTGACTCTCACACAACCCCCTTCAACTTATGAGATATTCTGCCTGTTAATTTTCCCCTCATGACATTTCTGCACTTTTTCAGACACCACCTGTTACATCTGTAAGAAAAAACAGGTTATTGCTGATAGGAAATATTGAAGCAATATAGTGTCATAGATAAAATGAGCTCTTGACTCATTTTCACCTTTTTTTTTTTTAATAATATTCACAGAAAAACATAACATTTAAAAAATGAAACCGCTACCCATCTTAGGCTGATTTCCAATGTTGGATACCAAGTACAACTGAAATCGATGCTAGATATTTGGATCATTCTCACTAGTTTCCCATCCAAACTGTTTATAATTTTTTTCATCCAGAACCAAAACAGATGCAGACACAGTGATATACCTTAATACTTTTGTCTAAAGTGGGAAAATGAAAATATTGCTTCACCTCCTATGAATGCTTGTTGGACATGGTGGCTTAATACATTCTCTTATTGACTTCTAGTGAATGGAGTTTTTATTGATTGTACTTACTGCAAGGAATTTTGCTCAGCTGTAGAAATGAGCAAAACCATATCTTTAATTTGACCTTGGCCCACTGTTTAGGCCCCCTAAAACTACAACTGCAACTACTACAACTACTACTGATCAAAGTCATTGGAGGTTGTATAAGCAACACGGTTTTTTGTGTTATGTAGCATTGGGTGTCATCTAAAAATCAGATTATTTTCTCTTGAAAATCGCATAAAATATCATCAGATCTTGGCAGAAAACTGTGTATGTTCATATATGAAGGCTATACTAGTAAGAGGTTTTCACGCTTTGGAAAGCAGCACCAAAACAACATACATACAGAGTTAACCTAGAATAATTGTGCAAGCTTCACAAATTTGCTTTCTAGTGTCCAAAAACTGACACTTCCTTTTGGGGAGCTTAGATTTTATGGAGTGCAAGTCACTCTCTGAGCTTGACCGACTTTTAAGTCAGGCTTAAGAAGTGTAACCGAATGCCCTGATGATGCAAACATTGACCTATAAAGGTTAGCTACCAAAACAGTCTGCTCTTAGCCTGCCATCATTGTTTGAAGTATATAAATATTGTAATCTCAGGGGACTCATATTCTTCATATGCTTCAGGTAGCGTACAAGTGTTTAATGTGCTTTTTTAGGTTTCTACATTTTTTTAAATAATTCATCATACACCAGTTGAGCATTGAACTTTGTAAGTGGCTGGAGATGCATGCTCTGTAAGCTGCTGTCTCTGTTTTTGTTCTCATTTAAAGTGTGAAGTTAAGGCCACGTATTGATTTTCACAAAATTATTCCCCATCTGTTAATGGTTATCACTGATGAAATTGTTGATAAGCTCTCACGAAGGACCTGAATCTAGACAATGGTTCATAATATAGAACACTGAGCAGACAAGATAGCACTGGTTCAATATCTGTTTTACTGAATGGCTTTTAGTCACGAAATTGAGAATTCATGAATAAGGTTCGTGAATATGATACCGTGTCCAGATGTTTCGAAATATGTGTGTGTGTGTGTGTGTGTGTGTGTGTGTGTGTGTGTGTGTGTGTGTGTGTGTGTGTGTGTGTGTGTGTGTGTGTGTGTGTGTGTGTGTGCGTGCGTGTGTGTGCAGGCGTGCGCGCGTGCACGTGTAGAGGGTGGCAGAATGTGCTAAATTTGGTAATATCATTGCATCAAACTAGTTTTGGAAAAAAAAGACAAAAAGCAAAAATCTGTGTGTTTCTGCTCTGCTCTTCTATTCCTTTACTCCTGCTGCATGGTATCTCAGCTTCTTTGCTCTGCGACATTACCGGTATCCTCACATGACCTGTCCTCTGTTGAGTCAATTCAACAACCAGTTGAAAGTTGAATAGTTGAATAGTTTATAGTTTGGTATATAATTTTTGGTATAGAGCATTAGTCATTATTAAACATATGAACCCACATTTTCTCTTCTAGAAAAGGTTTACAAAGAATGAGTTTTTATTTTTCAGAATCGAACTAAAACCTGTTCTTCAGGAACATTACACTTTACTTGGTTGTCAAAGCTTGTCGCCCCTGAAATGTCTCCAAAAGGGGTAGACTTCCAGTTTATTGTTCTGCCCTTTTTTTCTTTTTTACATCATGGCAGACAATTAACGTTGATTTCCAGCTGCTTGATATCGGACGCAAGTGTTTTACACACATAATAATTATAAGTAAACAATCATGGAGTACAAGCCCAAATTCCCATTTGGTTTTTGGCAGAAGCTCTCTACTAATTTAGACAGAGGGAATGTTATACCAATTTTTGACTTAAAGTAAATTTTATGATTTACAGGCAGACTGTTGCTGCAGACAATTCTATGTGTTGTAAATTTGAAATATGTATTGTATTGTAGTTTCCATGTTTCATTACCATTACCATTTTCAAAGCTGTGTTACACCATGTATCAATTCTGTTGCGCCTATATTTGAATTTTTACTTTAAGATTGTTATATGCCATGAAAGTCCTGTTTTGACATGTTGCAAGTTCCCATATAATATCTTGGCCTAGCTGTGAAATACTATTGAGAATTTTCTATGGTCTTTTGTGCTTTAAAAGTAGTCTGATATCAGCTCAGACTTTTTAAGTGCATGTCAATACAAGAGTGAACATTGAGGCATGTGTATGTATGTGTGGGTGTTGGGATTAGGAATTTCATAGTGGTTTATGTTTGGGTATCTCCATGTCTAATGGACTATGTCTGTCAGCCTAGCTCTAAGGCATTAGTCACTCTACTTCTGTCCAAACTAATCCAGAGGCTAGACTTAGACTGCAAGGGTCACTTCAAGATATATTTTCCCTACAAGGTTTAGCAGTGCAAAATCACAAGTTTGGTTAACTTGGTTAACTCTCAAGCAGAAGTGTAATTGTAATTAATGGCAGGTACAGGAAACAACACCAGTGCTGACAGGACTTCCTGTATTGCAATGACTTTTGAGGAAGACATTTGTTTCTTTGAAATCAGCTGACTTAGCCTCAAAATTGTAAAAAGAGCTCTGTTGTGCAGACTGTAGATAAACCAAACCACTTCAACCATGTGACACTATTAAAATGTTTAAAAGCAACACTCGTATGATCGGTGGCAATGATTAATGGCTGTTATATTTAAAATGTTTAACACACTCTGGATGGGTTGCTTCATTGACGGCCTTATCATTTTGATAAAGATGAAGTGTAAACACTATATTTCCATTTAGCATGATGTCCGTGAAGGCCACTTGATCTGTATGTACCCTGTGATTTGAAAGCCCCACAATGGTAAGAGTGTCTAAGTGTAAGTGTTCAATGAGCAGACAGAGAGACAGAGAGACAGAGAGCGCTGGGCTTTGTTGACTTCATCAAGGCCCATTTCTGTCTGCCAGGCTCTCCAGCCATCCGTCTGCCCTGTGACCACCGGCTGATCTCAGGCTGACTTCATATTACACTATCTTAGAGTTAGGATGATGAAAAAGAGGATAAACCTGCAGACTATATAAATAGGGTTACCCTTTCTCCTCTTTATGTATTTGTTCATTATAGCAATACACACTGCTTTTTTGTGCTATCCCTGACATCTGTTATATGCTGCCATGATTCAGTTCAATTCAGAAAACTTAATTTTTTCCTTGGGGACAATTGGGAAATTTATATCACTGATTATTTTAGGTAAAGATAGCACATTTCCATTGAAGCAACCATGCTTTTATTCTTCAATAGTGAAATAATAATATAAACAAAAGCAGGATTTTCAAGTGAAAAATGATTTGGTGTTTGATAATTTTAGAAACACTATTACCATTATTGGTAAGTTCAGACATTAAATTGGATAAGGTCATAATAAGTCTTGGTTATTATCGTGTTTGTCCTTAAACCGAAAGGTCCTGGTTTAATTCTCGAGTTGCTCTGAACCCGAGGAAGTATTGTTTAGCAAGAGACTAAAGCTGCTCCCCGGGCACTGCTTAGTGGCTGCATACTGCTCATAGTTCATCCATGATGGGTTTAATGCAGGGGAAATTTTTCAATATCATGATATGATATGATCATGAATAATAATATCCATTGCCATATTACAAATAAGTTGTGTGACACCCCATTGCACTTAGATGTGAGATCAGATATTCAAATGAGGTCATGAGCTCTCTTGAATTGATTGGATACAACAAAAGTATACTAAACATTGCCAGAGTGATGAGCCTGTTAAAATTTGTCGTAATGCTATTTACATATTAACAGTACTCACCTGTATATAAAACACTGGCAGTAATTAAAGAAGAATGAAAAAAGAATTGCTAATCTTCTCACTTACCCTTTTCTTATTTCTTACAGCCCTGCAATGTGTGGATGATAAAGCGCCTTGTGTTAACAACGCTACCTGTGTGACCTTTAGCAATGGCACCGGACACTGCAGGTAAGACCCTCTGGCTCAGTTGTTGTGAATTATCAAGGTAGCATTGTTGGAAGTGAAAGCCGGAATAGAGCTAGGAATTTTAGATCAACCCCATAATGTTCGCAAGACCTTGGGGTTTCTCCCAGCACGAAGGGAGAAATAATGGACTGCTCTGTGTGAGAAAGAACACCAGAACTGGGAACAATACCAATACACACATTTTTACCGCCAAGATGTTATTTAAGACAGTTGGGATTTTTTAAACTTGCTCTTTAGCTGTTCTAGAACTGATTTTGGCACAGCAATCACCTTTTTACTTCTGACTGTTTTCTTGTTGTTGGGAGGAGTCAAGACATTTTTATAATTGATGAAAGAGAAAAAAGGAAAGAAACAGTTGCCATGTATGATATTGTTGCTTTTCATTTCAGAGGTTGTTATAGTGATCTAATAATCTGAAGGGAGTACCTTTTCACACCCTCGACGAAATAATCCATTAACATTTGGTCTGTAGAAAAGAGTATAATTTGCATTCACTTCTGGCAATCATGACTATAGCACGTTAACCAAAACCAATGAGACTGTGCCTTATTTTAACATATGCTGCAGACTGCACACAGCACAGCCAAGTGACCGCTGCCTGCTGAATAAGTTCTTGGAATGAGATGGAGCACGGCCCAGTAAAGACTGTTAAACAACGCTGTTTTTGACAGGAGTTTCTGAGTGGTGGGAGGACTTCAGTATGCTCCCCTGGAAGAGGGGTGTGTGTGTGTGTGTGTGTGTGTGTGTGTGTGTGTGTGTGTGTGTGTGTGTGTGTGTGTGTGCGCGTGTGTCTGTCTGTCTGTCTGCCTGCCTGCCTGCCTGTGTTTGTGTGTGTGTGTGTGTGTGTGTGTGTGTGTGTGTGTGCCTCCCACCACCGTCTTCTTTCTGTACTATCCAGACTTTTGGATGTGTTGATGGAAAAAAAAGGCAGTTAGCAGTGAGAGGTAATCATGAAATCAGGGGGTTGGCTTTACAATGCCCATACAGTGAGCAGCAGCGAATCCTGTTACACCAGGCATACTTGCTCTGTCTTCATCTGCCCTGCTCCACTCCCCTTTCCTTTGGTTGACTTGTAGCTCCCAGGGGAAAAAAGCAAGATATTAGAGTGTTTAATACTCTGTGTGGATAATCAAGTTGCTTTACAGTCATTCTTAAAGTGTGGATTTTTTTTACACAAGCACAGAATGGAAAATGCTTTGCTTCCACATCCAATGCAAGTCCCCAGTTGGAAATACTTTCATGTAGACTGTGGTGGGATGTTAGAGTACAGATGGCTGCCATAGTCTGGTTTACAAATCAGAGAAAACTGAAAACACATTTACTGACCAAAGTATCTCATAAGGAAACCCAAACAAAATGTGCCCAGCTTACCAATAAAGGGAATTGCAGCTATTTGACACATAGGACAAAAATTGTTGGTGAAGATTTGATAAAACCTGTTGTAAACTTGATTAGCCTTCTCTGCGATTGGTGTTGCAGTCGGGGAAAGAATTTAATTTTTTTTTAATTTATCCACAGAGCTTTATTTTCTATATCTTTTACTTTCTGTCAACTTTACATACTTTGTAATTAAGACTTGGTTCTATTACAATTGCATAGCTATTAAATTCTCCTTAAATACACAGAATAGCAAGTTCACAAACCTGATCCTATTTCATTAAATGTGATGTGAACCACACTCTGTATCTGTTCCCAGACCTTTTGCAATCTCAACATTGTCACTTGTGTAAATAGGGAATGAGAAAGACACATTCCTCTATCAATGCTTGAAATTCCTTCTGTGTAATTGAAGGTCAGATAGATATATTGACACTGCAGGTGTAAGCATCCTCACAACTGGAGTGCCAGTATCTGTCCATGTGTAACCATTGTAGAGTCTGTGGAACCCCAATCTGGGCAAAGTAATAATATTTCAAAATAGACAATTAAATTATGTATATCTTACATACAGCCAGTGAATAAGGTGATGATGGGCATGTCACAGTTTTGTGTAACTTTATGTTGTTTATAGTGTACTGTTGAGATTTTGTCCTTTTGTCAGTTCTGTTACTGTCATTTAATAACTGAAAGCTTTTCAGATAGCTTTTCAGGGCTGGTATTGTCTGCCAGTGCTTTAATTGGGAACTGTTTCTTGCAAAGGGGAAACACCAAGTGATTATTAGGTAAAATTATTTAAAGCAACAGACCCAAATTAACATTCTCACCATATCAAAAAGTATATGATTGATAATGGCTCTCTACCTTAATGAACCAAAAATGACAGTGAATTTTTGTGTTTCCTCCAAAACTATTTACTTAACATGGGTGCTCAGTCACAGTCTGTTTAATGGCAGCATTGCCAAAAAATTGATTTTTGATTATTACAGTGCATGTAACATATGCAAATTAGCACCTATGTCTATGTCTGGTGCTCATTTGTTGACTGCTGTCCACCAGGGGAAGAGATAAGAGACATCCAGCAGTCTCATTAGCAGATTTTACTTTTATATACATAGTTTTTCTTTGATGACTGAAAACAGCCTAACTTTGATCATGAACATGATTTCATTCAATAGTGAATAATAGATTATGACGGAAAATATAGTCATTTTGGTTAATCCATTTGTACTTAGGTGCAAAGTATTAAAAAAAGACATTTAGAACATTTTTTTTAATTTATGAATAATTGAGTAATTTGCAGGGTTGCTTGAGCCTTTCCAAACTGTAACGGAACGAGATGCAAGGTCCACCCTGCTCCAGTCACTAGTTGATTGCACGGCCACATATAGAGACGTAAAATCATTTACTCTCGCATTCACAAAGCTGGGCAATTTAGAGTCTTCAGTTGACCCTACTGCATGTTTTGTAAAGTGAGAGGAAACTGGAGAACTTGGAGGAAACCGACATAGACACAGGGAGAATGTGCACACAGAAAAGCCCCCTGTCAGAATCGAACCAGGGACTTTCTTGTTGTGAGGTGGAAACGCAAACCACTGTGCCACCCCTATACTAATAGCTATTAATTATTAATTTGTTATTATTATTGTTATTTTGGTTATTATTATTACTTGGGATTATATTAATGAGAAAAATGGGTCCCCTGCCCTTAAGACATAGAGAGGAGCCTTTCAGTTCAGTGGAGTCAGCTGATAGAGCACAGGCCAACCGTTATACTGATTTACCAGGCATTCAGTTTTTTTTCTGCCATCCACACACAAACATGGACCAGCATACACACCCTCACACACATGCACAAACACATGCACTTCACTCTGGCTGGCCTGTCTGCACTGTGCTGTGGTCAAAAGGCCCATTGTGAACAAAATCTAATTTAGTGTTCATTAGTCTCCTTGGTGAATTAAAAGCACTCGTTTGTAAGTAAACATTCAGTGTAGACTTTTGGCTCTAACCAGTCTGATTTTGTCACGTGGATGACCTCTGGTCACTGAATAATTAGACACATAGATGGGAGACAATTGAATGGAAAGCCATTGTAATGGTGTAAGATGGTGGATCAGAGTAGTTTCAAAGTTCTTTAATGGATAAAAACCCTGGAGACAACCATTTTCTGCAGGTCTTTTATTCTATCACTGTAGTTCTCCCATTATTTACATATCTTTACACCTTTACACCTACACTTAAATGAACAGAAATAAAGAGTGACTTCAAAGACAAACCTGTAAATCAGTGTGTTTAAGAAATCTCAATTATTATTTTCTTTTAAATGATTCGGGTGGCTGGTTGTGACTGGAAGACTATTCAGAGATTGCAGTGTTTTAGTTATTGCAGCCACTCAAAAGCAACTCAAAGCTCCTGTTTTTTTTCAAATATAGTTTTAATTACATATTATGTAGACATGCTATTCACAGTGTTCTATTGTTGTTTTAATTGCGGAAGTGAGGCAAAATAAAAATCCATAAATGGAAAATAGTACCTGCATTCTGATTTTTCTCATTAAAACTTAAAATCAAAGATCATAGAATACATTGTATTGTTTGATCACTACTGTGAATTTATAACAACAGGAAAGCTTAAGGAAGTGACACTGTGCTCCCAAGGCTGGAATGGGATTTCTATCTTACTTCTATCCAGGAGGTGCTGCCACAGTCAGCATCTGCAGCTCCTGCTCTCTCCTGTGCTGTCAGTGATATCATCAGTCTCCTAGGGTCACGCTACCTTTTTCTGTGTCCATTACCAGCAAGCTGTTGTCTTTGTTCCTTTTCTGTTACACAAATGGGTTTTTCATGAAATGGTCTGTTTTCTGGCCTATTGCTATGGAAAAGAGTGAACAGTTGAGCATGCTGTCACTGTTCTGTTTTATTACCTGTGATACACATTTACCACATGCTGGGACATGCCTACCACATGTAATTGGGTACCCGTTGCTAACTGTGATTAATGTGATACAGTGTGTTCAGTATTTTTGACATTATACTGAAACAAAATGTTACATTAATTAAAAATTTAAAAGTTTGATCTGGAAGTTGCAGTTTGTCATCCTCCCATTTTCTAGTGTACAGAACTGTACAGGACAGGGGCTATTAACTGAAAATTTGTCAGTATCAGTACCATTTACAACCGCAAACTGTCACTTAATCATTAATGTGTGCCCCAAAAAAATTTTTTTTCTAATATAAAACTGATTTTTGTTTTAACCAAAACAAGCCCTTAACCAAATTCCATCCTTAAAGTCATTCGGATACATTTTTACTTTAGTGAGGATCACACCTAACTAAACCATGTTATGTGTATAGAAAAACAAAGTCAATGATTGTTCATGAAACAAAATCTAGATAAGATTCCATGTGTAGATGTTTTGAAGAGTTTGTGTGTGTGTGTGTGTGTGTGTGTGTGTGTGTGTGTGTGTGTGTGTGTGTGTGTGTGTGTGTGTGTGTGTGTGTGTGTGTGTGTGTGTGTGTGTGTGTGTGTGTGTGTGTGTGTGTGTGTGTGTGTGTGTTTTAAAAGAGCTGAGGAGAAGCAGAATATTCCCCGAGGTGAGAGAGTGGTAATTGGTGCAGACTTTAATGGACATGTTGATGCAGGATCAAAAAAGTGACGGTCAGGTTTGACATCCATAATAGCAACACAGAGGGACAGATGGTGTTAGACCCGACACTTATTATAGTACTAAATACTTTTAAATGGAGGAGGTTGATTCGCTCTGGCGAACACTTAAGGAAAAAGCCGAAAGGTAAAGAAGACATAAAGCAATGGTTGAAAAAGAATCAGAATCAGTATAAGGCCAAGTATGTTTTTACATATGTATACATACTCATTACTATCTGATGAGGCCGATGACTGTGTCATCTGCAAATTTCTTGTTGACAAATGTATCCCTTGATGTGCAGTTATTGTTGTACAGAATGAAGAGCAGGGGGGAGACCACACAGCCTTGGTAGACTCCAATGCTCAATGCCCAAGTTACAAATCTGAATTTCCTCATCTCCACTTGTTGCCTCCTATTCTTCCAGGAAGTTAGTGATCCACTGATAGGTAGTGATCCACTGACAGGTGTATCACTTACAGGTGGAGCACCTTGTTTGCTCTATAGGCAAACTGCAGGGGTCGAGGAGGGGACATGTGATGTCCTTAAGATAGGTCAACACCAGCATCTCAAATGTTTGCATGATCACAAATGTCAGACTGATGGGCTTGTAGTCACTTAGAATAGAGATAGGTGATTTCTTTGGGAACAGGATTATTGAGGAGCACTTAAAGCAGAGTAGGCCTTCACATCGCTTCAGTGATTATTTTAAAATCAGTAGATGTGGGTCAGCTCAGCACTGATTGTCAGATAGGAGGGTGACATACTGTCATAATGAGCTGGCACACATCCTTCTCCCGGATCCTGATGGTGAAGTATCGGTCTGGAGGGGTTTGGGAGGGAGCCGGGGTGTTTAAGGTTGTACAGAGTAGGAGTGGGTGACGGATGTTTAGGTTTTTTCAAACCCACAATAGCACTCATGAAGCTCGTGGGCCAGTTGCCTACTTTCGATAGAAAGGGGGGGTGAGCACCTATAGCTGGTGAGGTCTTGTAGGTCTCCATGTTGACCCAGGTTGTTGGCTGAAAACCTGTTTCTCAGCTCTTCAGCATAGCACCTCTTTTCTACTATTATCACCGTTGTCTGGAAGTTTCTGGCCTAGTTATACAGGGCTCTGTCCCCAATTCAATATGCCTTCTCCTTGTCCTGGTAAACCTGACTGAAGTTTAAAAGTTCCTCCCTCATTGGATGATGGGGAGACATATTAAGATGCAAAAAAAAATACAAAAACAAGAAAAGTACGAGGGAGCAACACATCCTTTTTTTATCAGGGTTTTTCATATTTTCAGTGTGATAAAGGGCTGAATTACTTTTTGTAGTAAATCTGATTTTCTATTTTAGAACATTATTTCAAAATTTTCTTTAAATTCAATACTTTCTAAACTATTTAAAATGTTTGGAGATCAACAGTATTATGTTAGTTTTATGGCACCCATACCATTTTTCGAGAGCTAGATTGTGAAGATCTGTTACTTCTTTGATGTGGCAGGTAGAATTTGCCTTTGGGTCAGAAAGACGAAGAGAAAGGCCAAAAGAAAACAGGATGTCTCTTTTCAGGTAATTTGAGGAGGAATACCTCTGAGCAAAACTCCTTACTTAAGAGCAACAAGCGGGGGGAAGGGAAAATAGGGAGTAGCAAAGAGGGAGTGAAATCCAGGCCATGCCACACTCATCAAACTGTCAAACATCATCCATGCCTCAGTCCCTCTCTCTAGTTTAGATTTTCTTGACTTTGGACGACTCTAGATGTGACTTGCCAGGACACTAGATCCCTATCCCACCACCGTGGACCCTTACTGTTCTGTGATCAGTACCAACATCTTCAGACCCTTTTGTCACCATATCAAAATCTCCTTCATTTATCATTCATTTTCTGTTGGCTTTGCCATTCCCGTTTACACAGAAACCCCTGGTGTGGTGTGTTTCACTTCTGCATCTCATTCTCAGGTCTTGTGTCATGAGTTTAAGAAGCGGGATCAGCAAAGCTGGTTTTTATATTAGTATCCTGAGTAATTACAAGAAAACTGTGTGAAGTCATTGAAAAGATGTGCTAAGATCTCTTGAACAGATTACATTCATCTGATTGCTGTCAATTCACCATACAGTTTAACCAAATTAAATCCAAATATTTCCTGGGCCACATTTAGGACTGCCTAAGTAGCTGACATATGCTTTTACAGAAGTACGTTCTTATTTGGGCAACTGTGGAATTTTACTGTTACACAATGGTTGATAATTTTTGTAACAGAAATTTGTCATTTTCTTGAATTTGTGTCTCACTCTATAAATTAATGTCAGAAATAAAAATTGATAAGAGGTATAATTTCCCCTGGATTTCAAAAAATATACAGTATCTACATTCATCTTTTCAGCTTTGTGACTGAAAATTATTACTTTGATGCAGGCCATTCATCTCAATCAGACTCATTGACAGGGACAAGAAAGAGAATGATTGATTGCCTTTTAGTAAGTTAGTTGTCCTCTGTGTCTCACACATTTCTTCCCTCACATAAGACACACACACACACACACACACACACACACACCACACACACACACACACACACACACACACACACACACTGCAAACTCTAATGGATGGTCACTACGTAAGGCTTGTGATCTTCTAAGCTAATGTCAGCAAACCCAAGAGTTGTAGAGTGAAACCCACTGCAATGATTTCCCACTCTTACAGTCCAAAGACTTATCTCCTTCCCACAGACCAGCTAAGAGCAGTGCCGATGTGGTTGAGACTTAAACCACAATGATAAGAGAGTCATTCTGCATGTGTTTGTGTAAGTACTCTGTGCGTGTGTAAGTTGTCTGGAGAAGTAGGGGCACCTTGAGCCCGGGGCATATTCACACACTGGCACAGAATACAGTCCCAGTCAGATGTACTACTAGCGCGGTGGACTTGTAGTTCTGTATTTCTTTGTTTATTAAAACACTGAATGTGACTAAACTGTCAGTGTTGCAACCAGATAGTACTTTCAAATATTGATAAAGAGTTATGCATCTTCCAAATGCCTTCAAAACCTACCAAATGTTCTGAACATAATATTTAATCTCTATTTCATATTGTCTATCACTTTAGATGTAGGGCAGCACAGTTGCGGGATGGTTAGTGCTCCCACCTTACAGCAAGACCGTCCCTGGTTTGATTGTGAAAGACGACCTTTCTGTGTGGAGTTTGGCTTGTTCTGCATGGGTTTCCTCCCATAGTCAATTGGAGACCTTAAATTGCCCAGATGTGTGAATGGTTGTGTGTTGCGAAACGTGGCCCTGTGATCAACTGGCGACTGGTCCAGGGTAAATCCTGTCACCCCCATTTTTCATTTATAATACGTTTATTTGATCTAAAAAAAAAAAGCGAATTTAATAAAACTGTGATCACCTACTGTTGGCCAACTATGGTCACTATTTTGATGCTTTCGGCACCCGAGTGGTAATGGTTATCAAAACCTGCTACCATTGGTTCTATGTTTTTGCATAGTCACACACATGCAAAAAAAAATATGGCATAATGCAAATGTACTGATGCTGAAAAGGCTTAATGGAGACTGGGAGAGTTTTAGTTTCACGCGGAAGGCGGAAGTCTGACCAAACAGTGGGGAATTTAGCAACCAGACCTTAAACTCACATACAGAGAGGTGACAATTGTCTACCTGTCAAATATTGATGATACCATTGTGGGTTCAAAAGAACCCTCATTATTAAGATATGGTTACTCATTTATATGTGTTGTGATATAAAGAGGATTTTAGTGCACTTTCTCTCAATAATGAAAACCCTATGTACCAAAATGCTGATAATAACAAATAATTTTATTTTGCTGAGCCTTTTGGTTCACACTACCTGTGTTGCAGGGTAGTGTAGGTTCAGAGTTCTTGAATGAATAAAATTATGTGTTCAAGGAAATGTATCTGTGCTGAGATGCTACTTTGGTTTGTTGGGATGCAGCAAATTTTGCCAGTTGGTAACATTGGTCTTTTATTTATGTGTTTATAAGTTCCAAATTAAATAATAAAATGTCATTGCTGTTAAGACTCAAGCAAGAAACTTAATAATGGCAGAATTGGCTGAGAGGGTTTAGTTGCAAAATGGGTCATGTGGTGTCTTACCATTGATTCTCAAATGAGTCTTTTTGAACATTTCACTAAACACAGTTTGTGACTTTACCACACAAACCTAATATGGGCTCCACCCTGCTTTGACTCCTTAATCTGTCCAAGCAAAGATTTTTTTTTTTCAGTTCACTATTCAGCCTCTTTCTTTCTCTCTGTATGTCTGTTGTGTTACACTTGCTCTGTCATTACTTTTCTGGCTTTTACTTCCACTGCATTTCTGTCTTTACTTTATCCCCCTTTTTCACTCCACCCTTTTCCTCTTTTATGATACTCTGATGATGGTTGCTTTATGAAAAAAAGTAAAAAGTCCAAAGTAGGGGGAGATTGCCAAATATACATGGCCAGCCTACTTGAAACTAGATTGCTACTATGCAGTAAATTCATATTTTCCATCCCTAAAAAAACTAGAGAACCATAATGAAACCTAATTCTATTTTTCTACTTGAAAGAAGCCCTCATTTTCCACCTTTATACCAGGCCACTAAACTTGTTTTTGCAAATTTATCTCAGACCTTCTGTTTGCAATGTTGTTAGTATTGTGCCCTTAATAGAATGGCATATATAACTAGACACAAATAACCAGACTGGATGGCTAGCTGGCTAACTGGTTACTTGCCACATTTTAACACCCCTAATTTAAAATAATCAGGACGTCATATATATATATATATATGTATATATATATATATATATGATGTCCTGATTGTCCTGATGTCCTGATTATATATATATATATATATATATATATATATATATATATATATATATATATAGACCTGCAGAACTACTATATGTTAAAAGAAGCATCAGCATTTTAGAGCTAGGAGCTGCAGACATGCTTATTGCAATTAAAATGTTCTTAAAATGATTCAGTAAGCAATCTGTAAATGCTTTGGTATGTCCAAGATTAATGACTTCTTCAAAATTAATTAAATAAAATCACTGGTGTATCTCACCACACGTTTGTCTTTTGATATCAATACATGCACACTCTGGGTGACAGAACATTGAAAAGGCTGCATGTGTTAGTTATGCCAAGAAAACGTCCATGGTGTGAAATGTGAGCTGATTTATTCACTCTGTCTTACTTCTCCTGTTCTTCCCTTCAAAAGCCAGAGGGGGTTGCATGATGAAGTTATTAAGCTTGGACTAGAATAGTAGCTGAAGGAAGTTTTGGTGGATGGTTGCATTTGAGGAGGGAAAGCTCCAGAGGTAGCCAAGGAAAATGGGCACAAATTGAATTGAGAAACAAGGGATAGGGGAGGGGAAGCAAATAAAAGGGCTTGGGACTTAAGGGAAATAGTGGGGAGGCATTACATGAGTGAGTGAGAGTCAGGTCAACCCTCCCTACTCATTGAAAGCCCATGGCCAGCCAGGACTAGCAGTCATCAGTGTGAGGTTTGAGTGGAGGAAAAGAGACAGGGAGACAGAAAAAGAGTAAGGAGTGAGGGAGGGGGCAGGATGAGATGGAGCTCTAATGTGAACCAGCTGTAGAAACCTGACACCTCCAGAGAAGGATAGAAATGAGAGGTGGAGGAGTGAGAAAGAAGGAAACAAGGGCTGCAAGAAACTGCATAAAGAGAAGCAGAGGGAAAAAAAAACCTCTTGGTGCAAAACAAGAATCCCATAGATCGCACTTGAAAATAGTGTGTGTGTATGTGTGTGTGTGTGTGTGTGTGTGTGTGTGTGTGTGTGTGTGTGTGTGTGTGTGTGTGTGTGTGTATGTGTATGTGTGTGTGTGTGTGTGTGTGTGTGTGTGTGTGTGTTCATTTATATTTGGAAATGTATGCCTTTGCTCTCTAGAATGACTTAATTTTTTTGTCTGTCACTTACATTCCTGTGTTGTTGTCAGTGACAGACTGGTATGAGTGAGTATTAGTTTCTTAGTGAGACACCACTCCCTGACAATAATGTGAATCACGCATCAGCCTTGTCTGCTGCAGGCCACAATGATACTGTTGGAGGCTATTAGTGAGAATTGTATCTGGCAGTGGAACCTGAAGGACAGGAATGATATCATTTTCTTATGTATTGGCACAAGTTTGATAGAAGAGACTTTTTTTTAGAGTTCACACGCACTTCTCCAGTTGAAACTTTTATTCCTAGAGATGTAGAGCTGATAACAGCAAATATAATTGAGGTACAGAGGGGTAACAATGCAGAGGCACAAACTTCCACATAGGTTCTTAACTCAATGATCACAAAAGTTGATATTCAACACTGCGAGTTGATGTCTCACTCTCTTTACTCTATCATTCTCTGTCTCTCTCTTTCTCTCCTTCCCTCCATCCATCACTCCATCTATCACTGACCCACCTGCTCAATCATTCTTTTGTTTTTATCTGACATAAAGACATGAAGGCATTGCAAAGGCATTGCCATTATAAAACTCGTCTCTCATTACGGTAAGCTAACATTTTTGTGTGTGTGTGTGTGTGTGTGTGTGTGTGTGTGTGTGTGTGTGTGTGTGTGTGTGTGTGTGTGTGTGTGTGTGTGTGTGTGTGTGTGAGTGTGTGAGTGTGTGAGTGAGTGAGTGAGTGAGTGAGTGAGACAAAGAGAGGGGGGAGCATGAATGACTGTGTGTCTGTGTTTCATCAAAATGATTTGTGTTTGAATGGAATTCTTGTATTTTGGCGTGAAGCAGGCATAAGTACAACATTTTAGTACATTGTTCTGCATGCGTGCGTGTGTTGCAGAGCAGGTGTTGGTTTTTGTCAAAACCGTTAAGATGCCCATTCTATGACCAAAATTCATAAAACATACAGTCCAGGGCAACAAGTACATTTATGGACTACTCAACTTTTTGTTAGTACGTTTATGGATTACTCAACTTTTTTTAGTGTCCTGTGATATGGTATGAAAATATTTGCTGGATCATTTTTAAAAGTAAATGCACAAAGACAAACCCAGGTTCAACAACAATCATTCTCTCTACTCTGATGGTTTTTACTGGTGCACAAAAGACCATTTAAAAAGTAATTCAGTTATCAGGGTGAAGCTAACAGTCTACATCACTGACCTTTATTTCCTTTTGATAATCTCTATACTGAAGGAAACCTTATAGTTGTATATAATTCCAGATATTTTTTGTTTCCAATTAACAAATATAAGATATTCAAAACTAAGCCACTCACCAAAATAGGCATGACAAAGAAAGGCCAAGAAAAGAATATTTTTTAATTCTATTTTAATCATCAAAGTCACTTCACTTGCTATCATCTTTCTCATGCTTTTTGTTGTGAAAATGTCTGAAATGTTCGCTGTGAAATGTAAACCTACCATTAACCTGGACACGGTGCTCTTTGTGTGTGACAGCCTGCTAATGTGATGTATGTCATCGGGGAGAGGGCCATGTCTTTTCTCTGAGACAGAAGGTGGAGGAATACCCAGGGGAAAGAGCAGTTCTAAGTCCCAGGACAGTCAATATGTTTGTGTTTAGATTAGGGAGGGACATCCAAGGTGCGTGCGTGTGCGTGCGTGTGTGGTGGGGGGAGTTATGGATGTGCAAATGGTTTTGCTAAATGTCTATCTTGATACAGAAAAATCAAAGGTTAGGTTCCATTGACTTATTTTACAGGGACATGGTGAAGATACATACAATCTGTTTTCTCCACTAAATGGTTACTTTATTACCATATAAGTAAGCACCAAAAAAGAATTACCCTATTTTTGGACTATAAGTCGCACTTTTTTCATTGTTTGGTTGGTCCCGTGACTTATATACAGTAATATATATTTATTTATATGTATATACCTGGTAATTTCACATGTTCATTATTTCACACTGACACCTACAAGAGTATGAGCAACAAGTTCACAAATGGTTGAACAACATGCTGCTCGAAGGCTTGTCAATGGTGCCGTTATGTCTCCAAGCCCAGGTAGTTGCCAAGGGGATGAATATAAATGGCTTTCCAGGAGGACCATCTAGGTGTTACTGCTTCATGCTACGCAACTGCCTCTCTATCGGAGCACGGACAACGATGTCCCAAAAATGGCCATGCTGATGAGAAAGCCGCTTGCCGCCTACCTCTAGAGTTGGCGGAGTTGCTCAGAAGTGACAGAGGATGAAAAATTCAAAAGAATTTTGTGATTTGGAGGGAGGTAGAGAGTTTGGTAAACTTGTTATGTTATGTTGTGTATGCTATAGTTATCTGATTAGCTGTTAATATGTTACATTAATGTACCACTCATCTGTTCAGCCAGTTTTTCTCTACTCTATTGTTAATACTCTTGTAACAACCCTGTTTAGAGGAATGTTCAGAGTTCTGTGATTTCCTACTGGCTATGAATATGTTTTGGGATGAGAGAAATTGAGGGGGCGGTGTGGGAGGAGAGAGAGAGAGCGCTGAGACAGAGAAGATTAAGTGGAGCCGCTGTTGCTTAATTTTTATAAATGTAATAATAAAGATAAGGTTTAACCCGCAAATCGTCATTATTGGACATATCCGCTCAGATGTTACACTGTAACTTGCCTTTCAAGGTGAAATGTCTCTTATTGGTCTCTAATTTTATCAAATAAATTTCCCCCCAAAAAATGCAATTTATAGTCCAGTGCGACATGGATTTTTTTCTTCTTTATTATGCATTTTTCGGCTGGTGCGATTTATACTCCAGAGCGACTTATAGTCAGGAAAGCATGTAATACGTAATCTTGGCTTTGTTATCAGATGACTTGTGGTGAATCACACCCACTCCACCAGCTTCAAAATAATATCTTTCATAAAAATGTACCATTGGGGATAGAGAGAGATTGCATTTAATCTCTGCGCTCTGATTATGTTACCCAAGCCCCTCAAGGGAGGAAGGTTTAGAGGCCTTTATAAGAGGCAGCATGTTGCTTTGTTGCCAAGAGTCTCCAGACAGTGTGTCAGCCACTGTGTCAGCCATGTGCTGCACACACATACACATTGCAACAGATGCCTACTAAAGATGGAAGCTCAGCAAATCATTGTTATAAATAACATGTTAAACTTGGTTAAAAAAACACCCCTGACCAGTCTCTTAACAAACAGAAGTGATCGGTGAAAGTGGGAGGGGCTTAGAAAATACCAAGAAACAGAAATTGGCAAAGGGAACCTTGAACCTGATGTGATCCTGTATTCACTTTGTCTGTAACATCGTGCTTTCCAGCCCGCTGCTCCAAAAGTGGCTGAATTATGTCAGTGAAAAAGACCAGTAATGAGACATTGAAATCCGGTACTGATTAAGTCACAAACAATAAATGCATTGTGATTAGAATCTCAGATAATTTTTTGAAGATATTTTTTTTGAGTAATCATTATCTTTATACTTGTTTATTAGAAGCTAGTTCATTGCATGTATTTTAACTTAACTTGTTGCTGGAAAATCAAGCAGTGTGCAGCTTTGTCATTTTTTTGCACATTTTAAGTCAGGCTTAAGTCAACAACTCGCATATGACTCACCTCAGATTCTTCTGCTTTTATAGTTCTTCTTTGCTGTAACTGACCCCAGTATACCACTTTCACAAAAATCAATTCCCTTTTTTTTTTACAGTTCATAATACAAAACATCAGGCTTGGAATATATATATTTTTCCCTACTCATCAATATGTTGGCTCTGAAATGTGAATTAGGATAACCTTTGGTACTTTACACATGGGGCTTTTTGAAGGGCTAAACTCAAGCATATCCAGCAAAACATGGGAAAGGAGAAATGGAATTAACTGTACACATGCAGGCCTATGTCCTTTTCTGATTGGTTGCAATGTGTACTGTACCTCCACAACAATAATGCTTACTGTCTCACACTAAAGCTGGGGATACACTACACAACTACAGTACTGTAAACTTCACAGGTTTTACCGTTTCTGAAAAGACTTGGAGTACCCACTTACAAGTTTCAGCTGATTTTGTTTTATATATTTTCATAACCACTGAAAGCCTGGAGTACACACATTTCACAACTGCGTCTGATGAGGAATCATAGACTATATGATTTGTTTGAACAACTGAAACTTACTTAATGAAACAAACTCGTGAGACAAGAAGAACACTTCATAGGCCTTCTCCCTATGCCGCTGTTCACCCTCATTGTTTTATATATACTAATTCCTTATGTCTGTGTCTTCTGATGGTATTTCCTGTGTCCCAATCGCACTTTTTCATTGACTGTTGGCAACATGTGTTTGAAGTTTAGTCTGTCATCAGCTCACACTGCACGATTATGTCTATTCTCTGCTCAAAAATTCAAACACGTTTGATTGACTGTGACTGAGGTCAAGTCGGATTTGTTCCCCTCACACACTTGCCAATTTGGGTCTTTATCCCTCACAAACTAACAGATTTCTGTGCTGATTTGCCATGCTTCTGTCCCCAAGTACTGACGGATGAAGCCTCTGCCTTACTGAATTGCGGGTAAACTTGGGCAACAAGTCTTGTTTCTGGTTTACACTGTTAAAAATACAATATCCCATACTGCCCCTGAACCACTAACTATAGACTGTTTTACACAACATCATGCGTCGCTGCACTTTACATGCAACATAGTCAGTCCAGCGCCCATCTGCACGTGTAACTACTGCTCATTTAAACTGCACTTATCCTTGTACCTGCACTTACTAATAAGACTAATGTCTTACTGCACTGCCAAACACTGTTCATATATACAATAATAATTACCATCATTATATCTTATCAATAAATATCCAAATGCACTGCAGACAACAAAGCAGGAATTTCACTGTACAGGGAAACATGTTTCTACACTGTGCATGTGACAATAAATGCTTTGAATTTTGAATCTTGAATCTGTGAAGAATGGTTGTGCTGCACTGTGAGTTTGACTTTATGGCTGATTTGTCCAAGGGGTCGTGTTGTCAACTTTGACACCCAAATCCTAAAGTCAAGTTAAGGTGCATACTTTATTGATCCATTGCAGGGAAATTATGGCTCAACACTCAGTATTGTCAGTATTACACGCAGGTCTGAAATACATGTACACTCAAAAACAGAACTTTGAAACTTACATCACTGGTGAGGTGACAGAGTGAGAAGGATGTCCTTTATAGGTACCAGAGGCTGGGAGCCTATGGGTTTAATGGCTGGCTCAAGGACACACTAGCACTGCTCAGAACGTTTGGCTCTCAAAATCTCAAGCTGAAATTTTTAGTGTAATGCACAAAGTAAAAAAAAAAAATTGATTCCAACAAGAATCACTGTGTTGCTCTATCAACCTAAACCCAGATGCACATGTCGAGGCTGGCTGTATGAAATGATCCAGTCTAGCAACTGTTGTTGCTAGTTTTGTCCTGTAATCTTAGTTTTGTCTTGTTCACAGTTTTGTCTTAACTCAATGATTCTAGCCCCCAGGAAAAATTCTCAGAGAGATATTTTCTTTTTTTCAATCCAATTAAAAATTATGATTGTAAACCCTTTCTCTCTCAGGCAGTGTCAGCATAAACTTTGAGTAAGCTGATTAACCTATGAACATTGCAATCCACACATGATACTTGACGATATCTGTCTAATGATTCCTGTATCAATGTCAAATTAATAGAAACTTGCAACACAGTTTGTGCAATTGTCCACATACAGTTAGAGAAAATGAATTTACTTAATTTACTAATTTACTAGCTAGTATAAAAATCTATATCACCATTGAATAACAGTAAACATCATCATCAGTTTAACCAAGCTGGTCTAACTCAATTTGATATGAACTAGATATGTATACAGATATTTCTTCAAAAGAGATCCAGAATTAGCAAACTTCACTTCACTCAGTCACATAAAAAAACAGATAGGCCAACATCACAGGATTGCTAGGTCAAGTGTTTTCCTGTCATTTGTATGGTTAAGGTTATTTGCTCAGTTGTTTTTTGATATCTATTGTGACAATGGGATATTTTAGACACACAAAAAATATGAACATATCTCAAGTGTTCAAGTGTCTTTGTGCTGCCAGAATCAGTAATTCAGCTGCTGCTTTGTGCAAAACCACAACCTGTTTTGTCTTTTCACGTAAGTGGTCAAACTACATATTTTTAAGGCTAAAGCACTCATCGCATTCATATATGAGATGTTTCAAAATTTTGCACTACTTTCAGTACAACCAGCCTCAGTAAAAGCTTTTTAAGAACTACAGAATCAGAAAATCCGCACAACTATTAATTTAGCTGGTAATGCTATTCTACTGAGGAAGGCTTTAAATGTTGAATGTTTTATTTGCTATTTTATTTAATTTGTACTTAGGTTTGTTGGTCTTTCTGTAAGTTATCTACCTTTTTTGTTAAACACATTGCCTCCATAATGGTTGGATTTGTTTTAAAATTTGTATGTTGCTTTAGAACTGATTTTTGTGTGTGTGTGTGTGTGTGTGTGTGTGTGTGTGTGTGTGTGTGTGTGTGTGTGTGTGTGTGTGTGTGTGTGTGTGCGCGTGTGTGTGCGCGTGTGTGTGTGCGTGTGTGTGTGTGTGCGTGTTTATACAGGTGTGCACCAGGCTCCCTGGGTGAATATTGTCACCATAAGGATCCTTGTCATCCTGGCTACTGCTTAAATGGTGGGAACTGCTCTGTTTCAATGCCTCCTGGTGTGCCTGTACCAGGTAGTGCCACGTGCATGTGCCCTCTAGGCTATACTGGACAGCACTGCCAAACTCCACAGAATTCAACATGCTACCCAAACAATCCTTGTGCCAACCAGGGTGTTTGCATCTTGTTGTCCCTTGACAAGTACACATGCTACTGTGCTAGAGGATGGACAGGTGAGTTACTGTATAAAAACCCTTCCTAGAACATATCTCACTTTTTGTTAGTGATAGTAGATTTCTGTTTATATCCTCAGAATCAATTTATGTTAAATGCTAAGAACACTGGCATATACAACCTTTTTTAGTCTTTATTTTTGCATAAATATTGCATAAAGTTTCAAAATAGATCACTGTAATTTTGGGATCAACTCAACAGAATTTGTTACTCCAGGGTCCTGTCCGTTTATCTATTTCAAGAATATCTCTGTTTGAAATGTATAAATTGAAAACTGTGTTGGAAAAAGTACTTTTTGGAGTGGATCAGGAGCAGTCCTCCTCACATTGTAATTTTAACTATTTCCATTCTAATCTTATTTAGATTTATTTAAAAATCAAGCCCATAATTACAGTAATCAATATTTTTTACTTTAGTGTATTTTACAAATCACCATATTAAAACTCAAGTATATGTTTGATAACAGAAATGTATTTTCATTTGTGCACACATTTTACCTTTGGATGCACCCATAAATAGGTCCTGCTCAACATGCAGCTCTTTCATCTTGTTTTCCTCTTGATTCTCAGGAGCACGGTGTGAACATGAGGACAGCT
Organism: Fistularia commersonii; assembly: GCF_037954325.1. NCBI lineage: Eukaryota > Metazoa > Chordata > Actinopteri > Syngnathiformes > Fistulariidae > Fistularia > Fistularia commersonii. The sequence continues at coordinate 8,709,288 of NC_141299.1, read as the reverse complement.
GTCTTTCTAGTCCTTGTGCCAATGGTGGCACATGTGGCTCACAGTTGGGTGGAAGCTTCACATGTTCCTGTCCACCTGGCTACACAGGTCTTCGGTGCCTTAATGACACAGATGAATGTGCCACCACACCCTCCATATGTCAAAATGAAGGTGTGTGTGTCAACACCCCTGGTTCCTTTAAGTGAGTATCCACTTTACATTTGAAAGAAAAAAATGCTGAAAACTGAGAGAATCCATTATAATGATGTATGTCTGTCAAAGTTGCAGGTATATAAATGTTATTTTTTGCTGCAATTGTTACAGATGTGTTTGTGGTCTGGGTTTTACGGGAAAGAACTGTGAAAACTCTTACATCCCTTGCTCACCTTCACCCTGCCTAAATGGAGGCACTTGTCACCAAAACTCTGAAACCAGCTACTCCTGCCATTGTCTTCCAGGTAATCCACACCTCTAATTTAGCTTTTAATCTAAATTTGATTTAACCTCTCTGTTTTATCAAGTTTAAAAAAACAAAGAAACTGGAAGGTACTACAAATATTTTGAGCAGACGTGTAACCTGAATATGATAGGAACTGTGAGAAAGCAAAAAGGCCAAATATGAATTCAGCGGAATCAACATAATACAGATGAAAACAATGTCCTATTGTAACTAATATTTATGAGCATCTGACTAAATTTTTTCACATTTTACAGTTACATTATGGTGTTTGAGGTGCAAACACTCTGATCTTACTTGCTGTGTTGGATTAAACACAACGTCCTGTTACATTGCTACATTTATCAAGTCGACACAACAAACACCCACAGCTGCTGTTTATTGAACATCTTGCCATGACTTCTTACTTATGTACCTTAGTTGCCTGCCTGCAAATGTCTTAGGCAAATATACAAGTGGATGATCTAGTATAACATCAGCGTGATCTGGCTGCTACCCCCAACACCTATATTTGTCTTAAAATGTAAGGTCTTTGCTGTAGTCCTCTGCAATTAATACAAATATCTGTTTGCCTATGGAAATAATGGTGTGCAAATTACCCTCAGGAAGATTATTGTTTTACAGTCTGTTGGTTTGGTTTTAAACTATTGTCTTGTCATTGTTTTAGCATATAATAAAATGTTTAGTTTTTGTTTATACATAAAAAGTATGTGAATCACTATAATACCATTCTATTATGTGCTCATGTTTCCACGATATTACTGTGCTATTATGTTAAACAACAGCCAATCTTTGCCAAAAAGAAATTACCCCCTCTGAGATATTATGTCTATACTTAACATGCTACTCTCACAGCAGATACTTTTTAAAATATGGTATAAAAATATCAAATTAAACGGATTCGATGTCATGTCTTATCCAATGTCTATCTTATAGTATTGAATGCACAAAAGCTTTCCATTATGCATCCATCCATCATCCACCACTTATCCTGCACTCAGGGTCGCTGGGGATGCTGGAGCCTATCCCAGCTGTCATCGGGCTAAAGACAGGGTACTCCCTGGACTGGTCGCCAGTCAAATGCAGGGCCACATATACAGACAGCACTCACTCATACACTCATTCGTTCGGGGCAATCTTTTCCAATTAACCTGCTGCATGTTTTTGGACTGTGCGAGGATTCTGACAAGGTCCCCTTGTCTGAAACCAACCAGGGTCGTTCATGTAATCTTGTATACGTTTTTAATCAAAGAAGATTATTCTGTGGCCATAGTGATAATAAAATGTGCCTTTTTTGTTTCGTGATAGGTTTCAATGGAACAAACTGTGAGAACAACATTGACGACTGCCCTGGTCATCAGTGTGCCAATGGAGGAACCTGCATGGATGGCGTCAACACTTATAACTGTCAGTGCCCTCCAGAGTGGACTGGTAGGTAACATGTTACCATGAGCAAGTTTTTGTTGAACCTATGGACATCCCTACATTCACTGTTTTTGCATTAAGTTTTGATGAGAGATGGTGTAGAATTTGTTGTCTCACTGTATCTTGCATCAATGCAGTCTGTCTGTTAATTTAAGTCCACTACCATTCAGAATTTTTTTTGTTTACAAACAATATTTTGATTTACACACAACATTAGCAAAGCCTATAAAGTTTGGCATTTTGGACATTTAATTTTCAGTTTTGCAAAATGCACTTTCCTCCTTTTCTTCATCCGCAATAAACTGTGGCTTTTCTTTTTACAAAACAAACAGATACATAATCTTCCCTGGACCTGTCTGAATTTAAATAGCTCCAGAGCAGCCACACTAAGCAAATTATTTGATCCTAGAGCAAACTATTTAGAAATGACTGCTGTAGAAAATACTGTTTCTTTAGCTTATACCTTTGCTATCATGGCATTAATATAGCTTTGAAAACAACATAGTTCATTTTTACATTTTTACTGAGAAATACAAGAACTGGATTTGCGGATGCAACAAATATTTTTTTGGTTTTATCTTGTGTTTCCCCGCTACCTCTCAAAAGGTCAGCATTGCACAGAGGATGTGGACGAGTGCCGTCTACAGCCAAACACTTGCCAGAATGGAGGAACTTGCAACAACCTGTTTGGCACCTATGTCTGTGTCTGCGTCAATGGTTGGAGTGGACCAGACTGCTCTGAAAACATTGATGACTGTGCAACAGCCGCCTGCAGCACTGGCTCCACGTGCATTGACCGTGTTGCCTCTTTTATCTGTCTCTGCCCCCATGGAAAGACGGGTGAGTTGGTAGTGAAATATTTTCCTCAACTATCACATGTACACAGTATTGGACAGTTAGGGCGGGATTCTGTCGAACAAGTCTAACCAGAAGTTCTCACTGCCAGATGATTTCACAAAATCTAAAGTTCTTTGGGCAAAGGTAAAATAAACTGACTGCGATTAATATGAATAGTGCAACAAGAAGTACACCACAAATCAGCTTTGTAATACATGCTTAATACTTAAAAACGCTTTCTCTTTATTCATTAATTCATTTTCTATCCTTTATCCTGCACTCAGGGCCAGGTTTAAGTTTGTTTTAGAATTAGAGCTGTTATTTTTTAACACTCCCTATCAACCTTCTCAGGCTTGCTTTGTCACAAAGATGATACTTGTATCAGCAACCCATGTCGAATGGGTTCTCAGTGTGACACTAACCCCATCAGTGGTATGTTCAGCTGCAACTGCCCACCTGGCTATGTAGGCAGTACCTGCAACATTGACAGAGATGAGTGCAGCATTGGTAAGAAATCTCTCAATGGGAAATTCATGTACTCCAAGCTTCGTTTACAATTCAGACCAATGAGTTTTGCTGTCCTCCTAATCTTTAGGTACAAACCCCTGTGAGCATGGCGGTCAGTGTGTGAACACTGATGGCTCCTTCACCTGTAATTGTGTTAGGGGTTACACTGGACCACGCTGTGAACAAGACGTCAATGAGTGTGCTTCAACCCCCTGCCAGAATGATGGCACATGTCTGGATCGCATAGGGGACTATACTTGCATCTGCATGCCTGGTAAATGAAAGTGACAGAATCTAAACCTTTTATGGTCAATTGCAGAATAAAGACACCAAATAAAGTGCCCTTTAGATAGACACAATCAACCAGCAATCAATGAAATTAGCCTGAAAACGACCATAGCTGAAACATGTAACAAGTCATCGAAACCTTTCTCTGGCTTCCTTTAGGGTTTGAGGGGATTCATTGTGAGATAGAAGTCAATGAGTGTCTCAGTTCCCCCTGCCTGAATCAAGGTAGATGCCTGGACCAGGTCAGCCGCTTTGTCTGTGTGTGCCCAGCAGGTTAGTCCACATAAATTACACATAAAGCTGTGTTTTAAGCACCCGTTCAAAGTGAGGTATGTTAGGGCAGTATTCAAATGCAGATAATTCTTTTCTGAATGGTGTAAATGTTAAAATGAATATCCTCATTAATGTTAACAGGTTTCAGTGGTGAAATGTGCCATGTGGATATTGATGAATGTTCGAGTACACCCTGTTTTAATGGGGCAAAATGTACTGACCGACCCAATGGATATGACTGCGAATGTGCTGAAGGTATATAGATATAATCATTGCTTATGCTTACGCAAACCATATGACTGTATACTTGTATGGCTTCTACTTCAATTCATAAGTATATAAACCCTCAAGCCTTTTCCTGGTTTATCTCTAAAATGATAGAGAAAATCATAAAATCTACAGGCTGTGACTTATTTTGCTGATTAAAAAATTCTGTCATCAGGTTTCAGTGGTCTACTTTGTGAAGAGAACATCAATGACTGCAAGCCAGAGCCATGTCACCATGGTGTTTGCAGGGATGGCATCGCCACCTTCTCCTGTGAGTGTCAGCCTGGATACACAGGATCCATCTGTAATATTCAGGTCCAGGAGTGCCGTAGCAACCCTTGTCAAAACCGAGGACGCTGCATTGACCTAGTCAATGCATACCAGTGTAATTGCCCACCAGGAACCACAGGTAGGTGAATTTATGTACTTAAACTGGACTTTCATTGTAGCGATGATACTTCTATTGAAATGTCCCCACTGCGGGATGATTACAGGAATAATGCATTCTATTACCACAAACAAACCTACATGTTACAATTCTACAAGCCTGGTATGAGCACCATGGTATTTGTTGTACAGGTATAGCTTAAGAATGGGAAATATGTTTGAATTTCTATCATCTTCTCTGTTTCTCACTTTCTCAATTATGAAACTATCTCCGCATCTGTATTTGTGCACACCCAAAACTTTTTTTTTAATTAAACACAAATAATTACAATAGTCTTCTGGTATTAAACAGTAATACAAATAATATGCTTACCAGGGAATAGCAACTACTTGCGAGTTACAACTGTTGGGTTAACCTCTACTTTACCCTTAGAGTTTTTCTATTAAGAAATATCTGTGGAGATTCTCAGTCATCCAGGTCATTGTGCATTCTTGTCAAAATCTTCCTGTCGTTGCAATTGGACTTCTGAGCTGGAGAAGCCTCGGATGAGGGGTGAAACGTCTTCAAGTGAAGTCCAGTTGCCATGACAAGAAGATTTTGAGATGAGGCGTTAAGAAATGTTGAGGCCCTAAGAAAAACTTATCTTTAGGAGGATGATTTAAATTGATTGTAAAGATCTCCACCCTATCTTCCTGAATTGGTTTTGGTGTATTGTTTGGTGAACAAGAAATTAAATTAGTCTACATGTGAGAGTAACAGTCACAAGTGTGGGTCGAGAGGTACTTAACCATGATTACCACTGGGAAAGAAAACTAAAAAAGTCAATTAATTTCAGCACATTGAACATGCAAAGTGAGACCTGGTACTCATGCATGCACTGAGTGCATGAATGATGTGGCCAAAACTGCTATCAGATCTTACTTTTAGTTGTCACGTCTCCACTTCCTCTCCTAATATGCGCATCTCTCCCTTGGTCCTTCTTTGTATCTCTCACTTTTCGTTACTTAAAGTTTATCTTAAAGTTACTTTAGCTGTAAAAGGCTAATAGAGTTATAAATCTTCATGACATCTTAAGAAGAAGAGGCTTTTAAAAGATCTGCCATTATTAATTCATTCTTGTTAAGCTTTTGTCACTTTTTTAATGTATTCTGACTCCCTCTGGAGGACAGTTTATGAATAACTACTGTACTAAAACTAATTCAACTCAAAATTACGCTAGTGACGAAACTTGCTTCATGTTTTTTGTATTTTTTTTCTAGGTGTGAACTGTGAAATCAATGAAGATGACTGCGCAAGCAACCCCTGCGAGTATGGGGAGTGTCAAGATGGTATTAACGAGTACAAGTGCGCATGCTCTCCAGGATACACAGGTATGCTCCACTTACAAGACTAGTGAAGTCATTGAAATTGCAGTTTACTATTGGAAAAATTGTCAATATTTTCTTCCTTGGTATAGTATTCCAATATGTTTGACATGATGTGCTATTGAATACCTAATCTATTTCTTTGTAATAGGAGTCAAATGTGATGTGGAGATTAATGAGTGTAACTCAAACCCATGTATGAGTGGAGGGACCTGCGAGGACAAGATCAATGGGTTCCACTGCCTGTGCCCACCCAGTACTCATGGTCCCTTGTGTCTTACTGGGACGGACCACTGTGCACTGCAGCCTTGTGTTCATGGAGAATGTGTTGAACAGCAGCATGGGTATATATGTTATGCATTAAACTATTAAGCTTAATGCATATTAAGCTTTAGCTATTAAGTACTTTTATCACATAAATTACAGTATTATCCTTTTTCTTTTAATTATTTTCTTTAGTTTAAGTAACAAAGTATTACATTATCTGAGGGATCCAAGCAGGAACAGATTTTTAATACAGGATAGCTCCCTGTTATGATGAGTATTTGCTTTTTTTTTTTTTTTTCAAGGTACCATTGTGAGTGTGAACCTGGCTGGGTTGGAGATCACTGTGAGCAGGAAAAAAATGAGTGCCAGCCCAATCCATGCCAAAATGGTGGGAACTGTGTGGACAGACATAATGGCTACACCTGTCAGTGCCAACCTGGTTTTAAAGGTGATGATACTTCAACAGAAAAAAAATCCAGTTCTGTCTTTCATATCACCCCTGGAGTCTGGACCATAAGAAAATTACCAATCAATTTTGTCTGATCAGGTGTGAGCTGTGAGAAGAATATAGATGAATGTGCATCCAACCCCTGTCACAACCAGGGCATTTGTGTTGACGGAGTCAATAGTTACACCTGTCAGTGTAGTCCCCCATTCACAGGTAATCTCACTACACGGGGGTGTCTCTATTAGCATGTACTCATAGCATGAAGAAAGTCAATTGAGTATTTTTATTTATTTGTTTTTTCTAGTGATTAAAATTTGGATAAAGTTCAATACCTGACAATAAATAGACCTCTTATTCCAGCTAATCATTCATCATTAATCTTCTGGTTGTAGCCCCTTAGATGCTAAATTTGTGTCATTATTTTCATATTTGATTAAAGACTTAGATAAGAAGATAAGAAGACTTTCCCCTCATCTTAAATATCAGTTTTTGAAAATTGACTTTCCATTGATTATTCAGGAAATTAGTTTGTAAAAAAATACCCTTTTTATAAAATACAATACAACATTTTGCTTAAGGCCCAGTGTTTAAGTGTAAAAATATCAAAAAATTATTATTATCCTAACAGGTAAACACTGTAAAGAAGAGCTTGTCCCCTGTGCCTCTCATCCATGTGAGAGGGGAGGTATGTGTCGTCCAACTGCGGACTATACCTCATATACATGTCGATGTCCTGCTGGTTGGCAAGGTATTGTTGATAATTCTTCTGTTTTAATCTGCACTGAGTTTTTGAATGTGAGATGGGACAAAATCACAAGACAGTGTGTTTCTTAAAAGTCTGCTACATCAAGTCATAAAAAATTGTATGTCTTTCGTAATAATGTAGCATTAACCGTTCTTTGTTTCTCTTTTTTCCCTCTGTGCAGGTCCACGTTGTCGTGAGGATTTGAATGAATGTAAAAAGAATCCTTGCAAAAATGGTGGCCATTGTATTAACAGTCAAGGCAGCTACACATGCAAATGTCAATCTGGATACAGTGGACACAACTGTCAGACTGACATCGATGACTGCTCACCCAGTGAGTTTGCCCTTTGAGAAATAAATTTTTCTCCATATTGGATCAACCCACCGAATGGAGCAATAATTGAGTAATAATAAAGAATTCTCTTCCTAGGAAAAATCAAATCCAGTTGCCAGAACATTTCACAACGATTATCCATAACCTGGATGACTGAGAACCTTCATTCACAAATAAAACGCTTTAGTTTTTAAACTTTAGACTGCTTTGATGCATTCTTAATTTTGTATAATTGTAAAATCTTAAAACTATCCACTGTACAAAATGAGTATCATGCTAGATGACTAATAATCTTCACAGTCATTATGCATTGGAGCTTTTTACAACACCTCAGCAGCACTTCATTAAATTCACATCAGCTTGCATTGAAATAAATTTTAATTGAAACCTCCCTCTCACTCTCTCCACTCTTAAGATCCCTGCTTGAATGGAGGCTCTTGTGTTGACGATGTTGGGAGTTTCTCCTGTGACTGCCGCCGAGGTTTTGAAGGAGATCGCTGCGAAACAGAGGTAGACGAATGTGTCAGTCAGCCCTGCCAGAATGGTGCTACCTGCCGAGATTATGTCAACAGCTTTGTTTGCGAGTGCCAACCAGGCTTTGATGGAATCCTGTGTGAGCATAACATTCAAGAATGCACTGAGAGGTGGGTTGTATTTCCTAAGAATCTCGATGCCCCAAATTAGCAATGATCAATTAAAACTGTTTTGTTACAGTAATTAAGGGGAGGGCTAGAAAGCAAGAAATTAGATTTTAAAATAGAAACAGATGTTTTCAGATTATGTACCTCATACAATAAAATGCTTTTGGGGTGTTGTCCTGTCCTGTAACACTCACATAGATATTTTTACCCCATTGAGGTGAGATGCATTTAATTAATAACGTTCCCTTTTTTTTGGCTTTCCAGTTCTTGCCTGAATAATGGAACATGCATTGACGACATTAACACCTTTTCTTGTCATTGCCGTCCTGGTTTTTATGGCGGATTCTGTGAGTATGAGCAGAATGAATGTGACTCCCAGCCTTGTAAGAATGGAGGCACCTGTACTGATGGTTTGGGCACCTACCGTTGTACCTGCCCTGTGGGCTACAATGGACCAAACTGCCAGGTAATATTTTTTGGTGTCAAAGAGAATGTGGGTGGGTTAATCACCGGGCTAATCTTTACAATATTCCTTAAATAAATCTTGTTTATTGCTTGCAGAAATTTGTGAACTTGTGCAGCCAAGTGCGCTGTCATAATGGTGGCTCCTGCTCACAAACAGCAACCTCCTGGACCTGCCATTGTCAGATGGGATGGACAGGACTTTATTGTGATGTCCCTAATATGTCCTGCCAGGACTTTGCTGCAAGGAATGGTGAGGATTTTCTGTGCTTCGTCAGCAATTAATCCATTATTGATATTACATTTTCATTTTTGTTGAGTGCACAGTAGCACAACTATCCAAAACATTGCATTATAACTTAACAAATTTAAAATGTAACTTAAGTCACTCCAACCTTGAATAAACTTAACTTTGCTGGCTACCTCAATAGAGGGTCTTCCGACTGAGGGCTCACTCAGTTTTCATAGCAGTACAGGAGTCGTCCAGGCCCATGTTTAATGGTAATTTGGTATATTTTGACGTTTTCCTGCCTTAACCCATATACAAATCCAATTCTTGAATACTGCTCAATCTGTGTGACTTTCGGCCTCCGTAACAAAAATTGCATCAATCCAGAGTCACCAACGCTGTAATTCTTGCCGGTATGAGTCATGTTGTATTCTTCCCATCTCTTCAATGCTGGAGAGATGGGGCGATGTCCTATTAAATCTCTTTCTTCTAATTTTCCTAAATGATTAAAAAGAGGGGGTTGATTGTATCTTCTGAATCAGTTTGGGCTGAAATGTAACTTTACTCCTGTGTCTGCTGGATCGTATTGTAAATTTTACAATAAACTTCTCATATGTGTAAGGGGACTATCTATCCCCTGCAATATCTGCTTCTTGTGTTAGGCCAAGGTCTGCGCTGCAATGCATGCACTGTACACTCTGCCCAAAATGCTTAAGTTTGTAAGATTATTTACCCATCACATGTACCTCCTTTTCATATTACTTTAGGTCTGGAAGTGGAGAATGTGTGTAAAAATGCTGGCACATGTGTCAATGTGGGCAATTCCCACCAGTGTCAATGCCAGCCAGGTTACATGGGCAGCTACTGTGAAGAAATAGTTGATGAGTGCCAGTCAAATCCTTGTCGAAATGGGGCTACATGCAAGGACTACCAGGGAACATACGAATGTGTAGTAAGTAACCTTCCATTTCAGAGTTTTTGTTTGTTTCTATAGGTGGAGAGAGATGCATGTGTTGTAATTCCAGTTTTGCATTGATGATGAATTGTGTTAAGTTTGCTGTAATGGTCATTTAAACACAATGACTAAGCCACTGTTTTTAATCCAGTGTAAACCAGGCTACCAGGGAGTGAACTGCGAGTATGATGTTAATGAATGCCATTCTAAGCCCTGCCTACATGGAGGAACTTGTATAAACCTCATCAACCGCTTCACATGTTCCTGTCCACCTGGAACACATGGTAAACCTGCAAAAGATTACATCACACACAAAGAATGAACTTTTAACACATGGAAACATAACAAAACTGGAAAGAACCAATTCTAAGAGCACAACAACATTTTCTGAATGACTTCTCTAAATTAAAGAATATTTTATTAATTTGTAGATGGTACACACAAGGTAAAATTATCTTTGGTAAAAGAACGGTCGAAATGACCATATAATGTGTTTTTCAAGTGTATTATTTCCCAGATCAAGTACCAGTACTGTCCTACATGAAACAATTACTTTGCATTGCATACATGAAGTGATGTGCCTTTGATTTTTTCTGTGAAGGGCTTCAATGTGAAATGAATACTGATGACTGTGCTCCCAAGCCTGGCTCTTGGGAACCCCGCTGTCTGAATGGAGGACAGTGTGTGGACGGTGTGGGCCGCTACACATGCTCCTGCCCTCCAGGATTTGTTGGAGAACATTGTGAAGGAGATTTGAACGAATGTCTCTCTGCTCCATGCCATGCCCCCGGCAGCCTCGACTGTGTACAGCTGGTCAATGATTACCTCTGCCGATGTCGCCTTGGATACACAGGTACGTTCATTTCCAATGAATAGTATGATATCATGGCACCATTTCAAATTATACTACATTTTTGTAGCATAGGATTGCGTTTAATTTCTGAAACAGTTTATATAAATTTTACAACGTAGGAAACCCAAACAAGATGACAAATGTTGCAGCAGTGTGTGGAAATAGGATGTAATTATTACAGTTGATATTATTGTATAAATATATATCTTCTCCCTTCGTTTGACTCTGAAGGTCGCCATTGTGAGTCCATGGTGGATCTGTGTTTGTCAAAACCATGCCACAACAACGGAGTCTGCTCTATGAACACAAGTTCAGAACATGGCTACACCTGTTCCTGCCTTATGGTAAGAGACATTGCAGCCATGGTTAGTTTTGGCTCCCTCTTCTGTTTCATACATCTTGCCTGAATTTCTAAGTGCTTCATTGGAAGGCACACCAGTTTATTCTCATGAGAATACTAATACCTTTTAATGTAATTGATTTTTTATTACATATGCATTTACCATGAATCATTTTTGTCAGTAATTATAGTGCTTACATTCTTTAGCAATGGCTCGAATACTTTCCTACTAGACTATCATCATTTTTTCTATATACAGTGTGCATTATTTGTCTGTCCACTAACTTCAAGTGCCTCTTTTTTCTCATGCTTGCTTCAGAGGGCCACATCATGGCTCAGGTATAGTAGATGAGGCAGATTTGTAAGAGAACATAAAAAGGAATTATTTATTATAGGTCGTCCTGTTACAAATAAGCTCCGAGGCTTCATTATCACTTTACAAAGATAAAAACAGAGTGATAACTACTATGTGAAAGTGTGAATTGTCAAGCTGTAATTTTTATGCTATTTTAGGGCTTTACTGGGTTCAACTGTGGAGAAATAGAAGGCTACAGCTGTGCTAAGCTTCAATGCAGGAATGGTGGGCACTGTGTGGCGACATCAGCTGGACAGCTGTACTGCCAATGCTTGAAAGGTTTTACCGGATCTCACTGTGAGAATGAGCTGAGGTGTCCAAAACCCTGTCAAAATGGAGGGACCTGCATTCAAGATCCAGCCAACCCACTTTTGTATAGCTGCCAATGTCCCTCATACTTTTCTGGACAACAGTGTGAGAACAAAGTGTCTGTACCAGCCACACCATCTTGTCCACACCTTCAGTGTGAGCGTCAGTCAGGGGATAGAGTGTGTGATAATGAATGTAACAACCATGAATGTCAATGGGATGGAGGCGATTGCTCACTTACATGGAAACAACCCTGGCTTAACTGCACTGCCAGTGGTCCTTGCTGGGATTTCTTTAAAAATGGACGTTGCGATAAAGACTGTGACAACCCTGGCTGCCTATTTGACAGCTTTGAGTGCCAGGATCCTTCACCATCCCCCTGCAGGTATGTAACACTTTGCTTTGCTTTATTATTGTTATGATTTCATAGCCATATCTGCTTAAAATTCTGTTTTCCCTTGTATTGTGTATTTTTAGATACGACGAGTATTGTGCGGACCACTATGGGAATAACATCTGTGATTGGAGCTGCAATACAGAGGCCTGTGGCTGGGATGGCCTTGACTGTTCTGGTGATACTCCAGCCAAGATGGCTGATGGTACACTTGTTATTGTGGTGCGATTGCAACCAAAGGAATTGATAGGGGACTTAAGTGGTTTTTTACGGTCCTTGGGAGCCCTGCTACATACTAACCTACAGGTGAAGGTGGATAAAAATAAGAAACCTATGGTGCTTCCATACTATGGTGTGGAGGATGAGCAAAGACGACAGAGGGGAAGAAGCAAGCGGGAGCTGGAGCGAGAGGTTATTGGGTAAGGATGGCTCATGACATGCTTGCTCTCCAGAGTGAATGTGCATCATAAAATGTATTTTAAACCACATTTTTGTCCATGTAGGTCCCTAGTGCATTTACAAATTGATAACAGGGAATGTTCCCAGAAATCATCAGACTGTTTCTCAAATGCCAATGAGGCCGCCTCCTATATTGCAGCAGCTCACATAAAAGCTGACCTGCCTTACCCACTTGAATCTGTTTATAGTAAGTAGGATTCCTATGAAAAAATCACAGGTATTTTTCATTTTCATTTTTATGGTATATTTAGTCTTTCCTCTATTTCTCCACAGGTGAATTTACTGATATATCCCCAAACGAATTTCCAATGTATTTTATTGGAGTTGCAGTTGTAATAATTCTTCTAATTCTGGTGTTGGGGATGCTGGCAGCCAAGAGGAAGCATAAAAATGGTGTCCTATGGCTTCCCGATGGCTTTCTGGCCAATAAAAATGACAAGAGGAGAGAACCTGTTGGGCAAGACGATTTTGACATGAAGTGAGTTTGTGTTTTGAAAATGCAAATTCATTTTCGAGTATAATTGATTCCTAATTTGTTAGCAAACTAGCTGTTCTGTTTCAGTTCACCAGTCATTGTAAAATAATGGGTTGCTGGTTCAATATTTCCTCCCACCAGGAATTTCAAGTCCCAAGACGGAGCCATGATCGATGGAGGTCAGAGCCAGCGGTGGTTAGAAGATGAAGTTTCATCCAAGAAGCCAAGAGTAAGTGAGCAGCAGAAGTCAGATTAAGCAACCCAGTATCAAAAATGCATTTTGCCTTCAAGGACCTTACAATATATTTAAGGCTTCCTATCTGAAAATGTACAGATATTTCCTTAGGTGCTTTATTACAAAGTATTACACATCAGTAAATGTCACTGTGATATTCAGAATGAACAGGATGACAAGTAGGTTGGGGATGCTACGGCTACACCAGACGTGCAAATTTGGCTTTTCTTGATGACATACCTTCAAAAATTGTATTAAGAGCTGCACTGACATCAAAAAGAACAAGGTGGACTGAGGTGGTCTAAGAGCCTATATGTGGCAGGATGCCATTGTGAAATCAGATTGACAGACGGACAGACTAAAACTTGACTGCTATGGCTTAAACTGAGTTTTTCAACAAATTGATTTGGGTGTTGGTGATGCGTTTAGAGAAGAAATTGAGGTTGAAACCTGGTGTACACTTTTCAGCATCTCTGGATTCAGGTGTGTTTCTTTTAAGAGAAGGTTTTAACCACGGTAGACTTGAAAGTAGAGGAAGTGATGCTGTCCATATGAATGACTTTACAGTATTCCACTCAGTAAATCGTATTGAAAGCCAGCCAGGATCTTTATTGAGTTTAGGGGGCTCACAGAGTCATATAGTTGAGTTGGAGGTTTGCATAAAGGCTCAGGAGAGCTAAAATAAAAATGAGTGAGAGCTGTAGCATGTTTTAAGACCTTGTTGCCTTTTGTAGAATGAAGACAAACCTCTGCTACCCATGTCTATGGATGAAAGTGTTGACCGAAGGGAATGGACCTTGCAGCATCGCAAAGCTGCTGACATTACACTTACTCCCCCACAGGCAGACCTGGATACTGATTGTCTGGATGTCAATGTCAAGGGACCTGGTGAGAAAGCTGTTTTTCAAACCAAGATGTATTAATTTTATATTGAGGTTTAAGTTAAATGCATTTTCCAAGAGGTGAAAGCTCTTCAAGGGAAGAAAATAAAGTCTAGTTGCTATGAGAAAAAGGTTTTGCTGACAATTGGCCATGACCTGGATGACTGACATGAACCTCCACAGACATGTTATTTAATTTAATTTCCTGTTCTGTAGATGGCTTCACCCCACTGATGTTGGCATCACTACGTAACGGCGGAGGTCCGGACTGCAACTTGCACGGAGAAGAGGAAGAGGAAAGTGGAGGGGACGAACCAGGACCCAGTGTCATCTCTGACCTAATCGCTCAAGGTGCTTCTTTAATGGCCCAAACTGATCGCACAGGGGAGACAGCACTCCACCTGGCTGCACGCTATGCAAGAGCTGATGCTGCAAAGAGGCTGCTGGATGCTGGTGCTGATCCAAATGCCCACGACAATATGGGCAGGACTCCCCTTCATGCTGCTGTGGCAGCTGATGCACAGGGAGTGTTCCAGGTAAGATGGTGTCTTATCAGAAATGAGCTTGTCACAATTCACAGATACACTGAAGCAAACCAGTAAACTATTGACATAATTGCAATTCAAGAAAACACATCACCAAACACTCAATATAATTTCAAATATTTATCTTTTTATCTGTTTGATCAGCATGTATGAAAATGTGAACATTGGCATCTGAAATGGCTAAATTATGTTCTTGATCATATTATCTTTCAACGTGTCATGACGGTTTGCTGACAAGAGGATTCTGAGTTAATAGCAAACTGAACATGTCCCTTAGTCATATCATGTCCAAGTGCCTAGACGGTTGGCTACTAACAATTCAGTAGCCAAAAAACAAAATAACAAGGGGAACATTATGCTTAAAAATGAATTGAATTATCACTGCCAGGTGACATTGGCAGTAATGATTTTTATTTGGTTTTTAGAGTAACATTGCATTCTTCATTTTGATTCAAGAGCTGAATAATGACAAATTAGTATGCGTTGTTCTGCTGTGCTAAACCAGGCTCATAATATCCTTACTGTTTTACTGGGCTTAGCCAACCAATATCCTGGTGCCTCTCTGTGCATGTTATGATTGATATTAAACCAAAGCCTCGGTAAATAGTATGTGGGTGACTGTATAAATTTATTGTGTAGAGCGAGGTGAAATGTGACCTCATCACTAGGGCATTGGCAATGATAACTCACAACCTGCTCTCTTAGCAGTAGAGACCATTCCATCATAGTTACTTGTTTGGTACTAGTTTGTGAAGGATTTAAAAATTAGCCAGCTGGACTTTGCCTCCAGATGCTAAATTGGTGAAGGATAGTAACTGATTGATTAAAAAATGTGGACATTTTGAAATCATACATTGTTAATCACATTTGTATTTGTTAATGTTTCATACGAAATATTTGTCTTTTTGTTTTCTCTCAGATTCTGATCCGTAATCGTGCAACAGAATTAGATGCTCGGATGAATGATGGCACCACTCCATTAATCCTGGCAGCCAGACTAGCTGTGGAAGGCATGGTAGAGGAGCTGATCCACTGCCATGCTGACATCAATGCTGTCGATGACCATGGTGAGAAAGATTCTTTTATTTAGACAGATATCTTTTAAATGTAGGAAAGTGCCAGCAGTTACTTTCATACCAAAGTTTTTAGTTTAGATATGTTTACTAACATTTGACTAATCCATTGTCATGATAAGAAAGACAGGTAATTGTGAATAGTCAAAATTGTGTTTATAAGACCATAGAAAGTGATATTTTCTGACATTTCTCATGATTTTAATCTTTAGGCAAATCAGCTTTACATTGGGCAGCAGCAGTAAACAATGTCGAGGCCACTCTTGTGCTATTAAAGAATGGAGCCAACCGTGATATGCAAGACAACAAGGTTTGTACATTTTATTTTAGGGAATTTTTAACCTTTTTTCCTTGCTATTTTTTTAACCATAGTAAAAAAGTCTGCCCAGATAGTATAAGATGGTGGTTTGTAGAATGACTCTGGTGACAAGGCAGATCAAGAGGACAAAGGCAGAGCAGAGGACAAAGTGGTGGAAAGGGAGGCGTGTTGTATGGTTTTCAGGGAGGAGTTGAGAAAGGCTCTGGGTGGTCAGGGAGAGCTTCCAGATGATTGGACAACAACAGCTAGTGTTATCAGGGAGACAGGTAGGAGAGTACTTGGTGTGTCATCTGTAAGGAAAGTAGACAAGGAGACTTGGTGGTGGAATGAGGAAGTGCAGGAATATATACTGCGAACGCAGTTAGAAAAGAAGTGAGATACTGACAGGACTGAAGAGAACAGATAAGAGTACAGGGAGATACAACGCAACGTAAAAATAGAGGTAGCAAAGGTAAAACAAAGGGCGTACGATGACCTGTATGCTCAGGTGGACAGTAAGGAGGGAGAGAATGATCTATACAGGTTGGTGAAACAGAGAGATAAAGATAGAAAGGATGCACAGCAAGTCCAAAAGGACTTGCTGTGCATCCTTTCGGAAAAGCCAAAAGGAAAAGCCGAAAGGAGAAGAAGAAAACTACTCCTGACATCAAAAAGAAATTGTAAACGATATCTTGTGACAGTAAGGAGGGAGAGAATGATCTATACAGGTTGGCGAAACAGAGAGATAAAGATGGAAAGGATGTACAACAGGTCCGGGTGATAAAGGACAGAGAGGGAAATGTATTGACAGATGCTAGAAGAGTGATGGGAAGATGGAAAGAGTACTTTGAAGAGCTGATGAATGTGGAAAATGAAAGAGAGGCAAGGGTAGAAGAGGTGATTATCGTAGACCACAAAGTAGCAAAAATTAGTAAAAGTGAAGTGAGGAAGGCATTGAAGAGGATGAAGAGTGGAAAAGCAGTTGGTCCTGATGATATACCTGTGGAGGTGTGGAAGTGTCTAGGAGAGGCAGCGGTAGATTTTCTGACTAGATTATTCAACAGGATCTTAGAGAGTGAGAAGATGCCTGAAGAATGGAGACAAAGTGTGATGGTGCCTATTTTTAAGAATAAAGGGGATGTGCAGAATTGTGGCAACTACAGAGGGATAAAGTTGATGAGCCATACAATGAAGTTATGGGAAAGAGTAGTGGAAACTAGACTGAGAGCAGAAGTCAGCATTTGTGAACAGCAGTATGGCTTCATGCCTAGGAAGAGTACTACAGATGCAGTATTTGCGTTGAGAATGCTAATAGAAAAGTACAGAGAAGGCCAGAGGGAGCTGCATTGCGTTTTCGTAGACCTAGAAAAAGCATATGACAGGGTGCCAAGAGAGGAGCTCTGGTATTGTATGAGGAAGTCTGGAGTGGCAGAGAAGTATGTTAGACTGGTGCAGGACATGTATGCTAGCTGTGAGACACTGGTACGGTGTGCTGTAGGGGTAACCGAGAAGTTCAAGGTGGAGGTGGGACTCCATCAGGGATCAGCTCTGAGCCCCTTCTTGTTCGCAATGGTGATGGATAGGCTGACAGATGAGGTTAGACAGGAATCCCCATGGACCATGATGTTTGCGGATGACATTGTGATCTGTTGTGAGAGCAGAAAACAGGTAGAGGAAAATCTAGAGAGGTGGAGGTAAGCTCTGGAAAGGAGAGGAATGAAAGTTAGTCGCAGCAAGACAGAATATATGTGTGTGAACGAGAGGAACTCGGGTGGAGCGGTGAGGCTACAGGGAGTGGAGATCAAGAAGCTGGAGGATTTCAGGTACTTAGGGTCAACAGTCCAGAGCAACGGAGAGTGCGGAAAAGAGGTGAAGAGACGGGTCCAAGCAGGTTGGAATGGGTGGAGAAAAGTGTCAGGGGTACTATGTGATAGAAGACTTTCAGCCAGAATAAAAGGAAAGGTGTACAAGACAGTGGTGAGACCAGCGATGATGTATAGACTAGAAACTGTTACAATGACCAAAAGACAGCAGGCAGAACTAGAGGTTGCAGAGATGAAGATGTTGAGGTTCTCTTTGGGAGTGACCAGGATGGATAGGATCAGGAATGAGTCTATCAGAGGGACGGCACATGTTCGATGTTTTGGAGAGAAGGTCAGAGAAGCCAGACTGAGATGGTTCGGTCATGTACAGAGAAGATATAGTGAATATATTGGTAGACGGATGCTGGAATTGGAGCTGCCAGGCAAGAGGTCTCGAGGAAGACCAAAGAGAAGATTTATGGACGTCGTGAGAGAGGATATGAAGGTAGCTGGTGTGAGAGAGGAAGATACAGAGAATAGGGTTAGATGGAGAAAGTTGACTCGCTGTGGCGACCCCTAACGGGAAAAGCCGAAAGAAGAAGAAGAAGAAAGAAGATTTTGTGATAATCTAGACATATGATACATTAGAAATATAGACAAAATATAGACAAAACCAATTGAAAATGTATATTAATATAAATATCAAATACATCTTTTATTTAATCCAGCAAACAATCTAATTTTTAACATTGGCGCTTCCTTTAGGAGGAGACCCCACTGTTTCTTGCAGCCAGAGAAGGCAGCTTTGAAGCTGCACAGGTCCTCCTAGACCACTACTCCAATCGTGACATCACAGATCACCTGGATCGGCTGCCTCGTGATACTGCTCAAGAGCGCATGCATCATGATATTGTCCGCCTGCTGGACCAGTATAATTTAGTTCACAGCCCACACAATGGCCCCAACCACATGAGTGGAGGAAACACCTCTGTAATGTGCGGAGCCAATGGAGCAGGCTTCATCGGCATGCGTTCTGGGCCACAAGGGAAGAAGAGCAGGAGAGGTGGTGGTGGGGCAAAGGCAGGAGGTGTTGGAAATGGGGCTAAAGAGCTGAAGGACATGAAGGCAAAGCGAAGAAAGAAACCTGCAGGAGGAGAGGGGCCGGCTGTGGGTGCTGGCGGAGGTACTGGAGGCAGTGTGAATGGTGTGAAGGCAGCAGGAGGCCTTCCAGAGAGCTCAGTCACTATGTCACCTGTCGACTCCCTGGAATCCCCTCACGCCTACACAGGCGACATGTCTGGCGCTGTCTCCACCACGGCAAACTCCCCTCCTCTCCTGAGCAGTCCCACCTCCAGACCTATGCTTCCTCCTGTCAGCCACATGCTAGGACAGCAGCAGGGCTGGGTGGGTATGACCAAACATGGCTACAGTGGCCACATGTTTGGCCTCGTACCACACCAAATGGGGGGGTCCCACCGTGGCATAGGCCAGCACCACAGCCAGGGGCCAATGCTGACTCCCATGAATGTCACCATGAGCAGGGAGCAGCTACCTCCAATTGTCACGTTCCAGATGATGACACCCGGTGGAGGCCAAGCCATGTTGAAGCAGCCTCAGCCTGGTCAGGTACAGGTCACTCAGTCCCAGGCTCAGAACCAGAACCAGGGTCACTCCCAGCAGGGTCAAGGTCATCTCCATTGTACTCAGAGTATGATGTATCAGATACCTGAGCAGATGAGCATGGCGCACGGGCTCTCTCACACCCTGCAGCACCCCCACAGTGTCAGCCACGGAGCCATTGAAGGCCAGTCTCGGCCCTTGCCGTCATATCCACCCATGCAAAGTCCCGTGGATAAGTATCCCACTCCGCCTTCCCAGCACAGCTTCACTACCGCTGGCTCAGAGGGCACCACCCCTGGCCACTCTGCACACCCACCCAGTGAGCACCCTTATCTCACCCCTTCACCAGAATCTCCAGACCCTTGGTCATCATCTTCACCACACTCTAATTCGGACTGGTCTGATGTCACCACCAGCCCCACCCCTCTAGGGAATCCCCACCATGCACTGCCATCATCCCACCACACACACATTCCAGAGCAGGTGCAGTTGCAGCCGCAATCCCAGCAGATGCAGCAAGCCTCTCAACAGCCTGCGCTAGGAAACATGCAGGTGTTTGCATAGGTCCACCAGAGAGAAGCAGACCATAAAGACTTTGGGGTTCTGTTAGAACTCTTGACACATTCTAACTCCCATAAAGCTTTTTCTCCTCTCTATTAATTCTTTATGTTCTTTTTATTAATCACACGTCCCCTTGTATGTTATCTTTTCCTCTTTGCACTTAAGAAACCTGTATAGTTTCTGAAACCTCACTGACTATTGTCAGCTGGAAATCAAATGTCTCAATACCAAAAACATGGAGTATGATATTACACTGTGGAGTTTTTTGCCACGTCTTCTTTTCATTGTCATCCATGCATCTTTTGCTCCCTGCTCCTTGACTAGAAATATGTAAGCTTTGACGGATAGCCCAAAACACAATCCTTCATCCAATCATTGATCGCTGTCCAATGGTTATTAGCTGGTATCAGACCAGAACAAAGTGGACTTGAGATACTGAGAAAGGACTGAGGGTTTTGTCTCTTGTTTTTCGTTATTCTCCTATATGCCTTTGTTATTGTTATGTTGTTAAATGTAATGAGCTTGTCAGTACTTAGACCTTGTTAAATTTTCTCATTCTGCTCTTAATTAGACAGGCGACATTGAGATAGGGCTTTAATGTTCAAAACAGAAGACTACCTAGTTGTTTACCTTACTGTTTTTAAAAATGAGTGGCCCCTTGAATATATGGAAATTTACAGATTCGAAAGGAATGCAGAACAGTATTTTGTTGCATGCCATCTTCATGCAAACTGAGATTATTAGTGTTAGTCATCAAAAATAATCCAAGAACAGTTACAACCAGTTGTTATTCTTAATGTGTTAATGCAGCCACACGTATTTCTCATGTTTTGAAGGCAGTCACTTTTTCTGAAACAATGACAATAATTGTAAGTGCCTCAGTAATTCATACATTGTTGTGAGATTAATCCTGATTAATTCATTTGAAACATTATGCAAAAATATAGTTTTGTGGCTATCATTGTTACTTTTGTGTCACCAAGTTTTGTATGTTGAAATGTAAATAGAGGAACAGGAACATTCTGTTACCAACTTCTGATACTTACCGGTACTCGGCAAAGATGTTTTTTTTTTGTTTTTTATATGACTTTTGTTCGCACTCTAAATGATTCTGAATGTTACAGAGGTTTATGTTACTGCCTCTCAACTGGCTTTCCTCCAAGTGTTTCCTTTTTCCAGAATCATAACCAGGTTTGCCTTATGCTTAACTACAATCAGTGTATACGTGCACCTTTCAATCACCATGGTTCATAAACCAAGTTTGTAGGTGAGTGAGGTGTTATGAAAGTGTTTTTTGTCTTCCTTCTGAAGGTTTCTGTCATGTGCAGATCTTTGTTACTGCTCAATAAACAAAGACAATCGTTCATTGTTGAAAATATAAAAGGAAAGGAAAAAAAAAACTTCAAAAGGAATGTTGGTGTCTCAAAGACCAAATTAACTTTTGTTTCAACCAAAATGTTCTTCGTCTCCAAATACCTGCCAAATGTATTTCTTTTAATAAAGCCAGACTCACAGCACTCAGCACTCATATTCTATCACAAGAAATGTTTGGACTTATTACTGTAAGTATTCCTAAGCAAATGATTCTTGTTTCATATGTATTTCCAGCACATGACACATCAGAGCTTTATACTCTGTACATGAGGGCTTGTCAATTTTATAAAACACATTTACTCTACAGTGTTGTTCTTCTAGTCAATATATGGACATCAGTTTTGACACGTACAGTAGGCAAAGCCGTGTATCTGTTTTTTGTATATAGTTGTTTTGAATGTTCCTCGCCTTTGTTAACCAAACAGCCTATATTATACATGCCATATGAAGTAGCTGTCACCATGTTTATACACAGTAGAGAATTTAAACCTTTTTTTCTTATTTGAGAAAAATCCAAATGATCAACCAAATATACTTGCTGAAATAAAGCCCAGATCTTCATACACATGTGTACCTGTCATTTTTAACATCATTACATTTTTGTCATTGTAGAACTGTCATTTTAGAGCATTGAAATTATTTAACTTGTTTTAAGACTTCTGGCCCATCAGGTCTGTCAGCTCATTGCCCCTGCTCAGTAAACTTTTTCTGCCCTTCACTTCTCAGAGCTCTGGAGATTTCTACAAGTTTCTTCACATTTTCTTATGCATTTATTATTGGTCAAAATACAATAATATTATTAATTTTATTCAAAGCAGGCAATTCACCGCTGTCCATGTAAACTGTTACATCACATAGTTCACATGAAAATAAATGAATTCTCCATAAAACATTTTGACCAGAATGAAAGTAGTAGATTGGACATTGAATATTTTTAGAGGTAATGCTGCTTGGATGGTAGTGATGAACTGGAAAGACTCCTGCTTCAGATGCAGCCAATAACGTTTTCTCACTGCTTGCCTTTGAGAAGCTTCTCACCCAAAAAGTCACATATTCTTTATATTATTTTTATTATTTTTCTACCATTTCTGATGTCGGCTCCGTTTGTTTTGTTTTGCATTTTCAGCTGCGGACCGACAGAAACGCAATTGCAATCCTGTAAATGTCCTGTGTACCAGAGCAGGACTGACAGTAAAGTTGACTGACTCAGAATTTAGTGGCGCTAGTTTGACAACCGGCCACCAGGTGGCGGTATACCCCACTGGAGCCACCGGTGAGAAAACGAGGAAGAAACCTGTAGGCGGAAGTATTTGGGAAGGATTTAAGACGTCTGTTTGCATTGTTTCTTGGACAAATATGTCATATAGTGGGACAGTCAGTTGAGCCGCGATGTCAGCAGGATATCCGGCAGTGCTCAGAAGCGGTTCTCAGTTGAGGGTGAACGTCCGTTGCCGGTCGATGGACACCAGGACTCCCAGTGCTGCTGTTTTGACAGCTGCCTTCACCCCGCAGTAGCCGCTCTGGACGCCAGAATCGTGCTTTGAAACCACCGGGAGAATTTCTTCGACGTCTAGACATCTCTCAGCAGTCGCAAAGTTGCATAAAACGACACGGAGTTTTATCTTGGTGAGCAGCTACGCCGACGACTTCTTTCTTCCCCCGTTTGTACTTTTTTGTTGTTTTCTTCGGAGTCAAAACACCTGTTTGGGGCTTGAACGTCCACCCTCGCCCCCCTACTTAGGCTTCTTTCGACGGTAACTTTGTATTGTAACACCGCCTGTCCTTCCTCTGACCAGCCCTCCCACCCAAACCACGCTCATGGCTTCCTCCCAGCTGAAGTACGTGTCCCTCGGCGTGCTGGTGTTCCAGACCACCTCCCTGGTTCTCACCATGCGCTACTCCCGCACCCTTCAGGCCGCCGGCCCGCGGTACCTGTCCTCTTCGGCCGTGGTGGTGGCCGAGGTCATGAAGATTCTCACCTGCGTGCTGCTCGTTTTCAAGGAGAACAGTGAGTGCCCAGCGCCACCTTTTTTATTTACTTGTTTATTTTATCTTTATTTAGTTCTTCAACATCCGTCTGTATGTCCGTTAGCGGCAAATTTGAATGGAGCTTGGCGAAAACTCCTTATCGTGGATGCCATCTGACATTAGCCTCCGCTCTGACAGACAAACACTGTTGGATTAGTAAACTGTAGTTTCATTAATACACATACAACTGATATGAACTGACACCCACACCTTAAGTATTAATAGTTCATTTTTTTTAAATATTCTGCACAGGTCATCTGAGTATTATCATGTCTCTTCTGGGGGGATTCTAAATTAGAAAAAAAATATAAATCTTGATACTGGTGGGATTCTGATCATGTTGTTTGATGTCAGGCTTCGTCTGCTATTTCCCTTTACATCATGAATGTAATGGGGAAAAAAAACGACAAGATAAAATCCCCAATCTTCTAGGTTCTTCAGATATCTGTTGAAATTTTTATCAATGAAGCTTTCCACTCCTGCTTTGAAAACCTCAGCTCTTCAAAGTGTCCCTCTTGATTTTTTGTGGCTGAAAAAATGTCAAACCTTGTTGAAATGTTGCCATCTTTTTTTTCTCAAGACACCTTTTTTTTTTAATGTCCTATTTACCTTAAAGCCACTGAACCATAATCTTCTTTACCTTTGAGTCGCTCCCTTCAGCACGGTGTATCCTTTGCCTCCATCTACCTCATACCTGCATCCTCTTCTCTCATCCCAACTAACGTCATGTCCTCTCCACCCATAAATCTCTTCATCGGTCTTCTGCCTGGCAGTTACAACCTCAGCATTCATCTACCAATGTATTCACTGTCCCTCCTCTGAACATGCCCAAACCATCTCTCTGGCCTCTATGACTTTATAACTAAAAACATCTCATGTGTGCTGTCCCTCTAATGGACTCTGTCCAGATCCCATCCACCCTAGTCATAACCAACGAGCACCTCGCCATCTTCATCTCTGCTACCTCCTTTTGTTTCCTGTCTTTTCAATCCCACTGTCTCTGAATCATACAATACCGCTGGTCTCACCACCATCTTGTATACCTTTCCTTTCCCAAACTTGTCTCAAAATATTGAAAAATGTTATAGGTTTTTAGAAAGAAATTGGAAGAACTAGTCATGCAGTTGGTTATGACTTGGAAATGCTGTGTAAATACAAGTGACATCACAAGACATTTGACTCTGTGTTGTATCTAAAATATAGAATATTATTTTATTCAAACATCCCCGTCAAAGAAGGACAAAATAATAACTTATGATACTTAATCTTTTCACGACTAACTGTGATAAACATATTTAGAGCTACCAAACCACTGTAGAATTTCAGCTACATAAATATGTGTTTAAAATACACATTTGGGCAGGTTTTTCACACCCTTGTGTTGAAGAATACAGATCAGGTTTGTCTGGTTGATCGTCTCCTAGAATAAATACAAAAAAGCAAAGAAGAAAGGGGAAATGTCCATTCATTGGACTGGAATTTCTTTGAAAATATAAGGAGACTTACCTACTCAGGGCCTCAGTCCAAGAACCTGGTAGCATCAGATTTAATATGACAAGACTGAAGAACACTTTCTAGTCAACTGCCACCAGACTTAAAAAGCTGACAAGTCTACAATCATTGAGTTTTTCTAAACAATCAGCACTTATACTTAACCATTTACGCTTCAGGTAGCATATTTTCAATTTGCAACGTCTGTCCTGACATTCCACAGCAGTTGTCATATACGAGTAATTCCTGTCCAACCACGAGTGTGTCTTAGACGTACAGTTTAGCAGTTCCGTAACTCCTGAACGTTTCATAGAATTCAAGAATTGGCCTCTGAAAGACCACAACGCGATGCGTATTGTGTATGATACGGTACTTTGAGCTGAGGAATACCGGCATGGCATCCACGTTTAATTTGAACGTGTGGAGGAAGGGTTAGAGAGATCAGGAGAACGCCAGCGGGGGACAGAGGGTTTTGATTAATTTTGAGGGGCAGTTTTTGAGATTTATGAGCTGGTGACACAGAAAATAAGCATGCCAAGAAACTCAACAAGAGGGGCCAAATGTCACTGAAGGCTCATTGCAGGTGACAGTGATCACAAAGAGGACGAGACACGTCAATATACCGTAGAGGCTTCCTAGACTAAAAATTTGATTCAACTTCATGCAATATTATTTTTCAGTTTTATGTGTTATGCTGCAGTCAGTTTCACACCCATATTCATATCCAAATAAGAAAAATGGATGGACATTTATCAGAAGAACGGGCAGAAAAATATTGAACTGAAGGGCCTGGACTGTCACTTTTTGTCATGTTTCAAACATCATATTTTTAATGTAATTTCAGAGTTGTTATCCTGTTGAATTTGTGAAAAATCCAAATCTATTTTCTCTAGTCCTTTTTTTTCCCCCATTAGACTGTTATTGTGGAGTCAAAAGCACTGTTTTCTAGAATAACTGCCATATATTGAAAGTTGAAGTCATCTTGGAAAAAAGCAGTGGAAGTCACTCCACAATTACACATTTTTTGTAAATTCTATCAAGTTCAGGCAGCCTGTAAATAGCCACTGTCTGTCTATATTTTGTACTGTTATGTATGTAGTTTAGATTATACTTTTTACTCTTTCCTTACTGTTCATATGACAAACACTTCCTTAAATCTTTGATACAAGTAAGCTGACAGGATATCTGTCCCTACCAAAATCTGTAATCCTTAACACAAGCTCCTGTTTCTCCTAATGGCTAAATTTGTCTACTTGAAGGTTACAGCCTCCGAGCTCTGAACAGTGCTCTTCGTCAGGAAATTGCCCACAAACCCATTGAAACGCTGAAGCTGGCAATCCCTTCTGGAATCTACACATTGCAGAATAACCTGTTGTACGTTGCCCTCTCCAACCTGGATGCTGCCACCTACCAGGTACAGGGGAAGGCTGGATGTGGTTCTCACCATCTCTGTTCACGACCTCTTTTCTTTTTTTTTTTCTTTCTCTCTAAGCGTTGCTTCTTTGTCTCCATCAGGTCACCTATCAGTTGAAAATCCTGACCACGGCTCTGTTTTCAGTGTCCATGCTGGGCCGCCGGCTCGGAGCCTACCAGTGGCTCTCCCTGCTGATTCTCATGGCCGGAGTGGCTCTTGTCCAGGTTCAGTGCACCTCTATCTTTTGCTGCTTGTAAAGAGATTGTGTCTTTTAACATCTTTAAAATGAGTGCAAAAAGGCTACCTGCACTGGTGTTCAGTGTTATTTTAAGAAAACTGTTATTTAAAATAGCTATGGTGTATAGTTTATGCAAATG
Organism: Fistularia commersonii; assembly: GCF_037954325.1. Lineage (NCBI taxonomy): Eukaryota > Metazoa > Chordata > Actinopteri > Syngnathiformes > Fistulariidae > Fistularia > Fistularia commersonii. The sequence goes on along the minus strand of NC_141299.1, from coordinate 8,682,538 downwards.
CTTGTGACTGCTAAATGCAGTCCTCTTGCATTTAAGTAAATAAAGTCCAGCACAAAAGAAATTGTCACAATGTGTCTGTACTAGCACAATATGTACCGTAATTTTCAGAGTATTCAGCACACTTGAATGTAAGCCGCACCAGCTAAAAATAAATACATAAATAAATATGTGTGTAGATATATAGGTCACACTTGTCTAAGCGGCAGGTGTCCACGTTGTAACATGAGATAATTACACAGAAAGATGTTATACAGAAACATTTTTTTTTTAACTTTTAATTAAATACATACCGGCAACAAATACGTACTGGAAACGCTTTCTTCCCAACAGTGCCTGTAACATGGCTGATGAAAAAGATTAAAATATCCCATCCATCCATTTTCTATCCCCGCTTTGTCCTACTCCAGCTGATAGCTGTCTTTGTCTTCCTCATGTGCTAAAACCATTAAAGTCGTCTTCTTCAGTGTCAGAATTGAACAGCCTCAGAATTTCACGTTAATTTCATTGGTTCAATGTGACGAGGCTAAATGTTTTGGCGGCATGAAGCTCGTTAGCCCCAAAAAATCCATAAATTAGCCGCATAATTGTTGAAGCTGCAGTGTTCACAGTGTGTGGGGAAAAAGTAGCAGCTAATAGTCTGTAAATTATAATAGTCGGTATATTACTGACAACAGTGATATGTATTACATTATAATGCATATCGGGAATTAGTCAATCAGAGGGACTGCACATTTTCAATAAGGCCAGAATGAGATGGATTAGACACGTACAGAGGAGGGATAGCGACTATTGTATCTGAGTAGAAGAATGCTGAGGTTGGAGCTGCCCGGCAGAGGGGGTTTAGAGGAAAACAGAAGAGAAGATTTATGGATGGAATGAGGGAGGACATGAAGTTAGTTGCCGTAAATGAAGAGGATGGAGAGGATAGGTCTAGATGGAGGCAGGTTATTTGCTGTGGCGACCTCTGAAGGGAGCAATTAAAAGGAGGGAGAAAAATAGGACTTGTGGCAACTTAATATTTGAACAAGATTGACCATGGAATTTTTGATCACTGTGATTTGATCAACTTAACGATGCCACAAATTAGACTTGAAGGCCGGGCTTTCAAAATCAAATGTTCAGTGGCCATAGAAAATGTTCAGATGTCATAGCTGTGATAACACCCTCACAATGTTAAACCTTGCTTTGCTTAGCAAAATTGAATTACCTATAGAATGCCTTTTAACCTCTCTCCAAAAATAAATAAAAGACTACGGTCATAACATGTGTTAGACTGCACAACTACAGTTCACTTTGTTCGTGCATACCCCAAGATCTTTAACAGCTAGATATTAGAACATTGGCTAGTTTGCAAAGGTGAGGGGATGTATTTTGAATTAATTTTATGTTCTGTATCAGTGTTCTTCGAGTAGGCATCTGTTTTTCAGAGGTCAAGGATAGAGGTTTGTTCATATCTATGTCCTGTGTTTGCAGTGGCCCTCTGAAAACACTGCAACACCAGAGAAGGATTCCTTATCTGAAGGTTCGCAGATTGTTGGTGTGATGGCAGTTCTTGTGGCGTGCTGCTCCAGCGGGTTTGCCGGTGTCTACTTTGAGAAGATCCTGAAGGAGAGCAAGCAGAGTGTATGGGTGCGCAACATCCAGCTAGGTCTGTCTTTAAAGGAACATATTTCAAACTTGAACTGTGAAGAGGGATTATGCAAAAAGACTGAATGAAACGCTCCAAAACATTATTTAATCTTTGATTTCAACATGGTCTTCATCTTGGAGAGAAAATGAAATTGTGTTCACTTTCATGTTTTCCTTGCTCTGTAGCCAACCAGGCTTTTGTTTTTATTTTACCACAAATATTATTCTGTCAAGATGGATGTTCCTGTCCAATTTATTTTTATCCTGGAATGTATGAGGCATGTGGTGATTCTGCTGGGATTCCTGCAGTGAGCTTGGAGCTTTTTCACCTGCAGTAAATGTTAGATTTGGAGCCCGGATTTACAACAGTGTTGGCAAAGGGATGCAAGAAAGTATAAAAGACAATAACCTTGGAGTTGGCTTTAAAGACACGACTGGCAAATTTGATTGTAATTTATTGAGCTTAGTATCAATCTTGGCAAATAAAACCTTGATATATAAATATCTCATGACCCTCAATACACTTCTGTATTTATGTTTTTCCAATGTGTTCACATCATATTAATCAGAGAAAATTATTCTTGAAGAAAAAATGCCAAGTTTTAGAAATGAAAACAGGTATGTAAAATCCATTATCAAAAAAGGCTTGGACAGTTTGGAAATAAAAATGAATATAGCACATTGTAATAAAAATCATTTTGTTTGTAGGGGTTATTGTGAATTCCCTATATGTGAATTGATGAAAGTATAACATAAATTCAGGATGAAATATCTCAATGTCTGTGTGTGTGTGTGTGTGTGTGTGTGTGTGTGTGTGTACAGGGATGTTTGGCCTGGTGTTTGGTCTCTTTGGGATGCTGGCCTACGATGGGGAGAGGGTGAAAGAGTCAGGAATGTTCCAGGGATACAACACAGTCACCTGGACTGTTGTCGCACTGCAGGTAACTCTCAGTCCAACACCAGTGACAAAGTTGTCACAGGTCTTGTCAAACGTCTGGGTTTTGAACACCTGCTGGTCCATACAGGCAGTGCTCACGTCCATCTGTCTTTGTGTTTGTTGTTTCTACAGGCACTGGGAGGTCTGGTCATAGCTGCAGTCATCAAGTATGCGGACAACATCCTCAAGGGCTTCGCTACATCGCTCTCCATCATCCTGTCCACTGTTATATCTTACTTCTGGCTACAGGACTTTGACCCCACTGGGTACACGAACCAGATTCGAATAGAATAGAATAACCTTTTACTGTCATTGCATTTCAAAAATACAATGAAATTGTAATTAGCATTCTCATGTCGTCACCCCCGACGTTTCTGCCATGCTTTTCTCAGACACTTTTCCCACAGCTAAAATTGTCTGTTTTTTCCACAGCATATTCTTCTTTGGGGCGCTTTTAGTGATCATGGCAACTTTTCTGTATGGCTACGAAGGCAAACCATCACCCAATCCCAGCAGGGCGTAGGACATGCACTGCGGACACCACAACAGCAGCAAGAGATCCTCATGAGGCACCAAGACACCAAGGAGGACGGAGGAAAAGGATTGGAATAAAAAGAGGGGGCAAGTTTTTTACTGTATGTTACAAAGGGGAGGGGAAAGAACAGCGAACCTACGTGGGCTGTGTAAGAAAAGTTAAATAAAGTAGCACAATGCTGTGATGGTTCTCTCACACCCAAAGTGCCTCAGCTGAGGAAGGTAATTGTTGTGAAACACAATTGTTTGTTTCTATTATTACCTCTAATTACAGCTGTAATAATGATCTCAGCTACTAAAACCAAGAGCTGAAGGAAAATTCTCAAAAGGACGTCTGATTGTGTTCTCCAGCATGTTTGAGTGCCGCCAGTCACTGTTACTGCCACATCAATCATTCCTACAGGGCAAAGAGTGGCAGAGTTTCTCACTCTATAATAACCAACACTTCATTAGATTTGGTGTGACTCTGAGCCCCGACCGTCATCTTCAGCTAACAGTTACAGCATTTATGGCAATGCCACCCTTTCACCTTGAAAGCGAGTAATAAGGGTTGCCTTTGCTGTGAAATCCTCCAAGACTTACTCTAAAGAAGTTGTGTTCAAGCCTGCAGCGAGCAGCTCTCTGTCTTGTTGGCTACAGCTGGTCACTATGGGCTGGCAGGCAGTATGATCCCGAGAGGTTTATCTTGGGACAAAATAAAGCCAGGACATGTTTAATGAGCATATACTGTGTTTCAGTGACAGAAACATTTACTTGTCTTTATGGGGGAGTTAGAGGTTTCATGTTAATCTGGAGCTATAGGAATAATTTTGCAGCTTAAGTTACAACAGTTTGTTAGGAGCTGTACCAGCAGTTATCACTTGAAAATACAGATTTTGTTTTTCTTATGTAAATAACATTTTTTTGTACAAATCACAGTTAAAATTAACTATGTGTGTAAACAATGGCAAATGCCATCAATAAGTTTATAATGGCCTTCTGTTTAAATTATTATTCTTTTTCTTAGTTTTTACAAGGCATAGAAATTCCCTCGTATGTTTGATATCCATCTCCTCAAATCATGTCTTTTTCAACTCCTGCTCTGTTTTGGGCTATCAAATGTTAAATAAGTGAATGTGGCCCTGCATCAACTTGTTTGTGCATTCACATCCCAGGGTTTGTGACTTTTTTCCATTTATCTTTCTTTTTGGTGGGGTAATGCGGGCATGATCATTTTAATTGGCATGATTCTTTTATAAAAGAAATGCTATCTTTAAAAAGCTGCTTGATGATTTGATTGTGTCTTTGATTTCAGTTTAGTGCAGCGTACATTTTAATCCAGTCTTGAGTTAAAAAATATGCCCTCAAAGTTGTTGTTTGGCACCTTTTTTTTTCCTGATCCAAATGTACAAATTTCTCATTTCTCCCTGCCCAAATGAATGCTTGGCATTTCAAGTATGTGCACACTGAAATGAATGAATTCACCACTTTGATATTGATGTAATTTCTTTTAATTAATTAAAAACACTGCATGCAAAAGCCAGACAGTCTGAAAGGACTGTAACACAGCAGAGTTTCATGCCCTTCATATTTAACACTGTAAAACCTCATCAGTCAGTCATTTTAAACCAGTCACTGTATCAAACTGCAATTAAAGAGCAGAAATAATAAGTCCAGCTCTTCATGAACAGCTGTTCTGCCTTTGAGTCCTCAGGCGCATCTGTTAAAAGACACTTCAGACCCTGATACACGCAGATGGTGCAACCTCATGGTCAAGTAGAAATTTTTTGTCACCTATACACTTTACCTTGACGGGGCAACAAGTGAAAAGAAGTCACTGCTTTGTTTCAATCAACAAAAGTGCCAATTCTGTGAATAAATTCTCTGACCAATAAAGAGTCACCCCTTCTTACATAGGTACGTCCAGTTAAAGTGCTGCTCTAGATGGTTCCCGTGATTGTCAGTGTGGCTCTTAAACGACTCCTGTGTCATGGCTACAATACGCGTGTTACATGATCCAGTATCCACACTACTGCATGATGTGTATTGCAGGGTTTGCAATACACTGACAGAACAGTCCCTCCGGTGACATAGCTTTAGTATCCTTCTAAATGAGGTGTGTCAGTGTGTGAGAAGGCTTTTTCGGTTTGTACCAAGAGTAATGAGCAGCGTGGGTAAAGTAATGTGATCACATGCTCTCGCTTTGTCTCAGTCTGTTCTGCTTAACTCTTTAGCACGAATGTGGATCAACAGAAAAAGAGGATAAAGACATTAGAGGCAAAATTAGCACTCAACATGAACAAGAAAATTCAAACTTTAACTTAGTAGAACCACAAAATATACACTCAAGTTTTCAATTTCAGTCTGAAGACTTTTTTTTTAATTATGGCACCAGAGTTTTTGTCTGAGATACCTAAATCCTGAAATCCTAAACTGAATACCTTAATCCATCTTTAAAGGGTCACTCCTCCCAAATTACACAAATTGTTCTTATCTCTTATTTAGAAATCAAATAACGCTGTCTGTGTTTTTTTTTTCCTCTTCTCAAGACAATGGAGGTGATTTGAAAAAAAATAGTGAAAAATATCCAAAAAGAAATCAATGGTGGGGTGTTCTCTGAACAACAATTCAAGCTTGTGCTGCCGAAGAAATAATTACTTCATTATTTATTGAAGATTGATCACCTAGAGTTATAAGGATCCAAGGAAAGCAAAAAATATTTTTCATGTTTTGGAATTTTCAGCGGACTTTGGTGCAGATTTGTCAAGTATCAACAGAAGGTCAGAGTTTTAATTTAGTCACAAAAGGAACTCCACTCACCTCCATTGCCCATCTTTCTTCTTCGAACACAAACCCACTGGATTTAAGACACACCACAGCCTGTTCTTTTATCCTGTGGCCACTGAGGCAGGGCTCGCTTCATTCCTATTAAAACAAATTAAATTTGTTTCCTCACTCACAAGTTTGATTAGATCCTGTTTAACTGCAGATTGTTGTCAGCACTGCAGGCATCTCTGGCAAAAGGCAAGTAGTGAGACACTGCTGATTCTTAAAGAAAGGCTGCTGCAGGGCTGAATTTATGAGTGTGAGTGTTAAACCAAATCCTGGTTTGCTTTGATATGTCAACAGCAAAGCAGCCCCTTGGAAGTGTGTATGTGTGTGTCTGTGTGTGTGTAAAAAAACATTATTTCCCTCAATAAATCACAATCATAATGAGGCCCCTGGGGTGTGATGGTATATTTTCTTGTATCTCTCATGTCTCTGGTTGGCTTCTTATTCAAATGTAACCCATTGCATTTCTCAGTAAAGCCTTGATTTCATTTCACTAATGTTTATCTTGAGTATTAAATGTCACTGAATATAATATCCTGTTAAGTGATGGGAACACAATTGTCGTGTGTGAGGCAGTCTTGTGTGACAAAGCAGCAAGCCTGGACCCGACCTGGAACTCCATTGTAGAAATATGAAACACACATGCCTGCACACCCACACTCATCATCTTTAAAAGCACACTATTCTTTAACATTTCAAATGTTATTGTAGATCATCTATCAGTAACCGAACTCCTGGGAACTGTAATGATGCAAATCTTTTTTTTTTCCAGTTTGCTGTCTTGGACATTGCTCTACAGCACCGACCAGCCCAGTAATATGTCAGTATCATTAAGGCTGAAAAACCTTATTTTTTTTTAGAACAGGATCTGCATTCAAGCTTGATCTTTTTTTTCTGGGCCTGAGTAGCTACAGTGGAGGTTTCCCATCACTAATGGCGGGCTCCAAAATGAGACTCAATTGTGCAGGGCTGGGGTGAAAGCTTGACCACCCAGTAGCTCCAGAGCACCAGACGTAGAGACCAATGTACTTTCTGGGTCGTCAAAGGCAGCAGTGGGGAATTAAGGCAGTTGTCCCCTCAAGATATTACATGCAAAAGACTGTAATTCTTATTTGTGCCGTCGAAGGTTTGTACAAGCCTGCTCTCAGATTTGAATGTACTTGTTTGTTTTTCTCTTCTTATTTGTTCATTGCTGCTGGTTGTTTCCCCCTGACAGTGGCTCATTGACATTATTTAACATTGAATCCACTGGTGTGAACTCTACTTGGGTGGAATAACAACAAGTGGAGCACCTCTCCTTGGCCTCCACATTAGAACCTGGGCATCATTGGCGTTGGGTCTCCCCATGGCGTTGAGAGGGATGGGCTCCATACGGGTCAGCACCCGCGGCTGATCCTGATGCACCCGGCCCACTAGCCTGGCCCGAGAGCCCAGCGGCAGGGATGGATCCACAGCGATGTCCACCCTCATCCTCCACTTGATGGTGTGGAGCAAGATCTTCTCCCTGGATGTTGTGTTGAGCGCCACCAGCCAGGTGGTGAAGCTCTGATCCCTTTTGATGTTAGTCAACAAGGGGGTGTTGGATTCGCTGACAGGTACGGCCCAGGTGACGCTGGGGTAAAAATTGTCATTCATGCTAACGATAAAGCGGGATGGCTTGGAGGTGGGGCCCACGATGGTGACAGTCTCTGTCGTGTTTCCGTACCAGGGGTAGCTGACGCCGTCTGAATCGCTGATAGCCCTTACAAGGCCTTCTCGCAGCTGTGGCAGCTCCCAGCTTGACCTGAGGGAGGCAACAGGTGTTAGATTGGAGTCACTGAGATCCCTGGTGCCTGGTTATCCCCAAGATTTGATGACCTTTTTCATAATTAGATAATAATGTTTACAAAAAGGAATGCGTTCTTCTGCTGTTTGAGGCCATGTTGAAGTTGGAAGAAGATATATGACAATATTAGCAGAAACTCCACCTCTGACCTTAACTGAGAGGACTTTGATTTAATATTTCAGTTTCCTTATCAAATTAAAGTCTGGTTATAAAATAATTATAGCCTACCAGACAGGAGGTTGGTAAAGTGACTAAACATCCAGTGGAGGGTGATTCCTGACTGAACGATGTCAGTGAAAGATAGAGCAGAAGAAGTTTTAAGGGACAAATAAATTGAAAAAAATAATATCGCTTGGCAAATCTAAATAAATCTAAATGTGTTTCATTATCAACCCGACTCCCCGTAACTTTTGAGTTTTTATGGCATGAACTTCTCCACGATAGAGTTCTTTGACCAAATCTTGAGAGCCTTGGACTGTGTAACATTACACTTAGAGGGGGAGACATTTCTAGACATTTGTAATAATCTTCCGGTAAACACAACCTTTTTTTCCACAATATAGGCCACTTTGTCTCCTCTCAGAATAAGTCACTATTGCAAAAAAACACTCAAAGACTTTGCTGCATTGCCTCTCATGTGACAAGGTGAGACTCTGCAGGCTCTGATGCTTAGTGAAAACAGAGTTTTCACAAGGGAAACTTAAAAAGTCTGTATTATTTTGTATTATTGCATTCATTCATATTTAGTATAGTGTATGTAGTGTATCCATCTCCCTGATCTAATAAAAACATGGAGTGGGAGTGATACTCTATCTTTGAAACCTTTAAGATACGCAAGTTCCACCAGCTGCAGCAAGTATACTGTGTCTACTACTACTCTTTATCCTTGTTGCTGTTGATACTACAGCTGATTGTGCTTTGGCTGTTTATACTCCTGTTTTCACGAAAATTATCAAGTTCAATGCAAGTTTCATCTAATGCCCAATGTAATTTTTTTGAATATCTGGGACAAAAGCATTGTACGGGACAAAAGCATTGTGCTGAGTACTAATAGTGAGTCTTACACACTGACATAGTCAAGACTCAGCTGATCTCTTGCCTCTTTGTGTAGTAACTGGGTAATCCTGCTGAATGCACTTAGATGTGTTTCTTATGTTGATAAGCAAAAAGAGAAAAAGTTATCTAAAGCTCATTTTCCTCACAAATGTTTTTGTGTAATGATGTTCTTCCTGAGTCTATGGCGATTCTTCCTTGAGAGTTATGAGGCAGTAATGTCAGTTATATGGAATGCTGGGCCTTAAAAGCTGACCTTTACAAGCACGATAAACACACAGTCTTTGGTATAATTGATGGTTGATGGAAGTGTAATCACTGGTAGAAAGTTGGGAGGCTAATTTGTGATGCAGTCCTCCTGCTGTGACAAAAAGTTTCATTTTAATAAAGTGCACATTTACAGGCACATTTAAATTTAGAGCCGCAAACCCTGTCTTTCTTGGATCAGTTTGGAGAGGTTATCGGTGAGGGGGGTTACTGTGACACAAAGGCACAGCAAAACAGAAGAGTTTTGAAGAGACAGGTCGGTGCATATAACAGCAGCCTGCAAATCTGTTTGCTCACTGTGTCGGCAGATTATCATCATCTCTTTGTTGGACCTAACAGATTAAGACGTGATGCGCCCCTCCTTCCATGCATTTGTTGACCAATCTGATGACACCCCACCCTAGACTCCATCCTCTTACCCCTAAACCCACCCACCTGGTAGACTCAGCAGGATTACCCACCCTCTCCTCCCCGGGTGGGGGAGCTGCGGAAGAGGACATGCCTCCATGGGCACAATTCCAATCTGAAGAGCAGCCACTGTTTTATTCATTTTAACCCCCCCCCCCGCTTTTGTAATTTCAGTTTTTTTTTCCTATTTCGGCGCCAAAGTCACTGGAGCAGAATCTGTCGGTGGGCGTTTGAGTGAAGGAGGCTGCCGTGCACGGCTAACCTGCTGCGTGCACGAATGTTCCACGAAGCACCACAGCTGGTTAGATAGAAGGTCTATTAAAAAAGAAAAAAGAAAAAAAAAAGAAAAACGAGAAAAGAAAACTCACATGCCGGCGTCTCCATAGGTGTTGTAGAATTCCATCTGGGTGCAGGCTTGGATCCAGCCCACCACCCATGTCTCATGGCGCGGAATGGGGGGCATCACGATCCGCGCCGAGGCTTTGAAATAGGGCGTCTTGTATCGGAGCACAATGGGCGAGTTCTCCTCGATGACGGTGGGGCAGTGGTCGATGGTGGCCGACAGCTCGTAGACCACGATGCTCTCGCGTTTGATGCGGGACTTGTGGCAGGCGATGCTGTGGATGCAGCCCATGGCGGCGCAGGTGAAGGTGATGCTCCGCGGCAGCCGACCTGGCCTGGGGCGCAGGGACCGGGTTGTAACCGGGCATCAGATTCGCACCGCGGGCAGAAGGCGGGCGCTGCCGCTCCAAGCCCGGATCGCGATCCGAACAAGGCTCCGTCTGGTAGCGGGGTCCGCCGGGCTCAGTCCTCCCGTACCGGCGGGAACCCGCCCCGGTGAAGACGCTCCCGCTCCGGAAGCGCTGCTCGCGGCTGACCCCGTGATCTGACCTCCAGAGAGAAACAACCGGCAGGGGTTGGAAAGGCGTCTCATGAATGACTCGATCCGCACCGAGCGATCGGATCCCCCCTCCTCAAGCGGCCGTCCGTGCCTTTCGCTCGGTGATCCTTCCGGCCCGCGCTCCTGATCGAACCCCCAAACCTGCCCGGAGCCTCTGATCCCCCTCTCTCTTACCCGAGCGGTCATGTCACTCGAGGCCTGGAGGGACCGGCGGGCACCGGGGCGCCGGTTGGAGGACCCGGCGGTTGGGCGGCGGCGGCCGGGTGCAGCGGGGCGACTTCACGGTCCGTCATACCGGCGGACTCGACGGGGACGGAAAAGGGGGAGAAGAGCAAAACCGAGCATCTGCGGCGGCGAGAGGAGCGCGGTGGTTGACGGGCAGATCGGAGCGGCGGCTGGCGGTCACACCGGGGGAGGGACCGGAGCCCCGGGTGTAAACACCGGTCGTTGAGTCAAACACTGATGTCATTGGGCTCCGAACCGGAGCGGGGGTCTGGTGGTAACCGAGCGGCTTCCCGAGTCGCTGTTCAGCCTGCGTGGTGCTGAAAGATGCTGAGTGGACCAATGAACAGGGGGGAGGGGAGGGGGGGCAGAGGGTGTGGGAGGGACCGCGTCTTCTCACACACACACACACACACACACACACACACACACACACTGGAATAAAGCCTTTTAATCTCAGGGGACACATCAGATAATCCCAAAATGGGGTGTAATTCCTCTGTAATGGGGCTCAGAGATGAGACGCAACAGGTACAGCTGGTCTGACACCTCCCAAGGATTCTGGCTCATCAGACACAAGAGCTGCACTGATGGGAATGTTTCTTTTTTGTGTTGCATTCAGGAATTTGAGGCAAAAAGTCTTACAAGGCAATATAACCCACGCCCAAATATGACTAGTGTGTTGGTGTAATACTACTACTACCACTACTACTAATGCTACTACCACTACTACCACTACGACAATAACAATAACAATAACAATAACAATAACAATAACAATAACATTAATTTTTCATGCCAAGGGGTATAGATAATTAATTAATTAACAATAATTATCATAATAATGCTTAGTATCGGTATTATAAATAAAGCAAAAGTAAACAAATAATAATTGTTATTGATATATATTACTATTGCAGGCTATGCGGGATAGATAATCAATTAATAATTATAAAATAATCATTTTAATGACAATAATTATACAAATTAATTTAAAGGTGATATTCTATTCAGTATAAGAATAATAGGCATTTTATCACTATCATTATTATTTTTTGATTAGAACTATAATTATTTTCTGTTTTGTAGTTGTTATCATCACCATTATTACCATTATTATTATTATTATTATTATTGTTGTTGTTATTTTTATTATTATCCATCCATCCAGCCATCCATCCATCCATCCATCTATCCATCCATCCATCAATCCATCCAGTATCTATATCTCTGCCTACAGGGTTACAGGGGTGCTGGAGCTTATCCCAGCTGTCATTAGAAGAGAGGCGGGATTCAGGGATTCATCGCAGGGCTACATACAAAGACATACAACCATTCACTCTTTCATTCAACCATTTGGGCAATTTATAATTTCCAATCGACCTGCTGCATGTTTTTGGAATGTGGGACTGACAGGCAGACATGAAGACATCCCCTGTTAGAATCTCACCAGAGGTTTTCTTGCTGTCACCACTACCATCTACAATTATTATTATTATTATTAGTCGTAGTAGTGGTAGTAGTAGTATCTGCAAGTATACAAGTATGTGTCAGTGTTCTTTAGTGGTGTTTTTTGTCTGTCATGTCTATGAAATCTCATATAGTTATTTGTGCGAAGAAGACAGATGTTGAAATATCTTGTAAGCATTTCTTCTGTAAATATCTATATGCATCATATATTGCATGTCTGTCCGCAACCCTCTGCAACTTGTCTTGAGTTCTCCCTTGTTTTCCTCTGGTAAAGGGTCTGTCTGTGGAAGTATTTACCTGCTTGGAGGGTTGAAGGGTTAGAGGGTGATGTCATTTGTACAGATGCCTATTGTGATTGAGTCATTCAACTTTCCTTGGGGGATATGATCTATCGAAGACCAAATACAATCAATGCAATAGATATGTTTTACACATCGATAATGATATATAATTGAATTACATCATATATATATTTGACCACTGTTTTGGCACTTTGTCTATCGTGTAATATTGTTCTTTTTCCATAAGTCATTCTATTTTTCAGTCAGTGTAGTCAGTCAAGCTTCCCAGTGGAAAGTCAAATCATTTTCAGAAATGCACATTTAGCATTATCACACACAGGTGGTTTACATATTTTAGTAAATGACAATAAAATATAACTCATTAGAATAAAGTTTCAACACGTTTTTTGCTGAGAGAGGAACTCTGGTATTGTATGAGGAAGTCTGGAGTGACAGAGAAGTATGTTAGACTGGTGCAGGACATGTATGCTAGCTGTGAGACAGTGGTGAGGTGTGCCATAGGTGTAAGAGAGAGGTGCAAGGTGTAGATGGGACTCCATCAGGGATCAGCTCTGAGGCCCTTCTTGTTTGTAGTAGTGATGGACTAGGTCAGCAATCTGAAACAGGAATCTCCTTTGTGATCTGTAGAGTAGTTATGGCGCAGACTTCAATGGGCATGTTTTTATTTTATACTTTATTAATATACTTCTCTGCAAGTGAGCAGATTCAGTGTCTTGCTCAAGAAGACTTCAACACACTAGGAGGAGCTGGGAATCCAACCAGGAATGTTTGGTTCCAAATACGATTGCTCTACCTCCTGCGCCATGCTACGCCAGCGCCTCCCCCCCCCCATGTTGGTGCAGGCAATGAAGTGATGAGCATGTTTGGTATCCGGGATAGGAGCGCAGAGGAACAGGCAGTGGTAAACTTTGCAAAAATGATTGACATGGCTGTAGTGAATACTCTTTTCCAGAAGAGGCAGGTACATAGGGTAACTTATAAGAGCGGAGGTAGGAGCACACAGGTAGACTACATCTTGTATAGAGGAGGTATTCTGAAGGAGATCAGTGACTGCGAAGTAATGGTAGGTAAGAGAGTAGCCAGATACCATGATAGTACTGTACAATCTAAAGCCTGCTCCTAAGCTTCTAGCCTTACTACCTTTCCACCTAGTCTCCTGGACACACAGTATATCCACCTTCCTTCTCTGCATCATGTCAACCAACTCTCTACCTTTTCCTGTCATCGTCCCAGGCATAAAAACGGTGACAATGACAAAAAGACAGGAGGCAGAGCTGGAGATCAAGGAGATGAAGATGCTGAGGTTCTCTTTGGGAGTGACCAGGATGGATAGGATCAGAAATGAGTCCATCAGAGGAACAGCACATGTTCAATGTTTCGGAGAGAAGGTCAGAGAAGCCAGACTGTGATGGTTGGGTCATGTACAGAGGAGGGATAGTGAATATATTGGTAGAAGGATGCTGGAATTGGAGCTGTCAGGCAGGAGGTCTAGAGGAAGACCAAAAAGAAGATTTATGGACGTAGTTAGACAGGATATGAAATTAGTTGGTGTGAGAGAGGAGGATACAGAAAGTAAGGTTAGATGGAGAAGGTTGATTTGCTGTGGCGACCCCTGAAGGAAAAAGCTGAAAAGAAGAAGAAGAAGAAGAAGAAGAAGAAGAAGAAGAGGAAGAAGAAGAAGAAGAAGAAGAAGAAGAAGAAGAAGAAGAAGAAGAAGAAGAAGATGATGATGATGTTCAAGAAATTGTCTTTTATTTTTTAAAACCAAATCGGATCTACGTCAGCACCTTTTATGTCGTCATTTCCGGTCAAAACAGCGCCCGGGCTCCTGACTCACATGAATCACATGGCCGAAGAAGTGCGGTTTTGTACCCTGAATCTTTAACATGTTACCAACATATAACTCAAGATCTTAGTAGTTCCGCTTTGTAGAAGTTCCATTGGTATGTATTTGAGGTATTATGTCCAAAATGTGATTTGCGTGTGATGAGCTAAGCTAAAGCTAAGCTAAGATGGTCGTCATTTGTACAATGCTACTGTACAAAATAATTGAAAAATTACTCTCAGTTTGATGACGTTTTTCGGGAAAATTTAATGTACATTTTTGAACCATTAGTATCGGGAATTCCACTGTTGCTCATTAACGTGTACAAGAGGCCAGAGAAGGGAAAGTGACATACTTTTGTATTCGTATTGACAATCTTCTGGTTGTATCAGTAACAGTGACTCTTATCTGTTTTACTCAACTGAAGGTCTCAATGGATTTTAAAGGCTTGATCCAGAGGTTTTATCACCTTCAGTCTGAGAGGTTGGAAACCTACCGGCTCTTTGATGAGTAAGTAGTTCTCCAGACTCACCAAACTTTTCTGATCTGACAATATAATATAGTTAGGCGGTCATATGTCTGTCTGTGGTGAGGGATTTTTCTCTCTGGGTGGGGGCAAAGAAAACAAAAGTGTCTTTCTCCTATTTATCCTGTTGGTATTATATATTTGTGTCTGCTCTCTTGTCACTCCAGAGGACACATGGCCTACTTGAGGACCGGGCCTCAGTATGACTTCGATCACTACAGGCAGCTTGTCCATGAGATAACACAAGCCTTCAGCGGCATCTCAAAGGAGGTGCTGGAGATCAAGGGAAAGCTGCACCAGGAGTTTGACCGTCCGGACCTCTCGGAGCACATCGAAATGCTGCAGTCCAAAGAGAAGCAGAAGCTCGAATTGGTACGGAGCCACCGTGTCACAGTACAAATTCACATCATTACTTAAGGAAGCTGAGACAAATTGTCTGAGAGCTTTTGGGATAGTACCTGTGATTGAATATAAAGTGATGAACTGTGAGAGGAAACCATCAGGTATTAGATGATTCAGCACACTAACATACTGGTATAGATACAAAGTCAAAGTCAGCTTGGTTGTCAGTTTCTCCAAATGTACCAGACAAAGAGAGGAATCGAGAAGACGTTTCTCACTATCCCTTGGTGACATGAAATCAACAAAATCTTAATAAAGGGGACATTAGACAGTAAAGTGTACAATAAAAATTGAACTATAAAGTGCAAGCAGATATAATTTACTTACCAATACTCTGTCTTGACTCCTGCAGGCTTTCTATAAATGTAAAGGTTAGCTGGTATCTGTGAAGGTTCTCCGTTGTCCGGGTTACCTTCAGTTGTCAAGTATTACCATGACAACTGAAGAGGTCTCTCGGATGAGAGGTGAAATGTGAAACTTGGATGGAGGAGAGAAACTAAGTCCAGTTGCCATGATAACGTTTGACAGCAAAGTTAAGTTGTGTGAAAATCCTTTCAATTAACTTCACAATACATGGTCAGATTGCTATAAATGGATTCCCAGCAAATGCTCAGGCTGTCTACCACTGTAGACCAGATGTCGATATTAACTTGAATGTAGTTTATAACTTTAATTGTCAACATCAAATGTCAATACAATTCGAAGATTGACAATGTCTCAGATTTATAGATGTTTTTTTAACAACCGTTTTCCATCCCATTCCAAATCTCAAAAGATTTATATCCATAATATTTTAATACTATCATTCTGTTTTGTGATATTGATAGACTGATATTGATATTGATCAGATTGTCAGTCTGATCTTTATATTCAACTGACATTCATATTAATATAGTATAATATGAGGTATATTGCACTTTTAATACATGAAAAGTACAATATACCGATATACCTCATCACAGCATGTTTACAAGAGTTTCCGGTCACAAGAGCATTACTGATTGCTTCAATCACACATCTTTATTTTACCACATTTTATTTGTTACTTCTTAGCATATTGATGCACTTTTGCATTTTGTTTCCTACACCATGGAGCAGCATTCCAATTTCATTATCTTTATGAAATCCAATGACACTTTAGGCTATTCTGTTTCAATGTTAATCTGATCTTTAAATTCAACTGACAGTAATTTAGAGGCCAACATTCCTTCATGTTAAATTGACATAGTAATGTACATAACAGATGAAACGATATCTGTTCAAATATTTTTCAATAACTTAAAGTCTCAAACTTAAGACAAGATACTTTTTTGACCCCCATAGGGGAAATTCGGGTATGGAAATATAAGACATTTAAAGGGCAGAGACAACTACAGTGAAATGTTAAAAATGGATAATCTGCTACATGAGGACTGGAAGAAAATGCCGTGAATGAGTGACACTTGCAGGTAGTGGCTGGTGGTTTAGATGTGACTCCGTTGAAAGTTGTGTCCTGTCCGGATTGCTTTTGAACAGTCTGATAGCCATGGGCACAAAGGAGCGTTAGAGGCGTTCAGTTCTGCACCGGGATGGGATGATCCGCTGGCCGAATGAGCTGCCCATCAGCCACATCTTGTGAAACTTCTATTTGTTTATAATTGACAAAACACAACATTTCATCAAACACGCAAATATGAGCTTAACTATATTGCATTGTTGTTTTCTCTCAAATTCTGGTCACCGAAGTAGTAGTGATCTGATAAAATGTATTCACTTTAAATGTTGTGCCTATTTGACTATAATTAACAAAAATCATCAGAGTATATTTCAAGTAATGTTTGAGTTCATAAAGGTCCAGCATGGAGGACATAGTGACATCTAGTGTTAAAATTGCAGACTGCAATGAATCAACCCTCCCATCTGGAAAAACTTCAGTGTCAGGCATGCAGGTTCCCTCATGTAGGGACAACTGCAACCAAGTTTCTGAATTAGAAAAATCTGCCAGGATTCAGGGAAATTACTTTGTTAATCCACACAAAGATGCTGTCATTTTTAATTTACCTGTCTATTATTTTTCTGAAGTCTGTGGAGAAAATGAAGGAACTTGACATTCATTGGATCAGAAGCCAATGAATGCAATGTGTAATCAAATTTGTGAAAGTACCCAGTTAAATGATGCCAAAACAGGGCATGTGTGACATGAGAGTGAAAACAACCTTACCGTGGGGGCCCATCCGCATGACTGTTACCTCAAACTCTGAATTAATCTGAATTTCTGTTTCCATAAAAGGCTCATAATTCTAATAAATAACACTTCAAAGTGTAACATAATGATTCTGGCTTTTCCTCAGAACTAACTGTTGCTCCATCAAATGTCTGCACCATGACAAGCAGAGTTAAAAAAATGATATCTATATGCGTGATCAAAGATTTTAAGTGTTGAGTTCCAAAACAAGTTTCACCACTAACAGGCAAAATTAATATTTAAGACGTATTTTAAAAAAAAAAAAGGTAAGGCACCACGATTACCCCCTCTGCCTCATAGCAAGAAAGTTCCTGTTTCTATTCCAGGGGCTGGCTGGTGCCTCTCTGTGTAGTGTTAACATGTTAAACTACCAAAATCCCATTTACAGGATAAACCATGAATAAACAGTATATAAATAAATCTGTGTCATTATTATAATCATCCTGCATAACAAGGAACACATTGATTCCAGTATTTTCAAGATGTTTATGAACTGCGTTCCTCAGTGATGCTGCCTTATTTAATGTATTTCAGACCATTAAATTTTGTCCTGTTTCCGTCAGACTGTAATAAAATATCAGTCTCAGGTTCAGTCGTGGCGACTTCTGCACTGTTATATAATATCAACCCTATTTCCTCAAAGCCATTAACGTTACAAAGCTTCTGTTATATCAGAGTTCATCGTCATCTCTGCCTCCGCTTCATCCTCTACCGTTGAAATGTTTGGAAATATCTAATCTGCTGTGCTTCTCATCAGACAGCCAAGCTGCAGCTGGCCAGGCAGCGGGCCCAGGATCACCCGGAGGATGAAAGCTGTCAAGAAAAGATTCAGGAAATCAAGCAGGAGTAAGAGCAGATAGTACATTGCTGTCAGTTTAATGTGTTAATGTGTGCACTGACCCAACCTCTGACCCAATGCCCATAGCACAGTGATCAAATGGGCTTTTCTTTGTTGCAGTTCTAGCTTTATTTGATCATATTAAAAAAAAAAAAAAAATGAACAAACAAAAGACTTCTTGCCACCACATAATGAAGGTTTTCTCTCTGCTCAGGATCATCAAGAACAAAGAGGCTCTGAGCGAGATCATGCAGGACTTTAACTTTGACTGTGACGAAAGTGATTGACAGCTGGTTCCTCAGAAGAACATTTTCACCCCTTTATGTCAGTACACTGGTAATTTGGCGGCCATCTTGGAGCGTGTACCTCGACTCACTGTTCCCCTGCTGCTTCAACCCTGCTTGCTGCTGCAGGTTTATTTTTCCCGGGGGGGGGATTTTCCTCATCCTGGACGTGTGCATGTTTGGATGTAGCCATGTGTTTTTTGTGAAGGCATGCCTCAGCAAAAAAAAAAAAAAAAAACAACCTTTCAACATAGAGGAATTGATTAAATGTGTAAACAGTTTAAAGGGTTTAAAAGCTCTTCTAAGATTTTTCAACAAGAAAGGATATATTTTTAAATAAGGATACCACAGAAACTATTGCTGGTTTCGTACTGATACGTATCATGTACTTTTCTGATTATACTGAAAATACCGGTCCCCCTGAGCTGACCAGGTGTCCTCTAGCTGCCCTCTCACAAAGTGGCCTCACACTGTCAACCAATACAAAGAACTGGGTTTCCTGCAGTGAAGAGTATCTGAATGTAAATTGAATCAAATTTTGTTTTAAAGAGCGGTAACATCTTAAATAGAAACATAATGTGGAGTATCTAGTTATACTCTTGTTGTTTTTGTTTGGTTTTTGAACTTTTATTTTTAAGATTGTTTTTTCTAGGATTTTCCC
The DNA here is from genome assembly GCF_037954325.1 of Fistularia commersonii. NCBI lineage: Eukaryota > Metazoa > Chordata > Actinopteri > Syngnathiformes > Fistulariidae > Fistularia > Fistularia commersonii. The sequence continues at coordinate 8,663,419 of NC_141299.1, read as the reverse complement.
CTTTAGTTTTGCCTTATTTATTACCTTTTTTTTTAATTTCAACTTTGTCATGTTTCACAAATTGCTTGTTAAATTCTCAATTGTTTTCAGTTATTACATTAATTTAGTTACCGTATTTTCTTATTTGATTACAAGGTTGTATTTTGCTGTTTTACAACAAAAACTAGATGAAAAGCAAAAAATGAAACTACTTATCAAAATAAATGTATATAAGTCAACTCATTTAAGTGAGATCATATTAAGTTGGCAGTTACAAATACGAAAACAGTATTTGACAGTCTTAACCTTCGTCTTGTGGTAGGGTCGCCACCGACCTGTTTTTTAATATCTAACGCAGGAATCTCTCAAACTAATACAGGAGGAGGGTTAAACTGAATGGATTGGTGAACCAATCAAAACCAATGATGTGTCAAAAAAAGAGATTTCATATGAGGTTTCATGGTACTTGAGGTACCATAAATCTATTTCTACTACCAGTACTTTATCTGTGATCTTAACATCATGGCCCAAAAACTCTGGCTAATTGTGGAAATGACAATTCTCATCAAACGTGTCCCTGACATACTTGGTTTTCTGATTCGCTATGTCTGGGATATTTGACAAAGTAGATTTCAAACCTTCAAGAAATATGGCGCATCTTTAAAAACAGTTGTCCAGTCCTCCATATTGCATACTTATATCTCAGTGTACCTGCCAAAATTAACTTAATGTTGTTTGTCATGTCATCCATCATCTGGCACTTATCCTGCGCTTAGGGTCATGGGGGATGCTGGAGCCTATCTCAGTTGTCATCGGGCGAGAGGGGTACACCTCGGACTGGTCGATAGTCAATCGCAGAGCCACATATACAAACAAGTTGTTTGTATATGTGGGTCAATGGTTGTTTGAAACAACCATTGACTCACTCGTTTGGGGCAAATTTCCTCTTGTGACAGGCAGTTTGTAATGTCATTGTGCAATTGTATGTAAATACAGTTTATTTATATTTAGTTGTCAGTAATGTGTATGGTGATACAGCTAACAATATTTGACGTTTTTTTATCCGAATCGCTTAAAGCAACAAAGATGTTTATGAATTGCATGATCCATGGAGTTTTTGAAAGCGTTACCAAAACATCAAGTTTTTAAATCAGCCATCTCACTGTCATGGGATGAAAGAATCAGTTTCTTTAAATACTTTGTTACAAAGTGGTATTGAAAAGCTTTCCCTTACATTTTCCTTACATTAACCGTTAGTATGTCGTAACAATCACCCCTGGTGAACACAGCGCAAAAACCGCATGAACAAACTCGGCTGGCAGAGACAGCAGAAATATTTTGAATTAACTTGCTGCAGCAAGTTTCCACCTGGGAGCTTTAAAGTGAAGTCAAGACATAATGAGCAAACACTGCAGCATCCCTCGGCTGGGTGATAGACCCGTCACACAGCCGGGACCCTCTAGGCCAGTTTTCTGTCAGTGAACATCACATTGGCGCGGCTCTGCTATGAATTATCGTCTTGCGGGATCTGAGAAGACAAAACCAGATGGTGAAAACCTAGAAAATTCATAAGCACGTAAAGATTGATTGTGTGTTTGGCACTCCTGCTAGTATCATCACTTGTCTCCGTCTTTTTCTTTTCTACTCGGCGCATCTCCCCCAGCCCTTTGCTGCCTTACTCTCTCACAACATAATCAATGAGAGCCTGTCAACCTCTGTGAACAAAGACATTATTCAGGTGGCTGTGTGCTGTAGGAAGCAAAGACCACTGGGCTTATTGTCTGTAAAGTGAGGGTTAGTTTGAGTTCAAGGACTGAGCATCTGAACCCTTTCGAGTCACATAAACAGAAAACGCCGGTACTCTGCTGTGTACCATTTGGGCCTTGTCACGCCAGTGCGGCATGAACCCCAGAAGGAACACATTATAGTGGGCTGTTAATTACACGTTCATTTCACTTTGTTGTGGTCCTCATCTGAAGATCGGAACTTTTCATTGTTATAGATACAGTGACAGATCGCATGACCGGGATCCACTTCAATGCTCCGGCTTGTGGGCCAAGTCAAAACCGCAATTTTACCTGATCACGACTGATGGACTGAAACTTCCCAGAGCCAAAGTATTTGCCTCCTCTTTGTTTTTGTAAAAATGCTGACCACATGGCAAAAAAGGCGGCGTCAGATAATCAGATCAGGACATCCATGCAGCCCTCACTGCTGGTGTGAGTGTGAATAACTCAGCAGAGCAAAGATAATGTACTGAAAGAGGGAGACTGCTTACCTACCTGCTTGGGCGTTCTGTGGGATTTCTGCAGCCACACCCTCCACTGATCGTATAGTTTGATTGACATGCTGCTGCAGCCCAACGTACGTTTGCGGACCCAGCTGAAGAACTGCTTGAGTTCCTGCCGCAGGGTGGAGTTCTGCTCAGCAGGTTTAGGATCACACGAGCTGCTCTGCAGCCACCCTGGTGGCGGAGGAGGAGGGGGACAAAGGAAGGACAAGAGGCAGCTGCATCAAGGTTACACTTAAGACAAGTCAGAATAACGATGATGCAAAGATAGTTGCGATTTGTGATGGCACTGTTTAAGGGCGCTTAAAATAAGGCAAACCTGACATTTCCTTGTGACTTGCAAGAAATTTACAAAGAACTTACTTTCATACAGCCATATATCACTCATGCACATTTATCTCGAATAATTCTGCATGTGCAAGGTGATTTTCAGTATCTCTGTGCAGGAGATGCTACCGAATGTCTCAGATCTGCCAGAATCAAACATTTGCTGCAGATAACAGAGAGTGATCCAAACTTCCCCCCTCATAGTAAATACTGTGTAACCCATGTTCCTCATTATCTGCACTTTCTGGTCCCAAACCTGCTTCCACTCAAGCTTTATAGGTCCTTATTGTAGCACCGACGGACAACCGGCATTTTGACGTGATCGATTTTGAAGGCAGAAACAAAAATCTATCATATTTATCCCTCTGGCTCCTTGCAGTTCCTTCTAAATCTCTGCTGAGAGATCTCTATCAAGGCTTGTGGGCTATTGATGTTTGGTTTCTCCTGGGTCACATGCGGTTTGGATCTGTTTGTTCAGGATGTTGAATCTAGGATAAGAACATTCCTCTTCAGACTTTAATTGCCTATGAAAGGCTGATTATCACAAAAGGAAACTAATGGTTAAGATTTGTGGACATCACATGTTATAGAAGCACTTAAAAGCCATTTGGGCCACAAGACCCAGGAGTTTGAAATCAGTTCGATTTCTAAACATTCGGTAGATTTAGTCTTGGATTTCAGGAGGGCACAGACAGTATTATATATACAGACTGGTTTGATATGCGATGGAACAGTATTGCCCTCATCTTATGCATAAAGAGGTGATCAATATATATTAAATTAGCAAAATGGCTATCACATATTTTCACAATAACATGACAAACAATAATCTGCTATGTGGCGATGTGAATAGAGAATTCTCAGATTTATGCAGGAGTTAATGGTTTTGTATTTTTCTTATTTTTCTCAAACGTTCTCTTTAAAGGAGAATAATAGAATTCTTCTCAAGGGGAAGCTTCTAATGATATGTATTTTAAAAACAAGTTATTCTCACCATTGCCAGGTGTGGAGGCAGCGGTTGGGTGGCTCCAGTCACTCCAGATGCCGGCCCTCCTGGAGCCATAGATGCCCACTGGATTGCACCGAACTTGCACAAAATACACTTTTCCCTGCTTGAGGCCTGCCAGCCGACAGGACGTCTGGTTACCTACGTTATCCACCAACTGGGGAGAAAATTAAAACGATAGCTTGGATTGAATCAGATATCAATGTCCCATGAAGTGGAAAGATGTGATGTTTGCATATATTTAGCGTTTTTTTAAATTTTAATGTACTTGTTTACTTGTAAATCTAGGATCTGAATGTTGTAATCAGTCGCCTGACACACTGGATTATAAAAAACCTCTGACCTGACACCTACAGTTAAATTAAGGTTTCCAGCAAGTACAGAACATGCTGATAAGATACTAATAAAGAATATTTAAATTTTTCTTTCTTGTTTTTTTTACAGATTTCCTGTTATTTTACAGTCAGGTGCAGTTTACATTAGTCTGGACTTTCACTGAACCTCATCGTGGCTGCTGTCAGGGTATGTGTAGGGTAAGGCATATCATCCAGGCAGGCATTGTTCATGCAAAAAATATACGTATTGTACTGTACTATCTGGATATATAATACAAGGCTGTCATTTTTAACACGTTTTAAGAAACCATGAGAAAAGTCGCTTTCTTTATATAACCTACAGAAGTTCAGGCTGCACCTGTGGGTTTGTTGTGACGGTGCTTGAAGTTCAGGGGAGACGGCGTAATGAGTTCCACAGTGTTTCAAAGACCCGCTGTGAGACACTTGAACGGATGGAGACGATATAAAAAGAAGCAGTGTTTCTGCTGCGCTTTGGATCCAAGCCAGGTTCTGAACATACCCTGCAGTGTATCGCCGGCAGTCAAAGTTTCTTTTTCCAGAACCGTGTTTTCTCTCAAGAAGAAAGAAGCAAGTGCGTCTTTACTATTTGTCTCTATCGGTTTGACTCACGTCATGTATTTCCAGGGTCTGAACCGTGTGTGTGTGTGTGTGTTGTGCTGCAGGTTAGTGTGATGTACCTTCCACTCAGAGCTGTCCTCCAGTCTGTAGCGTATCTGATATTTGGCGTGGAACAAGATGTCCTTGAGCTCGGGAGGGCCGGACCAGCGGACTGTCAGCTGGTCCTCCAGGTTGCCAATGCGACTCACCTGCACGTTGGCGGGAGGGTCTGTGGTCACTGGAGGAACAAGGTGGAGTGTTTTACAGCAGATGTAAACGCAAGGGGAAGGACACTGGAGGTGAATCTGCTCTGAACACTGTCTGAAATGTTAATTATGTGACAACGTTCACCTTCATGAACCAGAATACTGCACCAGGCGTGACTTTTGAACACACCCCCATCGATGTGTGTCTCAGAATTTACCTCCATATGACTATTATTGCACCTAACATAATTTTATGGGAGCAATGTCAACCTTCACCATCAGATCTTGACCTTTGTCGCCCCATTTGATTGTTCAATTTAAAAAAAAACTTTTTTTTTTGGAAAGTAACAAACTCGCCTTTGTCTTGAGAAGATGTTAACATTTATGAATTGTTCCGGGACAAAAACATGAACTTGGCACTGGTCAGAAAAGCCCAGCTCAGACCGATTGCGTCTTTCCACTAGCAGTCAGCATTGGAATAAAACATTTGGCAGCTGCAGTGAATCCTGCAAACAAATCAAGCCCTTTATTGTAAAGAAACACAGAGGGACAGATAAAGTGGTACCGGAGACAAAGAGAGGAAGAATGTCTTGTAAAAGTTCATCCGGTTCGTAACTTCCTCTTGATGTCGCCTTTACTGCCGTTCTATGTCACTGTTTGTCATTTAAACTGCTTTTTTTTTTAATTTTATAGAGTTTAGCTCTGGGGAAAGTGGAAAATAAAACACAGAATGAATATTTCTTGCTGTAATATTTTTCCTGTTTAGCACGGCACAATTAATCTTGGATCACCTCTTGCTGAAAAACCCCTGCCTACCCTAATTTCTCTTTTCAAATGCCAGGAGACCTTAGATGTATTGCTTTCTATTTTGGTGTAACAGGAGCCTCAAGACTATTCCATTGTCGGGGCTGGAAAATTTTTAAGGGACTGCTGATGCTGCTCATATAGCAATACCTAAGTGTCCTGCTGTGAAACCTGTGCAACCATTACCTGCAAAGCATCAGTTTTACAACTAAACTGTTTATCTCTGAGAACTGCAGTCTGAACCAATAACGCTTTTAGAATGAGAGAGAGAAACATAACGATAAATATTTTCTCTAGAGAGATCTGAGATAGTCATCTGCAGAAGCAAGAGGAGGAGGAGAAGAGAGGAGAAGAGAGGAGAGGAGAGGAGAGGAGAGGAGAGGAGAGGAGAGGGCATTTTGTGAATTTCCATTGGCTGGGTTGTTAAAATAAGTAAAAAAGAAAAGAAAAAATGAAGTACAAAGAAAGTTCATTTGCTCACCCGCATCTAGGATGTCTAAGGTGACAATGTCAGAGGAGGCAGAGCCCAGCTGATTGGCCGCTTCCACCCAGATCTCATAGGGTGTGAAGAGGGCGAGGTTGCGGGGGATGTAGCAGGAATAACGCTGCTTCCCTGAGAAGTCATTTTCACATTCGTTCTCTCTGCCGTACCACCTTGGGAGAGCAGACAAAAGTAACATTATCAAGTTTATTTTCCCCTTTTGACCCCCAAAACAAATATGTCTGATGCGAATAATGAGCCCTAGGTAACAGATGTCAGTTGCCGGACAGCCTGAATGCTGCAGGTGATCACCTGAGCAGGTTGCAGTAGCAGGTCAGGGACACTTACTTCAGTTTGTACTTCAGGCTGTATTTGGTCCGGATGTAGGTCTCGCCCTGCCCTCCTGGGCTCCACCTGCAGCTCAAATCCTTTGTATTTCGGGACCAGCATGTTAAATTTACTGGCTTTTCTGGAGGTGCTTGGAAGAATAAAAAAAAAAATCAAATTAAAATCGAATTGAAATTTGAAATTGAAAACAATGACCGAAATCAAAAAAAATGACTATCATGACTCACTTTAGTTATTCAGTGGTTGTATTTTTGATATTGCTATGATATTTTTGACTTTTTTTCTGATGAGAAATAATTATGATGAAGAATGTTTCTCAAATGACAGCGTATATAATTGCATTTACATTTTTGTTTGCAATCTGTGTGAGAGGCTTTATTTCACAATTCAATATTTTACAATAACCAAAAAAACAATACATCCCCGTTTGTCGCGTGACATAAATATTTCAAGACCCATATTTGTGTTTGGGATCATCCGAGGTTCATAACAAGAATGTGTAAACAGGTTTGAAAGCAAAATTAACCTTATTTTGGAACACATTGTTCCTATTTGAAAAGAGAGCACTTGCAGTTGTCGAATGGCAGTGACATACAGAGAGCATTTGTAAAATACAGCAATTGACAGAAACACATTAACATGAAAGTCATTGTCCAATAACTAATAGTTTTGTCAAACTGGAATTATTTCCTGTGTGATCTGCTCACTGTAGAAAGTTATTCCGCCCAAACTTCAGTTTATTCAATTTACAGTCAACTACAGTTAGTTCTGTGGTTGCAAAACCATTCATTCACTAATAATTCAATAGAAATGATCATCTCTAAACCAACAGCAACTTACAGCCCACATAGAAACAGGAACCGGCCAAGAAGAGTCCATCTGCTCCGTGGCACACCAGATTGTCTCCAGATTGCTGCTGGGAGCCGTTGAGGTGGTGCAGGGTTACGCTAAGGGTGTCGGTGCTCAGCACACTCTGGGTGCTCCGGGGCAGAAGCATCCCGTTCAGCGTCCAATACAATGTGCGAGCGTGGATTCCGAGTCCAGGATTCAGGGTGCACGTTGCTGTCAAACTGGAGCCAATAGGCAACACTGCATCTTGCGGGGAGATCACTGCCACGTCTGAGTAACACACACATTACAGAGATGAAGGGGATCCCTTGATTCATCAGAACTAAACTCAATCCATATAAATATGAAAAAACAAATGAAATAAATACCCTCTCCTACAATCCTGTGCTGTTCAGCTGTACCAGATTGCACCAGTTTGCACAGTCAAACTAAATATTCAATTTCTTAAGATCCATTGAGAATGTGTTTATGATTAATCTTTGTGATGCATGACTTTTGTCTTTTACTGAGACCGTTTTATTTTAATGTCTGAGTGCAAGGGAGGGGACGTGAAAGTGAAAAAGAAGAATGTTGCTTGATCTCGGCCCATAGTGAATCGTAATCACTGTCTTACCTTTTATTCCTGAGAAACATAGAAAACATTCATTCGTGTCACGCTTTATAATTGTGTCAATAATAATTTGTATCTTCGGCTTTTGCGCATTTTCGCTGTGCAGACGCAGAGAATAACACTTTATTTCAGTTTCTGTCATCTGCTCTGCCTCAGCCACATCTAATATAAAATCATCAAATCACATCTGATAATTAATTCTCTGAGTTACAACAATTTTTTTTTGTCATTTTCAAATGACAAAGAAAAACAAAGGGTATCGTGACAGATTGAAAATATTGTTAAAATCAAATGTACATCAGATATTTTATACACACTACTAAATCCAAGTTGAGTGTACTGTTTATTCCCTATGATGATCATAAATGGAGAGGTGGAACAATTAAACATCACGCATAAGATAAGATTTATAAAGAAATGTGATTGATGAATTGATGTCCTATTTTCTAGCTAATCGATATGTCCGTTGAGGAGATTAAACAATTTGTCTGCACTCTCAGTCGTAAAATAAGTACTTACGTGTCAAGGTGATCTGCATACATGGAACAACCAGGAGGTGGAAAAGAAGTATAGAAATCATGATTTTTGGATGAATCGTCCGTTCTTTTATTCACCAACGATCCTTGAGGGGCTTCCAAAGGCTAGCAGAGGTCACACAAACAGAGTTGAGGTTCAGAGTTCCTACGCTGTGTTCCTGTCCAGCTGTTTCCAGATCCAATGCCCGGTCTGGCAGTGAAAGTCAGGGGAGCAAACTTGCTGCAGGCGGTTGGAGGAAACACCAGTTTGGCTGCCCGGGAACTCAGTGGGGCTTCAATGCTGCTGCAAGCGAACACATCACACAGTCATGCTGTTTGCTCCTCCTGTGTCTTTTCCAAATAGTGTGGTGTGTTCCCTCCCACACACACACACACACACACACACACACACACTCACACACACACCAGAGACTGTTTGATAGGATTCTTTAGCTGAGTCTACATGTACATTTGGTTTGTCTAGGCCGTTGTTCTTCTTTGAACTTCCAATACTTATTTTGTGTTAGTGCTTTGGAAGAGATTTGTTGTGTTTGCACACATACCAGGCCAATGAAGGTGCTGGGCAATGTCGTTGAATGCATTCATCGTAACAGTACCCTAGATTTAGATGTTAATGAAATGGAAATAGTAATTGTTATTGTTATCGGTATTATTATAATAGAGGCATTGTCTAGTTTAGCAAATTGCAAGTCAACACATATTACTTAAAACTTCTGAACTACATTTAAAACCAGCTTATGATTGCTAAAGTACAGCAGGGACGATAAAAAGTGTGCGGAAACAACAAAATGGTTGCATGCAATACATCACACGACAGGAAGGGCAGGACAAAAACACAAAGTAGTGAAATGTAAAACATGCCTAATCTATCTAATAATAAGATAGAAATGGAACATATCTTTCTGAACTTGTGACACAGTAGATGCCTTGAGCTCTTATTTTGAAGCTTTAACAGAGAGCGGAAGTTTGGTATGGTTTGGTAACTGGGTTATAAAGATGTGAAGACGGAACAAATAAAGGAGGGAACGTTATCCGTGAGAACCTGTACGCTTTCACAAATCCTCTGTTACAAAAATATATGATAGATGAGATAAACAGATAAAATATCTGATAATACAAATTTATCTAATAATTGAGAAACATGATAATCATAAATCTTCTACTAGCACTGCAACAACAGCAATAACAATAAAATAATTGTATCACTCAAAATAATAACAACAATAAATGATACCACCAGTAGTAATGATAGTCGTAACAGTATTAATAGTAATACCATTACTACCAGACTATTACCGCTACTTATGATAATGCGAATGATAATAACAATAAATAATACCACTGATAATAATGAAGTAGGTTGTGGTTGTACGGTGTGTGGGCGGGGGGAGGGGGCGTTTAACCTGAATTACGGGGCTACATAAATACAAACATTCCCCCTTTCATTCACACTTGCATTCACACCAACTTTGACATGGAGACCCGGAGAGCCCGCAAATCTACAATAGATAACTCTTTGAGTGAGGAGTTATCCACCACTAACTCGTTGGTTCCTTGGATTTTACGCATCCGACAATAATAACAGGCTGTTGGACTGATGTTTTTTTTTTTTTAATTTATTTTTTTAATTTTTTTAGATAAAACACCCAAGCATCTCCCAAATGCAGCGGGATAGATCTGAATCTGACTTTCTTGTTGAATTTATCAAATCACTATTTTCTTATCAACAACATCTAAATGGCCGCTGCGATTCTATGAGTCTCACCGCATCCCAGATTACGAGCTACTGCTTTTTTTTCGGATTAAAGGGAGGTGATGATGATGATGATGATGATGATGATGCGTGTGACGCCGTGAGCATAGCAGATGAGGGGCGCAGACGAGACCCGGGTTGAGGCAGCACGCAGTAGCAACGGCGGCGGCGGCGGCGGAGGCGACGGCGGCGGCGGCGGCGGCACACAGGAAGCTCCGCGCTGGTGAAGCTCGACCCCACCGCTCCTCTCCTCTCCTCCAGCTTCGAGACGCTCCGGCTCTGCGGCAGGATGTGCGGATTCTCGGCCCTGCTCTCGGTGCTTCTGGCCGGACTGGCGGCCGCGGCGCCCTCCGATATGTTCGACAACCAACTGGGTGATATCAACTACTGCAAAAAGCAGTGCCAGCTCTCCGTAAAAAACAAAAGCCCCGCTAAAGTAAGTTGTTCTTTTGCGCATTCTGCACGCCGAGCTGCGGCCGACGAGCTGCGCGCCGCAGCAGCTCGTCGGGTGGCCTGCAGCAGAAGCTCTGCACGCCACGGATGTTATTCTCCCCCCAAAAAAAGCTTTTAGTTTCAGATCCATTCTATCGGGTGTGTTTTGGTTGTGACAAATGACTCTCCCACGCACATTCACACAAGCTGGTCCAATTTTTATTGTCCGCTGCGCCCACTTGGATGCTATGACGCGCGGCAGGCCGGGGGAAAATGGATGCGGCTCACATTCTTTCACACCATTTAGCTTTTTTCTTTTTCTTTTTTTAAATTTTTTTTTCCTCCTCATCAAATCTCAATGTCATCATCTCGAAAACACCGAGATGCTCCGGGCCAGGTGATGTTTCGTGACACCGACATGTCGTTTGCAGCGTCTTTTTTTTCTCGGAGTACGAAACGCGAGGGAGAAGATATACATACATATAAACACATATATATGTATATATAAATTTATATGGTTATATATATGTGTGTGTGTGTATTTGACTCCAACATCCTCCTCCTCCTCTGGCCTTCCTGCTGCCTTCAGGTGTGGCTCAGACATCCTGCAGAGCAGCTGCAGAGCGGATCGCAGAGGATGGGGACCTGCCTGGATGTGGGGTCACTCAGCGGGAGTCTGCAGGGGAGAGTTGACCCCCTTAGACCGCGTGTTGTCGTGTGTTTTGCGCCTCGAACCCTCTCTGTTATCTTGATAAGTTGACATGGTAAACCGGTGAGGAGGATGACGAGCACAAAGCGATTATACACACTCACGGCTGCAGTCCCCCGTTTGACCACCAGGGGGCGCAGTTTATCCCGGTTCTTTTTCCCCCCAGGAGCGAGGCTATGTGACAGAAGGATGTTCATTTTACTTTCCAAGAGCCATCAGAGAAGCAGCAGTCCGTCATCTGAAAGATGTCACAATGCATGAAAGTCTCTAATTCTGTGGCACCTCACATTTTCCCACTGTCCCCCACCAGGACTCCATCATGAACGCCTGTCACCGTGGCTGCCGTCTGTATTCCATCTGCCAGTTCGTCAACGGTAATGCGGGTTTTAATACCAGCAGGGAGGAGTGTCAGGGAGGTGAGTCCGCCTGTTGATCTGCCGGTTTAACTCCACTTTGCTAAGAAAATGAAAAGAAAGATGAAACATAGCACGCAGGTCATTTGTGTTTCCTTCACCAATATTGATGAAAGATGAACGAGTCAGTGAATCTCCTCCATAGTCTGAGGCCCAGAGCCCACTTCCTATCGGAAATCAATGATGTGATTTGCCATCCAGACAGCAGGTGCCTTGTCATTCTGTATTTTAGTGAAGACTACATGAAGTAAATTGTTTCCATTACTGCCGACATAAAGCGCAGCTCTTTACGAAGCCAAGTGCATTGTTCGTCTCTCTATTTGAGACCCAACCAGGAGCCCCAAATGCATGTTACTTTTTGTGCATCTCATCTGTTTCCCTCATTCTTACTTCTCATCTGCCCTCCTCTGTCTCCTCAGCCTGCCAGGAGGCATATGTTAAACTGTTGGAGCAGGAGGCCTGCAGCACCGGCTGTGCCAGCCAGCCCTCCGAACCTGAGATCAAGAGGAGGAAGGTGAGGAAAGAGATGCTCTTACAAGACTGTCTCAGAAAATTAGAATATTGTGATAAAGTTCTTTATCTTCTTAAATGCATAAAAAAAAAAAAAAAAAAACTTTTTCATGAAATTCTAGTTTTTTGAGATTGGATTTTTGAGTTTTCTTAAGATTTAAGCCTTAAACAGCAATATTAAAATAATAAAAGGCTTACAATATTTCAGTTGATTTGTAATGAATCCAGAATGCATTACAGAAAGACAAAGAACTTCATCACAATATTCTAATTTTCTGAGACAGTACTGTAGACTCGTAAACAGTACTTTTTGTCATAATGAAGATTTCTGCTGTCCCCGCTGTAGCTCAAGGCCATGACACTCCGTCCTAAACCCCCATCTGTGATGGAGGCTGTGTCAAGCTGGTGCAATGACATTGTGAGCTCCGCCCAGAGCTTCATCTCCTCTACCTGGACCTTCTATCTGCAGGCGGACGATGGCAAAGTTGTTGTCTTTCAGGTATGAGTCAACTTATTGCTTTTTTTTTTTTTTATGAGAAAAAAGACATTGCAGTGTTTCACGATAGCAACATGTTTTTTACTCCCAAGTATAAACCTAAAATTTGAACTGAGCAAAAAAAGTTCTTGTGGCACATTATTCCCCCCAATATTGATATCGATCTCGGTCACAAAATGTAATAGGATGACAGGTTGGCTGCAGGTGTACAGAAGAATAACACGGAAGGGTTAAAAGCATACAACAGGAACGTCCTAATTTGTAGTATTTTTATAAATAAAAATTGAGTTAAACACAAACACAATCTTTGTCTGTTTCTAACACTGCGCTGGAGTTTGTCTTATGAGATAGAAGCTGCTTTTAATGAATCAAAGAATTATTTCTCGCTGCACATCTCCAACATGTGGGGCAAATTTAGCCTTAGAAGTAAAGTTTTTTCTAATCTAATTCTTTGGAATATCTGCAGTAAATTATAAACTGCGCAAAGAATGGAATGGCAGCTCTTTGCCAGAAAGAACAGGAAGAACTGCAATTTAGATGATCATAAATGCATTTTTCTGTAGATAGTGTCCATTGTGATGTGCAATTATAAAATCAAGATGTGCATTGCTTATCTTTGCATCAGTCTGGAGTTACAATATAGGTTTAGGACTTTGCACAGTATCAGCATGGCTAAACCGGCCTTTCTGTCGCACTTAAAATCTCTACTCGGGTTTGGGTCGCTTCCAAATCATCTCAGCCGCTTTGAGCATCAGTGCATCTGTCAAGATTGAGAGACAAAAGGTTCAGGACATGTGGTTGACTTCAGAGCACTGCAAAAATATATATCAACATTTTCGGCACAATAAATTTCTCGAAACCCCCTTTTTAAATGATGTCACTGCCCCCAGCACCATGCATATTTGATAGCTGGCATGGCTAGCCAGGATGAAATTGCCTGAGGATAGAATTGCAGGCCCAAGAAATGAAATACTGGTGATGGCACATAAATATTCAAATTTTTCGGGAATTTATAGGATTTATGGAAATGTGCTAAAACAATGGGTTTCCTTCAATAACTAGGGAGATTTTACCTCAATCGAGTTCATGTGAAAAATTGATATTCTTCCCCTTTACTTTCGAATTCCAGTATATGTTGATGCAGATCTCTATCCTGCTACAACTGAAACATTTCTTCACATTTTCTATAATTGAAATAGAGGTTTGGCTGCAGTCTGTGCCACTGCATGTATTGCCCAAGTCAAATCGCTGAGTCGCCTATGCATAAATCCTATAATAAGATTTGGCCTCTTACACCATCGAGCTGCCCAACCTCATTCTCCACATTCAAACACTGGCCAGCTGCAACTCCGTCAGGGGTTTTCCCCTTTGGATAACACAGCTTTGATGGCAATTTTGGCAACATAAATGGAGGTCTTTGTGTTAAATTACAGTATTCATCCACAGCAGGTCGAGCAGAATCGCCCCTATGAACAGCAAGATTTTTCTTCAGTTCTAAGAAACCATACAAAGGCAAAAGAGTATTACCTCATATACAGACGCAGCAGCCACAGTTCTTGCAATGTTTGTCGACCGTCACTTCATTTTCTATGGCGGTGACATGCAGGCTGAGGCAGCAGGAGGGAGCCAGGCTCTGGAGAAGGCCATCAGGCTTGTGTTTAGTGGTGTGACTGGCAAACCGCCAGCAGCTTGGCAGATTGACGAGCAATGTGTTGATATAACAAACAAAGTCCAGCTATAGTGAGAGACAGCAGACAGGCAGGGGTGCAGAGGACTTGCCGTTGCTTCCTGCAATACAAATTACGAGGATATCCACAGTGTGCCGCTGTCAAATTGCACTCACGTGTCCTTGAGTTATAAAAAACACGGGTTGTGTGTAGCCTCTCACATCACGGGAGTTTTCGGGAGCTCTAGCATTATGTTAACTTTAGGAGGGTGGAACAAGTCACTCTCAGGTCATGAGATTAAAAAGCAATGAAATCTGGTTAAGAAAAAAAAAACACACACCCTCTCACATCTATACTTTGCCTCTCTTGGCTGCTCTGTTATTGAAAGGAATCATCCCAGAATAGTGTGACAGTGTAAGAGCAACAAAAATATGCTAATCCAATACTTCCTCCTGCTGAGCAGTGTTAGCAGACTCGCGCACAGAACAGCTTGAACTGGGTTCATCTGAAAACAAACTGTCCTTTCCGTATTCCCTTTTAGCTCATGACGATCACCAAAGTTTTGACTGAAGGGTTCTCCTACCAATATCCAGCTTTGATAGTTGTTTGTTCTGCATAAGAAGGAACAAGCCGTAACAAAATATTGATTATGTACTTAATATTCTCTCGTATTGATGGACTGTTTTGGTTTTTTAAGGGTTTTATTATTTCAATCTAGAAAGAAATCATTGTTTCTTAACTATAAGAGTTTACAAATATTGGAGTTTTGTTCATGTTTTTATTCCTCCTCCCTTTTCTAAGCTTTGGGGATAAAGGAACAAAGAAAGCAGTTGCTCAGCAATTGTAACTTTGCAAATGAGTACACATTATCTAGTCAAGGAATTGCCTAAAATAGCAGGAAATGTAAATGACCCTGAATTTGGAAAATGTTCACAAGCATTTATAAAAAGATTAAAGCAAACTACTCTGCAGACACGGTTTATTTTCCTCATATCTTTGACTTTTTCTTTACCCAAGTCAATATTGACCTATCTATTACTAATTCAGAATAGGACATAAAAATTTAGCAGTTTTTGGGGGCATTTAAGTCTATGAATGCACACATTAAACAGGACCCGTGTTGTCATTGTTTTCATCATTTGCCATACACTTTTCACTGTAACATTTCACCAAAATTTTCATAAAAATGAAGGCGGCCCAAAGTCAATTAACATTTTCTACCTTCGTGTGCTGTTATTATTACACTATAAGTTGATCATTTTTAGTTTTCTTATGAAAAAATACTGTATTTTGTGTCTAATCCTTACCAATATTAACAGTGACCAAGCATACAGTATGCTCAGTTGTATTTATATTTACAAACGACACAATTTCAAAAAGGCCAAATTAACAGCTCAACATGGGATGTGAAATTCTGCTGAATTTCACCCACTACTCCTCCTCCCGCAACCTTGGGTTTCTTTATGTGGTGAGATATTTCTGAATTCTCAAACTGCAGTCTTTCCTCTGTCTCTCTGTGAACCAGAGCACCTTTTCAACTCTCATGTAATGCGTGACAGATGCAGATCAGGCCCCACTCAGTTTGATCTGCAGCCGACATGAATTAAACTCCTCATGTGTGCTTGTATCTTTACGTGTGTCACCTGGTTTCAATGCAGTCTGTCAAAGTGTTGCTTGAAAGCACAAATAAACCCAACGTTAGATAATGTTTCAGCTGCAGGAGTGTGTGGGATGAAAAGCTGCGTGTGCAGTACTTAACTACAGTGTATTACAATGTTTTACACTTATCGGGATGTAATTGCAGATCATTCAGCAAAGAGACGGATCAAGTATTTCTTGAATAAAGTGATTGTTAATTATGATGGAAAGAATAAATTCAGCTGGTTATTTAGAGAGATAGGAGATATCAGGAGATATCAGAGTCCATTGATCCATCTGAGTGTTTACCTCACCACATACTGGGTGACTGACAGTACTGCAATGTGTAAAATTGTGTGTGTGTGTGTGTGTGTGTGTGTGTGTCCGTGTGTGTGTGTACATTGCTGATGCCAGCGATAGTGTTCCAACAACTGACTACAGCTGCTTTTGCAAAGGAGGGAAGGTCGGCAGCAGGGAACCAAAATCCTCTTTTAATGAGTTCTCCAGGGGAACCAAAA
The DNA here is from genome assembly GCF_037954325.1 of Fistularia commersonii. Classification (NCBI taxonomy): domain Eukaryota; kingdom Metazoa; phylum Chordata; class Actinopteri; order Syngnathiformes; family Fistulariidae; genus Fistularia; species Fistularia commersonii. The sequence goes on along the minus strand of NC_141299.1, from coordinate 8,646,894 downwards.
AACATGGCACACATAATGAAACACAACAGAGAAAATGTGGACAGTAGGCTTTATGTTTGTGAGTGTGTGTGTGTGTGTGTGTGTGTGTGTGTGTGTGTGTGTGTGTGCGTGCGTGCGTGCGTGCGTGTGTGTGTGTGTGTGTGTGTGTGTGTGTGTTCCTTTACATTTTTCCAAGGTATTATTTGTCTGACTGTGTCTGGATGGATGACAGAGACGAAAGTGCTCCAATATATTTAGAAATAAGAGATTAAATAGATTTTAAATTCAAATTGAAGATCAATAGCAATAACAACAATAACAATATTAGGAGCAAATATTGATTTGTCTCTGCAATGAAAACAGTCTCATGTAGCCGAGAAAATGAAAGAGCATTTTAAGACTGCTTGGTTTTGATTCGGGGGTTTGAGCATTAATACTTTACTTAGCCTCAACTTGTCAATGAGCGATCAATCCAGACAACCAATCGAGTTGATTCAGTCTGTTCTATATCAAATATGGTATTCACAGTTAATAAAAGCTCAAATTTGACTCACAAAATCAGTCTAATTGGCATTCTTAGTATGATTCATCAGCCTATCTGCTAACATAATTAAAGAAATCACTTAACTTTTTTTTAATTAAGCTGATTTACTTGGGCACTAATTTGCACAAACAGTGCTTTACATGAATATTTACATTTCAATTTCCACTGCACAATAGCCATGAGGTATCTCAGAGTATTCATGGACGTCTTGCATTAACTGCGTACCTCCCATTTCCCACTCTCTCTATTTGCACTTTTAATTAGAATATGCATATCTATGTCCTTTTTAACTACCTATGTCTCCTCTATGTTACTAACACTTTGCTATACTATCTGCAAAGAAAACAGCAAAGGAAATATTCCATTGTGCAAAGAAACACGTTTCCTTACTCTGCATATGATAACAAACACTTTGAATCCTTGAATTGAATCCTTATGGGAACGACGATGGCTTAACACAGAGAAAAAAAAAATACGCTTGGCTCAGTGTTCCAAAACTCTTGAGAAATCTCAACCCATGTGAACCATTAAAGCTTAGTAGTGTGAGTCGCTCTGCGGAGCAGTTATTAATATCAAACTAAAGAATATTTTGTATAAAATGTCAACTGAGAAATTTCTAAAAAAAATTGCCCTCACCTTGAATTTCTTGACCTGAATCATCACTTGCAGTGTTTCCTTCACTTTCCAGACAACCAGTTTGAGCAAGAGCTTGTCTGGTTGAGCTGTTCAGTGAATACAGTGAGTGTCTGTGCTGTGAAATGCTGTGCTGCCGTGGCTGAGTGTTCTTGTTGCTGTGGTTTCTGTTCAGAGCCAGCCCGAGATGGAGTACTCTCTACCTGAGCTGCAGGCTCCTCGATCTAGTGTGGCAGACAAACCCTGGCCTCAGGTCCACTCTCACACCCAGAGACCGCATGGTGAGGGTATCCATGATGCACAATTTCAGAAACATGATTAACGGGATGTCTATAACACATGCTCTGTAGTCATTTTTTTTATATTATTTTGGTTTTCAAATGCTCAGGTGTGAGAGGGCATGGCGAGAGGGGTTCTGTCAAGGCAGGAAATAAGGGGAAGCACCCTGCCCAGCATGCAGAGGACCCCACAGCTGAGCATGACTTCCTGGGCTGCATGTCAAGGTCAGCCTCTCTCTTTTTCAATTTTCCAAAGCAACCCACCTTTTCCGTTTCCTGGTCATCATCGTTTTATTGTTTTTTTCCTGTGAAACAGTGGAAGCGCATAATACTAGCCTTCTTTCAGCTGTTTTTCAAATGACTGGCTTTCTCTCTGCCGTGCTACAGACGTTCGGGTCTCCCACGGTGGATTTTGGCGGCCTGCCTCTTCCTGTCCATTATGGTCATGTTGTGGCTCAGCTGTGCCAGCCTCGTCACTGCACCAGAGCAACACATCAAGACGCAGGTACACACAAAGTGCACACATTATGTGACAGTGAGCCGACAATCCGAGGTTAATGTCAAGTGATCTGTCTAAATATGGTTAGAGACTGATAAAGTGCTTAGTGATAGAATATATTCCTTTTCGCAATAAACTTACGAACGAGTTACAGTGGTTTTACTAAAACAGGTAAGAGGATGATCGTTCCTATACATATATGCTGCATTGTTGTTCCATAAGGCTTTCTGTTATTTTATTTTAAAACTATATAGGTAATTTGAAAAGTGAGTAATTTTCAATCACAGCTCTTATTGGTGCAGTGTTATTTTTTTAGACAAAACTATACAAGTAAATGGGTGGTAGTCGGTAACATGCTCACAATGCTACATCCTGATGCAAACTTTGTTTTCGGTTCTTGGTGTTTTAGTACAGCCAATTAAATAGAAAAATGCCTGGATCCGCTTTGATCCTGAGCTGAAAAATCAGGTCAGGTCATCCATAGTCAGTAGGTTTTTTGTTTCAGTTTATTTAAATTACATAAGTCACAATTCAGCAACAGAAAAGTCTAAAAAGGACCTGATTTACAAGCTTCCAACAATGTTCATGTGAACAGTCAAAAATGAAAACAAAACTATGAGATCAATATTCAGCTCTATATGTTGCTGGAAACAGGTTGTCCTCTTTCTGTCTGATATGTATGATTTTTTTTTATTGTTTCCATCTCTTCCATTTCCAGAGTGGGGCCGACTTCTCTGATGACATAATTTCCCACAATCCCACACTATTTCATAATATCGTAGTTCTGCAATTTCTTTATTTGGACTGAGACAGCTTGTTAAAAAAAATAGTGCCTTGTCATTCATGTTTGAATGTTTGTCGAAGTGAACATGTTTGTCAAAGCAAATGCTGGAAATGTTTTATCCAATAAAATTCAACATGCATGGAAAGCCATCAGAGGCCAAACTCTCCACCTCTTTCAGACCTGCAGATTGACATGTTGTGTTCTCCTATTTATTCCTGTTTTCTTCTTTGTTTATCTCCAGCTGAGCATCAATGGAGACAAAGAGTTTCTGGATAATACCCACAAAGTCAACCCGTATCATCTGAGTCCTGTGATCGCTGTCACTGTGAAACAGTCAGAGGACAGTCAAGAGGCCGGGCCGCTGCCGGTCAAAGTTGACCTCAACAAAACATGTGTGTAGAAGGTACTTACGGAGATCAGTTGTTTTTTTTCCTGCTGTAAATTTGTCTGAAGGTCTGTGTCCTGGCAGCGAAAGGGGGCGCGAGGGATGGGGGGGGTGAATTATAAACCAGCTAAATCACCATGATTTTTGAAGCATATTTTAAGTGCACGGCATCCTTCTGTCATTTTGAAATATCCTACTGAAATGTTTAACTGTGTTAGTCAAATAAAACTTCAGTTTTCTCTGCCCGTCATGTTTAGTTTATAGTTTGCCCTTGTTTATCAGGCTTCCTGTCACGCCCCATGAGAAAGTGAGACCAGGAGATTGATGCCGTGTCAGGTGGACAAGAGAGGACAGCTCAGTTTTAATTTAAATCTTCCTCAGTCTGACAGAATTTAGAAAAAAAATATTGAAAGGATTGAACATGAATGGATACTAAAATCTTTGGAGTACTTGTGCTCACTGCAGCTAACTCAAGGTCATGGCCTTTACATCATCTGTTAAGTCATGTTGCCTTCGAAATGCACAAGAAATTGGGAATCACGTTTTCAGCCTCATATTCATTATTTAAGGAGGAAAATACTTAACCTGCTTCTGTTTTCACCTTGATCCTTGTTTGTTTATTTGGATGTGTGTGAGTGCATGTCAGCATGTACAAACTGCACACATTCTCAAATCAATATATATATTCTCAAATCATATATATATATATATATATATATATATATATATATATATATATATATATATATATATATATATATATATATATATATATACTATAAAGATCATATCAAAGCTCAAGCTGGAACAAAAAAGGTCTTTATTTGACCGAGCAGAAGTTAGACTCTATTTTATTCTCTATTTATTGTGAATCATTAACACAAGCTCGCTGTTAAATAGTAGTGCTACTGAAGTGCCATGCACACTCAATTCATCAGACAAATGTTACTGATCTGTCTGTAAAATGCAGTGTAACACAGCCCGGAGGTGATACATAGAGGAAATTCTGCACTTATTATTGTATTATTATTGTTATCATATTATTGCTCTTATATCACTTGAATAGATCTTAGCTGTTATATGTGCCATGTGCTTTCTAAATAGCTGACTATTTTGTATGTCCCAGGAGCACGTTGTAAAGGATAACCCGTGCAACAATGTGGAACGCAGAGCTTCTGACATTTTGTTATTGAAGAGAGTTGCACAGTATTCTTTTTCCTCCCGGTGCTTTTGATGTCCTGTAACGCTCTTTTAATCCAAGCTATGTAGACAAAGAACCGTGCATGCAAGTGATGCTTTGATAGTTTATCCTAACTGCTCATGGCTATATGGCCCAACTCTACTGTAGACATGTGTTGTTTTTATTTTTTTGTGTTACTATTTGCTGTAAACATCAGTAGAATGTGTAATAATGAACAAAAACATCCTCATGGTTTACAGGAGGCATTCAATTCAAAAGCCATCCAACCGATATTTGTGCTGATTTCAACTGGACGTATATCAAGAGGATAAGGTTAAGAATTTCAATCTATCTTGTTTACTTTTTACTGGTCTGTTCATTTTCAAAGAAATTATACTTACAACATAATCAATAAAGTCTTTTCATTGTAAATAAATGATGTCTTATTCATGCTGTGAGTGTATAATTTGTTTGTAGTCCTACTGGTGGGACTCACCTCAGTTCGGGAGCTAGAAACAAATTTGTCATCAAAGTTTTAGGAAGGACACATCAAGATATTGTACAATACAAAAAACCTTCATCACACATGGGGTGATTGGATTGAAGCACCTTGATCATGGAGTAACACACAACAAAAGCAAAAGTCCGTTGTAGATTGTACATCTAAACATCTGAAACATGTTTGCGTGATCTTACAAAGGCAATGTATTTTGAAAAACTGATACTACATGAACAAAATAAGCAAAATAGCTTTATGTAAAGCAATTTATTAAAGCATAAACTTCTGTCTGAAGCTTTATTCAAAATCAGGGTATTGCAATGCAATGAAAAATATGTGGAAAAAGTATAGACAGTGGTTGGTGTTTATATGATAGTGCTCACTATGTGTGTGTCTGTGCTCATGTTGATGTATTTGTGTGTGTGTCTGTGTGTGTGTGTAACCAAGATATACTTCCATCTGCAATTACGGCTGCTGTCCACTTGGTTGCAGCAAATATTCAGAGATTCTCCAACATGACGGTTATCCTGCGTACTTTTAATCTTTCATTAAAAAAATCTATAGTTTTTCTGTTTTCTACCATTTTCTTGAATTACAGCCTTCTGCTTCTCTTGTATTTAAAATTCCAAATTGAGCTGTAATGGTCCTTGTAAGAGAGATTGTAAAACAGACTTCTGATACTGTAACACCACAGCTTAGTTGCAAACTCCATCCATCCATTCATCCATCTTCCTCCAATTATCCGAAATCAGATCGCGGGGGCAGTAGCAGAGAAGCCTGGACTTCCCTTTCCCCAGTCACATGGTCCAGCTCTTCTGAGGGGATCCCAAGGCGTTTCCAGGCCAGCCTAGAGGCATAGTCTCTCCAGCATGTCCTGGGTCTTTCCCGTAGTCTCCTCCTTGATGGGCATGCCCGGAATACCTCTCCCGGGAGGCGCCCAGGAGGCATCCTGACCAAATGCCCAGTTCACCTCATCCGACCCCTCTCTATGCAGAGGAGCAGCAACTCTACTCTGAGCTCCTTCCAGATGGCTGTACTCTGAGGGAGAGTGATCCCCCTGTAGTTGGAGCGCACCCTTCGATCCCCTTTATGAAAAAGGGGGGCTCACCACCCCGATCTGCCAGTCAATACTGCAGAGGTGCGTCAGCCAGGATAGTCCTGCAACATCTAGAGTCTTGAAGAACCTGGGGAGACCTCATGCACCTCTGGGGCCCCAATACTGAAGAGCTTTTTGACTGCTTCAGTAACTTTAGCCCTGGATATAGGTGGACCCCCTCCAGAGTTCCCTGACCCTGTTTCCTCATTGGAAGATCTTGGAAGTCTTCTTTCCACCGATCTACAACATCTGGAGTTGAGGTCAGCAGCACCCCGCTCTCACTGTATGCAGTGGTGACGGACTACTGCTTCCACTTCCTGAGCAGCGGGATGGTGGACCAGAATCTCCTCGAGGCCCACTGGAAGTCATTCCCCATGGTCTCCCTGAACTCCTCCCACACCTAAGTTTTTGCCTCAGCGACCACCAAAGCCGCCACTTGGCCGACCGGTACCTGTCAGCTGCCTCTTTAACATGGCCCATTCTGACTCAATGTCCCCCGCCTCCCTAGGGGGGTGGTTGTAGTTCTGCTGGAGGCAGGATCTGAAAATCCCTTTGACATGGGACTCTGCCAGACGTTCCCAGCAGACCCTCAAGCTATGTTTGGGACTTCCAGGGCTACTCCCACACCATCGGAGCCAACCTGGTGATCGGTTGACAGCTCCGCCCCTCTCTTTACTCGAGTATCCCGGACTTGTGGCCGCAAGTCTGACGACACGACCACAAGGTCGATCAAAGGTCGATTAACCCTCTCAGGCTCAAATTAAGTTGTAGTTGCAGGAAAAATCTGATATTTGGCTGTCGCAAATCTGCATCATCTGCCTGGAGAAGGTTAAAGAACTGTGGCCTGAGGTGCGTTGATGCCAAGTGCACATATGGACACCTTTATGCCATGATTCTCTTTATGGACAACCCAACCCGCAACGGGCACAGAAGTGGGGGTGGCGTGGCACAGGAGATAGAGCAATCCTCTTTGGAACTGAACTTTCCCGGTAATTTCCAGGTCCTCCTAGTGTGTCGAAGTGTTGTTGAGCAAGACACTGAACCCTGAACTGCTCCCCTGGTGCTGGTGGACAGCATGCCTACTGCTCATGGTTCAGCTCATGGCTCATCCAAGATGGGTAAATTGCAGAGAACAAATTTTCCCATAAGGATTAATAAAGGATAAATTATAACTATTATAATTATAAAACACCGTTCTGGTTCAGTTCTGGGAGGCCGTTCCTCAAAATCACACCCTTCCAGGTCACACAGTCATTGCCCCACGAGAGCATTAAAGTCTCCCAGTAGAATAACGGAGTCCCCAGTGGGAGCACTCTATAGCAGCCACTCTAGGGACCCCAAGAAGGGTGGCTAATCTGAACTCCAGTTGGGTGCATTACCGCAAACAACAGTCAGAACCTGTCCCCCCACTTGAAGGCCGGGGGATCCTACCCTCTCATCCACAGGGTTGAACCCCAACGTCGGGGGGCAATCAGTTTGCCCACCCCTACCAGGCTTCTCTCACCAGGAGCAACTCCAGAGTAAAAAAGATTCCAGCCCCTCTCAAGAAGCCTGGTTCCTGACACTGTGCGTTGAGGTGAGTCCGACTATTTATAGTCGGAATCTCTCAGCCTTGTGCACCAGCTCGGCCTCCTTCCCCACCAAAGACGTGACATTTCGTGTAACAGCTTCTGCAGCCAAGAGTCAGACCGCTAAGGGCCCCCATCCCTGCCACCGCCTGGCTCACACTGCACCCGACCCCCTTGGCCCTTCCTATGGGTGATGAGCCCAGGGGATGAGGGACCCATGGTATCCCTTCGGGCCGTGCCCGGTTGAGCCCAAAGTCAGCAGACCCAGCTACCAGGCGCTCGACATCGAGCCCCACCCCTGGGCTGGGGTCCTGGGGGGGACCGGTGAGCCACGTCAGGGAAAACTAGATCCAAAGTCTTAACTTGTCACGGGTGGTTTTCTGAGCCGTGCTTTTTCTGGTCCCTCACCTGGGACCTGTTTGCCTTGGGTGACTCTTTCAGGGGCAAAAAGCCCCCGACAACATTGCTCCTTGGATCACTGGAACACGCAAACCCCTCCACCAAGGAAGGGAGTCGCAGACTCATTACTCTAAATATCAATTTAACTTCAATTCACATTTTCATATACTAATGCAGTATATGCCATCTTTTGATTATAAACAAAACTATGTCCAAGTTTGTTAGATGGCACACATTTTCTCAGTGGATTGAAAGAGCTTTTGCTGCAGTCCTCACTGATACCGGTAAATCCAAATAAGATTAATTTATCTGTAACAGATCTCATTATAGCCTTAAATTAACTCAAAGGAGACAATGAATACATAATCAAACACACACATACATGCACACACACGCACGCACACACAGGCACGCACGCACACACACACACACACACACACACAAACACACACACACACACACACACAAACACACACACACACACACACACAAACACACACACACACACACACACAAACACACACAAACACACACACACACACACACACACATCATATGTTGGGGACCATTCAGCACAGTGCAGAGTACAAGTGTCCAATTTGCATGTCATGCCAGTTGGCTGTATCACGGACAGACAGAAGAAAATGTTGCTGCTGGGTTTGAGTCATAATCAAAGAATAGATTTGGGCTTAAACTGTCATGACACATTGGAAAGAATAAAAAAAAAAAAGATAGTTAGCTCAGGTTTGTGAAAACAACACTACATTAACACAGTTGAACACAAGGCCACCGCTGGAAATACACACCAATGCGGCCGGCAGCAGGGCACAAATGTGTTTTTGACTTCCAATTCAAATGGCAGGCAGGAGGCGCGGGCTGGCCAGGCTCTCTGGTCGTCTCCCGTACATACAAACACTTTTAGTAAAGAGAGAAAAATTGCCCACTGTTGAGCCTCTTCAGTAACTTGACCGGGCCGGCCTTCGCTCAGCGTGAAGTGAATGAGTTAGGTCACAGCTGGCTTCCTATTCATGACAAGCTGCAAAATGAGAGAGTGGCTCTCAACCTGATCTGCCTGACAAGAGATAACATATTTGCGCAACGACGTGGTGGAGAGGAAGATGATAGGACTGTACTTTTCACATTTACTCACCATCTCACTTGATTCAAATAGACCCCGTTGTCTTCCTGAATTAGCCTGCTTCTGTTGACTCGGTGGAAGACCAACCCAGGGTTTGCGGGCTTTGCGACCTCAATCTCGGAAAACAGTCTAAGACAGCCTGTACCCCTTTGATTCATTGTTAATCTCACAAGTGTGTTGCTGTCAACACAGGCAGACAGTTGACACACACCTAGTTTTTCTTGCCATATGACGGTGGTTCCAAGCAACCATGGCATTGGACACATGCCCTCACACCGCCGAAAAAAATGTTTTGACTCGCCATTAAAGTCCAAATGAAGAGTTCTATTGACGATCTCCAGCTTCCCTCTTGTGACATGCAGGAGCGGCAGGGGCGAGATTATGTTTCCAAAACTAACAAGGAGAGTTATGAAACACCTCACATGAATGAATGTACAAATTGAGGGGAGAAAAGTGAAAAGCCTGTGACATATCACCAAAATGTCCTGCAAAATAAAACACACATCTATAAGTCCATCACGCAGCATTTTGTTGGTTTCCTCTGAAACCAAAGCATGTAATATGGCAAAATGTATATCAATTGAGTGTTTTTATCACATTGAATAACAGCAGCAGTGTGAGTGGATGGACTTCACACAGGCATACAAAGGCCTCTGTATGGAGATGGTGTAGGCGATGGAGATAGATGATGGAGAGGAGGTAGATCTAGGTGCTGAGGCAACCCACATTACAAAGATTGGCCAATAATCCGGAGTTGCCCCAGGGAGCTCTCCAAAAAACATAATTATTTCCAGCCGGCAAGCGTGTATTGATGAAAAATTGGACAAGATCTCAGATGGCAAATAGTCAAAGACATGCTGACATTGCTGGCTTCCTCAGAATATTCACCCAGGACCACTCTGGAGCTGACGATTGATTGATGATTGATTGTGATGATGGGCTGCTAAAGCCAACATAATATTCTGTTTTATGGGATTAAAAAAAAATCAGAAGTCGCTGTTGAAGAGGTTGATTCCAGAAAGTCGTTGTTCTTGCCTGTAGTGCATTTATCCATGTGGTTTTATTCTGTGTTGGACAAAATTTAAGATATCGCAAAGGGCGTCATCTGCGCTCGCTCAAATAAAATGGAAGTGGAATGAAAAAGTCATGTGGCTTCTAAATTTTGGAAATTTTCATTTTCAGCCACAAAATGAATAGCAGTGTTTCTTTCATGGTTCGTTTGTTCAAGACAATCGGCGGACATCGTTGTGAACAATTTCATTGTGAGTATTTGGTGGTGTAATTGCTGAAAGAGAAAATAGTTCCCCATGAAACCCACCAAAATGTTCAATTTAGTTCCATTGTATTTGAGACCTGACCTCTCCACAACTCGTACCACCGATATATTTTGTTTTTATCCTCTGTTTAACCGCTGCTTTAAATATGTGTGGGAGAAAAATACCAATCCATTCACATTTTAATGTAACCGATTTTGTTGGATAAACATTTGGATTTAGAAAATTACTTTTTTGAAATGCCATGGAGTAAAAGAATCCACCAAAAAGTAAAATCGATGTGTATGTGTAAAGTGCAAATTCCTCCTCAGGTGGTCGGTCCACAGCTTCCCATTCTAACAAACAACTCCACACGAAATGTGTTATTTGTTTGGCCTTGGCTTTCAAGTTCTACCCATTGCCAGCACCATTTTTTCCTGTTTCCCTATTTTTTCTCGGTTCTGACCCCCAGTTTCACATACTATGACCACACATGCATGCACAAGGAAAATGTGCCTCACAGGGATGCAAAAACCCAGCCAGATACCAACAAGGACCCTGACACTTTGAATGTGTTTTCACTGAACACCTACAGGGGGCGCTGTGGATCCAGCCATGAATGCCAGTGGCCCCATTATTACAATTTAATAGTTTGTGCGCTCCAAGAGGCACTATTTCTCTCTCTCTCCCTCTCTCCAAGCAGAAACCCATGTGTTACTCTTATCAGCAAGTCCTGCTGCAGGAGTCAACCTGCAGTGCATTAAACAACACACACACACACACACACACACACACACACACACACACACACACACACACACACACACACACACCGCAACTGTGGCAACTCTGCAAATGAACAGAGAAGTGACAGTCAGACAGTTGAGGATGTGGAGGCCGATCACACATTCCGGCGTTGTGTATTTACTGTAAATTCACAGTATGTATTCACGGTAAAAGGATGACGAAAAGCTTTTTTCTCTCTTTAAATCATACGGAAAAAGTTCCCTGGGGATGAGGATCTTAACAAAGCTAAGCAGCAGGAGAAATGAGTTTCTCCATTAAATTGTCAGTTAAGTTATTGTTAACTGCCCCCACACACATTGTATTACTAAATATTCCAATAATACTATTCTGTTTGTTTCCATGAGCAGATAAATAATCGCAAATATCTGTGTGCAAAAGTTTTATGACCTGACACAACTTGTCTCCTATTTCACTATGAAGTCCAATTCAGATTGTTCCACAACGCATTGGCGTATGCTGAGTCTCCGGCTCGTCTTCAGCAGTGATATCACCAAAAGTTTCATAAATAAATGTGATGTCATAAACCACATTTCACTGAACTCAGAGAAAATTCAGACTTTGATCAAGTAACATTAAAATAACCTTCCAATGCCAAACTCTGGGAAGGGAGCGAATCTTTAACATTCATCAGCGGGAAGAGGAAAAGCACATTTTTGAACTGAAGGCGGACTTTAAATCACAGAAACGACACCGTTGTTAAGCTTTGCACTGAAATACTGGAACGTGAGTTGATTTGCACTTAAATCACCATCCGACGCCTTTGTTTGGGGGCTTCCATATCATCACCAATCTTAAAACTTCCATTTAAAAGCCCGAGTAGTGATTTCTTGTTCCTCTTTCGCATGAACAAATAGCAGGTAACTTGGCGTGAAACCTGTCAACTTTGCAGCCATCGGAGATGTTTCCACGTGTGAATGACAGCTGTCAAAATGGATATGATTTTGTGTCAGAGTCGCTTTGGCGGGGCGAAAAAAGACATTTCAAGAGGGGTATTGCTCAGGCGCTCTTCATCTCCCTCCTGCTCATTGTACCACAAATTCACGTGCTCTTTTCACAGAGGACGGACTGACGGACCAACGGTCTAAGGGGCTGGCGCTTTGTGACCGTTGACCTCAAGGACCCTCCAAAACACGTCTAACTGTGGCCTCACGCTGTCCTAACCATTATTTTCAAAAACAAATGACCAATAATTTCATTGTTTCACACTTGACTGAGAAAATGTCAAGTTACAGCATGCATATGTATGTATATATGTATCTGTGGTTTTATGTGTGTATGTGATTTCTTATTTTTAACAAAATGCTTGTTCACTGCCTGTGTGGGTTTGTTTATTTATATCTGTATTTATCCTCTTCACTGGCTTTTAATTTTAAGGTAATATGATGTTAATTTTGCGGGGATCGGGGTGAGAATGTAGGGGTTCTTGAGTGCGTTCAGGCGATTTCTTTACTCCAAACTCAACCGCAATTTTAACCGACACAAGGGTTGAGTGCGGTGCCCAGGAACGGGAGGCGATCGGACCGGGAGAGGCGCCTCACAGCCCGGCGGGACCCGACCGGAGCGCCAGCTGGATTTCACCACGACACCTCTCATACACCATCGCCGCGGGCGCAAAACAAAGATTCAATCACGTTTATATGTTACCAACATATCAAATCAGAATTCTAAGCACATTGTTTTTATTCTGTCGGAGTTTTACGGCCATACACACGCACAGACGTACATGCACCACGGACGCTACCCGGACTGTTAAACTCCAAGCTGCCCGACACGCCACTCTCTCCAAACTAAGCGCACAGGCATGAGCGGACGGTTTCAAGCTGCCCTCGCTGTGAATTGATTCTACTATGAGCCTCCACGAATCTCTGGTCTGAGCGGCAGGGGTGACCACTAGAAAGTATATACTCAAGATTACATCAAAACCTTATCCATACGCCAACACTTAAAATAAAACACTTCATACCCTTATTTGTTAGTGTGTGTGGGTATCGTAGTATCTTTCAGAAGACGTGTTTTAAAGAGCGCCCCCCCTCCCTTACTATGTGCACCCCTGTACTACCAGATGGAACATTCCACAATTTATTCCAGGGAAAGACTGACAGTTTTTTGGGTCATGAAGCAGCTGTTCAAGTCAGCGGCTGGTCCTCCCTCCGCTGGAATAAGAAATTAGTCCATTTTAAAGTAAATACTAAAGCCTCTGGCCGATAAGGAGGAATTATAGAATGGTGTGCAAGCTCAATTTGAAGGAGAGAGAGCCCCCAAAACAGTCAAATCCAATAAATATGACCCCCCCACACACACACCAAATTATTAAACACATTAGTGTTAGAGTTAGGCCAAGTTATTATCAGCACAAGGGAAGATGGGAAGCTATACCATCGTCAACTTCCTCACATGATTGGAAAAAGGCATTTTCTGCAGTCGTATGTGTAGTTGTGATGATAATAAAAACTGCCATTTTTGAAATGATATGTAAATGCTTACATAATGCTGTGAAATTTGGTATTACAGCAAAATATATCAGTCCCGTGAAGGTCACTTAGAGTATCATCTCGTGGAGGTTTGGTTCCCAATTCTCAATATCAGGCTTTGTGTGGATAATATTGTTTCTCTTATATTACTGTCATCACAGGCTCAATTTGTGTCAATTATAACTCCACTTAGGTGGAGTTTGATGGTAATTTAATGCACGAGGAAAGCATTACACCGATATCCTTTTTTTTCCTGTGGTGATTCTGTTTATATATTTTGAAGCCATTTTTGGCAGTTTTAAACAGTTGACAGCTGCACACCGAATTTATAAATGGGTTGAATATTACCCGTGTTTGCGATTATTAAGGCACTTAACCTCACAGCAGGATATAAGTCTATGGGTGTAATTAATTCCTTCTTTAAACACATGACTTGTCAACCTTGAATCTATTGGCTAGGGAAATTTAAAAGGCTTCGGAACATTCTGAAAACATCAATATCTATAATGTGCCAATATGTTGATTAAAGTGTCGCACTGCACGATGTTGGGAATTTCTCCATTGTTGAATGCACGGATGCCAGTTTGTGAATCATAAGGGCGTACAGGGGGTTCATTGGTTGTTCCAGATGGAAACAGACAACAAGAAGTGCAAAATGATCCAAAGATAGATAAATAAAAATCACCAGCCACTTAAAGATTAAATGAGAAACTGTTTATTTACTGCAGGATGAATTGGCCATACAGCCATACATAGCTGTTTGGCTACTTGCATTGCCTTGTTGAACATGATTTGAATCCCAAATCGAACCATAGATGCAGAAATGTACTTTTCACTTAGAAATGTCAGTTTTTCAAGCAGTGTTGTTTTTGAAACTGATCATTGGAGACAGCTGTTATCACAATAATCCAATTATAATAACGCTCACATATGAATTATACATTTTGCGTAGATTTTAATTGAAAATCCATTATCAAAAATCTAACTATTCTTTTTCTTAATTTTAACATTTGGAAAAAGGTCATGTTCTCATAGATATTTTTTGTGAGCACCGCCCAAACTCTAAGGCAAGAAGGTAGTGCATTTCTTTGCACTTTCTTTGCATGCATTTTTAGCCCTGGTTGTGTTGGGTGGACTGTGCTCTCACTTTTTCAGGTGTAGTTGGTGTATATTTGTGAAGCTCATTGATCACAGCCTACTGTTTCTGAAGACAGTGAAAGCTGATCAGACCACAATTTCATTGTCCTGCACGCATAAGATTATCTAATTACAAAAGAATTCAGCACATGTCATCTAATTCTCATACTTTTATTTTACTTTTGTTTTGATGCTGTAGAAAATACAACAACAGAATTTGTCGGCATAGTTGTTTTGTATGCACATCCTCCTGACCTTTGAAGATGTCTGTATCATCAGTTTTCTCCAGATGTACATAGGAATTATATGGGAATATAGAGGAAGCAGTTAGGCTTAATTTTCATTTGCACTATGTGCACCTGCAAGTTAGAGGGAAATCCATTGTTTCCAATGCAAACTTCTGTAAACCTCTGTTTGCAAGAAATTAAATCCTGTTCATTTGTATTTTGTTATTTGCTGTGGAGTTTTTGTGTGACTTCACGGATCTGATTGTGAAACATCAATCTTAACTGTGCCATTACCTTGAATTCAGAGGCTTATTTTGCGTGCCACGCCGTGTACCATAAAACTGGATGATGAAAGCTACTGTTCTTTGCAATTCGAAGCATTTGGTAAAGAGAAAGCATTTCCTTCCTCTGAAATTCTGCAGGAAAAATTTGTTAATAACATATAATTACAGTCACCTGTCAAATCTATCCATTAATACACACTACGTGCTTATGAAGGCACAGGTCGTAGTGTTGGCAGGTTGCATTAATAAAGAGATACACTCCAGCTCTCCCTGGAAAACCCCAAAGTGCTCTGGGGTCAAGCACAATTCAAGTAAGTTGAAGTGCAGTAATATATTTGTCTAAATATTTAATATGATCTTAAATTCTAATCTGCATATAAATGGAGACAGGAAGGAAATAAACCTTTCCTTTAAGTGTCCTGGCATTTGGGGGTAAAATGTAGGAAAAAGGTCAACAGAACTGCAATGCAACTGCCATGTTCTTATGAGTTTAAATAGCTGTTGACATGGTTGGAAAGCACCCTCTGACTTGAAGTATATTAATTCCATTTATTTTATCATTAATATATAACAAATGAATTAATATTAATATAACAATTATTTCTCCGCAAATTTATGGTTCTCATATAGTTAATCTCTTCCATTCACTCCCCATTTTGGATTTCTTACCTTGTACTTTATCAGCTTGTGTCCCTTCCTCTAAGATTTCTCCCTCTGTCTTCTCTCCATCTGTTGCTTCACTCCATCTCCTCTTCTTCCCCCCCATGCAAACCCAGAGTCACCCTGTCATCCACCAGCATGCGTTCCTCCCCTGGTCATAATGGAGATCATATGTTGAAGCCAGAGCTGAAACCCAACACGGGACATCCACATCAAATAAAACCTGCTGTCAGCAGTGAGGCCTGGCTCTGCCAAGGGGAGTGAAACCGTATCTGTGTCTGCCTCACCAACACACCATAAAATGGAAGCCCGAAAGGCCTACAGACATGGAGAGGGAAAGACAGACCACACTTCCCCAAAGAAATTCTTTTCCCCCTCTTCAAAACTAACTTTTGTCACATATTCTTCAAAAAGCAGTCAAAGTGAAGTACAGTTTACCACCCATTTCTCCAAACTAATAAACCCGGCCAGTGGTTCATTGGATGACATTTCATCCCGCAAAACTGTCCCCCAATTCGGCTCGTCTTCTGTTTGTCATTCTCGCCCGTCAGCCCTGTAAAACTAAATCATTCCTTGAGAGATTGTAGGTTCTCAGAGCTGTCTGCATATAGTTTGGGATTCCTTAGGATAAAAACAAGTTTCCAGTGAACTCATTTGAGTGAGGTTCCAAGAGGATCATTACAAGCCAATACTGCCTTCTCTTTGGGGCGTGGGGGTTGGAGGGGTATGGAACTGATTCGTAACCAAAGGCTTTCTTCTCCCATGTATTTGAACTGACCCATAAAAGTCACAAAATGTGGAAAGCGTGATTTTTACATTTTCATTTGGTGTTATAAAACGGTTTCTCATGTGTTTTCAAAAGTAGCGCATGGAAGTGAATCAGTGATTAAGCCACTGGCAGTGGGCTTAATAATTTGACAATTTTGTGAATGTTCCTGCTGATTTACAGAGGGTTTTTTCGCAAATGTTTTGGGCAATTTTCTTTTCCCTTTGGCGTATTCCTGGGATTCTTTTCTCAACTAAGCCTTCAAAGTTACCTGACTTATCAAGTGAGATTTGAATAAATCTTGTGGAAGTTTGTTCAAATGTAAAAGGAAGGACTACGAGAGAAACCTGCTTAATAAATGAGTAAATCGACCTTCCTTCTAAATAACGTTTGCTTCCTCGCATTTATTGTATTTGATTAGATTAGTCAGACCAGAGATTAGTCAAAATGGGGCAGGTCACCATGGACAGTTTGCAATTCAAAGATAGGGTAAAATGTGTGTATGTGTGTCACAAATAAATGTCAGAGCTCTCACAATGATATTAAACATATTAGGAGGAAAAAGGTCTGTATTTCAAACTGAACTTTTGAGTGTAATTTAATGTGTGCAATGAGACAACTGACACCACACCTTTTTGCAATACCCAAAATTAATGAAGTACTTATTTGTATGAATATTTATAGCATATTTACTTTTTATAACTTCCAAAGAGCCTCATTAGTACTTATTGACATTAAATGATGAAGTGGTTCAACAAAGGGATCTGTTTTTTGTTAAGTAGCCCAGTAATTCTGTCTGAACAACAGGCCAGACCTAATGATAGGTCTGAAAATAAGAATTCAAATTGAATGTTTCTAGGATGTATAACTAGAAGTTGTCAATTGATATCATATAACATGATTTGTATGACATGCCATCCCTGAAATTTAGCATGGCCTTAAAGAAACTCCAATATTTATATATATTTTTTTAAATGTTCAGAAATGGAGATACGGTGTGTCTGTTCTTGAAATCTTTGTTTGTTCCCCACTGACTGAGAAAAGGACCTAACTTACTTGGGTCAGGCTGTTTCGTTCAAGCTATGCAAAAACTGGATCCATTAACTACAGGAGTCATGTACTAAAAATTAGGTGCTGAAGCCAAGACAAGGCACCTTTATAACAGGGCATCTGGTTGGGTGAAAAGTTGGACTGGTTATGAAAACAACCTCACTTTGAAATGAGGAACATTGTGAATTTGAAAGTTTAATTCATTGATTTTTAACAGAAATGTGTGTTTTCATTACTAAAAATAAATCATGATTCTTCACTGATATTCAGGAGGGCTGAATATTATGAGACTCACATGAAAGATAAATACAGAGCAAAGTATGCTGAAATCAAAACTCATGCATAATCACTTCCTCATGCAAATAATAAGCATTAATTGGGAAGTTATTGAAATAGGAGTCCTCATTGCAACATTGTCATTGGAGACTATAATCTTGCAGAATGGGGCATTACTAATTGGTTTTTCTACAAATATACAGTATATCATACTAAGCAATGGTGAATATGACCTCTAAAATAAAAGGTGTTTGTTTTCTTTCAGGTGCTTTGCTGCTTGTGTGGTATTACTCTCTGGTCCACCGCCCAGTGCACGAGCCGGCAGCAGCATCGCCGTTTCTCAGCCAATATAACTAAGATTGAATTGCCCTCACAGCTCCCTGTGTTTGAACAGTAGAGCTAGACATCCAGAATAAGAGCTGGAAGATGGATGGAGCATTGGCGGTGATGGTACTGCAGCTAAGGGAATGTGGAAGCCGAGGTGCCCTGCTGTTCGTCAAGGAGCTGAAAGATCAGATGCTATCAGGCTAAAAGGTGCCTGGTCTGCTACACTCTGCTTTGCAGCACGAACACTGCAGAAAGCAGATGGTTTATGCAAAGGATAAACACTGACCTGGGGTTGTCATCCACTAGCAGGCCGAGCAAGAGCTGTGTGGATTACTGGAGGCTAACTGTAGCCTCTGAAATTGTTTTACACCTCCAGAGGATCCTAATTGAGCCAAATCTCATCATTTATGGCTGGATATGGAGACAGTAATCAGAGTGGCTGGTGTGTCTTTAAACAGATCAGTCAGGGGTTGGCTTGTTAATGTGCACATTTGCCCAACAGACAGACAGACAGACAGACAGACAGACAGACAGACACACACACACACACACACACACACACACAGACACTCAGATACGCACACACACCCAAATGGGGCCACAAGGGAGACGTAACAAGAGAGGGGAAATGTCCCGGTCATCACTGTATTACACATGTGAACATTACATTCGCTTATAAATGACACATTCAATATTCTAATAAAACAATAATATATTTCTCTCCATTATTTCTTCCAATTTAATAAATCCAACTGGAGCAGAATATTCATTTTGAGCAACTTCATGGACCAGCAATTTCCCGTATTATTAAAATGCAGGGATGGTTGATATTAAGATATAAAGATATGAAGTTTCATTGCCGGCTGATATGAGAATTATGAATGGTGACAGGGGGCATGCGCTGACCCCTTATGGAGCCATGGTGCTAAAGGGCCTGCAGCTTCACTGATAGACAATAAGGAAGATAAACTCCAAGAGCTGTGCACATAAATGTCATGCTTTCCAGGCTGCTAATAAAAAAGGAACAGGACACACGATAAAAGCTGCATTAGGGGAGCAAAAGAAATTAAATGAAGAAAGAACGAAAGAACAAGACATGGGAGGAGTGATTACTATGTTATTATATTTCAGACAATAGTAGGAAAGATATGAAGTAAAATGGTGGGGGGAAAATTTTTGCAAACATTTTGAGATGGTTGGGGTGGGATGATGTGGAGTGAAAGGGCAGGAAAAAGAGAAACAAAGAATGTAGATGGTGTTTTGAGAGTCTTGAAACTGCTCAACCATATATGCATTTCTGTCTCTGCAATATACATGCAAATGGCAGCATGCATGAGCAACAGCAATGCAATGAGCAATATTTCCAAAGCCACATTACCCTGAATAATGCCAGGCAGCAGAAAACCTTTTGTGAAATATAACAACACACACTGCTACATATTTAAACATTTCTTATTTTACCATTTTGTACTTTCCATGTTTTAGCCTTATCTCATACTAGCTCCAAAAAGTTTTCATGATTGCACAAAGATGATTTTTTGTGTTAATAATAATATAAGTAGGAATACATTCAAGAGACATTTTCAACAAGCAGAATGTGCAATAAAAGGATACTGGGATGTGTGCCGCTGGGGAGAGAGACGGTTGGAACCTGGCTATAATTTTGCCAAAATAATCACCGTAACAAAAACTACAAACTCAAATATTACAACATGGAAAAGCAATGCAGGCATGTTTTGGAGCCCCAGAATAGCGGCTCTGTTTCTTAGTGCCAATAAAAAAATACTGGTCTGGAGCAAGCATGACTTATTGAGACAGGCAAATGATGGAGTGGATATTTTACCAACCTCTTTTACATCAAAGGGCAACAGGATATACACCCACTAGCCAATTTAATAGGTACACCTGTGCAGTGTAATGCTCAGCCATGAGGTGTAGTCTTACAAAGATTAGTGTTTTAGTTTTAGCGTTATCATTGTACTCTATGTTTATCATTAAACATTCATTGCATGAAGTCCTGAAAGCTATTTTTTGTGTACTTTGCTCATTTTTTTCATATTTCTAATAAATAATACAATGAAATTATCAATAACCAGGGACTGTAAACAAGGTTTACACGGAATGTGGGTGATTATGAATGTAAAAATGACATCAGCATCTGGAATAAGGGTCAGCAACCCGCGGCTCCTGAGCTGAATAAGTCTCTTACATCCTTACACTGCAGCTCCGAGTGGCTTGGGAAAATAAATTTTAACTATTTAATTGAAGTGTATTTTATTTGTGTTAGTTCCTCTTTTTAATTTTAGTTCTAAATTGGAAGATCGTTGTGATCTTGAAATGTTAAAATAAAATTATATTTATTATTTTTCGACGCTCAAAATATACGTCACACTCGCGGAAGTCGGTATACCCGCCAAGACGCCGTCAATTTGTCGAGATTTTCAAACACAGGTAGGCAAAATATGAAACAGCAATATATACAGTGGTACCTTTATTTTAGACATTCAAAAGTAACTGCGGCTCCCAGTGTTTTCTTTTCCGTGGAAACCGGGCCCAAATGGCTCTTTGGGTGTTAAAGGTTGCAGAAAAGTGCAAACAGCTGACACCCTGACTATAGACTAAAAACAAACTCAATTGCATTTAATATAGCATGTCTGCACGTTTATATATAAACGAATGTAACTAAATAAAAAATGGTTCAACAAAATATGTTTGAGAATATAAATAAGTAAAGAGTGTCTTCCTTTTTCAGAGGGAGATGATCAAAAATTGACATGTGTTACATTATCCTTTGATATGTAAAGGTTAAAGTTGCAAAGTCCACATATTTCTGCTATATTGTCAATTCATTACAGTAAATGATCCCTTACTGTCTTCATCTCAAACAGGATGGAATCTGTTGTATTACTATCTGTGATGTTATTTCAGGTTGACATATGGCTTTTTCCAAATTATATCTTGGAATTCACCTTTGCGAATCATGGGTACCTAAAATTTGCATAGTAGCCAGATATTTTGCCTCCCATTCAGGAAACAATACCAATGAGCTGATTAAAAAAACCTAAGTCTAGTCTATTTTAAATTTCTTCCCTTTTCATACAGATATTTATATTTTTGTTAAAAAAAATACAAAAAAACTAACAAACGGCAAAACAAACATAGAATCTAAGTATATGATGGAGAAGAGCAGTACTAAAACAATTTGAATTCCATTCGTTCATTGACTCCATTTGTGAACCGAAATGTTTGCAAACATACATTTTTCCCATTTAACTCAATGTAAATACCATTGATCTATTGATCCATTCTCCAGCTCCAAAAAATATATTGCACGCTTTTGAATTTTTTTATGGGTTTATTTGTGGTAAAAATACAGAAAGGAATTAAAGTTAAACTTAATTATTACTATGTTTCTGGTGTTCTTTCTCTTCTTGCAAGCACTTGTACTTGGCGTTTCCTTTACTAAATCAGCATGCAAAAAGTAAAGACTTCTTGCATATGAGACCCTCACTACCGCTACCTCCGGCAAGCTGTCTTTCATCTATCCAAACTACCAATAACTTTTAAACTTCTACAATTTGAGATCTTTGCTGTTAATGTGGTCACCCCTTTGGCAATATCAGCCGTCTTTAGAGCATCTTTTTTCAGGATTGTACAGATGGTTGACTTAACCGTGTCGTACTGCTTGGTGAGATATATAGCAGGAACACCACTCTCATGTTTAACCATTACTTCCCTCTTCAGATCAACTGTAATTCTTTATTTCTTCTTAACACCACTAGCTCAACTTTTGTTAGGGCTAAGTTCCAGAAAAAAAGCACAAAATAGCTTTATAACAGGAGGACACAAAGATGAACCATATAAACAATCCAGTGATGTGCGGTGAGGTTCATGGCTGGTGAGGCGCTGACGTCATCCCCACACGTCTCTTCCTCATATTTGAACGATAAATGTGATTTTTTTTTTTAGCGATTTTGATAAAAACATAACTAAAAATGGTGAAACTACGTGGAAAATAACTTTATAGTACAAATCACTGAATAAATATAACCATTTAATTTATTTTTCCATTTCCGTGATGACAGGTGAGGCCCGGCCTCCCCTGCCTCTACTGATTGCACGTCACTGCACGTCACTGAAACAATCCACGCACGACTGCCGCTATGCTACAATGCCACACCGGAGTTTGTTTGTGTGTTTGTGTATCGAGGCTTGTTTGCACGTCAATTCAAAATTTGATCAAAAACTTTGTTCATTGGCCGATTTGTTCGCGATTAGGAGCGTATGCTCATCCACATATTCTGAATGATGAGCCATTGGAATGCGAATAAAAAAAACAAGAGAAACGCTGTGAACAATTTTTTTATTTGATTGAACTACACCATGTATTTTAAAACTAAAAAGTGAATGTATCAGCGCGCGTGGGGGTCGGTTGAGAAGGTGGGCAAGTGTATCAGCTGTTGCGGGAGGGAATTTCGCAATGCCTGTGGTAACATGCTGGTTCTGTAGAGTCTGAATAAGAATGGAGCAGGCAACAGAAAGGTTTACTGTTTCTTTCCATGCGTATATTCGTGTGTGCATGTGTATATAGCGTGCACATCTGTATGTGCATGTGCACAGGTCAGTGTGTGAAGGTAGCTGGCAGCTGCTGCCTCTCTCCTTGTCTCTCCTGCACTAATCAGTAAAAGCGGAGTCCCGGCTCTCTCTCCCCTCACTGTCTGTGGTTTGTTCACATACCGTCTCAGCCGACTGGGTAGGAATGTGCTTGTATGTGTGTGTGTCTGCGTGTATTTTCGTGTACTTGTGTGTCTTTGAGTGTCTACACTTACAGACTGTGCACACTAATATGTTAGTGCATATTTGTGTGCATGTGAGTGAGCGGGAGCTATTAAGTGTGTCTGTGTACAGCGCTGGGGGTGGAGGTTGAAGAGGCCCTGTGAAGGAGAAGACAAAAAACGTGAAGATAGTTGGATTTTTTGTTGTTGTTTTTTATTATAAGTAGCATGTGCATACATGAATTTGGGTCTATTGAAAAACAACACACATCTTATTTCCAAGAGAGAAAAATATCCTACATTTATGCTACCCCATTAAGAAAAATCATCAAATTCAGCGTGATAAATGGCAAAGCTCAGTTGTTTTTCAAGTTATTGGTTTGATTTACAACATGGTGTTATTTTCCTGAAATGGGCCTGCTGGGTGAGTTCTGTTCAATTTTGTTTTCCTCATCCAAACATGGAAATAGAAAATCAAGTCTTCATGCAGAACTGTTTCACAATTGTAAAGAAGAATAGCGCAGACAAAGAATTAAAGCAGAGTTTATAGTGCCTTTTCCCAGACTGTCTACTGACCTGACCCCCTGTTGTTTCCAAAAAACTATGTAGACTCACATCATTTTAAACATCATAAAGAAATGAATTTACATAAGAAATTCGTTAGCCATTTACCATACCAGTCAAACACATTACCCTTTATCCATTCAAAACCCTAAATCCATATCTTACCTTCAGACTTTTGACTTTTGATGAACTGTCAGAAATTTCTGATTGGCAGGAATGTCCCATTAATTTTATTTTTCCTTGGCTCTCCCAATATTCAAATTAGTCATCAGAGAGAGACATTTAATGACCATATAAACACATACACACACACACATACACACACGCACACACACACACACACACACACACACACGCACACTGGGCACATTCTCTAGCTATCAAGTTCATTAATAAACTGCAGCCCTTGAACAAGGCATAATGCGAGTTTATATTACACCGGCTTGGCATATTCCCTCAGCTGATATGATCACTTTGTGATGAGAGGTTGTGATGACACATGAACAAGGAACGGCAGATACCTCTCCAAAATAAGTTCCCATTTTGATAACCCACTTAACATGATGTTGTGATGAATTTGCAGTCATGTTTAAAAAAAGCACTTAATAAGTGTGGTTTATTAAGCAATGAAGGTGTTGGGCTCTCCCTCATTGTGACATTTGAGTCAAACATGTTTGAAGGAGGCTGCGTTTTTGAGAAAATGATGCGGTTGTATATTATTTTATAAAATGTTGTTAAGAGTCATGTCCTTGGGCAGGTATAACATCCGTGAATTGCTCATCGTCAACATGCAGGTAATTTCCCGGGAATGTGTTTTATACATAGTACCAAAATTCTAACAGTATGTATAATATATAACTAATGGAAAAGCTCAACAAACCTATTCAAACAGTCTTTTGAATTGAAGAGATCATGGCAGCCAAAAAGTCACTAAATGAAAAGCAATTTCTAAAGTAGACTGAAAAGATATATCTTTAAAATTCTTCTAATCTACTTTATTACACATTAAAAAAAAGTGTCAAAAATGCATTCGTGTTCTGTAGTGTCAAAGTTGAGGCTTGTTGCTGTAAAAAATTGAAAACATTTGGGGATGTGCTTTATATAATCAGGATATACAGCTTCAGATGATATTAGGCAAAATTAAAATGGACAGGTGAACAGACTGAAAGCTATAGCCTGACCGCTTGAGAAGGAATAAGCACATCTGAAGGCAAGGCCGATGGCCAGAGCAGCTCTAAAGGCTGACCCAGCGGCTAGTGACAAAGGAGCAAATGACCAAGTGATCACAGTAATTGCTGGGGCTCGGGCAGTTGGTAAAAATGCTGGCTCACAGAAAGGAACGCTGGCAAAAAATTCAGCTGCAAATTGGAGCAGCTGAATACATATCACCTCACAAACTGAGATTGTGACCTAAAAAAAAAATACGACTTTTGAGACTTAAACTACAGCATTAGGTTTAGGCTCATTTTAGAGAAAGGGGCTTTGGGGCAGGTCAGGAACAGTAATGGAAGTGTCCATGATCTTGGTTGCTGGCATTCCAAAAAGGAGAGCCTTGAAACCAGTTATCTACATTCCAGTAGGTTGCTTGGAATGACCCTCTTCTGGATCCCCGATCAACAGAGCTCTCCATTAGACATAGATTTGTCTCTAGCAATTGTTTCAAGAGACAAAAGGTCTACTTTGGCAACCTTTCTGACAAGCTCAGTGTTAATTCTGCCCTTTGAGTGTTCGATTGACTATAAACAACATAGTCTCTGAGTCAAGTCCCCATTCTCTGAACCTAAAGTCAATGCCAAAGCCACTGAATTTCAGCATTCATGGGCCGCTCATGAAAACAGTTATTATCATTATGAGCTGTCCTTTCACATGTGCCTCCTGTTTTTGATATACCCTAAAATACAATTTCCCACCCCGGAAGGCCTAATCTTGCAGACAATTCCAGATTATAGTTGGCTTAAACAGTTGCTTTGTTACCTGTCCTATTGAGAAGCTATCTGCCATGGGTGTTTGAGGCTCATAATAAAGATAGATTTCTGAAATATATTGGGTATAATTCTTTTCTTTCTTTTTTTTAAAGAGACCAAGGCAACAATCTCTATGAGTTTTCAGTTCAAAAGCTGACTGTGGTACCAAAACCCAAGGTGGGCCTCTCCCCCTTCTTAGGTCAGGCCGGTCATGTTGCAGAGCTTAGCTGGGAAGAGATGTGGAGTGTGCCTTACACATATCCCACTGGGCTTGTCCTCTCACCCCACCCTTTCTGTGGACCAACCACAAATATCTGCTGCATAGTTTCTGTTGCTACTGTCATAACTTGGTAGCTATTGCTATTGTATTTTGTACAAAAGTATATTCATACATGCCGGAAGAAAGATGGACTCTGTCACTTGCTCTGTCAGTGGAACAGAATTGCATGCCAGTCAGCCAGCAAACAAATCATCCCTACGGCTGTGAACAAATCCGGGTATCAAATTAGCAACTGCAAATTCTTTCTTGACCGGGCTAGTTTGTTGTGTTAGATCTGCTGAAGTTGAAAGCACCTTCCCTCTCGAGTGTCCTTTCCTGAGATATGGACTTCCATAATGAGCATGGAGAAATCAATAATGTTGTGTGTCTGTGTTGTACAGAAATGCATTTGCTCTATCAATGAAAATTCAGGATTGGATACTCTTCATATTTGAGAAAGATGCTGTGCAGTGTGCACCAAAGACAAATTAACTGTTGATTTAGGGACAGTTACCTTTCATCATCAGACTAGAGGCACAAGTATTTCAGGCTTCTACTTAAAACACACCCTTTGCAGCATCTAGGCTGACACAGGATCATCAGACCTGGGTGTACACATTAGATTCTAAGGAAAAGCCTTTGAGGCTTTGATTGTTCAAATGTAAATAAAGAAATTATTGCAGGTCCCGCAGTATGTTGTTCCATTCTGCTCCAGAAATGATTGGGTACAACTGACACAACGGCTGTGTTTTAGTCAGCATGAAGAGCAAAGGCTTCCAGATTAAATTCATATCCAGTGATCATCCAGAAGAGATGACAGCAGGTCAACTGGAATGTTCTGCTGAATCTTTTATTTAGTGAAAGTACGGTAGGAGTAAAAAAGATGCAGTCTATAGACAAGGAAACGGCAATAACAGGAATGAGAGCATAAAAGGTATTTCTTAGTAGAGATTGTGAATCTAAAGAACAAATGAAGGTCATTTCTGTCACATGATTCAAGTCACCCTGAATCGAAACAATATATTTAATTACATTTCCTTTCACTACTGAATGATCAAAACTGTGTTTGACTGATACATCATTGTGAAGCTGCAGATCTAAACCCCTAACTGCCAGTTTCAATCGAGCACCAGCTGTAGTTCTCAGAACAACATGTGTGAGATTGTCAAATGCTGAAATTCAACACAGATCGTCAGCTACTTGTGTAATTTATTTGTTATCATAATAGAGAATTCCCTGCGATAACTATAACTATTTCTGGACCACCGAGCCACAAATGTAAAACCTAAACATAACAAAGTCTTTAGATCAAATTTTGACAAATTTAATATAATCATTCGTGTTTTCAGTAAATTGATATTATTCTGTTGTAACCGCCACATGAATTTTTCATTGGTTGTAGACAATTTCTTTTAGGATTTTATGCAACATTTGTTGATTTCTAGGTAATTTCTGGGTAATTTCAAGTTCATTTGTGGTGGTGGGTGATATTCTGATAACATTCGGGCTATTTCATGATTTCTAAAAAAATAGCAATAGCAATAAAAGAGATTTCAAATCAACAAAACTTATGAGGAAAT
Source organism: Fistularia commersonii (assembly GCF_037954325.1). Classification (NCBI taxonomy): domain Eukaryota; kingdom Metazoa; phylum Chordata; class Actinopteri; order Syngnathiformes; family Fistulariidae; genus Fistularia; species Fistularia commersonii. The sequence continues at coordinate 8,619,512 of NC_141299.1, read as the reverse complement.
GTCTTGCACACATATTCAAAATTTCCCATTCAAAAAACAACCAAAATATCTTTCATAGCAGTTACAGCAAAAAAAATAAATTAAATTATTTCCAGCACGAAAGGTAGACACCCCTAAGTTAGCGGTAACTCATAAGCAGCTGTGGCCTAGTTTCAAAGAGTAGGTGGTGCTCCAATGTGATGGTTAGTGGTTTGATTTCAGGCTTCGCTTATCTGGATGTTGAGGTCTCCTTGGGCAAGAACACTGAACCTCAAAATGCTCCTGATGACCTGCATCATTGTGTGTGTGTGTGTGTGTGTGTGTGTGTGTGTGTGTGTGAATGGGTGAATGCTGTCTAGTGTGAAGTGCTTTGAAACCGCAAGGTGTGAAAGAGCTACTGTATATAAGCTGAGACCATTTACCATACTTACAAATACTACACTGACTTGTCAGTGAAGTAGGAACGCAACGTTTGGACAGATTATGATGTGCAATTTTGGAATTACGTTAATAGAGGTATCCCTGACCATTTGGATATATGGAGAATACAGTCGTCACTTATATTTTTCCACCCTATATAACAACAACAACAACAATAATAATAATAGTAACCCTCATTAATTAAACAGCAGAAGTACATTTCAGGTTGATATTTCTACTTGTACTGCTGTAATTGCCTACCTATTGATAGCAGTATTAATGGCCAAAACCTTAGATGACAGGGATTTTCACTCCCACACTGTTGTAGAAGAGGACACAATGTCTGATCCTTTTTAATACAAGAACGAAAAAACAGCTATGCAACGTCAGGTTCAGTCTGTACAAAATATTACTACTTAAATACTCATACTGTACATACTGTGTTTTTGGAATAAAGTTAATGGAAAACCATATTAATTTAACAGAATTCCACATATTCCACATATACATATTATTCCACATATACAGCAGAGGAGTCAATGGATCCCAGACAATGAGGAACTAATCTAAATAGTGCAATGTTATATTGGTTAGAATTAAAGTTGACATTTTGTTGATGCATGAAACTTGACATGTTTTCTTTTCAACATTTAACAAAAACCACAATCATTTCCCCTGCTCTTCTACTGTCTAAACCTAACCACATGCAAAATCGAGTCTATGAACCCTGACCAAAATCGAGGGCATTGACAGACAATGTCCTGAAGGTGCTCTAAAGCGAATATAAATGTATTTTCTGATAGAAATGTAGCAGAGTTGAAGCTTATCTTGTGAAAAGGGGCTGAGGGGTTTTCCTCTGGTATACACATGATGGAAAATTACTTCAACACCTTTCTGTTGTTTGTTCTGATTTCACTAGTTAATGATTAGAGGAAATCTGTGACCTGGGCCCAGGTGTATTTAAATGGAGCTGTTTAAACCACCCTGGCCTGTCGACCCCTACATCTGTGCGCACACACACACACACACACACACACATACTTAGTTGCATCAACTGCAACTGAGGACATCCTCAATATGCTCCCATTTCTCTGCTTCTCTGCTGTTTGAGCTCATCCAAAGCCACCACCCAGTCTAATTCCAGCCTGCATCTCAGTGCCTGGAAAAAAGGAAAACACTGTCATAAACATGCCAGATTAGGTCAGAGTTGGTTTCATAACCACTCCATGACCTCTTTACTCACTCTCTCGTTTTCTTTCTTTGTCCCTCTCTCTCTCTGTCTCTCTCTCTCTCTCGTTTTCTCTTTTCCTCACTCTTCTCTGTCCTCCCCTTCTTTCCTTCCTGTACCCCTTCCCTCTCATCTCTCCTTTTTTTCTGCCGCTCAATCTGTCCTCTTTTTGGCTGTGCTCTTTTCCAATCTTCCCTATCTCCCATTCCCTTTTTTACTTTTTCACACTTTTTTTCAAGTCCTGTTGTACTTTTAAACTTCACAAGTCCCATACCCTCCTATTTCACATTTTCTTTTTTTTTCTCAGTCTTCACTCTATATAATTTTTTTTCCACACCTGGCCAACACAGAATGTATTTTCCCTTTTTTCAGAGCTTCCTTGTCTCCTTATCTCAATTCTTGAATCTCAGTACACGTCTCAACAAGGCAAAGAAAAAATAAAAATAAAACATAAAATCTTCAACAGCAAAATAGAAGCATATAGTAGGTGAGTTCTAGCAACAATATTAAGGACAGTAAGATTGATGTTTTCCATCAATCTCACTGTTCAAATATTTTGTCTAGGAGAATGAGCAGGTATAAAAAATGCATGCATTACCATCCTTCATGTCATATTTGTTTTTTGTTGCCATCCTTCTTTTACATTTTGATCGCAGTTGTACTTTAACAAATCAAAAACACATTATTAAAACAAAGAGGTTCTTTCTGTCATCTGAATAACATGCTGGACTCCTTTGGTTCACCAAAGTATTTGTTCAAAAGATTGCTAATAAAGCTGAAACAGAACCCCAGCAATTTCACAGATGAGATCAACTCAGACATTACTAGGACCGCTAATCATCATTTTGAAACATTTGCATAGCAATTTTTGTGGAAGTGGAAAGACTGAGTCCTAGAGATAATCTAGTGTTTGTTAGGACAGGAGACCCAAGCTTCCCTTTCTGTTTCCAAACGCAAAGGTCCAATGACTTCTTATTCCCGCTGTCATTGATGGTCATTGAAAGATTGGAGCATGCAATTCATTTGATTTTAACCATTTTTTTCTGTTGCAGCAATGAGGAATTAACTAGGTAATTTCTAGGAATTTTAAATTAATTTTATTCCCGAAAAATAACTTCCATCCTCCTCCCCCTGGGAAATCCATGGACTTGGAGATAACAGATAATTTACAGAAATTTCAGACTGGGGTGTGGAGCTGAAAACATGCGCATACTTTTAAGTACTGTTCAAATGAAAGGGTTTATTTTTAATCTTTTTACTTTTATCTTTATCAAGGCTAAAATTCAGTGTCTCTCATTTATGAAATGATCCGATAGCAGAAACCATAAGCCAATCCATAAGTTTATGTAGTGATACATAAACATGTATCACTACTTAACACCAAACATGGGTAAACCTGAGCATTTAGTAGTATGATTTGAGTTGAAATCTGACCACACTGTTTCAACTACTCCTACTACTACTACTACTACTACTACTACTACTACTATGCCTACTACTGGTCTTGATGCAGCTCCAGTACTAATAATTATTATCAGCCTTTGTCTAGTGTTCTATTTTTGACTGTAGAAGTGATTTCTGTCCAAATTTCATTGTTCCAGCATCTTTTCTATTCTGCTGAAAATCTGAAAATCCTTGTAATTGAATAAAATGCTGTTATGCTTTCTTGCATTTGTTTTCTTTTAAAAAATGTATTCAGTTGTCAGACAAATGTACTACTAATTGATGTAATTGCTATTGTTGTTAAAATACAGATGTGATTTCAATTGTAATTATTCATTTTTCTTTTATTCCTTATTCTCTAATTACTTTTATGATTTGGTGGTTGATGTTTCCACCTGTCTCTTATCATTTTGTGTCCTTGCTTTTGCTTGACTTTGCACTAACTTTAACATTGTCATCAGCTGAATACCAATAGTAACCCAGCAAACATCCTAGAATTGAGTTAATTGGCTCCAAGCAGCTCCAAGATGAGCCTAATCAATGTGTTAAACCTAATGCTTGGGAAAACATTCATATTCCTAGAGTTGTTTCCCCAGTTCACATTTGACTGCATTGGGAAGTAGTTCACTAATGTATGGGAATAGGCATGTGTTAATCATTTTCCTTAAACATGACAGGAAAAGTGATGTTGTCATATACTGATCTTCTATATGCCAGCATTTGCAAAAGACTATGGTAATCATAAGTTATAAATACTTTTTTATCCTATTTTTTACCTGTACTAGTAGTGGTATTAATAATCTCAGTTCAATGTTTTTGGTCAGATTAGCATATCTCTACTGAGGCTTTACCCATTGATTTTTTTAGTATTTTTAGTGTCATTACTTTATATCTCCTTTTCTCTGTAGTAATATCCCTGCTGATGCTTTCATTGTAAAAAAAAAAGAAATAATAATAATAATGATAATAATAATGGCTGAATTTGATTTTCAGCATAAAGATGGAAAATGAGTCGTATTTTTCAAATACAGGATTAATAGAACAGGGTTATTAGAATGACCTAATAAATATTTATTTTAGACCTGAATCAACCAGACCAAGCAATTAGTGATTGAATTTTACCTTAAGTGCATTTGAGAGCATAAAAAAATTAGACGAAATATGTACCGAAACATTTGAAAGGTAATCAAAATCAAAGCCTGATGCCTTCCTTGTTTGTATCACAAAATTCAAAAACTAATGAAACAGACCAAAACCTGTACTCTGTATGAAGTCAGATTGTATTATTACATACAGATGCGGTACTGTATGTTTATGTGCAGGTTTGAAGAAAAGGTTAACAAAATGGAAAAGAATGCTTGTACAATGAGAGTATATTACATATCATTATGAGCATGTGTGAAATTTCCCAATATTGTGCATCTGCCTGAAAACATCATATAAGCATCATATAAAGCTACAGAACTGCAGAACTGCAGTGAAATACACTTGACTACCTCATTGAACCTTATCAATATTGTGGAATTCTCCAGAGTGTTTTTGTGAAACACAAGCTCAGCTTTAGGAATAGATCTTGTATGATTTATTGACCATAAGCTTCATTGATCACAGCTCTCCAGAAACATGTAATGTTAGTAAGTGTCGAAAAACAAACAGCATGGCTGCTGGGCCTGTCTATGGTCAAATATTCTGTAATCTGTTGTGGTAATTTAATTAGTCAAGAAAGAACGCGATTAATCAAATCAATTAGATTTCACTATGAAACATAAATCATGCTTTCCCAGTTTCATTATCAACCTCAGGGTGTGTATGCGTGTGCGCATATTTGTGTATTTGATTGAATGGACGCATCTGTGTGAGTGTGTGAGTGTGTGTGTGTGTGTGTGTGTGTGTGTGTGTGTGTGTGTGTGTGTGTGTGTAAATCTGTGTGCCTGTGTGAGTGTGTTTGGTTATTTCTCAGTGCGTCCAAATGTAGGTCTGTACTTTAACCAACTATTCTGTCCACAGAGACTAGAATGAGTTTGTGCTTGTGTGTATTTGTGTGTCTGTGTGTGTCCGTGTGTGTGTGTAGGCGTATACAGTCCGTGTACATATGAGAGTGGCTGGAGAGGAAAAAGAGAGGGATAAGCACTTGGAGGCTACAATTATGGGTAATTTTCCAACAGCAGCAAAATTAAAACCGCCTAAAACAAAACAAAGAGGGCAAATTTACTCCCTGGACGGGTCTGTCACTGATGCACACAACACAGTGAGCAAGAGAGAGTTTCAGAGCGATGTGTATTGGCCAAAAATATACAAGCAACATCCAGCATTCAAATTTGTAGACATCTGATGTTGGTCCTGTTATTGAGTGAGTTTAGTTCACACAGGCAGCATTCTCTTCTCTTTCCCCTGGTGGGGAGGAGCCTGTCTTTGTTGCTATAGCACCACCATTAGTCTGTAATCTATACACCTCTGGTTATATGGGCGCACATATTTGAGTCATACATGAAATGCATATTCATTATTGATGGAGACCTACCTTCACAATGTCTTGACACTGACAAGTTCTGTGTAGCATATTGAGATCAGTTTGGGAGAGCTGTTATTTCTTTTGATGAAATCAAAACTGAAATATGCTGATAGATCGGAGAATATGGTTTGCGAGACTAATTTTGACTATTTTGTGCACTATCAATGCAATTTTTAGGAATTAAATTAGTATAAGTGAACTTGTTGCACTTTTCTGACACATTCAAAGACCATGTATCTTCATTTACAAATGCCGGTTATTTTACATTAAGCAGTTGTAGGTCAGAGGCTGTAAGTACATCTTTTGGTGCATTTTTTGTGCAAATATGAGCACAACATATAAATTAAATGTAAGAACTAGATAAGTCAGAATGACTGGCAGTCCTTCACCTCCCCTACATTGATACTTTTTTTTTTTAACTAAAAATTGACATTGACCCTTGACCTTTCATCTATCACTTGGTCAAAGTTTCGGATTGCACAATACATTGATTTATGTCCAGTCATTGGTGGGGCTTTGTGTGCAATTAGTTGATGTTAAATCAAGATGGTGAACATTAAGGGACAATCAGGACATTTCACACTATCAAATGAAATGTTTTATGCATGAGGTTTTTGCACATGTGGGCATTCATTGTTGAAGACCATGAAACATCTTGAAAAATGGGGGTTTGAGGCACAAAAATGTTCTGTAAGCAGTTTGTCTTCCAAATGTCGATTAATTCAGTCTCAAAATCTCACAATCCAGCTCCGAGATAGAAGAGGGTGAAGCCAGTAGGTGTGATTCATCCTGTTCTGAGAATCTCCAGCGCTGAAATTATAAGCTGGTATGCATATCAATGAGAATTGAGCTACCATGACAACTCCCAGTGATATGAATATTTTTCACAACAGGTATACCTTCCTGCTCTGTCTTCTTTTCACACTTTTGTTGGTGGCAGCGCTTCAGAATTTTACCCCAGAGTTGGAGTTTGAAGCAGTATGATTTTTTCCTTTCCTTTCCTTTCCTTTCCTTTCCTTTCCTTTCCTTTCCTTTCCTTTCCTTTCCTTTCCTTTCCTCTTGTCTCTTCTCCAGATTTGCTGTTAATATTTTTTTTTCCAAAGACACCAGAACAACCATGATTAAAAGTCAGCCAGAAAATACCCTTGGCACAGTAATCCCATCAAAAGGAAGCAGGGTAACAACTTTGTCTAATCCTTCATTAGCCTGGCTCCTCCCCTTACATCCCAACACCCGTCCACCAAAGCAATGGTAATTAGCTTAGCACTAACGAGTCGCCAGAGGAAGCAATAGCTCATTTCAGTTACTACAACTCATATGGAAGTTTAAAATCATTGCTGGAGGAATGGAATACAGCTATTACTTCATGTGTATTTGCGAAAATAACAAAACAAATTGTGTTTGCAAATGTTGCAGATGTTATGTTTTGAGTTTATTATTTTTTTTCTATCCATAGCAAAAACACAGTAAGACATGAGATTGAGGGTAAAAGCAGCCAAATTGTGTAAGCTCATGGGTCACGTGCTTACACAATGAGAACAGACTGTTCTGTGTGGTCTCAGCCAAGCATTCCTCAGCCTTTATCACAGACAACACAGTCAGACCGACAAACAGTGGCACCATATAGAACAGGTTTGACATGTTGTGCATCCTGAGATACGCAAATGAATGCTGCTATTCTCCTAAGCAATGAAGCACGGTTCTGTTTAAAGTGAGCTCAGTATCTGTAGGTAATAAGCCTTCCGGTCATTTTCACTCTTATTTTGAAAATGTGCCCAGTCTCTGCTTGATGGGTGTTTTCTTGGTCCATTTAACTTTTTTCAAAGCTGTCATCACCAAAATGCTTACCTTGTTTGGGCAAGCAACTTTGAAGGCAAACTATGGAGCAACACAAGATGTTTATTTAATGGTGTATTCGTTTTGGACAAATGCTAGAAAAACAAATTAGACATTTATTATTTATACTGCTAATCAAGTATAGATGGTTATGAGAGGGGTGTATCCCAACTTCTATAGGGATAAGAATATATAGGGGAAAGGTGGGATTTAACCTTGAACAGCCTTCAGTTAATCCAAGGGCTACAATTTGAGACATACAAGCAAGCATTCATGCCTCCAGACAATATAGATTCCTCAGTCAACCCACCCTAATATTATTGGTCTGCGAGAGGAAGCCAGAGAACCCACAGAGATCTCATGCAGGCACAGGGAGAACATGCAGTCTTAAACACACACTTGGACCCACTTGTCCAGTGGAATCAAACCTGCAACCTTCTTGCTCTTAAGTGAATGTATGAACCACAGAACCACCATACTGCTGGTTAGCTGACAATACTTCTAAATACTGGCTTGGATAAAGTTTGGGGCAATTGTTCATACCTACATGACCATGAATATTGTTCTAAATATTGGAATACGATTGTAGGTCTTTATGCCTAGTCAAATGGCTAACAGACTCTCTTTTGCAGAGGTACTGTCTATTTGAAACACACACACACACAAACACACACACACATACACACACACACACACCGTCGTTATTAGATCTGAGTAGGCAGAATAGTCATAATAGTCAGAATTGCTGCCTGTATGAGTCTGCTACCGTAATAGCAAACTGAATAAAGTGTAACCACAGGTCAAAGAAATAATAAAATGCACTAAATCACACTTATCAGAGCAGGAAATCCTGACAAGGCAACTACAAAAATAAGAGTCTTGCTTAAACCAATTAAAGGGGAAAATATACCATCTTCATTGGAAGCAGTACCCTTTACCTAAGTGATCGATCTCCATTGACACTCTGCTTATAGTGTCACAATAAACTTACATTTCTAGCAAAGGAGAGAAATCTGTGTAGACATGCTCCAAACCACATATAATCATAAACATAACAAGGACGAGTAAAAATAGCTAAGTATGAAACAAGATACAGCCTTATAGGATAAAGCAAAAAAAAAAAAAAATGAATAAGTAAAGACACTTTAACAGAGAAAATGAAATATGATCAGTGGTCACTCAGCTGCTGAAAATCCCTAATGAGATGAATCAGGGTGCATCTGGGACCGGAAAGATTAAAATTTTCAAATATATTTTTTGAAAGGGAAAATATAGTTCAACTCAACTACATTTCTTTATTAAAGTGTCTACAGTTTTACCAATAACTGCAGGTATCATTTACAGGATTGGCCCATATAGGCCTCAAAATTGTTATACAGTATATACTCATGATTAAAAATGTATTGAATGACTTTAGCATTTAATTTTTTTCAAATAGATGGTTTTGGATGTGGGTTAAACTGACAATTGATCGCTCAATGTCTTTCTTTTTGAGAAGAATCTGTAAAATTTTAAGTGAAAAGTAGCTCTGATAAATTGTTACAGTTGAGACATTTCAAGTGTTTTCATCTGGATCTCCAGCTGTCATGTTTTAAAAATCTTTTATTCATTAAAAGATTATTTTGTATTTTGTTTACATAGTTTACTATGATAACGTTAACTTTTTGAAAGCTTATATCTTGCAATTGGATGTCGCACTTGAAATTCATTTTCATCACTTTCATGTCATTGATATTAAATGCATCTTTTTTTGCGGGGGAATATACACCGTGGTATTTTATGGTGTCTGGTGAATGTCAATGATCTATTACTGACACATCTATTACTTCTATTATGTACCTGACAAATTCATTTTTCAGGTGTTTTTTCCTAAATTCAACCATTTCTTTTTCTATCTTCAAATTTTAAAGAATTTGGAGTTGTGTATACTTGTTAATATTGATTCGAGTATGCATTTTCTAGTTTTTAACATATAAAACAAGCTAGTCATATCAGAATTTAGATAGTTGTATTTTGACTTGTTTTTTGAGAGCTTCTTGTAACTTTTGTGACATTGAGGAATTGGTTACAATTTCCAAAGCTACAATGAGGCTGGCTTTTTTATAAGAAACAATTGACATTATATCACTGCAAGTCAGTTTTGGAACCCGGTACAAGACAGGCACATATACCATGGCAATTCATTTTTACACCAAAAAAGGGATATGTAGGATGAAGATCTCCATAGTATCTCAACTTTTCAGCTGGCCAAATTAAGATGTTGATTCGGGCAAATAGATATCTTAAAAAAGAAAATCTCTCCTCAGTTTAAAATATATGGTAAATTACCCTCCTCTCTGTTTTTTTAGGCAATGACCCGTGAAGGCTGCATGGGAAGTGACTGATTGTGTTGTGTTGTAGCCCCTCGTCTACATTCAGCGTGGCCAGGAAATGCAGGGGGATTGGGCAATTATTTCTGATTTATCTACTTGGACAAATCCTGGCATAGTGAGCAGGGCTCCAGTGTCTAGTTGGAGTTTGTGTCCTCATTATTGATACACTCAATACTGTCTCAAGCTTACTTCAAGCTGTGCCAAGATGTCCAGTTCAGTCTTGGGGTCTACTGCATGACTGATTCTGAGACAGATTATTTTCAGTCATGTAAATAAGTCTATGGTTAGATAAGTCATTAAAAGAGAGGCAAATTGGCTCATTTTATCTTCATAAACAGAGTTTTATACAACCGTCTAGTCAGATGGGATATGACGATAGAGTCAATCATTTGAGAGACCAAATATGCATACAGTTGTGGAGAAGAAACATAAACATCTGGAAAAATTTCTAGTAAGCATTGGATACAATCTTGAATGCAAATAAAGGGGGGCACTTCAATTTTAGAAATAGTATACACGAAGTATGTTGAGTAAGTCGATAGTGTTATAATAGTTGCATTCATTAACTCATTCTAACATTGTCATTGTCATCATTGACCATGCCTTGTCCACAATTTTATTTAAGAGTCAAAACAATCCAGGTCTTACATTGTTAATTCTTGTGTTTTGAAGTGCCTTGTCATTCTGCACATGTTTGGAGTATTTTTCATGACAGCTGTACATTAGCAGATATACAGTTATAATGAGCAGTGTGTGTGCACAATGTAAATAGCGTATTTGGATAGACTGGGTAGAAAAGCCCATTTATATGATGAAAAAGCATTGCAGGTAACTTTGTTGGAAATCCCAAATAATATATATTTAATATGTCCAAATAGATTTACATTGTAATTTACAATATTTTATCGGCACCCTTAACTCGTTTAACAATGTAAATTCAACCTCCCAATCCTCTGAGACTGAGGATACATTAGGTAAATATCTGTTACAGAAGGGACAAACCTTAACCCCAAGAAATGGGATCAGTTTTGAGATTATATTTCAACAGAGTGGGTTATTGATGCCAAATTAACTGAAAAAAACAAAACAAATGAATAAGGGAAAAAAAGGAAGAAAAAGTGATGAGGATATTAGGATGTAGAAGTATGCAAAAGGTGGTCACGGCACCACTATAAATGCAGTCTATGTTTTATTTTTGGGGAGGTACACAAAATAATTAAGATTATTTTAAACATTCATATGAAGTCTGGGAATAATCTAGAACATCAAATTAATGCAGATATATTAATTAAAAGTGTAAAATTGACAAAAAAGGGACAATGGACATAATTACAACACAACAATTTAGTCAAAAGCATGCTGTATATAATTCAATTGATTAAACTCGGATGAAAAAACTGATTTGACGACTTAACGATTGAAAACCTAAGACTTTAACAATTACTTTCCATCCATTCATTATCCATGGCATTCATCCTGGACACAGGGTCGTAGGGGACCAAAGCCAATCAATCCTAGCTGTTATTAAGATAGAAATGGCCCATCGCCTGCCGATCACAGGGCCACTTCTCCTCTCTCTCGTAAGTCTCCTCCCACTTCGCATGTTCCTGTACTCCTCACCCCACAAACCTTCATTTCCCCTTCAGTCTGCTCTCCTCTCACTCTAGTTTCACCCAACCCCCAAAGCCCCAATCCCACTAGTGAACTGACAAAGCTTGCTACAAAACGTGTCATATTCTTGAACGCTGTAGTATCCGTCCGATCACTTACTGGGTGGTCAGCTGGTAATCAACCTACTGGCTATCAGTGAGGGATGGTAATAAAGAGGAAGCATTCTTCATGTGTTCACCATGATGTCCAGCCCACATATCCTGTAGCAATGCTCCTCCAATATAACTACACTGTGACCATGTAGTTATATTATATTATTATATCAATAGCCATGCCATGCCATGCCAAGCAAACACACACACAGGCACACGCATGCATGCACGCCCGCACGCACATTATCACTCCAAATGTATGTGATTCAGTATATAGAATTTATGATTAGTTTGGAAAATGAACAAAGAAAACCCATGGAATTTGTGTGGAGAGCAGGAAAAAATCCCATAGCATTAACCCACCGTATGATGTTATGTTGCTTCAGAGTACAGTTACATTTAAGAAAACCATTTCTGTTTTTTTAATTAAAACACCACAATAAAGCAAAATGAGCCCATATGCATGACTTAAGGTGAAGTTAATCATATTCATTTTAAACTTAGTTATCTAAAGAATTAAGACTTTATGTTTCTACAAACATGACAGAAAAATCAGGTTTTCTCCAAATATAATTGCTGCAATTGAAATGTCCTCTGTTGGATGATTGAAGGTCTATTCTATTCTATTCTATTCTATTCTATTCTATTCTATATTCAAAAAACCTGATCAAACATTTTGTTTTTCCAAATGTCAAAGTAAAAAAGTTACACGGTCATATAGTGTCAAAAACTGTCTAACAATTAAACATAAATTTAAAAGCTCCCTGGTGAACGGAGCTTTTTTCTATCCTTCAGGAGTATTTCGCTTAAAAAATAAAAAGCCATCCGTTATCTATTCATCTCCATGCTACTACGGTTTCTTAGACCATTGAAAAGCCCTGGGTTTTTTCTTCTTTAAGAAAATAAAAATGGAAAAATAACGTTGCTGTTTTCTTACAAACATCTTAAGTAAGCAGCAACCGGTGGCTTTGGAGCTCGATCTGCATGCACAGGCAGGGATGTTTGTAGTTCCCATTCCAACTGAGAGCGTGTTCAGTTTCGTCAGACAGCTCAACAGTGGAGGCATATTTATGTTTATGTTCTGGTAACATTAGAAACTTAAAATAACTTTTTTTCAGGCAGGATATTGGCAGAATTTGAATTTTGCCTAAGATGGCTAGCATTCGAACACTAAATAGGGGGTTAACTCTCTATTTGAAGTCAAGTAAGAAATGTTCTCATGATATATCAAATTTCATAGAAATCCATACAAAATTCACCAAAACATTAGTATCTGCATACAAGGGCACATTTGACCTCCTGGGACTCATCCAAGCACATTCACTAAATTTCATGATTCTTTGAAGGAATTACATTTTTTGCATTCTGAACCATCTTCTTTTGAGATTTCAGGTCTGAGCTCATATTCAGTTTCTTAAGAGGTTTCTTTGGAAATCTTCTTTGCACCTTCATACAGATCACCTTTCTAATATTGCTGCACATGCAATGGCTGTCCATGAGGAAGGATACTGTCTGCCAAGTTACCTACAAAGTAGTACAGAAATCCCAATGAGATCAGGTTTGACGGGCTATTAAGCCGCATGTCAATGAGTCTGACTGCCATAGCTGATCCTATTGCATACTTCAATTTAGGTTGCATTTGTTGTGAAATTTCACTGGATTGAATTAAACAACATGTGAATGCTTGAATTAAAGTAAAGCATATAACTATGGAGATACGTTGTCAAAGTGGATTTTAGAGCTTCGGTGGGTAATGCCCATGAACTGTTTTGACAGGTCTTGGGGCGCTATACAAAATGGAAGTGTAGTCTAAAATTAAGTTTGGAAATGTGAGCAATTGAAAGTGTTTAGTCTGTTGATTTGGTGTTACAATGTCTCTGCAAAATATAAGGTTTGCTGGGAAGCTTGGGGCCACAGATTTGAAAATCAAAAAAATTAAAAAGAAATTCACCGTAGCTTTTTCAAAATGGTGAAGACATGAAGGAAATTCCCTCACTTCATTGAAGGGAAACAAGAGCCTTCACAACTATTAAATCGTGCTTAAGCATATGAAGCGAGTGGAAAAAGAAGGTCTATGCTGGCTGATTGCTCAAATGTTGCCATCAGACCATTGTTAATTTCACTCTTAGGGGAAACAGAATACATTTGCATGATATTTTGGACAGTAAATGATTCATATCAACAGATAGGCCTGTGGAGAGCACTATTTATGAAGTAGTGTTACAGCTCTGTGATTCACTAATGCTGGTTGTTAAAGTCTTTTCTTTTCTTTTCTCTGATCCTACAGCAAAGTGACCACAGTGCTCACTGTACTGCTTAATCATCAATAGAGGAGCTGCAAGCTGCAATGACATACAATTCACACTCAGACCCTTTAACTGTGTTATGTTATGCTGCATTGTGCTACATTGTGTTTGCTGTGTTGTGTTTGTGTGCCTGTCTGTATTTGAAAACGAACGCGTGTGCATTTCATTTTCCCACAGTTCAAAAAATACATATAAATATGCGCGACACATCTACTATGCGCACTTAGGCAAAATAGATGGCATTGCTGGAGAGCAAAACATCTATCATTTCTACCCCTGATTAATAGTTGTCCTGAGGACAGCTTCTCTGCAAAGAGAAAAAAAGAGGTGAGGGGGAGAAGAAAGAAGAGAGAGAAACCCTTCCTGCTCAGGGACCTGAAACACTTGCACAGAGATCTGAGCTCAAAAATCTTGGAATGTTTCCTGTTTTGTTGTAGTTGTAAGTCAAAAGATTTCTGATTAAAGCCTGACAAGATGATGGTGTCAGTACCGGTGGCTGGTAACCACAGAAAATGATGTCACTTTGCAGTTTAGATTTCTGGCTTTCAAGTTCCTCTGTTTTAAAAGAATATATGTATATGACTGAATTTCCACCACCTTGAACAGCAAAACACATGGATCTATCACGATTGCATCACTATTATGAGAAAATTGAACAAATGTGCTTTGTGATCCAACATCGCCACGAGTGATAATGATCAGCTGTGATTTCAGTTTTGTCAGGGTGTGATTTAGAGTTCGCATTGTCTGATTCTTTGCAGTTGTTTGTCAAATCAAACACAATAGGATGGAGTGTGAAAAATAATACTTTATTGATCCCCTTTGGAGAATTTCGGGAAAGCCATGAAGTGTGTACATTCAGGGAATAAAGTGTTTATTGTCATATGTACATTCTGGAAGCATATTGCCCTATACAGCAAGATTCTTACTTTGCCATCTACAGTACAACCACATATGTTGAATATATAAATGATAATAATAAACATACTGTAGTTAACTGTTGTAATAAGGCAGGGAAGTGAAATACATCAGAAGGGTTCATTTAAATATTCTTTTTTTATTTGTATTTGTATTGAGAGTGAAGTTAAAATTGTGGTCAGATTTTCTGACATGCAGATCACGGTATATTGAGAAATCAGTGATTTGCTTTGTCTAAAAATGCTTTTGCTTGTTTGTTTGTCTCACCAATATTTTCTGTCCTTTTCCATAATGTACACTAAGTATATTGGAACATTCCACAATTGTAATTGCTGGCACACAGTCTTCTGAATGACAAGGATTATTCACACGTCAACGTGTGTCGTCTACTGTCTCCTTTATGAGCGTGCATGTGTGTGTCTGTGTGCATGTGTGTGCGTGCATGCGGGTCTGTGTATGGGGTTGTGCACGATTGTGAGTGTGCGTACGTGTGTGTGAGAGAGAGAAACAAGGAGAGCGAGAGGTAAGGAGGGATAGAGAGAGAGGGAGAGAGAGCATGCCATCTGCTCTGGTTTTCAGATGGTTAAAGGCAAACAAAGGACACAATGCAAATAAGGTAACAAATAGCCTTCTTCTTGCCTGTCTCTATCACAGGAGTCACTGTTATCTGTTTTGTTATGTATGTGTTTGTTTGTATATATATATATATGTGTGTGTGTGTGTGTGTGTGTGTGTGTGTGTGTGTGTGTGTGTGTGTGTGTGTGTGTTCAAATGTACAAGAGTTGCAAGAATGTCTACGTGAAGTATGGGTATATGCTAATAGGAAACCACATAGATATGTAGGTCACGTCAACCTCTTTTCTGCAAAGCTTACACCCCTTCCCATGTAGGGTATGCTCCTGGAGTACACACAAAAGCACACAGGTGACACTCCACTCACTCACTCTGACACACACACACACACACACACACACACACACACATGTTCACAGACACATACATACACACACCACATTCGCACACAACCAGCCTGGCATATATCCAAATGCACACAGCAAACCCCAAATCCCTCATCGCTTCTTAAAACACCTGTTTTTAGTTTGAGACACTTTGAGTGAAGCTGAGGAAAGCGAGCCAGACAGAGGGATGCTACATTCCTGACACACAAATATACATGTGCACACACACTCAACAGGATGCTTTTCTCATGTAAACCCAAAAAGCCCCGGTGAGCATCTTGCCAAGCTTCCACCTTACTGTGGAGCCTGTAGTGGCATTCCCCAGCCACCCTATGGTGCTGGTTTTGATTTTACTCTTCAGAATGGAGCATACTGAGACAAAAGCCTCCGTGTGTCATCCCTGTTGCCTTCTTTAAGACTTTACGATTTTTACAGTGCAATTTAAAGCAGGAGTGGGGTTCACATAGAAGACAGGCTCCCTTGAGTCTATCCATCAGAATGTTTAAATGTGGGGAAAAGGCAGAGGGAGGAGAAGTGAACCAAATAATACCTCCATCCTACTTTCCCGGCAACATGGGCAGCTCTAAATTTATCATCCCAGTGTGGCTATTTTAGGAGCTTAAAATAATAGGCAAACTTATTACAGAAGCGTTTCCAGATCTTCTTCTGTTTGTTTCTTCCCCTTCCCCTCCCTTCTACTGTCTTTCCCTGCCATCCGGCTTGTGTAGGCGTTAAGAACGCTAAGAATGGCGATTCACTCTCTGTGTGGTATTATTCATATTATCGAGCCCTCTGCCACCCCCTCTCTACACTGACAGAATCACAATCCAGTCTGCCCACCCACCCTGAACAACGAGACACTCACCTCCAGCTATCATGTCAGCTACTGCCCCTTTTGTGACCCCATCCTTGCATCACACGCAGTCTAGCTGTATTAGCCAAATGTACAAGCAGTTGACAAGTCCCCTGGAACAAAATGCAGCTGACATCACATTAGACTAACAGAATTGTGAGTCTACTGTCATAGTATAATATACACCAATCATTCAATGACTATTTCATCTTACTGTGATTGATTTTAAATGTTTTATTATTTCATGTTTTCAATCTACGAAGAAATACATTTTTCATCCCAAAAATCCCAGTCATAGACAGCAGTTGATGCAATTTAATGACAGAAATAAAAGTAATATTAATTAGTGGTTTAAGTTCCTCATTCATTTCTTCACACCGTGTGAGCGATACATTCATTACTGAGGGTTGTGTTTAACAGCTAAGGAGAGAATGATGTTCATGATGGTACCAGTTTTCTCTTGTAGGGCACCAAGGAACTGTCTATCCCTGACTCCCTGGTGTGACAACCCCCATTACCCGTCTGTTTAAACCCCATCCCCCTGCTACACGCACACACACACACGCACACACACATACACCGATGTGCATGCACGCAAGCACACACACACATAAGCCCTCAGGCCACAGGGAGGTCACTGTTCTGTGTGCTGGCTGGCAGCGGTGCACTGGGGTGTGTGGGAGACATACAGCAGTGACAAACTGTAATGCAGAAAGTATATATATATATATACGCATGTATTAGTGTGGGCACACATGTTGGCATGCACACTTATGGGCATGTTTTGAAATAGAGAATTCAGAAAACGTGTGAGGAAGCGTGGGGGATATAAAAGAAAGTGGCTTTTAGATGGAGAACAGGGAGGGTGGAGGAGGAGAAAGTTGGCATGGTATGTTTTTGCGGGTTCCACTGAGGTGTGTTTTTGGCATGGTGGCTGCCTTCACGCTGATGATGCAATTTCACTGCTTTCCTGCCAATCTCAGGCGCTGCATGTTACTCTGGCGTCACTGAGCTGGTCCTTATCAAACTGCAAATGCGGTTCACTGTGGCCCGCCAGGTCCAGCTTCAAGGATCAGGGTACCACAAAGCTTAGTACAAAAACAAGTAGCTGCTGCTGTCACTTCTCCCTCACTACGGACTAACTGTGGCCTGTTGTGTTCACAAGCTCCCTCATGGTAATTTGACTCCATGAGAAAAGTAAAGTCAGTATTTTCAAGCATTGAAGCAGGCAGAGGATAGAAGGGTGGAGTGTGGTGGATAATGGAAGGAAGGGTGGGAGGCAAAGGTTGAAAACATGTGTTGCAGTGTGGCTGGGTCAGGTTTGTCAGCCGTTGGCGGTTTCCATCTTATACTAAGCAAGATGCCACATCAGAGTAATTCTATCTTCAAGTTATCACCCAGCAATAATTGGAATCTGCCAGTTGTGAAATAACAGGCACTCCTGCCTGAATTATACTAGTTATGACGTATCAATGACAGGGGAAATTCCTCTGGTTCAAGCTCATTGTTGTAGTCCATCTGGTCTTTCACTCTACAGCATACAAAAATCTTACCCTTTCCTCTTCAACTACACTTTCTTTTCTGTTTCACCTTCGCCTGTCTGTTTCTCAACATCTTACTTCCTGTCTGTGCACTCCCTTCCTTTTGCTTTTCTATGGAGTACAATGGAATCACAGCTCAGGAATATGGTTGTCAACATAGGTCTTGCTTCCTGGCAATAAGACCCTTCCCAATTTTTTTTCTACATAAGTATGTGTGTCTGTATATGACATTATAGGCAGATTTGTGTTCATGCGTCAACGTATTTGTTTATACCCTGCAAGGGTGGCGCAACCTCCCACAGAAGTTAGAAGTGGCTATTCCTTCTTCTTCTTTCCAGCCTCCCCCACCCCTTTCTCCTCTCTTTTTAAGGCACAAGGACAAACTAATTAAAAAAAATGTTTGTCAGGAAAGGAACCAAAACACAACAATACACTGCATAAAACTTGGGGATAAAATTAGAATTATGTCACCCATTGGTTTGAGGACTGTTTTGTAGCCTCAGGTTTAGCGTTTATGTTGTACCCATCCCGATTAAAGGTAATAAATGGAGGTGACCTTGATTCTGCGGCTAATGTTGCAACCTGTCAATCACAAGGTAGCCAGGCCCAGAGGCACAGCCATAGTCATTGTTCATTTTATTACAAGAGACCATAATTCACAAAATAATGGTACATTGAAGAATTAAAACTGGAGATGGGGACAGTAAACATTTCAGAAAATATTATAAAGAGAGAATAAATAAGGGAAGAGCTTGTGTTGTTTTCTCTTAGACTAAACGATGCTTTGAGTCTATGTATCTTAGCAGAAGTCCTTTTGGGTCAGTATAAAGCAATCGGTAATTCACATTAACTACAGTACGGGTATTTCATAAATGCTCACTATATATCATCTACACAGCAATCATGCCAAGCCTGGTTATATGGCTATTATTCTATCCTCCATGAAGAAAGGCCAAATGTAAACTAACAGTCACACTTCAGTGGAGAGGCAAAAATAGAGACTATGTTACGCATCCATCCAGACGCCTGCAAGCTGCTAAGCTGGCTGAAAGCAAAACAAGGATTTGTGTAAGATGTTGGTCATTAGTCACACCGATGTCTTAAAGGAACAATTCACAATTTCAAATTTTAGAACAAATATACATTAAGATAGGATTTTGTCGAGTCTCCCAGTAGAGTCTCCCTCTGCTGGCTATTTGAAAGCTTGCATTGTTATATTGAAAATTTTAGTTAGTTTTACTTTGTAGATATTCATGGCATTTCCAATTCTGTTTTGTAGGAAATGGTCAAAAACCATAGAGAGCTGCAGCGCGGGGGTTCTCCAGGTTTCAATGACTAATCTGATCAATTATGGGACAAATGAGTCAATGAAGACTGTCAAGGGGACACTGTTAAATTCTTATTTCTGTCTATCTACTATAGCTATTGAAATTGGATTTCTTCATTTCATCAAAAAATAATTGCTTTTCATAACTCAAATTAAAGAATATATTCCTAAAGACAGAAATTTGGTACTCTGAAAATCAGCCCAGTTCTGTACTTAACTCAAAAGGTTCGCCACTTCACCTGATCTATTTCCTGTTGGGGGTGTGAGTGAACACACCACGGGCCACCTCCTCAGCAAATTATTCAACTATAATTTGGTGATGATTTTCTCTACTGTGCAGGCCAGCTCTCACAACAGGGAGAACTGCCTCACATGGCAACACATCCATGACCTTGACAAACTAGCTTAAGGAGTACATTCTGTGTTTTACATGAGCCATTGTTGTATAACAGCTGGAACGGTCAACAACCACGATGATGGACACAAAACCCATGTAGAAGGATTAATGCATCTATTGAGAAAGATTAATATACTAATGAATATGAATTGTGTTTTTCACTCAAGGTACTGCTATTCCCAAGAAAGAGAACTGGCTGTGAAGGACTTACTTATATATACTCAGCGTCAACAGCGCTACAACATCCATTGCGGACTACCCGCCAAGTTTAATCCTCATGTACAAGGTTTGAGCGGTCTTGTTGTGTTTAGCTGCATGGACATCTGTTATACGATAATACTGACAGAAAAATAGAAATGAAAATATAATTTTTCTTGATGTCAAATGTAACAAATGCAATAGGTTTATTATATGATATTTATATAGTTTATTATATCTTAATTATATTTTCAGGATGTGACTGACTGCTTTTACAAAGCTGACTGAATACATTCCATTATTATTCTCTTTATGTGTAGCCGCTACCTGTAATTTGTCTAGTATGTGCTAGAAGTATGAAGCTTTCATTATTTGTCAGTAATTAATTACAGGTCTTTCTTCATCACAGCAGAGGCTCCCAGTAGCCGCTGGGTGTCAGATGGATGAAGTGGAGAAAAGGAGAGAGGGGAGGGTGCCATGTAGTTGGTAATGACACAGACTAACTTGGTGACCAAGTGTAATGACGCAAATCAAAAGAGACAAACAGAAAGGAGGGCAGGTGGGCAGACGAAGCAGCTGTTAGGTAGGCACAGACAATGACAGCCTTGCAGGCAAGCAGGTTCATATGTGGGATAATGTAGCACTTAAAGTTATGCAATGAGTTTGTCAAGGTTATGGCATGTAAATGGATTTGACACCACACTGCTTCCATTTTTTTAATACTCAGTATTTACGAAAATCCAGATGTATGGCTTTCACACCAGTGCACTGCTCAGCAACATTGTCAAAGGGGCTGCTAATGTGCTGTTTGAGGCAGTGATTTAATTCAGTGATAAAACAGCAGTTGAGAGCTAATTGCACACTGGGAAAGAAAAAAAAAGGAAAAAAAGAAAACCTTGGTCAAAATGTAACCCAGCTTTGTTCAATATATAACCTCACTGAGTTTTGCATTACTCAGGACACAGTCTGGTGAGTCTGAGTAGGTTTTGTTGACCCTGACTAAAATGTGATTCATTTCACCCAGTGATAAAACCATTTCAGCTTTTTGTTGATAACCTTGCTTATTTTAAAGTATACATTAAAATAAACCAACCTCAAACAATCAACAAATCAGTTACATCTGAATATAATAGAGCTAAAAATCACCCAAAACCAAAATGAAAAATAATGTTGCAGTTACATCAACACTCAATGGATCCGAAGCAACCCAACAATTTGTTGGTAGAATATAGACCCAAGACATTTACCTTTGTACATATTTTGTAACACAGAGGACCAAATTTATTGATTGATCTATCTCGTCACTCTGCTTAGAGATATATAGTGTACCATGAGCATCATGATGTCCCCTCCCTCCACAACCAGACATTTGAGGATTTCCAACAAGCTGTTGTGAAATTTGGCCCTTTTGGGAATGTAAAAAAAGATTGAAACAAACCAGTCATCCCCAATATCAATAACTAAATGTGAAAAGAAAAGAAGAGACAGACGAAGAGGCCACTGCAAGTCAAGGCTGACTCACAGGGATTGCAGGGCGGAGGTTTTACTTCTGCCTCATGTTTGGTTGTTTAGGGGTTGCGTGTCTCTCTTTTTTACTGGCCTGAGAGAGGCTCCTTCACTACACATCCACACCCAACCACACACACACACACACACACACATGAACACAGACACACACAGTCTAGAGGTATTTTCTAAAGCAGGTGCCAAGAAATGGACCAAGACAGGCATCTATTCGCTCTGCGCAGAATTATTCAATCTGTGACTAATTATGATTTGGCCCCATAAAGGCAGGGGCTGGGGGAATTCCTCCCTCGGTCTGAAATACAAGTCATTGTGTTTTTCTTTCCTGTGCCGGCTAATGTTAGGATGGAGCAGAGACCTAACAGGGGTACTGAACAGCCTGGCTGTCTAACTTGGAGCCACACTGTTGGAGCAGTTGCATAACTTTAGAATTTTAAATAGGAAGTGAGGGCCTCGCAGATTGAATCGGAGCAATGAGGATTTTTGTACACATTTGAGGGTAAAGGCAGTCAGCCTGGCCGGAGAAGGCTTATTCTTGGCTTCGCAGCTACATTGTTTGAATGAGTGAGTTGAAGGCCACCCAAAAGAAAAAAAATAATTAAAACATAGAAAGGCAATGAAAGCATTTGTTTACCTCTAACTTATTTCCAAACTGACATAGATTGCTCAAACAGTGAGATGTACACGTAAATGTTATACAATATTTGCTTTGTTATGCTGATCTGGTGCGAAAAAGACAGTATTGCTCAGTCAATTAGACTGGCTGATAATGATTAATGAACGACCTTAAGGATCTTTTGTTCCCCAAAATTTCAGTACAGTATGTTAACAGAGTTTAAATCTTAACATTCTTCTTTTTCTTCTTTCGGCTTTTCCCTTCAGGTATCGCCACAGAGAATCAACTTTCTCGATCTAACCCTATTCTCTGTATCCTCCTCTCACACCAACTACCTTCATATCCTCTCTCACTACGTCCATAAATCTTCTCTTTGGTCTTCCGCGAGGCCTCCTGCCTGGCAGCTCCAATTTCAGAGTCTGTCTACAAATATATTCACTATCCCCCCTTTGTACATGACCAAACCGTCTTGGTCTGGCTTCTCTGACCTTCTCTCCTAAACATCTAACGTGCTGTTCCTCTGATAGACTCATTCCTGATCTTATCCATCCTGGTCACTCCCAAAGAGAACCTCAACATCTTCATCTCTGCAACCTCTTGTTCTGCCTCCTGTCTTTTAGTCATTGTAACTGTTTCTAGGCCATACAGCATCGCCGGTCTCACCACTGTCTTGTCTTCCTTTCATTCTGGCCGACAGTCTGCTATCACTTAGTGCCCTTGACACTTTTCTCCACCCATTCCAACCTGCTTGAACCTGTCTCTTCACCCTCTTTCTATACTCTCCGTTGCTCCGGACTGTTGACGCCAAGTATCTGAAATCGACCAAGTTCTTGATCTTCACTCCCTGTAGCCTCACCGTTCCACCCAAGTTCCTCTCATTCACACACATATACTCTGTCTTGCAGCGACTAACTTTCATTCTTCTCCTTTCCAGCGCATACCACCACCTCTCTAGATTTTCCTCTACCAGATCACAATGTCATCTGCAAACATCATGGTCTATGGATATTCCTGTCTAACCTCATCTGCCAGCTTGTCCATCACCACTGCGAACAAGAAGGAGCTCAGAGCTGATCCCTGATGGAGTCCCACCTCCACCTTGAACTTCTCTGTTACCCCTACAGCACACCGTACCACAGTCTCACAGCTGGCATACATGTCCTGCACCAGTCTAACATACTTCTCTGCCACTCTAGACTTCCTCATACAATACCAGAGCTCCTCTCTTGGCACCCTGTCATATGCTTTTTCTAGGTCTACAAAAACACAATGCTGGCCTTCTCTGTACTTCTCTATTAGCATTCTCAAAGCAAATTCTGCATCTATATTACTCTTTTTAGGCATGAAGCCATACTGCTGTTCATAAATGCTGACTTCTGCTCTCCACTACTCTTTACCATAACCTCATTGTATGACTCATCAACTTTATCCCTCTATAGTTGCCGCAATTCTGCACATCCCCCTCATTGTATGCCCTTTGTTTTGCCTTTGCTACCTCTATCTTTACCTTACTTTGAATCTCCCTGTACTCTTATCTGTTCTCTTCAGTCCTCTCTGTATCCCACTCTTCTTTCCAAACCACCTTCTCTGTATATACTCCTGCACTTCCTCATTCCACCACCAAATTTCCTTATCTACTGTCCTTCCAGATGACAAACCAAGTACTCTTCTATCTGTCTCCCTGATAATACTAGCTGTTGTTGTCCAATCATCTGGACGCTCTCCCTGACCACCCAGACCCTTTCTCAACTACTTCCTGAAAACCATACAACACTCCTCCCTTTTCACTCCATACAACAGTCCTCCCTTTTCAGCTTCCACCACTTTGCTTCCACCACTCTGCTCTGCCTTTGTCCTCTTGATCTTCCTTGTCACCAGTCATCCTACAAACCACCATCCTATGCTGTCTGGCTACACTCTCACAACTACTTTGCAGTCACTGATCTCTCTCAGGTTACCTTGTCTATACAAGATGTAGTATAACTGCGTGCTCCTACCTCGGCTCTCATAAGTTATCCTATGTTCCTACTTTTTCTGGAAGAAGGTGTTCACTACAGCCATTTCCATTCTTTTGGCAAAATCTACCACCATCTGTCCCTCCGCATTCCTATCCTGTATACCAAATCTGCCCATCACTTCTTCATCCCCTCTATTGCCTTCACCTACATGTCAATTGAAGTCTGCACCAATGTCCTCTCATTTCTTGGGATATCCTGCATCGCTTCATCTAACTCATCCCAGAACTTCTCCTTCTCTTCAAATTCACATCCCACCTGTGGGGCATAGCCACTAACAACATTGAGCATCACACCTTCAATTTCCAGTTTAAGACTCATAAGTCTATCTGACATTCTATCTGACTGTTCCTAACAAACTCCTTCTTCAAGATAACTCCTACTCCATTTCTCTTCTTGTCAGTACCATGATAGTACAACTTAAAACCTGCTTCTAAGCTTCTAGCCTTACTACCTTTCCACCTGGTCTTCTTGACACACTGTTTTTCCACCTTCCTTCTCTGCATCTTGTGGACCAACTCTCTACCTTTTCCTGTTATAGTCCCGATATTCAAAGTCCCTACTCTCAGTCCAAGCCTCTTTCCTTTCCTCTTCTCTCTCTGCTTCAAAATACGCCTTCCTCCTCTTCTTCTTTGACCTATAGTAGCCCAATTTCCACTGGTACACTGTAGGTCATCGGTACCAATGGTGGTCGTTGTTAACCTGGTCCTTGACCGGTTATTATGGTTGATTCACATGTTTGGTTTTGGCAAAAGTTTTACGCCGGATGCCCTTCCTGAAGCAACTCTCTGCATTTATCCCGGCTTGGGACAGGCTCAGGGAGACACTACTCCGTGCCCTCCCAAGGCTGGCTCGGGAAGGCACCGGCCAGTGCCACCCTGAGGCTGCATTTTAAATCTTAACATTCAACAACGTATATTTTTTGCTTTATATTTGTGCACACTTTATTGTTTCCCTTATACAGACCACCGGGGTAGAGGCAGAGAGAGAGCATGAGAGAGAGAAAGAGAGAGAGAGAGAGAAACATCAAGGGCTTCCTTGGTCTCTGGTTAGTTGGAATATTGCATGTTTTTCATCCTGTTGCATGTGTTTTCTTCTACTAAATTTAGCTCTGACAGCAATGACCTAGACCCAACTTTCACCATAAAAAAACATTACTTCTGTCTGTAATATAAAATATGTTATTTGAAGCTCTATGGAAAAGCATGAGAAACTAAGACCACAACAACACCTCAACACCTGTCATTCAATCTTGTTGTAAATTCAGACCTATTAAAGAGCTAGAACACAGTCTCTGCTGTCACCAAATCAACGCCAGATACGGTCTGTGCAAAAAAACTGCAGCGGGTGGTGAATATAGAATCAAAAACAACTCTGTAGTCCTCTAAAAAGCTGTAACTTTTCTTGAATAGAAAATGACCACTGCCTTTTATGGCGTCTGGTAGTCGTCATATTGCATCACACTTGCATAAAATGGTCTTCAATTCTATTTAAGTCCCACTGACTCAGCTGTTTGTTTCTCATTGTTGTAAAATGCTGTGAAAATGAATAGTTGCCTGTACTTTGTCTGTCTCCATGACAATGTTGGTAACTTGGTTAACAAAGATGACAAGTAGATGGAAGAAATTCAAGGATTGGTGTTTCAGCAGTTTTTACAGTCCAGTCTGAGGCCTGGCTAGCAGCCCTATGTGGTGGAGCTGAGACCGAATGGTGCTTTGGACGA
This sequence comes from Fistularia commersonii, assembly GCF_037954325.1. Classification (NCBI taxonomy): domain Eukaryota; kingdom Metazoa; phylum Chordata; class Actinopteri; order Syngnathiformes; family Fistulariidae; genus Fistularia; species Fistularia commersonii. The sequence continues at coordinate 8,593,582 of NC_141299.1, read as the reverse complement.
ATGCTAATTTCAACATTGTACTTTTAACTATAAATGCCACAGCATGTTGGTACAGCATAGCACACCAAGGCTGTCTCTTCCAACCTTTTATGGCAAGCAAGCATCATTGAGTTGAATGAGTCTAAGTTAAAGTGATGGACCAACATATTGACATGTAGAGATATTTTTCAACATTTTCTTTTTAGACACATCACATTATTTCATTCATTAGCTATACTGCTCGTCGTGCAGGGAGGAGCTGGAGCAAAGCCAACACTGGGCAAGGGGCAGAGTACAACCTCACCACTCAATCAGTGGGCTGATTTATAGTGGAAGACAGCAAAGTGCACTCACATAAACAACTAAAACCAATTTACAATCTCAAATTAACCCCATGTTGAGTCCACACTACATTTCTTTTTTGAGAGACAGATTTTTGAACTTGCTGGCTAAAGCTGTGCGTCAGATACTAATCATCACATGCATATCAGCGCTGTAACTCTAAGAGTCAGATGGACAAATGTGAGGGATCAGTGGAATGGCAGCATTAAAACTGTCAGATTCAGAAATTTTGTCAACTAATGTTAGATGCACACTTGGATGTGTAGCTAGATCCCCATGCAAAATTGTTGTTTGCGAACAATCATTGTCCTTGGTGGGTCACTGCTACCGTGTTGCCAGTGACAATCACATGTATGATGCCCTAATATTTTGGATAGCAAGACCCTGCAAATATGTCAGGGTGCGATTAAGGGATTCAGTGCACGGAAAAACCCTCTCTTAAAAGCATGGCAACTGTTTCAAAATGCATTATCTTAAATGAATTTTTTAAATACTGTCTTTTCTTCCTTTTAGGTAGTTCACTACAAAATACAAAATGATACAAACTAATTAAATAAGTGGAGTTTCAAGGACAAATATTTTGGAACAGAGGCAGGCCCCTAAATTTTTTTGTTTTTTTTGGTGACAAAATGTAGTTAAGATACCAGTTGTACGTATGTGAATGTTCCTTTGCAATGCTCAGACATGAATTTGTAAACAACGACTTAAGGATTCCCAATTCAAGATGGTATGGGCAGAGGCTGAGACTTTGAAAGCTGTTGGTCTGTGGGATATGGTTAGGTTAAGCAGGCATTGGGAGAACATGCAAACATCACACAGAAATAAAAGGCTCCAGCTGGCAAGTGGGCTGGAACCTAGACCATTCATGCTGTGTGGCGACAGTACTCACCACTGCACAACTGTGAGGCTGGATGTTTTATTGTTTTACAATTTTGGACATAGCCATGCGGAATCACAGCAAATTGCATTACAGTTAAAAAAAAAAACAACACAAAAAAAAAGTGATTATCTTTTTATTTATAATAATAATAATAATACATAGGTTTTCTATAGCACTTTTCATGATACTCAAAGATGCTTTACAAGTGAGAGACAAATGAAACTGTATGAAACAGTAAACACTATTTATGGTCAAAATGCCTTGATTTTTCCAATGTGATTGTTGCAAAGTGTCACTTTCTCCGCGTCCTATACTATATACTGATATCTAAACAAAGCAGCCTGACAAGTCAACATGTTATAGGATGCGCAAAACTAAAAGCACATCTTGCCTTCAGGCTTGACTGACAAATACTATTAGTATTTCTTACTTCAGTGTTCAACCAGCTAATCATGAATGCTATTATATAGAGCTGCTCACATTCAGTATGCTCCTCCTTCTTACAGCAGATTTGAGATTGAATTTAGAGGTGTGTGAGGTGTATGAGTGCCAAGGAAAGTGGGTTGCCATCGGGGCACCAGGGCGTCAGAGATGAGATAGATAATAATAACCAATCCCTTCTTAGCTAACAAGAAACAAGCTTAAGATCTAATCAGGACTAAGGCCTTTTGTGAGATGCGAAATGTTAAGTCAATTTCCATACAGAACACTGAGTATGACCTGCCACAGGAGACTTCTGCTTCAGCATCCCTTGTTATGAGAGCATCTTTGATAAACCCATTGCTTCTGCATTCATACTCTACTTATTAATTTTTGATTTCTTAATAATCACAGCAACAGACATCATATCTTGTTTGCTGCTTGGTATACAGATTCGGTCCACACTGCTGCTAGTGTTTTTGACTGTATTCTGTCTAGTATACAGTCATGATTTCTTCTAATATTAGTGGAAATAGTGAATAAAACGGTGCATGAACTGTGACCTTTGTAAGAGATTATCATCAGACGGACACCCACCAGTATAGATAAAAATCAATAAAGGTTTCAGAACTCGCCTAATACCCACAGCATAATAATACTTTGCACGGGTGATGCAATTGTCTATCCTCTCTATACAGAGCATAGGTCAAGATTAGGTTAAAAAGGTTTTCCTGTGTCAAATGACCTATAAAGATGACCCACATGAAGACCCCCTATGTTATATGTGCTGCTTGATAAGGAGGACTGGCTCATACTGTGATGTGAGGACTCCTGTTGCAGTGATATCATGAACGGAGCACTAGAATGGTATGTCCATTGTAGACTGCCCTGATTGTTTTGGAAATGCAATGTGGATCACAAAATTGATCCCCAATGAAGAACAATAGCTTGAGAACTGAAAAAAGTAGGAATACTTTTAACAATATATAAATCTTTAGTCTTTACAAAGGTAAAGGTAAGGTATGGGGTAAAATGAATACCATGATGAAAAGCATTACAAATGAAACCACAATGAGAAATGAGAAATGTCATGTAACGTAAGTTCATGACATAGTTCTACGAAGAATACATTTCACAGGAGTAATCTTAATTACTTATCATAATTCGTCAAATGTAAAAAGAACATTTTTAAAATAATTTATAGATATTCAATGTAATGTTCTAGGGTAGCAAATTGCTAAACGTCTTTAATAGAATACTGAGGTTGGTCCTTGAGGGCAGTAACATTACTTTCCCAAATATTGCAGCACATTTGTTTAAAACTGCTTGTGGCATAGAAACAATTAATATAATATAATGTAATGTGTAATGTTTGCTATTTGATTTTCTGTTAATAATTACCTAAGAGCACTTTAAATTGCATTTTATTGTATAGCATTCAAGGCACTCATATAAGCTAAAATGGGTTGACAATAGATTATTTAATTTTCTTAATATTATAAGCAACTCATTTTAGTCAACATTTCAAAATATATATTTTTTAATTTTATCTAAAATTTTTGGATCTGGTGCTATAACAATGTCTGAATATGAAATAATTCCCAAATTCTTGGTCATAACTTGGTGAGACAGTAAAAGTGCTGAGTCCAACGTTTAGGTTGGACTCAGTACTACGATGATGTTAAAAAAAACAACAAAATGTGTAATACAGGATGTATGTTTGTACATCATCATCATGGTAACAAAATGTATATTACTATATACTGAGTAATAGCCCCGATGAGAAATTTTGTAAAAACTTATAAGAGAAATAAACTTACTCAAATTGCGTTATCCAGTAATAAAAGGGCTGAGGATAACATCTCCAGAGCTGAGCCTTGCAGGCGTTTGGATACATATTTCCCACTGATGCTGTTTAACAAACGCCAGCTGAACCTGTGCCAGGAGGAAACCCGTGGAGTTTTGGTTGCCATTGATGTCCACCATTAATACCACAGTCCTCCATTCAAATTGAGTGCTAGTATTTGTCTACACAACGCCAGGTTACATCTCTGCAATGAAGTGGAAGGGGGGTTAAATGAAGGGTTGGTGTGATGAAGGCCAGCAGAGGATATTCATTGCACTCAAAGATGTGCTTGTGACTGAAGTGAGTAGGTGTGGATTCTAATCTCTTCATGGCACACTTGCCTTCATTTATTCCTGTGAGTGTTGAAACTGTACATGGAACATTTGCAAGCAATGGATTTGTGACATAGAGTTGTATAAACTGTCTTCACCTGTCTGGGATTTGCATGCAAGACTGCCCTTGAAGGCTGTAACGCAATTAGTTGACCTCATTGTCCTCTGACTCCTCTGTATATGATAAAACATTAGTTCTATGGAAAATAAAAATAAGACATTTCATATATAGGAGGGGCTTATAATCCGTAGCTCTTAGGTCTTTGAACCATATGAGAATGCGAATGTGCAAATGCCATGTATGGTGCAGACTGTGTTGAAAAAGTGTGCTCTAACCCCGTGATTATTGTTCTTCTGTTTCGATGCGTTGGGTTCTTGGTCTGAAGAGAAGGATCTGGAAAGAAATTCAAGGATCATGGGACAAATCTGCATCTGATCAACTCAACTCCATTCAGAAAAAAAAAAGAAATTATATAAGTTGTTTCCTTATTGTCTTTGCATGAGTTTGATTCATCATATTTAAATACATGAAAAGCTGATATTCCCAAAAACTCATTGTTCTATTGACTAAACCACTGCAAGGGAACCAAATGGTTTTGTCAAAAAAAGTTTATTTCTCTCTTTTTTTTTTTTTTTTTTTTTTTTTTACAATATTCCTCATTGGGGTATTACGCAGCATTACATAGCAAAGTACGTTTTGGTACCATGGTGATGATGTACAAACATACACCCTGTATTATGCATCTTGATTTTTTTTACATCAACCTTATGGTTTACATTACGCATAGATGTCCCAGCTGGTTGATGGTTACTATAATGAACAAACATGGAATGGTCATTGCAAAACAGTCTAAAAGCATATACATGCATTTATATGCATATCTGACAATATTTTCCCTTCCAACATTACAGTGCACGCATCACAATATTTGAATAAAATCCCTTTGGTGCTGTTGGAATGTGAATTTGATGAGTTGTGTGAAGTCGGGTAGTGATAATGTAGCTTAGCATTTCTTGTGTATTGCTAACTAGCAGGAGCAGATGTCTCCATTTTTCTATGACACACACACACACACACACACACACACACACACACACAAAAGGTATTTATCCTATTAAAGATGGCATGAAGGCAAATTTCCCAATGTTGCCTGCCCCTGTAATTTCTCTGACGCAAATTCCAGCCCCCCGGATTACAGTCGAGTGCAACACCTCTCTACATCCCTCCACCTTCCTTGGCTGTGTCAGATGTAAATTTGCATTTGAAATGTCACCCCTCACACCACTGGGGATGTCATTTTATGGTTCATATACTATCCGGTGATAAATTAAGGCTTACTTGTTATACTGAAAAGATCCATGGATGTTACATGAAGTTTCTTTGGGTTTGTGAAGTGTACTCCATACTTGGGGGATCATGACACCACGCTTGGTCAAGAGCAAAATAAACCAAACCACAGCGAGGTCTTCATTAGTCTTATTGAAACACCAATTAAAAAAACCTTAAGCGGAACAAAAGTGCCACCAGCCTCCCCGAAGTTGAGAGTCTGTCCCCGGTATGCCTTTCCCCATTTTCCCCCTTCTCTCCTCATGTTTCTAAGGTCAGTAAACAAGAAGTGTGTGTTTCCCTTTAAGGAGCCCCCACCGTGGGCTCAGCGGCGGGAGGGCGAGCAGGCCTGCGGAATGGCGACTGAGGAGGGGGAAAAAAAAAAAAAAAAAAAAAAAAAAAAATCCAGCGGAGGACGGTTTCAAGTCCCCCCAATAGAAACTGTGCCTGATTTGTGGCCAATGTTGGAGATGTAAAAAAAAAAAAAAAAAAAAAAAAGTGAACGAGAAAGAGAGGGAGGGTGAGGAGAGAGAAGGAGGAGGAGGGAGGAGGAAGGAGAGGAGGCGAAGGGGGGGGGAGGAAAAACACTGAAGGGGTAGCTATGGAGATGGAGCGTTTTCCTGGCTGCTTTCTTTGACAGGTGTTGAGTGGGGCAAAAGTCTTAAAACAGAATCCAGCATGTACGCCAAAGGTAAAGGAGCCGTGGTCCCTTCCGACAGCCAGGCGAGAGAGAAGTAAGTCAAACCTTTACCTGCTTCTCGTACGGGCGAGGGGCTCAGGCGGGGCGGCCAACTTTCAAACTCGCTGCAGTCATTTCGAAAGGAGAGTAGTGTACTAAAAGTGCGCTCTCGGCGCGGCGCCCCCCTCCTACGTAGCGCCGCGGAGGTGCGCCTCCGAAAAAAAAAACTTTGTTTTCCTCCGCCGCCTCTTCTTTTCAGTGCACTTTCCCCATCCGCGCTCCGCACCTCTGAGTACGCGTTCGCCTTTGCAGGCGGATGCTCTTGCGCGGGTCACGGTTGGTGGTTTACGCGCGTCCGCAGCATCAAAAGTAGATGAAGCGACCACCACCACCCCCCTCCACTTCCACGGCCGACCCCCCCCCCCCCCTTCCTCCTCCAACCCACGCTTCCTCACCCCCCCACCCCCCTTGCAACACACCGGTCGCCGCTACCGGGGTAAAGTTTAGTGGGACGAGGCTCCACCGGACGGGTTTCTGGAAGGGGACGGGGTGTCGCGGTTGGCTGGATTGATGGATGGAAGGTTGGGTAATGGGGCTGGGGGGCTGCAGATGACGGTCGCGGTGAAAGGAAAAACTTTTGTCCCGTTCAGCAGTCAAACGGCGGTGGGAAAGTTTTCAGCATCTACTCGCACTGGAGACGCACGGAGGAGGCTGTCTGGCTGTCTGGATGGATGGATGGATGGATGGATGGTCGGGGTGACCGCGGGTGGCCCTTGTCAGTCTGGGAACCGTGTGGCGATTTTCGAGACGTCTGGAAATAAAAAGTGTATTTTAAAAGGCGATTTAACTTTCGGATGACCTCCAACCCTAGATTGTTGGACCTCGCCGCGCTTTCACGTGTTCCAGTCCGGGACTGCTGAGAGAGTTGGACCTCCTTTGCATCACCGCACTCTGATCGTTATAGCATCATTTCTGAGCACTAAACACCAAGAAGGGATCCCCCACTGAGATGCAAAGGAGGGAAAAAATAAAGTACCCTCTGTCTTGTCCTAAGAGGCTGTTACACAGCAGCCCCACACAGCTGTAAATCGAAACATTTCTTAGGAGGTTCTGTAGTATTTCTGCCTTGTCTCGTCCAATTGATTTATCCCTTTATGTATTGAAAACTTACCGGAACACGACTGAGTGTTTTATTTGCACCGAATTCAGTAGTGTGTGTGTGTGTGTGTTCAGTTGGAAGAGTAAACTCAGAAATGAAAACAGTCCCATGTGGTTTTATGAACAGCGAGCAGAGCGACCTTTAAACCAGCATATGATACTTCAATATTGCACAGGAGTCTTCAACAGATGTTATGTTGCATTTACACCTGTTTGTCAGCCTCATTTGCAGTGCATTTAAGGCAACAGATTGTTTTCGGAACGACCGAAATATACTGTATTCCTTAAGTGCAATGCCACTTGGCTTGTTGAGGGAGTGTGTATGATGTTCCATGTGGTATTGAGAGAGAAATCAGTGCAGAGGCAGCATGTATTTCAAATGATAGTGTAGGAGGAGGATTAATTATTTAACTTGTGAGAAATACAAGTCTTTGGAGAACTGCCTCTCTGTGTTAAGATGTCTTGTGAATAACGAAATGATTGAATTTGTTTGTTTTAGAGTGTAGTTTGCATTTGTTTTTTCAGCCCCTTGTGCAGAACCCCATAGCAAATCGCATCTCCTTTAATCCTCATGTATATATATTTACTCCACTTTGTGTGTGAGTATATTCGTGTGTGTGTGTGTACGTGTAGTGTGGGGAGGGGGGGTATTACGGGTCTGTGAATATTAGCAGGCATAATGGACAATGCCTGCCCTCTGCACTCACCTGTCTTGTCACCCTAACCTGCCCTGCAGGGCCAACACATGTTTCCTTGTAAATGTGGCGCGCACACCAGCTGCCTCAATGCATCACTGAATTTGCTCATATTCATATTTACATATTCATTTGGCTCTTTACATATTCAGATGCTATAATGGGGGACGCCCCATGCCGACTCATATACCATTAATCCAGACTGACATCGCAATCACGGCTCGGTGGATTGATTTCCGAGTCTTGTAACTTTAAATATATAAAATAAGCTTCCAAATAATTGAAAGAAATTTGTAAAATAAAGTGAGAGAGCTTGAAGCACTGTAACTGCTAATCAGCTCCTGTTCCTCACTGTTAGACACAGTAGTCCCAGTAATGTGTCAAGTTGTGCCTGTTTAAGCTCATCACACCAAGAATGCCCCGATCTGACTTCTTCAGTTCTGATACCTGACAATTGGAGATCTGAGGCGGCACTGTATACTAATTCCAGACCAGTATATGATCACAAGCGTCTCTGTCTGTGTTGGAGAAACTGGAAACATTCATATGCATTTAAGATAACATGATGAAAAAATACATCTCGTGACTTTCCACTACATCATGGAACATTATGAAAAAAATGGAAATGTTTTTCATTGAAATTTCAGTTTGGGACAATTTAGCTACACTAAAAGAAAATAGTGTTAACTATTTTAATCTCAGTTCTGTGACAACTGAAACTGATAAATCGCAATGTGATACGAGATAATATGAACAAGTGAGTTTTGTAAATATGTAGGATTCACTGATTTAGCTATTCATGCAAGTCTCGGGTTGGTGGACTAGAGACAATGAACTTTTGTTTTCAGGGTAAAGCCAAAACTCCATTTGAGTGTTTGGAGCTCCTTGGCTGGTGCTGCTTGACAAGTCAGTGATTCGCCACTAGCAAAAGATACTATGGTTTTCAATGTAACCATAGGAAATGTTGATAATGGACTTAGGTGTTTATGCATCTTGCACTCTTATCAGTACCATAGCCTTGAAACCAAGGCCCATTCACAAATATAGAATAACATAAAAACACTGACATAATATTCATATTTCACACTCCTGTGGATTCCTCTACTCAGTCAAGGCCAAGTGGGTTTTATATGCCTGACATGGCTGTCCTGAGATCTCTGGTTAACAGGAACGAGGCGGAATTGATGTTGTTTTTTTCGCACAACCTTGAGGTACAGTGTGATTGGGTACTTTCTAGAAGAGAAATATAATTACAATAGCAAAGGTAGAGGAGGGACCAGAGCCCGTTTGACCAAAATCATTCATAATACGCCATGAATTTTTTTCAGCATTTATTCTAATTTAATTTGAACAGAGATAATACACCAGCTTCCACATTGCACTATCTCACCTTATTATTCAGTTACTGAATGCTGTGTGAAATGTGCTCTGATAAATCTGGCATCTTAATTAAAGGTTCTGCTCACAAAAGTATTTAATTGCTTGATCAAACATATAATTTCTTGAAAAAAACATCTTTAGTTTCTAAAAGAAAAAAAAAGGAAAGAGATCTATTGATAATCTGTGTTTGTTTACAGAGATTTCTTGTGTGATTTGAAGTGTTGCAGGATTTGTTCGGGAAAAGATCTTGAAGTGTAAAGTTAATCAGTTTGTTTTGAAGCATGGATCTCTTTACATCCTCCACTCCTCTGACTCCGCCCACGTGTTTACATGCAGTTTAATGGGGAGCTTCAGGTTTGAATGCATGGTTTTGATTCCACACAGATGGCCCTGCCATCTGCATTTTAGTCTTTTGAAGAGGGAATAAAAAGCTGCACAGTAAAATAGGGAGAAAAACTGAACTAAAAGTAAAGAAATCCTTGATTTACCCTCAGCGCACTTGGATTGACTATGCCTTCATTCAGACACGACAACAGTCAATTAATGCTGCCTCTCACTTCAGCTTGTGTGGATGCAATAAAGTACATAGCATAAATATTGAGAATAAATGCCTCAAGTTGTTGCCGGTTTGACACCAGCAGAAACAAGTCTGAAGTGCATACTCATATCTTTTATTAGCATACAGGGAAAACATTTGTCTGAATAGAAATCAAGTCAACAAAGCAATGTAAAGTGTCCTACTGTAGAAAAAATTACTTTTTCAAAAGTTTTGAATAATTTTACAATGTAAAAATATGAAATTATGCATTATGAAGTTGAGGTATTGATTTACAATAGCAAGTTAATTCAACTGTGACCCCCTCAGAACACAGGAGGACACAACTGTTTTTTTGAGTTTGGCCGTATTGACCTGTTGCTAACATGGAAATTCACTATTCGCATTAGAAAGAATTGAAATACTCAGTTCTGCATTATGCATATACATTGAGTTTTCCAAATTAAGAACAATGAACTGTAAGACATTAAAGAAAAAAATAGAAACTTTCATTTATTAGGTGAGAAGAAAATTGGAAATCCCTAGATCTTAGTTCTTCATGTGCCTGTTGAATATATCATGACTGTACTGAAACTTTGTTTTGTCGGTTAAAATAAATTGCAATTTCACTGTTGTTTCAACCCCTTAATAGAACTGCTGTCAATGGCTGCTGTGGCAAAACCTTTCAATAACTGATTATCTATATCAGTGCATCCTGTTTAGTGACTCTACCTTGCGCCACATGCCGGAAAAAGATAGTTTTTAAGCGAAAGTCCAATTAGAATATAGACAAGTCATTTGGCAGAAAAAAAGCTGAGGCTTTTACTGGTGAATTTTAATAAATATTCAACCAGGTTGCTAAACAGTGAGAGAAGTTGATGTTTTGTATGCATGTGTGTGTACGTGTGTGCGTCTGTGTGTGCGTCTGTGTTTGTGTGTGTGTGTGTGTGTGTGTGTGTGTGTGTGTGTGTGTGTGTGTGTGTGTGTGTGTGTGTGTGTTTGATAGAGAGAGAGAGAAGGGGAAAAGAGTGTAGCTTAACCCTAAGGCCATGTGTGTTATGCCTATTGACACTGATTTGTTTTGACAAAGGAACTGCCACAACAAAGCCAAGCAAATATAAACAGCGTGTGCAGTGGGAATAAGCTTGAGTGAAACTGCTTCACAGTATCACAGGTGTTTCAAACAGGCTTTCCAGTGTCTTATTCACCTTCAAGTGATACATCATAACATCCAGACCCTTCACCATCACCACACACAGATCTGGTCTGCTTTCATATGATGCTCATAAATATTTAATAGTTGGGAAATAATATTTGCTGTTTTTATCCAGTTCCATTTTGTGTTGAATGCTGCTCACCACTGAATAAATAAATTATGCATTCCACACATCTTAAGTCTGAAAGATGTAGATTATACTGTATACTGTGTCAGAGGATGCAATACCATTCCTGCTTAATCCTGCTTCATCACTTCCTCTATCCATACCACATCTTGCCCTCTTCTTAACTTGCACTCCTGAATTATTGAAACAAAGACATGAAAGTTAATTTGCTAACTGTCTCTGCTTTCGCCGGCTAAACCTATCTGAGATGCTCCTGTCTCTGATGGCAAAGGAAGAAAAGGGAATGCAGGATGGGGCGGCCCGAGGCTAAAATGTCAGGTGTGTGCCTTGGGTTCTGAGACATTCCCTTGATGTGTGGATATAGAGCAAAGTAGTCATTAGTCTGTTTCAGTTCAGGTCTTGGACAAAAAAAGATAAGAAACAGGGTTGTAGATTTTTGACATTCGGAAACTTTTAATGTTTACTCTCACATCAGCTTCATGACTTGGTATCTGCGTGGCCATCATGCCACTGTAACCTTTCATCTGCTTATGAGGAAGGTGAGGAAGATGAAATGCGGGATTTGTATTGCTCTACATGAGTGTGGTTTATCTCGTAAGCATCATTAATTCCTGACATCAAGTAAATATTGCAGGACTCAGAGGGAAAGAAATCCACTATCACCATGAAAAGTTGGGGCCTTCAGTTTCCCTCAAACACTCTTCTCTTGGACAGAGCAACCTCCCACATTTCCTTCATCTACCCGCCCTTCCCGGGGCTCTGCTCCATCAGATCACAAGAACTCTTTACCTCGTCCAAGTTACACTTACTGCTTCTGACAGAGTAACAAAAGGTGTCCCCTGAAGCCTGGATTGAATGAGTGGTTTTAAATAATGTATTGCAGCCAGGGCAGGTGCCCATCGCGAGAGTATAGAGACCCTTAGATCACACCGGGCTCTGCCATGAAAATTTCATCGCTGCAGTGCTCATGGGAATCTGTTCAATCCTGTACAGTGTCAAAGGGCTAGATAGGAGATGGGGCCTGCTCCAAGGTAATTCACATTGCAAAGGGGCCTATTTTTTTACATGTTGCACCAAGTTACACCCAGGAGCTGTGACCTTTCCACCTCCCCTGAAATATGAAGTGTGATTTGGACGAAGAGCCCCGCCTACATACCTGCTTTCGTATGTTGGGTCTTACTGCATCATTCATGTGACAGACAGAAAGACAAGCACTGAATGAGTCAACACCAGGTGCTTGCTTTGTAGTAACTATGAAAATGGCTCTTTGCACAAGTGTGATCTTGTTGGAATAATTTGTTCAGAAATACAAGTGCTCTATTTAGTGCGCTGAAATAGCATGTGATACTTTTCAGAATATCCCAAAGTTGGTACACACATTATTGTGGAAAAGTCAAAATGTCAGCCTTGGGCCGTACCCGTATCTCATAATACAATGATGGCGTGACAACAAACAGTTATGGACAGTACAGCACTTTATTTTATTACATTTGTTGTTTAGTCATCGTGCATTTGAGGTGTTCATATATTTTTATTGTTATTTGACTGTAATAGTAAGGTGGCACCACACACTACAGTGTGATGGTTGTGGCTCACGTGGTACAGTAGGCACCCGCCCAATTGGAAGGTTGGAGGTTTGATTCCTGGCTCCTCCTGTTTGCAAGTGTTGAGCAAGATGGCAAGCCCCCAGTTGCTCCCGATTAGCACCTTTTCGTGGCAGCTTTGCTCCCATTGGTGTTCGAAGGGATGGATGGCAATCCAGTGTAAAGAGCTTTGAAAACAGCAAGGTGTTGAAAGTGCTGCATAAGTGCAGACCATTTATGGTAACGTGTCAATATCCACTAGAGACACTCCAAGAAAGTTTTCCAGCTGTTAGGTAATATGTAGTGATGACCTTAGATTTAACATGCATTTGTCTTCACACAATATTAAGTTTTAATCAATAAAGAGTGATGTGAACTTGGGTGGCACAGTGACACAGTGGTTAGCACTTCTACCTCACAGCACGAAGGACCCTGTTTCGATTCCGACAGGGGTCCTTTCTATGTGGAGTTTGCGTGTTCTCCCCCGTGTTTGGGTGGGTTTCCACCCACAGTCCCAAAACATGCAGCAGGTTAATTGGGAAAATTGCCCAGATGTGTGAATGGTTGTCTCTATATTATCTGGCGACTAGTCCATGGTGTGCCCTGCGACCCTCAGGAAGATAGCTCCTTTAGCGCACCCAGTCGGACGATCTTGTCCCAGTTTCGTTGGGTAGGACCATATTCGTTTGTTCTCTGAATAGTTGTGTGAACCAACAACAAAGAGTGGAGCTTTGACTCTGTCTAGTGATTAAAGGATTTAATGGGGAAGAAGCGAAGCTAACTTGAAAGCACAGAGCAGGCCATATGTATATCACAGCCTGAGGAGACGGTCTTAAAGTTGCAGCCATCAAGACAATTGGCAAAAGTCAAGGAAAAGCATTTCACTCACTTGTGGCTTTTTGTATTGACCCCATTAACAATGATAAATACCATTAATCAGACACTACAAAAATTCCTCAAAAGTTTGCCAATAAATCTTTTTTTGTATGCCTAAACTACATATCTGAAAAAAAAAGATCTTAAAACTGTTATATCTGATGCAAGAATGCGAAACACAGGAAGTAGATGAAAGACCATTATTGTCTCATATGGTGATGCATGCAGCACAACATCAGCAAAATTCAACCACTGCATTTAACCCTTCATGGATGAACCATTAGCAGACGGCAGCGCCACAGGAGCACTTAGGGGTCCAGTGTCTTGCTCAACAACACGCAGGAATCAAAAGCAGGAATATTCAGTTCCAAGAACAACCGCTCTAATTCCCTTCGCCACACCACTGATGACATAAATTGTCCAATGCGACTTACATGGGTCTGGACCAGATATACTCAGTGAAAGATGGCAGTCAGATTCAGTCTTTCAGGTTCATAGATTCAAGGTGTTGAAACACATGTTCAGTATGTTATTGCTGGAGTATCAACCAAAGTATAATTGGTTTGTGTGTCTGCTTGGGCCTGACATGCGTGATCAGCATATACTGTAGTTACCTGTCCTGCATCTAACACAGCAGGTCCCTTGTGTTCTGATTCATCACCTGGAAATGTATTCGACAGGATGATTCAATACAGTGTGTGCCTGTTGAGGCTGAGTGAAAATATTGAATTGCTTACCTTTGCTTGGAAGGGGGAAAAGGTTCATCCCCACTTGGTTGCGTTGGATCCACTTCAGGATATTGAGAATCAAGAAGCTCATAATGATCTGCCTGCAAAATAAGAAAGTCCCGATCACTGATAGTGGTCAACTCAGAGATGACTGCAAATTGATCATAGTGAGAAATGACAAAAGTTGTTTAGAAAGAGTGTAATACTTTGGGTGTCACTAAACAGACACTGAGATGCTCTAGTTTTAAAAAATCATATTCAAGATAAGATAATAAACTTTTTAAGATATTTATTTTTGAGTTAAATTAGAAACTTTAAATAACTCTGTTGATGTGCACTCTTATTATTATTTTGTTAATCTCATGACACTTACGTCACTAACGGAAAGTGACTAACGTCTTCTCGATTCCTCTGTATGTCTTGTACATGTGGAGAAATTAACAATACAGTAAATACTGTACAGTAAACATAAACCACCTAGTCGTGAAATAGTATGTGGTCTACACCAAAGTATGCCTTTACAGACGTCACAATTTGTTGCATGTGGCCATAGAGACACAGACATCTGTTAACAACTTTAAGCTGTAAGGAAGGCAAATAGAGTAATGAGCTCAAAAGAGTGGAGAATCTACCCAACAACGTTGAACCAAAGCGGTCCATTTGGTTTTCAAAATCTGTTTGGTGTTATAATACAAAAAAAAGCAGTGTCAGAGCAAAGTGACATGGATAGAATATCCAATTTGCATTTACTGTCTGTCTCTAACATGTTTTCCTTTTTGCTAGCCTAATTAGATGGTCAACTTTTATTGTTATTTTTTCATTGATTGAAACAGGGTGGCTACACTTCTGGTCATTCAACCTGTCGGTCCACTTGCGGTCACCTTGACTGATAAGTGAACCATGTAGTTTTGTAGCTTTTGTAGATAACAGACATGCAGAAAAAAATTGTAGTAATTTTAAATCTTTAGATGAACACAGTGGTGCAAAATTAAACTTACATTTTTTCATCTTTGTAATTTGTGGGTTGTTCATTATTGCAGCCGGTATGAATCTCTGCTCTTTTGTTTTTTTAATCAGTTCTACATAAAAATATGACCTAGGCAGAAGTGCAGGTTTCCTGTGGGACATTTGTTCAGTGTGTGTTCCTATTAAAACTGAAGTGTAAAACCAAATGATTTTTAATGTTTTTGTGGGACTATTTCTTGGTATTGGATTTTTGGATTCCACCATCATCATGAGGTTGCTGGGCAACCAGACATTCCCTGGTTTGGACCATAATATACTGAATATGCTTTCCAATTGTAAAAAACATTTAGTGCTGGTCTCTAGAGGCTGAACAACATTTTCCTGGCTAAAATAAAAGCCAAATAAGTAAATAAGACAATAATTTAATGTGATTAGATTTATTTGTTTTCTTGTTGGAGCATTTTATATTTCCACATCAACATGCAGCATGATTTCATGTTTGAAATAAGTATTTTGCAGTGTTAACCATGTCAGAGAAAACACTAGGTATTGTTTTTTGCTATCAAAAAATCTTCTCCATAGCCAAATGGATGGAGGGATGGAAGAAAATCATCGAAATACTTTTCTCTGTATCAAACCACAGCTGGTGTGTGATTGAATATATTGAAATTGACAAAAATAATTGAGTTCACATTGCTCTGTGTGAAGGAAATGTACAGATATAACCCAGCACATCATCTATAATAGTATGATAAAGAAATAGTAATAGCAGATTTAGAGCAAGGCTGGGTATCCCTTTTTGCCTTTTTGGCTCTGGGTGAATGCCAAGAGGAACCAGCTGATGGGGTCATGAAGTATATATGACTACAACTACACTATATACACACACACACACACACATATATATATAGAGAGAGAGAGAGAGAGATTTATATATATATACACACACACACTCTCAAGGTCTGTGATGTGAAGTAAAAAGAAAATGAAAAAAAAAGAATTACCAGAAAATACCTCAAGGGTTTGCTGCAAAATCTAAAGTTCAGACAAAGCCAGCAAAAATCAGACATTCTTAGAAATGTCTTGAAAAATATTTCAGAAAAAGAAGTCATTCATTCATTCATTCATTCATTCAGTCAGTCAGTCAGTCAGTCAGTAAATCATTTATTGTCTATATCAGTTATGCTACACTCATGGTCGCATTCAGGTTGGAGCCAATTCCAGCTGTGATACAGTGAGAGGCAGGGTTTAATGTGGACCAGTCAATCACTGGGCCACATATGGAGACATAGAACCATTTACTCTCTCATTCACAAATCTGGTTAATTTAGAGTCTTCAATTAACTTTTTACAGGACTTAAGACTATGGAAGTAAACTAGAGAGACCAAAGAAAACCCATGCAGACACGAACATGTAAGCGCCACAAAGAAAGTTCCCAGTAAGGAACAAAACAGGAACATTCCTGCTGTGAGGTGGCAGTGCTAACCACTTCACCACTGTGCCATCCTCTTTAGAAATTACAAAAAAATAGAATGAGCTAAAAATACCTGAAAATCAGCAAAAAAGAAAATATAAAAGATGTAAAAACAGCCATGTAAAGGGTCTGAAAATTAGAAAAAGAAAATGATTGAGTTTTGCTGATATGTCTGCATATTTAGAAGTATTCAGGGGATTATGTGTGACCCAAGACACATTGTGTTTATACTGCCAGAAGAGTGTGATCCATGCCACCTCCAGACACTACTTGAGCGATCTAATAGTTCTCAATGGCTATGTGAAACCACCTTTGCTTTATTTACCAATGAGTTTAATGCTATGAACCTATGGTCTGATCACCAACCTGAGTCTTGAACCTTGTTTGAAGTTGTTTTTATTATTTCCTCCATGTCTAAGGTCCCACTTTGCTTTTTCTTCAGCCTCTGTACGCTAAAACCAGAGATACGGCACAGTGCCACAGAGGCTCCTCAGTTCAGAGCTGTGGAGTTTTGACTTTTCCATCATTTCCATGATCTTTATACCACAAAGTCCTGTTTATCTATAGTCCGTCTCACATGAATAAGTGATGATTTCTGACAAATTTATATAGATTATGAGCTTGTGAAATGAATTATTTCAATGAAATAACTCAGAAATAGGGGGCATATTTTCATTGTTCTTACATTGTTCTCGTAATTGTGATGAGTTTTTTGAAACCTTTTAGAGGAATAAAAAATGTTGATCTTTATGACTGATGTATAATTTGCTCTTTCTGTTTGTTTTGCAGGTTAGCTTTATATGTGTACGAGTATTTGCTCCATGTCGGTGCACAGAAATCAGCACAGACCTTCCTGTCAGAGGTAAGTTATTTAACTTTGACATCCTGCACTGTAAACATGAGTGTGATTACACCTCTACTTTATAATGAGGAATTGAATTCACTATACACTATTAAAGGAGCTGTTGAGTAGTCTTATCAAAAGTCAGGGTCTAGGGATTTCTAACTGTCATGGTGTAAATAAATGAACAAGACAAGTCTTTTGTTCTGTTGTTTAACAGCAACTTTCTTTTAACTAATTGTTAAATTGAAGCGATGTAAACATGGTGTTGTTCAACTAATTGATTTGATTATGCACAATTTATGAGTAGTTTTAATTTGTGATCATTAACAGCCGTAATTAACAAAGTTTGACATATTACAACACGTGTTGATGCCTGCTTCGCACTGTGACATTTAGGAAGTAAGCCTGTACCTCTTAAGTCAAGTGCAAATTTAGTATTTGAGACCATTTCAAGTGTTACCATTTGTCCCTGGTCTGCTTGACTAATTAGTTTCATGTCTGAACAGTCCAAGAGGCAGGGCTTCTAATGTAGCATCAGCTTCCTTAATGGATGTCCTTCCTGCTAATGGCCATTATCATGATTGTATGCAGTACAACACCTCTTTGTTCACTTACTTTATCCACATTTATTTTATATACAGCAAAAGCTCATCTGAATCGTTCAGCTTAAAATTGATATCATTCTTTTTGTTAGGCAATCTGGTCGCACGGAGACACAGACCTGTGTGAGCTCACAAATGTGTATTTAAACCACAAACACACAGACAGATACTCAATTCTTTGAGCTTTCTTTTGTTGGCATCTCATTTCATCTGTGCAGCAAATGCAAAAATAGTGTAAGAGAAATCGTGATGATTATAACTGCTGACCTCATTTTAATTGTGATAAAATAATTTTTATTCTAAAGTAATTAAAATATTATAATTCTTTGGGTTTTGTGTGCTGTTACATCCCTGGCATTTTTTTAAAATTGCAAAGGTTTGAAAAAAGTCAAACTGCAACAGGTGTTAATGTGGATTTTTAAACAAACAGTATTTACATATGCACTTTTAGATATCAAATGCCTTTGCAAAACCCTTGACATCACATAATAGTTCAAGTAAATGAAATAGGAAATCAAAATATTAATGCCATATCAATGGTATCTGAAAGTATTGGCTCTAAAATAAGATCTAAACATTGGCTGAAAATAATGCTAATATGATACACTTTTCTATAAAAATGTGGAGAGAAATTTGTGATGTTTTTTTTTTTCCTTAACCTAATTTAGATTTTTCTCTAGTTTGTGCAGACTGTAAGTGTACATTTTAAAACACATAGTACTTTATTTCAGTACCTGACAGTGGATGCTCTGAGTCTTCCTCTGAAGAAAGACTTGATGTCATCTGGTGTCAGCCAAGAAAACATTGAATATAATGGATAATGGTGTAATTTACTGGCCAAATAATATATATATGTATGTGTGTGTGTGTGTGTGTGTGTGTGTATGTATGTATGTGTGTATGTATTGATAGATAGATAGATGGATAGATGGATAGATATGTAGACATCTGACATCTGACTTTTCATAACAAAGGAAATATGCTTTATCAATGTTCTCCTCTGGGTGGACTTGTTTTACATTTTTGTTTTAGTGCATATGTATCATGAAGTGTTGGGCACCAGGGAAAAAGTAGAAGGGCAAAATTGTCTACTTGCCGCTGCAGGCAATTTGAAAAGTCAATTCACTCATGGTTTAAATAACATGCTTGTTTGTACTAACTGGGTGGAAAAGTGGTAGGATTGTTGGTTTCATGTTCCTGTTGTATTTTCAGAATATATCAGAATATGAATCATGATCACTGTCCGCACCCTTCTTTATTTATTTTCCAAGCAACCCTTTATTTTGAACTCATTCTTGAACTTCTAAAAATATCTTGCTACCTCAGAGATTAGTGACTTTCTGCGTAAGGGCCATTTTCCCGATTTTCTCTGCTAATAACTGTATCCCGAAGAGTCTCATGTTCAAGCGGCTAAAACACTGTCAACACTTTGGCAAAGTGCATGTCTCATTTATACAGCAAATGTTGAATAAATCCCAATTAAGGGTAGTGTGAGAAAGCGAGGAGGTAGTGCACAATGCAATTTTAGCTTATTAGTCCAAGCCACTGCTGGATGATACTGCTGAAAATTTTAGAATGATAGAACTCTAATGAGATTCTAAGTCTCTCCATGTCCCCAATGGTATTTGCAAGGGTCTTTTGTGATCCTTTTTTTGTAAGTCATTTGTCTCTTTTCTGTTTTCCTTGTAAGGCACCATGCCAGAAACTGAGGATAGTTTTTTGTAATGAGGGTGTCACATCAGGTCCAAGCTAGTTGGTTGTCCATGAGCTACTAGTTTCTTAATTTTAGTTGAAGTGTGGATATTCTTTCAAACAAGAACATCTATTGATTTTGTTGCCTGTATTTTGTTGACACTGACAGCTTAATTTACTTGATTCTCTATTTAATGTCAAAAACTCACTACTGTTTAATCAACATCTTTACAAGGTAGATGACTACAAACTGCAGTCAACAAATCTATATAATAGTCACTAATAATCTGAAAGTTTTATGTATTATTTTTATATACAGAAAAAAATAGAGAGCTCTCGTTCTCCCTGCTGTCCTGAACACACTCATCTCTCAGAATGTATGTATGATCCAGATCTGCGCCTTTGTGTGTGCAGGGTCATGTCAGGAGTGTGTGAAGCAGCAGCAGGTCTGCTATCACTTGCTGGATCTTATCTCAGTGTCCAGATACAGACAGGAGTTCTGCTGGTTTGTGAAGGCAGTGAAGAGGGCTGCTGCTTCACGGCAGGCACTCTTATACACAAACTCTGTACCGCACTTCACCAGACAGACTATTTTTCTGTCTGACTAGCAATCTGTCTGTCTAAAGTTGGGAGGACATTTAAGCAAAATGATTACATTATGCATAAAACATGCTGCGGTGTCTAATTTTTCATTTCCCTCTTCTGTCTTCTCCCTTCAATCTTTAACTCTTCCTCTGTCCTACTTCTCCACTTCTCTCTTCTCTCAGATCCGATGGGAGAAGAACATCACGCTTGGGGAACCTCCAGGATTTTTACACTCATGGTGGTGGTATGTACATGTTGAACCCCTTGCTTTTTTACTTTTATAGGGCCAAACACACACACACATACACACACACACACACAAACACACACACACATACACAGCAGTGCTCATTCGCACAGTTAAAGTAGTCAAGATGATGTGAAAGAATGTGCAGAGATGGGAGCGACAGTAATTGCAGGGAATCTAAAGAGCATCAACTTGCACGTGTTTAAGCTCTGAACTCTTGGCATCCTTGTGAGTGACAAGTGAGCTAGGTTCCTCTGTTACTTAATCCCGAACATTTTCTTTTTTCAAACCACACATCTGAACCAGGGTTGTTCCATGTCCCACCTCAGCATCTTTCAGATGTCAAGACTGAAAAAAGCTATGATGCCATTTATCCCGATGCCCCATTTAACAGAACAAGGCTCTGCCACAGGCGGATCCTCTGTCAGTTTCAGGTCTGGTAATGCTTGAGAAATAGAGTAGAGTGTTTTCTATCTGGCCGGAGGACAGGGTCAATGGGCTTACAGCCTGACATGTACACTGTTTTCCATGGGCAAATTAGAGGGAATGGGAACATCCAAAGGCAGGATCCCCTTTCCTGTTGTTTGGCACAAGACTAGAAAATGAAACTTTAAGGCGAAGAGAGGAGTTGACGAGCTGTGAGGAGGAAGCAGCGCAGACAAAGACACCGAATCCTCTGCATGGCAGCACGAGGGCAAAGAGAGCGGGAATAAGAGGTTTGACAGGTCCCGCTTTGTTTGTCATTCATGCCGTCCCGCTCATCCCTACCGCCCCGCAGCCAGCCTTGTGAAATAAACGTGGACAAGCAGCTTCATTCATTCATCCTCTCTGGCCCCAGCGTGTGTTGTAATTGTGTCGTGTGTTGACAAGGCTTATAATGGTACTTAAAGAGCCTGGCTTCTCTCACCCTGACAGCTCTCAATTGGATAGCTACCAGTAATACTGACTAAATGACAAACACAAATACACAGCGCAGCACAGGTTTGCTCTTGCTTCTGCCCGTACCAAGTGATCTCTGCGAGGGTTGCCTAGTGTGATAGAAAGAAAGAGGCATAGCATTTATAGTGTCTTCTTAATATATTGAGACACTGATATAAGTGTGGGAGATGATAATGTGTAAGTGTGTGAATATGTAAGAGAGTGTTTGTACGTACAAACATGCGTTTGTGTGTGCCAGAGAGCAGTTGGAGAGTAGGCTGATGATTAGCCAGACTGGGCAGGCCAGGTCTCCAGTGTGTATGACCTAGCTGTGGGGCGTCTGTCTGGGCCAGGCAGCACGTGGACATGGGGACTCACTTGGGGGTAGGGTCTGGGGGTTGTTTGGTGTAAAGGAGTGGAAGGAGCTGGCAGAGACCCCTGTCCATACATTCGCCACTGAACAACTCCCCCAACCTCCAGCTTCTCCCAAAACAAAAGCTCCAGATGGTAGGAAAGCCACCAGCCTCCCTCATCCCTCACCCTTCACTCCCCCTCCTGCAACCTTTGTCTGCAGGCCTGTCCTTTGTTTGCGGAAGAGAGACCCCCAAATGGATTAACTCTTTGCATTCCAGCCTCTTTTGTGTTAAACAGCCAAATGTAAGACCCCGACCCCACCGTCAGCTTAGTCCCACCCCAGTTGTCGTCTACTCAGCACCTCACTGAGGTTTTCTTCCCTCTTGTCCCTTCTCTTGTTGGACGGCATGTGGGTGGAGGGGCTCCATCCTAAGACCAGGGCTGTAAGTGTGTGTGTGTGGGGGGGTCACTCATCCACATCTGTTGTTATGGGTGGAAGGATAAAGAAAAGACCCAGCGAGGGCTGCAGGTGTTGATTGTGCCATTAGCTCTTTTTCTACTGGCTGTTCCTCGTTGTCTCCTCCTTATCCCAAAATCAATTGCCTCTGCCAGTTTTCATTGGATGTTCTCTATACACATGCCCGATCGAACACCCCAACATATAAAATTATAAAATTTACACACACGAAACCCTCAGCTGAACAACAGAATGTAAGGGGAGCTTCTGTTTCGTGAAGAGAAAATGCAAATCCTTTCTTCCAAATGTCTGTTTCTCTAAAAACAAATATCAGCCCTCTCTACCGTCTTTAATTAATCAATTATTTTTTACTCCTTATTGCAAAGTTGAAATTCAAGATCCTGACAAATGAAGTATCTCTCACTTTACACGTAGGTCCCTTCCAGGCCCCATACAAACTGGAAAATGTCTGCAATAGTAACATCAGTAGCAGTAACGTCTAAATAGGTACCCAACACTAATGCAGCCGTTTAACTATCTTTGTATGGAACAGTTCACTTGCGTCTGGTTTCATTCATTTGAATGGGCAAAGTTAGCACTCAAAGACAAAATGGGTTTAGAGTTCAAATTGTGAATCATAAGTGTCCACAAGGCTAGAAGAATCTGATTCGTCTTTTCCTCTGGTGTAAAATGATGACCATCTACCAACATCCATCTTTTCACCCCATTGTAATTGTATTTAATCAGCATCCACTGCCAGGTTAGTCGGTATTTAGCGGCTCCACCTCCACTGTAAACATTGCCATCAGTTGCACATGCTATTTCATGCCATGTTTCTAAATTTTCAGCATCTCTGTTGCTAAGCTTTGTCATCAAGTTATGCAATGCATCAATGCAATCTTTGATATTTGTTTGGTTTGCATTTAGAATGAAAAGAGGGATTGAAGAAAAAAAAGACGTAAAATTGTAGCCACTGTAATGCAACTGGTTTCCATGCT
Organism: Fistularia commersonii; assembly: GCF_037954325.1. Lineage (NCBI taxonomy): Eukaryota > Metazoa > Chordata > Actinopteri > Syngnathiformes > Fistulariidae > Fistularia > Fistularia commersonii. The sequence continues at coordinate 8,570,341 of NC_141299.1, read as the reverse complement.
GCTTTCCACAGTTTAACTATCTTTTCATGCGTTTCCCGCATGTTAGCAAGTCATTAAAGAAAAAGAAAAAAGTAGTATGTCACACTAAAACATGACACATCAGGGAAACAAACACAATGCAATAGGGTTTGCTGGGACTCGGCCAGAAAAGAAAAAAAATGGTCAATTACATTTTTAGTAGGTTAACCCACATTTAAAGAATGTGCTAAATTTAGAAGAAGACTGGTATTGTACTGACGCTTGGACTACCCCTGTTGAAAGGAGCAAAAGGTTTTCTGGTTATTCCCTCTTTGCTGACATTGCAACACATCCAAATTTAGTCCCTGTTTAGGAGAAATGTGTTCATGCAGTTTTAGCCTTGTGCCAGACGGAACTATCGATACTCCAGCTTCAATCTGACATCTGTCTACAATATAGGTAGCAGCAACAAATTTTTCCATAATATAGTATTATTTGAAAGTTGGCTCAGATGTCCAGGTGAGCTGGCATCCGACTTCACCAGGAATCAATAGTGGAGTGGAGTATAAACTACCAGCTCTGATAATGTAGAACAGGTGGTTGTTGTATTTATGCCCTGTCTGTTACTACAGATGTGTCTTGTCAAACAATCAGCTGCTCGTCTGCCTCTTTCCTTTTCTTGCCAGCCAGTCTTGCAGAACCTTCGGGTTAAAGTGGCTTCTGTTTGAAAGTAAACAAGCATCAATTATTGCCAGTGCAAACGAGTAAAATTTTGTTGGCGGGTGTGAAATGTCACCTATATGCACATAGGGCTGTATTGTAAGTCAGTCCAACAATGTATGTGTCAAGATAACATTCTCCCGCCTTGGTAAATTCAGATGTTTTTATTAGAATATAAATATACTGCTATCAAGGTTGCAAATTGTTTTCCGTAAAAAGAAAATGAAGATAGTGGCAAAATATTGGAGTTTTTTGACAGTGGTGGGTGGCGTGGTAATTGGTTGCAGAGAGCTTAAACTTTTTTTTTTGTAATTACAACATGAATTTAAGTGTCATGGTTGTTTCTGTAGACTATAACAGCTGTCCAATATAAATATGCTTAGCATGAATCAAACACTCATCTGCCATGAATATATCTGCTCTCTCAATCTTTGGCAATCCAGAGGGAGACAGCCTACCGTCTCATCGATATATGCATAATTATCAATGCAGACATGACTTCATTTTTTCTGAATTTTGCTGTCAGTCATCTTGACACTGTTGCTCTATGTATTAGCCACAGTCTAAAGGGAGCCTTTCTGAGTGTTATATGCCACAATTTTCTCCATCATCTAGAATATTCTGTATTTTGACCTGTTACAAAAAGTCTGTTCTCACAAAAGTGAAGTACACTGTCTTTTCTCTCCAACTTTATGATTTATACCTACCAGTTAGGGCCCCATGCTCTGTATTACTCCATGTATCTATCGATGTCCTTGTTGGTCTCAATTTCTCTGGTTATTTCTGTCTCTCTTTGCAAACTTATTGGTTGACTGTTGGTTTGATAGCTGGCCAAACAGACACATGGGGAATTATCATTTAGACCTGTGTTATATCTTTATCTAGTCTCTATATTATTATGAACAGGCAGCCAGTGACTGTGTTGGAATACAGTTAATTGCAAAGAATTATTGTGATGGTATTCAATTTTAGTAATCATCTTGCTCTGGACGGCTCGACGCTAATCTCTTCCTGCTTTCTTCTCAATGTGTGTGTGTGTGTGTGTGTGTGTGTGTGTGTGTGTGTGTGTATGTGTGTTAATTTATTTGTGTGAACGTTTGTTTGTATGTGTACAGTGTTGGCTCATATTTTTGGGTGTTTGTTTTGTTTTTAATGGAATGAATTAAAAAGTTTTTGCATGACCCCTCATTGCAGCTGACATCTCTCCTGACTCATCAAAGTAAAAGCTGTCAAATCTTCAGCTGCAATCCTTCATCGAGAGTTGTATGGCTTAAATGCCAGCATCTGTAATACCATGAAGAGCTTCCCACGATTAGATGATTAGATTGAAATGATTAGATAATTGGATAGAAATTTTACAAGGGTGTAGACAGTACAAGATTTCTTGCAGATTGCTGATGCTTATTATCTGTAAATTTTGACTTCCCAGATAATGACTTGACAGTAGTGTCTTTGAAAAGGCAGCAACAACCATGAAGTGATTTTCTTATTTTTTTTCTAAATCAATAATTTCTAAATCAGTGCTCACAATGCCATATCCAACCACCCATGTGGGTATTTAGCTCCCATTCTTTTTTCTTAAAAAATCCTTCTTCTGACAAACTGCCTTTAAACAATGTAAGAATAATGAAAACTTTAGTTTCTGCATTCACTCTCATCCGCAAGCGATCCAGCTTCACATCATATAGAGACAGGGAATGAGATTTCACTGTGGGCCTCTGATAGATGCAGGTCAGATGTTCAAGTCGCAATATATTTCAGGAGGCTAGGAGATGCTAGATCACTTTGCACCAACTCCCTTGTCTGTGCCTGCTTCTGTCTTTTTGGTAACAAACTGTAAGCTACATCCCATTTCATTTCCCTGAGAGCTGATTGGATTTGCGATGGTTGTGCTTTTTCACCACAACCCAAGTGACAGAGCAGCAATCTCTCTAACACCAACTGATAGATATGATAAATATTTATTGTCAAGTGTCAGAGGGACAGGACAAACTCCCTGAATCAAAGACACACATGCGAACACACACAAACGCGCGCACACACACACACACACACACACACACACACACACAAACAAACCCCATCCCTCTGTCTTCTTCTTTGTTTAGAACTGAACTATGTGCTTGTGCTTGTTGAATACTTCTGGGCATCTATGTTGCCTTTTAATCTTTAAATATTCAAACAAAACTTTTCTATTTTAGTTCAGATGCTTTGAATCTTAAAGTTTGAGAGGCAGGTGCCATGAGCGCGGGTTCAAAATTTGTTGTTTATTGTTTTATTTTTAGGACACCCATTGGTGCATCTGTTGTTGTTTTTCAAGAATCATGAGCTGAATCAAAAGATTGGTCGTGAGTAATGTGTTATTGTAACAGGATTCAACGAATGAAGCTAATCCTGAAACATCATGGATGAAAGCACAGGAGACTTTAAAGAGGTTCATGCTAAATACATGACAGGAGTGATTTCCTGACAGTTATAGGCAATCATCTAATATTTTCTGCTCCAATTTGCAGTCTGTCAGATAGGTGTCACAGCTGTTCTGAACATCAGCACAAAGAGTGCATGTAATAGTTCATCGGCACCCTCAAATAACTTTACGAATTCCCCATCATGGGTTTCAGCAGATATTTTTTATACACTTTCCATGAAATCAATATCATAAAAGAGGAGGACTCCTTAAAGTGGACCGCCTTAACAGGTACTTCATTTCAGAGAGGTAATTAAAGGCCCATTTGGAACGGGACCTGGTGGCCCCTGCTGCCCTGGAGGACCGGGAGTGGTCTAATTAACCAATATTGATAAGCCTGATTGGGCTGAAAGTACAGCTGATTAGTCAATAACCTGCATGCTGCCAAGGTAGGCAGGAAGGAACCTTTTGTGACTCCTTCTTCATTTCAACTTGCTTAGGCTAAATTTCGAGGACTGAGTGGATTGTTAATTGTACCCACAGGCATTATGTTAACTTTTGGAGCTGCCGATCACACAAAGTTAGTGGCAAAACGCTTGTTCAAATTCAACTTCAAGTTTTTTAGTAAGTGATTTTTTCTGAGATGCGAAGTGGAAAAGAAAAAAGCGAGCCGATCTAAAGGATGTAACAAAAATCAAAATGTGCAAAAATGAACCACTGGATACTGACAAAAGTTATGTTACGCCCCCCAAACAAGTTTGTTAATAATTAGTTGATCATTTCTTTAAAATATGTAAAATTCACAATTTAATTACATTTTAATGTTCTTCAGTTGACATTCAAATTGTTCAATTCAAGCAATGCATTCGGGTGTTTGTATAAAGCACATCAAAAACTGATTTACAGCTTGTTGAATTGAATTGACTTGAACAGCCCATTGCTTGATTTTTTTTTTTTTGCTATCAAGTTCTTCTCACCTGGCCTAGATTATAACTTCCTGACATTTTTTAAAAATTTTCTTGAATTGATTTCAAAAATGTCACTTTTACTTTTAATAACTTTAGTAACTGGGTCTGACCTACTGTGGTGCTCTCAAGTCCACAATTCCAAAAACTCCTGGCTTGGGATTTTCTATTCAACTTACACTAGTTTCATAGTGTCATTTTGATTTGTTTTCATCATACATTGAGCAACTGGATCTGTTTATCTACGTTGCTGTTGATTATATGTTATATTATTAACTTCTTGGTTTGTATGCAGAATTGATGACATGCCTTGCAGAAATGTTCAAGTAAAGTACATCATCTGTTTTGTCTCCTTGTGATTTAAAGTGTGATTATGTTCGTGAAACTACTGGTCATGGTCCTTTTATTGTATCTACAGGAAAAGTGCAGAAAAGGCAAAAGGTTGCAAGTTTGGCCTTAAATATTCTTAGAGATTTGCCTGGTCTTAGAACAGTCATTGCAGAGTGTTGCATGGCAAACAGGAAAGGATTGTCACTTTCTCCATCATCCATCTTATTTTTGTTCTTTGGGCACAGTTTGACAGACATTTAGCCATCATCTTACTGGTCCTCCATGTAATGATTGATTCAGCAGACCAGTTGTTTGCTATGTCCCATTATTTCTACCCCAAGGCACCTGGAGTTGATATTGTTTGAATCTTTGCTTGGATAAACCAATGGTTGATGTGGATGTCAACATCATGGCTGCATGCAACAGTATGTTGTTATGAAGTCATAATGTCTGTCAAAGTCTCAGTCTGGCTGCAGTACTGATTGCTCTTCATGTTACCCATTATATGTCAAAAAAAAACATACTGTATTCTTACCACGTGATCAAAAATGACTTAGCTTCAGAAATAATTGATTTTTAAAATCTGTCGCACATTTTAACCTTCTGAATCTCATAGGTAACGGGTAAAGTGTCTCATCATTGGCTATACACATCGATACAGTAGTTTGCATACTACGTTTGATAAATGTGGATGTTATACCATACCTTAGTTATTCTACACCTTAATGAAGGTACAGTGAAGGAAGAGATTCAAGTACAACTTTAAACAGAGTTAGTGTCAAGGACCCAATGGGAAACACTGCCACTGCTCTATCTAAGCTACTGTCATGATATGGCCCAATGTGCTGCTTCAGATGTCTGGGTTTTATCAAATTGGCATAAAGTCTTGGAAGGAAGCCCCTTTCCAAGGTCTTGGACACAGCAATACACAGTAAAGTAATCATGTAAGTAATGTCTCAAAAATACAAACACTCAAAAATACTTAGTACTCCATATCGTCCCTATCAATGTCGGTAGTCACTGATTACACACCTGTCTCTGCACAATTTAGCAACATAAATTGTTTTTAGATCAGAGTTGTGTGTCTAACGGCTGTTGCTCTCTTGTCCTGTATGCACAGTGTATTCTGGGATCTGTACTGCGCCGCTCCAGACCGGAGGGAGACATGTGAACATTCCAGCGAGGCCAAGGCTTTCCATGATTATGTGAGTGAACTTAAACAACCCTCCAGCTATGTATGACTGAGTTTGGGGCACTAATATACACACATCTAGGCTGTGCAAGTATACAAATGTATTTAAGAGGAAGAGATTCTTCTTTGTGTGTAAGACTGCGGATATTTCCTCTTTTGACATGTCTGTGGTTCAATGTGTCTGAGGATTCTACTGCTGTCTCAGCTAGGAATCGCACAGACCAAATAGAAACACTGGCTTTGTGCTTTATGGGAAAGCCCTAAGAAGGCCATATTTTATTTTGAAATAGCATGATTAATAGTCTTCATGCCACTTGATCACATTTCACATGACTGGCTTTAATTGGGTATCAGTTTTGTAACATCTGCCTGAGCAGCATAACCCTTTACCTCAGCTGTTGGCCACGGTCGCTAAAATGTTGACCTCTGACCTCTCTGGTCTTAGAGAAGCTGTTGTACTGAGATGAAAGGTCAGAGAACTGCCTGGCTATTTATTGGTCCACTCACAGCTTTAGTAAAGGTCAAAGCACATAAAGCAGCTGGCTAGTCTTAGAAGCACATTAAGGCCCACATGCACACACAATGCATATATATACAAAGCACATTTCGAGCTGCTGGGCTTTGCTGGCTGAGGTTACAGGGTCTGGACTGGGTGATGACAGGTCAGGGTCTTTGGCCTTCTCGACCCTCTGATTTTATGGAGCTGCAGCGGTCGATCGGGAAACTGTCGAACACTCTCCCTCTCGAAGAAGAAGAAGATAATGTTCACGTCTGAGCGAATTGATCACAACTGAAAGGCTTTGTTGCGCCAGCTGTGGTTATTATAAATAGCCATTTTGATTACATGTTGTTGGGAGTTTCATGTGGATGTTTAAATGCCTTCCTGTTTGACATGTCCACACCATATACTTAAAACTTGCTACTGGTTGCCAGAGGTACAAGTGGACTGCCTTTTTAAGCTTCTAGATGTTTGCCAGACATGTGTGTTTCATACTTTTTCAGTGTGAGCCTGTGGCTATTTGCCCATTCAGATGAACTGTCTTATGAAGTTTGACAGCAAAAATGGGAGCATGTGTCACCTGAACAGATTACATTTGTTGTGCACGGTCCATGCATGTGTATTACTGGGCACAGGTTGACGTGTGTCTGTGCCTGTCTGTGTGCATGTGTTAGACCACCATAAGATTAATTACATGGTTAATTAAACCTAGTAGTTAATTAAATCTGACAACTGTGTCTAATTAATCTAAATGCCATATAATTTCCCTACACCTTTCTCCAGAGGTAGGCCAGTTGGATACCCGTGTGTCACCTCTTTAACGGCTATGATTTGCAGGGCTGGTCAATATATTGCTGAACTTCAGTACCCACAGTCAGTCACTATTAAAAGGCACATTTTGACACTTTAAAATTTTATTCAGTCTCTGCACAAAACAGAAAGGCCTCCATTAATAAAAGTTTAGGATTGCTTATTAGAGCTTATTTGAGCAAGCTTACTGGAAATCATGGAGCTCTATAAGACTTAAAGGATTCACTGCTTCTTGACCTTTAACCTCTCAAGTTTAAGAGGTCAGAGTTAGTGAACTGTCTGGTCGAGTGGGCTGATTTGGATTGAACTGTATAACGTAATCGTCAGCTTTTAACAATTTCAGTTTTACATTTTCTTTGCCTCGTGTGTCCTAAGATTTTTTTCCTATTTTGTTGACTGTTGATATTGATACAGCATCAGAGCTGAACTGCAACATCTAAAACTACACATTATGATGCTGTAAATAATCCATCCATTGTCTACCGCTTATCCGACTTAGGGTCGCGGACTGGTTGCCAGTCAATCGCAGGGGCACATAAACAGACAGACGACCATTCGCTCTTTCATTCGCACATGTGGGCAGTTGTCCAAATTTTTCTGCAGCATGTTTTCGGACTGTGGGAGGAAACAGCAGAACCCGTAGGTAACCCACACAGGCACGGAGAGAACATGCAAACGTCATACAGAATCAAGCCAGGGTCCTTCGCGCTGTGAGGCCAAAGTGCTAACTACTGCGCCACCGTGCTACCCGCTGTGAATTGTGAATAATACTAAGAATAAATAAGATGGTATAAACTGTGTGCGTGTGTGTGTGTGTAATGTGTAATATGGCAGTCTACGACAAGAGTCAGTCTGAATGAGCACATGCGCTTTTGTAGCTGTTACCACGTGTATGCGTCTTTGTGCGTTTGTGTGACAGGCCAAGCGAGTGTCAGGGTCAAAGCGTGTGAATCCCCAGGGTGATGAGGGCTCTGTCTGTCTCTGATTAACTGTGGCTTGCCAGTCCCTGCAGACCAACGGCCTGATCAAGTCTCTATCATGGCCCCTTGCTGATAACGGCTACCTCATTCCCTCGAGTCCCTCTGGATCACAGAGTGAAAAACAACACAGCTCCCAGGAGTCATACATACTCTGCTCTGTGTGTCGCTCAGCAGGAACAGTGAAAGAGGAATGTGTGCAAGATAAACCGGTATTGGTTCGTTATTTATGTTTGTGTGTGTGTGTGTGCTTTATGTGTTCTATTTTTAGTTTATGGTCTTCTCTCTTTGCTAGCTTCCCAGTGTGTGGATAAGAATGAAAAGATACTATATCTTGGGCTCCAAAAGAGAGTTTCCTTGATTGTCTCTCAGAACCTATGTCGTTGCCAAGCAAGTTTGCGTAAGAGTACAGTCTTCATTACAGATTTCTTTTGGCTCAGCTTAGATTGGCTGAATTTGGCCTGTTTCGGGGACCTCTTACTCAGCTTTGCCCTACTGGCCCCCATTGTGAGTGATGATGTAGACATTGTGGATTCTCCAGTTTGGGGAAGATAATGGAATATAATGTGCTAATCCTCAGATCTGGGGACTGGTTGACAGCTAATCCAGGGGAATGTGGTGGGATTGGAGCCCTGGCCACACTCCCAGAACAGGAGGCCTCTGTCTCACAGGCACGCTAGTTAGCTTCACCCCTGGATAGTGAATCTGCTATCATGGGTACTCGAGCTAACCCACAAATACATGCACTTGCAGATACACCGTTGTAGATGCCCCACACCAGCACTTGCACACACATACACATACTCAAAGTCAGTAAGATGATAGAGAATGAGTACGAGTAGAGTAAGATGATAGATTAGGAGTTGGAACAGACTGAAGAGTTGTACCTCCACAAAATCATTTAAGTGGCGTCTCTTGTTGTCTTAATTGTGCGAGTTGTGTTCTTATCCTTTCTTTTCACATTGTCCTTTAATCCATTATTTTGTGATCAACGTACAGTCTTCTTTTCCGCCAGAATTTGGATTCTCCTCAAAGGAGTGCTTTGCTGAGGAAATGTGTTTGATTGTAAGAACATGGCACATCTTTGGTAACTCAATATGAATGATTAAAGGTTTGGAGCTGTGTGATGGAGAAAGCATACATATTGACGAGCCACCAGGCACGTTTGCCGAGACACACTTTCTTGCTCACATTAAAGCAGGCAGAAGAATGAGCCTCTGTTTTCACTGTGTCTCACACACATGCACACACTTGTAATCACAGACAAACAGTCTTTCAGGAAGTGATACACTCAGCCTTGTTGTTGCAGACATTTTGCATTGCCCCAGCCAGAGGTCACAACCCCAAACATCTGTGATTCGTGCCAATCCAAGTTCACTGCCTCCGGAGTGTCACAGATTTAGCGCCGAAAGCGCGTCATTCGCATCGCAGTGCCTCAGTGACTCCCCTCAGCCCTCAGATAACTGATGAAAACTGTCATTATGATGTCCTAGGTGCTGGAGTCCAACATGGGTGTCCTTCTTTGGAGTTTCGCTCCAAATATAGACAACGCTAACAAGCATGTTTCATAAATGTTTGTGAATCCTATGTTCTGCTTCTTTATATTATCAATTAAAAGTCCCATGCACAAATTTGGTATACTATTCAGTTGAAGTTTTTCATATGTAAATACTGTCCGATTTTCTTCGTTACTTGCATTTCTAGAGATTTGCTGAAACAAAAAAAAAATCACCTTGATCTCTGCCGTAACCATTTTATATACTACAATACTTAATTGATTTATACCCACAGCTCATGGTGATTTTCACGATGTATCAGTTTAGGTTTTTTTCTTTTGTTTTTTAGAATAGAAATACAACCCTAATATGGTTTCAAGCAGAGCTTTGAAAGCCATAAAACAATAAAAAGGTGCATTCAAAAAGCTGAAATACACAAATGTCTACATTTGTTTAGTTGTTTTTCGGAATAGAACTATACACAGTGTTATGCTCAAATTCTGTTACTGTAACAATTCCAACCCCAGCCATACTACTGACATTAAATATGCATAGACCTTAAAAATCCCCCAAAAATTGACAAAAGTATGCTAAAAAAAAAACAAGAATTATAATATTATAAATACAAACTAATTGATAAAGAAATACCACTCAATAAATGTCACATAATAATCCCATTTCAAGAAATTATTCTTCCAAGAGAATCTAGTTTAGATAGAATAAAGAAGTCACCATACTCTGAAACTTGCTCACTGACTTAATAAACAAATGAGGGACTGGCAGCCCTCATTTGTTTAGAATTTTTAACTTTTTTGTCGAAATTACAAGAAAAATGGGTTATGGAAGTAATTGGATTTTCGGTTAATGAACTTATTGATTGAATTGAATTGACCTTTAATCGTCCCACAGTGGGGAAATTTCAAATTTGCTTGATTCAAAACTTGATTTACTGACTATTGGTCTTACACTTAAGGTGATATTACAGGGCTGCCCAGGCATCAGAGAGATGGGAGTGTACTTTTGTCTGTTGCCTGGGGGTTCTTTGAGAGGGTTAAATGATTGTTTGGCAGGACCACAGTAACAGGTGGCACAAGGGGAGGAGCTGCACTATGTAAACTATTGATGGTCAAACCATTGTGTAGGCCATCATACAGCGGACCAAACCATTGCTCTTACAATCTCATGTTTCTGAACCAGGCGCTCTCATACCCATTTTTATTTTTTTGAGAACATATCCCCCATCAATATAATTTTTTAAAATTTTCCTAAGCAGCATTTTCTCAACCTGCCCAGTTTTCCTGTTTTAATTCCTCTCAGGTCTTTTTCACTGCCAGCATCCCCCCCCAATATCCTCCAACATCCCCCCCGATTCTTCTTTTCTTTTCTCTCTGTTCGGTGCCCTGCTACCTCCCCCTCTCTCCTTTGCCTCCCTCCCTCCATATCTTTTCCCTCCACCCTCCTCTTCTCTCAGAGGAGATTGATTGGGTAATCTGGCTGGGTGCCAGCAGTGCCCGTTTTCTTGCTCGGGGGAAGGAGAGAAGCGGGGGCGACATGACGACATGCTGGAATAATAATAACATCCATAATATAAGCAGAGTAGGTATGGATGGAGATATGAGGCAGAGAAAGAGAGACCAGAGGAAGGGTGTCTGTGTTGGCACAGTGATATCTTCTTCATACAGATTCTGTTGGCTGTTTTTTTTTTTCTTGAAAAACAGCCTACACACAAACAGCTTTGCACAACACTGTTGCTGTCTGCCTCTATCTGTCTTTCTATCTCTCGCCGCGCCATACATCCTTAGTTTGCGCCTTTATGTCATCTTTTAATATCAAATAGTTTGTGGAGTGCAGGCTACAGGCGGACAGGCATTGAGCGAAAGGACATGTCTTTGTGTGCCGTTGTTTACAGTAGTTTTGGTCTAAATGAAAAAGGCCAGTCAGCTTCTCTCTGCGTGTACACCTCTCCCTATCTGAGCGAAGCAACAAAGCCTGAAAGTGCTGCCCTCAAGCTGTGTGTGTGTTCGGCTGGAGGTCTGGAAGTGACAGAAGCAGCAGATCAAATATTGTTTATGATTCCCTTCCTCACAGGTTCATTCTGGGCAAGCTTAAACTGAGCAGTGGTTTAGCATTTGATCTTAGCTCCGTGAGTGTGCAGGCATGGCTCCTGAATCTTTGTTTGACAGACACAGACATGGAGACAGACAGATGGAGACAACAAACCAGGGACGGAGAGCAAGACGGGTGACAGAGGGAGCAGAGAAGACTGAAAACAGGAGGGAGTGAGAAAAGAGGAGATGAAGATGTAAGTCTGCTGGAAGAAAGAGGTGTCTGAACACCGGGGACTCCTTTTGAAGTCTGCATATTTCACTGTTTATCTTCGTTTTGGTCCCAGTGTTGCATCGCATTCTGTTAGCCAGTGTCGCATAAAACCACAAGTCTGCCTGAGCAAAGTTTTTCTTAAAGCCAAACCCTGCAGCGATTACTTCGCTTCCTTGCATGCCGATTCACAACCCAGTCCAATTTAATTTCCCTAACCCAGTTACCCAAAAATGCCCTCTTAGTTGCAACATCATCATCCATAACATTTGAATAAATGCTTCAAATGAATACTATATTCTATGAATTGTTGGAAACTCCTTTGGGCATTTGTTGATCTGAACTAGCCTGGATTCTGCTAATTCTTTGCTGTGTAGTAATTTTTAAGAAAATGCATAATGTTTCAATGATAATCATAATAATAATAATAGTAATAAAGAAAAGTATTACCTTTTTATTTTTATCAGTTCATGATAACATTATAGTGAATGTAAAACTAATAATACAATGTGTTTCCTGTTGTCAGTTATGAAACCCAACAATGTCCAGAAAATGTTTATTTTGAATATTGTGGTGTCATAGTGATCTTGACTGTTAATCGTGTAACAGACATTAACAAGGAATTACTGTTCACCAGTGACCTCCTTTTCAAAGTCCCAGTGACCTTGAAGTTTTAACAGCAATGTTGCTGTTAAAACAGCTTACTGATGTGTCTAAGTTGACATTTTTTACCATATTTCCTCAATGTTAGGATGCATTCATGAGAGTGGGTGAGAGATACTAGCAGAAGCCTTTATTTCTTTGCCTCAACCATAAGCAGTGTACAGCAGAAAATCCGACTTTGTCAGGGACTGAAAAACTGTGAATGATCTTCCATGCCACACACAGACGCACACACACGGGCGCACACACACACACACACACACACACACATGCACGCATGCACACACACACACACACACACACACACACACATACACACAGGTCAATGCGCTAATCAGTTGTGTTGTTTCCAGGCGTGGTGTGCCAATTTTTTCCCATCTACTATAATTACAGTTTTGGTCTGAGAGGAAAGTCTGGCATAAGTTAAGCTAAAGTAACTTAGGTGTAGATTCTTTTGTGATCCCTATAATCTTTTGGAAGAAAATTAAATTTACTGATCATCTCTGCAAACCATCTAGCTTTAGAACCCTCCCTTCTCTTATTTTGTAGAGGCATTGTGGCAAAGAACTCCTTTACTGCTGATCCTCATTAGTTGTAAAACACTGATGATGGTTACAAGGATTGTCAGCCAGGTCCTTGGGACTGAAACCTATCTATAAACATGTCCTCTTGGTTCGCTTGGGGAGCTGTGAAGTCATTTCCGTCTTTACATGTTCTTTGCTTGCCTTTATTAAATCACCAGTGGAACTACTGCAGTCAGTGTAATATGGAAAAGTGAAGCCTGAGCTGTTTGCTCGTGAACATGTACAGGAATTCACATTAATTGAACATTAAGGATTTCTGTCTTTACCAAAGTATGTGAAAACTCCTATAAAGCTTTTAGATGGTTAATTACTACAGTGAAAATAACACCAGCAGTTTTCAATACAAATTGACAAAGTTCTAAAAAGGACTCAAGGGAATTTCATTTTCTTCACCTAGGAACGGCATAGTACAGTGGGTTATATTGTTTGGCAATGGAACTGAACATTCCTGGCTCTATTACCATGCTTTTCCTAGCCTTTCGTGTTGTTGAGCAAGATACTGAACTCTGCGCATGGTTCATCCATGATGAGTTAAATGCAGTGGTCAACTTTTTTGAAATTTCCCCACTGTGGAATGATAAAAAGGAATTAAAGAGTCTATTCTAATTCACAATTTATAATGATCTCATTTTCCATAGAAAAACATTCAATCAGATGTGTGGGTTTGAGTATTTATGATTTAAATTATAAAATGTTGTACCAATGATGATACCCTGTGTTGATCTAATTTTTCCTGTTGACTGAAAGTTTATTTGGATTTGAATATTGGAATCTATAGTCATCAGTCCCAAGCATAGAACTGAATGAGAATCGGTAACACTCGTCTGTGTTAACAAGTAAGATCTGGCTGGTTGCAGAGTCTGTAATTGTGCTGAGTTGTAGATTCATCTGGGATGAATGTTTAATTCTGCTAAAACACACTTTTGGTATTTGGTCCTGAAATGTATTATAACAAAACATAGTTCTTATCCTTTTTAGATTGACATAACTTTCTCTCGCTCTCCTAACTAAATGTATGACTAGTTTAATTAAACCACAATTGAGCTCTGATATTGAAGAACAGAATATTGGTGCAGGCGGAGGTGAGTCAGGTGACATCTTAACATTACAATACTGGCCTCATCAAACACAAATTCCTTAGCTTTGTGCTAATAAAAGTCGTCCTAATGCGAATGCAGCATTTTCAGAGCTTTGAAAATGAATTGAAGTCATTAATATGTGTGACTTATCTTCAGATAGCACAGGTGACTTTGATGCCCCTCGCTTTGTTTCTGCTGAACTCTGTTAGCAGAGTTTAACTTTAAAATCCCTTTCAATCACATACTTTCCACCCCTATCACCCCTCTTGATCTCTCTCAGTGGCGGTGGACAGGATTATAGCTGGCATCGCAGCCTGGCACAGTGTGTCCCTGGCTCAGCGTGTGTGTCAGTGTGTGTCGGCTGTCTGCTGTGCTGCTCAGCCAATCCACCAGTCTCAAGTACCAGCTGGGCACCCAAACTCCTAACCAAAATAAACTGCCCTCTCCATCAATGAGCCCCTTTGGGTGAACACGTGTGCGCTGTGGTGAGTTTGCTTGTGTTTGCAAGTGTAGGCCAACACACACACACACACAGACACACACACACAGACACACGCACACACACACACACACACACACACACACACACACACACACACATACGCAACACATCTACAATTAAAGCTTGTCCAGATGCATGGCTGTTTTGTCCATCTTTTAAAAATACTAAAACAATGACAAAGCCATTTTATTATTTCAATTCTCTTAAATGCAGACTTAATCCTTGCGTTTAAGGACAGGAATATAAAGACAAAATATTCAAGACAGATCTCACTCAAGCCTCTGGCTGGGTCACAGAAATTTCTTTTTGACCTTATTTTGACCAAATGTCAAAGGAACAGTGGAACCAGACCAACAGATCTTACTAACTAAATTCCTTGTTGTGTATTCCTAAAGAACATAGGATTAAAATGTCAGGCTGCAGCACCTTAAGATGCCTTTTAATGAGACCTGTACAAAATAAAGTTCTTTATCATTATAATTATTGTCTCTTTGGTCCAGCAACTACCTTAAGCCCATCTCCTTCACTTCTGGATTCAGTGGGAAGAAACATTTGTTGAGCAGTGAGGACAAACATATGAGGAAAACCACAGCACACTATGATGTTAGTCCCTGATCATTTGCTGTTGCATAACTGCTCCAGTTGCTTGTAATGAATAAATGAATGAAAAGGAGATGTGCTTTTCTCCATGGGAGAGAATCTGCCTTGTGTTAATTGGCCATTTATATCTTCTTCAAAATGTTACCATTATCAGACAAACTAAATTTGGTTCTATTTCATTTCCATGTCTTTGTTTTTTTTTCAGTGCCTCTATCACACTTTGTACCTTTTGTCTTGTTTTCTCTGTCTATTCTATGATAAGTTAAACTGCTCATTAAACTCTCAAAGCACAGTCCCCCAGAAATTAAGGTGTATTTGTGTATTTATTGTTAATTTAATTGACTGGGGTCTGATATTTTTGGATCTGAATTAAGTTGATTTGAGAAATTTAGAACCATAACGGGCTTTTTTAGTCTTTTGTTTTGTGTTTGATCTTTTTTATTAAGACATACAGTGTTGCCATTATAGCAATTGTGTGAATACTATAGCTCAATGTACAAAGTGAATCAGGGATTAGAAATAGGAGGAATATTCAAACGTAGGAGAGAGCCAGATTACTAATGCTTTAGGATTTAATTCCAGTCTGCATTCCCAGAATTCAAGCATTTTCAGTTGACGTTTTAGGCTGCTCAATTTACAAATTGCTTTCATTGAAATTGTCAGTTTCTATTTTAAACTTTCCTCGGAACCAGATTCTGTCTCTTCCTTTCATAAACTCTGGCCTCTGAATGAAGAATACATAGGCCACTGGTATTTAAATAAGCAGAATTTTTCAGTGGCAAGGATATCAACGTCTGATGCTTCTTATAGACAGGAAATAGTGAGATACACGTGTTGAATGAGTAACAAGGGAGAATGATTGTGGACCTTGGACTCACTCTGGCGCCTGACAGAATTGTTAATTAAAATCCAGTGAATCGGGAATAGGAATCTTCACTGTCCCTCATTGTCCCCAACTTTGGTGTGGATATACAGTATCTGGTCTTAGCTGATGGTGCCAGCTTTGTACATTAAACCAAGGAGAATCCAAGAAATGTCTAGAATATTTGAGTTTCAGTGGCAATACCTGCTTACTGGCTGTGCAGTTAACAGCTCAAATAGTTTGAATATTCTGATGTATGTATCTTACAGGGGTTTTCCCATGTTTTATTGCTGTGTTTCAAGATTTGCATATGTCACAACCCAAAGACTTTCCCAACACAGTCTTATAAAAGCTTTTGGCTTTTGAAGCAGAAACTGTGGCTCTCTATTACTCCTTTTTCTTTTTGTTTTCCATGTAAGACAGAGGAATTAAAGCTAAATTAGGTTTCAGGTAGTGAATTGTTGAAGATGTCACCCCTACCTTCTAATTTTTATATGAAAGGTAAACTGGAAAAAGTGTTGCACTTTGGAAAATGAGAACCTGCAACATAACATTTGGCCTTTAACCAACAGCTCAAACTTCAATGTCCACTTTTTCTTCTGGGGGAAAATATCTGATAAAGTATTTTATGGCGTTATCAATTTTTCCAGCTTGATAGTGTCATCCCCTCCATACTCTTCAACTTTGTGCTCGCTGTATGGCTTTTCCAAAAGGACATTGTGAGTGAAGTGGCTCTCAGAACTCAGGGTTCAGTTCCTTTTTAAAGTTAATGAACAATAGTATGTCCACTGTTTGTCCTGAAATTTTGTTCACAAGTTAAATCAGTCAGCAGTGGGGATCCGTGCAATCTCTGTCACTAATGTTCCTTTAAATTTGGAAAGTAACATCCCTCCTCCACCAGGGATTTTTTTTATGGCAGGAGACCTACAGGGATTAAAATTAGTGCCTGGCCCCTGCAGTCCCTGACTTCCTTCAGCTTTTCTTGGTCAACGTTCCCCATTGAGATATGCCCTCTTATGTGGTGCTGGAGTGATAATGAAAGTGTTTCATGTTATTGCTCAAGTTATATATTGAGAATAGTTTATCTCTGTTCGAAAGTTTTTGGCAGTTGAATGCCCAGAATCACCAGCAGAGTTGGTGATTTCAAAACTGTCTGTGCCAAAGTTACATTCTCAAAAATATTTGCATTTGATGTTACTTGCATCTGTGGATATTTACATGCGTGCACATGTCGTGATGGCAGGGCCGTAGAGAGCGTGCTTTATGGCTGCCCGGGGTATATTTACAGACAGTGACTTTAATGCAGGGTAATGATTATTTTTATTCCAGGTACTTGGGTAGCCCATTTGCTTTGAGTTGAATGGCTCCCCATTGGCTCACTGATTACCTCACTGGCTGCTGCCACACCTGGCCCCCTCCTCTCACTTCACCATTATACCTTCATCTTTTCCCCCTGTCATTACTCCATTTTCATTTGTTCCTCCTTCCTTCTCTCTCAGCATAACATTCAGGGCACACAGCATCATTTTCAAGCAGAAGAGCAGGGCATTAGAGTGCTGTGATGAAGCACCATGCAGTGTTGGAAAAATGTTCATGTTTCAGTGACAATAAATTGTGATAATGCGTTTCTATATGATATCAAAGCATCACCTCCTTGCTTTTTGTTATCTAATTTTTACCTTTATCATTTATTTAACATGTTTTTTTCAGTCACTGTGAAAGGCAACTGGAAAACCCTGCCCTCAGACTGAACTTGATCATGACCCTGCCACCACTATTTATATATATATAACCATATATAACCATATATTTATATAACCATAAATCAAGGACAATCTGTGTGTGTAATACAGTGCATTGGAGGCATCAAAACTGTGAAGTCACCCATTCCTAAGCCCTCCCCAGGACAGCCACTGCCCAATCCCACCTTAGCAACAGTAACTAGGTTCGTCAAACTTTCAGAAGGAGGGAGGATGGAGAAACGTTGTACATGTTGAAATTCTACAAGATATTCTGTGATATGTGGTATTTTTCACTTTTTCTAAAGCCAAAATTGCAAGAGGGCACAAAGGATACAGTTAAATATTGTAGATGCTCCAAGGCATAAAGTTATGATTTTGCTTCACCTGGATTGTCATCATTTAGATTTCTGCCTCAGTTTTATTTGAATCGTATCCTTCCTTTCATCACATCCTTGAAATAATTGCCACGTCAAAAATTATTTTGCTTAAATTAACTCCTCATTCAACAAATGGCTCAGGATCTTTGTGGTCTGAAAAACTTGAAAAAAATGACAGAGGCAATTATTTAAAGAAGCCAACACTATAATATTTGTTTCTTTTCTACCTACTTTTCTTGAATTACATTAATAGGTTTTCAAAAATGTATATATATACACATGCGATCTGGGAACCTGATGATTAGAATACAAGGGGACTCAGAGACTTCCTCCAAACTCAGAAAAAGGCTGAGCTGGTGCTAAAAGTTTAATATCAGCATCTGTTTTTTACCCAGTTAATGAGAGCAGATTGCAATGATTGGTTATTTCAAGTTATCAGAGATGATACCTTAGTTTGGTGTCATCTGCCACAAGTAAAGCTTTGGAGTTGTTGTTCTTTACAAAGGTTATGAGTCCTGTACCATTTTCAGAAGACCATAGCATTTACTGCATGAAAAAGATCATCGTTAACTAGCTCAAAGCCTTTCTCAAACTTTAGATGCCAAATTGCAAAAGGTGCTTGGGGTCATATGATCCCTGTTTAAATACAACATCTACACCTTCTGGCTCATTTCTTCATAGAAAAAAAACAGATCTCTGTGTTTGAGAGTACAGCACACAGTTAATTTTATTTAATGTAAACCTATAAATATGCTTTCTAGTTCTTTCTGTAATAATCTTAATCCATGCCCTCTCCTCACTATGCTTTAATAGCAAGATCCTGGGACTCAACATCACTTCCAAGGGTCCAGGAAGTTGTCTGTGGTGGTTTATGGCTTTTAGGTGATTGTTTGCTCAAACATTATGAATTTGGTATCACTCTGTAAGCTGGTGCTTATGTCAGCTCAGCAGAGCACACAGCCAGCCACAACTGTTTGCCATCCCTGTGTGTCCATATTGGCTCAGTATTCTATTGGAAAGCGCTGTTCTGAAAAGGATTGCTAATGACTCAGCAATATATTAAATAAAATGAAAACATACGGGTGGAAATGGAATTTGCTGTTCACCCCTTTGTGGTCAATATAATTTAGATGGAGAAATCAGATTTACCATTAAATACATTAAATAATTGTATTTACATTTGCATATATGGTTGACATGTCTGGGAAGCAATGAAAATTAATAGAAAGTGAATGAAATAAGTTTTTTTTTTGTTACTAATAGAATGGTTTCCTTAATGTATGATACTTGTTATATAATATTATTGTTGAATCTTAAAATTTATATTTTGTAATGAAAATGTTAGATAGAAGTCGCTTTGTTCGACATTCGGTTATACAAAGTGAAATTCGACCACTGCATTTAACCCATAATGGATGTACCGTGAGCACAAGACTGACACTTAGCAGCAGCAGGAAAGCAGTTAGTGGTTCGGTGTCTTGCTCAACAGCCCTTCGACAGGCTGAGAAGGGCGGGGAATCAAACCCGGAATGTTCGCTTTCACACTAAACTCCCTGCTCCATCCCGTTTTAATTGTTTCTCCGTCATAGTGTAGTGATTCTGTTGTCATAAGAGAATGCAATAAAAAGTCAATGGAGAACAGTTAACAGGGACTCTGTGTAGACATAGCTTAAATACGCTCTGTCTCTTTTCGAGATGGTGATACATGACACTGGTGCGATATTGCCAACGTGAGTGTGCTGTATATAAACATGGCCAACAGACAACGCTCGTTCAACACTTTGTCTCTTTTTATCCTGGTTATTGTTCTATAATCAGACTGCAAAAATGAAGCAGACTCCACATTGACAAACTTTTACAACATTTTTTATGTGCACACATACTCCTAAACACATTTTTACAGTTCACACACGTTTTGTCACATTGTGAGTGAAACGCTCACACTGTCGAGCTCTGTTTCTCCTCGGATAGAGCTGGACTGGAGCTATTAGCCTGCCTGCAGGTCAGAGTGGGGTCATAGGCTGACACTACTGCTGTTTGGGGTTAATTCCTCTAAAAGGCTGGAAAATCCAAAAATCCACATCATGTACTTAGTAACAAGTGCAGCGTGTGAACTTCTAACCCAGAGTTTGCTGTCTGGCTATAAGCCTTCAGATCAGCTATTTATATCTGTTTATATCTGTTTCATTATGAACTGGATATTTTCCCCAAATATTTGATTAGTTTATGTATGCATACATCAGAAACAAGATAAAAATCCAAATACTCTTACAATCTTTGTGTTCATGTGATTGCATACGGTATTTGTTATTTCTCATATGTGTCCTCTCTGGGGTGCCTGATCTGTTTTCATTTCTTCATATGGTCTGTAAAAGCGACATTTGGAATAGAGATCCACTGCAATGCTCTCTGTTGCTTTCTGAAAAGGTCATCTTTCACCGAAGAGTGTGCGACCAGATGTCCCCCTGCAGTGTGTGAAACTCTGTTACTGCAACAGAGAGGAGAGCATGTTTCATCTGAATGGTTTCGCACTTAATTTATATTTTGCTTATGCTTTGTGTTGCTTCAGTTTGGACAATGGGTCAAGTGTCCCAACTCTTTCTCTCGACAAGAAAAGCTTTAGTGGCCTACAGTGTGCTGGACTGAGCTGCTCTCTCCAGTGCTGAACTGTTTTGCTGGATGCTGTAATCTCTTCAGTGCATGGCCAGATTACTGTCTGCTCCATATTGTCTGGTGGCAGGCTGCAGGATGGAGAGATCTCAGGAGGAGGAGAGAGAGGGAGGATGGAGGAGGCTCTCTACTGATTTGCTGCTTCATAAGGAAGATTACCTTTCATTAATATATCCATCTGGACAATTGCTATATTTGGTTTGCTTTGGTTTTGTTTGTTTGGGTTAAGGACATACAGTATAGTGTAATCTAGATAAATCAAAGTGGAGATTAAGCACATGTGCTATTTTCCCAAGAGATGTCAAACAACTGAAGCACATTTTAAATAATGATGATTAGATAGTATTCAAATATTGCCTTTACTGTGAAGAATCCACTTTGTGACTTAAATGATAAATCCATTGTGTTATTTATCAGAACATGAAATCATTCAAAATTTAAATGATTTTCAGTCAAGAAAAATGAAGAAATTTGAGTATTCAATGTGCCCCTTGCTCACACCAACCAACACACACCCCACCCTTCCATGTGTCTTCCTTTCCATCTCTTTCTGTCTCCTGTGCACTCCATGCAGAAATAATTTCCATTCCTACTGAATTAATGAGGTTCTGCTGAACTGAGAAAAGGCAAAGGGAGTGTAGAGACACACACATACACAGGCGCGGGCGCACACACACAGACACACACACACATACATTCGCGTGGAGGGAGAGAGACATACATGCACACTCATAAAAAACACACACTACCACAGCCATATTTAACTCTGTATTTACTGTCTCGTAGTAAATTCACTGAAGCTTGTTTACCTTTTCAAAATAATTTGTTTTTTTAGGTTTAAATCTCAGAAAAATGTATATTGCCATCAATATTTGAGATCCAATTTCAGGCAAAAATGAAGCTGAATCTCAGCAGAAGTGAATTGGAGCGGCAACCCTTATCTTAAACGGGGTCTTTGTTATGCACAAAACAAGCACATGGAAATTACACATATACATTTATACACACCACATGAGTGGCCCCAGATCTGGGCCTAATCACTATGGCAACATACTTCTATATATGTCAAAGAAAACATAGTTTGATGCTGTTGGAGATTCTTTAAACACTCTCAACTCCATTCTCAAACTGGCCCAAATGATCACACACCCACTCATTCACACTCACATGAACACATCATTGTCACATACACAGAAACAGACATATTCAAGCACACCCACGCAAACTGCACATTGATCGTAGGCGAACAGTGCAAAGTTCTTGAATACAGCCGAAGTGCAGGTAAGAAAAAAGGGTGGAATTTGATCCCAACATTTTCAACATTTCAACATCAATAATTAATACACACAATATGGGCACCAAAAAAAATGTATATTTTGCACCAGCAGCTGCTCCATATTGTCTTGGGTGAAGGCTTTCTTCCCATTGCTGATTTATATGAAAAGGAAAACATATATATATCACATTGAAGTACATCTGCAGCAGGCCACAACCTAAAGAGCCTCTAGATGACACATTATTTCCTGCCTTCCTGTGTTTTTTTTGTATGTTTTTCTGTCTCTAAACTGTTTCTCATGCTTACTTTCTTCCTAAAATCCACATGGTTGTGCACATTCAATTGTTTACAACAAAAATGTAGCACTCTCCTCCTATTCTCCAATCTCCGTGTTTTTCTTTCCCATTTATAATCTCTGAGGCAAAGGAACGGATTCCAGTTCCAAGTGTTTTCATTCCATTCCTCTATTTGCTCACATTTTTTTCATCCTCCTCTTTCTGTTTTGATCCCAGGCAACCAGTCAGCCATCAATAATCTGTTAAATAGCATCGATTACCACCATTTAGTTTCCTGGCCAGCTACTTAGGTTGCAAAGCTGATCAATGGATTTGAATGGGAACCACCAAGATAGCGGATTGACTGCTGAGACACGCTCAGCAATCATATCATTTGTCTTCATTTGCTGTTCAATTATTTTTTGTAATAGCTGTTGTCAAAAACAGCCCCATGCCGGCCGACAGTGGAGCGCTGAGCCCAAAAGTGTAATGTGCAAACTGAGTACCCAGGCTTGTCTCTGCTCACCTTGAATCTGAGCTGCCTCTCTCCAACACTGCAGAGGAGAGACATTATATAGTGAACAACACAAGAGGCAAAGTATCACATGTCATAATGAGTAGAGCAATGTGTTCCTTTATATGCGGAAGGGGGACTTTTGTGTTAATGTGGGGCTTGTGAGTCAGTGCACATGGTGCCCATTCCTTGCTGCGTAGAAGAGGTCTAACCCCAACTGGACTTCCTCTGCCTGAGAGCCTCTTCCTGAAATCATCAATCACTCCTCAGAGGATGCAAATGTGACTCTGTGCCCACACATGTTTAGATTTGTGTGGAGCGGGTTTCATGTTCAACAATCAAGTTGGACTGCAAGTTTAAGCTAAATAAAAAAGTCTGTAATCAGACTGTTTATTTTGAACAATTTCATCTTCAGTCTTTTCCCGTTGGTCAGTGATTGAAAACACACACACAACTTTGATCAACATACTTTGATCAATATGTATGCTGAAGATTTGTGTTGGCTCTTACATTGCACATTGTTTTTAAATGTGGATGAAATAAAAATTCATTTGGCTTTATCATTTTCTTTTTGATAATATTCATAACAGGCTTAAAAGAATTTGAACTGATTGTGGTCAAAAATAATTTTCCTGTCACAGATCTTAAGGTTAAAAGTGGTAAAAAATTTTTACAATCAATTCCTCCACTACATTTCTTACTAGACCATTTTCTACCTTTTTTTCACTGCTTCAACTATAGTACAAGTGCCACCAGCTCCCCCTCCATTTCTTAGTCATTAAGGCACAATTTTGTAATTTGCTGTAAACTGCACAACAACCTATCAGGGGAGGTAGAAAACTTGGAATTAACTGGAAAAAAAAACTTTCCTTTTAAAGGAAGGTTCATAAAAAAACTAGAGATTGCAGCTTTCAGATTCCTATGATAAAGTTTGTGGATCTTAAGCTGTGTCCAAATGGGCTCTTTCTTGAATCAGTTTAACTTTTACAATGAGAAATATAGCACAAACAAATTGACTAGTCTCTCGCTATTCTATGTGAAATGTTGTGCTTTTGTAGTTACTCTTTCAGAACATTGTTAAACGATATTGAGAACAATGTGACAACCTTGTTTCACCTCAAACACAGTGACATCCACGCAGTCCTTCACCATAAACCTCACCCATATATCAGTGAATCTCTATCATCCATACTTTTGCTTTATAAGTGAAGATATTTTTGGCTTCCTCTCAATTCCTCTCTGACTTGCGATTTGATTTTCCATTCTCGTTTCTTTAAACAGTTACCTTTTTATTTCAGAAAATTGTTGCCCTCCTTCGTTTTGTTCCATATGCAACTATAACTGCAGACCTGGCCAATCTATTCTACATTTCGAAATTAGCTTGTCACACTATTTCAAAAAGCTGCTTTATAAGCCAACTTTTCCCTAACTTCCCTCTTTTCTACTGTACCTCTCTTTCACATCTGTCTCCCTTGGACTCTTTTCTTCTACTCCTTCAACCTCCTCTGGTTTTATTGGCAGAGGACTGTCCCCCTCCCCCCTCTTGTTTGAAGTGGCCTGCTCATATATCACAGCCTTTCCTCGCAGGATATCCTCCCTCCTCCTGTCTCTCCCTCTCTTTTTTCAGTCTTTTCTCCCAGGTTCCTTCCTTCTCTCATCACCCCACCTCCTACGCCCCCTATCAGCTGAGGCTGGAGTAGGGGAATACCTGTTAACTCTATTTCTTTTCCACACTTTAACACTGGTATCCCCAGCAGACACGCTCCCACTCACGAGTGATAATATAAGTCCAGGGGAGTTCAGTTTCACAGCAGTGTAGCAGTCGTTTTTTAAATTGAACATCAGTTGATCTATTTGATTTTTACTTTTTTGTTCCTTTATTTGTACTTAGTTTTGACCTCACACAACTTCACAGATAAGATATAATTTATTGATCTCCATAGGGAAAATTATTTTGTCACAGCAGCGCAACAATTACAGTATCAATAAATATGGGTATAGATATAAATAGAGACAATATAGATATAATTCTTGTAATGTTGTACATTTGCAAAGTGTTATAGTTTATATTCAGTAAAGTTGCGTAGAGAGACACACAAATCCATACAGCTGTTTTGTTCATATACTGCCTTGTTTATCGTAATTGCATTTGCGCAATTCTATTTGTTATCTTGTGGCTTAAATTCTGCATCAAATGTCCAAGGATGGTGCATAATGCCCTGTTGTCAAAAAAAGATGATAAATTCATCATTGGAATATGCATGTTCTGCAAGAAATTGAAAAATTGATCATGTCGCTTGTTTAAACTTCAAACAACTTTGAAGATTCATTCGTTCATTATTTACCACTTATCCAGCACACAGGATTGTGGGGATGCTGGAGCCTATCCCACTGGGAAGACCAAAAATCATAAATACCAGGATTCTTTTAATAGCTGAAAAAAACTGGCTTTGGGTTCACTGCAAAAAATGACCATTTTCTTTAATGGTGTTACTAGAATCCAAAACTGAGTCAGCAAATTGATAATAGTCCTTTTTACAACTCGGTTCTCCCTTGAGGTTACATTCCATGGATGTGTTGAGCAGATCAGCAATACAGGTAACAGCTGTACTGAGCATGTTTAATCTTGCTTGTAAGCACTCAATAGTCAGATAACAACTGAAGATTGTCTGATTAAAGTTAAAGAAACAAAAATGACAACCTTGATGTTCCATCAAGATAATCAACAGTTAAAAGGTGATATCAGCTTAATGGATCACCATCATGCTTGAAGCTGATTTGATTTGATATTACATACAGTATGTCTATAATCAATGCAGTATTTTGTAGGCAGGTTTCTTTCGTCACAATAACTGTCCAGGCATTTTGTTTGTAGAGCAAGGCAGGTATCCTCCAATGATGAAATTGACATCACAGTTAGCCAAGTTCATGCCTTTGAACTCACAGACGTGCAACATAGGACAGAGAGTTGGTGAGGTGGATCCTTGGACGTGATTCATTAGGTCACTGCTGACAGCCCTCCTTTCAAGACTCTCAATTGAATTACATGACCACCCTAAATTTGGACTCAGCAGTTCTGGAGACTTTTGTTATTTGAACTCAGTTGTCCCAGAATCACACCTCTTACCACCACTGGAGACCCACGATGCCTCTGGCACAAACAGCTGAGTTCACTGGCAAAAAGAGACCTATGATGAAATTGCGAACGTATCAGCAAGCGTATCATGGATGATGGGAAAACACAAGCCAAAGGTTTTTTCTGTTAAAATCTAAGGAAAACAAACATGAGGGAGTTGTTTGATTTTTCACAGTCCATTTTTTCCTGGTCTGTCAATTTTTATGATGGAGTCATTGCATTACGTTACTTTATTTTTCGCAATTAAATGGCATATGATGTAAATGACTGTTTCAGGAAACATCATGTCACTATCAGTGGCGAGAACTGCATGACTTATTTAAAGAATTGTTGAAACTGACATTCATGATCCTGCAAGGCTGCATGCATGTTAAACATAATTTATACTTTATTAATCCCTTGTGGGGAAATTCCTTCTCTTCAGTTAACCTATCATGGATGAACCATGAGCAGTTGGCTGCCGTCCATCAGCGCCAGGGGAGCAGGTTCGGTTCCAAGGACGATCGTTTTACCTCCTGGGCGCCTCCGCCCCTACATGTTAACCTGGGCTAAGATTGTAGCCAAAATGAAAATATTCTTTATGTGTCTGAGACGCAGCTCGAGTGAACAAGACATCAGTCTAGATGACTAACAATCGGAATTGAATTTTCCAATAAATACCAGATGTCTTTGAATTTCCACTGAAAATAATGGATTTTTCATGGAAGCTACTAAAGAATGACTGTGTAGTGTAAATTTATCAGATTGCATTCAAATCTCGAGCACTAAGAATCGAAATCACAGTAGAGTACAGTAGATCTGATGTAATTCAGATTTTCTTCTTCCAATAGTGTAATACCACAGAAGAGCTTGTCCATGGCATTGATCAGTTAGGCAAGATATGTAATTCCATGGGTAAGCTTGTGAGCCTGAAGGTAAATGATTTTTTAACCACTCGGCAAGGAATTATCCCTGAAGTTACTCATTCCATCTTAGGGTAGCTCTTGTTGTGGGAGACAAGATCTTGTCACTTTTTTTTGGTTTTTGGATGAGAGGTGTACCTACCCTCAACCATAGATAAGTCACACACTGCCTTGCAGAATGTGACTGACTGTGGGGTCCCCTGACTACAATCACAACAGCCTTACTCATTCATTGACAAACTTCGTCCTTCACATTTCAAACCTTGAGCAGATGGCACATATCTGCATGCAGATCTCTAGCATTTTCATTATTACTCTAGTTGACCCAAGGGGGTGTTGCAATTCCAGGTCTGATCAAGAGGACGGAAAGGATTTTCTCCTGATTGGCCATGAGAGGGGCCTTGTCATTTTCTCAGAATTTTCTAAAAAAAACACATTTCATCATTACGCAAATCCAAGGGCATACTTCAACATACTTTCCTGTTGGTACACTTTATTGGCCACGGTGGTTCTGCCATCAGGAAAACCCTACTATCCTCTATTGCTCCCTCTTGTAACATAGTTTATTTGACTTTCATTTGTCCTTAATATCTTCCCTTTATGAGATTCATTATTTTCTTTCCCCTTCATATGCTTTTATTTTCATCACTGCGACACTCTGTTTCTAGATTTCTTTTGCTTTCTGTTTCCTTTTGCTACTCCTTGTTTTTCTCTCCACATGTCCTTGTTGTCATTTAGCGATTTCCCCCAGCCCTGCACTCCCCTTCCATTCCCTCTCCTCTCTCTTTCCTCGCTCACTTCTCCTTTGCTATCTCACATTTTCTCTCCCCATCTTTCTCTCTACATCCCTCCATCCTGCTGCCCTTTAACTCCCTCCCCCCCCCTCACGGCTGAGGACAAGGAGGTGAAAGCCAAGCGGATTACAGTGGCAGTTTAATCTGGCTGACCCACCAAGGGATTGCTCTCTACTTTGCTGTGAGGCTGCCGGGCTGGAGGGCAGTAGGGATGGGGTGGGTGCAATGAGGAGAAGGGGAGGGGGTTTCACATTGTATCTGTGTGTGAGTGTATGTATGTGTGTGTTTGTGTATGTGTGTGTCAGGGGGTGGGGGGTGGGGGGATTGCAGGAAGGTGAATTTTGAGAGTTTGTCCTGTATGTCCCAGTCATCAAAACCTCTCCAGGACAGGAGTGCGTGTGTGTGCATGCGCGCGCGCGTGCGTGTGTGTGTGTGTGTGTGTGTGTGTGTCAGCGTTCCTGGCTGTGTCTGTATATGTGTGTTTGTGTGTGTTTGTGGGTTTGGGGGTTTAGTGGGTGTGACTGTTGGTGCCAAAGGTGGGGGGAGGGCTTTGATTGTTAAGAGATGGAATATTAATGCTACTTTGCCTCTAATTTCTTTCCATCTGTCAAGTTTCCCTGTGTATGTGTGTGTGTGTGTGTGTGTGTGTGTGCGGGTGGGCGCATGCGTGTGTTTCTTTGTTCGTGTGTGTAAATACTGTCAAAAGTATATAGTAGAATAGAATCTCTTCAGATACTCTCAGAGAATTAAGTCACTTCAATATTTCAAAACGAAAGAAAGTCTTTTTTTTTTTTTTTTGTTTATCCTGAAAACATCACAATGTTACTGTCAAATGTTGCCCTATGTTGTCAAACTAATTGAAACTCATCTGACTTTCATCCAAAGTGAACACTCAGGCTGAGGGCTTCCTAAAATGATCAGTTCATTAGGCACAAATTAGCAGATATTGTCTGTGCCAGCTGCAGATTATCACCGTTTGTTCTTGTTGTTGTTATGAATCACTTGACATTTATGCACAAATTGCAAAATTTTGTCATGTGACATTTTACCATTGGGTGTAAAGAAATGTAACTTCATGCATGTTGTAAATCATATATGTCTGCATATAATTTTGTTTGCTGATATGGCACCCAATGTAGCTCATGTACAGCGGGAAGGCCTTCAGGCTTTTCCAGCTCCTTTTTTTAGTTGAAGCACATTATCCATTGTTACAACACTTCATTACATAAAATACAATCGTCCAGTCAGCAGGGTTCAAGTTTGAACAAACAGGATGCTAAGAGTTGTTGGAACGGTTCATGGACACAGTTTTAAAACATCAAATGATTTGACCTGTGCATGAAGTGGCGGCAAAATCAAAATATCTCGCAAAAGGAAAGTTGGATAGCAGCCTTGAGCTAAATAATGAAGCAACTTTGACGATGTTCTGTTTTACAGTCCTAAATGGCCTGTTGTGTGAAGCTGAACACTACGCAGGGGTCTTAGTCTGTGTCTCTGTTTGCCTCTACAATGCCTTTCATGTCCCTCGTATCAGCCTTCCTTTCATCAGTCCACCCCTGCTGTGCCGTTTCAGAGGAGGGGTCCAGTCGGTGAGCCGGATTAGCTTCCAACTGGTACTTGTCCAGATTCTGATTCTGAAGGGGGGCTTAACCAGCCTCGCCTCAGAAAGAAGAGACGAAGGAACAGGAGTGGGGGAGGAGAGGAGA
Organism: Fistularia commersonii; assembly: GCF_037954325.1. Lineage (NCBI taxonomy): Eukaryota > Metazoa > Chordata > Actinopteri > Syngnathiformes > Fistulariidae > Fistularia > Fistularia commersonii. The sequence continues at coordinate 8,540,989 of NC_141299.1, read as the reverse complement.
GGAAAGGGCTCATGTTGGGATGATGCTGCTCTTCAGTTGTTTACCTTGCAATTAACATTTCTGGATTGTTTATTGAGAGGGAATAGAAAGTTGTGTGGATTACAGAGCAATGGGCCACCAATGATACTGATGCTTGAGCTGATAGGGTTTATTATAAGAAGGGCCTGGGGTGCAATGCAACACCTGCTGGATGGGTGAGGTTGTGTATCTGCATGCAGGCTGTCAACCTTTCAAATGTATAAAAGCAAGACCCCATATTGCGAGTGTCATGGTCAGGGCACAGATGATGGCTTCAACCATTCAGCAACAGATGCCCCCTGGAGGTACAGGATGCAGGCTGAGAATATGACTATATGCATGTTGTTCAGTGATATGGTGGTGAACACAATTCCTTGGAGCTTCTGTAATCGTCACACCACCCTGCAACATGGCCGCCCGTGGACCTTATTTTAGGCCACACCAGGCACAAGTGTTTTGGGCAGGTTACTTGATCTTGTGTGTGTGTGTGTGTGTGTGTGTGTGTGTGTGTGTGTTTGTGTGTGTGTTTGGGGGGGTAAGATATAAAGAGCTTGTGGTTTTATAATGGGCAAAGCTTTGTGTGTCTGCATGCTGGAGTCCAGGAAAGGTCAGCGATTGGGTGGAGATGCCAGGAATAGGGGTGTGAGATGCCTGTGTGTCTGCAGGGCTATGTGAAACACACATGCATGCACACATACACAAAGACTCACAAGGCCTTCTATCCAAAAGACACAGTATAACAAAAGATGGTCAAAACAGGGCAGTTCTCTGCCCTGACTCTCCTCTCCTCTTCTCTCCTCTCTTCTCCTCTTCTCCTCTCCCCTGCTTTCTCCTCTCATCTCCTTACTTCTCTTCTCTCATGTAAACACAATGCTGCTTTCTGAATCTGGGATGCCTGAGGGACAGTGCGCAGACAGGAACCCCGTCACCATGACAACAGCTTCTCCGAGCTGCCTGAAACCCAGACACCATTGGCTGAGGGATGATGGGGGAGGGGGTAGCGGGGAAAGAAGGAGTAAGGGAGACAGAAGCGGGAGTAAGTTAAGCAAGGGGTAATAGAGAAAGGGGGGTGCAGAGAAAAGGAGATAACGGAGGCAAACAACCCCATTTCTCCTCATGGGCCTGTGCTGCCTGTAAGCGTCCATGTGCAGGTTTGATATTACTAGGGGGGGCTGAAGGAGGAGGAAAAGGAGGGGGAGGAGGAGGGAGAGGAAGGGGAGTAGGGGGAGGAGTAGGAGGAAGGGGGGGGTTAAGACGGTGGAAAAGGGAAGAAGGAGGAGGTGGGAGGGTGTGCATTTCAAGGTGTGGAAACGTATATGGAAAGGATCCTCCCAGGAATGTGTAATCGTCCTGCTGGTCAAGTCATATATATACATATAAAGGCACATTCATGCTCACCGTGTGCGCTTGTGAACCCAATAACTCCCTTAGATTTCAAATTATTTCCTGAGGTAAAGACAATAACACTGTTTGTCACTCAAGCATGAAAGTATTGACATTAATTGTTTTGGAGAAAGTGACATCACTGCACACATTGTTGGCTGTATCAGTTTTCTCATGCTGCCTTTTATAACCAAATTTCTTTTTTGTTTATCATATATGCCACACTTTTACCAAATTGTCATCAAGTAGAAAAATGTTCCTGTATGTGAGAGAAGATTGTTTTAGGTCACCCTTCTTTTGTTTCACTTGTAAGAAATGGCTTTTCTTTTCATACATGACTGTAACGTGAATAAACTCATCGCTCAGCTGGTAGCTAATTAACAAGCAATTTTGGGTGTATTACAATGGGCAGATAATAGCATGACTGATTGATCAATCAAAAAATGTAATCAGCAGATCAGTCTGTCTAGGAAACCTTTGACGCAAAGTTTTCGTCAAACTCTGGTGAAAATGAACAAACTCTCAACATTCATATAGCACAGATACATTTATGCTCTCACAGATGTAATTGCTCTTAGTGGATGACAGGGGTTCTTTGTGGATGACAGAGGCACATAATGAGATCAGCTATATGCACCGGTGTCATGGCCCAGAAACAAGTATCAATATCTTGAGATCAATGTGATTTTCTCGCACTCTTTGCGCGTGTATTGCAGTAAGACACAAACCTTTTCAAATAATCTAGCTGGTTTGAAGTATTTTGATTAATGCCTATTAAACAAGGATCAATGAAGACAGAAAAATAAAAGCCTAAAGTGCTTTGTCATATCAGTGTTGGATTTATTCAAAAGCAATTTCAAATAAAAAACAGCAAAATATGAAAATTCTGTGATAGATTCATTGCAAAGTAGCCACATCTATCCATCTATCCCCTACTGAGATCCAAAGTATCCCTGGGGCTACAAATACACCGAGCAACAGCACTGTCATTACAAAATAGTTACCTTGGAGAATTATCAACATACCTCATCGATTCCTCAACTTATTAATAATGAAATTGTGGTTGTTTGCCCTCATTTGTACCAGTAGAACTGACACTTTTCCTCTGTACAGATGTGAACTGATGTTTGACATATCAGCTCTTACAGATGCTTTGGTTGTGACGGATAGTGAGCGGGTCGCTGATGTAGCTTAAATATTTTCCCGTGTTTGCATTACTGTACCTGCGGAAAGGCTGTGAAATGCAATGCACCATGTTTATGTGTAGTTTGGCATCCTGCCATTGCAACCTGGGCGGGGGGGGGGCGCAAAATGAAAAGAATGTGTGTTTTGGAGCAGGAGAGAGAGGATGGTGTGTGTGTGTGTGTGTGTGTCATTCTGCCATTCTGCGATCACTGGCATATTTAGACTAATCATTGAAGAGAGGAAGCATGTTTGGCTATGAATATGGTCTCCATGCTGTAAGCTGTGGGTATGGCTTTTAGACTATGTATGTGTGGATGTGCACGGACACGTGCACACACATTCACACAGGCAAGCGTGCAAACACGCATTCACATGGAAATAGACACAAATTGAAAAGACGACAGGAAGATTGGTGAACGAGAGGAGGTTATATCTGAATCAGAACCACAAGTTGAGACAGAATGTTGGAGGGATAGAAGGGTGACTAAAATGTGTGTGTGTGTGTGTGTGTGTGTGTGTGTGTGTGTGTGTGTGTGTGTGTGTGTGTGTGTGTGTGTGTGTGAAAGCTGCACAATTCAGGCTGACCGGTCTGTTGGGCTGAAGAGTTGGAATAAGTCTGACTTGATTTAGGTAGCGGGAAAGAAGAATTAGGAGTAAAGTAAATGCTCCCCTTCTTGCAAACTGGAGTTAATCGTGAGCATGCGTCACCGTTGCTATTAAGTCTTGCTCCTGTGGGAAAAATGGAAGAATCCTCTTTTTCTTTCTATAAATCTCTTATTTTTTTCAGATTTTTTCTTTTCTTCTTCATTTCACTTTTGCCATTCCCCTATTCTGCTGTTGCTGCCACTCCCTGCCTTTATCTTCATGCTTCATTCTCTTAGTGTGTGCGTGTGAGTCTGCGTGTGTGTGCTGTCCCCTCTCAGGGTCTCTGTGCGTGCCACTGCTGTGTTATCTGGGCAGCAGCTATGCTGTGGATATTTCTGTCAGCCTCTATTTATTTATTGATGCTGACACTGGTGAGAGTTCGTCTGCCTACATGTGTGCTTGCGTTAAGAGAAAGTGAGGTACTCTCTGAAAATCTTAACCTCCTCTGCTCTCCATGGCTTTTCCAGTGTAAATATTTGTCATCCTCCATCCTAATGACAGTGTGGGGCCAGCCCAGGAAGTGTTGGCTCTTTGACCCCCGAATAGCCGGATGGGAAAAGCTCTCTGCTCCCTGTCTTGTCTTGTGTGTTAGATGAAAGGCTGGTGTCACTGAAATGGAAGTTTAAATCATCTCTGAAAGAGCACCTCCCTGACACCACAGTTTCTGACAACAAGCTATGGCAAGCTATGCGCCTCGCTGCTTGGCAACCGAAACTGTTCCTGGAGGGAAGAATGCAAATAGGCCACATTAATGTCAGATCCCATTGTATAGGCAACTGTCCCAGGATCTGTTTCAGTGTCATTTTTGGAGGTTGAGGGTTGATAATTGTGTGCAACTAATAAAAACTTTTTGTTTTTTTGGGGAGCTGGGGCTGATTGGTCCTGGACAAATTCATTAGGAGTGGTAATAATTTAGTCATGCTTTCATCTACATTACAAATTCACAGTGTGAGGAAACAGTGACAAGCTTTTTTTCTCGTATCCTGTCTGATCTTTGCTGTTGTAGTTTTGTCATCTCGATTGGTCCTCAACCAGGAATGTTTTTGCAATGAAATTATATAAATGTTGTTGCTAAATTATGATGAAAACTCATTGACTTCATACTGCCGTTGAAAAAGGTCGCAACTTCCAACAACTGAAACATCTGCAGACATTTACACAGCCTACTGAACCATGGTGACCTCGGCCCCAGTAAACCTGAGCACTGGCCACAAATAGGTCAGCTGGTCTTATACCTTGCAGTGTCACCCTAGGACTGACATTGAAGCAAGGTATTTTGTATTGTTTGACAAGCAAGGTGGCCATTCTCAACAGATCTTCTCTTTTTGCATTGGGATATTGAAAGCTCAGCTCGTAGTTATGGAAAAATGCCAAAGGATCATATCAAAATAGGTTTTCCTTTCATTGTATTGGATTTATGCTACTGCAATAATAATTCCATGTCAAAACATGCAATTATTAATTAAAAACCAAACAGCATATTATACATATCACCACAATAACCTCTGATAGTGGAAAGAAGTCACTGAATACTGAAATGGATATACAGCAGAAAGATAAACCCTAACCCAAATTTCTATATGTACAGCATTTGGCTTATCATTTTTAAGTATGCTCCAAGTTTTGCTCCATAAAAATATGCCTGCCATCCAGATCAACCTACAATAATTGGTCATAGCCTTGTTGTCCATCTTATTTGTCCCATTATGGTCCTATTGGGTTGTATCTTTTTTTGTCTTGTAGCTCCTGTCATCATGTGGAGCTTTGATTGGTGGTTGTGTCATTTTAAATGTTATGTTTGTAGTCCAAAGCAAACCACTAGGCAAGTAACATATGCTTTTTAACAACATTCACACATTCTCTGATGTAATTCCATTTATTTCTATTTCCTATTCACTCTACTGCTGCTCTTCCCATTGCTGTTCATCAGTTCCTCTTCTCATATCTGTCCATTTTTTTATGTCTTTTCCCATTTCTTTTCCTTTTGCTGATATCTCTCTTACTAAGTTACTACTTATATTTCCTCCTCTTCCTCAAGCATGCCTTATGCCCCTTGGTCTTCAGGGTTTCAGCAAGTCCCACAAACCATCCATTGTCTTGAGAATGCGGTTTGCTGCCTCCCCTCTCCGCCTTCCTCGTTCTTCCCCTGTCTGGCATGAGAGAGAGTTAGGTGTTGTTTGACTGCCTGGCACTCAAGGCCAGTGGGTTTTAAGGTTCAAACCCAACTAACCTCAGGGCCTGTATCAGGACAGCTGATAGGGGTGAACTTGGTGGAAAATTTGAACACTTTAGTTAGGCTGGGATTGGTCACTCCGAACAGCTTTGCCCACTAGAGTCTTGAAGTGAGCCGGTATCAGAATCAAGAGTTAAATCTTCAAAATTTACCATTTGGTATTAACCACTACTACACATCTATAATTACTATTGTTTTTATTAATTGCCAGCATAGAGCTGCAGTGATTAGAACCCCGACCTCACAGCAAGAATGCTCCAGGTTTGACACCAACTGGGGCTTTTCTGTGCAAAGTTCTCATGTTGTCTCAGTGTGTTTTTTTCCCCGGGATCTCTGATTTCCTCCCACAGTCCAAAAATGCAGTAGGTTAACTGAAGAGTCTTAAGCTATTGAGAGGTGTGAATGAGAGAGTGAATAGCTGTATGTCTCAACATGTGATCCTGTGATTGACTGGTGACGGGCCCAGGTTAAACCCTGCCTCCCACTCAATGTCAGCTGTGATTAGCTCCAGCACCTCCCTGACCCTGTGTGCAGGATACACAACATAAAAGAATGAATAATAATAATAAAATGATAACAATTAAACCTATGAAAACTGGTAATAATAATGATGTTGATGATAATTTGTGTCGGGAGGTGGTGATGTTTCTAGATTTTAGCCCTATTTAAATCTCAATGTTCAATGATTAAAGAATCATTCAGTAAAATATATATATATAAATATTTAAAATATAAAGTGATGCATGAAAAAATGATCTTGAAGAGGTAAAAGTGAAAATCCCATGAAATGTGAATTTCACAAGCTGTAATTACTGCTTGTGAATATCGTATTTCAGTAATTTTCACAATATAAAAGGAACGATGCATAATGAAAGTAAATTAAATGTTTCCTCATCCAGAAAGCATCATCATTACTTAAAGTGTGAAAGGTTCAAATGCATTTCTATATTTATAAAAACATTTCAGTCTGATTGCTTTGGCTTGGCCTTCTAAGGTGGAGGTGGTCCACATGATGGTGCCTCTGGGATATGAAATGGAAATTAGTTGCGCATGTCTGTATGTGTGTGTGCATGTCACACACCCAACCCCCCAATGTCTGGTACTCTGGAGGACTGCCCCTATGGGAATGCCTCTTCCTGCCTGGCCAGACACACACACACACACACACACACACGCACCAAGTAGGAAGGGGGTGAGTGGATCAGTCTGGCGTGAGATGGTTTTAAATGTCTGGTCTGTTTCTGGTTGTGGTTAAACATAAAAGTGGCAAATTCACAAACACATTTCTGTGCGGATGGTAGAATCTGGTCTGAATGTCAAATGTTTAAGGTGTCAGTCGATCAAGTGTGTCACTAGGACTCCTTAAAACCAAGCTTTAGTAATAGATTGGGCACAATATTTCTGTAATCCCACATCTTGAGCACAATTTTCATTATTACTACATTATGCAGGATAATATATGGTAATGCTCAAAGTGTTTCAAACCAAGATGTCTGACTTCAGCTTTGAGGTCCACCATGTTGCTTCAGGCACAATGGAATATGTACAGCCAGACTGTAGTTCCATGGCGCCTCTCGCTTTCCATTTTTAATGTTCACACTATACAGCACCGCAGCTTCCTTCTCCTTTTCATCTGGCACCTTTTTCAGCTCTGCAGAAATAAAATCCAGTTGCGGGAGCATAACAGGAGAAATGAAAAAAAAAAAGAAGTGAGCAAGGGAATATGAAAGAATGCCAAAGAATAAGGAGGAGGTAGATATTGCTAACAAGGTTGCCAGAGACTCTTTTCATTTTTAATAGTCCCGTAGGAGGTCTGGCTGATAAAGTGTTATGTTATATTATTAAATCTTGGCAAAGTTTGAGCTACAACACATTTAACAGTAGCAAGTGTGAAAGTAAGTTTTGTAGGTTTTATAAACCACAACAAAATTAATGGACAGGAGCTTTCAGCCCGAATAAATTTATGTTAAAACACAGAGAAAGCTCATCTTAGCAGCTTTAACAGCCATACAGTAAGTTCATATGAATAAATCATGCCATTAAGTAACGATTAATCCTACATGTTTTAAGATCTTAAAGGACTCTTAGACCATGTGGCTCAAAAAACTGTATTCGACAATTTTGTATTAAATTACGGCTAATTCCTTTTGAATTTTTCAAGAGATCTTTAGAACAATGACAAAAAAGAAAATTCAGTGAATTGAAAACACAAATAGTCAATGAGAAATATTTTGTGAATAAAACCAGCAAGACATTTAAAAATGTGTCATGTTTGAAATCACTGGTTGCAGATTATGAGAACATACACACAACCATGTAAATGCCATTGGATATTTCTCGCTAAATGTCATTGTATTTAGTTCTCGCCTACCTTTACTTCCACAAATACTGTAGTTGTGTGTGTGTGTGTGAGTGCATGTGCACATGCTCCATCTATGGAAAATGTCATTGGTTGATCTTGATTGTCATGTTGAGTCAGTCAGATCATCAGTCAGAGACATTCACCACACTCTATGGGAAGATTTTTATTTACCAATTAATTATTTTAAACATTTTTGTGGTTCTGTGTTTTTCTAACCGTCCATCAATTTTCTCTGTGTTCGTGTGCTTTTTTTACCTGTTGATTTTGTGCTGTTGCTTTGTATTTGTAGGTAGAAGGAGTGTAGCACTCATAAATGCAGTGGAGGAGGCTGTGTACTTTTTCTTCTTTTTTGTTGCTCAGGATAGTGACTCTTTCTTTCAGTTGGAAAATGCAACATGTCTTTTTACTGCATGTTTTTTTTTTTCTTGTAAGACAGCAGAAGATATCCATAGAGTTCTTTTATATGCATTTCTTTATATGAGAGCTGGATATTTGTGTAACAGGGATACTAACAAAAGATATTATTGTATCATTTAAAAGCATTTAGAGCATATGAAAAACGTCCCTTTCTGCTGGGGTTTTCTGCCTTATATGGAACAAACAACACTGTAGTAATGCAGATACATATGGTATATTAAGAGTTGGTTTATAGAGCCTCATGTGTATTTTTGTGCCTCTTTTGACGCATATGATTGCATATGATTTGATGGCCTGTCGTTTTCCTCCTGATCGGCAGCCCAATCTGACCTGCAGAGATGTGCTGAATGAAAACTTCTCGCCTGGACTCTGAAAAAGAGCCACTTATGATAGCGTGACACCAGTGTGTTTTTTCAGAGAACAGTAGGGAGAGTGAGCAAGATAAAATCATTTACCCTCGCTCTCTTTGCTGCTTCTTCCCTTTCTCAACCACTCATATACACACACACACACACACACACACACACACACACATACACACAGAAACACACACACCTTTTTATTCTTCCACTGTAATTCTTCACATTACACTCTTTGTCTCCAAGCATCCTATAATTCCCTAATTAGCAACATTAATGATCTTCAATTAGGCATATAGCTTTTAGTGCAAGTCTGGGTTACTCATTTGTGTGTGTGTGTGTGTATGTGTGTGTGTGTGTGTGTGCGCGCATGCACACACACACGCGCGCCCGATGCGCAAAAACACATGCGCTCATATGTGTCTCATCTTAACACCCTGTCCTCTGGTTCTCCTGTGGATTTCCATCCAACACCAAGTGCCTAATGATGGAGTAAAAGGCCAAGGGCTGAAGGGGCAGGGAGATTTCCATCTGTATGTGCTCATGTGTTTGTTTATGTGTGTGTCTGTGTGTGTGTGTGTGTGTAATTAAAGTGCAGTGCCAGCAGGGGGGACCTATGTTAGAAAGGGTCACCAGAGTGAGCAGCAGGCCATCGCCAACCTTTGGTCATTATCTACTGACACCTTCAGTAAACACCTCTGGGTTTGTGTGCATTTATGTTGTTGAATAATTTTATATCTGGAATGCAGACATTAAATGACTTAACATCAATAACCATCTTACCTAGCTTACGTATTTGTACATAACCTAAATTTATCAAGCACTAACATTAGACGTAGGGTAATCCTTTTAGCAGGCAACTGCCAAAAAAATTGTGAATTTTCCATTAAAAGTCAATGTGAAATAGCAATATTTTTAATAGTAATGGCAATATTTTTCTTGGGTTTTTGCTAATATTGTAATCAACAAGGCCCTCTTTTGTGATTTTCATTTGCAAATATCTGGATTATGAATACAGATTGGCGTTGGTTGGAGGCAGGTGAGTCCAGTGGCCCAGGACAGCCCACCAATATCCCTCTGTTGTTGCTATCTCTGTGTGCTGTAGCCCTGAGTAGTGTCTGAGTTGCCGAAAGGTTGCTCCAGACTCCTGGGACTGGGGTGCTGGGGGAAGATGCTTGTGAGACGGAGGTGGAGTGGGGAATGAGTGAGTTTCTGTCTTTGCGTCTGTTCTACGGGGGGATCCCTAACAGATTTGTTTCTGGTAATTAATTCAGCTGATTGATTTAACAGCTGCCTAAGCTATTCGTGCATCAACATGTGTGTGTTTGTGTGAACACATTTAGCTTTACAAACCAGTTTTACTTACGGTATCCTGGCCTCAAGGTTTTGTGTTAGTAGCTTTCTTCCTTTCACGCATGGGTCAAGTGTGTATGGTAGCAGATCTGCTGACACACTCATGTCTCTCTGCTAATCTATACAGTACCAACTGAGAGAGTAGTTTTAGTACTTGAAGCTGAGAGAGAAACTGGTGAAGCCGGGTTGGGACAGAAAGTTTTATGGGAGGGTTTGGTAGGAAATGGTGATGGTGATGACTAGAGTGATGGGTAAGGAAATTCCTCGTTTAGTTATGGGTTTTATAGATATGCTTATTGGACACCAGATGGGACAAGCAGTTTGTCCTCCAGTCAATCTACAAGCTACTCGTGCCACAGGACAGAAACACACACACAGGCACTCTCACACTATGGGGCAGTATTAAAAGTAGACAAGTACATTCAGCCTACATCAGTTTTAAGTGATGAATCCACTCTTTGTCCAATCTGGAGCAAAGACACAACTTATTTTGTTTGTTATTCCTTGTGCAACTAAAGGTGCACAAGGAGTGTTGAAGCTGGAAAAATGGGAGGGACATGAGGACCACCTGATTGAAAGATGTGGGCTTATACGAGAAGGTGGCTTGTACTTGACTCAGTGTGTGTTTTCTAGTGTGAACTTTGTGTTCAGAGCCTACAGAACTCTGTTATGAACTTTTATATCCACTGTGTGTTTATTATGTGTTTGTGCTGCCAAAGACAGCAGTGAAGCCAGAAAGGTCGAACTTATCTGTCACAATCTGAGAGAAACATAGGCTTGCAAACACACAGTCGTACAACCACTAACAGGTCAGTATCAGTGTTGTTGCGGCCAGCAGGTAGTAGTGTGTTGGCCTGCTTGTCTGGGCCCAGATAACAGCAGATCCATTACCCCCTGGAAGCTGAGGTCTGATCACTGGACAGATACAGACACTCATTCACTGTCTGTGGGCCTTCCAGCTCACCAGCAGATCTGAAGCAAATCACAAGCAGATTAAACACATACCCTTAATTTAGCAATGGGAAATGCTTCCCTTTTCCCAGAAAGAATAAAGAATGAAGTAATTCATTTAAAAACAGCTTTAATGTCTGTATCAATACCCTGTCACCTTTAGACTAGCAAGTACTTTACCTTTTACTTTGTCTCCAATTGATTGATGCTGTTGTTCAGTTAACTTTCCATTCACAGTCACACTTTGATTTCTTACTTTTCAAGAAACCAAGTGACAATTCTTAATAGCTAACAATGTAGATTTTTTCTGTGAATGTCAATTTGAATGTCCTTGTCCAGTGGACATTTGAAGCCTTCTTCTAGGGTTTTAGAACACAATTACTGAGGTTATTTTGTAACCATTTTTTGTTGTTTTATGCCCCTATCAATTAGCCCACGTGGGAAAATAATCAGCAGATCAATCAACCATACATTTAGAGTTAGTTGCAGCATTCATATTCATAAATGGAAAAAATAATCAGCAATTTGAGCACGTGACAGGTTTTTGTCTCAATAGGAAATATAACTGTGCTATTTACTTTAGCCTAAAAGGCCTTGTTCCTTTTAGTGCGTTTGGCTTATGCTAGGTGTCATTAAGCACTAAGATCGAGCTCTCTTCTTTCATCTTGTTTTGGACAGACATTTTGATCACCGGAAAAACTCAATATGTCTTGTTTCATATTAAAATGATATTTAAAATTATGTAATTATCAGTAGTTCTTGTCCTACCCCTGAAAGGTTCTTGGTTTTTTTTTTGGTTGAAAATTATGTTTCCTCAGGAAACTAAAGCAATTCTTACTGAAACAAATGTCATTTCAACAACTAAATTGTCACAAACCAGACATACCGCAGAGGTTAGAGTGAAAAACAGAACATATGGGCAGAACAGTTTTGATTTTACAATCTTCACTGATCTCCAATATGATGGAGGAAGCTCAGATGAAAGCAAACACAAAACAGAAAATACTGTAATGTGAGTAGGATGAAGCAGGATCTTTACTTAGGGAGTGTAGTTTGAATGAAAATGGCAAGTGTGAAAAAATAATGTCTTGAAATGCACATTTCATTGAAGGAAGATTTTCAGTGTGATGTGGAGTAGAGTATGAGAAGTGAACATTGTTCAGGTTTTGTGTATCAGGTTTGTTTGCATGCAGTGAGAGGCAGCAGCAGGTAGCAGCAGCAAACAGGGCAGCTAAGCTCCATCTAAACTCCATCTCAGTTTCTTTTTCTCCCTTCGTCTTTTTCTCTCATGTTTTTCTCTCTCTTTCGCCCTCTCCCTCACTCCTCGCTCCGACTCTCTCCCTCTGCTCCCTGGCCATGCTGATGATTGACGGCCTGAGGGTTTTAATGGGCACTGGAGAGCAGGAGCTGAGGTCGGGGTTGTCATGGCAACTAGGAGAAGGGGCCTTTTGCTGCTGCTTCACCTGAGTACTGTAGAGCCTCGTTGGCTGGCTGAGGCAGGCAGCCGCACACGCTTACACACATGCATGTTTGTATGTGCGTAGATACACATACGCACACAGTAGTTGTACGGCTACCTTTGTGTGGAAATTCTTGGACCTTATTTCTTGCATTTAAGTCTGACCTTAATCTAACATCCAACTCCCAACAGTTCACCTAATCTGACCTTACTCTTGTTTGAGCCTTAAACTCAAATTTTGACCTTGGAGTTACCCTTTTAATATGCCTGTAAATGTCTTTTCTGTAATAGATTAATGCTGTAAATGCACACACAGAAAAATCAAACAAACTTCCATTCACTCATCCTTCCCTCCCCAAGATCTCATGCCGTTCAACTGCCCATATCTGGTATTCTCTCCTCATTTTTTTCCCCATAGTCTCACATTTTCACTTTCTCCGTATTGCCACTTATTCCCCAGTTAGGTAACACATACTACACCTAAATACTGTTTTTTTGAATTAGTGTTCCCGCACTTGTGTTTTGCGACGACATCAATGATTTCTTAGTTGCCATTGTTCCATGATGCTGACAATTTTAAGTCCAGGTTAAATTAATCAAGATCCGAAGTCATCCCATGTTGGTATAATTTTGTTAAAAAATTGCTGTAAGCTTCAAAATGGGTTGTGGATTCACTAATTATAATGTATAACACAATACTACAATTTTACCTCTGCAAAATGAGGAATAGTTTGATTTTCCCTTTATTTCAGTGTTTGCACTTAAAAAGGTAGTTCAAAAATGTAACTTAGATAATTTCAAAAGGCTACTCTCTATGTTTTGAAAAGTATTTCCAATAAGACTTTCTCTCAATGTTTTTTAAACATTTTTATTTAATGTCTTTCGTCTCCACTGTCATATAACAATCTTAGATATTTCAATATTAATATATTTCAATATTTCAATATATTTCAATACTTTTGTATTGTATAATTTTCATTGACAGTCATCAAGTCCATTACTCTTATTCTTCATACTGCTAATCCCACATGCAAGGTCATTGGTGAGCCACAGTAAATTAGTCATGATCTGAAATACTCTCACATTCACAAATGTGCAGTTTCAGGTTTGAGATTCAAGATTGAAATATTCAAAAATTTCAAACTGTCATGTACATAGTACTGGCATGTGTTTCTTTGCTGTCCACAGTATAGTTAAGGTACAAAATAACTGCATAACAAATAACAAATAATAATACACAGTCAATTCAAAGGGAGTCTGTTTGTGTTTGCTGACTCTTATTTAATGGCCAGTTTACCCAACTTATAATACCATTATGATATACTTATAATATAATACAATTTCTATAAATAATATGTTCAATATTATGTTTTTCTATACTTTTTTGGAATTTTTTGGGACTCGCAACATCATGCAAATCAAAGCATTATTCCACAATGTAATCACATTTTGAGTCCAAGACCAATCTTTCAAAAGCAGCAATACTTTGGGATCACAAATGTACATTTCTTTAAAGATTTCAAAGGCAAACATGACCAGAAAATCTTTGTTTCATTTTTTTGACAGTTCGCTGATTAAATGTTGTAACCACCATGGCACAAGGGTACAGTAAAGTATGACCTTTTTTTTTTGTAATTAAGATATGTGATTATACAAATGTGTCTCTGCAAGAGATGATCATGAAGAAAAGTTATGAACATTTCGTTTCTGTGATTTCAACAATTTCTGCTTCATGTTGTATGTTCATGTTCTGCCTCATTCATGATCCCCCACCCCCAAACACAACACATGTTAGGCAGTAATTTTCTATGTGTTGACTTGAATTTGCATGTGAAAGGGACTGTTATGTCACATTCAGAGTCCCTCAGATTCACACTCTTTTACAGAAGAAGTGTGTGTGTGTGTGTGTGTGTGTGTGTGTGTGTCTGCCTCATGGCTCTTGAGTCTGTTAGTGTCTCGCCTGTGTGGGTCAATCAAGGGATAGAAGGATTGTTTACACTGGAACTGAGTGAACCAGTAGTTACTGTGGAGGAGGGGCAGGATGTGAGCACTGTGTGTTTGAGTGAATTTCTACATTTTGGGAATGTTAGTGGGATTCTTTCAGGAACTCATTTTTTGACTCATAAACTAGCAACTTATCAGTGCACAAGGTTTATTGTGTAAAGGATATTGCATAATAGATGTTATAGCATATGAAAATGCTGATATTAAGTTTAATGTCATGGCAGAAAAACACCCTAGTCGGTATCTTGTTTTATTTACTTATATGTATAATTCTTATCTAATTTGATGTATTACTTTTCCCATTCTTGGGGAACACAGCATACCTCAGCCAAAACACTCCCAACGTACAGTCAGCATGTTAAGTGTCCAACCAAGGACACAAACACCCTGGACCACTGGTACATAATTTTAAAGGATGCCTGTTGCTCTGTCCCCTGTGCAGCCTTGGGGCTCTCTGATCACTGCATGGTCCATCCTCTCCTCACTTAATGACAGAAATTAAAATCTGTGCCTGTGGTGAGGACTGTCAAGAGATGCCACCGAGGCAAAGCTGGAGCTACAGGCCTGCTTTGACTGCACTGACTAGAGTGTTTTAACACTGCAGCCACAGACCTTGATGAACTTGTAGGTACTGTGACCCCTTGCATCAGCTTTTTTGAGGACACGTGTGTGCAGACTAATTACTTCTACACATACAACAGCAATTAACCCTGGTTCACCTCAAAATTCAGACAGCTTCACCAGGCATAGGAGAAGGCATACCAAAGTGAGGACAGAGTCCTGCACAACCACACCACAAACTCACTGACAAAGGAGAGCGAAGTAGCAAAGAGGTGCTACCCTGGAAAACGGAAAAACAAGCTTTCTGCCAATGACCCTGCCTCATTGTGGAGGTGCCTGCAAGACATCAACAGCTACTGGAGATCCCCCACCACCACTATTAAAAGTTGTAAAATAGCTAACGAACTGAATGAATTCTATTTTAGGTTTGAAAATACATCCATACCCTCCAACTCTGTCTCAATACAACCTCCAACACCCCCTCCTCCTTTCCGACTCCTCCCAGCTGACACCTCACTATCATGTAGGACCTGTGAGGAGAAGGCATGCCAGCTTTTAAGGGCTCATTTATGCTCAACTTTAAATGTGCATATGGATGTCCATTTCATGCATAAATCCGTAGATTTGTGAGGAGCTTGAGGGTACGTAGCCAAATGCAGCATTCAGAGCAGTACCACTGCAAGATGTGGGGGCAGTGTTGTGTAGAATGGTCAAGTGTGAGCAGCGAAAGGAGCAGAAACCAAGAAAACAACATTGTATCAATGTACCAGCGAGATGAATTCTCGGTGTACATGCTGCAATGTATGAAATGGATGCATAGACCACTGCCGTCTAATGCGTCTCTTTTTGTGTCTGTGTTGCCTGTATCGGAATGCGGAAGTCAGACCTTGGAAGTGAACTCTACACTGTCACCTATTGGATGTATTGCTTAAAAACCATGATAACGTAAAGTATGCATGAGAAGCATGTTGGCAGTGATGTTGAATGACGTTTGACATTGTCATACCTATTTATCTACCTAACATATCGTGAGCATAAATGAGCCTTAAGGGAACAGAAGGTCAGGACGTCTCCAGGGCCAGACCCTTTGTCACCTTCTGGTCTGAAGGTTTGCGTTGATCAGCTGTTATGTTAAGTCATCCCCTTCCTCATTTCCAACAATAAATCTGGTCCCCAAAAAAATCCTTGGATAACTGTACGAAATAACCACAGGTTCGTTGCCCTTTGAGGGGCAGGTGTTATCCCACCAGAATGACATCGCAGGTCCCCTACTGGACTCCCTGCAGTTTGTCTATAGAGCATACCGGTCAAGAGAGGATACTTAACATGCGTCTGCACTACATCCTCCAACACTTAGACTCCTCAGAGACTCATGGATGGATCCTGTTCACGAATTTTAGCTCAGCGTTCATCAATATCACCCCAGAAGTCCTGTGCATCTAAACTGGAGCCAAATTTCTTGCATGTGTGAAGATACAAGGTCAATTAAGCTGATTCTGATTCTGAATATTAACCAGGGATAAATATTTTCAATGACTACTTAAAAGGACTATGTTTTGGTTATGACAAGGAATTAACGGTCGAAGAATTTACATAGATCTTATTTCAAGAAAACAGATTTTTGTTTGATGCTAAACATTTAAGTTCAGGTCAGTACTGGCTTGTGAGATATATTTTCTAAAGTCTTTTGGCATTAAATTATTTTTCATTATGCTGGGAGCAAACATACAACTTGTATCCAACAAATTATTTTCCTACCCAAGTGGATAATGATATGTATTATTTCCTAAAAGCAAGTTCTTTTAACATTGTCGCCTTCTAAAAATAATTGTCAGAGTAATTTTGTCAAGTTTTTCAGAAAACATAAAAAACGGCACCATATCTTGAGTAAGGAGTTGAAAAAAAAGGTCAGAAAATGACTTGGCCAATTATTTCAAGAAGGTGACATTATCATCATCCTGATTTTGATTGTTTTACATGTTAAAATGCTCTTCTTGGTGTGGGAAAAAACTGACTGATGAGTGGAGTGATGCAGGATGATTTTCAGTATTGAAGGATTTATGTAGTCTGCCTGGAAATGGGTTAAATGCACATTTAGTTTTAAAAATGGTTTGTGTGTGTGTAACTTTTTAATGCCTCTACACTCTCATAGC
Source organism: Fistularia commersonii (assembly GCF_037954325.1). Classification (NCBI taxonomy): domain Eukaryota; kingdom Metazoa; phylum Chordata; class Actinopteri; order Syngnathiformes; family Fistulariidae; genus Fistularia; species Fistularia commersonii. The sequence continues at coordinate 8,523,906 of NC_141299.1, read as the reverse complement.
TCGCTCCATGTATGAATGTCAAGCTCTGACAAAGCAGTCATGACCTAACGCTGTTAGCTTCACTGCCTGAAAAGAAAAGTAGAGCAGAGTGTCACATCTGTCTTCCCCCTCATGTTTGAAAATCATTATAATTGAGAGAAAAGGCTACATTGAAACTGGGGTCGCACAGAGTCATAGAGTCTTCTTTAAAAATCAAGATTGTTGTATTGATTTACATTTTTCCTATTGTGCACCACTATCCAGAGGGACCAAAAAAATGTAAAATAAGGCACACAGGCTTGGCCTAATTATTAATTGTAACTTTTGCCAAGTAAATTATTAAATGAATTGATGATGTTGGAAAATTCACATATTTTAACAAACAAACAAAAGTATGTTAGGATGTTGAGATTAAGTTACTGGTTGATTGTTTTATTAGGTATTGATCGTGTTTGATGTACAGCCTCTGCTGCAGGAGATAAACCTGCTAGAAATGATTTAAATTTTAAAGAGGAATTGAGTTTTGATGTGGAGGAAATCTTCTTTGTCATTTCAATTCCTCTTTCCGTATTTTAATTAACTGACTGTTGTCTCTCATCTGCTACCACACGTGCATTGAAACAAACTTCCATTGTGGCCAAACCATGGAATTGCATGTATGCCATCAGTCACATGACACATATTGACACAAAAAGATATCTTTCACAGCCTAGAATTTAAATAGATTTGATCCACTAAGACAAATGAGATTGTGTGAAGGGTCCAGGGATTTCAGTTTTTTATCGCTGTTTGAAATACTTGCAGTAAAATTGGGATGTTTTGTTGAGGTGTAGCCACTTGAAAAAAAAAATTGCACTGACTAACTTGCAAAAGGTGCAAAAGCCAGTTATGAGAAGTGTGAAAATACCTTTATCATTGAGAAAAGCCTTCAGTGCCATGCTTTGGTCTTTGTTTAATTGCATGAGTTTTGATTTCACTGATGCTGAGTCACTTCAATTCATGCTGAAACTGACACTAATTGGCTGAACCACTTTCGGCGTCAGGAACTTGAAGCCTTGTAAAATGAATTCTCATGTAATCTTGTGACTTCTTGAAAGTCCACCAGCAGGGTCATTTTTGGTCAGCTCTGAAAGATATAATTGGAGGACCCCTTTTACACCATATCCATTTCTTGTAATGCGTCTATGTTGATTAGAATTGAAAATCACCTGACACAATCATCAAGGAAAATGACCTGGACCTCCATAAGATCATTTTGCATTTATAATGGGCGTGAACAACAGCCACAGACCAGCTCTTTACCTCATAACTAACAAGACCAACAACCAATCAAAATGAAGGAAAAGGTGACAGAAAACCCATTCAGAATGACTGTTGATTGTTTGTCACTAATTAATAAAGATTATTTTGTTTTAATATAAATACAAGTTGTTCAGTCCATTTCACTGAATGCAGATACCTTGAGATTGCGAAAAATGCCTTAATGGCATGATTTAATGTTCTTCAGTACTTATTCACTTCTATTTTGGACTGTGGCTGGAGCCATCAATGCTAGTCTTCTGTCATGTGATGAGTCAGAAAATTTGGAGGAAATAACAGGAGTTCATCTTTTTCCTGACAATAACCTTACCCTTCATCTAACTTGACTTTTGTACTTCAAAAAAAGTTGGTGCTTATGGTTGATTTTGGGTTGTGTTTCTGCAAAATCTACTTGTTGATTCATTCTACTCCTTGCTTCACTTCTGTTAAGTGATCTCTCCAGTCAAATATTCATATTACATTATTGCTTTTTAATGTCCTAAAATTCAGCCCATATTATTTATTCATACATGATATGATAATTGAAGTTTTCTTAGCCACAATATGTATTTTCCTGGAAACATTTTTAGCACCATCTTGATGGCTGATTTGCCACCTTGTCATAAAGGAAAAACTGAGAGTGTGTCTCATCTGTTTCAGAGTGCAGCCGCTGCCCCCAGTCCAGTGATGGGCAACATGCCACCAAATGATGGCATGCCAGGAGGACCCATGCCCCCAGGTTTCTTTCAAGTAAGAAAAAGAACTCTCATTGACTTTATCCTTTCCCCACCCTCACCGCGACCCACCATAGCCCAATCCACTACTACCATAGCATCGCTAAGCCAATCCTTCTGTCTCCTCCTCATTTTTAGCCTCTTTAGCAGTTCTAATCCCAGTCCAGATGTGTTCCCTGCTCTGTCTCTCTGCCCCCGTCCCATATGTCCATGCTCAGGCTGTTAATGCCTGATGTTGTAGATACACTGACAGTCTTTGTCAATTTTCTCTGATATTTTGTGTTTCCCCAAATATGAAGCGCTGTATACATTAGCATGTGAGTGTAGCAGAACTGAAAGAGTAAAAAATAAAGGGCAAAATATGGGAGGAGAAGAGAAGATGCTCTTTATCCTGGTTTGTGGTTTGTGTTGCTTGACTAATTCCTCTGGCCGTCACTGTTCTCTGAAGGCTGTCTGAGAGGCTGATGAGGTCACACACACACACACACACACACACACACACACATACACACACACACACACACACTTGCACTACTTCTATTTTTCTCTCCTCTAGTGAGCAAACACGCACACATGAAAAGCCTTATCTGACACACATTCCTTTGACAGATGTAGTAGTTTTGTTTTTAATGTTGAAGTTTTGAAATACCTGAACCCCACAAATTATTCTCTGAGAGTAAAAGATAGTAATCTTTCCCAGTCCAGAAAATTATAATCAAGGCAGGTGTATAAATAAAAGAGAAGTACTTGGAACCCATAATAATTACCTGTGCAGGCTTTGCAAAGAGTTATACTTTACATCATGGTAAAAGAGTGAAGGATTAAATACAAGATCATATTTCTTTATGGCCAAAAATATTCAACAGTATATGACTGGGAAGTGATGTTGACACCTTCAACTGCCCATTGTCTTATGAAGGTGAGTCCTTGAGTAACACTACACCCACGATATTCATGTTAACTTTTTGTGGTTAAGAATGATGGGGAAATGTACTGCCATAACCTAGACATTTCTTTTTTTGATTAGTGCTTGAATTATTTGCAAATGAATTAATTTAGTAAGCAAAGAAAATGTTTAAGATGTGTGATCAAGCAAAAGGATCACTGTCAAAAGACTGATGAATGAATGAATGATTCCTGTGTATTGTTGTAATTATTGCTGACAGTTTGATTATGTTTGGTGCAATCTTTGTGTGTGCATGTGTGCCAGGGTCGTCGAGAATGTTAATGATAAATGAGCAGCAAGCAGGCCAGGGAGAGAGTTATCTGATGGTGTTGCGTGAGTGACATTGCTCTCCATAAATAGACCCAGTGTGCATGGCAGACAGACAGATAGACAGGATGGTAGAGGGGAGACGGAGAAAAACGAGGGAACGGATGGTATATTTCCAGCATCAAAAGTCCTCTTCTCTTCTCTTCTCTTCTCTTCTCTTCTCTTCTCTTCTCTTCTCTTCTCTTCTCTTCTCTTCTCTTCTCTTCTCTTCTCTTCTCTTCTCTTCTCTTCTCTTCTCTTCTCTTCTCTCTCACATGCAGCATTTTAAATATGACATAGCATGTATTTATTGACTTCACCTACAGCTGAAACCACACACACTGCATTCCTAGGTAGCTGAAATTCACTCCATGGTTAACTAATGGTTGCGGTCTATGCTGAAAGTGCAGGCTTGTGCAAGTTTTGTGCAGTACATTTATCCATGCAGGTGAAGAGGAGACTGTAGGTTTTCCTCCTCAGATTGTTTGGCTTTGCTATATTTCACAGAGCATTTTGTATTTGTAATATTACAGTGATTCTGTGTTTTTTTTTTCCCATAAGTTTCTCCCGTTCCATTCTCCTTCACATGCCTGGCATCCCTCTACATGTCCATTTCCTCTGGCTTTGAAACAATCATTCTCACGCTTTCACACAAACACGCGTGCACACATCCACACACAAAACACACTGCTTCAGTGACACATGCTTACTCACCTTCTCTGTTGTGTGCACTATATGTGAGGTGGAGGACTTCTTTCCAGCTGTACTAGCGTGGTAATTAACACAGGTGACCCCACCACTGTTATTGGCTACAGCCCTTAGAGAGAGCGATGCGGGGTAGCAGAGGGACTATGGAGAAAAATGGAGGTGAAAGAGGATGACCACTCCCATGCTTCGCTAATCTGTATGTGGGAGGCCTTGTGTTGGGCCCCTTCAGCAGAAAAGAGGTTGCTAAAGAGAAATTCTTTATGTAGGAAGATAGTGGGATGGCAAAGAAAAGGAAAGTAAAACATGGATGCTTTGACGTGAGAATCTCTGTGCTGTACATGTAAGGCATACCGTATGATGCTCATCTACTCCCAGGGAAAGTGCTGCTGCATCATGGCTCTCTGGAGATGACGGGTAAGGGGGAGATGAGCGAGGTCGGACAGAGGGGAGTATACAAGGCAGATGGAGTTAATGATAGAGAGGTGGAAAGAAGGCAGCGGAGCAGAGGAAAGCGGAGGCATCAGGAGATTCTGAGAAAAGTGAAAGAAATAAAACAAGATTTACTGACTACATTTTACAGTACATAGCCTGCAGGAGATCAAATCTAATTGAACTTAAAGTAAATGTAAATGTCACCTACTAGAAAGGGCTTACCCCGGAACAGGCAGTATATGTCACATACTTGAGAACTTGGACGTGCCATGAGGAAAACAGTTGCCAAAAAAGGGATCCAAACTCAAGTGTAGTGTCTTATCATGGTAGGTAGTTGAAGCTCTTCAGGGGCATTACCAAAAAGCACAGCAAGGGGATTAGGTTTGATTACACATTTATGAACAAGCAACTGGGTATCAAAGTCTCGTTTAAGAACCTGTTCAAAGCCGACACATGGCAGGTTCAGGGTGAATTAGGGAGACATCTGTGCTGAGTAATTTATCAAAGGTTAGTCTGATCTGTGGGGTCAGTTTGGTGGATTGCATCACAAATGTATGAACTGTACATGGTGGAGCTTTTTAGACAACCATAGTGAAAAGAATACAAGATTATATAAATATGCAATGTTTAATTTATTACCCAAAAGGGTCAAAAGTCATATGGCAGTTTGGTGAAATTTCAGTTTGCTTGGTGAGACTCCGGGGCACTTCAATGCAGAAGGGTTATGACAGGTTTGTTATTTGTGGACACACTATAGTGCTCATATTGAACTTAAAAGAAACTGCAATAAGACATAACAGTATTTGACTTATTTGAACACTGAAAAAAATTCAGATTATGTCTAAAGCTTAATCTGTTTCTGCCCTATCTGAAATTGTGTTGCAAATAAGAGATACAAGAAGGCTCAGATACATTTGTGCCAGAAAAAAAACAACTTTCATTTCTACCTGAACTAAACCCATTGAGAAGAGGAGCCGTTTTAGACTCTTTATTATCAATGCTTATCTCTGAGAGGACAGTTACAAAAATGATATCATACACTTCTCCTGGGACTAAGAGGAATGACGGGCACTTAAAAATGAGAGGCAGGCCTCAGAAAACATTTTTATGCCCATTGTCAGCATGTGACCTGGTTCACACACTTTGATAACACAGTTCAGCACTGATTTGAATGTAAGCCTTTGTCTCATTTTGTGCTTGCTTCATTTTTGTCAGCAGCATGCTTCTGATATGGTTGTTTTTTTCTATTTGGAGATTTGGTTTTGGAACTCTTAACACTGAAAGCACCCACATGCGATTGGTGAAACTTGCTGCGTATTCACAGACGTAGACATATAAAACATGTGTCAATCATTTATTGCCGTCTCACTGTGTTTAAATGGCTGTCAGTGTTTCACTGTCCTCCTCTGGGAGAAAACACCCCTGCTGGCTTCGTCCCATCTCTGAGCAGAAGTGTTGCAATGCATTTTACTATGAGTTAGCTGGAGATCTACTGCTGCTGCTCTCTCTGGAATGTTAGCAAGGAATGACAATGAGTGTGCAGTGTGTTTGTGTGTGTGCGTGTATTTATGTATGTGTGTGTATGAGCGCATGCGTGTGTGTCTGTGTGTGTGTGCTGTTTCTCCGGGCTTTGTTTGTTGTGTTCAATGATGCAGGCTGCTTTGTGTTGTGTGTGTGTGTGTGTGTGTGTGTGTGTGTGTGTGTGTGTGTGTGTGTGTATGTGTGTGTGTGTGTGTGTGTGTGTGTGTGTGTGTGTGTGTGTGTGTGTGTGTGTGTGTGTGTGTGTGTGTGTGTGTGTATGTGTGTGGTGTCTAGTTTGACTGCAGTTACACACTGCCCTCTAGTGTAAACAGTAAGAAAAACCTGTCTCTTCAATCTCTCTCTCGCTCTCTCTCTCTCTCTCTCTCTCTCTCTCTCTCTCTCTCTCTCTCTCTCTCTCACTATCTTTTAGTGGTCCACTAGGGGCAGCGGTGTTAGTCTTCCTTAAACTGAAATGTGTTGCAGGAAGGCAAGGAGGCTGTGTTGATGGGTTGATGGTACTGTGCCAAGTGGTTATCTCCTAAGTTGGGTAGAAAATGATTTTATTAATTGCTTCATTTAACATTCAAACAAACACCCACACAAAACAGATGCTTTAAAGCGATGCTATTTTTTAGCTCTGGCCCCGTGTGCACCTTTCTGACAGCTGAAGTGTTCTCTCTCACTCACTCTGCAGTGACCAGTGGAGGGAACAGTACAGTCGTAAAGGCCATATGCTGGTCCATTCAAATGGAATAACAAGGAGGCCCAGGGAGGCCAAGCCAGAGCAGCCGTGTTCCATTATGGAACATTAAAGAGAAGAGCAAGGAAGGAACTTTGTGTGCGCGTGTGCGCGCGTGCCGGTGCATGCATGCATGCGTGCTTGTACGCATGGATGTGGTTGTGTGTATGTTTGTATGTGGCTATGTGTCCATGTATCCTGCATGCTGCAAGGATGTACATTTCTTTACAGTCTCACAGTGGAAAGGCCTATCCCTTTTTGTGACAGTTGCAATCTCTTGTAATACAAATCAGATCCGTAAGGGTGAAGACTTCGTCTGAACTTAATACAAAATAAAGTTTGGTCTCCTAATTGGAGAGCAACAGCATGACGAAGTGTTCAAGACATGCACGTCAGTCGGTGTATTCAAATGTAAGTTATGTTCAATGTGTGTTTCATCTTTCATTTGCTCAGTAATATAGTCCCCTACAAGACAAATGATCAAACTTCGAAGTAGCCATTAGATATGTTATAATTAAATCATACACAAGACAATGTGTCCAAAGTGACAAATCTAGACTGTGTGTACTTGTCTGTTTAAGAAGAATGCAGACTTCTGCATCTGGGTCATTGCAGCCAGACCCTGCAGGGGTGTCTTGTTAGACACACACAGACAGACTGGGTTGGCAACAACAATACCCTCTGAGGTCAGACAGAGCTAGTGCTGCATTAGCCCCAGTGTGAACCTGCTGACAGCAAAGCAACCCAGTGCAGCTGGTGTTAACCACCCAAAACGTACTCTCAGATTGACATAACAACCACAGAGGAACTGGTACGAACGAAGTAACTGCGGCAAAAACTCCGAACCGCATTGAAAGCACAACCATATATTTGCATACCAACAAATTATTTTCTTTATCAACCGCATTATTTTGGGTTTAGTAAAGACTTCATAATATTTCTTTGGACAAAATAAGACAAAATTATAACAGCAAGAGGATACACTTCTCCATTTCAGAGGAATAGGAAGCACCTGTTTCCAAAATCATTGTGTTGACCTCTACATTCCAAGATAGGTCTGCAATACCTAAGTAAGTGGTTTGGTGCATTTGCAGTATTGTTTTCACATGTATTCAGTGTTCTGGTAGCACATTGGCACTGTATCTGTGCCTGAGGGAACACACTTGTTTCAAGCTGTCAGTCAGGTGTGTTTATTTTCCCACTGCTGCAGCGCCCACAGATTTCTGTTGTGCCACTCAGTTGATGATCTGCCATCCCAGACATGCTCATAGAGCACTGTCACGGGGGGCGGGGGACTAGGTGGTGAAAGTGAGTGAGACACAGCGATATTAGGTAGATGGTGACATTAAGTGGCCAAGGAGGAGGCTTTAGCAGCGTGTGAAAGGTTGTGAGAAAAAAGTGATGTAAAAACCAAGTGCAGCTGATTCCTTTCGGACAAATGAGTGACAGGAACGTTGTACTATTGTGTTTTGCGCATAGATTAATCATATCTATGATTGAAAGTGATATCCACAAATGATCCGGAAATGGATTTGTTAATTAAATACCATGTGATGTGCAAATAGAAATCCCAAAATAGAAATATAACTCACTAAGGACAATAAAATATAATATTCATAAACTAATGACAAAAATTTCATTGCCAAATTCTCTATACATTCTGCTGAGCTCAAAATAAACAATAAATCAGCATTGCTACTGTTAGTTTGTTTGTGTTTCTTTCTGCGTACATGTGTTTTGTCACACAAAATTTGTAAACCTGTCTATGAGAACATGTTTGCTTTCATACAATATGTCAAGACATATTGTATGAAAGTAATGCTATAATCCCCCAGTGTTTCACTTTGAAGCCAGACACACACCTGTTGAATATGCACTGATCTCGATCTCAGATGCCTCAGCAGCAGTTGCATATAGCCCAAACTCAAACTCTAAAAAGAAAAGCTCCTCTTTTCACCTGAGAATAAGAAGAGAGATTTGTACTCCTTGGGGCTCGGTCATACAACTTTCACATATACACTCCCACGTACACCAGTAATGCTACATGATAGGGAGCCCTTTACGATGGCTCTGGTATTGAGTCAAGATAATCCTGGCCTTGTAGTGTGTGGTCTTCTGTCTCCATGCTGGTGTGCAGGTAGTAACAAATCTCTGCTGGTGCGGCTGTTGAGAACAGATGAGAAGATGAGATGAGAAGATTGTAGGACAAGGTACTGAGATCAGAATTCACACCTTCAGCTAAATCTGTACTCTAACATGCATTTACTGTAATATTTGTTCCGTCAAGATTTTGAACTAATGACTAAGTCCTTTAACAACAGTTTACAAATATCTCTAGTTTACAAAGCAATGATTAGGTTTTCCATGTGGGGTAAATGGAAAGGCAGTATTGTTTCACTTTTTCACTTCAGTCTCATTGCCTTAAGTGTTTTTCAGTGATGTAGGATGTTGTTCAAATATTCAGTGAAACAAATAAAGATCTACACCATTGCTAGATTAAACATTTAATACTGTAAAATTTGGGAGAACAAACTCTGTTATAAATGTCCATTTTTTATTAACTGACAGTGATGTTGACAGGGATGTGTGACTTCTGTCAACTAATTAAAATCCACTGGTTTAGAAATGACCTCACCTTTACAATGTAAGAATCAATAATGCTTTCTTTTAATGCCAAACAGACATTGTGAACTATGTGAATGGATATTTCAGTTGATTATAATGGCAATTGCACGTATGGTAAATGCTTCGCATTACTGATAGGATTCAGTTATTTGAGGCAACTTGTTAGCAAACAATATGTTTCACAATACTTTCGGTAACCTGAAACTAACAGCTCCTAAATGGCTGCTTGAGTTTGTCAAGTAATGCAACTTTAATAAAAGAAACGAACTAGAATCTGTCTTATAATAGCCTCTCAATTCTCTTCAACAAAAGTTCACAATACCCAGAAACACAAACTCAGAAATCTAGACATCAGACCAACAGAACAGGGTTTGGAATCAAACTGGGAAAGGAAAGTTAGATGTAAATGGATGGAAAAGAAATGAAGAGACAAGGGAACAGAAAGACAAAATAATGAATACAAAAACACATACAAAACAGTACATACACTCATTCACTGTCTAGTTTTGGTACAGTACTTTTAACTGTATTTGTAAGGTTTCATTCATCACTTAAATGCATCAACAGCAATGGAATGACTATAAAACTAATAGGAGTACTAATAGGAATAGCCTAAGTGGCTGTTTGTGTGTCCGGGGGTGTTATTGGTATATATGTATATACATATCAATAGAATTGATTGGTCTTATATTGTCTGCCCTGAAGGCAAGTTACCATGGCAACATGTCCCCTGATACGAAAATCTTGTTTGTGTTACATGAAAACTCTCAACAAGAGCTCTTGCTGAGCAGTCAAGTTGTGTGTGTCCATGGGTCTCTTGATGCAAGAAAACAAAGTTGACATTGTTTTAGTTTAGTTAGGTAATTCTCTTGTTTTGAATATAGTTATTTTTGGTCTTGCATTTCTCATCCTACTTCACAGGAGAAGTTGTCACTGTACAACTAGCATAAAGAATACATGGAAAAATACTGATTGATTTATCTAATCCATTCAATATTGAAATGTATTATTTTGACTTGGAGGTAAAATCGGTGAAAATAGATTCAATAAATCTGGGCTCAAAATACCTAAATGTTCAAATAAATATTGCCATCTGCATTACTGTATCAGAAATTGGATTTTAGTATAGATTCTTATTGCTCTTAAAATACATCTTAATTTCTTTTCTTCACCAGGGTCCTCCAGGATCTCAACCTTCCCCTCACACACAGCCTCCCCCTCACAACCCCAGTAATCCCATGATGGGACCTCACGGACAGGTGAGTAACGTGCTGCTTCAACCCTCCCCCTTCAGTTTGCATGTTCCCTCACTCACTCACTCACTCACTCACTCACTCACTCACTCACTCACTAGCTCCCTGGCACCAAGTAAACAGAGCGCCGTTCTGTTGTGCTAACAGACAGGAAAGGCAGCCTCTACAATGGTGGGATGGATGAATAATTCAGCTGTGTAGGTCCAGCTGTGAGGAGTGGAGGTGCATCTGGAGGGCCTTCTTTCTGTCTGCCCAGCACAGCCATCCTGTAGTCCATCAATAGGTCATTAATATTGTAGCACAGTCTGACTCGTGCAGAATCCCATCATAAATTGGTCATGGAGGAGAGGTTAGGTAAATGTAAACTGAGAAGAAGAGATGAAGAGAGAAAAACAGGAGTGTAAACTGTGATTATATAACTTACCCACCAGCTATCTCAAGTTCACTCACACATCTGCCTGCACACATACACTTGCATATGTACGCAAACCACGCTATATACCGGTAATTATTGTCAGAGTTGTTCTCCTGTCATGTCTGTGTTGTGTTGCCCATCTTCATGTGAGGATGATAATTTAAGCATTATTCTGTTGTTACCCCTTTATGACTGAAACACATAAATCAGCATCTTTTACCCTTGATGGTAAATTAATGGATTGAGTTTGAGATGAATTTTTTAACATTCTGCATGATAATATTGCTCAACTGGTCGTGGGTATTTGTTGTTGCAGTATTTTCATAACGGAAGTAGTGTAAACCAACTGTCTGGGGTGCTTTTACATTATTCACGTTGACATTCTTTGCTGGACAGTCATGAAAGTATGTGCATTTACATATTTTATATATGCAATGGAAATGTCAAATTAGATTCTGTTGGTTAAATTAAGCTGTTTACACTGTGTTTTTATTGATTCTGTCCAAGACGGAATATATTAAAACTAACAATATACTGTATCAACTCTTGTGTCCAAGTTTACTAATTGGTATCATTTATTCACCCAAGAAAAGTTCTAAATATTGGTTAAAGTTATGTTTTATTAAGTGATGCCAATTAATTTGTATTAAATAGTATCCTCTTTACCAATTAACTCCTTAATATACATTTCTTGACAGGCACCCTGTATTGCATGCTATCCCTTGTGTCCCAATATTTTGCTGCTTTAAAAATAAAAGGTTTAATAACCCCTTTTCAAAAGAAGCACAATTAAATTCATCCCAAAGTGACCCCAGCTGAGGTAAAATGCACTGATGAGCCATGTTGGCATCATTCTCTGTTGAAACGTCCGTGTTCTCAGCTTCTGTTACTATCACAAGAACCTGCTACATTTTTGTTTACCATAGCTGCCTAGTAAAGCAGACATGGCTGGAAAAAATGTCAATAAATTTGACTGCACAAAACATTCAAACATGAAGATGTGGACCAGTATGGCCTCTCATAGTCCTCTGTCCTCCTCACGATGTCATGTTTAATTTCTTTTCCAATTTCCAACTCCTTTTCCATTTGTTCATCCAAGTCACATGTTTTCTGTCTGTCTGCTCTTATCTCTCCTCCCTTCCTTTATCCTAATGGATTTTGCCACCTGAGGTTTTACTTTCCGAAAGTTAATGACAAGCCCCTGTTCTTTGGGGAACGTACAAAGTAAATAAATAAATAAATAGAAAGGAGAAAAAAAAATTACCATATTTGTCTCCAACACACTAGCTCCTCCTGCTGTTTTCCGACGAGAGAACCTCATAACTGGTCAAATGAAACAGGCTGAATAGAGAGTGCTGATATGAGAGGCTCGAAATCAGATTTTCTATTTTCATATAAATGATCTGGTTTCTCATTTTCAGATGAACTTCTCAATTTTGTCCGTCATTATGGCCTCCTTAGTCAGATATTGGACCAACTAGTTCTGTCACATGTTACGCTGTGTTACTCAAGATGAACCTTGCTAAAAAAAATGGAGCACGCAGCTGCAGAACAGTTATTTCATGGTTGATAATTTGAGGTCTAAGACTTCATTCATTTAGGAGTCATACATCTCTAAGTTAAGATCTCAGAATCAGAAAGTGTTTATTTTTGGTTCATATTACATTGGCTTGGGAAATGTTTTGGTTTTATAAAGTGACACAGGCAAAACCTTAAAAGTCCCTTGGCACTCTTCTTTCTCCTCGTGCTCACTATCACAATCAAATGCTCTCCAATTTGCCCGTGTCTGCCTTTACACATCCACTTCACATTTCCCTGTGTATACTCGTGCATGATCAGTGTCACTTCTTCTAATTCTTTTCTTCATTACAAAAGAGACTGTGGAATACGATACTCTTCAAGTTAAAAAATAATGTATTCAATAAATTCAAATTGACGGCTTAAAGCTGAGACACGTTATAATAAAAGTCCCATTTTTTCTGTTGGGACACATACTTTGTAATATTATTCATGTCGGCATCCCTCCAAGTGATCAGTGAGCTATACTAAATAATATTTGATAACCCTGTACCAGGAATATTTTCCCCAGTGTATCATTGAGTGTTTTTTTTTCCCCGTCATATGAGACAATCTATTCAGTTTCCTTCATAATATGTCTAGTGAATCTTGATCCACTCGTTTACTAATCTTTTTATTATGAAATATTGTCAATTTAGTTGTTTGACTATCAAAGTATTATTTCATTGGAGGTTAATAAATATTGTGTGCTACAGAGATTTGCTCAATGCATTCTATATGACTCACAGCTGTGGACGGTGGTTTATTCAAGCCCAATGTTGTGTTTCGTAGCTGTTTTTTGTGATATTTTGAAGTACATCAAGGAAGGAATTGAGCATGTGTATCATCAACCCTAAACTCAAATTAATATTACTCTTCTCCTGTCCTTTCTGCAGCCATTCATGTCACCACGGTACCCAGGTGGGCCAAGGCCCTCACTTCGTATGCCAAATCAACCTCCTGGGAGCATCCCCGGGTCACAGCCTCTCCTGCCAAACAGCCTGGACCCCACCAGACCTCAAGGTACCAACAAACATGAGGAACAATGGGTCCTTTGTTGGAATAATTCATTTTTTTATGCAGTACTGCATTGATGACAAGTTGCACTTTCCTACCACAGGACACCCAAACATGGGAGGTCCAATGAGAATGAACCCCCCACGAGGCATGGGAGGCATGGGCCCTCAGGTATTCAGCAGGAACACTCAGTGCTGCAACACTCAGACACAATATTGAAGTAGTAGAATACAAGAAGCTGCACACCAGGAAAATGCACCCAGCCCTAACAGTGCACTGTATGTAAACTCAGCTGGATTCATTGCTTAGAGGATTATTTCATTAAGAAGGCCAATATTTGGTTGCTGTTACGTCCAAAATGGAATTTTGCTTCTCAAAAAACTGCTGCTTTTATTTTCCTTTTTGTACTGAAATTTGTGTAATTTATCCATAGAGCCCTATATCACATTTTCTAGGCGATATTCACATGTTGTCTTCTCAGCTGAATGGCTTTCTGTAGGGAAATTTGGAAATTGCGCATCAGATGAAACAGAATGTGACCTTTCAGAACTTTCAGTTCAGAAAAAAATGTATCATACTCACCACTAGTTGGAATCTGCAGGTATGCTTGCCTGTCATTTCAATAAGTCAGTGAATTTCAAAGAGAGAGATATAAATTAGAAGGTAAAGCTATAGATTTTCAGTTTTCAGAAACTTTTCATAAATTTGGCACAAAATCATGAAATTTCCAAAATAGAGTTTTCAGATAATGTCACTGGAGGGCTCTTCGTTTGGACAATTTTAGGATTTTTCCCCAGTAAATTTGCTTGCCAGAAATTGTTAAAGATATTATCTATTGAATTTCAAAAAATAACTGCCCTCAAACACACACAATCAAATGATGATGTAGTTTTGTTTTCTGATATATAGTAACATATAAACGATCCAGTGTTATGATATCAACATTTTTAATGTTGGAAGAGGTAAACAGCCTCAACTTTTTGGGATAAAGAAATCAAGAATAAAAAAAAGTAACAAGTTCCATCACTCTTGGCTTTGTGGGTGTTGAAATAATCATGTACTCACAGGGTTAAACAACAATGTCCTTGTCAATTACCATTACTGGGCAGCTGCTTTTTTTCTGAACCTCCAGCTCCAACAGCACCTCACACAAAGGCACTCACATGCACAGGCAAACACTCACACACCCCTTAGCCTCTGTGCCACCCTGGCCCTGTGACTTTGGCAGTGACTGTACCAGCAGCTGGTGTGGCATCTGCTCGACAAGTGTAATCGTCTGGTGAACAAAACTCTTCCTCTGAGTGGAGATGCACTCTGGCCTCCCCCTAAATCCAGCTCAGTCACTGATGTGCCTGCACACACACGCACACGCACACACACACACACACACGCACGCTGAATATACAATTCACACAACATATGTACAGCCAGCCAAACCCGCCTGCTGGCTAGCCATGAAAACATGCATACAAAATACACAAAGGGGAGCTCAGACATATAAATAGAAACACACAACGCATATACCTATACTTTTATGCTTCCAGCTTTCACACGTGACCCCCAACCTACAAACACTCACGTAATTAGCAGTAGTTAGCAATGAGACGTTATCTACTCACTTAAGAGTTTAACCTGTGTGATGCAGATGGAGCAGATGTGTGACTTTGTGCTAACTGTGGGTCTCCCTCTGTTTAGAATTATGGCGGTGGTATGAGGCCTCCTCCGAGCTCCATGGGGCCTGGGATGCCAGGCATGAACATGTTAGTAGACTGAAATATGAATCCAACTACCCAAAGTCACTGCTCCCAGTGGAGAGCCATGGCCAAATTCAATTTGTTTTATAAAGAGACATTTCTTTGCAACTTCTGCTTGTAGTTGCAAGGTCTAATCAGTGCCTGAGATGCAAGTACTGTACATATGGTCTACAAAATTTACCATTTAGCAAAATAAAGTTTCCATAGTTGCTTTGTTTTTTTTTTCCACTTCATATCTTTCAAATAAAATGTGTTAGGTTTAAAGTGTAAAAGTTAGTTACACTTTACATTGATTTGTTTTTGTTGGTGTATGTTTACCATTCGTTAAATCATGGTAAGCATATAAGAATTATAATACAAGATCTATCAAGTTAATGTATATCATTGTAAAATCAAAATTCTACGGACTCATCAGGGCCAATGGTTTGGGAAAAAATTTGTCAAGATTTTTTCTCAATTTGCATTGTATAGACAATATGTAATAATGGCTTGTGGTGGTCTTTTTTTGCCGGGAATTATGTATAACTTTCTGTTGTCATCTCCAGGGGTCCTGGGGGAAGAGGTCCCTGGCCAAATCCCAACACCAACTCAGTGAGTTACATTCTCTCACATCTTTATCTCTCCATATGACTGAGTGTGTTTACAATAGCTGTGTTTTATTTCAACTTGGGTCTCCTCTCTCAACAGATAGCTTATTCATCTTCATCTCCCGGCAACTACGTAGTAAGTGCCCTATCATGGACTCGTGTTTGACAGAGGACCATCAATTACCTGCGATATCTAACAGGCATCTCCCTGCACTCAGCCCTCATTTCTCTCTTTTCTCTCACTTTACCCCTCAGGGCCCTCCAGGGGGAGGCGGCCCACCAGGAACTCCCATTATGCCTAGCCCTGGAGGTGAAATATATATTTTTTCCTTTTTTTTCAATTGTCACTGAATGTGTGCATCACACTGTTTCATTAGACGTCTTTTTTTAAGTATATGTTATCAACAATTAATGAATGTTTATGTACTTGTGAAGAAATAAAGAGATTATGTGAAAGATAGGCTTGATACCCACGGGGGACATTTTAAATACTTCCTTATTCAAAGCAAATTAGTTACATTTAAATTCTACTGAAATACTATAATGTAAACAAGGAAAGAGGGACATGTCAATCTATCATCAGTGATTGAGCTCAGCTTTGATTCATCATTCCAGCATCTTTGTCAAGGATTGTGTGAAAAGCAAACGCATCCACTAGATCTCTTGTTTCTGTCAGGCTGCAGAGAGCTTCTTTCTCTGACCAATATGTATTATTTATTTATGAAACCATATTGTGATACGTTGCCCAGGAAACCTTTTACACAAAACGATCCTGCTTAAAAGAACACATTTCCATTGCAGTTGCAAAGTGTGCTTGCACAGAGACAGACACATACCTCCCACTAAAATGTTTACTTCCCGCTCACTATTGCCCCTGTCCCCTTCTCACGACAGCAGTATTCTGATCTCCTGGCCAATAAGATGGCACTCTATCACACAACAAGCCTTCTGCCTTCCTTTCGATCTCAAGATCTGATTTTTTCCTGCGTTTAGCTTATCACCATCTTCTCACAACTTTTTTCCATCAATGTCAGATCAAGGTCACCTTATCCTTCTGAGGTTTTTCAGGACAGACAGACTGAGTAAATAAACAGGGAATCTACTGAGAGTTGCTAAGTTGCCTTGGTGCATATATAATAACTTGGTTTAATCAGCTGATTGTAGGAGTTGGGTAGATAATGGATTTCCTTTTTTAGGCATGGCATAGAATTGCATAGAGCAACATATACATACACCTACTTCATACAGATTGACTTAATGTGACACTTAAGGAGAAAATTTAAACAGTATCTAAAACACTCAGAGACACTGCAAAAATCTTCCATAATCTTTTTTCTTTCTTCTTCTCATTCCTCCTTTTTTTAAATTTTGGAAATATTTGATATGAAAACATGACTGAAGGAGTACTTTTACTTTTAGGTCTGGCACAAATTATACACTGAGTCAACGTATAAGTATATTTATATGATATATATATATATAGTATATTTGTTTGATGGAAATTTTAGAAAGTGGCATAGCTTTTTCACTATAAAACGAATGCTTGCCCTAATTCTTTAAACTCTAAAGGTTTAAATGTTTTTTTCTGCATAGATTCAACAAACTCAAGTGAAAATATCTACACAATGATGAACCCCATTGGTCCTGGTGGAAATAGACCTAATGTAAGTTATTTCATGTAGTTCAAATTTTGAATTGTATTCATTTTAGTTTTCAGTTTTAAATTATTTTCACACGTTGAATGTTTGTGTCCCTCTATTTTCATGTCACCAAAGTTCCCAATGGGGCCAGGTCCTGATGGACCCATGGGTGGAATGGGTGCCATGGAGCAGCATCATATGAATGGATCACTAGGTGAGTATTGCCTTCTAAATATCCCTGCCGTCAAATGTAATTTAAAAGCAGCTATCCTCACTGAACAGTGACCCTTACGGTATGACTGCCCTCCTATGGTTGTTTGAGGAATTGCCCTTTATACTCTAAATATTGATTAAAGCAAAAACAAATTAGTGAGGCAGTGAATGGGGCAATTGAACCTGTAGATAGGTGTGACATGATCCGTGGTTTTGGTGTTCATCTATGTCTGACACAAACAGCTTGATTTAAGTATTGCGTGTTAAGACGAGCCGTTTCTATTTTTTCTGGATGGCCCTGCATGATGTTCAAGTTTGCAGCCAGATTTGTTGACTTGTCTCTTTTTCCTATTTTGTTATGACAGGGTCTGGTGACATGGATGGGTTGCCAAAGGTACCACATACTAGCCACGTGTTTACAATTCAATCATTATCTCTTGCAGGGTTTTGCGTTCTAATTGTTTTGTTTTCTCTGTGCTGTAGAATTCTCCTAACAACATGGCAGGCATGAACAATCCCCCGGGTACTCCAAGGGATGATGGCGAGATGACAGGCAACTTTTTAAACCCATTCCAAAGTGAAAGTGTGAGTACCAATGTAGATAGAGGACATATGAAGCTGGGGACAAACTGAAAAACTCTTTCAAATCATATCTGACCATAATGGAGCTCAGGGACATACATACGTATCTAAGAGTTAATGTGTACAAATTAGTCAGATTTCTACTGTTAATCCTCTTAAGCTTAAGTCATGTCCAGATACGGCTGTAATAGTAGGTATATTTGATACTCCTATAATTGCTCCATCTGATTTTTGATTTAATTTGGAGAAAGTATTTGAATGCTAAATCCCTTGTCACTCAAGGCTCACATGACCTGTATTGTTCACAGTACAACACAATCTTAGTGATCTTGAAAACAGCCCCCATGGGTAAACTGAGCTTATGACCAAGCCTTTTCATAGCATAGCGTTCCCAGCTTCAACAGAAACCCACTCAAAAGGCACAGCA
This sequence comes from Fistularia commersonii, assembly GCF_037954325.1. Taxonomy (NCBI): domain Eukaryota; kingdom Metazoa; phylum Chordata; class Actinopteri; order Syngnathiformes; family Fistulariidae; genus Fistularia; species Fistularia commersonii. The sequence continues at coordinate 8,505,172 of NC_141299.1, read as the reverse complement.
TGCAGACACACACCAGCATGGAACAACATGCTTTCTCTTTTGCATGGAGAGAATGCAATAAAACAATTAATTCAAGACTGACAATTGACTGACATTTTGCTCTATAATCCCCACTGTGATCTGAAATTCCTTAACATTTTCTTCTTGGGCTGGACTATGCTCTGCTTGCTAATGGTATACTGACATAGAAAAAAAATCAATTGATAATGATTTAATTGTTATGTATAATGAATGCTGCAAGGGGCTGGTATACTGGAAGTGGCATTTAGATCAGTTAGTTTCCTTTAATCTTGAAGTGGTTAGTTATTAAGAGTTTCATATGGTTTTGGCTTATCTTTTTTCCCCTTCTCCTCTTTTTTCTCTCTTTACAGTATTCACCCAACATGACGATGAGTGTGTAATTTTTTTTTTATTTTATCTTTTATTTTATTTGATTTCTTTTCCATCTCCCCCTACCCATAACCCCCTTTCCCGTCCATCCTGGTGCATCATGCATTACCCTTCTCCTCATCGGATGGTGTGCTGTGCCATACAGCCCCTGGGAATGCCCCTGGAAGGCAGGACTCCCCTCAAAGCCCCCCATCCAGGCATCTGCAAAATGGGTGTAAGAACATGAAAAGGCATCCAAGCGACAAGAAGGGTCTCCTCATCTCCAAGCCTGCTGGGCCTTAACATGAGACTCAGACACTGAGAGCCCCATCCTTCTCCAAGCTTTTCTCCTAAACACAACACCTGCCTTGATGGGTGGCATTCAAGCCCAATCAAGCTGCACCTCTGCATTCACTACCACTCCATTATGTCCTGATGATCATAACCTGAGGCCATGTTGAAGCTGACTGACAGGTGCCGAAGACCCTCATTCAATAACTCTGTTCCCATGGCGGGAAGACAAATAGTGATGGACTAATAATGTCATTTTAGGGCATGAATGGTTTTCATTAAATGTTTGTATTTTTTGTTGTCATTGATAATATTATTGTTACAATTTTCAGAATTCATATTATTCTACTCATATGATTTTCTGTAAAGGGCACATTTTATCCCAGAAGCAGCATCAACAATGACAGAAAAAGCACACACACACGAAAAATGCACAATGACTATCTGTTTACATATTTTTTTAATATTTGTTTTGATTGTGTCATCGTTAGTCACATACCTCTCTTAAACACTTATCTTACCTTTATCCTTGCCATCAAAATGCTTGTTGTACCATTTCTTTTCAAACACTATACAAATTGGGTTATTAGTTTCATGGAGTAGTTTATGATGAGGTGTGACTATATCAGCTTGAACTCAAGCAGAAGCTCCTTCTCTTGTTTTCTGGCACAGAGTCTGCTGATGATCGAGAAAAATCAGATCTATCGTGTCTTAATAAGTACCCCCTCTCACAATACTCTGTATGTTTACTGCATGGGAATGGCTCTAGTAAATATGTGGGATGAGTGTCGGATATGGCTGTGAGCCTTGGTAACATTTGGCTTGGAGCACCCATCATTTTACGATTTGTAATTTAGAAGTCATCTGTGTATCCCTAAAATCGATATCCTCCCATTACATGAATTTATTTGATCCCAACTTCATCTGGAACTGTAAGTGGCCCTGTTTTAAACCCAGAACTCCGTCTGTGCTCTTACCTCCTCTGGACATGGAGACATTTTGATACACTTTGCAAAGCCTGATTTCTTAATTTGGGTTTGGACTCCACATACACATCTTGTATGATCCACTTTTTTTAAACCCAGAAAAGGTGGACTTATAACAGTGCCCCAGTGACCAGTTCTTTTATCTAGTGCCCTAGATAAGGATCCAGAGGACTGGACAGCTGTAGTGACACTGTTGATGAAAGCAGAATGTTGGGGTTAACAGGCTACATTGCCACAATGGTCTAAAGAAGAGGAACAATATTAGAATATTTTTGTATTGAATATATTTCCATTTTTTGTTAATTGTTTTCAGCACACTTTTTATGTATTCAATGGTAAAAAAATGGAAGCCTGTAGTATCTGCTGTCAAAGAAATTGCAGCATATTACTCTATTTAATAGGTTTCTTTCTGTATGTGATGTTCCATTGGGTTTATCAATTGTCTAGCCATTCTTCACGGCGTCACACTGCACCACTGCCATAATGGTTACATTCAAATCCACAACAACTGAATTGTTGCAACCTCTGGGTTAATAACAATAATCTTATCAGCTTTCTGATATCAATGTGAAAAAGTTGTTGCCTGAGTTCAATGGGGACTTCTCCAGGATTTGGCTATTTGAAGCAGAGGGAAACATTTCTCCAGTGTTCCTTCAATGTAGACACACACCTCCCTTCTTTCCTTCAGTGCCATCTCTCACCCCCTCTACCCCGTCTTTAATTTCCTTGTTTGTAAATACTGTATAATGCATTTTGATATCATTGACATGTTTTGATATGTCAGTCACTACCAATGAATACAGCTGAAAGTAAATTATAAATAAAACTGTCCATGTTTTTCATAGAGAAAGGATGCGCTGACAATTGGGCTCCTGTGGCTAAAGTTACTTAAAAACAAGACTTAAGTTGTGGGGAGGATAGGACAGAGAGAGGACAGGACAGAGAGAGGCAAGTAAGGATACTCAATGATTTCTCTTGCAGCTGTAGTGTCCTAACTCTGCCCTTGTCTCCTTCTGTTTCTGATAAAGGTTCCTACTGATAAAGTAATCATTTGGATAATCATTTTCCAAGGGCACCTTCTCACTAAAAAAACATGTGACTTCATATTGCAGTTTTTAATATGAAGGATTTTTTTATCGATATAAGAAAAATGTTTAAAAGGAAAAGTACTTGTTTTAAATTAAGAATAGATCAAAAAGAAATACTTATGGTCTGAAACTGTGTCCTTTGCTATTCACTCCTGTAAAAGCATTGTATAGATTGAAGCTCTCTCACTGATCCTCTCTCAGTCCTCTGTGTATATCAATCGTTGGCCATCTCTGTACTTCTATTGTGATGTATAATACTGTACCATTAGGAAGAATTGCTGGTCGGATGGGGTGGTCATGTCGAGTCAGGGAGGGGTGGGGGATTCAAGGGAAGGGAACATAAATGATTCTCCTGTACCGTTCATGGTCCTTTCAGATGACATGGCAGTATTCAATATGAAGCAGTCTGTCTCTTGGGTTTGCTTTGTATTTCATGGTAGGATAGTTCAGAATCTTGTCTTAGGGACTTAGGTGTCTTGTGTTGGTAATAAAGATGTTCTTTGTATGTTTCTTTATATTGTAAAGTTTCTTTAGACTGAAAGAAAAACAGATAATTTGCTTATCAAAAAAGAAACAATGCATCAATAATAAATGTCATTTGATTTTTCATTGTTGTTTGGACCTCTTCCTCCATCCCCTAGGCTTTGCACCCATTGGATTTACTCCACAAAAACAGAGATATATAAACTATAGCAGAATTATATAAATTGGTATAATTAAAAAATAATTTATTTCATTTAATAATTGGTATATTTGTAATGTATTCTAATATATAATTTTCTAACTCATAATCCTTGTTAAAAGTTATATTTATTCAAGGAAATCGAACTGGAGCATATGTCAGATTTAACAAAAAGCCAGATCATTTACTTTGCATATTCCGATACTAATCTGAAGTCCAGCGGTTGTTCCATCTGAGAGCTGTATTGAAAAGTATGCCCCAATTAATTTGTTCTTTACGGTTCCTTAAATTAGAAACTCTGTCTTATTTATAATTTTGCCAGCTCATAAAATCTCAACAAACAGATTGGTTATAATTCTATTTGTTCGTCAGAATAGTTCTGATTGAAGCAGCAAATTTACTGTGGCTTTGTGTGATTATTAACCCGTGGAGGGCTAAAGATCACCGGGTAGAGGGCAAAGCCAGAGCCGCGCTCGTAGCATCATATTGTAGCGACCCCGCGGTGCTTTTCGAGGAATTTTCGGAGTTCAGTGATTTCTTACGTGTTTTTGGGATGAGGGAGAGTGAGGGGGAGCACAAGAGGTGGAGAAGGTTAAGTTGAGCCGCTGTTGCTTAAGTGTGACATAATTGTTCTCAAAGAAATAAGCTTTGTCAACCAGCAATTCGTCATTGTCGGGTACATACGCTCGGACATTATAGTATGAATGAAAAAGAGGCGCGGCAACGTAACCGGAAACAGCTTGTCTGGAGGAGGTAAAGACAGAGACGAAGCTAGTTTGAGGTTGTTGCCATGAAGTAGCAGGGTTCTTACTAGCTGCTTAGCAGCCAACATCAACCTCACTTCACCAAGGTTATCTTGTGGAAAGGTTGTCCAGGACCAAAACAAGCCCCTGTATATACACTGTGAGAAGGTAATGTGGAGTTTATTTTTGATAGTTGAGTGCATCAGATGTGGCGCAAAGATGTTTCACTGTATCCGAAACCATTATACGCAGAGTCTTCTTAGAACATTGGCTTGAAACGTTCGCGTAACGTCCGCTAGCATAAGCGAGCTAGCAAGATTATTGCTAATGCTGTCAAGTTGACTAACGTCTGCTAGCAGTAGCCGCATGAAGGCGAACTTCTTGGAAACTTCTAGAAACATAGCCTCCTAGTCAAAGGACAACCATATAATTCGTTTTTTGATTAAGGACGGATGAGAAGCTATAATGTCCCAGTTGTTTTATTAGTTTGTTTGTTATTCAAAAAAAAATCACAAGGCATCTGGGATCTGATTGAATTAGATGTCACATCAGTAATAGCATTGTGTAGCGTTGTGTTCAATGTGGAACGGTGGGCCCTGGTGTACGCTTTTGAATGAATCAACATTTTGTTGCAGTTCAATCCACTTATGACTGAAAAGGAGGAAACTATCGATGTCGCCGACAGTCGTGGCATTGCACCACCTGCAAAGACAACTGGACGAGCATCGTTGCTAGATAGCGGGGAGGACTTCGAGGTTGTAAATGAAGACGATATCGACGATGACCCCCCACCTCTGGAAGACGCGGGGGGTGGGAAGGACAGCGTAGATGGGCCTGGGAAGACCAATCTATGCAAAGACACAGACTCTCCCATTCCTGTGGAGGAATGGCTGGATGTTCTCGGTGTGTAGCTCAATAGACCAACGGCGAACTGAAACAAAATTTCAGAGCGGTGCAGTGAGCGTCTGATATTACTGTTTTTTTTTGTAGCCATTATGACAAAGCTGTTTAAACGCTTATGAAGGGAAAAGAACACTTATTGAAGAACCCTAGATGTGGCATTTTGGGGGTGGACAATCCTAGCTTGTGTTTTACAGTAATGAGTATGGTGTGTCTTCAGGTAATGACCAACTGAAGAAAAAAGTTCTGGAGGCGGGGAAAGGGAGGGACAGTCGACCTCAGAAAGGACAGAATGTAAAGATAAATCTTAAAACCTATCTGAAAGACCAAACACTTGTGGAGGAGCAGTGTGAACTGTCTTTCACTTTGGGAGATAGTGACATCATTCAGGTAATGACTGAGAATTTGAGATTATTTAAAATTAATTATTACTATCTCCCTCAGAATATTATTTGTTTAACGCAATCTTAACTGCAGTTACACTTGTTTTCCAGGCATTGGATCTCACTGTGCTGCTGATGGAAATGGGGGAGAAGGCCCTCATCCAGACTGATGCTAAATATGCATATGGTACTTGGGGAAGGTACAAAGTCTGTTTTAAAGTAATCTTGATATAATCATGAAAATCTCTTTACCCTTCATTTATTATACTTTATTAATCTCTTGCGGGAAATTCCTCTGCATTTAGCTCATCATGGATGAACCATGAGCAATTGGCAGCCATCTAGCGGCGCCAGGGGAGTAGTTAGGGGTCAAGTGTTTTGCTCAAGAACACCTTGGCACTATCTTGTCATAAAAAATCCTCAAGTCTAACAACTCACTGTATAAGCTCTGTTCTTACCCTCCTCGGTGACCTAAATGTTTTGTGGTGGACAAGTGTCAGGCTGGGAGTTGCATGAAATACAGTGATGAATGTATTCTACTTGTGTTTTATATCTGTTGCCAGTCTACAGCCAAAGGTTCTCCCCAATGCTGAGCTGCTGCTAGAAGTAGAACTTTTGGAATCCACTGATGCGCCAGACTTGGAGCTGCTGCCCCCTGTTGAAAAGATAGCACTGGCTAGCCATAAGAGAGAGAGAGGCAACAGCCATTACCAGCGAGGAGATTATGCGTTTGCTGTCAACTCCTATAGCATCGCCCTACAGATAACAGAATCCAACTCTAAAGGTAAAATGTGGAGTTACTGTTTATTTTTATTCAAAGACAATTGAGGGTTTTGAGTTGGGGGCAAGAGGTTAATATCAAGATATAAAAATTCTGTTTATTGATATTCTATGAAATATTCTATTCATAGTCCAGCATCATAAGTTTTTTTTACTATTTTATGTATTTGTTGTGAAGGACATGTGGTCTGATGCTGTACATACATTTTTGTTATTTTCAAGATGACTGTTCACAAATTAACACATTTCATTTTCCCTAATTCTGAGACAGATTATCTCAGATAACTGTATCTTATGGAGAAGGGAAAAGTAATGTTGCTGTCCACTATACAAGGATTGATTGATTACAAGGACTCCAACTTTTTTGATTACAAGGACTTCAAACGCAGGCTACCTGTTTTACTTTGTAAATAAAGAAAAATTAAAAACCCAACACATGAGCATGTGCTGTAACTATGTGTCTGTTTTGTTATGGTTTCCATTCATGAAATTCATATTAACATTATCATTATGTCCTCTGCAGTTGACATTACTCTCGAGGAGGAGAACGAGCTGATTGATGTGAAAGTGAAGTGTCTAAACAACATGGCTGCTTCCCAGCTGAAATTGGATCACTATGACGCTGCACTGAAATCTTGTGTCGCTGCCCTTGCCCACCAGCCTGAAAATATAAAAGCACTGTTTCGAATGGGCAAGGTACATATGTGCTTCTAATTTTTCTCCATGTCTGTTGGCCTGTGTCACAAACCATTGCATTCTTTTGAAAGGTGTTGGCTTTGCAAGGTGAATATTCCGAAGCCATTCAAACATTGAGGAAGGCACTGAAGTTGGAACCAAGCAACAAGGTATTTTCTAAAATGTTTTCTGAAAAAAACTTTTTCTGGGAAATGTCAGTTTTGCATAATGGCCAGTAGATGGGGCCATTGGGTAAAATATGTCAACTATTTTCTTTTTGTTTTTTTCAATGGCTCAATATCAGGTAGCATGCTGATTAGTCATTTCAAAGGATTGGTTTTCATGTTGCATCTACAAATAGATATGCCATGGACCCCAGAGATATCTAATGCCCCAGTTAGTCTTCCTGTTTTTCTGCTCACACTGTCAGGTGTATAAGGTTTTTTGGCCACAGGGCCATTTGGCAGAACTCAGCTCAGTGCGTGGGAATTTTGGATCAGCAATAGGCTACAGCCGCATCCAAGTTGTGCCCAGAATCCCCTATTTCAATCCTATACCAATCTGTCAAACAGCACATGGTCTGACCATGACCGCTTTTCCTCTAACCCCTGAGGTTTAATACAATGTTTCCTCACATTTTTAAAACATGTGAGATGGGTTCTCGTTCAGGTAAAAGTGTAATATAATATCCTTTGTATATCTATGTAGATTTTAAAAGACAGTTGTCATTTTGAAACTATTTCCTCATTTGTGTTTCTAATGTCTGTTTCATAAATGTTCTAGTTAGAGTATCCTTTGTTGAACTCTTGGGATCTAAACAAGATTATAATTGGCCTCTATAACATCGATGTGCACTCAATATAATCAATTGACAATTTTGAACATTGCCAGATATCATGGAGTGGCAAGATAACATGCTCTTCCAACCTTGACACACATGCTGCTTGCATTATTACCATAGACACTGAAATCACACCCTTCATTTCCAACCTTAATTTAGAACATGACATCTCTTTACCTGGAAGTTGTTTTTAGAAAACAAAGATTTAACAGTTCTAGTAAAGACAGTCTGAAATCATCTCAAAGATTGTTGAAAACAAAGATGTAGTTAAGACACGAAGTGTCTTCATGCCCTCTAAGCTGAAAGGCACAAACAAGGGATTCTACACTATCCTCATCACCCACATTTGTTTAAAGTTATCCATATATATATATGTATATATATATATGAAAGTTTCTGATCTATTTTTCTATATTTATATTGTGTATTTGTTAATGGGCGGGGGCACGGTCCCCAGGAAATATTGTCTCTCGCAGGACATTGTTCTTCTCTTGGAGGTGGGCTGAATTTCTCTGTAGTACCGATATGTCTTTTCTCTTGTACAGACTATCCACGCAGAGCTCTCAAAACTGGTGAAGAAACATTCAGAGCAGAGAGGAGCAGAACAGGCCATGTATAAAAAGATGTTGGGTAACCCCATGAACAGTACCTCACAGAAACACCTGGCCAAGTCATCATGGGTGAGACCGGCAGCGCCTGAGAAATAAGAATGTCAATTTCAAGTTTAATGATCTAATACTGACCCATGGTTCACTGGTCTGCAATGAAAAGAAACATCCAAAGTAATATAATTTGAATGAACTTACAATTTCAAACTTTTTATTGTATTAGGTAAATGTCATTATCTACTACCTGTTAAGGCTGTTGTCTCTACACAGCCCAGACATTTTTCCTCTGTTCTGTGGAGGAGTACAAAATACTCTGCATCTTGGCTTGAGCAGAGCTCTCATCCCTGACCTACTGCATTTTACTAAGATCACATAGATAGATAGATAGATAGATAGATAGATAGATTACAATCAGTGCTATCAATAAGCATGAACAGATCTTTGCCAAATATGGCAAACTGTTTTTTGAATTTATGAAAACATATTTGACTGTCGATATGCTGGTCATGTCTTAACTCAAGAAACACCTGCAATATGAAAACCTTCGACAGAATGGGGGCTTGTCCCTCACAGTCTGATACATCATGGGTAGTCAGGAACAAATATCAGCCGCATAGAGGAAAAAAAAACATGGCCAAGTAAGATTTTGCTTGTCTGCTAGTTAATCATAGAATTAGCAAAATGAGCTGCCCTGTCAGCATTTGTGATTGTGGTCGAGCTCAGTTGATTATCCTCTGACTGCGGTGGAAAAAAAACACTGTAATGAAAGGACTGCATTGTGGCTGATCTGAACCCTGAAAAATATAACCAGGTAGGGCCCTGATTTAGTGCCTTAAATTAAGCTAATGATGAAAATCCTTTCTCCAGGGGAAATGTCTTGATGTATTAAAAACACAGAGAAACAATACAGCCTTAATTAATGATACAGTTTTGCTCATGTTTATTAAGTAGTTTGAATGGAGTTGTACACCCAACCGTATTAACCTGTTGTGTATATGATGTATCAAAATATCATATTTTGGCCATCCATTTGAAAGGAAGAACACAAGGTGTGGTAAGGCTTAGATGTTCTCAGAAGACATTGTGATGAGAATGTAATCAGCCCGTGATTAACAAGATTTTGCATTATGATCAGATCTGTCTGGCACAAGTACATTAGCCGCAATTTAATTGTGTTCCTGCCAGGAAGTTAAATGGTCACACATGTGACAAATGCAAAATAATAAATAGGAAAATAGTAACACCAATAGGTGTGGTTTTATATTAAGCGCACACAATTTATATTTTATCATTTAAAAATTTTCTGGATCAGCTGTTAATATACAGATAATTTATCCAGAATTTAATCATAGTTAAGAGACAAGTACCGTATCCTTGTGGGTTCTGTATGGGGCTGACATGATTATCCTGTAATAAAGTGATTATCTAAGTTTTGACCAAATATATTCCCAGTATCAAGGGTTTGTTTAATTTAGTATGCACTTACCTTTTTTATGTGTTTTCTTTTTCAGGGTTTTAGCTGGAAGTGGTTATTTGGTGCCACTGCTGTGGCCATCGGTGGTGTAGCATTATCAGTTGTGATTGCTGCTCGAAATTAAAACCAAGCATGTTGTGATGACCCTGCCAAGCCCTGCAATATTAGAAATTAAAAACAGAAGCACATCTGGCAGTGCCTTCTGACTTTTGGTCCACGCGGGGTAGGATTTGCCAGTCAGTCAGTTGCCTCTACACTGTCACGCCCCAATTCTCTGCTATGTTTGAGAACTGTTTGAAAAATAATAAAACATCAATATCTGCTCTTGAGATGTATTTCCAGCCTTTATAAATGTTTAGGTTTATGCAAACCATCAGTGACATGTTTTATTTGCTGCCATTGTTTAGTGTGCTGCCATTAATGTTGGAAGTATTTTAAGCAGTGCAATGCAGAGTGATTTGCCATAAATTCCTTTAGGAGAAATTTATTAATCTCTTCCACTGTAAAAATGCTAATTAATGTGCTATAATCCTGTGTTAAGTAGATTTACATCCTCCACTGGTGCTGAAAATTCAGTATTTCCTGTTTGATAGAGAATATGTAATTTCCCTTCTAGACACATGGTAAAATGTCTGTCATGTAGCTGCTGCATCATTTGAAGTCAGCACAAGAGGAACTCCGGCTCTTGTACAAGCTGTTTTTCAATCTGCACCCTGTACTCCAGAACACAGATACAAGAAAGTCAGAGGGACCTTTACAATGTGTACAATGTATGCTGTCCCAAAGAAATATTACCTCATGTATTTTTTTTTTTCAGTTAGTGTTGTTTGCCTTTTTTCTTTTTTGTCCGGTACAGTAAAAGTGCACGAAACATTAACAAAACTGTATCCAAAAATCCAAAACGGAATCCAAAAATTAGTCTCAAAAGAAAACAAAGTTTCATAAAGGTTGGAAGGATGGTACCCATTTAATATCAATGTTTTGGATCTGAGATGGTCACTTTCTATATTCACACTTACCAGAACAGGGATTAATGATGTTGACCTTTTATTAAAAATGTAAAATTTCCGTCTTATTTTCCAATTTAAGGCAGTAAGGAACATTCAGACCAAATGTGAAAGGGTGAGAATTTTAGCTGTAAATGTTTTAAGCCCATAGGTTTCCATCTGCGATGTTCTCATAGGTTTTAATGTATTCCTTAATGTACATGTTCTTGATTGAGTGATTTCTTCGGAATGAATGGAAAAGTTCGACAAAGTAGTCGTACTGAGGATTGAAATGGCCTTCTGTCATTCCTTCTATTTGTCAGTTAAACATTTATAACAATAAACACTTTCTGTTATACCACGGTTTTCTTCAGCGTTTTAATTTTACTTATCCAACTTCACCTTGGTGTCATTTTTTTTACTACAAATCAGTAATCCTTAATGTCTTGATCCCGTCCCCCAGCTCCACAGGTGTAATTTCCTTTTTTTGCCTTAATTTTTTTTTTTTTGTTCCTTTAAAAAAAATCCCATGAGAAAGTAGTTCTTATCAGTTAGGTCCGGGAAGTTCTTGTAACACAAGTTGACCAAAAGTCCCGAACGTCCCACAAATACTCTGTAAGTACACATATCCCATTTCAACTGTAAACACCGTTTGTGAGTCTGTTTCTCTTTCCCCCAAGCCAACGTTTCACTGACGTAACCAGATGACCGATTGTTTCGCTCGTCAAACGCCGCGGGGCATGTTTTCCGCTTGAACCATGTAATGTCATCATGTACATTTATAAACATGTGCAACTTACATGAAATTAAACTGACATGTCACGTGGTTTGGTTGACTTTTTATTCTAGTAATAATCCAAATAATAATATTGCATGATGTTGTGGATGTGTGTGTGTGTGTTTTGCCCCTGCACCTCGTCGCCTCCCCCGCCCGGTGGCCGGTTATTGAATATTCATTGGAAAGCAACGGGACTTCCCCGTTTACGGCAGAGTGCATGCGTGCGCGTGGTGGGAACGGTAGCAAGATGGCGGCGCTGAAAGAGGAGCAATGCTACGGACTGTCCTGTGGAAGAGTGAGCAATGGTAGCAATGTCTCCGTCTTTCACGTCAAACTCACTGACAGCGCGCTGAGGGCGTTCGAAGGCTACCAGAGCGGCCAGGTAAACTACCCCTTTTCCCTTCGGTGACATTTTGAATCGCGGTAGAGGCGCGTCCGGGGCGGCAGTGACAGGCGGAGTGAGGTCAGTCCAACACCGCTTGCTCAATCTGCCTTCCAGTTGCGTTTCACGGCCAGCCGGGCTAGCCCGGTCCGGCTCGACCGGGGTCGGCACGATACGTACGTGCTTCTGGAGACGCCGTGCTTCGACTTGTACGAGTCGATGTTCGGTAGCTGCTTAGGTTGAAGCTACACCCTGACCGACTTCACACCGACTGCTCAACACAGTTAGGCGTATTTGTCAAGCTCACCGCTCGGTGCTACTGGATTCATATCGAGCTGCGAGGCTCATTTCCCTGTTTTGTTTTTTTTAAATACGCGATTATAAATCGGCGCGGCAGCTACAAGAACAGTTTGGTTGATAACGGTCCAATCGGAGAATGTCTCCCGATGAAACCAAGTGAACATCTGCCCCTGCTTGTGGATCAGACGTTTCCGGAAAGTTTGTTAAGCTGTCAAAACAACCTGGCAAAGCTGGCTAACCGAACCAGCCAGCGGCTGGCCACACATCGGGGCAGCCACCAGGCTCTGGCTATGGAACTTCCCTGGCTAAAGTGGAGCATTGCCGAGGTTGGGTAACTCATCTGTTGACCAAAAAAAGGAGTGAATGCTAGAACTGGCTAGTATTCACGTGAAAGTTCCCACTAAGTGCCAAATGCAATGAACAGAGCCCAACAGTCTTTAGTTGGGCATCAGGGCCTGATCTCTGAGCTGATTTTGCCTGCAGCTTGCTTGGCTTCTTGTGAGGACATAAGTATAACGTTTCAGCTTCTATAAATATTTGACAGGGAAAACCTGGCTGGCCATGAGGAAAGGGCCTTATCTGCTGCTTCAGCGGCTGTGTACATCAGGACTGCAGCTGATAGGTGAAAAACAATAAAGCTGACAGGTAATTAAGTGACGACAATTTTGCAGGACTGTTAATTATAGAAGGATTTGGAATAAACTCTCAAATATTTCACTTCATCGTCCTCTTTTTAAAAGGTTTATTTCAAACATGAAGAGCTATTTATCCAGATGGAGGTTTTGGGTACCTACTCAAGTTCAAAGGTATTTATTGGCAGTTGTGTTGAGGTGCTCAGCACACTTAAAATACATTTCAAATACTCACTTGCTGCATAGTTTTTGTAGTTGACAAAAAAAGAAAAACCTTTTAAGATGAGATCATATAGGGCTGTATGAAGTGGGAGTCACAGCAAATCAATCCAAAGTTGTTTGACCACTCACCTTTAATCAATGATGGTACATTTTTATTACTAGCACAGTGAGATCTTCTCAAATGACTGCGTCCCCAACCACAGGATATGAGACGTCACTTTATGACGAAGAGTGAGATGAATCATTTGTGACTGTCCTCACTCTTGGGCTCCACAGAATTTATCATCAAACTCAAACAGAAGATGTGTTATATCCTAATGTTATGGATTTTCTTAGCTTATTCATTGTACAAAGTGATTGATGAGAAACAAAATTATTGGAATCCATCCAATATTGAGTGAAATGATCAGCAAAACAGCTCCAATTATCCTTCAGGCCAATTGTCTGTGTCAAAGTCCGTCCACGGAAAGTGTGTTGTAGCCACTGACAGCATTGTTTATTATCAGTGTCTTACAACCTCATGAAAAGGATCCCATTCAGTAACGATAGTAATGATAGCACTTTAAAAAAACATTTTCAAATTTGCAAAAATAGCAATTGCTTTTAAAGTTGTGTATAGTTGCCAGCTTATTTATAGGCATGTTTCTAGTCACTGGCCCTGAACCTTTTACAAAGTTGTATGTTTTGAAAAAGTTGAGCAAAGATTACACCAAATTTTGGCCGTTACTCCCCCTGCCCACCACAACCAAAAAGTAATGCTGTTTAATCGGAGAGAAAATTACAGAATTATGTTTTTTTTTTTTAAATGAATAATTTTCAGTCTGATGGAAAGGAATTGAAAATAACTAACTGACCTACTAATTTGTTATTCAAAACCCTCCAAAATTTACAACAGCCTTTGTGGGTCAACTGAATCTGTATCTGTCCCAGAGCCTAAAAGATACTAGTGCCTCATATAACATCAGGGTTTTAGCCTGTGTAGCAACAAACTCTTTCAAACAGTATTCTTCAGATGGAGCGTCATTAACACTAAAGGTTAAAACCACTAAACAGTCAAACATGGGCGGACAGCAGCAGATCCTTGAGTAACAAGAGGACTGTATCCAGCAGTTCAGGCCACTGTGTCCATTGTCCTGATCAGAATCATTGAAGGCAGCAGCCAGGAAGTGGGAGGAGTAAACATATTACAGCACTAAAACCAGATCCCACACGCTGCAACGGGTAGGCAGTGGCTGTAACACAACCTGAGTGAACACCATTGAGAGATTTTTGTATCAAAACAGAACTCCACCACATGATCAAAAAACCCAATTACGCACTATTTCTCAGAGACTTATTGAATCCAATTAGTTGATTTACAATTCTCTGTAGAATCTGACTTTTGAAAGGATCTGAAAATCAGTTCTTCTTCTCTGCTCCAAAATAGTAGTTCCCGGTGGCATCAAAAAGCAACTTCCTTTTTAGGAGGAATAACTATTTCTCAGTTTCTTCCCAGTTGATAGAATTAGTCAAATGGAAAGTTGTGGGTCCTGTTTCAGAGGTTACATTATATTTATATGGGGCTGCGTCATGGACTTTGTTGATGTTACTGTGGATCTGTTCCATGCTCACAATGGTTATGATCATATTTTTTTTGTAAAAAATTGCCGCATTTTCGATACTGTCAAGGACATGGAACAACTCTGAATTTTTTAGAGGGCATTTTCCTGAGATATTTGTTTGAAAATTATTGGAGAAAGTATTGACTGCATTGTTTGAAGAAAGCATGAATCTAGAGAGAGTTTTTTATACGCTTTAAACTTGTATTGCTAGTGGTTGAGAGTAGCTTTCTCTTTGATTAGAGTCCTTGTATCCTAAATTGCTTGGCAAAAATGGTCAATTTATCATAAAATGCATGGGAATGTATAAAATTATTCAGTAACCATCACATTTCAAGGATAAAGTTGGGTCATATTTGACATTTTGACTAAAATGTGAAGAACTATGCATATACAACAGTTTGCACTAAACCCCTCATTTATGGCAGGTCAATTCAAATGCGGTTGCTCCACAGGAATGTTGCCAGGATTTTTTTCCGCGTAAACCATAGTGCCTTCAATTTTTTTAAAATGCCATCTTTTTAATCACAAGTTATTTTAAATCTATGTTGTTGCACAAATTTTAAACGCAAGTAATATGATCAAATTCAGTAAATCCTGTTGGGTAACCCAACACCAATCACCCCCAAGATTCGTGTGAATGAACAAGCTAAATTTGGATGAACTCGGCAGTAGGGTGGTGGGGTTGATTGATGAAATGGATTTGTAAGTGCACTGCCTATATATAAAGTTAAGTTCTTCTCATAAGATTACAGATAATTTGCAAAAGTCCATCCCATGCCTAGGAAGTGGGTTTTAATTTGCTTTTTTCATTGTACAAATTAAATGAAAGGTCAATAATATGTGCTTGTTGCTCAGAGTTTTTTCTTTAGTTTTCAAGCTTCGTCATAAATTAGACACACGCTACAACTTCTTTTGACTTCAATAATTAAATGGTAAAATGTGCACTCTTTGCATGTGCCCTTCAATGCAATTTTGTAGTATGGCAAATTACATTGTCAGTTCAAGTTACCAGTGCTATGATCACTGAAACTATGGCAAATTTGTTATTTTTGTAAGTGATTTAAAATCTGTTGTCAGGGTTGTCTGCTATAGACCTGTGTACTATGAATCAAAAATATTCTACTCTGTGGTTAAATTTACAGTTAAAGGGCCAAATACATTGTATATAACTGGGAAATGCAAACATTGAATAGGCTGTTCGTTGTCGTTCCAGTAAATGCTAACCAAATGCTTAATGTTGCCATAGGAACAACACTGATAAAGGGAGGCTAATGAGTGACATTTATGACTGTTACCATGTGAAACACTTGAGTATTTCTGATTGTGTTGTGTTAAAGGAAATTGCAACATCAGTCATCGAGTGTAAAACTTCAGGGTATTGAATGCTTCCTCTGTGAGACGTGACTGTCAGCTGGTTTCTCCTGTTTGTATGTCAGTGGACAGAGCGAATCAGAGCTCTTGCAGCAGGATCAGAGACAGACTCAGTTTTTTAGTGGCCATGACATAAGCAAGAAAATTAGTAAGATTATTTGAGTGTCATGGAGCTGTCGGTTATGGATCCTGGTGAAAAAGTTTATATTGTATCTGTGGGAGACTTTTGAACATAAAGTTTGAAAGACACCGCAGCGGTTGCTTCAGTAGTTCTTCAAGTTCTCTTTCTGATTGTGTCATTTTTGTATTGTCTGCATGAGTACAAGCTTAATTCTAAAATCAAATATTGTCTTTACTTTAAAAGACCAGTTGTATGTCTAAAATGTTTTGTTCATCTGTTTGCGAGTGTTGTTTCATTATATACGTGAGATTTCGGGTTAAATTGGAATTCAATAATCTTCCATTGACTTAAGTCTTCTTTGGTTCTGTTTAATTACCAAGCACTTTGGTTTCGTATAAGTCATTTCCTTGGAATAGACTGTTACATAATGGTGGACAAGCTACATTATCTACTCTGGTAGGCAGGTATGTCACATTGACGTTCATGAGTGTTTCCAGGAAAGTAGTTTGTTTGTAGGAAAGAAAATACATGTGTCAGTTCCTTAAAGTGATGTGTTGTGAGCTTTTACTGGAAATCATATTGTGGAAAATCAAAAAAAGGTAAATACATTAGTACACAACTAAATGTATGCCCATCTGTTATCAATCTGAGTGTGATGATGATTCATGTCATGTTCATGTCTATTGTAGGAATTCTACAATAAACATTAGACAGCCCTCCTGTGTTTACTTGATGTAACATGATTTTCTTGCGTTTTTGAGCGTTCTGACAAAAACACGAAATTAGGAAGAAATTAATGTCCACAAGTCAGGAGTGTGCGGCGTCTGGATCGCAATGTGTAAACTGAAAGCTCACTGATAGGTCACCAACACATTCCAGTTATCTAGCATGCTAAATATCTGGATCGGCCTGTGACAAACACGAGCTCTGAGAGCCAATGAGAATGCAAGCTGTATTGGAACCCCCCCATTGGAATTGCCTGTAACAAAAGGAACTGTTGTTTCTATCTATCCATTTACAGTACATCCCTGACCAGTATTCCTATACCTAATTCGAAATAAATATTTGATACATCAAAACAATAACCCAAATCTGTTTGACTCCATGCAATTTATTATTTACCTTCTTTTTGCTTGCTGATCATTTCGTAGTGCACAACTTGGATCAATTATGGCCTGGAAGAAGAGACGCGATCTCATTTTTGTTTTTGTGATTTGGTATGTCCTTTTCCTGTTTTTTTACAGCAAAAATGAGGTTTGAGAGAACGCAGACTTGTTTAGGGACATGGATGATCTTGCAATGTGTGCTTGTCATGCTGTGTGTAAACTGTAGTGCCCTCAGAATACATAACAAGACAGCAAATTAAGTTTGAACACTTAACTGAAGTTACAGCCTTTAATGCAGTGCAAATTTGTTTAAATTTCATTCAACAGGGAAAAAATCTTTTCTCCTGCATCCTGCAATTAATTTTTTTTGTCAAGCTTTTTGTCAAGCACAGGCCTCATTGAAAAAAGTAACCTGATATGTAAAAAAACAAATGTTGCCCTTGGGTTTGCTTCTGTTGTCAGTGACATGTCTGTGCTGAATACAACGGGCCTATATTTGCAAACTATTTCACGTGTATTAAAGCTTGCCACTTGAAATAGATATTTCATTATACTGAAGGCACACTTCATTACTGAGACAGGGTGTCAGTTTCCGCTTGTGTACGACATTCCCATGTCGCCATAATCTTCAGATGTATTGGATGTCCTTAATTACCTTAATCAGATGTTGGATTTTAGTGTGAATTGTTAAGTACACAAGAAGAAAAACAGAATTTGAGCATGTCCTTTGACGTGAACTGGCAAGACAGGCCATAACGCTTCCCTTTGATCAGGATGGGCTGACCTCCATCTTACTAAAGATTGTCAACACATATCATACATTTTTGAAAACATTAAACATATAAAATAAAGAATGCCTTTCCTATGGCATGACCGATACTGAACATTTGGAGTTGATACCAAGATTTGAAAGCCGATAATTCAATTTGGACTTCAAACAACAAAAAGAAATGAATATAAAAAGGTGTTAGATATTGTTACAATTCAGATTTAAGAAATATTGCATTCATCGAGACAACTTCAACATCTAAATCAGCTGTCAACAGTAATGTCAATTATATTGATGGTTTTGGATGTGTCTTGTGTAGGGTATTACAGGTTCAAATCTTTAACTTACCGAACAAAAGGAACAATCGTTGCATCGTGTGTGTGTGTGTGCGTGTGTGTGTGTGTGTGTGTGTGAGTGTGTGTGTGTGTGTGTGTGTGCGTGCGCGTGCGTGTGTGTGTGTATGTGTGCATGTGCACGCGTGTGCGTGCGTGTGCGCGTGTGGTTAATGCAATGTGCCCAGTGACCTTTCAATATACTTCTTGGCTCTGATCACCCCTATCTCTCCTTGTGGGAATAATATGGGAAATAATGGATACAACAGAGGGATTCTGTTGCTTGAGGCTGGTCAGCCTGTCCAAGTGCTTTGGTTATTTAAGGAATGCTGACTTTAGTTTCAGTAGATTACAGGACAGGCAACAGAGATGACAACAACCTCTAAAACCAACTATGACACTAAATGTCGCACTGTTCCTTTGTCCTGTGGCAAAATTTCCACAAGTGATCGTGTCAATCGTGTTTCATTGCACACAGCGATGACTTTCAGCATTTTTGCCTGAGATGAGGCTGTGCCCAAGTCACATATGGTTTCAGTCCAGAAGCATGGGTTTTCCTTTTGACCCCTGTTTTAGCTTCATGGCACATGGAAATAAGTAATAGTTGACAAATTTGACCACAATCAGTAAAGTTGAAAACTGTGGACAATCAAGATCTTACTTTATAGTCTGAACGTGCTGGAAAAGTTGCCCTCATAGCTAATAAGAATACCTTTCCTTAGTGAAGCAAATCGCTACCCCCTGTGGGGTTCCACTGCAGGCCACTGCTCCTGGCAAGCCTGCTGTAGAACTAATGGAAGTTTGCCACCTCCTGCAGAGGAATGCTGAATGGAAAAATGCATATTTCTCCAAAACTGCTGGAGTGATTCCAAAACATTTTTTTGAGTTGCGCTCAGGCAAGCTGAAAGAACACTTACAACAAAGGCTTTATAGCAGACTTAAATGTCTTACCATGCAATCTGTATACCTTTTCTAAAAAAGGTGACATGCAAAATAACAATCATCCTCAATCTAGCATATATGAGTTCACCCCCTCCTGATTTGCAGCACATGTTTTATATTCTGATGTTGTGTACACTGGTTGGAAAGTGATTGTAAAAAAAAATAAAGCCTGAGACTTGATGTTTAAAGGTCTACAGCATCAGTTGAGAAATATTCAATTGGGTCAGTCAGATTTTGAGTGCAGACACATGACTGCCAGTAATGTGTGTTTCAGTGCATGCTCGCCCCCTTTTAGTCCAATTAGTTCTCATTTACTATTTGGTCTGATCACTGACAGCTGATGCACTGCACGCACACACATACACACACACACACACACACACACACACACACACACACACACACACACATACACATAGAGTTGTCAAGCTTAAGAGAAGTGTGTCTTTTTGTAAAATGTTGTGTCCAGTACAAATTACATATCTTCTTAATAAGACTTATCAAGAAATACTGCTGATGAGATCACATTCCCACTAATTCACATTAATTTAATTTTTACTGTATCAGATAATTTAGTAAATTGTAGGTCTCTGCATTCAAATTTCTTTGTATGACTGCAGGGCTACTAGTTTATAATATCTAGGGGTTATCCATCTGGATAATCTCGGTGCTAAAAGTGTCATCATTCATCAACTCATCATTCATCAATCAGTGCAAAACTGCAAATATGTGTGCACTCTGCCAAAATGTTTAGGGAGGGACATAGTTCTCAAATAAGTATAGGTAAGGATCATATAAAATGTTCAAGAAATTCATGCCGAAATCTTCTTGTGATAATTGGACTTGAATTTCTTCACTTGGGGTCATGTGTGTATTCGAGGACACAGCAACGTATGAAACCCTGAAACAGGATCCGACCACAGATACAAGAAGAAAGTGGTCAGCTGTCTACGGCATCTAGAAAAAGATGTGACTTTTGACAAACCACTTTATTATAACTGTACCCCGAAGAAACCATGCCTTGCATTTACAGACTCCTGAAGACTGACAAGGAGTGAGCTCCTCTCAGACCCATCATCAGCAGCATCAACTCTGTCACATTCAATATCAACAAATATGTGGCAAAGATTTTGTCAGTTTTGGATGGCAGCACCACATCCCAAATTCACAGGACTTTGACAGTTAAGTCAAGCAGATCAGGCAGGACCTGGATGAAACAATGGGGCCGTACGATATTACCTTTCCGTTCACCCGTATCCCCACATCAGATGCAATAACAGCAGTAGGGAACACCTCTGTAAGTACAACACCCTAATAAACGGAACAAAACTCACCACAGATCACACCTGGACCCTACAGGACCTTTGTCTACAGATCACCTATTTCCGGTTCAACGGCGATTTTTATTGGCAAAATCATGGATGCGCCATGGGCTCGTCTCGATCCCCCCAGAGTGGCAAACTTGTACATGGAGGAGGTTGAGAGCAAGGCCTTCTTTCAGGGGAACACCACAAAGTCACTGGTTCAGGTATGTAGACAACACATGGGTCAAGATCAAGAAGAATGAGGTAAAAGTGTACCACTCAACTCAACATGATTGACACCCACATCAGATTCACAAGGGAGGATGTCACTGCTGACAAAGTCCCTTTTGTTGGATTGTTGGATTCACGCCCAACAGGACAGAATCCTGGACATCAAGATTTACAGGAGACCAACACACGCCGACCATTATTAACTTTTGACTCACACCAGCCACTTGAGCACAAACTAGGTGATATCAGAACTCTACACCACTGAGCCAAGAACATCCCATCAACCGCCGAAGGCAGCAAGACCGAGGTACAACACATTAGGAAAGCTCTGAGATCCTGTGGTCACCTTAATTGGGCCTTCAGCAAATCAGAAACCACCAAATACAGGAACATAGAACAGGAGGAAGATAAACGATTTCAGGTGGAGAAATTCAAATCCATTTGCCACAACAAGATTTCGACATATATTCACCATGACCTGGATGACGTCCAAGAAATGTTTCTTTGATTAAAAGACTTATCCTCTACCAAACTATCAGCCTTACTTATATATACTTTATACCTCTTCTCAGTACACAGAAATTCTTTATATTCAATTAACTACATATGACTGTCATATAATGCTTCTGTTTTACCTGAACGGTCAAGTAACTTTTGGATTTTCCCCAAATATGAAACAACAAAGAGAAAAATTTGAATGTGGAACCATGCCGTGATGGTTCCTTATCTGTTTTTTTTTTTTTTTTTTACACATGTAGCTAATGATAACATAACAGGATCAATAGAAAAGCCCACTCAACTAAAACCAGAATGTAATTTACAGGAGTGTCATGTAAACACTGCAATGAGGCTAAAATTACTCTAAAACTTTCTAAGTCTGTCAGGCATTGGCCATTCAAACATTGTTGAGCAATGGTAATCCTAAGTAGAAAGGCCAGAATTGACACAGTGTGTTTTGTAACATTGTATTAAACTAACAAGAAACTGACAGCACACTGTAAACTAATGTGCGGTAACCTCAGTAACAATAATTCAAGCCATTAATAATATGTATCATATGTTAGCATTTATGCAATTAGTTACAAATTCTATTAGGTTTACACTACCTCAAATAAAGAAGGGTAACTCAGTTTCCAGCAGTTTGGCATTGAACCCGTTGTCTGTGGGTGTGTGTAATCTCCTCTACCACCTACTCTAATCCAGCCTTCACTGTTTTGTATACATAATTCTTGCAAATGACTGCATAGTGGATGTTGAAGGGCTGAACATTCCCTGGGCTGTTTCCAGCAGATAAACTCTGTCCCATAGCCTTATCTAAGGCTAGGTGCTGAATGTCCGATCAACAAATTGTGTATTTGCACTTGATTTCTTTCCTTTCACATTCCAACCTTAATTGTAAAAATGGGTATTTAGTAAAATATAATTAAATTATTGAATTCTAATTCTCCTTTCCAGGCTTTTATTCAATTTGAAGAAATAAATGTCTGTCTTTACCATCAAATTGGCATTTTTTGGTGTCTTGTCTGCTCATATCATCACTAGATGATGATCAGTTTTGCCTGGTCCATTTTGACCTCTCCATCATTCAAGTTTTGGATTGTAATGTAAATGTAGACAGCTTTTAGAGGTCAGCACGGAGACAGTAGTCTTTCTACTGGTGGCTTTGCCCACCTCCAACATAGAGGGACTTTATATATTAGCCAGGGTCTTTTTATTTAAGCCCACTTTTACTTTTATTATTATCCAGATGCTCTGTGTGGTTTGTCTTCACTATTTCCTGCCCAGACAGGACTGCTCTCAGAAAAATTTAAACAGACTGCTGAAGGGTATGAGCAATCACTACCTTTCACAGCCATCCTAAAGAAACAAATTGGTTATGGGTGCCAAAGGGAAACTGCCTGCTTTTCAGTATCCAGTGTGGGTTCTCAGTCGGGAACTTTGAATATGACTTGGACTCAGAACATTCTAGATAATGGTGATGGGATAATTGAACAATTTGGCATGAAGTATTTGTGTTGTAATGATAGGGATGGGGTAATGTAATAGTCAATACATTAATATTAAGTGGTCACAATGTTTTGTGTATAGTGACTATACTCTCTGTGTTCCACCAGTTAGTGATTGGTTATACCATCTTGTTAACTTTTAGTATCTATGGATCTCACTTGAGCCATTATGGGCACAATATATAGATCTGTGACATTGAGTCCAATCCGTAGAAAATGAAAAGACCTGAAACTGATACCATGCTAGGATAAGTGTTTGAAAATATAGGCTCACACTATGATTCAAGTAGGACCTAAACAGTGATGGTTCAGTGTGAGTTTCAGGACATCGGTCCATTTCAGTTTTGCAGAACGCAGGGTGTAAGAGCTTTTTATAGCCCGCAGTGGTGGAGCATCTCATCAGTGAAGCACTAACTACAGTACAACAGACATTTGGAATTGTACAGTGCTCTTTTCTTGTCCATCAACTACATCAACAGAGAAATCCTCTGGAAATTTAACACAAGTGAGAATGTTTGTATTTGTTGGACCTATATAATGCAGTCAGCCTGCATTGAGAGGGTGCAAAGAGGCTTAACTAGCTCAGGTTTACCTCGCTTATAGGCTCTATGATACTTTTTGTTCTTGTTAAAAGTCTGGAGAAATTGTAATTACACCTAGACTTTTACACCATGTGTACATGAATAAATATATTTCGGTTTCAATTTCAAGAGACGATCCCAGATTGAAAAGGCTGTTCTAAAACAGTACCCTTCCAACCTACCATGCAATCAGTAATTTTGGAAAATAAAATATTTTAGTATACATTTGCTCAGGGAATTAATAAAAGCTTGATACACGATTACTTGATAAGGTTCGCTGTACCAAAATGTGATCATTTCTGTTGTATTATCTGCAAAAAGGATGTAAATTAATGCAATGCCCAGCTGATCTCCTGTTCTATTGCTGGTGGGCTGTGTGTGGGAACATCCATGGCCTTGTCATCGATCTGCGGTCAGGACCTGTACTCTGTCCCTAAGGTTAGCTCAGTGGAACGTTCTGGGCTCAGGTCCCAGAGAATAGTGACAGGTCAGCAGCCTATTCAAATGAACAGGCTGAGGGTAGCAATATGTTAGCAGAACTAGGTTGGGGGAGGGGGAGGGTATAGAAGTGCTAAAACTGGTGCTCTGTTAAACATTGTAGCGGTAGACCAAGAAGTGTGGCTCCATGAAAGGTCTGGTGTTACCGGATAGGTTTCTTGCATACAGTCCTAATCCCATACATGTGAGCACACATTCCTGGCAGATTGATGTGTGAAATATCACACTTCCTTCTCGCCTTAAGACTTTTTGGGGCACCCAAAGTTATTTCAGTTATTCAGTTTTATTACATCATTAATGACACTTCATCTTGTGGAGTGCATTAATATTTGTATGTTATATATTAATATAAGATAATGCAATTTATGTATTAGTATTGGATTCAAATGTAAACCTGTAAAACTTTCAAACAAAAGTAAGAGGATGAAGGACATTCAGAATCCACCTCTGTAAACCACAACAGTGCTGTCAAATAAGGTCAGCCAAAATAGAGATATCAATAACCTTAAAGGGTGCTGGCATGGAAAAACATTTGATTTTGGAGAAAAAAATGTTGACAGAACAAACAAATTAAGTAATGTCCAACATACTCACATTTTCATTTGAGAATATTGTTCTCTGTGTGTGAAGTAACTACTTGTGCATTGATGATTTATACAATTTTGTGACTTGGAAATATTAATCATTCATAAATTACAGTTTAGTCAATAATCTTATTCATACAGTTTCAGTCTTTTTCCTCCTCTAGTGACCAAATTGCAATGTAATTAGACTTTTGGACTGGACTCTCCTGCATCATAATCACATAGTGAATGCTCTGTTATTCCCTTCAACTTACATTCCATTTTTTAGCACTAAAAGTCATCTTGTCTACTTCTGTCTTGAAAAATGCTGTGCAGTTCAGGTCTGGGTGAGAGACTGCAGTTTGGACGGTTGTTGGCATACGGTATTGCAGATTCATTTTATTCACACTGTATATATAACTTTTAATATTATGTGGGAGCATCTGTATGGTATGTACAGCATATTACTACTAGTCAACTGAAACTATCTTTGTCATGCTGGTATCTACTGGCCATCACTATTTCTTACATTATCATAAATTGCAGTACATAAACCAGTTACCAGAGGTTGAAGATTAGATGTGTGCATTTTGTTTATTTGTTTTTGTTTGTTTACGAAGCAGAAACACAACTAGAGTAAGAAAATATTTTCTTTATACTGACAGAAAGAACTGAAGAAACCTCTTAGATGAGGGGTGGTCTTCAAGTGAAATAATTCAAGTCCAGTTGCCATGAGAAGAAGGTTTCAACAAGAATTCAGACTAATAGACTTTCTGTATGGTATTAGTTTAAAAATACAACACTGTGTACATGAGTCGAAAAACATATCAGTTACTAGATGTGTTAATGGACTTCATCAGATTGTGCAATTAAATGTTGCTAAACTGGCTGCAAATTAGTATAGAGCATGCTTTAACCTTAGTAAGACAAACTAATTCCTAGGGGGGCTTGCAGAACTCACAATCTCCAGGCTTCAAACCCAGAATGTTAGTGTTAACTTTGCTGGCAAGGTTTAAGGATTTACACAGCCTTTTTACACCCCATGACATGAATAAACTGCCATTGCTCAAAAAAAGTCCACACCATACAGAAGTGCTATAGAGATATTTCATCTTCATAATACTCCACTGTAACAGTTAAGATGGCCCTCCAGCAACATAAAGTTGCAAATGTAAGAATATGATGTTTTCTCACTAGCAAGTCATTTTGATTGCTGAAGTCTGAATTACTTACATTAAGCAAAGGGAATCCATTTGGCCTCAGATATCCCATGCAAACCCGTTATCAACGCTTGGTTTATCACCAGCTCATATTTGAATTGGGCCATGTGACTTGTGTTGATTTGGCTTTAGATCAAGTTTAACAGAGGACAGAAGCTCACCAGTATTAGTGTGTATGCTTCATAATTCTGGGTCACAATCAGACAGTAATACTAACCGTGTTGTGTCTCTAATTGGCATGGTCTTCCTTAAACTTCTTCCTTCCTCACTTGATCACATTGAATTCAATGTAGGGAGCGTCAAGGAGGAAAAGCCAAACTGAGTTTGTCTTTGGAATCATGAATATATGAATTGCCTCTTGTCTGTTTTGAAAACTAATTATATTCAGGGCTTTGTTTACAATCCATAATTTTTTGATCCTATGTTCACTGTAGTTTCTGTTGACTCACGTGTAGAGGTACTGCTTATACAAAAAAGCTTAAGGCTACTAGTACTACCATCGGTTCATGTGTTTCATTTTTCAAAGTACCTTCGTTGTCAGTTGCCCCAAAAAATTATAATACTAGGAAATTAAGTAACTGAAAGAAATGCAGACGTCAACCAAATAAGTACAAAAGATCTAATATTTCCTACTAAAAGCAAAGTGAAACCTTTTATTGTAATTTTATTTCTGTATCTAGTGCGATATAGGGGAAAGCGAACTTGTTAGATATCCCGTAGTTTCATTTTAAATGGACAGTTCCCAGATGTAGCATGTTTACAATAGATTATTCATGAATTTGTCAGTGACCAAGAAAGAAGTATTGTGAAATTTGTCTTGAGAATAAGGACAATACAGTCTTTCTTAAGAATTTCTCTTTTGCATCCCTTATTCACATTGTATCGCAAAGTCAGGAAACCATGACATTTTGACCTTTTGCTATGGGTTTTGATTGTGAATTAGAAGAATGCATATTGCACAATTGAAATTCCAATTTAGATTGTAAATTATGTGTTAAAGACTGTTTTACGTCAGTTGCACTGTCAGCCTAGTATAAAATGGTTTTATCTCGGAGCGACACGCTTAGTGAGATTACCTGGTCTGATATCAAAACAATGAAAAGCAGTGCCTTGACCACCTTATATATTGTGGGAGTTTAAACCATAGGGTGCTGTTGAGTTAAGTTAATAGGTAGTTTCTGTCTGTCGTTCAATGATTAAATATGTATTTCATATGGAACCTTTTAAAATCCTGATTTGAAGCATCCATTAGTAAGATAATTTGTACAGTTTTTTGATGTTTTTACCAATGTTGTTATCTGTCTTTTCACAGGTCGTATCATCGCAACCATTGGTCAAGTTCAATGGAAACCAAGGGGTAAGAGCCTCTTTAACCATTACCTCTCATCTTTTCACTGGCCCCTGATCCCCTTGATATATAATTAAAACGTATTATTTTTCAGTTTTAAACTGCCAGTGGAAAGACGCTTGATACTGTTTTCCAAGCTTTCACAAGTTTGTATATTGTTTTTTTTTGTTTTTTTTTGTTTTTTTGTATTTGTTATGTTTGTATGTCTTTCTTCTGTTATCTCCAGTTAGGCCCAGAAAAATTTGGATAGTGACTTAAGTTTTGTTATTTTAGCTGTTTATGAAAACAGTTTCAGGATACAATTATATTATCAATGTGGGCTTAAAGTTCATACTCTCAGCTTTAATTTGAGAGTATTCACATCCAAATTGGAAAATTGAAGAACACTCCCCAGGAAGTAGATGTATCAGTATCTAAGTCTACAATAAAGAGAAGACTTCATGAAAGTAAATACAAAGGATTCCCCACAAGGTACAAACCGTTAATCAGCCTCAAAAATAGAAAGGCCAGAATTGACTTTGCCAAAATTCACCTGAAGATGCCAGCCCAGTTCTGGAACAGCATTCTTTGGACAGATGAGACTAAGATCAACCTGTACCAGAGTGATGGGAAGAAGAAAGTTTGGAGAAGAATTGGAACAGCTCATGATCCAAAGCATACCACATCTTCTGTAAAACACGGCAGAAGCAGTGTGATGGCATGGGCATGCATGGCTTCCAATGGCGCTGGGTCAGTTGTGTTGATGATGATGTGACAAAAGGCAGAAGCAGCCAGACGAATGCTGAAGTGGATAGGGATATACTTTCTGCTCACATTCAACCAAATGCAGCAATGTTGATTGGATGCCACTTCACAGTACAGATGGACAATGATCCAAAACATGTTGCAAAAGCAACCCAGGCGTTTTTTTTAAAGCAAAGAAGTGGAATATTCTGCAATGGCCAAGTCAATCACCAGATCTCAGCCCAATTGAGCATGCATTTTACTTGCTCAAAACAAAATTTAAGGGAGAAAGACCCACAAACAAGCAACAACAGAACAACCTACAATTCCTACATGTTTAATCATATATTTTTGTTCCACCCCTTGAATTGAACCTTAAAATCTTCAGTTGAATTCTGTTGTAGTTGTTTTACTTCAAATCCAATGTGTTGGCATTCAGGCCCCAAATTATGAAGATTCTGTCACTGTCCAAATATTTCTGGGCCTAACTGTATGTAGCAAGCATTAGGGAATTTAATGTAACAGAAATGAAAAAAAAGCAGTAAAAGTTGACCGAACATTCCTTTGCCATGACTGTGAAAAGAGAGTTTCACAGCGCAGTGATGGGTCCACTTACACCCTTTTACACCCTTATAGAATGATGAACTTTTTGCCATCAGTGTTTTAGCTTAGTGCACTAACTATATATGTATATATATATATATAAAATATATATATATTTTTTTTATTTTTTTTTAAGATTTCCTACCTTTTATTTTCCTGTACTCTGTGGTGAATGCCAATTACAAGAGGGGCTCCTCAACACTTCATGTTTAATGACTGTGTAAATATAAAGATGTATAAATATAGTTTTTGATTTTCCTCATCTTTTAAGTAGGATCTAATCGCAGTTTGTAGTTTTACTAAAAGGCGTCACTAACTGAATGTCTGTATAATATTGGTAATATGAATATATGAAAGCAAATATATATATATGTAGAAGTCTTAAGTAATTCAATACACTTCTTCAAAAACCTTCAATCAGAGACTGCCTCTTTTCACTACCTGTATCCTTTCCCTAATGACATTGACATACTTGTGCCAAATGCCTTCGCTAAAAAGGGATGTATTTTGCATAAAAAAGCACGGTTCACCTGAATGGGTCTGGCATTCTAATTGCCTACTTGTCTTGGTGCACATTTGGCTTAACATTACACCAGTACATTAATCTCAATGGGTTTCCTTACAACTTAATATTCCTTTTATACCCATTTATCCTTTTCTAATTTTTCATATCATTTTCAATAAAAAAAACTTTTCCTTTTGCAGCAAATCCTAAATAGGGGACTGGGAATTCACTTCTTCATTGTGTGTGGGGTAGGTTGCAGCGGGATTTATTTATGGTCTCTAATAGTCATTTGAATACATAGAACACAATAATTCTCCATAAATTGTAAGTAGCAGGGAAAGAATTTCACTAATCTGTTTTAGTGCAAATGACAGGGGTCAGTAAACTGGTCTGTATCATCTTCTAACCACTTCATTCTGACCACACTACTTTGGAAAATGGACCAAGTGCCCCTCAATATCAGTTGAAAACCCACCAAATCACAATCAATAGTTCTGGCTGTTCTAGTGTTCTACAACGTCTCATCTGCCATTATTCTAAAATGAACTGAGAGATACCAAAATTTGATATATCTCTATGAATTGATCTGCTGATATCAGGCTACATGCCAGTTACTGAGGGACTCGCACGTTAGTCATTTGAAAAGCTGCCTGAAAGTGTTAAAATGTACTAACCAGAATTTATTTGTTACTTTGTATATTTATACATACATCTTTTTCTTTTCCACTTCTGTTCTCCTAATAAAAATACAGTAGCTGACAATTTTTCTCATTAAACAAATTAACAAGGGTTTTTACAGCTTCATTTTATTAGGCCTATTCCTCAGCGAGAACGACTGATACCCATTACCGTATTTTATTTGTCTGTGATGTCACTGGTGTTCATGATTGCCATTCACAACACAGATGTAAAGAAAAATTTCTTGAATATTGTTCATCAAGACTGAGAGGTGCATGGCACAAACAGTTATGTGAACAGTAGACAGACAGCCAAAGAGCTCAGATGTCCAACGATGCCTTAAGCTGGCAGCTGCACCATTATGTAATGTGGTGTTCACCTGTTCTGCCAGTCTAAGCCTTTACTATTCATTCCGCCTCATTGTACTCTTAGTACATGCATATCTTCATTTTAAATGCAAGACATAGCTTAAACTGAAGTGTTGCTTAAGGATACACTTCATCCAGCATACCCCCAAATTAAATTAACATTTATTGTTTTATGTGCATGTTATAATAATTTGAATTGGACCATATTTTTATGTACTTTTTATTTTTAAGCAAACAAGTCTTTCCGGGGGGGGGGGGGGTATTGAAGCTGTCATCTCTCTCTCAGCCTTTGTCTTTTCCTTGTTAAATGTGCTGCCAGCTAAGAGATTCTGCCTTTTGTCTCCCACAAATTTCTTTTTGAACATGACCGTCTAAGTACAAAAAGTCAGTACAGTGAACCTGCAAGTGGCTCATTCAATCAATTACTATTCTGTATTATAAGCTTGGTTTGGGAACAAATGTTTTCGATTCATCAAAAACATGTAACTGTGAAGATCACAGTTTGTCTGAGGTAATAAATTAACCAAATTATGTAGCAGATGGTCAGCTGTCACAGGAACAAAGTCCACCCATTTGACAGCTATCAATTTAAAATTAATCTGTCATCGCTCTGTATGAACTATGACAAAGTGTGAACCCCAGCCAGTAATTTTCCTCAGTGGAGGAGGTGAAACAGAAAGATCCCATAACACTGATGCCTTTTGCCAATCATCAATGTCTACTAAATCTCTCATTTATGAGGGCCGTTCAGTGTAATAGTCACGGTCATATTGTACTGTTTGCTGGTAAATGATCAAGCTGTCCATGTTGAGGTGCATTGATGTCAGCTGGTACTCATCAGTTCTCCTCTATCTGTCCTAACCGCAGACCTCCCACTGACTTTTCTCTATATCTCTTTACACCATTTATCGTTGTACTTCACATAATGCCATATTTTGGAAATATACAAGGTCTTTTTCATATTTTTTTCCGAGCTTTTTGGCCTTTTTTCTACTGTTAGTAGATAACAGATGAAATATGACTCCATCATTGAGCAGGATCAGCATTAGGGGCTTGGGTCCCATATACAGTATATCTGTTTGAGTGGATTTCTCTGTTCCTTTGCTCATTTTGTCTCCTCTGGACTTAGAAAGATTACTAGAGTAACTATGAGGGCAAGCGACTCCAGCCTGAAAAAGGGCTTTGTTTGCTAGATGCCATACTGAACAAGATGAGTAAAGACGGGTTGGTTAGACAGCCCATTTGAAAATCCATTTGTACTTTTACCAAAGCTCCAAAGAAGTTGTTTGTAGAAAAGGTGTTACCATTATTCAGTATTAAAGCAATCTTGCAATCCTTGCAGTGCTTATTTTATTTTGCTGTTCAACTTCATCCATTGTTATAAGTCACATTTTTGGCACCAGCAAGCTGATCTGTGTATTGGCCTTCAGATGCTGTTCCAATTATAACTTTAAATTTTCCACTGAAAGTGACATAAAAGTTATTTTAATTGTTACATTCAGTAATGTGAATAAAACTACAAGATTCTCAAGTTATTAATACCAAGTCTTTGAGGTTTTGTCATGGTAGAATTAAACAAATATATGTTTTAGATATTTTAACTGGTTTGTTGAAATAGATCCTAAAAGCCACCTCATTCTCTTCTCACTCAACAATCCTCGACATTAGGAGTCAATGAGTCAACAAAGTCATTCCATTGTGGGCTGCCTCTAAGTCACTTTATCCATCTCGTAATAATCCCAGAGTGTATGCATCAATCTCCCTTGTCTCTGTAAAAACATTTAGGTATTATTCCATACCATAGAACAATAGACACTTTATATCAGTCACGCCACATAAATGGTGGCTCAGTGTAAGGTGAAACAACCTGAAAAGGTGTGGTCACCTCATGTCTATGTGGGTGAATGAGGAAATACTTCTTAAATTATCACCACAGCATTAGTGGTCCAAAAACCTCCACGAGGTTCCACAAAGTATGTTAAATGTATTGAGTTTGTCATTTTGTCATCTTAGATTCGTATGGGCTTATGATCTTCTTACCAGATTTATTTTTCCGTCTTTAGTATGTAGACTATAGCAGAGTAACTGTCTGATGTTATACTGGAGTATTGCAAATGGAGGGCAAATAAAAAACGTTTATTTATAGTTTACCTAAATATAGTTGACCACCTGCAGTCTTCACATGTGCTGAAACCTTTAGTAAATAGAGTTTAGGTGTCTGCTGTGCTACTGCATATAAGGACTCATTCAGGAAGAGCCAGTCTGCCCCAGCTTCCTGACTGATCACAGCATTAGCAATGAACAGATCCACAGACCCTAGATCTGCACTGGGTTTGCACAGCCAATTTGTGTATTCCTCATTTCTTTCAAGGCAATGTGTCTGGTAAAAAAAGCTCTAAGCTGTATTCAGAAAAGCTGAGCTGAGCAAAAGCACATCACCCAGACCTCACCTATAAATAAAGGCCTAAGATGTGATTTCACTGCTTGTCTTGGGGTTATTTTATAAGTGTTATTCCGAAATCAGTTCCTAAGACTGTGAAATTAACAGCTGTTTCTGATCATGTGATCCAGAGCTTTGTATCCACAAATGACATTGGGTAGTGCAGTGCAACTTCCTCACAAAGATCGAATGACCTTATTCAATGAAGGTCATGGAGTTGTCCCATTGAACCCAAATCCGATCTTCAACTGTATTCCCCAATGGATGATATGCACTCAATACCCATGGCGAATTTCCACCTATCATCCACCCCATGTTGTCAGAGCCCTGACCCTCACTGTGGACAAAAATTCGCATCATTAAATCCTTCTCCAAAATCAAGGCAAACATCAATGTTGCTTGGTGTCTGCAAAGTAGTGGTCAAAATAGAAATTATGATTTTAAAAAAGCTTCCCCTGGCATACAAGAATCCATCGAATGGTTGATTTAGTTCAGTGAATTCTGTTCAGACCTCAAATAACAGTCTGATAAGGGCTTCCTGTGGGGAAAACAGGAATGCCAGCAAACCTGTCTCACATGGCTACAAAGTCATCATCAGGACTGTGCTTCAAACACCACTCTATTTCAGCTATACCAATAGCAGGTCCACAGCATTCATAAGAATGCAAGCTATGAATTCTCTGATCCTGAACTTCTGCATTTATAAAACCTCTGTGGGCATGCTGTTATTTGGCTGGAAAGTGAACATTGCAACTGAAGAAATTTGCTGATTTTACACGCAGGCTTGCAACACTCTAACTGTCTTCCTTGTTGACATTTAGAATCTGTTGCAGTGTGATGTGGGTGACATTGAGGATTTGTGGTGTACTTCTGACCCCATCACAAGAAACAGCTGTGTTGTTAATCGGCACATGATATTCCACATTTGCGCAACAGATGGATATCTTGTCAAAAATGAAATGCTAACAAGTGCTGATCTGGACAAGTGTATGGGTAAAATCCAAGAGAATACTATCTCTGTACACAGAAAGCAAATCTTTGAGTAAGCACCTAAAAAATTAAATTTGATTGCAGAAATTGAAGTGGAAATATGGAAAACTCGAATGTCAACAAATGCAACCACTGCTCTCACATGCATAAATGTCAAATAATATTTTCGTTCTTTTTTTTTTTACTCAAAATGCTACCATTTTATCATATGAATGTCTTTTATTGTAAAAACTTGCTAATGGTATTTGGCATTTTGGCTGGGTAAGGTTATTCCTCTTCCTCTATGATTTCCTTAATGAAGCGCCTGTATTATAGGTAGAAGATAATTATACAGAATTGAGGATGATATGCAAAGCTGTGTTAAATTAATGATACTTTATTGGTTCCCCAAAGGGGGAAATTCATGTGTTTTAGCATCAGGTGCTGCAAGTAGCTGCCATCTTTCAGCACCATCTTAAAGCCCAGAGACAAAAAAAACACCTATTGTTGTCCTACTGTAAACCCCATGCATATCTTAATATCGTTAATGCTGTAGTTTGTACACTCAGTGCCTGTGTTTGAAGAAGAGAAGGAACATTTCTTCAGCTCCATGCTTCTAATGCCAGCAAGTAAATGTCTGGGGAGTGGCTCCTGTACAGGTTTGCCTACTCATCAAAGCTTGAATTGAACACTTCAGATGAAAACAGGTTGTGTGTATTGCACTTAGTTTCTAGATTAGGAAATATAAGGCTATCTAAAATGTAGAGGGGTTTTGAATAATAAAGTTGGAAAAAATAATACCTAATAACTAATTCAAGAAGAAAGTACTACAACAACATCAAAGCATTTAGGTGTGAAATATCTGATTTTGTTTTATGTTTTTTTTTTATCTTCAACAGAGAATTTCTATACCACGGTCAGAAAATTCCAATGAACTGCATATGTTTACTTTTTACCTGTCAAATGTGGGCAGAGATAACCCACAGGGCAGCTTTGACTGCATTCAGCAGTACATCACCAGGTGAGGGCAAACATTACTTAAATTGCATAATTAGTATTAATTTAGCTACTGTATTTGTTGTTCCTTTGCAAGGCATTATCAGATTCAATATCAGAACAAAGGTGTAATGAAAGATCTGCTTCAAATATATATCTGTCACACTTATTGCACAACACCAATTAAGTTACATGCTCTTGCTATCAGTGCATTTTGAATATGCAAGAACTCCTGACTCAGTCACATTCATCAGTCTGGATGCCAAAGAAAGAAAACAAGATGACGGACAAGAACAATCTCCTTCTTAACTGATTATCAAGTTTCTGTGCCCATTAGTCTGAAAATATTTTGGCAAGTGGGTGAGATGGACTTCATCCACATCCCTCACTAGATTCTAATCATCCTCTACTTTCAGTCTGCAGCACATTGACAGCTCAACTTTTTTCTGCCAATATCTGAAATATATGCTAGACTCAAAAGTCGTCAAGAGTAAGGAAAGAATTGGTTTTAGAGTTGTCGTGGTTCATCCAATGGGAACCAAATATGTATGAAAGTACTTTAGCCCCTAAGGTTGAATGAATGCTATTATTACCAGATGTTAAAATGTTTCCTGAGAATATGGCTAATTTCTTGGAGATGTTTTGTCACTTCTTTAAAATTGTAATAAGATAAATATATCTCAAACAGAAATTCTCAATTTCTTGTCAAATAACACGCTACATAAAACATAACTGAATTTTTTTCCACCTGTCATTTTTATCCCCTTTTGAAGCTCTTAGTCTCCCTACCTCTCTTTTCCTTTCTCACCCTCTACTCTTTGTTTTGGCAGTGAAGGGAGCATTCAGCTCGATTGCCTGGCCGGAATCCAGGACAAGATTACAGTATGTGCCACAGACGACTCCTACCAAAAAGCCAGGGAAAGCATGGCCCAGGTTGAGGAGGAGACTCGCAGTAGGAGTGCCATTGTCATTAAACCAGGTGGCAGATACGTAGGTAGGAAAATGAGTCCTGCTCTATAATTTTAAATCGGTAGTTGTATTCTGCTATGGTGAATCAACAACTGTCGTCATGTCCTAAACTTTGCCCATCATAGTCATTTAAGTACAAATACAGTAAAATAAACTAACTATATAAATGTAAGAGCATTGAAAACCGGATTATCAACCTTTAATTACATCATAGAGGTCTGTGACAAAAAAAATTGTTGCACGCAAAGAACATTGAAAATGATATAATGCGTTAAAGTCTGTGTTGAAAAAAAGCAATGAAACTAAATGCACTTCGGAATGGGATGAATGGCAAAACACATTAACTTTGTCGTTTGTGTGTGTGTATGGAATCATGTTCGTACACATTCTTTACAATATGACAAATGTAGTTTTAAAAGCAAAAAGAAGGGATGTCTACAAGCAGACCGCATGACCCTCCAGATTTTTCTTTTGGTTTCTGACTTGCATTTTACAAGTTCATAGCATGTTTTAAATGCAATGTTTGATAAGGATGGAAAACCACTGCCATGGTGCTCTAACATTTGAAAAACTCTGAAAGCAACTCTGAAAAAACAAATCCAGGGTAACTCGTCATGTAGCAGTGAGTTACTAATAATTAATACATGTGAAATGAAAGTGTTTCAGACTTAGAAGTAGGTTCAATTTATCTGAATGATTCATTGTTATAAGAATGTATCATACAAGTAACATAGCAACAGTGATATATGTTATTTATAGTTAATTCTATGTGAAGGGAAATTGACCTAACCGTTTTAATTTCAATGTTTCTCTGAAAACATCGTATTTGGGACGGCATACAACCACACAGTTCCCACATGGCTAAGAAAACAAAAAAAGGCTCTAGCTACCAGCTGGACACTGAATGACTTATTTTCTGCCAGAGAGAGAACAAGTTCATGGAAAACCCATACTATATTGTGTTGCCACAAACAACTGTAAGAGCAGTTTCAAAGCAACTTTTACATGTTTTGGATCCCTTTGAGGGATTAAGCATTTTTCCCAAAGCTGGTCTCTGAGTCTGTGTTTTATTGATAGTGTTATTTAGTTATCCTCAGGTCCCCTGTTTTATTCACTCATTTAACCATTTATTCAAGTTTCTTCTCTTCAACATCTCTTTATGACAGGCAAGAGGGTGCAGATTCGGAAACCGGCACCTGGACTCTCAGACATTGCCCCATTAAGAAGGACATCTCGGCCTGTCATCATCTCTAGCACTAGTGTAAAAAAAGGAACAACCCAGCAAAGGCCCCTCCGAGAGCGCCTCATGCATCTACTGGCCCTCAAGCCTTACAAAAAGCCTGAACTTATTTTAAGGTTGCAGAAAGATGGCCTCTCACAAGTTGACAAAGACTCCCTGGACAGCCACCTGCAGCAGGTCACCCATGCATATTATTATCATTATCTTGAGCTGAGAACTTCAGTGCATTTATTCCATTTTGATTTCTCCTGAACTTTTTTCTTTCTTAGGTGTCAAACATTAATGGGAAAGATAACACACTAACACTGAAGGACTTTTTATATAAAGAAATTCATAAGGACTGGCCTGGTTACACAGAAGGGGACCAGCAGCTTCTAAAGAGAATCCTGTTCAGGTAAGAGTATTATTTTCACTTAAAGTGTGTTTTAAACTCAGAATAACTAAAAGTGCAGAGGGAAAGTAAATCAATTTCAAAAGCTGTTTTTAGTCACAACTACTCAGCTGTTCAAGGAATATTTTAAGTCGTAATATCTGGTTTAATGTTGAAGCCATAAGCTGTTTTTACATATAAAAAAAGCAAAGAAAAGGGACTGTGGGAGGAAACCGTAGAACCCAGAGGAAACCCACGCAGACACGCGGAGAACATGCAAAATCCACACAGAATGGTCCCCTGGTTGGAATCGACCCAGGGTTCTTCGTGCTGTGAGACTGAAGCGCTAACCATTGTGCATGTGCGCGTGTACGCGTGTTTGTGCGTGCTGATACTGCCATATTTCCCAGTATCTCACCTAGTATCAGCATTCTACTGCCAAATTACAACACTATTGAAACTTCACAGAATGCAACCGCTTATTTTGTCTTTCAAGCAATATTTTGTTTAAGTCGCATAAGTTTCTTGTACTGTTGAGAAGTATTATTTTTAGTAATTTTAAATGAATCCATCCAGAGCCCAAATGATTTTTGTGATTTTCACCAAGTTGAGAGAGTAAAGTAAAATCACCTATAGTTGATATGGCAAATACTTGCTATTTGAGCAAGAATCAGAACTGAGGTTTTCTTTGGAGACCATGCATAGATTGACTAAAATATTTCATTGCTAACCAACTGGCAACTCAGCAGGTCAGCAATATGACAACTCAGCTGGCAAGGGAAGAATAGTATGTGATTTGTTAAATGACAAATGTTATCAGAAAATGCAGTTATGAGAAGTTTAGGATGTTTTATTTCCCTCTGGCATGGTCTCTCACCAGCATGAATCCAACACTCAGACTCCAGTGCTGTAAAGTCACAACACAGCTCTTATGAGGTCATAACAGCAGTGCTGAAATTTAAAACAATAGATGTGGAAAACACTCTGCTGAACAAATTATACTATTATAACGTATCTCGTAAATAATTATAGGATTATATGGTAGAAAAAATGTTCTCTGTATTATGTGAGCTGCTAGAAAATATTTAATTCTGGTGAATATCACAAACCTGCATGTTATTCTGGCTCATATTGATAGATAAAGCAGGCGGTATTACCACTTCAGGTACTGCATGAATCCCAACCCTATTAAAGACAGCATAAGCTTTTGTCGGCCTTATTCCTGGTGGAGAGATTTCATTTCTCAAGATCTGGGGCACTGAGAAAAAAAAAAAAGCTCCCAGCTAGCTATATATAGAAGAGGCAGTAATGCTCAGTCCTCAATTCCTCATGATTTACTAAAGTAATGTTCTGCATGATAAGCTTAGTTTTCCTTCTCATACAGGGCCAAAGCTCTTTGATTGTCTGAGTGACCAGAGCTTTTCAGTATATGAACATGCCAGATTTGTATTTAACTAAAATGGTCTCGAATTATGGTACAGATATCAAACATTCAATGTAGATAATTTCAGCATGTTACACTGTGGCACCATGTTGAACGTTCCTGCCTCACAGCAAGAAGGACTGAGGTTTGATTCCCACAAGGATTGCATTTACGCTCTGTGTATGCGTGGGTTTCCTCTGGGTTCTTCAGTTTCCTCCCACAGTCCAAAAACATGCAGACGATTAATTGAAATAATTGGAGAATTGCCAAGATTTGCGAATAAGAGATTGAATGGTTGTTTGTCCATATGTGGCCCTGCCATTCACTGTCACCCGGTCCAGTGTACCCTGCCAGTGACAGCTAGGATAGGCTCCGGCATCAAAACATCCATGTGACTCTAAGTGCAGGATAAGTGGTAGATAAATTAATTATAAATTCATTTTTTGGTGGGGAAAAATTCTGTCAAAACAAAAACTTGTTTGAGGTACTCACCATTACTGTGATATAAGCTACAAATAACTTGGATACTGTTCATTTGGCAATACTAACTGGACATATTTAGTTGAGCGGTAATGTTAGTCATGTATGACATTAAAACTGAGTCAATTTTTAACTGATGAGATCACAAGAGAACTACAGTTGAAATAATGTATAAGCAAATTCAAGCAAAAATAAATGTAAATCCTCAAATTATTCAAACTTCAGGAAACAGGTAATGCAAATACAACTTGTTCCAATCCCACTGCCCCCAAGAAACCTTCTACATCATATTCTTTCTCTCTCACTTCCTCCCTTTTTCCTTTTTGTTTCACGTTACAATTACCTCGATCTAGCATACAAAATTATGAGTGAAAAGATAACAGTTTGAGAGATTAGGTATATTCCCCTAAGGAGAAAAAAAAGATTAATCTCGAACAGCTTTCAAGACTATCTGAATCTAGTAGAATATAGTCGTTCAGTATTTACTCTAGTAAAGTTTCATAAAGGCCTTTTTTTCTTTAATATTGTTCTGTTATGTCATGACATTCTCTGACCTTTGTATCCCCAGTTAAGATATAAAGATGGAAATTTTTCCCTAATAGCATTTTCAGTGTTCATGTTTTGCATTTGTGATGCTCTTACAAGTAACTCCTCCTTTGCTCACTCATAACTATTCACTCAGCTTCACGAATCAAATGCTGTACCTTCTAGTGCATATTAGGACAAATATTTGTCTGTCACTCAAGGCATAAGCGTTTAGTTTGTTATTACAAATTAGATTTTTTTTTTGGAATAGACTATTTTTGAGTTACCAAATATGTATTGTGGTCTGATGTGTAACAGGTTCTATTATGGATGCATGAAACAGGCCAAGAATTTCTCCAGGAGAAAAATCAGTTCTGTCATTATGACAATATTATTTTATAACTACCCTGACAAAGTGTTTCTTTCAGAAGACAAAGTCAACATAACCCTTTTCTGTCTTTCTATTTATCTGTCTATCGATCTCTGTCAATATGCAGGAAGCTTTGTCAGAACAGCTCTGCCCCTCTACCAGAGAGCCCACCCAAAGAATTCGCCAGCAATTCACCATCTCAGGTAAGCTCACTCTTCTACATTCTATTTTACAGAGATGTGGAATTGACTTCTCTGATGTGGTCGTAAGTCAACTTTAATCGAAATTTGATGACTTCAAAGTTTTTATTTGAGTCTAACAATGACTCGTGACGTCATTCAGACCACATTCATATGACTTGCACGAGGTGATACTCTCCCCAAGCAAAGCATGATGTCGTCTCATGGCATTAGATATGATTGATAGATGATAATAATAATGATAATATTAATTAATAATAATTATAATGATAGGTTGATAAATTACCCATTTGAATTTTTAAGTAGTTGAACCACAGCTTTTGATTTGCAGCTTTCTTGAGTGATGACTAACACTGACATGACATTCTCTTAGATCCACAAAACAATGACAGAGTTCTCAACGCTAAAGGTTTTTATGGGTTTGACTTTTTATTCCATTTTTTTCAGTTGAAGCACTTTTTACTAGCCTGACGAGCTCAAGTTAAATGTCACTAAAGATCAGTCGGCAGAGTCTCTGCACTATGTCATGCATTTTATAATTCTGATTGGTTCTGGTTGGATCTGTTGTATCTTTCATTATTGTGATTGGTTGTAGAGCCAATGGTATCAAAAGAAGTGTCTGCGTCTGCTGTTGTGGCTCCAGAAAATCTGAATGAACAGGATGCAGTAATTTGGTTTGGTGAAGCCAGTTATCTAAATCTACGTATTAATGGTTATTTGCTGACAGAGAGACTTTCAGTCAAAGGAATTAACCAAGTCATTGGGGAAAAACAGAATAGTCTTGATGAGCTGTTCCCTTTATATCTTTTTTGGCCCTTCTCATTAAAATGAAATTTTAATGGCGTATGTTCTGCTGCCTGAACAGCACAGACTCTAGAATCCAGCCATCATTTACAATTCCATTTGCTAGAGAGAGCTGTTATGTTATATAATTAGAACCTTCCTTTGAGGTTCTGCTCACCTCAGACACCCTAATTATGCCCCCTGCTCTCCACTCCCTTCCCTTATTCCTCAATAAATAAACTGTAACAAC
This sequence comes from Fistularia commersonii, assembly GCF_037954325.1. Classification (NCBI taxonomy): domain Eukaryota; kingdom Metazoa; phylum Chordata; class Actinopteri; order Syngnathiformes; family Fistulariidae; genus Fistularia; species Fistularia commersonii. The sequence continues at coordinate 8,464,167 of NC_141299.1, read as the reverse complement.
AGTTCCTCCACTTCTCTTTGTGCATACATTAAAAACCAAAAACAGCAGGTAAACCTGTGTCTGCTAGATGTGGAATGATACACTGACCAATGTGTATAAGGCTTGGTTCTAATAGTAACAGTTTGCATGTTCTATGAACAAATGGTCTCAAAAGCTTTCTAATGTTTCCAGAGAGACTGTTTTTATTTCAGCGATCTATAGTCTTCCACTTGTGGCAGTCAACATTTGGGTTTGCCCCTCCTAAAGACCCTAGTTTACCGTCCGAGCCTGTCACAGGGCCTGTGTGATGCGATCCCTGTAATAATGAAGCGATGGCTGTTATGTTCTCAGCGCTTAAAAACACAGAACCCTTAACCTCCTGTTTTGTTACTTGTCTCAGCCTTTTGCTTATACTAGATCCTGTCCTCTGTTCACATTGTGTGCTGTTTGTCTTAGCTCCTCCAGCATGAGCTGTAATTCTTACCCCGATCAGCCATTGAATTTGTCATAAATCCCATTTAATGTTTTCACGTAAAAATCATTATCATTATTTTATTATTTTTAGCAGAAACGACCTGCTGCTGACTTCATTGACCCTCTCATCAACAAAAAGCCAAGGATATCCCACCTTGCCAACAAAGCTGCAACAGCTTCAGTGAATGGCAAGCTCAGCTCATCCAATGGTAGAGGAGAAGCAGGTGGAGCACAGACTGGGGTTTCAGTCTCACTGTTGGATGGCAGCATGACATCGAGCTCCCAGCAGCTCCCTTTGCTGGACATCCCTCGTCCTTTTGAGGCACTGTCGGACGTCAGCAATGACTCAAGCCACAATGGACGAGACTGTGACTCTCAGGAAACAGCCGTCTCTGAGAGGCTTAGTCAACCCCCACCTATATCCTCTGGGACAACTATGTTCACTGTGCCAAGCATTAGCACATCATCCCCTGGACATACTAGCCTGGACAAACCTCAGGACAAGATTCCTTCATCCTACAACAGCAGCAAGTCCAAAAAGAAGTCAAAAAAGCATAAAGACAAGGAAAAGACCAAAGACAGGGAGAGAGTGAAAGGAAAAGAAAAGGAGAGAGAGAGGCGCAAGGACAGTGCCACAAATAAAGCCCATGAAATGAGCCCCAGAAATCTGGAAAGCAGCAGTATTCCACACAAAAGCACTGGTGAGAATGACCGATCTTTCCAGAAATGGATCTGGAAGTTTAACGTAACGCATCTTCCAATGCTAAACTTGTGGAAACGTCACAGTGGTGTTAGGTTTATTCTCAGACATGAATTTTAAGTACATTTAACTTTATTCTTTTGGTGGATAATCCTCCTTTTATTTTTTTATTTAGGTTTAGGACTGTGGATTTTTTAAAGTTAACAAAATCTATCAAAGTATCCCTTGAAAGATTAGTTGACAACAAAGTGATCTAAGAATCTTTGTAGAAGTGATGGAAAAGGAAGGAAATTCTACCCATGTGGAACACCCTTCCAATATGTCCTTTTACTGTAGAGTTTTACTAATACTATTGTCCTTTTGTAGTCCCGGGTGAAAACATTGAAGTAGAATTTACTGTACTCCTTCAGTATCTGTTTAGCATAAAGTAGCAAAGTGTTCCATACAACGGAATTTATTTTACTGCTCTACAGAACCAATAATTTGTCAGTTGCTCTGTTGTGGTTGTTCCAATGTGGATCAGCCCTCAGTTGCTTTGCACTTACAGGTCAGCAAACACTAACACCATCGTATTTTATCCATCATTGCCATGTGCTGTAAGTACCTCTACAGCACAATGAAAATTTAACAAGGTTTTTCTTTTTCATTTCCAGTGATGCTGAGAGCAGGCAAAGTTATCAACTAGCATTTAAATAGGGAAAAGACATGGAGTCCTTGAAAAAACAAAACTACATTAGCTCTGGATAGTATATTGTATATGTATTTTGTATGTGTGTGTACACGTGCATTGTTGCATGCATGCGTTCATGTGTGTGTGAATATATGTGAACAGTTGTGATACTCAACTTCACTAAATAAGGGTTATATTTTTGGAATGTTTCAATTGTGAGTTACAGTTGACCACAAGCAAAATAATGTTTCCTTACAACGATGCATAAGGAATTATGAAAATTCAAACATCTTACTTGTTTGAATTTACGTTTTACTTCTTTCTTTCTTATATGTATTGTAACTGTATTGAGCTATGGTACTTGTGTCAGAAATAATTAAAAGATAGATCAAGATGTCAACTTAGATGTTTTGGAGAGGTCAGAGAGGCCAGACTGAGATGGGCCAGTCATGTACAGAGGGATAATGAATATATTGGTAGACGGATGCTGGAATTGGAGCTGCCAGGTAGACCAAAGAGATTTCAGGACGTAGTGCGAGAGGATATGAAGGTAGTTGGTGTGAGAAAGGAGGATACAGAGAATAGGTTTTGATGGAGATGGTTGATTCGCTGTGGCGACCCCTGAAGGGAAAATCAGAAAGGAGAAGAAGATGATTGAGATGTCAGCTGATTATAATCTAGCTCTCCTACCTAATGTTTTTTTTTTTTTTTTTTTAAATCTGTAAGAGAGGTAATGCATCGTAATATTAATATTGGATCAGGTTATATTATCTGTGACTGACATTATAAAATCTCATCCCCATTCTGGAAAAATATTTCTTAACAATAAATATTTTTTACATTTACACCAAATCCATTATCCCTACACCTTAGAAGAGATTTCAAGTAAAAGTATGTGAATAAGTAGTGGTCTACCCCGTCCCTTTCCTTAAGAGACGGAGCGCGTTCCTTTGCGATTCAGTGATTAAAGAGAGACCCCTGCTGTTGATATTCCTACCTTGAATGTGGTCAAATATGCATCTGGATCCAGCTGAACTGATCTTGAGGCCTCAAACTGTAAACAATCAGTCACGTTGTCGACTTATTCAACAAATTTCCCCCTCGTGATGTTGTTCCAGTTGCGGCATGACAAAGAGTCCATATTCAACCGTAATCTCCAATCTGCATGTTTCAGATCTAAATGGGATGTGCAACAGATCCAGTATTCCTTCGTCATCACCTGAGGTAGCAGACTATTCACTGTAAGTATTCTAAAATACAGTTTTTGACGAGTTAATCTTTATCCAAATTCTGCAGTAATGTTTCTTTCTGATCAATCTCACAGGAAGTATAAAGTGATTGGCTCTCCAGAGCAGCGTCAGAGATATAAAAATGACTTCAATGCTGAGTACATTGAGTACCGGTCTCTACATGCTCGGATAGAGGGCATCACCCGGCAATTCACTGTGCTTGACAATGAGCTCAAACAACTCCAGCAAGGAACAGACCAGTACAAGGTAAACAGAACAAACACACTCACCAAATCAGTTCTGTTAACCTATTTCAGAAGCTATTACAGTGCTATTAATATCCTTTGACTTTTTTTTTCCAGACAATCCACAACCAGATACTTGAGGAGTATCATAAAATAAAAAAGGTTGGTTTCCTCCGCTTTTAGAGATTCACTTGCCATAAGGTATCAGAGAAAGGGATTCTGTTGTGACTCTGTTCTCACATATCCCTTCCAGATGAATCCAAACTATAGCCAAGAGAAGAACCGCTGTGAATATCTACACAACAAGCTGGCACATATAAAAAGACTTATTGCCGAATATGATCAACAGCAACTTTAAAACTAGTCTGCCATTTTTTTCCTTTTATCTTTGCCAACCAATCAGATAAAGGAATACTGGCATTATGTTGGGATAAAAATGATATGAATTATGCCATGAAGGGAGAGTACCCCTCATTTGGGCCAAAGGCTCAATTTAGGACAAAGCAGGCCTCAAGAGCTTTTTCTGCTTTTTTTCTTTCATTATTTTCCTTTTTTTGGAAGATGGTGCTGTGCCTAGTGTGGCAAGGTCTGTCCATGTAGTTACAGTATACCCACATAAAAGCTTCTGTGTGGCTCTGTTTTTCTAAGCCCACCATGCTTCTAGTGCACAGAGGTCTAAACCAGTAGAAATATGGAAGCCTCATTTTTTTTGGGAGAGAGAGAGAGATAGAGCGAGAGAAATCCAAATAATCCTTCCTGTTTTGTAACCCAGGGAGAGAGGGACACTAAGATGGAAACTGCACATTGTTCGCAGAATGCAAGTAATGTGTGTTTAGTTTAGGGAAAATTGAATGAATGACGGAAGTTTCCACATGTATAGACATGAATGGTTGTGATGTTGAATTAGTTTCTTTGTCTCATTATTTATGACACTTGAGTGGGGTGGAAAGAGTCTGTTTTACACTCCTCAATATCAGTGCTTAAAAGCTGTGTCTCTTGTTTTCTTTCCTCACATCTTGAATGTCAGCCAGTATTTTTATTCAAAAGCTGCCTTGCCAATTGAATCGTTGATTTGTGAGAGTTGTGTATTTTCTCTCTTTAAAAGAGAGGATGCAGAAATCGCTGCTGATTGAATCAAAAACTATGCTTCAGAATGCACACAGTCAGACGCGGATGTCTTAACAAAGGAGACATACGAAAGTCTCCGGTCACTTTAAAGCTGTAGATTTTCCTCAGTCACTTCACTCAGTCATGATGAGCTGCAGAGCCTCCTCATCATTTACATTGGATCAGTAAAGATGAAAAGACTCGTGGCTCCCCATGCTATTTGATTGGGTGTATTTCAAGTTGAACTCATGGTGGCTTTTGAAGTAACAGAACAGTTTCACCTCTTTTGAAGAGTTCATAGTCAGTTCTGCTCATTACCATGCTTCAGATGATCCTCTAATTGTAAAATGATGCGGAACGGAGCTTCAGATTTGTCAGCTTTTCCTTCAAATCTGTGGGAAACCAGGTCTGATAGCCCTAATTTCCATCATTGTCATTTCTGGTTTTATGTCAGAACAGTCCTGTTTACATTGTCTATAAAGAGATCGCATTCTTTTGCTTTGTCCACGACTCGACCCATGCAGTAGTCCATCAAGAAGACTGTTAAGATGAAGCCATCCTTGATCATCTTCCAATCAGAGCCTGGTGGGTCTCCTGCTCCACTCAGAGAATGAATGCTCACCTGCAACCAGTTTTGCCTTTTTCGACATGATGTCAGATAATTCTAAAGATGTTCTAAAGATGATTCTTTCTGAGAAGCGTCAGGATTTAAGGTGGATCCACGTAACCTTACAAAGACTAATTAGAAATGCTGTCTCAGAACTTTGACCGAAAGGGGTTTGTCGGTGGATGCATTTCTTATATCAATCTTTTATGTGAATATGAAAATTCTGCACTTTTTCTCCTGAACTTGCTGTTACCTGGGTTTTGTCCAAGTAAAACTTTTCTTTGTCAGGGTGCATGCTTTACAAATGTGTTACAATGAACAGTCTTTGTATCTTTCGGGGGGGAGGGGGGCAAGGATATTTAAAAATTCATACAAAAAGCCTCAACCAACTAAATTAGCGTGGAATCAATTTGAAATGGTTCTGACCAGCATGTATATCAGTGCTTACCAGCTGAAATAAAACAAATTAGCTCTAAATGTTGGCAAAGGAACATGTCAGTATTCTCTACTTTGTTATTTGTTGTGCCATCAAAATGCATCATCCCCTGTATTTTTCATCTTCAGTGCTTTCAAGTGAGGGGATAGACAACGCTTTCACTTTGAATAGGATTTGCGAGATTGGGCTCAAGTGTCTTATTATCATGTCAGGTTGCGAGTGTACTCTTTTTCCGAGTGCAAGCACTACATTCAGATGAGGCTCATCACTGCTGGTTCTGGACTGAGGCAGGGACTGGTGCCTCATGTTTTCTGGGTGGGAGGGGAAGTGAGGGAAGGTAAAATTTATGAATGTTTTGTGAACAGATTTGACACTCGTTGTTACATACTATAGCGTTCAACAAGAAACCCGCTCTCAACCATTTCATTTTCCTGCAAAACATTCAACCATGATTATTGTACTATGCCTCTACTACGGTCCAAATCCGTTGTGAATGAGTATCACTTAAGACATTCTGCTCACATGGAGAGAAAACTGTTTTAATACTCATATGCCAGCACAGGAGTACCAATGTATGAGTTGATTGTGCCAAAATTACCTGTTGTATAGTTGTTGGTTTTTTTTCTTTAATTTCTCAATATATACAGGGCTTTGGTGAAAAGTCATGAAAGGTTGGCGCTAAAACCCAAAGTACGCTTTTTGAAAACCATAAGGGACTGGGACTGAAATTGATCTTTGTTTCAATAAAATTCTTTAAAATGCTGATGTGAAATTCTGTACCCTTTGTGGCTGCCTGTTGATTAAAAATAACTTACGGTAATTGGTTATAGGCATAGTATCTTAGCATGAATTGCACTTCCAAGTATTTCATTCATGCTAAAAATCATTGTTATTTGAATCAACAATGGAAACATGAATAGCGATTGCATCAGTGAGCAGTTTTTTGTCGATCCAGATAATACATAATAAGACCATGAGAACATGAAATTGTGAGCTCTTCATTGAAAAAATGTTTTTAAATTAAGTCAAAGATGGTGGAGAGGATTCCTAAGTGTGAGGTGGACCTCCATGAAAAGGAGAGAATATGAAATTACTAATCAGAAGGAAATTACTTCAAACAGCCAACTTGTCTAATGTGGCAGGATGTGAAGTAAACATACAGTTAAATCTTCACGCCTGATGGATGCATCTGCAGCAATGTGCTTCAGTTCCACCAATTGCAAGATAAGCAGTATGGACATGAATGAAGTGTTTTGGGGTGATTTTACTGGTGACTCCTCAGAAACCCAAGCAGATTATGGAGCCTGAGCAAGTCAACTATGTAAGATTTCTGGACATAGTGCGAGAGGATATGAAGGTAGTTGGTGTGAGAGGAGGATGCAGAGAATAGGGTTAGATGGCTTTTGAAACCTCCAAGAACAATCTTATTATAAAACAATAAAATACTATAATATTCATAAGTGACTAATGAGGTTTTAGTACTTTTCATACAAAAGGAAACAAAATTTTGATTGAATCACAGAATTGACTCAATATGACCTGTAGATGGCAGCAATTTAATGCTTCCCTAAGCCTTGGATGCCTGCACACTTTGTTTACACAACAAAATAATAATTTAAACGGAAGTATTTTGATATTTTGATGATATTTTGACTCTGCAATGTTCCTCCTAAGAGGTTAGAGGTGTTTGCTCAGCTAGTGACACCCTGAAGGAGAAGGGAACAGCAAATACTTTTTAAGTGTAATGAGGAATGGACACTTCTATGTATCCTCTATGACTGTATATTGTTTCCCAGCAGGTCAGTGTGCTGTGTTGTTCTGAAACTTGGATCCAGGCTTTGGATCAGCAGCAGAAAAAGATGCTAGAAGAGGATGAAGAGGATAACGTTCGTTGTAATCTGATACTGTGAAAGATCCCAGAATTTCTGCATAGCCACTGTGTTCCAGTTGGCTGCGCTGATCAGTGCAGCCTTGCTGTGCTGCTACTGGCCAGGATCCCAAAGTAGGCCTCAGCTCTGCTCAGGAAGCTGGAGGGGTCCGGTCAGTGAGTTCACAGTGGCAAACTGCCATGTCTCTGTGTCCTCAACATACAGGAGCATATACACTGACATGTTTGCACACAGAACAGAGATCATAGCTCTCACTGTGTTTCCAGTGTTTACCAGCTACCCACAAGGTTTTAATCTGCCTGTATTTCAACAGAAATAGGTCTATTTCTTTGCCCTGCTTGCAGCATGAGAATGTGAGCTGAGAAAGAAGGCAGTTGATTATTTGAGATAATTGTTATGAGACTTAGACAACACATAGGAAAGTCTAATACTGGCCTGTGAGTTTATGTGCTAGGAGTTAAAACATTCACAACCTCTGGCAACATTTGACAAGTGCCTGAAGGACCAAATTTCTTTGGGGGGGGGGGCGCAGCTGTATAGAGGCTATTGATATTAATAATGCCAATTATACTTTAGCCATATAATTTCTCAAAGTACATAGAATCCTAAGATGTCCTAATTGTAAAAAATGAATTAATGTAATGCAAATAGCTCATATCTAGATGTCCAACTATTCTCTTTATTCTTACGGTTATTCCAGGAAAAACATGCTTCTTTTAGAAAACCAGAAATGCAATATACGTAAACTGTTAAGTACATGTAAAAGACACAAGTAGATTTCAATCACATCTATTTGTATATGTAATCATCTTTTTTTGTTTTAAATTTAGGAGCATATAACATCTGTTGTCATAGGTCTTTGCATGGATATATCAAGCCAGACATGTACGACAGGTTGAGTGTGCATGCATTCATACATACATGCACATGTGTGAATGAGAAAGAAAGATGGACACTTTGTATTACAACTATTCATATATTCATATATTCATATATTCATATATCACAAATATTCAAATAACTAGAAATGATTTTGGTCAGATTCATTACTTAATTCTTCATATGGCCACTGACAACAATACACTTTCAGCTTAAAGCTAAGGTGAAACTTGTAAATAAACTAGAAAATGAATATATGTTATTACAGAGACATTAAACATGAAGTGTGAGGAAATGAACCCGGATTGATAACATAGGCACTGCACAGCAAGTGTCAGAGTCCAACACGCACCTTTAAAGGGTCACGCTGATTGTTATATGATAGTATAACAGTTTTTTCAAATATAAGCGTCTCATAACTGTGAAAGGTTTCCTATAGTATAGTCGAGGTCTGTGGTTTCAAAGCGCTTTACACTGGATTACATTGACCCATTCACACACACACACACACACACACACACACACACTAAAGATGGCAGAGCTTCCTTGCAACTGCCAACAAGACCATTGGGGATAACAGTGTCAGTGTCTTGCTCAAGGATACTTCGACATGCAAACTGGGACATAGGTTGGAGGGACGCCACCAGAGCCACAGCAGCCACTAAATAAGAGAATGTATCATAATTATCAGACTTGGATGCTGTATTTATAAGACATAGACTTCTCTTTGGTTGAAATCCAAAAAGTAATGCCAACATGCAAGTGTAGTTTATGGAAGGGTGGGGGTGGGTGCAATAATTACATATAAGCTTTTGATATGAATGCTTTATTTGGATCTTGATTTATTTTTTTGTTTGTTTGTTTGTTTTGGAGTAATCAGTTTGAACTTTTCTTTTTAATTCACGAAAAGGGTATTTGCACGGATAAATCGGCAGCAAATTCAAATCTCTGCGAATGAAAAGTCTTTAAGTAGAACATGCTTATGATGAAAGACCCATCGCTGTTCACTCTTCGACTGAAGTGACAAAAACAAACCGAAACAACTTGTATCTTTCAAATTTTGGGGGGTGGGGAGGTGTTCGTGTATTCACCGAAATAGTTGTAGGTCCTTCCAATTAAATATCCGTTGACAGGTTAGTTCCCAATCCATATTTTTTAATTTTGTTTTGCACATTACAAGATCTGTCTACCGATTCCTGATCAATTCTGCACATTTCCTGAAAAGTTCCTACCCGCCCCCAGAAGATAGTACACGAGGGAGCTGTCAAATTGGATGTGACACTTCAGAAAGGAACCCAGAGACATTCGGCTGCCTGTTTAAGACCTGTGTTCCGTCCAATGACAACTACGCGCAGTTGTTTGTTGTTGTTGTTGTTGTTACAAAGCCAAATAACAAATATGTCAAAAGTAAGAAGTTACTACGCGGAAGTAGTGTGGCGTGACCCACGCGCTGTCATCACGGGCCTCAGTGACGTATTTGCGCCCCCCTTTCCAGTGGCCCACTGCCATATTTATTCATGCCGGGCAAGATGGCGGCGATACGGACGAGGTGTTATTGCCAGTGGAAATAATGAGGCATTTTATTCAAATTATACAAAAGGATTCCGACACATTGTCCTTGTAAATTACGTGTGTCTTTAACGAACGTCGAAGTCTGTTTTTTATTTTACACTTTTTTATCGATTTACCTACAAAATGTTCACGTTGTAGCTCACCGACCAGCTGGCTAACGGAGAGCAGTGTCTAGCCTAGCTATCTATCACAGCCAAGCCGCCGTGAAGTGTAGAATGGGAGAAAAGCTGGAGCTCAAGCTCAAATCGCCGGTTGGAGCAGAACCCGCAGGCTACCCGTGGCCGTTACAAGTATACGTAAGTGTTAGACCTCAAGTCTCAGCGGTAACCGAAATATGTATAAATGTTTTTGTCTTTGTTAGCTAGCCCGGCTAGCCCTAGTTAGCTCTCAAAGCCATAGCACGCTCGCCGAGGGAATCAGGTCATACTGGTCGGGATGTGACAGACGTGGGTTCTGTGCCAAGTTCCTTACGGGTCGGATGTAAGACCTGCCTTTTCACCAGTATTTTCTCAGCTTCTTCACAACTTTAAGAGCTGTCACACACTTTAAAATAAAGTAATGGTGATGTGTGATATTATCTTTATCTACCCAGATACTGACTACAGTCGTTAGTATAGCAAACGAAATGGAAGCATTTGATATTGGTCCACATTTTGAATCAAGCTTTCAGTTTGTCTGCCCAAACAGTTTATTCATCCCTTTGTCCTCGTATAACATTGAATGGGTTAGAGCCTTTCAGTTTTATTTCTGCAGTACAAGTTTGTATATCCATCGGGCAGCGGTAAACTATCACACGGCGCTTACGAGGATGTGGAGATGGACGAAAAGCTATGTGCACGTACATGCATGTGAAAAGCAGAACTACATTCCTCAGTTCCGTGTCTGTGCGCGCGCCTTCATGATTGAGGCCACCTGGTTACATTTGATAGTTTGAACTGCACACATACAGTTTATCTGAATGTCACATGTGGCCTAGTAATAGTCATGCTTGCTCAGAGACTTCGGTGAACTGTATGTCACAGCTGTTGGACAGTCATCTTCTAACTGATTGCTTCCCACATTATGTCAAATCTTTTGGTCATTTGCTGACTCTGAGTTTCAAATAATTTTGGTCAGATTGTTGTTGTAACAAGCCACTCTTATGCCTTTTCCCAAGGAGTTGTCCCTCCCTTTACTCCAACCCCAAGTCTGATAACACTAAAAAGTTCCTCCCTCCCCAAGTGACAGCCTTTCCCAACTCTTTATGCAATGGCCTGTTCGGTTAAGGTTGAGAACAAGCATGACAGGAATTTACAAATATACTGTTGAGCTACATGGTGTTTTTTTTAGTTGTTTTTTTTTTTAAACTAGGAACTGTCACTAATTCAAAAAAGCAGACACAATTCCAGGGCTATGGTGGAACTTTACTGGGAGGGTAGACTGTTCTTCAATCTACAGTATTTTAGATATAGAATTTAAAACACATTTTCTTTTTCTCCGTGTCCCTTTCTAGGCCAGTGAAAGATCAGGGATTTTTAGTCCTTGTCAAATTGCTTTCGGTTAACGACCTACCTTCATGTAGATTCATTTTCACTCTTCGTATGCATGAAACTGCTTGTCTCACCCTGTATTGAAGGCAGAGTGTAGTGTACACTGCCGACTTCATGCACCCACACAGTGTGAAAAATGTTTTGTCTCGGAACACATGCCATGGCTGTTTTATCTTAGCAGTGCTGCGACTAAAATTCAGTTTACAATTATTCTTTTAGCTGCTTTGTTTCTCATTGTCTCTTTCTACATTCCCTCATCTGAGCATCTGTAAATGCTTCCATATGAAGAACACCTTGGTGGTAAAGCTATTTGTCCATCTGGTTGAGGGAATGGGCTCTTACAAGTCCCGCAATGCATTTAAGAGGCACACTGCTACACCAATGGAATGTGTTTAACTTTGCTGCCTTTTTTACCTCAACCACCCTCAATATGCAAAGCTATATATTCCTCAATAAAATCAATCTCCGACAATAGATTTTAAATGTCTTGTGCTGCTGTTTCATTGAAATACCAAAACAAGCGTTTGTAGTATTTGCAGTTGAGGAGTTATGTTGGGAGCTTGTTAATGCATGGCATCTGACGTTCAGACACAAACATGTCACCAGCTGTTTTAGTTGGACAAGACTAAACAAATGGATATGTCTAGGTTGTTATTGAGAAGGTATGTTCACATTGACTATTAGCAAAGTAATCTCTACACCTGTACTGTACAGACATGTAACATTATATTGTTAAATTACTGGTGCCCTGTTTTTCATTTATTTTCATTTTTTTTTTCAGATCTGTTTTGGCAGTGATTGGTTGTATTTTTGCTGTAGGAATGAGAATTACTAAGGTGTCAGAGGCTCACCTTTCTTAGATACTCATTATTACATTTAGTTTGTTTAGTAGTACAAGGTATAGCCACTATACTCCCAAACATGTCATACTGAAGCACGGAGAGGTAGACTGAAGAGGGTGCAGGGAGGAAGTATCATACCTACGTCAGTTTCCCACTGTGGGGAGAAAGGAGTGTCTTGCTTTCAAATGAGGATTATTTTTAGCCACAGACCCGCTGTGTATCATTTTTGTGGGTGTCTGAAGCCAGCAGTCTGAAGCAAGCAGATTTGGTATCCTGATAGTCTGATAGATAATCTGTCAGACCCATATCTAATCTTACATATTACTGAACGTAGTATGTAAAATCTGCTGGGTTTTTTTCTTTTAAATTTTTGTTATACAGTGATATATAGCTCAGTAATATATTAATGTCTGAGATGCCGTGCTGACACAATATTTTTAGTTAATGTGCATACTGAGTGAATGAGTGCATGCATGCATGTTCGAGCCTTGGTGGAAGTTTGGGTATTATTGGCGGGCGGTATTGGCGGGAAGCTGGAAGCTCCAGGCTGTGAGCTGCTCACTGGCTGCTGTGCCAGGCCTCAAACAGCTGATAAATACCAGGCTTTCCCTCCCCTCTGGCTTGAGTCCCTGCTCTATTCCAGCTTTTTTTCATTTTACTCCCCTTCTCGCTTTCCTTTTTATCTGGCATGAATTCTCATTCTTTATTATATTCCTCTTTTCTTTCTCTCCACCAGAGGCACTTCTTGGCTGTGCGCTGGAACGGGAGACAGAAAGTGGGTCAGTGGGTCAGCTCAGGCTACAGACTGAAGCTGAATGCGCTCTGGGTGTAACTTGAGTCCTGTACTCCCTCTGAGCTCCTCCACATACTCTGGCTAGTATTACTAACTATAGAATCTTTGCATAGCATTAATACTACTCATTTGATTTGCTTTCTGAAATACTATTCATGGTTTAAGAAACTTTTGAAAGTGAATGAAGTAAAATTGTCTTTCTGAAGTTCCAGGTACTTCCTCTGGTTTTAATAATTTCTAAAGTCTTCCTGCAGGATTCTCTGATTAAATTCTAGAGTAAAGTATTATACATTATAACAATAAATAGCTAATGAAGGGAAATTGAATGTTATGTTAATCAAATATGAGACTTTTTCTCACAGTGAGAATAAACAAGCAATGAATTTAATACTGCGAAATGCAATCTCATCTCTGCATCTCCTCTTTACATGCCATGCTGCCGTAAAACAAACTCCAAAGAGTGATGTAATTGGTTGGTCATGATGGAAATCTGCTCCATCCACGTGATCATCTCTTGTTGATGTTGACAAACAGAAACAGCCTAATACTCAGCAGCTCTGAACAGTAGTTCTGCACGCAGTGGTTGCCTGTCTGCTGTATGAAATTGTGAAGATGTGTGCTTCATTATGATGGCCATGGCATTACAGGAAGAAGAAATACAACCTTTGCAAACATAAAATGTCTTATCATTTTAATGTGTCTGTGTTTTAAGTCGGTGTATATTTCATGTTTACTAATTCCTTAATTATGCTTGACTATTTTAGCAAACATTATTTGCAAGTTAGTCAGTCACCAATTTCTGTCTTGTCAGGATAAACACCATGATGCTGCTCATGAAATCATTGAGACCATTAGGTAAGCAGTTTTCCTGTGCCCAGTTAGCTCTTGAAATTTTACAGCTAATGGCTATGTTGGGTGCATTTATAAGTCATTTGTGTGTTTTCAAGATGGGTGTGTGAGGAGATCCCAGACCTCAAACTGGCTATGGAAAACTATGTACTCATTGACTATGACACCAAGAGGTGAGTGTCTATTTACTTGAATATTTGCATATGCTAATAACATGGTAAACAAAATTATGAAGTGTAAATGAACAACAGTTCCTTTCAGTTGGAGAAGGTTTGCTTTTGTGTTTGATATATGATGTATGATATTTCATTTTTATTGTTGAGGTGAATTATATTTAAGTCAAAATTTTAACTGAAGTTTTTTTTTTTTTCAGTTGTTATGAAACAAGTAATTATTTTCTGTTTTCATTGTAAATGGGAAATGACTTGTTCCTATGTAAGGGACAAAATTATAATTTTTTTTATAGTTTTGACAGCATGCAGAGACTGTGTGACAAATACAACCGGGCCATAGACAGCATTCACCAGCTGGTAAGTACCTTAATTGTATTAGTTTTTTTATATTGTTTGTCATTTACAGGGTTCAGTAATCTAAGTGTGTACTTTTTGTTAAACTAAATTTGCACCATATGGAACTGAACCAACCTAAGCATCAGAATAATTTTTCTGTTGTTTTTTTTTTCTTGCATTTCATACTTACGTACTGTGTTTTTTGTTTTTTTTTTTTTTTTTTAATCACACAATACCCCTCACATCTTTTCTCCATCCATTCCAACGTGTTTTAAGGTTTAGAAATGTGTTAAAGCAGGTTGGAATTGGTGTAGAAAAGTGTCAGGGGTAATGTTTGATAAGAGTATCAGTCAGAATGAAAGGAAAGGTGTACACAATCTGGACTAAGTCCATCAAAGGGACAGGACATGTTTGCTGGTTCGGTTATAAGGTCAGAGAAGCTGAAGTTGTTTTGCTCATATACAGACAGGGGATATTTAATGCATTGGCAGAAGGATGCTGAGGTTGGAGCTGCTAGACAAGAGGCCTAGCTGAAGACCAAATAGAAGATTTATGGATGTAGTAAAAGATGACATGAATTTAGTTGGTGTGAGAGAAGAGGATACAGAGAATATGATTAGATGGAAGAGGTCGATTTGCTGTGGCACCCCTTCAGGGGTTGCCACAGCAAAGGGCATGTTTTGATTATTTGATGTATGTATACCTATATAAAGAAAAGTCAAGCACATGGCCAGGGTTTCAAAATTCTGGAGTTCAATAACTGATTTAATAAAAAAAAAAAAAAAAAAAAAAAAAAAGTCCTTTCACACCAAGGTTTAAGAATAATAGTAAATATAAATTAATTCTTCATCTTTGAAAGTCTAAATCTTTTTATGTAGCCTTTATTCATGTAAATGGAAAAAAACAACAGGTTTTTACATGGAAAGAGTCATGAGAATGTCTTTATGCCTTGATTTGAGTATATACGCGTGTGTCTGTGTGTGTGTGTGCGCGCGCACGCGTGAATAAACACCTGGTTTAATCCAATTTTAAGTGGAAGGGGACCACCCAGCCCATGAAACTCAACAAGCGCCCTTCCAATGGGCTTCTGAGACACATCCTACAGCAGGTGTACAACCACTCTGTGACGGACCCAGAGAAGCTGAACAACTACGAACCCTTTTCCCCCGAGGTGTATGGAGAAACATCTTTCGACCTGGTCGCTCAGATCATTGATGAGATGGAAATGATGGAAGATGACACCTTTGTTGACCTTGGCAGTGGTTTGTTTTATTTTTTATTTATATTTCATTCATTTATCTGATTATCAAGAAGCACATGTTTATGGCCCATGGTATACAAAATATATAGGAAACGATGTCTTGTGAGATAAAGAGGATTTTTTTTTAAAGAATAATTTTATGCTCACATACCAGGTTTTAATTTGGCTGTCGGCTAGCAGCTGAATATTTTACAATAGTTTTACAAGATGCAAGATTGTTGAATTGATGGGTGTTTGTTTTACCAGCCCAGGTCTATCTTTTGTCAAAGATGTGAAATTTTGTTTTATTTATTTATTTTTAACTTCCCAATTTAATAACTGCTTTTCAGGTGTAGGGCAAGTAGTGTTGCAGGTTGCAGCAGCAACCAACTGTAAACACTACTATGGTGTTGAGAAAGCAGACATTCCAGCCACATATGCAGAGGTAACTTAATATTTTGTCACACAATTAGAAGAGGTTAGAAACCACCAGGCTGATCACAGCTCTATATCTCTTTTTTAATTCTTTCTGGAACTTCTGACAACACTCTTGAGCAGTTTTTTTTTCCATTTCTGCAGACCATGGATAAAGAATTTAAAAAGTGGATGAAATGGTATGGGAAGAAACATGGGGAATACACAGTAAGTGTACTCATTGTGTGGTTATGTGCTTTTCAGTTTAAGGTGTCGTAAGGTGTTCAGGTGCATAAGCTCTCAAGATTTTTACCCTGTCTTTGCTTTGTAGCTGGAAAGAGGTGATTTTCTGTCTGAAGAATGGAAAGAAAGGATTGCCAACACAAGGTGGTATACCACACCTTTTAAAAATGTATATTGCCTTTTACAAACCGTAGATGTGACTTAATAATTTTTTTATTTTCAGGAAAATAATTATGAGCGTTCTTGCATGAAATTGTGATTTTCAATGTGTTAGGGGATATGAGAGGTATATAAGTATCTGTTATTTCAAATCTGAAAATGCTTGTTTGCATGAACATATCTGAAATTGTTGTGAATTTTTTTTACAGGTTAAATTCCTGTAACTGTACCTCACATCTGAAATACATCTACCTTTCTCTATATTCCAGTATTATTTTTGTGAATAACTTTGCCTTTGGTCCAGAAGTAGATCACCAGCTGAAGGAACGTTTTGCAAACATGAAGGAAGGTTAGTATTTTTCTTGCACACCAATAATCATATTTGAATTCATAATCATATGTGTTAGTTCATTCACCAAGTTTACTCCTTTTCTATTTTAAATGCTTGCAATGACAATCTGATGAACATATCAATGGATTATTATTTGTATGTGATGAAAAAATAATTATGTTCAAAGGATGTTTGGCTCAGTTACTTGACACCATTAAACTTATTGGGAAAAATACCGATTTTTTTCATTTACAGGTGGGAAAATTGTATCCTCCAAACCTTTTGCACCTTTAAATTTTAGAATAAACAGTCGAAACTTGAGTGGTGAGTACCAGACATATTTCATAGCAGATATTCCTCTATAATGTAGTGGAGTTCAATACCATTATTTTCCTCTCTGCTTTGAAGATATTGGCACAATAATGCGTGTGGTAGAGCTGTCTCCACTCAGAGGCTCTGTTTCCTGGACTGGAAAGCCAGTTTCCTACTATCTGCACACTATAGACCGCACCATAGTAAGAAACGAAACCTTTGAAAGTTCTCTTGTCTGTCAAGTTTGTGAGTAATTCATACATTTTTTTGTACTGTATTTCAGCTTGAAAACTATTTTGCAAGTCTCAAAAATCCTAAACTCAGGGTGAGCTTTGATTCCTCTCCCATCCGCATTATATTGACATTGCTGTGCTTCAAGTTTTTTTCCTTTAAGATTTTTTAGTAAAAAATTTTCAAATGTTTCTTATATCAGGAAGAGCAAGAGGCAGCTAGGCGACGTCAGCAGAAAGATACAAAGGACAGTAAAAGCAATAGCACGACACCCACAAAACCTAAAGAACTAACCAAGGTAAAATTTACGGTACAATGGTTTGAGTAATTTATTTGACCAGCTAAGCCTGCAATGGAAATAAATCCTATTTAAACCAATTACCATTTGCTTTATCATTCTTGAAATGAGGATTGTTTGTGCATGCATGTTGCAGCAGGATTCATGTGGGGAGGAAGAGCGTCCCCCCTTGGTGACAGTCGTCAAGCCCCCAGCCAAACCCCGAAGAACAAGACTCTTGGCCAAAGGTCGCAAGTTAAATAACAAGAAGCGTGGTCGACCCAAGAAAGCTGTCCCGGCAGCTGAGAAGAAAAACAAGAAGAACCAGAGTGCATTGGATTTGCTGCATGCCAAGACCCTTTCTGCTGCACCCCCTCAGGGTCAGATGGCACACACAAAATATGCTGAACATTTAAAAAAATAATTAACACACTTAATTGAACAAAGGAACAACTCAATCAATGATCGACTCAGAAAACTCACTTGCTTTATTTCCATTTCTTTGTGTGTACAGATGCGTATTTACAGCCTCGGAGTCCTTTTTTCCAGCTACCTCCTAAGGTTCAGCACTATCCCTCTAACCAATTGCTGCTGAGTCAAACTCCACCTGGTCTGCAACAACTGCTAGGTGAGAAAAATGTATATTTAGCTTATGCCAGCATCTTTTCACATCTGGGCCTTGATTTGTTTCTTTGTTGTGCTATTCATTAAGAAACTGTTAATATTTGTATCATTTAAATATTGTATCCTAATATTTTTGCACAGCGGTAACCACTTGAAATGTCGTGTAGGGTTTTAGCCAATTCATTCACTTGAAGAAAAGGACGCAGTGCTGGAGGTTGCAGAGATGAAGATGTTGAGGTCCTCTTTGGGACCAACGGGGATGGATTTGATTAGGAATGAGTCTATGAGAGGGACAGCACATGTTAGATATTTTGGAGAGTGTCAGAAAAACTAGACTGAGAGGTTAGGAGGGATAGTGGATATATTGGTAGATGGATGCTGGAATTGGAGCTGCCAGCCAGGAGGTCAGAGAAAGACTAAAGAAAAGATTTATGGATGTAGTAGGAGAGGATTTGAAGGTAGTTGGTGTGAGAGAGGAGGATAAAGAGAATAGGGTTAAATGAAGAAGGTTGATTTGCTGTGGCAACCCTTGAAGGGAAAAGCAGAAAGGAAAAAATGATGATTAGTAAAGTAAAGGCCACGATTGACAGTATTAGTGTGGACTTAAGTTTGGCTGCCATTAAATTTGTTGGGCCTGATGTTAGCTCTATTCTTATTATTAATCCAAGTTGGATTTTAAATCTTAATTTATCCTTGTTGATTTCTCTAGCAGGACAGCTCCTGTTTCCCCAACATTTCTGAGAACCTTATTTTCTTATGTTGTCCCATTGCTCACACTGTGTTTCTTCACCACATCTTTTTGGCAGATAGCATCAAAGTTCAATACCTCCAGTTTATGGCCTACATGAAGACTCCTCAGTTTCGCTCCAATCTTCAACAGCTTTTAGAAGAGGAGAAGGTAATTTGTGAAATCTGATACCAAGTTTTTAACCCGTAGGCTATTGTTTATTTAAGACTTAGACCGTGGATAAGTTATAGTAGTTTGTCTTACATGTGCATACATCGAGCCAGAACCTTGTTTTTAATGCACTGATCTTTTTCACAGTCTAGTTATAAACTGTTTTAGTCAGAATGGAACTGGAGTTGAGAAACTGCATCTGCATTAGCCTTTTACTTTCAGTAAATTTCTTCTTGACACAATTGAGGAGATACGATTCGCAATGTATTTTCATCATGCTGGTGGTTGATTTCAATGTTGGATTAGTCACCTCAAATAGGAAATACTTTCTGATTTAATTATAGATGGACTATGCTAGTTACCATAGCATTATAGCCATACCATATTAGATCATGTTCTAGACTAGTGTCACGAAATCTCTTCAAGGCAAATTGGTCTGGTATGTTCAGTCAATTTCACATTTTCGGGTTATGTTCATGAACACAGCAGACCAAACACTGTTTTTGAAGATGCCAGACTCGCAACTAATGTGTCTGATTGGACTTTCAAAGAACTACTAAGTGTTATGGAACCTGTGACCAAAAAGCCAGAGTGATAGAATTCCCAACAATTTAACAGACAATATGCTGCTACCAAATGCTGTCTTTATTGCCGCCTACAGACCATGAAAGTTCCAGTTTTTTAACCAAAAGAAAGTAATGGCACGTTCCATTCAATTAAGTTCAGTTTGGAAAAAAACTGCACACCAAAAATGCTCCAAAAAGAAAGAGATTTATTTTACAAAAACGTATTCCCACATGACCTAGCAAACATTGGCTCCACTTTCGATGCTCACCGGATATGTCACACACACACACCTCCGATAAGCTGACTGTTTTGATCCAGCACCCATCCCTAACTGGGCAGCGGATGTGTGTGTTTTCTCCTTTTTTACCACTCCACTTTGAAATCAACCAACAGCCATATTGTGTTTACATAAGTACCTCTGAATCATCGGTTGTTGCATTTAGTCAGTAGCCCTTGGTATCAAATGGTCGGCTTTAATGCACAAATAAAAGCTGCCATAGTTGAACAAACTACTGCTTTTAGTTTTTTTTCTTATAAGCATTCCTGCTTTCCTCTCTGTCTTCAGCAAAAACACAGAGACCTGTCAGGGCAGGCAGAGGAGCTCCGCTCTGTCTGTCAGTCTCACAAAGACAAAATCAAAGGTCTTTTCCAGACGAAACTAGATGAGGTAAGAATTGCAACTTTTGTTACACTTCATATAATGAACACAAGCCAATCACATGTACAGTGATATTGGGCTAACACATTCAGCCACATTATTTTGGGATTTGGTTTTGTTCTGACAGTAACTGGTGATGATGTCTTGCGCCTACAACAATTCATGAAAGTTATCTCTTAAATTTCTTAATGCAAGCTTGTGTGACTCCTTTTGTGTTTGTGTTGGTCAGCTGGGAGTGAAAGCTATGACTGTAGAGGACCTGCTACAGGCTCAGAAGGAGATATCTGCCCACAATCATCAGTTGAAAGAACAAACAAAACAGCTTGAGAGAGACATGGCTGTACTAAGAGACCACAGCTTGCTACTGGTGAGACATAGGTGTTCAAAGATATTTCACAGTGTCAACTTCAGTGGTTCATGACCATTAGCTCATTGCACCCTTATGACTGAATTATATGCTTTATTTCAAGTTTAGAAAGGTTCATAAGTTAATCGTGTTTCTATATATCACCACATGATACATCGGATATATAGTGGCAAGTAAATGATAGAAAGTGTTTCTGTTCCAGCTGAAGTCTCGATGTGAGGAGTTAAAGCTGGATTGGAGTTCTCTGTGTCTTGAGAGTCTGCTGAAGGAAAAGCAGGTCTTGCGTCGACAGATCTCTGAGAAGCAGAGACACTGTTTGGAGTTGCAGGTATGGAATCTACTGATAGATTTTTCCAATCTGTCTATCTCTTCTCTTTTGTTGACTCATTATGATTTCTGGAACTATGGAAATGGGTGCTGAATGGCACTAAAATTCCCTCCTGGTCAGTCTTGTGGTTATTGAGCTTATTAGATATGTAACTAGTCTAGGCCAAATAAGAAACTGAGCTAGAAACTCTTTCTGCATTTTGAGTGTTTTTATTCCATCTGATCCTATCTTTTTTGTTGTTTGAACATCACAACCATTTAATTGATATTCACAAGTAATCCAAAATGGAAGTTTGAGGATTGTTACATAAAAAAATGACACAACTGTCCTTGACTTACCTCAATTTATTATGTCAGACTTTTTAGCATTGTTTTGAATGTCTGTTTACGCCAAGAACTGGCTCCCTCTGGTGTGTGCAGATCAGCATTGTGGAGTTAGAGAAAAGTCAAAGGCAGCAGGAGTTGCTACAGCTGAAATCCTACAGCCCATGTGATGGCTCCCCATACAGGAAGAGCCTAGAATCACGCTCTTCCACAGACATGGACTCCACAAAGTTTGGCCTTTCCTCAGTCCAAGCTCTTAATGGTGTAAGCCCTGAACTTTCTATCAATGGCACCAGCTCACCCTGTTTTGATCGGACTAATACCAAGGTTGAGCTTCTCTCCCGCTATCTACCGATCTCTCCTGACCATGAGATTGTACCAGCTACCCCTGATGCTCGGCAGAGTAGGCAAAGCTCATCCCATGCGCTTCCTGACTACACACGTTTCTCTCCTGCCAAAATTGCCTTGCGGAGGCACCTTAATCAGGATCCCACTGCCTCTGCTCACTTAAGAGGTCCAGGTTTGCCCACACACAGGTCAGTAGCCACTAAATAACCAAAATACCCAATAGCTTGTTTTGTGTCATATTTTATTTTGAGTAACTCAATCTGTATTTCCTCTGTTTAAGGGGGGAAATTGGTGCTCTGAATTCTACACTTGCAGCAAAGCAAAGCTGCTCCTCTCCCAATTCGTCCGATCTTCAGAATACCCCTAAAGGTTCTGAGAGGGTAAGTCTTTTATTTAAACTTGTACTTGGCACTGTTTTTCCTTCAGTATTTATACACTGTTATTCTTTCAATCTTGTGTATAGGGTGGAAAGGAAAAGAGTCCCTCTGTTCAGAGTGACAACAGCATAACAAGCCTACCAATAAGTATTCCTCTGAGCACTGTCCATCCAAGTAAGCTTCCTGTCAGCATTCCACTGGCTAGCGTGGTGTTGCCCAGTCGTGCAGAGAGGCTAGTAAGTATGGTCAACACAATTAAGAAATTGATAGTATTGTCTGTGGAGGTTCTCTGTAATCCGGGTCATGGTAAATTTTACACAAAATCTGCTTGTCGTGGCAACTGGTGGTATTGTCCTAAGCAAGAACTGCTCTCGTTTTTTACTTAATGTTCAGCATGTGCTTTATTCATTGTTTCAGAGAAGTACTCCAAGTCCTGTTTCTCAGGCTGTTCAGACTAATGGTAAGCGTTGTCTACCTATCAACTGCACCTTATTTAAGTTTGAGAACCATAAAAATTAGATAAAGACGAAAAAAAACCAATGTTCTTAATTTCACAAAAATATCAATGTTTGGGATTTTGCAGGCACACATAAAATGACACTCGAGAACTAGTTTTAAGAACTACCTGAGCCAATTAGATTTGAAATGGCCAGCACACCCAAAACCGATACATTTTTTAACTGACTGTGAGTTTCTGAATTTTGGAGATAGTGGCCATAGACCCACACAATTATTTTTCAAGTAATTATGTACCTTAATGGAAATAATTTATAGATTTCCTCTCGTGCTTGTCAAAGTTTCATGCTTGTTTCGTGCTTGTCAAAGTAACCATTATTTTTAAACTGTCCATACCTGACATGATAGCATCTCACCAACTCATGCAAAAAGTACTGGTTAATGGTGTTACAGAGAAAAAAAAGCTCAAATATTCTCTTTGAACTTGTTTTCTCACACCCTGGTTTTCTGCCATTTGTAAATTTCATTGCAAAAATTTGGGATTTAGTGGGATTTTATAATCATGACTTTCTGTGTATCAATCTATTTGAAGGATATTCATCTTGTTCAGGACTAGTGAATGGAGGTTCCCACCCTGATGACCATAATGCAGCATCTTCATCACCTCCTCAACACAGCAATTCTTCCCTGACTGGACCAATAGGCAGGGGAGGTCCTATTCAGAGCCCCCCACTTAGTACTGGAGGGGTGCTGCATTATGCAGATGGACCACCAAGGATACTTCCAGAAGATGCACAGGAATGCCAAGGGGCTGACTCTGATACAGAGCCCCAGGACAGTGAACTGCGGAGGAGAATCTTCTTTTCCTCATCATCTTCCTCATCTTCCTCTTCATCAGGCAGTGGAGGCAGTGCAACTGGAGGATCACGCCTCCACCATCACACTGGTCACTCAGCTAAGCAGGGATACCACAGCAACCATGGAAACCATACCCACCAGTCCCCAGGCACACAGCACACTCACACACCAACACACATGTCTTCATCACACTCTACTCATAGCCTTGTTTTGCAAGAAGGACGCAAAAGGGGGAGAAGAAAACGTAACTCCACTGGAGCTGTTACTGCCAGCGGATCTCCAAAGAGGAGATCGTTTCCTGGGCTCAGCTCCAACAACCATTCCTCTGGATCACCACTCAACATTAGCTCGATGGTAAGTAACCACATGTAATAAGAAAACCAATTGGCAAGAATGTTAATTGACAAGATTTTTCTACCATACGAATATTATTATATTGGCCCATGTACCTCAATGAGAAAAGGATGATGGGGAAAAAAAACGTTCCTTTTAGCTACATACTATAATACAGACCCTATTCTTTAGGGACGTAGAGGAGGCAGTTTAGTTCTCTCTGATCATTCAATCATTGTCAAATCTTTCTGTCCTAAGTGGACTTGTTTTTTCTCCTTGAAGATGCTTTACCTCATCCAAGAGGCTTCTTCAGTTCTGATTATTCAGTGCATTTTTTTACAACAGCTCTGTATCATCTTGGCCCTTTGTCACATCAGGTGAACAACATCAACCAGCCCCTGGAGATCTCTGCCATCTCCTCTCCAGAGCAATCAAGCCGCAGCCCCAGTGCGCCTGACCTGGACCAACCGCCTATCTTGAAAAGAGAGCGTCCCCTGGAGCTCAATGGCACAGGCCGTTACTCCTCAGCCCCTAGCTCAGATGATGAAGACTCAGGATACCCCGCTGACAGCTCCAGTTCACGGTAACATGATTTGTGACACAATATGAAGGCAGAGTTTACCAAGCTGCTCTTCTAAAGTTTTCATGTTTTCCATGGCAGTTAAAACATTATTCTCTTCATAATCAAATCTTTTTCAAAATGATTTTCTTAAGAGCCATGTGAACAAGTGTGTATGTTTAAGACAAAATAGTGATTTTAGTATGTTCTTGTACCACATTTATTAATTTTCTAGAATTGAAAGAAAGATTGCCACCATATCTTTGGAAAGCAGAGATGGACCAAGTAGACTAATGGATAGTGAAAGGGGTAAGAAAAGAGTATGTCATTGTTAGAGTAGAAACTTTGAATCTCAACTCTATGATACACCTTTTCTATCTCTGTCAACTAGGCAGGAAATCCAGTAGCAGCAGCGGCAACAGCACTGGTAGTGAGGCCTCCTCATCCTCCTCCCTGTCCTCTACAAGCAAATGGAAATCAACCTTTTCACCAATTTCTGACCCCAAGCAGCCTAACTCTGACCTGAGACAGGGAGGATCTCCTTTTGGCATGGGTGGTTCAAGCCGAGGCACCGACTCAGACTCTGATTACAAGCAACACCATCAGCAATCAAGGAAAGGGAGTGATGGAGAGTCATCAAACTACATGACCCCCAATCCGTTCCTTAGCCAGGAGGCAGGTCCTAGGGGTGGTGGCTGCAGTGGAAGTGGAGGAGTCCAGGGTAACATTGGTTCAGAACAGCGCCAGGCAATTCAGAAGCAGAAAGCACCTCGTGATTGGGAGCTGAAGGCCAACAGCAACCTGGCCAGTCAGAACCTCTTCATTTCTGCTGCAGCCAACAGTGGAGGTGGAATTCTCAGTGGGAAGGTGGGAGGCAGTCCTGTAGCTGTTTCCTCGACCAGTGGATCATCCGTCGGTCAGTACCTGGGGTCTCAGTTTCCACTTGGAGGGACCTCAGTCTTACAGTCCTTGTTTGGGGCTCCGACAGGCAACTCCACGGTGAGCGGGACCCAAAGGCTTGTCAACGGACACTCTGCCCTTGGAAGCTTCTCAAGTGCTGGCCTGGCAGGGGGAGCGGCTGGAGGTGAGCATGGCTGATGAGTGACTGTTTTGGGGTTTTTTCCTCCTCAATGTGAATATCAGACTCATTGGTCAGGTCTTAGTGTTAGCCAGTGTTCACCTTGAAAAACGACAATGGGTGGGTAGGGAATAGGCCCTCCAGAAGACAGGTAAGTGAAGGCCCTATACTACTGCTGTCTTTCTGGCTGCCTCTGGTTTCTTCATTGAGAGATTGACTCTCTGTGCTGCCTTGCTTCAATATGGACTGACTGCTTGAGTGATGCATTTTTAAACACCCTTGGAAAATGTTGCATTTTTACAGTACCAATCCTCAAAGTATGAACAATGTGTTCAATTTGTCATCTGCACTTGAGTTGCTCCTAAATATACTAAATGAGCTTTGGATGTTTGGCATTCAAATTTTCTATGGGTGTTTTTTGATTTGTATGTCAGAGTCATTTCACTAGCTTTAAAAAAACCAATCCACAATCAGGTCTGCTATAAGTCAAACTCCCGATTCAGTTCAGTTAATGGTGGATTGACTCTTCTTTCTCAATGTGCTTGTCAAAGACTTGCTTGGCGCCATGCACAACCCGGCTCAGCCCTTGCTTCTCTCTTTGTCCCCTCCCTCTTGCTCTTTGCCTTTTTTTTATCTGCTCTTCCCCCTGTCTCCACTTTCCTGCTTCCCCCTCCCTCCATCTCTGTTGTATAATTTTGCAGGTATATTTCACCACCCGGTTCCCTCAGTGTCCTCTCATCAGTTTGGGGCATCGCTGCCTACCTCTGGAGGCCTCAGCTCTCTGCTCAGTCTCTCCTCCTCATCCACATCCTCCTCTCCCTCCTCCCAAACGCAACAGCATACCACACCCCAACCGGTATCGATGCGTCTAGCGTCTGTGTCCTCACCTCTCCCCCTTTCCCAGGCTCAGCACAGTCGCACCCAGTCAGTCCTGCATAGCCCCTCTCCTCCGACTCTGTCCCTCCCTCCTCCACCACCCTTGCAAAGCGTCCCCTCCTCCTCAGAACCCACTCAGGACGCCTTGCTGTCCTCCCGATCAGACTCCCTCCATTCCTCTCGTATGTCCCACTCCTCTCTCCACCATCAAAGGGCACAGTCATCCCACCCTCTCTCAAACTCCCCCTCCACTTCTTATGTCTCTGTTGCTGCTGCTACTGCCTCCCTCTCTTCTTCTGCCCTGTCAACCTCCTCATCTCGCCCATTCGCAGTGCACTACTCTCCTCGGCTGCCCCCTCCACCACCGACCAGCAGCTCAGGTGGTGGTGGAAGCATGCGGAGGACTCAAGGCATGCATGGCACCTACACCCCCTCCCAGCTTCCCAGCTCCCGACCTAGATAGGTTCTGGGGGTGTGGTAAAGGGGTGGTGGTTAAAGAGGGGAAGGGCAGTTAGAGGGTGGAGAGAGGGAGAGAGTGACAAAGAGAGGACTGGTAGGGAGGACAGCCACAGGCTGTCTTTCTGATTGAGCAAGGTAAGACAATTTTTGGGTTTTAGATTAAAAGCACACCCTAATGTGACCGATCGTGTTGCTCCTCTGGCATAAGTGTTTTTGCTGTTAAGACTATTGCCTATAGAATCTGTCACATTCTTGTCCTGTTTAATCTTTCAGGTAATTGCTGAAAACTACCTCAACATAAAATAAACTATGCAAATGTCCAGGTGTGGACCAAGGCACTCTCCTCCTCACTCACTGGTGCTTTAAAATGTCTGCACTACCCAACCGCCTCCAAGACCGGCCTCCGTACTGGGATCTCTGTCACACACGCACACATACACGTACAGACACAAACACATGAACTGATACTCAAACACTAACTACCACCACTATGATCATCTTGAGCAGAATTCAAAAGCACTGGTCTCTTCACTGTGTGGGGTGTTTGCTTTTTCTTTATCCTGGGTAGTGGGGTAGACAATGATGTCTACACCGGTTCAAAGATTTTGCAAGTCAGTTGTGGCCGCAATTCAGCAGCAAATGAAGCATTGAATTAATTTAATAATGAAGGCACTCTGTTTTAAATTGAGGTGCTGTAATCAATATTTTTATCATAATCATTGTCGATCTTGTGCCAGTCTGTTAAAATCAGTTATGATGTCAGATGTGAACTCTGATGAAATCGACACAGGAAGTTTGTACCTTTGGAGCAGAAACCATGTCCTTCCCAATGTTATCACTTCCTGTATCACACTCACACACAGGCCATTTCATTGAACTCTGCTCACACTTAATGCAGCTTTTTCCTTTTTGTGTGTATGTGTGTGTGCTTTTGCATCTGTTTTCCTCCTTAAGTGAAATTCAATATTTGAATCATGAGACATGATGAGGAACTGAATATTTTGGTCTAACTTCACACTGGATATTTAGATACACTTACTCTTTTAGCAGAAATTATACAGGTTGTGGCTCTGCCATATTTTTGTATTTAAAGTTAGTAAAACTTTGGTTCCCATTAATCCATTTGTAAAGTGGTACAACAATCATGTTTTTTTTTTTTTTCAAATGGAGTTCATCTATGCTGCTCTTGCGCTCAAGGTTGTGGAATTATTATTTTCCAGCAACTGGACCACAATTGATAATTTTCACTTTCTAAGTTAATTTGTTCAACATATCAGCGTAAGTTCCGGTCTTTTGTGACAGTTGTCACACACTTTCCACTTTAAATATGAGACTGAAATCATGTTTCATAGTCAAGAAAAATTAGAGTATTCAGATTGCATCCAAGTTATGGAAAAAATTATGAATTAATTGCATTTCTACAGTGCAGTACAGATTATACATGTTTTTTAATGTTTAAGAAGAGACCTGATAAAATAATTTGAGATGCTTTTTGGGGACATTATTTTGTCACTGGTTGTCAGATGGTTTTCACAACACAGCAAGTTTATTGATGCTGAAGCCAGGTGTAAAAGAATTATAGGAAAACCAGAGAATCTGATCTCCTTCCTGTATTTATTTTTTTCTTTGTTTTATAAATGGCACTACTTTGTAGCCCCACAGCAGAAATATTCTTAAAGCAGGATATTCTTTTTTTTTTTCCACAAGCTAAACTTAATTTATTTCTGCCGTTGGTTCCTGCAGGTGTATGCAGTTGTTTAGACTCTAAATGTAGATGCATGTATGTGGAATAATACTGCAGTTATCAAATACCCAAGCACACACTCAAACATGCAAATCCTCACACACTGGGAAAACATTTACCATAATCACAACAAACTACTGGACTCTTCACAACTTTTTTGTTTGCCTTTTTAGTGTGTCATTTGTTTTCTGTAAACAACATATGTACTGTGAATGTGACTCATTCTCCAACTGTATAGATGTGTATAAGTTAGATTATTATATTTATGCTGTCTTTCCATTTGCCTTTGTTCTTCATTTTTGTTTTTAATCCTGAAATGTGTTGTCATTGTAGAATGCAATGGTGCGTGGGTGCGTGTGTGTGTGTGTGCGCGCGCGCGTGTGTGTGTGTGTGTGTGTGTGTGTGTGTGTCCGTGTGTGTGTGCGTACTTGACTCACAGCCAGAAAACAATGGTGCTAAATTTGGACTGTGCATTTTATTTATTGTGTAGTGAAAACAACAAATCCAATATTTGGTGCTGTACACAGGGACATTTGTAAAGCCCTTTTTGGCATTTGCTTTTTCCTATTTAATATTCTGTTGTCTAGTTGTTTGACAGGTGTACAACTTTTGGATAAATCTGCTCTGATGCAGCTGGATCAGAGTCCAACTTGATTGGCTCCAGGGCCTATTAATGTTTCTCGCAACAGTTCGAATCTGTTGACATGCTTTGCTCTCCACAGTGAGATGCTTACGCGGGCTATTTGTTTGTGAAAGACACACACCGTTTTTTGTTTTGTACATAACTTGTTTTACACGTTTGTGTCCACGGTAAACAGAAAGGTATATAAAGTATGTATCTAGAGACAGTCTATACATATAAAAAAATATATAAAAGATTATATATAAGTAAGTAGGGGTGTTTTGGTGCTGCATTGTGACCCTTAAATTCAGCCTGTTAAACAGGAGGCTTGAAGCCGAGGAGAGTGAATCATTTACCACCACAGGACCTTAACAGATGCTGCCATACAACATGATGGCACAACAGCATCTGTATGCTTGTGATAAACACACACGCATACACACATGCATGCACAACAGAACTAGAAACTCAGAAACTGTGTGTTTAGCAAACACAGGTGCTGTGGCAGCAGTTTGCCACACTTTTTAACCAACCCAGATTCTGCAGGATAAAAAGGTGCTTCTGTTTCCAAACTAATGGCAATTTTTGATTTTCCAAACATCTTTACTTGTGCATAAAGCCCACATCATCGTCTCGCATACACTGTTTGACTGTCACGCTGACGAGCCCATAAACTTAAAATTTGAGCTATATTGTGTAATTGCAAGAGATGCACTGATGTGAAACACTTGTGTCTGTGTGTGCACTGCTTTGTGGGTCGTGAGCGTGACATGGCTTCCTCTCTCAGTCAACGAGCATACACTCACTGTGTCCTGTCAGTCAAGGGAAGATCAGACTGATGATCACACTGAGGTCCTGTTGTGCGCTCATTCAGAGAACACAAATGTTTGTCATCTGTGTGTTGAGAAGAAAAGAAGTTATTTGCTCATTTTAGAACATAGTGACAGTAGTCCATTTGTTACCAGCACTGGGAGGTCTTTTGTAATTACTGATGATGCTGTTTCAATTTTCTGACACTTGGTGTTTGATACAATTGCAGTTACATGTTATGCTTTTAAACTTGTCTTCAGATTACTCTCTTTTTTTAATTTAATACTATTAGTCCAACAGCATGGTGCTCTCCTTCACTGAAAACAAGGAAATTGCAGCTATTGATGAATACTACTCTTCGGCTGGGCTGCAAGGTTTCTGGCTGATATGACCTTAAATACAAGCTGGCCTGACGGCTTTCCGGCGGTCTTACACCAGTTTAGACCTGGAGTGGCAGCTTGGTGTATGTGTAAGTGAGAATAATAAGGCAAATATCCATTACATGGGGCAACCACTTCTTTTTAGATGTCTGAAGAATCAAAGGGATGAGGTGCTTTTCTTTAAGTCCATTGATGTTTGAGCTGGATTTGAAGACAAAGCTTCTGTGCAGCTCACCAGCTACTCCACGGTGGTACATTAGTGGTAGATCATCTGCAAGAGCTTTGCAGTCGAGGCTGTTTACTCCAAATTCTGCCAAAGGTCTACACTCAGGGACTTTTCTGATGGCTTGAAAGTGTATATTAATGTTAATTTTCTTAAACTATGTGTCACAAACTTGTATACCATCTTGTGACACAATAAAGTCCCATTCTCATCTCAGGACCAGGACAATCCTCAGTGTTTTATCAAAGAATTGGTTCAGCTTGCTTGTCAGCTCACATTTCTCACTGTCACATACAGCCACTGCCCTCATGGACATCCAGCTTTATAAGCTTAACCAGTCGGCCTGACCTCCAGGAGCTATGAAACGGCTACGATTTTCAGCATCTTCCTCATCTCACAAATGCCTCTGTCAATGTGTGTCCCTGAGGAGAAAGATCAGCGACCCGTGTTGGATCCCTACTGTTTACACAGAAGGAACCCAGCTCTGAAGGACACTCGTGAACTCCAGTGTGTACAGTGGTCTCTATAACTAGTGACACCAGGGCAGGTTTGAGGTGCAATAACAGCAGACCTGCTTCCAACATGGCCCTGGATTTTCATGGAAAATTGTTACTGTTCAGTGTTGGTGCTTTTATCCTAAGATGTTATCATGACAAATGGAATTAATGTTTTTTTTCTGGATTTTGATTATTAATAAAAATGTTTCATACGGTAGTTATGTTTGTAATCTTTCTGCTCTGGAGATCAGATGGTTTCTTGGTTGTAGCTGCAAATGCTAACATTTAGAAAGACATTTTTTCAAGGGCTTAAAATGTCACGACATGCCTTGCTCTCGAAGGAATGCTCTCATTTAAAACTAGTGCCGTGAGGCTAATTGACTCGGTTGTATGATTTTTAGAGACCTTAAAACATCAGGATTCGATTGATCCGGGAACACAAGCATACTGATGGAAATTTACTTGTGAATAGCTTTTATAAATGGCACCACCACCATTTGCCTCAGGAAAAAAGTTAATTCCTTTTAAATGTATTAAAATAAGTGCCTTTGAATGTTCCTTATTGAAGATTTGTGATATATTGAGGTCTGGCTTTATCTCTCAGGATGCGTGACCAATAAAATGTAGAGAGACCTTGACTGCAAAGCGAAGCTGCTGCAACAGCGATAGTATAAAATGTCAGAAGTATATTTTACTGACCTGTTATTTTCTGAAAGCTGGCTCAGTCACAGTATGTAAGCTCCTCTACTTGAATCTACCATTAGTTTTTAATTTTATGCATACACTGATGTATTTGTTCAGGTCTTTTCTTCATTAGTTTCCACCTGGATGAAACTCGTTTTCAGAACGCTGGAATACCATTCTCATCTGTGACGAAAGTGTTTGTCCCTGTGATCCTGGTCCCGTTGGCCTCCTCACCAAAAAACATCCAGCTGGTACTGAGACTGAATGAAATGACAGGGATGAGATTCAGCCCATCTAAGTCAGTCGTCACAATTCTTTCATGAAAACCAGTGCCTTTCTTCTTCTGTTTTCTCAGGGATGAAATGATCTTGGTGGTGTTTAGGAGCGAGGGTAGGATGGAGCATGGCATGGATAGGGAGATTGATGGAGTGTGGTGGAGCAAGAGTAGTGCAGGAACTGAAAGCTCCGAGATGATCATCCAAATCTTGCCAAAGGTCATGAACAAAAGAACAAGGTCTTAGGCACAGGCATCTGAAATGAGTTTCTTCTCCAGCTGGAAAGCTGTACCTTGGCCTGCAGACACGGGGAGAACAGACATCCCGGGGTCCGAAAAGGGCATCGAAAGGAGTAAGTTGTGGTTATTCAAGCACCTGAGGAGGAGTGCCCATGGTGCTGTAAGTTATTCTGAATATGTCCACCTTGAAGGAAGCAAAGTCGTCAACCCAGAACGGGCTGAAGGGAATTTTGGCAAATATCTCAAGAAGAGGCAGAGTTCAATGCAATATGATTTTTTTTTTCTTTTAATTTCATGGTTTTATTGCAATGTTCATTTTTATAAACTATATTTCCATCTGTTGTTTTTCTTCTGTAGAAAAAAAAATCGTAATTACATTTTCTAAATAAAAGATGCTGAACTTATTTTTAGGCTGAATTTATCAAAATGATACATGTGTTGTTTTTTTAGAGTGTGAACATTAAAAAAACAACCCGTTGAGATTCTTTGTAATGAAGACAGTAAAAGGCTGATGAGCCCGATAAAGTGTTTCCTCAGCTTGGGCTGATCATGAGTTGAGGCTTGAGACCAAACCAACTGGATTCCAAAATGATTTTCATTCCTCCTGTGTTATTTTTGTCCAGGCTGCTTTTCAGAGGTGAAGACACTGTTTTCCCATCTTTGTCCAAATGGAATTCACTTCATCAAGGACAGGCGTTATTCCTATTTTGGCTTTGTGTTTCCCTGTGGGAGAATATAACTCCCACCCACTTTAGCTTGACCCTTTCGAAACAGTCTGTTGATAAAGGTCTGACAACAGAGACGCATACAGACACGAGAGCAGCATGGTGGCTGACATCTTCCACAGCGGGGCATCGATCCTTTGCTGGATGAGGGTGTTTGTGGCCCTGCAAGCCACATGTGGATTGCAGCTGGATGTTTCAAAGACAGGTGACATTAACATTTTTCCCTTTTGGGAGCTTGTTTGTCAAAAAGAAAACCTCTTTGCATTTCACAGATGGATGTGGCTGAATTGCAATTGCTGTTTTTCCACTGGTCTTTTGAAAATGTGTCTTTCTAGATTCATCAAAACTGGATAACTTAATGACATCCCTGTCTCAAGATGCTTCTGCTATGGCGACATCACAAGCCTCCGAATTCTCCCACCTGCTCCCTCAGACTGGTCCGTGCCTTTTGGATGACATATTCGCTGAGTTGGAAGAAGGCTTGGGGGATGACGGCACACTGACAAACAGCATCTTAACTTTGTTTGGGATCTGCGCAGCAACAAGAGATTCACTGAGTTTGGTCCTGCTTGAGCTTGCAAAGGCAAAGAGCACAAATGGAGAAAAGGTTTTGCTACCAACTGGAGGTAACTTTAAAAAAATATTGCTTTTGTATGTCTGAATTTTAGGGGTTCATCTTCACACGTCATGTTTTTTCTTTCTGTCAGCATTGTTGTTTGAGAGCGAGGGAGGAGAACTCACGTTAGAATTTGATCTCCCACAATCCCCTTTTTTCCAACTGAAGCCCACATTGCTGTTGATGTTTGAAAGTCCTGTCACTGAAGGCGACCTGGACAACATCACTTTCACTGGTCCGTCTCTGAAACCCAGCACACAGGTGAGGAGACATTTGCTGAGAATAAGTCGAGGGAGGATAAAATACCTCACTCATTACTTTGCGTGTAATTTATGGTGGTTTTCCTTTTGCAATTTCTCCAGGTTGTTTGCATTTCAGAAGGAACGCAGTACATCCTCCTCACAGGAAAGACCTCAGACGGCAGCTTCCAGCAAAAATGGAGGATTTCTGTTGAGGCAAATCCCTTTCACATGAGTAAGGATTTGCCTCTTGCTTGTAGTTTTCAATTTATTCTCACTGTCCTCACGCAGCATTTCTTCTTTTGTAAGAAACAAGTGTAAAGGAACTTCTCATCGGTGGAAAATCAAGAATGAGCATCACTCCGTTTTTGCTCTTCTCAGGGGGAGGTGGATCTGATACCAGGTTGGCTTCTGTTTCAAAGTATCTTCAGTTTAACAACATTTTGTTCTGAGTTACATCGTCTTCTCCACTCTTAGAAATACAGGAGCCCCAGGTTCATCAGAGACTCTCCACTTCCTCTGTGAGCTGAGGCGCTTTCTGTGCGATGTCCTGTCTCAGGAACAATCAGATTCGCCTCCGCTCAAGCTGGACTCCTTGCAGTCTCTGCCCCCCCTGACTCTGGGCTTGTCCTCCAGCGAAATCCTGCTGGCAGGTCTGTTAAACTCCCCTGCCCCAACCATCTTCTACTTCACCAGCTCCACCTTTCATGTCCACCCAGGCAAGCTGAGCATGTCTCCTGCCCTGTTAGAGGAGGTCAGACAGAGGCTGGAGAAAACTGTGGTCCGTGTCCTGGAGATCCTGAGGGCGGAGGATAATCATGGAGTAAAAAGGCTGGAGAGACTGCGGGAACTTGCCACTTTACCTGTAGCGGAGCTGCCATCAGGTGACACTCACAGGACACACTCTGACATGTCAATATTGAACAATACAATATGCTTTCAGTGTTTATTTTGGTTTGAATGTGAATTTTGCTGGTGAGGCTCTCAAACTTCCCACGTCATGTTCCACTTCTGAAAATGATGTAGCTGCTGGAGAGTCATGGCGCACACAGGTCCCAAAAATGGATCAATACAAGCGCGTGCACACACACAAACATATTTATAAATAAATGTTTCT
Organism: Fistularia commersonii; assembly: GCF_037954325.1. NCBI lineage: Eukaryota > Metazoa > Chordata > Actinopteri > Syngnathiformes > Fistulariidae > Fistularia > Fistularia commersonii. The sequence goes on along the minus strand of NC_141299.1, from coordinate 8,429,371 downwards.
ATGTATATCATGATTTCATTTCAATTGTCCTTTATGTCATCCCACTATCAGCTAATTCTATCAAGTATGAAGTTTGAAGCATGAACATAATGTCTTCTATGTAACCAAAACAGGAGAAATCCAGTACCAGGCATTTCTTCTGTTGATGGCCCTGAAGACCGTGAGCCGAGAGATCCAGAAACAGATGAGGGCCACCAGAGCTGAACCCAGCAGCCCAGCGGGGAGTGACGTCTGTGGGCTGAGGAGCCTCACTGTGTCCTTGGAAAAACACCTTGTCGGACCAAACACTGCCAACATCAATAACTGCCGCGGCTCTTGCACATTCCCAATGGTCAACACAAAAAATCACGCTGTCCTTCTGGACTCCCATATTCAGAGCGGAAATGTGCAGGAGCGCGGACCGTGCTGCATCCCAGTGGCCTATGAGGCCCTGGAGGTGGTCAACTTGAACGAACATGGGACGTATTTCTCCATTCAACCAGATATGGTGGCGACGGAGTGCGGATGCCGCTGAAGACTAATTTCTACTTTTACTTTTTGTCTACTGGTCACTAAGGGTTTTAGGCTATTTGTTGATATGCCATGATCTCTGTTGCCCCACAAGAGGTTGGATGCCATGCTCTTTTTTTTTGCATAAAGAAAGAAGTAGACCCACGTTTAGGGTTTGCTTTGCAAAATGGATGTTTGATCAAGGTACCATGTTAAAAGTTATCAAGTTTACAGCAACTACAAACACAATTGGACATGTTGTGAAATTGTAACCATAACTTTGACATGGAAAATTATGGTAAAGTCATATTGTAATCACTTAAGTAAACACAAACCTATAACTATTTACACGACAAAATGTGATCCCACAGTGACTATGACAACATTTTAGCTGCCTGTTTCCTGAATGGAGTCCAACAGGACTTCTTGTGTTCCAACAAGACAGAGCAGGAACTCCGATTTAGTATGAATCCAAATCAGGTTGTCATTAGCCTCAACTTTCATTTGTTTATTGTAATCAAATAGCTGGGGTTTAACCCTCTACTGATAAAGCCTGTGAGTACCATCACTGAGCAATGTTGTTCTTAGGAAATCAGCTCATACATGAAACATAGAACATCCTGATTTCAAAATTTTCTTCTCACATAGTGGTGAATACACACATCAACTTTTCTCTGAAAGAGTGAATTCTATAGCTTACCATTATACCATTGCACTATATAAAGGCCAAAATAGTATGTGTAGAATATGCCATCTATCTCCTTACAGGGGTTGGGAAAACACAAGGATTTCTCCAAAGGTTTTATCATTCCTGTGGTTGTTCCTTTATTTTAGTGACACTCATATTTTCACAGGATATTATCAAACTGGTGTGATCCAGAAAGATATATATGCATGTTCACATTCAGTGTGCATTACTGGTAACTTAGTTTGGTGGGGGAAAAAATATGCATATATCAAGATAGGTATTTGGTGTGGTATACACATGTATCACTGTCACTGTATTCAAGAAGTTCATGTATTTTAAGCAAAAAATAAAACAACATTGAAGTATTGATGTCAACACAAACAATGTGGTATTTTATCACTTGCCAAGGCAATAAGAAGAGTAATGACATGACAATAAATTCTTCCAGTTTTGGTGACAATTGAAAATGGCATATTTGAATGGATTTAGAATATATATTGCATGTGGACATTAATTTTGGATAAAAATTCAATTAATTTGTCTTCAATTCAAACAGGAAACAAACAGCTTTGTTTTCATGAGGAACATATTCAGATACTTGTGATCTTGTTTTTATGGTAGCATGTTAAGCCTCCGCTATTATGCATATTATAGTTTATGTTTTGATTTGAGGATCGCTCCATTGACAATCGGCTTTTTCCTTCTTCTTATGGCACCAAGTTCTTCAGCTCCCCACCACCACGTGAAACTGTCCCAAATGGAAATCTGACGGCAGACAACAAGAAACTACACACACTGCGGTCCAGAAGGTGGAGGTTCAAATACAGCATTGATCCATCCAAATGAAAACAAGCTTACTAAACCACTTTTGTGTCTCAGCAAGTAAGTGATAAGATCATTTATGCTGTAAATTGGATTTTCATCATCCAAATGACGTGTGAAAAGATTCTTGAGGCTATGAATCATTAGTCCTAGCTCTGTTTGTGTTGTACATCTGACACGTTACTTTGGATATTTATATGTATACATCAATATATAGTGACAAATTGCTTACTGACTACTATGAAATTGATTTTCTTCATATTGCCAAGCCTTATATGTGAGATTTTTTTAGGAACACACATTCATGGACTGAAATGTAGTTTAGCTGTTATTTCATTACATTTAATAACCCTAAATTTATTCTGCAAACCCACAGAATAAGTTGCAAAACGCATTGTAATTGTGTTTTCATAGCTCAAAAAATTCATAAATGGATACAGAAAAGGGGAATACCTTTTGTACTTTTTTTTTTTTTTAATTTATAAATCTGTGACATTGCAGTGTCTGACTTAGAGGACATCCTTGTACTGGGCCAATGTTTTTTGGGTATCTTCAATCGAGCTCAGATTCCATAAACATTGGTTCAACAAAGAAATAGACACATATGGAGATACCACAACTAGCAGAGACTAGCAGACACAGCAGACGCGTCACCAAAGTCAAGACCACATGGATAATCTCGACAGATGCTTGTCTTCAAACATTAAGAAAGATAATACCTGAGGTAGTGAACCGCTCTGCAGACTTCCAAAGAAAGTCCTGAGACCTGTCTCCTCAACCATCACATCCATGGCACCTGGAAAGAAAATGACTTGCAGAAGTAATGTGCTGTTAAAAACGATATACAGTATATCAAGCAATTATTTTGGCTGCACGGAAATTATTTCACTATTGCGGCATTCAAGGTTTTGGTCTCACATAAAATTTCAGTTTGCGTAGCTTTAAGGTTTGATTAAACGATTAACACAAAATACCAAGTCAAGCATCGACCATGGAAATAATTAAAATTATGAAGTTGAAAAAAAGACCAGCAGAAATACGAGCAGATACTGTTAGACAATGACAGAACTTACCGTGCAATTCTTTGACCCCTGAGCTCACCAGTAACACAGCCAGTGCCAGCACCAGACAGCGGTTCATAGTGATCCCCTTCCATGGGTTTGGGACATCACTCAAATTTTGGATGGACAAAACCCGGTCATATGACACTAAAAGGGTTAACGCAAGATAACAAGCTGCATGTAGTATCACGCGTTGTCCTCCACCCGTTGTTTGCAGTGTAAGTGAGTCTTACTTTTCAGGGTTGCTGCTATTTCAACTCTGACTTTGGAGAATTGGGCGAAGATTCAACATGCAAACAAATTATGCTGTGAATGACAATGAAGTTTCTGCTGGGTCAAGCACTGAGACAAGTCTTTAAATTAGAAGATTTTACAGGGAATATTTGTCATAGACTGACATAATACAGTGGTAAAAATGCACTGGCAGCTCTTTAAAGATAGCTCTTTATACACAGATAATTGAAAGGTTTTTTTCATAGTTGCCTGCAATTCTACATAACAAGAAAAGTGACATACCTCCTTCAAAACGCCATTATTTTTGAAACCTGTTGCTGCGGTTGTGTATGCGTTGATTTGTGTTAGGCAGCAGACACACTGATACACACACCCTGTGCCCTGACTGACAAGCACAGATGACAGCTGCTGAAAAAAAGGAGTGACATTCAAACTGTGCTCAGACTACTCAGCCCAAAGGCTCGATGGTGCCAGTATTTACCTATATTCACGGACCAGGGGGATCATGGAGAAATACATAGTGTGTGTGCATGTGTTGGGGGGGATAGGTGGTTTTAATATCAATAAAAGCTCATGACGTAATGGATTTGAAATTTATGTAGAAAGCAGCTTAAATCTATTTATTGTCACTGGATAATTATACTTAGTTGCAGCAAGACAGAGTATATGTGTTTGAATGAGAGGAACTCAGGTGGAGCGGTGAGGCTCCAGGGAGTGGAGATGGGGAAGTTGGAGGATTTCAGGTACTTGTGGTCAACAGTCCAGAGTAACGGAAAATGTGGAAAAGAGGTGAAGAGACGAGTTCAAGCAGGTTGAAATGGGTGGAGAAAAGTATCAGGGGTACAATGCAATAGAAGACTATCAGCCAGAATGGAAGGAAGACAAGACAGTGGTGAGACCAGCGATGTTGTATGGACTAGAAACAGTTACAATGAGGAAAAGACAGGAGGCAGAGCTGGTGGTCGCAGAGATAAAGATGTTGAGGTTCTCTTTTGGAGTGACGAAGGTGGATAGGATCAGGAAGGAGTCTATCAGGAGCAGCACATCTTCGATGTTTCGGAGGGGTCAGAGAAGACAGACTGAGATGGTTGGGTCATGTACAAAGGAAGGATAGTGAATATATTTGTAGACGGATGCTGGAATTGGAGGTGCCAGGCAGGAGGTCTTGAGGAAGACCAAAGAAGATTTATGGACGTAGTGAAAGAGGATGTGAAGGTAGTTGGTGTGAGAGAGAAGGATACAGAGAATAGGATGAGATTACATTACATTACATTACATTACATTTGGCAGACGCTTTTATCCAAAGCGGCTTACAATAGAGGACATAAGGACATAAGGAAAGGTGATTTGCTGTGGCGACACCTGAAAGGAAAAGCCGAAAGTAGAATGATAATAATAATAATAATAATAATAATAATAATTAATAATAATAATAATAATAAGAAGAAGAAGAAGAAGAAGAAGAAGAACTGAACAGAAGAAAAAGAAGTGTATGATTACATACAAAATAATATCAGCATTTATATATATGATCATGAATGATTATCAAGTTGAAATAACATGGCAAAACATTTAGATATTTAAATTGCAATTTTCATTTTGTTCAATTTACTTGATACCAAGTTGGCCCTTGCACAAAAATGAAATAAGAAATGCGGCCCGCCAGCCAAAATAACTGCTCTATTGATATTGTTGTTTAGTTCTGGTTTGCTATTTTTCAGCCTTACAGTTGTTCGTTCCAATGTTGTTGGTGTTTATTTGTGGACGTCTTCTGTCCCCTAACTGTCCCTCTATTTATATTTACATTCATATTCATTTTTGACACTATAACTGTTTATACACTATAATCACGTTCAGGACACATGTTTCATCATTTGAGATTGATTGTCGAGATAAATTTAAGGTAAACGTCTTTCCACGGTTGCAGTAAAAGACAAAAGCGGACGGTTTTCACGGCAGGGCCTTTTGTCGAGTGGCTTAAAAAGTGCGTCACACCGTTGCAGAAACGTCATCCGGATTAAGCCACGCCCACTGCCAAGTGCCAAAGCTGCCAGCGCTGTGCTTTATCACAGGGAGGCGAGGAGAGGCAAAGCGCGCAGCGAGTTTGGACGCTGGCCGGATGGTTAAATCCAACCTACAGAAGATTTTGAATAGTCATTGTTTTGTTAGAGAAAAAGAGAGAAACTTATCCGAGATGCCTGTTATTGAACAGTCCAGTAATAAACCGGAAAGTGAAAGGTATGTTTTTGTAGCCGTGATTGACAGCGGCATGCTAAACTAGCAAGCTAAGCTACATTTAAATAAACGGCCTATGTAAAAGAGGCGGTGTATTTCCTGGAGTGGCTTGGACTAATACCGAATTTCATATTGACATTACAACAAGTCTGTTTTTCATTTTTCCCTGAACATTATGCCTCAGGCTTGCTATTTGGTTTTTACAACCCACTTAATCCCCTTAACCCAATATATCATTTGCCTCTGCTAAATATTCGAATATCTGGGAGACGCAAAAATGTAAAATCGCAGCCAGTGCTACGTTTATGAAAATGCCCACGATAGCATGGCTTTGCTAATATGTAAATCCTACCTAGCAATATGCGAAAAGCAGAAGCGATATCTCGCTAGCTGAAAGGGTCTTTTTGGCAACTGATTTCGACACGCCAGCGGTATGAAAAGTTCCAGTCGTTGCGTCTCTATATGTTTTATGTGTTTTTTCAACTCAATACCATCGCATGATTATTACTAATCGTGTAAGCTAACGGCTAGCGCCCCAATTAGGTAATTCTGTAACACGATTGTTTTCATACCTTGATAAAAACGTAAATATCTCGCCTTCGTTACAGATTTTAACGTGGTTCGTTACATAACCTTCAATACCAATGACACAATTGCTTAACTGAGGATGTATGGCTTCATGTTACGTTATATTTTTGTTCAATTTCTTTCCCTTTGACGTCGGTTTAGCTACGATACGTCTCAAAGTGTTACATCTAGCACACCAGATTGCGTTACAATTGTGTAATTCACAATCGGCGCTTGAAATATCTCTTCGAGGGACATGTGATCCTATTTTGTATTCCAACCACCGAGGATCGTTGGAAAGCCTTTTTGTTTTACTTTCTTAAAGACATCCTATTTGGCTGAAAACAAACAGGACCTGAAGTCATGTTCTTGCGATTTTTTTGGATCGTGTTTGAACTAGAATGTCGTGGAGGCTGTTTGTCTGCTTCCACATTGTTGTGACACTCGTAGGAAATTTCCACTGCACTTGGAGGGAGGGGGTGGGGATCTTTTTTCAGTCAAGCAAGGGCATATTATAGGCATAAGTCAGTCCTTGTCTTACTGGCTTGGCGTTCTATGGAGATGTTGGCTTAGCTGCAGAGCTGCCAACCCGTGTGAAATTCGCCCATTCGAATCGAATTTTGACGTTAAAGTCAGCCGGTGCGAATGCGGGGGGGCGCCACTGACCACAGGCAGTGTGAACGTAGTGGTCCAGCTCATAAGCATACGAGGAGGAATTGACCCGAACGTTGTGTCCTCTCCAGTCGAGTGAAAACCGTCGATCGCGAAGCAAGCGCAGCGTATGTACCGCTAACGTGAGGTCGCTGCCCGTTCGTCCTCCCCGTCCTGCAAGCTGGCGGCTTCCATGTGTGGCATTTTGACTGTTTTGGTTCAAATATATATGAAAGGTGTAATGGGGGAGTCGCCTGTTGGTAAACAGGTTTGACTAACAATACATTCACCAGCTCGACTGAAGTCTGAGCAGTCAGTATTCCTGGTGTACATTTAAAACGTCTCTTCCAAACACACTCACAGACCTGTGCTGAGATCACTATACAGCAATGTAAACAAAAACTAGTGCAAATATTTATTTTTGTCAGTGGGAAACTCTTATCTTGAATGGTTTCTTGGCACCTGATATCCAGGTGGATTTAAGAGAGTCTTGCATATGAGACTGGAGCAGTATAAACTGGAACCAAAATGATGAGACGAGTCACCACTGGTTCCATTCTCAGATCCTCATGTACTGTGGTTTTGACATTCTAAAATAGAAGTTATTGGCACATGGATTCCAAACAGACAACACAAGCATGACACACATTAAGATTTTATCTCATCAAAACACATTGACAAGAGGCTGAGAGATATGATTTAAAAACTCCTCATCAAGATGGGGCTTGAATTGCGCAGTTTTTCATCTTGAGCTTGCTGGTGCTTAGTGACATGTGTTTGGGTTGTCAGTTGGTTGCTGTTCTATTTTTTTTTTTTTTGCCTGGCCAGTGATAGGAAGCAGACACATAAAACCTAAGGAGAATTAGATCAACTTGAGTCATCTTTTAGGCCACAAGTATTGTAAATGGCAATTTCACTTTTGCAGGGTAAATTACAGCTGCTGCTGATGTTTTGCTGAATTCAACAGACATTAGGACCCAAATTTTCTCAGGTTCTATCTTTATTCACAATTTTTTGTCAACAAGCATGGACATGTTATTTAAACAAGAGGCTAGTCTTCTACAAGCAGATGCCTCCTAGCACATGACCAGAGCAGCTGTTAGAATCCAGACAGTTTGGGTTGTCAATTTGTGTTTGTGCCTGCTGTGCAATTGTCAGTTCAAAACAATGTCATTAAAGAGACAAGCAGTAAAAGTTGTGGAGCAGGTTAACATAGTAACAGGAATGAGAGGACCTTGTGTAATGGTGGATGATTCTACCATATTGACTGTTGAGAGCATACATCATTTGTAGACATTCAGTGAAAAAGGCTTAAACCCACAATGTCGTAATGTTTTCTTTAGACCTTTTGCACAATACCAAGTCAACTCAAAGAAAATAAAGGCTTCCTTCTTTAATGTTAATTGGTATAACTCCTCTTAATTTACCTTATCATCTTCCATCATGTCTATTTATTAGATTATATCTGCTACCAAATTATCCAGTGAGCTGGAGATCCCTGATCACAGCAGGCTGAGTCCCTTATGTGGGACAGGACTAAGGACAAATGTCCTGTCATTGGACAAATGATAATGCATTTCAGTTGGTTATATTTCCCAGACAAGTTTGTACCAGCTTAAAAATATCAAGATGAGATTAGGCAGTTGAACAATATACTTCATTAAAGCACATACAGTAAGTAGGTTCCTTATGCATTTTGAAGTATTAGAATGCAAATGTCTCATTAGGCGCATTCATCTAATGATTATATTCACACTTTGTGATTTAACAGAACTATGTTAAGTGAACTGTGCACTATTTTAAAATTTACAGCCCATTAAAAATATGTTAAAGTCGAATCCTCCACACCTGTGTGGAACTTGTGAATAAAAAAACAACATTATGCTTGTAAAATATTCATTTTGTGAGATAAAAAATGCAGGTAAAACTTGTAAATGTCTATCAACTGATCTTATTGGCCTCGACAGGGTTGATTTAGTCAACCCAGACAATGGCTCTCATTTGGTTTTCACACTTCTTCTGCACATGTAGCACAACAGTGGCATTTACGTAAGTGTCTCTGAGTACTGCGTTGCTGTGGCAGCTAATGGGCTTTTCCCCAAGAGCTTTGAGACTCTGCCTTCTCTCAAAGTTGAAATGTGTATGTACACACTGACATCATTGAAAGCAAGTTAGATTAACTCCATAGCACTTGAACACTGGAGCATTTTGGATGTTTTTTGACCTGCTAATCCTTGACAAAGGCAAGCAAGATCATCAGTTTAGTTTTCTGACGGATTCCCATCAGTCAGATGGCAAGTTGTTAGTACAGAGACATGCAAATTTAGATTTAGGAAGTGAACTCAGTGAGAGAAGCACACAATTGCACACTCATAATTCCGTATTAGATGACTCACAAAATCTTTGGACTTTTGACTAGTCGTTATTTAGTGAATCCAGAACCAATCTTTGTTGACGCAACTGTGTTTTTGATTGTGTTTTGACTTGTTCATTTTGTATGACTCAAGAAGCTGAAAGTTACTGATAAAATCTGTTCCCAACTTTGTACCTTTTTTCCAAAGACTCTGTTCCACTCTAGTAAATATTTTACTGTCACTGGTGATGAGTCAACTTTCAGTTATGTTTTCTCAGCCCCCTCTTTATGTTTGGGACCTGGCTTATGTTTTGTCTCGGAACCTCCTTTGAAAATTCAACGTTTGATGGCTCCATCTGTGTGCGTTTTTGTTTCACCCTCCAGTATCTCCAGTCCTCGGAGGTGCTCCCACTGTTCCAGTAACCCGTGTCCGGGGCCTCTGTGGTGCTCCTGATGCCCCTCACCCACCCCTGAAGATCCCAGGTGGGCGAGGGGATGACCAGCGGGATCGCAATCTTTCAGCTACACTATTCTATTCAGTAAGTTGATCTGTTTTATACTAAAAAAAAACCTACACCAGTTTGTCCTCTTCTGGAAAATACCTACATGTTTGTTTTTGGCTGTGGGTGGCAGTACTTTTTTACAGTGTTGTGACAAGAAATCTGAGTGATTGTATTGAAGGCAACTTTGCTTTTTTGAATCATGTCACTTCTGAAAGATTGTATATCTTCATATTATCCGAACACACTAATACATTACTGTATTTTTGTAATCTCTTGGTGTAAATAAAGGTAATGGGAACGAGTGCGAGCTGCGGGCCCTGCCACAGGACTGCATCTCATTTGAATATGATTGAACCTTTTGAGCACCGTGTAAAAATAGTTTGTGCTGCCTCTGTTAACCTGTAGACCTGCCTTTGCCATGTTTGTCTGAACTGAATTAACTTACTCCCTGATTTAATTCCGGCCACATTTTGTCTTCGCTCTACCTCATAGGATGCTCAGTTGCTGGTTCTTGAGGAGCCCCCCACTGCTAACAGCAGAGTGCGATTCTTGCTTTTTGAGCCCCGTTGCTCTGAAGGCAAGCACTGTGTTTGGAGGGCGGCACTGAAGGGAGGGAACCTTTATGTTGAAATCCCCCCTGGAGCTTTGCCTGAGGGTAGCAAAGACAGGTGAGTGGACATATTTGTACAGCTGTGTGACTGAAAGAAACTTCTGATACAATTGCTTTTGCAAATTTATGCTTGGGGAGAAGTAAAGTGTGTTGAGTGTTAAATTAATGGTAATCAATGACACGGCTTAAAAAGATTGAGTGGAGTACAAAACAGATTTAAGTCCAGCCAAAATTCTCAAGCCTTTTACAAGCCTCTATTCATTCTTTGCCACTTTCATTTGCTGTGATTCTTACAGTTTAGCTCTCCTGCTGGAATTTGCAGAAGAACAGCTGCAGGGTGACTATGTCTTCATCTGTTTTCACAAGAACCGTGACGATAGAGGTGAGACCAGCTTCATATTTTAAATGCCATACTGTATATTAGTAAAAGCCAGTGTATGTGGTTTGGCCAAGAGTGAATTGTAAAGAAATACAGTTGGAATTGCAGTCACGCTTTTAATTTTTGGCCATGAAAAGATACTTTCTTGTAGTCCTGGGGTATATTAATTTGTTTGTGGATTTTTTGAAAACATTCTTGGCACATTTTCTGACATGCAAGTTTCTTTCCTCAGCATCTCTGCTGCGCACATTCAGTTTCCTGGGCTTTGAGATTGTTAGACCGGGTCATCCCCTCGTCCCTTCCCGCCCTGATGCTTTATTCATGGCTTACAGCATCGAGCGAGTCTCTTCTGATGATGATTAAATGACGCTGAGCAGTTACAAATGTTTGTTGTTCTCTTTTGATTCATAGCCACATGTTCATAATTTTTAGACATGAGTATGTATGGTTGAGGATTCCTGTCAGTTTGTTTGGTTTACCTGCAACGTGCTGTGTTTAAGTGATATTTGCACAAGGGTAAGATGTTAATTTACCAGGAATGTAAAGCAAATGCCCTTATGATACCTGGGCCCCCTCGCCTCTGTATTCTGATGATGTCTCGTGATGGCTTCCTTCTCATCTTGAGTACCCCAATGATCATCTGCACATTCTAATATTTATGATGAATTTGAATTCATTTTACTCATGTGAGTAGATGCGTTTTCATAATAATTATCAATTGATTCTATGGTTGATATAGATTTTTTTTTTTAAATGTGTGCATGGTTTTCATTTGTTGCTTTGATTCACTTGATAGAAATCTGCATGTTGTAACTGTACAAAATAAAAGTGCTCATGTAAGAGAGTGTCATCTGTTTACTTATCCACAGCCTGATATAGAGCATGTGTGTTCAACTTAAGATCTGAGTTTCAAATCCAGCCAAAGCTCCCATTTTACCTGGCCCACTGGAACTTGCAAATACAGTCTGCTCAGTACAATTCAGAACGGCTTGGGCTACAAGCAACCATATATTTTCTGTATTATGGAGTGTCTGAGGTTTACCATATATCTATGTCTAGAGTTTAATTATACACAATTAAATAATTGCAGGCATGGATGTAGAAAAACCTTTTACATACTAAATAGGTGGCTGTGAAGGGAGTCAAAAGGAGTTAAAAGCTCAACTTCTCAAGTGATGCAAAAGAATATTTATATTTTGTAAAGTTTCAAACTATTAACAGTCATTTCAGTACATTCACAATTGTTTGTACAGATTCTTCAGGCATTGCACAGTTCTGCTTCTAATGCTCATTCCATTTATCAGGTCTGTCTGTGCCTTGTGTCAAAAGTAAATGTAAACTGGGTGCATAAATCAAGAGTTTTGACATGTTCTTTTAAAAAGCTTTAAAAAATTACTGCGAGTTGATATGACTTATAGGAAATATCACACAGGCAAACTAAAGGTTGCTATAGATCTGAACGCTCTTCCATTAAATGAGACTGTGGGGTCAGTCCCCACCCAGGATGAGACACAGCTGATGGCTTCCTCTCATGATAGTTTCAGGATCTGTGAAGGACAGATACTGCAGACAAACAAAGTCCTCCCAATCCAGAGCTGACTGATCTTGTGTCAGCCCTTTCTCTGCAATCTTTATTACCATGAGGGCACGTTTGAAGGTCAGCCAGTTGTGTACAGCTGTGGTTGTAAAGCTTCTGTGATTAAAGAGGGAGACATGTGGACCCCAGAGGAGGACCTGAAGCATCACCGCCATGCTTGACATCTGAAGGCAGCTGTTCTCACTCTGGAACAGAGAAGCCAGATAAAGAAGCCCCTTTTTATGTGGAGACTTGAACAGATTTGCTGCTGAACTCGGGGATATGGAGCTCTCTTCTGGAAGAAAGCAGTACTGGATCAACCTAGTGATCTGGGATTTGATGAGGAAGAGGCTTTGAGGGGCAGAAGTAGCAGATGACAGTGGAGTTAAAACAACACGAGGCGAACCCTGTGTTGCCCACAACGTTTGGATTTTGGACGTATCCTGCTTTAAGTTGTGTGATTTTTCTGTCTCATCTGTGTTCCTGTTGGGCCACACCAGAAAAATCTCCCGTGGTGTCAGGTTTGCTGCAGAGGCCCTTAGATGCAGATGCTGAATCCCTGTCAGTACCTGCAGTAGCAAAAAACACACCTGCCTGTCGTAGACCGCGCTCCCTGTACTCCCCAGCAAGCTGCCATCCTGAACAAAGTCCTCAAGAGTGATGTGTGGCAGGTCCCTCTCAATGACCATGCAGACTCCTTCCAGGAGTAAGGAGTTAAAAGAGGGTAATTGGAACTTTCCAGGTCCAATGTGACACTCGCTGCTGCCTCCCCCTGATTGTTTGGCAGCAGTGCAGTCAGGCTGTGACGGACAAACTGGATCTTCGAAACAGATGAGTACCTCCTGCACATTGACATGTGACAGCTGTTTTCTGACGTGAACTGTAGGAGACTCTTTGTGCACCTGGAAAGACAGACAGAGCACATATATTCATATATGCGTTGCATGACAAAAATATTTTGTGATGCATTTGGAAAATTGCATTACTCTTGGCTTCATTTTTGAAGTTATGACACTTGATGACTGTTGAGAGAGAGGAAGTACCCGAACCGCAAAATGTTACGGCTGCCAGTGGAAAAAAAGATGTAGATTTCATGACTGCCAACTGTGTCAACACCCTCTCCTTTGTGCATTCACTGGAGCTCTGTCTGGGTATTTGTGTGCAACAAGCACAACACTAATTTCTCAGTGTGCATGTGGTCAAGGTCCAAAATTTTTTCAACTTATAAAGATCATGTATCTAATCACAAAAAAAAATGCTGAAGCATTACCCTTAAAGCGAAAACTCTCCCTGGAAACTTTGCACTTCTTATCTTGTGGTAAACACAGCCCCCAATCTTCTTTGGCTCGCTGCCTTCAAACAGCAAGAAATCCTGAAGCTGGTATGTACCCACATTCCCTTGCAGGAGGACCCTTGCCTCCATTCTCTGCACCATGCTTTTTAGGAAGAGGAGCTGTCGATGCTGAATCCCCAGGGCAACAACACTCTGGTCATCAAAACTCCCAAGGAGTAGGGATATATCCTCATTCGGGGTGTGAAATGGCAACTGAATGAAGGAAAGTTGTGGGGGATCGGATCCTGCAACCCGTTGAGACTCTTCGATCCCTTGTAAATTGTTTCTGGATTCTCTTGCTAGCATGTACAGAGGATTGTCAAAGTTTTGTGAGTGATTTTGCAGGGGAGACGAAGGGGAATCATGACACATATTGAAGCCAGGATGGGAGAGGGTGCGGACAAACGCCTTCTTAGGAATAGGTGGTGGTTTGTCATTGGATAAAAATCTCATTTGGTGATGAGAAGAATCTGAAAAACACAAGGGACTGAGATCAGAGCAGTTAATCCAAGTGAGTTCTTAATAAAGAAAGTCAACATCCACATTAAGCTTTTCAAGTAAAAATGAAAGCATTGCAACATGGATCAATATGGCACCTGTTGTTTTTTTTTTTCAAGTAGAAAATTTTAATTTCCCAAGTACAATGTCCCCTTTAAAGTATAAACAGGAGTAATAATGAGAAAATAATGAACATATGTTATATATATACTTCTGTGCACGCGACAAGTTTCAGCTTATGATAATGGGAAAAAATGTAAAATGAAAGGATCCTCTCTGAAATGTACCCACTGATGTATCTTATCTTGACGACTGGACTTTCGTTAAAATCTTAAAGAATTTGAAACAACTCAAGCAGTCACGATATCATTGATGAATGACAACAAAAACATTCAGACATGAACAGACTTTTGCACTCACCCTCACTGTTTATTCAATGCCGTGACTTAAAGTTAAGGCACAATAAGCCACAATAACTCTTTCTATGCCTTGAACTGACTTTGGCGCTATGGAGACCTACCATAGTGCTGGTGAACGGGGCACTGGTCTGCATGGCAGTCTGTGGAGTCAGTGAAGACCTCGTTGTGTGTGGTGTTAAGATGCAGAGACCCGGGAGAACCAGGCATTGCAGTGTCAGAGCCCACTCTCAAGCCCCTGTAGAATCCAGCTCTGTAACAAGAAAAATCACAGAAAACTATATACTTTAGCCCCACTGACAGAAAGCTTGTATCTACAGAAATTTTGAAAATGTCTGTATTTGCTTGATTTGCATATGTTCCACTTAGCTGTAAGATTATGATTTACATTATCGAGGAAGGGAATTAAATAATCCTCTAAAACTGTCACAACAGGCAGTTGTATCCCTCTTACCTGTGCTGTTTGGCAGGCAGTGTTGGCAGCTTTTCCTCCATTAATAATCTGCAAATTTAAAACAAAATGAAGCTGCTACCCCAGCAGTGTTTCACTAATTTGGCGAACCTGAAGCCCTTGGTTAGCTCACGCAGCATCAGTTACACCCTCCTCTTTCTCCCTCTCGCTCTCTCTCTCTCTCTCTCTCGCTTTCCCTCACACATGTGTTCTAATCGCTCTTGCTTATCTTCTACCCAAATCAACTTCGAGTCAGAGCCTGAGGTTGGTACCGGAAACAACTGCTGAGAGCAAAGCTGTTGGCACACAGCTAACCTCAGTTCATCACAGAGATGAAGTCACAGAAACCTCTTTCAATTTGCACTTGTTTCTCTTTTTATTCGCAAAAAGTTTCAACCAGGAACCTTCGAGTGGACTTCTCTTTTTTGGACATGAGCGTTTTGCATACACTGCATGCTGTTGAACCTTCTGGCTCAGTGGTACTGTGGCAGCTGCTTGTGAAAACTTCTGTTTCATACATTTTTGGCAAAGAAAATGTTTCACAATATTAAGGCCGGGTGTTTCATAATGTCTATGTCCTCACTGGTCCGACCATATAGTGTACAAATATTTGGCCATGAAAAACTGTCTTTTGGAAAAATTCATACTTTAAATCGAGTCAGTGAGGATGAGGTATCAAAATTCTAATGAGGATTTTTTTTTTAAGTTTATTTAAGTAGTATAACAGCAGCATTGCTGTTTTCACTTTCTTCAGATAATTATCGCCAGTGATTGTATCTGTGCCCCCCTCACACACACACACACACACACACTCACACACACACATGCACACATAACAAAAACGTTAAAAGAACAAAGCCGTGTTCCTCATTATCACAGACCAAATTCGAGATTAAGGCTAAACCCGTTGTGAATCAACATATCAAGAAACCCCAGCCCTTTTGTTCAACTGTTTTTTTGTCAGGAAATTCATAGTTTTTTTTTGAGATCATGATAAACTGCATGCTGAGGACTGGAAGGAAATTACATAAAATGAAGAAGAAATTGCTCAATATATATGAATATAGGTTCCCTAAATATAAGTGTTGAATTGATAAATTTGGCTACTATTGGCAAAGATGTTACTGTTGGTTTGGATGACAAAATTTTAACACTTAAATAATGAAAAGTCTTGAATTGATATAATTCCACCACTTCCTACAGTGGAGGTTATGAGAGTTATATTGGCTTGACAACTCTTATATGTCACTCCTGCTCTTAACTTTTTTTGTTTTTTTTTTCTACAAGTGGGCCTATTTATGGTTAGAACATACCAGCCTCCTGCAGATTTACAAAGCCAAAACCAAACAAGAGGTTGGTTGAAGAGGATGCCAGATAGAATCCTGTTTTGGAGACTGTGAAAGGTTAATTAATGCCTGCATAAGCTCAAATACACCCACACATGTGCACTCTGGGCAAGCAGTTTTTATTTGTGCTATCATGCTGGAGTGCATTCTCGAGGCGGACTGTGCGCTGCGAAAGGATTTCAGTCCTAAAGACTCCTCTGGGCTCTTGCCCATGCAGAGTTTTTCAGTCTGGCTTAATATACACCTACTAGTGCAACCTAGACACATCATCAGTGATTTAACATGGGGTCATGTGGTTTTTCAGGTCTTTTGTCATCAGGCACCCTTGCTCAGGCAACCCAGCCGGGGCTGATCAGTTCTCAGCTTGTGTGTGGCCCACGGGTCCCCCTCTTGATCCACGGTCATTTTGCTGCTTTCTTAATGGTGTCAGTGATGTTTGTTGTGCGGTCCCCTTATTCCCAACACCATGAGAGGCCCTGCAGAGCGACTGGCTTGGAAATGCTCGCCGTCCAACCTTGACCGGGCTGCATCGAGTCTTCCATCCGTTGCGCTGATATTCGTCTGCCAGCCCCTCATACTTGGCCCTCCTCCTCTCAAATGCCTCCTCCAGCCAGTGGTCCCAGGGCACAGTCAACTCCAGCAGTACAACCCGCATTCTAACACAAGGACCATGTCCAGCCTGAGTGTGGTCAACGTGATGGTATCTGGGAATTTAGACTGCCTGCCTAAGTCTACTTTCAGCTGCCAGTCCCTGAGTGTGGTCAGGAGCCCCCCCTGCTTGGCTTGGGCAATTCTGTGGCTTCTCTCTGAAGGCAATGACATGCCTGGCTGGCTGTTGCTTCTTGCTGAGTGAGATCCCTGAGCTGTTGGTATCTGCTATCACATTCAGCACCTGGTCGTGGTACCCCCGATATTAACAACTTAGGATATGCTCTAGTGATCCTCTCCTCTGGCCAAGAGGGCAAGCAGGTGTCTCTGCCACACTTAAACAGAAGGGGCTGAATGGTCTGGGGAGGGCATGGTAGAATGACTGGATTAAGAACTTTAACTGGAGCGGCTCCATCTTCCAAAGCTCGGGCTCCCACTCCCATAAAGTTCCATTCCGACCAACTTGCTTAAGCCACCTCCACTTCTTCTCGAAGCTCTTCCTGGACATGCTGCTGAAGGACGTACATCCTGAAGATTTTGATGGGCTGCAGGGTTTTTCGATCTCAGCAACAGTAACATTTAATAAACATGTTATGGCAGAAGTTGAAGTTAAAACCCTGCATTCCAAAATCCTAGTCCAAGACAGAGTTGTGATTTGAAACAACAACTTCAGTGAGAAGTTATATCTCTCAGACATTGACCCTCTCAGGCCTCCACGGGACAGCAGAACAAAAACAGCACGCTTGCACACAGTGCTCATCTGATTTGTCAAACACACATATAAGTTGGCTCTGCCAATGTTTCCTTTCTTTAAACAAAAAAAAAGGGATACAACTCTGATCAATATTTGTTTCTAAAAATTATGAAATACTGTTCTTCACATAAGATATGTAAAAAGACAGATATTCAAAATATTTCGCATCTGAGCTTCTACATTAAATAAGTATGTTTTATCTTAGGGGGGAGGTTAAGCAGTTTTCATCTAGAAACAATTTTTTTTTTTTTATGAATAAATATTTTGTTGACTGATAATGTCAACAGCTTGTTTGATTCACTGCTGCTGAATACAGGACCACTCTGTTTAATTGCCTGAAAATACAAGATAAATGTATTTTATTATTCAATTATTATTGTGAAAAAGCTTATTTGCTTTGGAGCCTTCGCCATCACATTGATTTTTTGTGGTTATTTTAAGGCAGTACTCTAGATATGATGTCAGTTGTGTCGATAAAACGGCAGAAAATGGTGAAAAAAATCAGTCATTCTTTTGATATTAATTTAACTGTTTTGGTATGAGAAAATTATGAATGTTCAAAATGTATGACTGAAAAATCATTTTTCAATAGTATCTACAGTATTGATTTAAATGTTGACAGATTCTTAAGAACTGATTGCTTATCTTAGCTTGAGTGAATATAAAAATAATATCATGAAAAACTCTTAGTAGTATCTAATACATTCTGAGTTTTTTTTGTGTGTTTTTCCAAAAAATGGTTCAACCACAACCCTGTCAATGAGCTGCATCCTGTGAGAGGCATAACCAGGGGTGAAATGCAAAACGCCGGAAGACCTTATTCATCCTGAGGCTTGTGGGTAAATCATTTGCGCCATGTGCGTAAATAAACAAAATAGTGATTATGAATTTAGATAATGAATTGTAATTTATTCTCATGCGCGGGGACTCACTTTCCGGTTCAAGCACATCACTCTGAGTCATACTAACCCTCTGAATTTCAGTGCGTGGGAGAGCTGAGGATGCATTGGATCACAGCATTAAGGGCCTCTCCAGTGCTCCTCTTCATATGCTAAGGAGAAACTGTCTGATGGACACATTCAGCTCTGCAGGACCATACGATTCAAGTTCAATTGAGACTACATGGACTTATTCAATGGGGAGCTGGACTGACATTTAGGATCTTGAAAGTGGGGCAGAAATTTATTGACCTTCAGAACATGTCTCGTTCTCTGAAGAATGACAAAATCCAAAAGGCAGAGAGGTTGGCTCAGTGCAAGCATTTTATTTCCGATCAGAGTGAGATGCTCTCGGAAGATGAGAAACTTGTGACATAAAAGACCAAAAAGCAATGGAGACAACTGCAGTCACTGTGTGATATTTTATTTTTGATGCAACAGAAACACATAGATTTTCAAACAATTATAGAAATTTCAGAGAATTTCACCCAGTGATTTGTGATAATGCATATGTTGCCAAATCCTCCTTAACTTTTCTTTCTCATTTCTTGCATTGTTGAAACTCTCTCCTTCTCGATGATTCAGCAACATTGATTAATTCCTAACGGTGGGAGGGGAAGCGTTTCTTCATAACATGGAGGAAGCAGCGTTTGATCTTGCTTTCTGGGTTTTTGAGTGGCGAGGAGGATGAGAACGAAGGAGCTGAAGACAAGCCAGTGGAACGTGAGAACTCGCCCTTCGCTAATCTTTCTTTAATCTGCGATTTTTCTGAATCCTTGGACAGTCTCTCTCGGGCTGTGGACAGGTGGTTGAGGTCGCCTACCATGCCGATGTCTGTTGTTGGAGCACCACGGTGAAAGTTGACACCCTCCTCGTTCTTGCTTGAATTGCGCAGAGTCGGTTGGCAGAGAAGGACCTCTTCGTTGGCCATCTGGGGGCTCTGGCTCAAGGTGACGAAGCCGTACGGCGTGGTGACTTTCGTCAGGTGAGTAAGGGAGAGGGCAACTCTGCTCGCTGGATCCAGGCAGTGCTGAGCTTCGACGTAGGAGCAGGGAAAGGTCAGATCTCTCTGAAGGCAAGATCTCCTCTGGGTCAAGGGGTCGGAGACACTCCGCTCAGCTTTGCGGGCAGACGGAACCAAACTAAAAGCTGGGGATGATGTTGATGCTAAAAGTTTTGAGTGAGCATAAGTGACAGATCCAGAGGACACCTGGTCCCTCCCAGAACTCCCCAGTCCTTTCTCTGTCTCCGCATATTTCCTCTCCTTTGTATTTTCTGCCGATTTGAAAGAGTTCTGGATGGAGAGGCTTGGAATTGTGAACTGTGGGATGCTGTCAGGTGTCAGGATGTTTGGGTTAATGTTGTCTCGGCTCGTCTGGCTGTCGTTTCCCAGAGAACTCCCAAAAGATTTTGCGCTGGTGGTGGCCCACATGAGCGCACGGACTCCCGCGCTGCTGTGTCTTCGTCCTGTGAAGAGGTCATCTGAACGAATGGCTTTATGTCCGCTGCAAATGGCCCCAATGCTGAAAGTCCTGGTTACCGTGTTCCTTTCCATGGCTCCTTTTGCTTGCAAGCTTCCTCGGTGGAGTGGTGACAGCAAGCTTAAATACGTCTCCACTTTATTGATTTTGCCCAAAACCAAACGCATTGTCAGTTGTGATGTCACTGTGACAAAAGCAGTGGGCGGAAATGGTTTCCAATTAGGGAGCTTGTTACGAACAGAGGCATAATGATCACTCTTTTAGACCTCTTCATATGCTAAGGAGTATATCCCTCTGAATGAAGCAGCTTGTTCAGCTTCAAACATGTTGCTCACCATAAGTGAAATATTCAGTACTTTGGATATGTGAATTAAAAATACAGTTGCACATATGGTAGACAAGGGTGTTTAATTAATGGGACTTTCATCTCATATTTAAGACGTTTATACTTGGACATGTACTTGATCAGAGAGACACATCACCAATACAGTCAGAAGCACAAAAAGAAACAGGTAAAATCCTTTTTTTTTTGGCTCTGTTGGGAAAATTATTAACTTGTTTGAATGGAGTGCAACTTGACAAATACTGTTTTCAGCTTCAGTATGGAAATAGCAGTTTTAGAGATAATAAGCTGCAGTTTTGTAAATATTTTGATGCCATTAGACATTTGATAAAAAAATACATTTGTGATATCTGTGATATCTTACAGTACGATTATTGTTGCAGTCCCATCTCCAGACTTAGAATAATACAATCTCATCCAGTACTTTCTTTGTCGGAGTCAATGTGGCAACAGGGGCTGCATGATGACTTCAAATTTAAAGATTAAAATGGAGTGGTTAATTGAATTTTCCAACTGAAAGACAAATGAAAAGATTTGTGAGCGCTGATGCACTTAAATAGAGCCAGGTTTATTTAAAATGCACTATTTTGCATTCTTTGGATAAAGCTGCATAAAACATTTTTTGTGTGTCTCAGGTTCACCCCTTTTGACCCTGTTAAGTAGAATATGCCCTGTAAAAGTAACATATATGCAGAAAAATGAAAAGTGTTGGTTACATATGAACCGGAAGCAGCAGCAGGAGTAGGAGGAGGAGGAGGCCTCTCAACTTTTTTTTTTTTTATTGAACATAAACAGTATAAACAAATATACATATGTACAAATAAACATGGCAAGGTAGAATCGAATGTCCATGAAACAACTGGGGATGCGGGAGCAAAGGACATAAGGAGTTAACAGTGTTAAAGGTTTGTGAGAAATGTTTAACACTAGACAAAAGAGAAAGTCAAAGAAAATAATTAAGTAAATAGATAGATAAATAAGATTAATATATATATATAAATAAAAAATAATAAAAGAAAAACTTACAATGGGAATATAACATGTATTTAACTTGGTGGTTCACAAGAAATCTCAGACATCAAACTGTATATTTTTTGGTTTTGGGATTTTTCCATAAGTTTTAAGGATTTTTTTTTTATATTATTCAAAATCGTTTATAAAGATTGTAAAATTGAGGGAACACTTTTGCATTCTGTTTTTGTGAATGAAGAACTTGGCCAGGCTTAAAATAACATTGACACATAGTTCATCTCTTTTGTTGCTTAAAAGTAAACCAAATGTTATGTCATCTCTTGAGAGGGAAACCGGTGACGATGGAGATAAATTTGTTTTTAACCCATTTTTAAGTGTTTGGCCACAAGCCCTGTGTTTTTTGGCATGGGAGGCTTCTCTAGTGATGATAAATCAACTTTGCACTACTGTCAACGCGATCACGTGACACTGTAGCGTAATTGGCGGCCTTTGCTTATTGGTCCGCCCTGATTGCTGCAGGTGTGCTCGCCTCACGTTGATTGGCTGCATCGCGGCGGCCATAGGCTACATATCATCCGCAGAGGCGTTCGGCCGGGGCAACGCATTCCCACGACCTCCTCACCGCGGGGCCGCAGGTCGACCCGCAGCAGGAGGATGACGACTTGTGAAAACCGCGCAGACGCCATGGAGCCGGAACCACAGGCACCCGACACGGAAGTAATGGCGTGTTGGAGGACACATACACAGAGTTTTAACGTTTTCGGAAACGTTAGGAGTGTACCGTGAACACTTCCGTGTGTTCATCCGCAGGGCCTAGTGGTGAGGAGGGACGGCGTTCTCCATTCCGTGCTGCGTGGTCTCTTCTGGCCCTTTGGCCTTGTGGTACGGTGGTCCTCTACCATCATTACCATCATATGTTTTATTTCTTTATTTTATATCTGTCAAACGCTGAACACGACTGTCTTCCGTAGGTCCGAGTCTACCGCGGAGTTTGGTGGGCGCTGGGCTTCCGGCAACAAGAAGCGACACCCGTCGTGCCACCGGTTTCCACCCCTGGACGCCAGAGCCTCGCCGGCCGCAAGCGGTTGAATACGGTTACCCGCCTGCTGCTGAATGTGCTGCCCCGCTGGATGCACGGTGCTCTCGGCTTCCCTCAGTCCAGCAGCATCGGCCGCTGCCTCTCCCCCGGTAGGCTGCCATCAGATCTCTTCAAATTTGAATGAAAACCTCAATTAGGCTTCATGGCTGCAACTGACAGTTCCTCTCTATCCTTTCAAGGAAAGGATAAGTTCAGTTTTAGATTTCTACTGACCTGTAACCTTTATTATCAAGCTGATCTCTTTGAGTTGCTGTTCTTCTCAATATGCATTAGAAAATGCAGGGGTAAAGATTCCTCCTCAGTTCCCTGTGCCCCTGTAACTTGTTATACATGTTACACAGATCACAAGGCCTGTATTTAAAGCCCTATTTTATTTTTGCCCTCAGTCTGAAACTTACTATGAGAGACCTCTTGAAGGCTGAAGTATGGTGTGAACTCAGTCAGGCCAAATGTAACTATTCAGTCTTAAATACATTTTCCAATGACTATTGCATTGTAAATCAAACCCTCTGCATGGCCAGGTAAACTCGTTTAATTAAATGTTGACCATTTTCCAAGTGAAACTTGGTAATAGTGTTGGTAAAGAAGAGAGAAGTTTCTTTAAATTCCAATGATCAGTCTTTCAGCCTTGACATTTTTCCACTGCCGTGACTCACCAGACTCTGTATCAGAGGTGAAAATGTGGTGTAACAGTGTATTCGTCCACGTGTGGTCAACCCCATATGACTGACAGAAATCCGAGTCTCTCCTACTAAGCCATGTGGAAAGGGCAGCAAGAGGAAGCAGGATGAGATAGAGGAGGATGATGAAGAGGAAGAAGAGCAGCAGACGTGGGTCGAGGCACTCAATCAAGAAATGTCTGACAATGAAGACCCTGAGGATTTGGACTATGAGGTAAGCTGAAATTTTTATTTGAAGGGAATTGGGATCTTTGGAGTCATAAAATCCTGAGACTAAATACTTTAAAATTATTCCCCCTGGAAATAACTCTCCATATAAAATTCTGTTTCTAGCCCAGTTCTGTTGAAACGGAGAGTGAAGAGTACTGTTCGCACAACAACACTGAAAGCGACATCGAAATTCACGGAAAGAATGTGGTCATTATTGAAGATGTGAAAACAGTAAGATGACTGATGTCAGAACTTTCTTAGTCTATCAGAAAGCTTCAACTTCTCTCTATTGCAGGGTGAAGAATTGAGTCCTGCTGATGAGTCTTGCCCTGCTGTTTAAATGTCACTGTTTGTCTTTTGTATACTGTTATTTGTATTTCAATAAACTTGACATGGCCTTACATTGAGTTTCCACTAGATGGCAGAAATGAGGTTGACATTTTATGAACACAAATGTCAACTCTCTGTTAAATCAACACGAGGTCATTTAAATGCTTTGTAGTTTGAGTCACCATGAAGTCAGTTGGTTATTCAGCAGTGACTGTTTGTTCTGAAAGCAGAATCTTTTCGGGAAGATGCCCACGGGAGTGTCTTAAAGTCACTTGCTATTGCAAGATTTGAAAATGAAAGACCTGGGCCACTGAGAACCTTCAGTTTTCATCAGGTTTGTTTTTAGGCCCTGCGACTGGCAGGGTGAATCCCACCACTTGCCTAAAGACTGCTGGTTAGGATCCAGCCCCGACTGCAGTGGAAGCGGTAGATAATGACTGACTACTCTGTAAACACACAGCTGCTGAAAGGTAAAGGCACAAAAATTTTTGACAGTTCCTCAAGCACATTTCCCCCCCATCTCTGTTAAACAGTTTGCTTTCAAGCAAAAACTAAATCTCAGCATCCACCTGGTCCTGCCAGGTGTCTGGCAGCAGGAGTCTAGAATTTTGATGTATACTGACACTTGTCTCATCTTTCCATTTGTGTCCTGTGGTTCTATTCACTAGAGTAGCTGCAGCACTGTAGTTGATGCATGCTAGTGAGCTGCCCTGGAAACAAACTGCAATCTGCTACCACATGCTTATGGCAAAGCATAGCTGCCAATTGATTCTGTAGTACACTATGTATAGGGTTGGGTTTTTTAATAAATTCTATCTTTTCTCCTGCTGAAGCAGCCAGCTTGCTATTTAAGCAGTGGTGAGCATTTTGAGTTCAAGTATTTGTAAGAGTGGGATGGGCAGCAGGAGAAAGAGTCGGTTACAGAAAGTAACTGATGATCTCTAGGGGTTCTCTTGGCTGTCTGAACCGTTTGAAGAGTAAACTGGTAGAGAGCATCAACCTCCCCCTGCTGGTGTTTGTTGCGGGCTGGAGATTCTTTTAATCCAGACATTCTGCCTTTCAACTGAAAGGTGAAAATGTAACATTTTGAAGTAGTCTGAATTCTTGTCCTTGATGAGCTTTACAACAAAGAAGTTCAGCCTCATAGGGTGT
Source organism: Fistularia commersonii (assembly GCF_037954325.1). Taxonomy (NCBI): domain Eukaryota; kingdom Metazoa; phylum Chordata; class Actinopteri; order Syngnathiformes; family Fistulariidae; genus Fistularia; species Fistularia commersonii. The sequence goes on along the minus strand of NC_141299.1, from coordinate 8,404,552 downwards.
TCTAGTCCTGTAATGGATGGGTTCATTGACCTTTTTGTGGTGATCAGTTCGGATATTGCAGACTGAGGGGACTTTATTTTGGAGTTTTCTGTGATTTCTCTGAACACTAGTACAGTGCGGACCATCAAAACTGATGCAATCGGAGATTCGACTAACTGCAAATTCACAAGTCCAGGGCTTAGCAGCATCTGCTGTTTTCTTACCTTGAAAGAGTGGAAGGGGGTGCCTGCTGTGCACCAAGGCCCCCAGCCTAATTTTCTGCAGCATTATGTGACTGTGCAATCTCAGACAACAGCAAGGCTCAAACCTCTTACTTTTCCAGTTTAACCTCAAATTGCTTGCACACTGCTCACGTGTGCCCCCGCCTCACTTTCACAGCATGTCGCCTTATCTCCACCCTAATGACCAGCTGTCCCAATAGACTTCTGGCGCATCATTCATCTTCTGAAAAATGGAACAGGAAAAGCAGCATGAAAAATGAAGCAGAAAGATGCAGCCTTCAGTTATACATTTTGGTGCTTGGACAGGGAATTGCAAACTAGTATGTGAAAATACAGCGAAGTCAGTTTTTTCACAAATTTATTGGTCTTGATCCTAGTGCTTGTGAAGTCGGGACATTAGTATGACAGTTGGTACGCTGTCAAACCCATCTTATTTACATTCCTATTTCCAATATTACAGACCCTGTTCTCAGTTATTAGACTCTCACTTGAATACATGATCGTCCTTTTAAGAACCTCGAGGGGTTCTTGCTATTGACTGCTTACCTGGAGGAGTTCGGTACTGAGCTGATAAAAGATTTTGAATTTTGTGTGCTTTTTCCCCATATCATGCTTCCATTGTGTGATAGTGGTTCTTCATTCTGTTTCTAAACTTGAAACAGACGGGTGTCATCCTTGGACAAATTTATAAGCTCTTAGTCTGTTTTATGAATTATTTTTGGATTTTATGACCTTTAAAGTTGATCAAAAAAAATCAAAGTTGGTTTTTATTTCAAATCGTATCCACAATTTAAAAAGTGATGGATCGAAATGAACAAATGCTCTTTGTCACGGTCATTACAAGCTAAGATTAGATTAAGATTAAGTTTTTAAGATGACCTATTTTATGTTTGGACTTTGTAACTTTGTAACTTATCGTTAGCCCAAAATAATCTAGCCTGAAAAGTTTGAGATAACCCTCTTCAAGGTTACCATTAGAAGGGCAGAACATTTTAAATGATCTCAATACTTGCAATAAATTTAATGATAGCTTTGACAGAAGTCACATAAGAAACCAATTAGTACATTTCTTTATGCAAAACAACTTCAGTAGTACCCAAAAGTTAAGCTGTATAAACTGTAGCCATAACCGTAAGTTATAGCTCAATACTGGGCATCTGTATATGATTTTCTCAAACTCGTTCTGTCAAAAGTACAACAGTTACTTTATGGAGAAGGTAGATATAAATATGATACGAGTCAAGTAATGTAAAATACACTTGATACAACTCCTTTTTTTTTTTTTTGTTATAAAGTCTTAAGATATCACAGACCAGCTCCAGCTCAAAGTCCTCCCGAGCTATCAGATACCATCTCCCCAGCCTCTCATCTGGACTGTATTTTATGTCTCACAGTGCTCCTCGATCAATTCAGTCGGATTTAAAGGCTTTGCTGCTATCTGTGTTGTGCTTGTCCTTGCCTGTCAGGAGGTCGGTAGTGCTCACACATAAGCAGCACACCATGGGCCCCTGAGAGTGCGGAAGACCGCTGATGCCCGTAAGCAAATCCGTTCACACATTTATGATGCTATTCTGAGCTGCAGCCCAGAATTCAATGATGCACAACTGGAAGAGCCAAGACAGGCACGCTGATCATGAGAGGACTCACTGTGTCTGTTCAGGCTCAGTCGACTTGCGTACCTGTATTATAATGATTAATTACATCACAGACTGACAGATTGTTCTGTCGATTCCCTGAGGCTGAACCTTTGATTTGTCCATGTCATCATGGTAACTCCTGGGCTTTTACACAAGTTTAGGCATCTGTAGTGGAGTAACATCTCAGTCAATGTTTTAATCAACATTTTCTCCATTTGATTATGCAACATTGAACAGAACTTGGCTACTTGTTAAATGTCATGATTTATATGAATGGAAAATGTCTTTCAGATGAATAACCTTATTTTATTGGATCTGTGCATTTCATTATATAAATATGACAATCCTCTTATACATTTGCAAAATTCTGGATTTTCTACACAAGTGCAGTTAAAGTCAACTGCTTAAAAATTGCAATGAAAGTTAAACTGAAAAATTGCTTGAACTCTGAAATCTAGCACACAGATTTTCCTGTAGAAGTAGCTCTTACCTACAAACTGAGTACTGACTCACACTCAATCATTTGATATTTTACTCATGAATACGGAGAAGTGCTTTAAGCTGCTTTGGATAAGAATGCCTCTCAATGTAACATACTTAGTTTAAGTCATATCTAGCACTTCCAGATGGAGTGGATTTTTTTTCAATGCATTTTTATGTTTTTGCAACATATGTTGTCTTTTTGTCCGAATACCTTTGTATTTGTAATAATTGATTACATTTTAATTCATAATAGGCTTCCATTTGTTTTAGTTGTTGGTGTGTGTGAATGCAAATAAGATATTAAATGTTCTGAATAGGTTTCACATACTGGTCTCACAAAAACTTGTTAGAAGTGAGAGTGGGGGAACATATCTCAACGTCAAAGCTTCATGAGTACAAACTTACTCGCAAAAATACTTGCAAACAAAGAAACTCAAACCAAAACTGGCAGCATCAAAAAAACAAGAATACCCTTTTATTATCTGCTTAATGATGGCACATTATCTTCTGATTTTAAAACTGTTTGAGATTTCATTTAATATTTCACTTCTGCAGTGAGAAACGTGCAGTATTCACAGTAGAAATATGAAATTTGATATGCCTATTAGAGTCAGAAGTCCTCAAAACTGCTCTCAAAAATGGTCACTATGCTAAAAATACATATATGTACAAGTTTGAAGTTCAAGAGGTTTCAGTCTGATGAGCACTGCATGGAGAGTTTCAATATGTATAACTGGTGTCTTCCGACCAAAGCACGGCAGATAGCTGCTTTTTTTCTACTTTCTGGGAAATGGGCACTATTTGAGGAAGACTGGACAAACAGATTTGCTCAAATGATTCAGTCTTTAAATACCTGTGTGACAAACTGTCAAGCACAGGCAATATGTGTGCTGGAATACTGAGTAAATGCAAAGTAAGAATTTAAACTTTTTGGTTCAAAAATAGTAAAACCTTATGCATAAACAGGACCATCTGGAAATGTAGTTGATGATTGTCAGTTTTAGGAGCCATATAGAGTAAGCAGTTAGTGTTGTGGCTGTTATATCGGTTGCTGTCATGATTGCTGTTCTGCGCTCTCACTGCCCTTTTGCCCGACTCTTCAGCATTGTGCTCTGCATACGTCTTCATCACCCCAAGGACTGGGAAAGGAGGCCGGGTAGAGATGCTACCCTTTGCCTTTGCTGCAGGCAGGGTTCTGACTCCCAAAGTCAGATTCAGACCAGAGAGGTTGCATATGTCACGCTTCCAAGGTTCCACTTCTGTCAACTGTTTCTTTTTTTTAAATGCTCATTTGTATGCTGCAGCGATTAATGTGCTTCAGAAGGGAGGATGTATCATGTTGTCTGGTGAGTCTCACTGAATGACTGCAAAAATAGGCTGTCAGTCGGTCCAATCTTGTAGTTAGGACCACTCTGTCAAAGAGCAGCAAAATATTTTCAGTATACGGATTGAGCAATTGTGCTTAAGTTACATCTTTCCCCTATTGAATGTGGTGTAGATGGAAATGTGCTGTAGTTACAGGGCTTTTGACAGGCACGTAGACTCATCCCCTGATGTGGAAAATATGTTTTATCATTCCAATGGTAAAATCTGTCTGAAAATGATCTCAGTATTCCTGTCTAATGACATCTTGAGGAAAAAGTCATTTGAATTTGATGCAATTATTTGTAACTTAAGATTTTGTTTCCTCATATTTAAAGCTCGCTCCTCATGTTTTACCCTTGATCACAGCGAAATGTTTTCAGGCCATCCGCAGCTTGAGATTCTCGGCCCCTTAAAATTCTTCTCACATTCCTCTTCCCGCTCTAATTACCAGCTGCCCAATTAGTCCAGATGTTTGGCTGTTTTTGTTCTTGTGGAACAATGAATAGTGGGTTACTGGTGTAGGGTTGTTTTGATGATGATGCAGAATGTGGGACAGATAAAAAAGAGTGGGGGATGTGCTGTGTGAAAACTTCAGTAAAGGGAGGCTGAACCACACAGGAGTCGTTTTCTGGAAACAACATTGTTTCGCAGCAAGATGACTGATGTATCACACTGACAACACACGTTCTTGACTGAACCTTGAAGTGAGCGATCTAGTTACAATATTTGTACTCTAGATGAGTGTAGGAGGTTCTCACTGGCTTCTGCTTTGTCGACATATCCGCTGACTGCGACCCGGTCGCTGTAACCTTTTTGATATTCACAGTGTTTACAGTACTCCCACTTGCACAGGGGGATGGCACTTGTTCTCGAATAATCTAATCTAAATTTAAATCTAGAGTCCAATAATCTTCAGAGCTGAGTCACTTCAGTAACAGCACATGAAAAACGCAAGACTTCAAAAAAAATATCTAGACGATTGATCACCAAAATTCATTAGCAAACCTGTCTGCGATGATATTAAGTCAACTTTGTCTTAAATACTATTTCTGTATCAAATGTTTCCATGTTTCTTTCAGTTTACCTGAACCCAAAAGTACTCTCCAAACCTTTGTCATGCTAACTTTATGCTAATCCTCATTTTTTTCAGTGGTTAAACATAATCTTAAACATAATCCAGCTGATGCTGGATGCTGAGAAACAAAAACAAAGATCATAGCATCTCCAAAGTTTTGGTTTTATTTGAACTGTGTGACATTTGCTGGGCTTTGTTCAAATTCAATGTAGAGTACCAAATAAAACATATCAGCCACTACAGTACAATTACTGTATTTGTAAAAACACGAATTACCAGATTTATTTATAACTTAGAGAACTAAGTAAAGACGTGTGCGAATTGCTTAAGAAGACACTGAGTATTTACCGCAATGAAATATGTAGTTTAGGCTATTACCTAAAATTGCAAATTTAACATACTTTGCTCAGTTGAAACTATTCTTGCAACATCAAATGTAGAAAAGTAATTTAGTGATTTCACTTCTTGAGCATCACACTCCAAAAAAATCAATGAGTTTTCCAACTTTGTTGGAACTGAGCTCAAATGGTGTAATATTGGCGTCTATTAGAAACAACAATAGCTTTTCCTAGTCAAATCAACAAAAATAATGTCACATTAATACTGTGATGGTCAAATGCTAGAATAGTCAATGCTACACTCTGTACTCACCAGGCTTGTGGCCATAAGATCTTCTTGATTCCATATCAATGGTGTTGCCCTCTGACCTGTTTTACTGATTTCACCCAAGGTTTATGTCGTTTAAAAAACCTTGTAATACTCCTAAATTCTATTGATCCATTCTGACAATTTAAAAAAAAAATTATAACCCTTAACTTCTTGGTTCAGTCAACATCTATCGCTGCACCTTGACGTGTATTTGTCATCCACTTTTTGATTTCTGCTTGGGAGTCATGTCATCTCTCCCTCATGACGTAGTGCACATTGAAGGTGTTTGTTCTTGTCATATTGGCCAATTGACTTATATCCATTTGGAGCAACTTTAATGTGACTCAGACACTGCAACTGCGATAGGATTCTAATTGGTTCTTTTTGTAGCACATTGGTGGAAACTCAATCAGTATCTACTGCTTATTCAGCACTCAGGGTCGTAGGGATGCCTGAACCTATCCCAGCTTTAATTGGGTGAAAGTGAACCCTTGACTGGTCAACAGTCGATGTGGTGGAAGCTGTAGAAAATAATCAAGAGAACTGGAATAAATGCATTACAAGTGTTAACTTGTCAGTGGGATATTATTTAAATTATAGGTACAATTTAACCATTAAGTGCTATGCCACAACCCCAAACACTCCAAATAGGAAATGGGATTCCACCATCTGCCTATTGGTGTTGCTCATTTTAGATTAAAAAAAAAAATTGCCAAAGCATAGATTTTGTTCTTAAGCAAGCAGCACGATCTACAGGTTCTTGCACATATGTGAAGTTCAGTGAAAAGATACAATAATGTTTCCCACTGTGTTGAGGTCATCTGTGATTGGTGAACTAACAGGAAATTAAACTAGAAGGACACACGTCAATGTCTCGAAAGCATGTCAAGGTTGAGATGTCTCCATGGACGAAAGGCCACAAACTATAATATTTCCATACTGGCCTACTGTTTTTATTATGCATTTCTTGCAGGTTTCCTTCAGGTTACTGGCCAAACTTAGTTTGAACCTTCTGATTCTTTCAAATGCTTTTCAATACTTTGACTGATCCAGCTGTGAAACAATATGAAGGGTAATAGCCTATTTGGCCTCTTGATTGCAGTGCACCCACAGTGATAAAGCTTTAGAAGAGAGCCTGAGTGTTTACTCTTTGAATTTGAATATTTTTTTTGCTGGCAAGAGAGTAGAGAGCAGACATGATATATAAAAGACCAAAAGCATTCACAGCAAGCAGAGGCGTGTGTTTTGGGCAAGTGTATGCAGTGAAAATGAAGACTATAGAGTGTGTGAGTGTTTTAGAGAGGGAGATGCATGGATTGAAAGTGCCGTCCCAGCAGCTTTAAAGCATTTGAAATAGGAGCAGAACCTGGCATCTGTAGATGTGCTGCTTCATTCCAGCCTCCTTATGTAACATAAAAAGCATGAAGAGAGGAGCCAGAGGCGTGCGAGCGGGACTGATGAACTGCTGGGTACGGAGCTGTCCTCTGATATCTGGAGGCACAAAATCAGAGGCCACTCGACTAAAAATAAGAGGCAGATGAGAACAATGTGTAGATTTATTTGGTGCAAAGGGGGTGTCTTTTTTTAGACTATGCTGTCTTTTTGAAATGTATTCAGGGACCTAAAGCCCTTTTAATGTACTTTAATAGCTTGAAAGCTTACACCAAACCAGTGCGAGCTTATTTTCAGCACAGTTGTGGCCCCATGCTGTGATATTTATTTATTTATTTGTTTGTTTTTTTTTTTTTTATTTTTTAAACAGCATAACTATATTAGTTGCATAAGTTTTTTTATTGACTTCTTATTTCCCACATTTTAATCCCCCTCCACACACATACACACACATGCACGTCTGATATTTGACATGTGTGCAGTTTAGGCTGTGCTAAGCCCGACACAAACGGTCACCCATCCTAATCGGCTCTCCTGGCCTGACCGTTAACAGGCTTAAGGCAAAATGGAACATCGGTCAGCAAGAAAAGTCATAGATAGTTTATTCCTGCAGCTGATTTGACTGCTGTAATGGTGTATGCAAATGAGGAGAACTCTATTGTGTGATTATGAACACAGTGGTTCAAATTATGCTTCATATAAATGTTGCCAAATTTGCATCAGTGCGCCATATAACTGGAGTACAGCTTGAGAGGGAAAGATGTCCCTGCTTTATTCAAATTATGTTTAGAAAAACTAAAATTTCTGAAATGTATACTTACTGATAACATTTTTTTGTGCCAGTGTAGCCAGAGCATGGAAAATGTCCTCTTTGTGTCCGTGTAATTGGTTTTATTATATCTACTATGGTTCATTCACTTGTATCATCTATAGTGGTTTGGATTTCTCTTGTTTGAGCTGTTAAAATTGGCTGGAAGCAGTAAAGAGAAACATGACCCCAGAGGTTTCTAATCCACCCACTATCCTCTGCGCTGTTTCAATCTGCATACAATGTGGGAGGGTAGTGTGTGAACTCAGTGAAGCCACATCAAATATGGGCAACACACACACACACACACACACACACACATACACAATCTTGAACAAAGGTACCAAAAGTCCTTAAATGAAGTAGACTGTGATGAAATATGCATAGGTTATTGTGTCTGCTTCCTGCAGGTCATTGTTCTCTGGGCTGTTCTGTGTAACAAATGTTGCAAGAAATTAAGTGTATATCTTTCTAATATATATCTTATTCTACAGTATAACAGTGGCAAGATGTATCCCTTAGCTGGGGAGTTATGTAGCTTTTATTTTGATATTCCAGTTTTGCCAAATTGGATCTGATAGAAAATGTAGATTTTAATGAGATATTGTTGCCTCCGGGTATGGCTTTTGAATTGAATGCAATCTTTGTATTAATGCTCTATATTTTATGCGCATTTAGGTTACACTTAGCCTCACAGATTCAAATATGACAAAAAGAGATATGTGGTGGTGGGGGGGGGCACTGTTGTGACCTCCCCCCGGCCCCTTTTCATCCAAGCAGTTTGATGATTTCTAACTTACTGCTCAATATTGCTGTGGCCAAGCTGATGTAATCCCCTATGACACATTCCATAGGCTGAATATTTTACATCTGAGTTAAGTTATTTTTGTCTTGACGCTGTGGTGATTCTCTCAAAGAGGAAACACAAGGACACTTTAAACATATAGAAATCACATTATAATCCACATCTAGCTTCAGTTTTCACCATTACATATTGGGCAGAGAAATTATTTTTGCTAGATCTCCATATGTATATATTTGTTGGCTTATCCTCCTCCTGCTGACATTAAGCAGTTTAAAGTCTCACCCTCTGTGGGTTTTTTTGTAGCAAAGGTGGAAATGAGCTACAGCAAAGCAGGGCTCAGTAATCCTGCCCTTGCTGCCTTGGAGCCACATACTCTTTATTTACTCCTGACAGCTTCAAATTGAAACTGTGATCACATTTTCCACACCGTTTCTCTTCCACACTCACTTTTGGAGCCTTAAACAGAGAAGTGAGCTTTTTCCTGCCCTCTTTCTCCTACTGTCCCTGCTCATAGCTCTCTTTTCCTCCAACTGCCTTCTGTCAAGGCTTCCTGAGTGCCTTCGGGGATTCATCAATAGCCAACACTTGACATTGTTTTGTTTGCTTGTAAGTCCTCAAGTCTCCCTCTTTCTATCTCACTGACAGCCGAACAGTTCATTTGTTAAGATAGTGGGGGTAAAAGACAGACTGGACCTGCGATTGGATTAGAAGAACAGAGGCGAAAAGAGGTGGATTAATCAAGGTCACTGTGTTTCCCTGGGTGACAGCAACAGAGGGTTTTGTCATTACCTTCTGATAAAATGGGAGCAAAGACTTCAGCCTGGAGAGTAAATCTCCATGTAGTCTGTTTAATGAAAGCATCTGGATTTATTCTATGATAGCCTCCCGGGAAAGGAAATGCAGATTTACCCAAGTTGCTGAATAATTGTTGACTTAAATCAGCAGTGTATGTTTGGAGTTTGACCTTTAAGATGTATATGTATATGTATATGTATATAAGTATATAAGTATATAAGTATATGTATGTGTGTATGTCTGTCAGTCTGTCTGTATGTGTATGTATATATATATATATATATATGTACAGTATATGGCTATATATATATGGAAACTATATGGCTTTCCAGACAAAGCCATATAGTTCTTCATATATATATATATATATATATATATATATATATATACACACACACACTAGAGGACCGACTTACATATATATAAAGAACTATATGGCTTTGTCTGGAACTTACATTTATACAATTACCTTTTAAGGTTATCAACATCTGAGGCAAAAAAGCTAAAAATAAAGAGGGTCTTGAGCTACATATTTGGTCATTGTAAAATGTATGAAAGATGGCGTTGTTTCATTCCAGCCCTGAACCCAATGAAACTTAACACGGGTTAAATGTCATCTGCTCACATATTCATTCTCAAAAGGGATAAAAGAAAGACAACCAATAGCCCGGAGCCCCAGCATATGTGGGGTGGTCCTCACAGCCAGGCACTTTGTTCAAGTCCTGGCTGTTTGCCCAGACTTGGTCTAGCAGGGTGTTGTGGGCGGCAGATCTAGTGCTTGGCTCAGCTTTGCATTGCTCATTAGATGCTCTGGTAGCATACAAGCCAGCTAAAACATCAACAGGAGGACCGGCTTAAATGAACACCAAGTAGCTGAAAATCCAAGTGATCTTGTGAAATTCTGCTTGACATGTGCAGCTTTGTGATATTGTTCTGCAGCGCTGACATCTAACCTTCTTGTGTAATAATAGAATGTCAAGTTCTTGTTTGGATTCACAACAGGTTTTACCATGATATTACATATCATATTGGTTTATTCATAGTGGTTCCGCTACTTTTCTGTGTATATACCTTTTGCACATCTCCATTTTGGTTATAAAAGGAGACCTAGTCTTAAAGGGAACTCCGTCTAGGAGGGGTAATATGCATAGATATGCGTCAAGGTTTGTCTCGTACAAGAATACAATTATTATTTTTTTTTTTAAATCGCATTTAGAACACCTATTTTAAACCAGGGGCGCTACTATTGTTTTACTAGCGCAGTGCATGTCAGATTGATGACCTATACTAGTTTTCTCATGTTAACTTTGGCTTTCTGCTAGTGTTAACTTTCACTCGATCTGGTTGAGTATATTCAGTACGGTATGTACGGTACGGTGTGCCACATTGTACTGCTTTTGGGTGCAGTTTCAGGTCCGAGGGAAACAAAGGGACTGTAAGTCAACACAGCTTTTCAAGGGATAGTAAGTGAAGAAAGGAGTGGGAAATGGCACGAGGATGTACACAACTTACTACGGATCGGTGGCTGTGTTTTCGTTGCTTCTTTACGGATGCATTTGACCTAAGCTGCTGAAAGAGCTCACAGGTGCTGCACAAAGACACAACCCTGTGCCTATAGTTTGCTCTTACAAGTATACTAAAGGTCCTCAGGAAACGAGGGAAGCCTGCTTGAAGAAGCGCCGCAGGCAGGAGAAGCTTGATGGTCTCTTGCGAGGATGTCAACAGCCCGCCACTGCAGAAGTAGCATCTAATGAACCAGGCACCTGCACGATCCGAATGACAAGTCATCTGGTGAGTCCACAGCAGTCCATAAGTCTGTAGTGAACAGCCAGACAAAAAGTGGCACTCCTTATAACAGATACTCTCTCTCTCTCTCTGTTAGCATAGCAATGCAGTTGCAGCTTGAATGCCAGTGACTTTTGCCGATTCTTTCTTCTTAGTGTCTTTTTTTGTCTTCCTTTTTTAGCTTATTTCCATCTTCCGTGTTATCCTCCTCAGTCATGCCTTTCCTGAGTTCAAATGGGAAGTGCTGCACAGATGACATGCGCCATACACTTAAATGAATGGGACCGAGCCCATTTCAACATCATGCCGTCCCTACTCAGATAGCATTGTGATGAAACAACGATGGTGGCCTACAAATGAAAAGTGTTTTTCTGGTTTTATACAAACTAAAATATGTTGAGAGATTTGTTGCTGGATTTGCAGCTGATGTAGCTGGTACAAAAAGTGATAAAATAGGAGAATGGCATCTTGGTCACTGGGGATCCCTTTAACTATTTCCTGTACATAACACATAACACAATGTGTACTGTACATAACACAATATAAACATATAACATACTGTATGAGAGCTTGTTGTCCATTCTTCTTTTATAAGCACCTGAACACTGGCTTTCTTTTTCAAAGCGCCATTCAAAAAATGAGAGAAAGCGTTTTTGTTAGCTGGAGCACATTAACCATCAAAAATCAAATATTGTCTTTTGTTGCTCATTTTGAGAGAGACATTTTGATCGCGTCGACTATTGCGCCATGTTAGAAGTTGACCTCTGATCTTAACTGTAAACATCTTAATTTTCCTTGAGCAGTTGGGCAAAATTGTTGGCAGGATAAGCACCTTTCAGCTCACTCAGCTTTCACCTTTGTGTTCGGCACGGAACCCCCCACGTGTTCTCCCTACGGCTGCTATCTGCGTCTGTTTGTGTTTACATGAACACTGTTTAGGTGGAAATTAAAGACCGTGATCAGGTAGATAAAATCTAATAACAAATATATGAATTGAGATGTACTTTTGCGCACTGCAAATTGTGTTCTGATGTGCATGAAAGGCCTGAGGCAAGAAAATAAGTCATTCATACCATGGTGAACACAAAGTTCCCAACAGGGCAACAAATTATACAAAAATAGAAGCAAGAAATCTGATTTAAACCGGAGGCACACACAATTAAGCGTAGTTAATGAATTCAAATCCGTTTTTAACAGTTGGATTGCTTTTTTTTAGATAGTATAACGCTTTTTTCATTAATATTTGTTCAACTTAGAATACTGACACAGCATCTACCTGTTTGGTTTTTGTTCTATGTACAGTCGGTGGTCCTGAACCAGCTGATCTGTGTCAAGTTCATACAGTCTGACTGAAATTGTTTCAGGAACGAGATTGTATATTAAGAGACTGCCAGACAATGCTGTGATTGGAAATATGAAGATATCGTTTGTTTAGTCTTTTTTTTTTTTTTTTTTTCAGAACCCCATCACTTCCATTCTGGTTCCCATGAAGCTGTCTGGATTCTGTTTCAATCTCTTCCGTTGCAAACATTTACTTTAGATTGAGGCATTTATCATTTTCTGTAGATCAAATCATCTTGTTAGGTTTTCAGAATTTTGTGACATCTGTAGGGCATCAGCAGGTTTGTTTTGTTATTCCTTCAATGTGACTGCTCAGTTGAGAATTTATATCCCTGATAAAGATGATTTCCAGAACTCTGGTAGTTTGAGTAAAACATTGTTCATCCTCACTTTTGCTGTCCCTAGATATAAACTATTGATACATCTAGTTGAGTGGAAATTGTGTTGTGACAAAGCAGGCAATTTCCCAAATGACTTCTCACTTTAGTTTTGGAACATCCAGGTATACTCTCCCAGGCGTACTTGAACTGTTGAACTACTTAGTATTTGTGACAACGCTAGCTATGGGATTTCCATCTGGGGTACTTTTGGCAAGTGAAGACTGAATATCAGATTAAATAAGTATCTCTGGTTGTAGTTTATACTGCTGGGAATGTAATCGGAAAACACTTCACTATGCAGTGAAAAAGGCGAATCTCCTGCAGCATCTGCACTGAATTATTAGACGTACGACATTTTGGTTGGGTTTCACTGAAAGTCAGCAAAAAGTCACTCGCTCTGGTTACCAACCATTAGGAGGCTGATAATTACACGGCACGGGCTACTTTAAAAGAAATGTGAGATTTGACAGCTGGTAGGTCAGATACCTTGCCTTTTGGAGGAAAAAATGGCAGGTATAATTAGAGTATGCACTGAGCGCCAGAGGTGAACTGTAAATCCCTGTGGAGCTGGTATGGCTTGTATATCAGCAAAAGCAGATAGCAGAATTAATATTATAGTGATGAGGTACATTTACATGTATGGAAGCTAGGCTTCTCAATTTCATGTCGAAAAAAAAGTGATATCATCAAAGCACATGTTCCAGGGGCATTATAGGAAAAGCTATCTTAATAGGGAGCTATTTATAAGTAAAATCAGATTTACATGCACAGGAATGGCTGCTCTTTTCTGCAGAATTCTCACAAATTTACCGTATACTGAGTGAAAGTGGGGCTGCACGTAAATTCCCGTTGAGTAGAATGTCAAGCTTGCTGCTTTGGTAATGAGGGGGGTTTGTGTAGCCACAGGCAGGATAATCCTTGAACCCAGCCAATTCAGCAAAATGTGCCTTGTCAAATAATGAAAGAAGCAATTAATGGCAACTCCCACTGACTGTATTTCATTTAAATTGAGTAACATATTTGCTGTCAAATCCCCTGTGAATATGCAATCATTCATCATTCTTATATGGCATTGGTTTGCTGATCTTTTTGTGTCCTGAGATTAAAATGGAATGCTCAACCCTACTGATTTAATGTGAGCTATGGTTTGATGTTGCTTGTATGTGAAATTTATCTCAATGAAGTCAGTCATGACACAGACAAGGAATTATTTCATATCTCCACCATCTACCAAGTCATTTCCTAATTTGTTGACTGAAAAGGATGCCGATGTCCTGCAGCTGAGAGTTCTGTGGATAGATAGATTGACAGGGCCATTGTGTCATTAATATTCTCTAGCCATCTCTTCGCTCAAGCTGTTTCTGTTGCCTGCGTCCCTACAGTAGAGTATATTTCGTCCCCCGCCCTCACAGCCGCTCACCTCACAACGCTTGATTTCTGCCAGCCTCAGCGCTATTGAAAGACCAATTCGTGACTGAATTTCACCTGCACCTTCATTTGCTGCCACAGCTTCAGACTTAAAAGCTTATGATGATGGATGAGCTCAGCTGTTAGCTGCTATTCACCATTTGTAGCCATGTTTGTGCGCTATCTAATTTTGTTTATACGGCCCATCTCCCTCAAGAAATGATAATTTTAGTAACGGATATTCATTAGAATTTGAAAACAAATTTCAATTCATTTCCTTCCTTTTTTTCCAGAGAAAATATATCTTTTCTAACAGTCTACATACCTCTTTTCCCAATTAAACATTAATTTAACATTATGGCTATGTTATAAATAATTGATGTGATTCAATTAGCTAACCTAGCAGGGAAATTTACTCTCATCTCCGGGGTTGGGTTTAGTCCTGAAGCCGTGCCATAATTAATCGGTTCATACTGTGCTCTGTGTTGAATCATGAAATCATAACTTTGATTACAGAGTACATATCATAAATAAAACCTAGCATATTTAAATTCAATTCAAACATCTTGAGTTTCTAATTGATCAATCCCAACTGTTCTCATCATAAGCAGGGAGAGTACAAACAGCTTTTACAAACACATGCACAGGCAGATTGACAAACACACACACACACACACACACACACTGCTGCGCACACCTGCGGCTTTCTTATAAGCAGGCCAGAATTAATTATTTAACATTTGGTGCACGTCTAACATGGATCTACATACTGTATTTAGCTCAGTGTCAGCTCCAGAGACTTGTACAGTCACTGTGCTGAGAATGTTTAAGGTGATGTATATCTGCATTTAAGTAAGTCCATCACAAATACTGTATGTCCCCGTATTGCTCTGCTGTCGATGTGGGTTTTGATTTGTCCCGTGCATCCCTGACATTGGCAGAAGGCTGCTGGGTCTGTTCATGTGACTCAGTGATTTGTGTGGTGTCGGGGAGATAGACCGCATCCCTTTTGGGAGGCAATGACCCCAAACTGTGAAGGCTATGAGGCATCTCTCAAGTACAGCATTAACCTCTCCTTGTAACAGGACTGACTCTGACCCAGAAACATGTAGGTTTTATTCCCCTGATCTTGTCTGTATCGTGCTCAAAATGTGTGAGTTGGTCAGATTTCATCCTTGACATTTTTAGTTTTTATTCCTGACTGTAGCACAAAGAGGCAATATGATGGATAGAAAAACTGTTGACCATAACTGGGCTGGTCAGTTCTGTACTGAATTTCTCAGACTTTGTGCTGCTAAAACTGATTTATAAGTGACTGACTTTGGACTTCTGAGTCTCTAATATTTTTACCCAACGTGCCTCACTGAGCTCATGTGAACTTACGGTGATATGAGTCAAACCTAAATGCTGTTTTCGAAGGCGCCCTAGTAATATTCTACTTCATATTTCTGTTGGTAATAAATCAGTTTGCTTTTGTTGATGTGACTGAGAACAGGATTAGTGCATTTCCATTGTATCATTTTTTAATTAAGCAAGGCATTGAAAAAAACTTCCACATAGCCAATATAATCAAACTACCCTGCGGCTGTTACCGAACAACTACATTCACTGATTTTCTTTTCCATCAAAAGCCTTCAAGTATGGATACTTAAAAGGTTTTAATATAGGAGTAAAGGAATGTATGCTCCTTTTTTAATTACATTAAAAAAATGAATTTCCCTGAGGAAAGTAACTGTTCATTGCAGATGTAGAGTAGAGTTTAAATGTAATAGATGGTGGTTTTTAAATTTGAAATCATCCCAAAAGTTAATTCTCTAGGCAAATAGCTTAATATCATATCTGGAAATTAAGTGTCAGGGTCTGGGCGAGAAAGGGCACATTCTATTATATTGTCCTCATATCATTCCTAATACTTGTTTTCTACAGTTATGGTGAAGAATAGAGTTGAAGAGTGACAGTGTCAGTTTTTGATTGCAAATGAATTTTCTACAGATTGTTCTGTTTTAATAGTGGTTATATTTCAGCTGAAGCTGTTACCCTGTTATTTTATAGCTGTTATTTTTATGTTTATTAGTAATTAATGGAAGGTTGGCTTCAGAGATAATATGGAGAACCATGGCCAGCTTTAGGCAGTGAGTTGAGTAAATTCAACAATTTGTGCATTGAGAAAGCAGATTCTAAGTTGTTTTTTTTTTTTTTTATCTCAACAGTGCCTTCCTTTTCTTCCTTTGACATTGTTTTCATTTTGTTGCTCTGCTGCTTTGAATGCACGCAACAAAATGGGAGTCACTAGATGCTGCAATGTTCTGTCTTTTGACTTGCGTGACAATCATCTGCCACAGCATGACATCGGGTCAAAAGTTGGGTAGTTTCAAGTTGATGGTGAGACAATAAATGTCAGAAGAGAATCTTTCTATCCATTTTATTCAGTTAGTGTTTTCTCCCAGGGGAAACTGTTGAATTAAACATTTCTAGTTTCTAGTATTTTGACACAATGCAAGGTGTTGAACACTGCTTCAGGCCTTCAGCAACTGCAGTATGTTTCCTGTTAATGTAAGTACAAATTGCATCTTTTGTGTGTGTGTGCATATCTATGCACATGTTCATGCACGTGTTATAGAGCACATGATCATTTATACGTTCACATTTTTCTGATTCTTTTTCCTTTAGAGGAAGAAAAGCAAGTCCCCATAATCACTGTATGGGGAGAGCTGGGAGAAAACTCAGAATTAGGTTTAGCTTAAAGTTATTCTCCTTGGACCCACTTAAACTGAAATAGGAGTAATGTCATCTGAAGTGTCTGAAACTGTGATTTTGTGTGTTTGAATATGATATTCTAAAAAAGCAGGAACATTTTTTTCTCAGCCCACACTGTTGGAGTTAAATTCAAAGGACATTTTCCATTGCAAGAAGCAGCTGAGGGAAGAAAGGGTGTCGGGAAAGATTTGGGCTTTACACCTAAATCCCTGAAGCACTGGCTCATCCTCCGACTCCTTGGCTTTTTATGAGGGCTGTTGTCCCCAGTCTTTGTCTTCTGTCCTGCACCTTGTCTTTGGTATATGGATTTTCCAGTTGGTTGAACATTACAAACAATAAACAGATATATACTAAACTTCATTCTTGACAATATACCAGATTAAAAGCTTTAAAAATATATTTAAAAACATACTAGCGGCACGTCTTTCCTGTCATGTGGTGTTTGATTCTCAGCTGAAGTCTGAAGTGTGTGTGTGTGTGTGTGAGAGAGAGAGAGAGGGCACGAGCGATTGCACCGTTCACACTTGACTATATGTGAGAAATGTCAAAAGACTTTGGATTTATGAGGACATTTGAATCAGCGATGATTCTTTGTAATGAGTTGGATGTTTCTTAATCTTTGTGGTGACAATTGTGGAACAAGGCTAAGGAAGTACTTGTCCTCCCCAAGATAAGAGTGTATGTGTGTGTTGAGTTCCTCCTAGCTGTCTCCTCTCTCTCCCATTGCTTCCTCCCTTTTTGGTCTCGCATTTTTGTTCTTTCATCCTTCCTTTTTCCCCTGTAGACCCACTCACAGGGGCAAATATGCTTCGCTTCTCTACCCTCTACCACCTTTTCTGTCTGCTCAAATGTTTCTCCGCTCCCATAGGCTCAGGTTCTCTCCTCTCCTCTCCTTTCATTTTTCCAATGTGTCTCTTTGTTTTATTTTTCCTGCTCTGGTGAGTCACCAGCCTTTGTCCAAGCCTGTGGGCGACAAACTGTCCAAAGACACACATGCAATAATGTCACGCAAACACCAAACCATTGGCATGTTAGTCAACTTGCCTGACAGCAGCCTGGAAATCCTGACTTCAAGTCATCACATCTTACCAAGAGGTAAGAGGAGTCTGTTGTTCAGGTGAAATTTACGGTTAAGTGGAGGAGAAGATTATTTCAAATCTCATATGGCTTTTAGGAGGAGGGTGAATATTGGATATTCCACACAGACAGAGAAATCTTGTTTGTTTTTCCCTGTGATTTTATTTCTTACTTGAGGCGTGATGAATGTACTTGCAAGGGATATGTTTGCACTGTTAATGAAGCACATGTACCACCTCGGATATTTCTCATCCGCTGAAGTCCAAGCAGAGGAGAAACAATTACTCACATGCAGCTTGTCATGGCTGCACTGTGAGAAACTGACACTGTCTACACACACACACTCACAGTGCTTGTGTAAGTAGCTGTTCTTTTTGCCAGTGTGTCATCGCAGTTGCATTAGAAGCTTGGCGGTCAGCCTAGCTCAGCAGCGCCAAAGGCCAGATGAGCATGGCACACACAGCAAGACGGCAGGACACACTCTTCGAAAATGCCTCACTGTATCCTGTGCACTGTGATTTAATGAGGGCTACTGTGGGTAAGGCACTATGGATTCTCAGTATCTATATACTGATAACAAGGATGCCCTCTTTGCAAACAGCTCTTGATGCATTTTAGATCTCTGAAAATCCCATTTTGAGAATGTGAGGGTTTTCTGACAGCATGTAAGGGTCAGACAAAGAGATAAAACAACAGGAAGGTTGTTTTTTTTCACTTTATTTTTATAATAAAAATAGTAATTGAGTAAAAGTTAGTGCCAGCCTTGACCAAAACAAAATCTGAGGCAAATTAATTTTAATTCTGCATTTTGAGAAAAGTCAACATATTGAGGGGAAAAAAATTCTTGGTTAAATTGAAATGGGAATATGATTTACATTTTTGATACAATATACAGTAGGGTAGGAATGTTTGACTCACTGTAATACAAAGTAAAGACGACTCACAATTCAATAATGTTCTCACTCTGGAAGCTAAAGGTTACTTTCCTGAATAGATTTGATGGACCAGAGGATTGCTGATGTTTTTTGAGCATTTGTTTCACTGGTTTCAATGATGGCAATGGGTGATAACTAATTACAATTGTAAAATAGCAGTCTACCTCTAAGTGCTTGACAATATTTGCAACATATAACAACAACCTCTGCTCTGAATTCAAGTGAGGAAAAATATGGTCGGTGGTTCTGAGATGGAAACTCTTGATGACCCCTCTGTTCATCTCTTTCCACTATCAGGCAGAGAAAGAATCTGAAAAGCGATTCTTTGAACTATTATTTGCGGTCACCCACATCGAAATGGATAGGATTTACGATATATGAGTTCAAGAGGAATTGCTTGAGGCTCTTGGCTATATTTGTCTCTCACGTATATCATGCATTTTACATGCATTTTTCAAGGTGTTAAAATGTTGCTACTCCTGGCAATGACCCACACACGGTTGCTGGCAGTACCATGAAACAAGGGTATAGCTGTAAGTATGACATCTGGGGGAACAAATTTGCCTCTGTGAGTTAAAGCCTACTAAAATGCAAATGAACAGAGCCTTGCTTGACAAGGCTATATTTGGGATAGAGTGTTGTAATTTAAAAAAAAAAAACAACTTCATTTGGATGTCTTAGCTTCACCATGCAGGATGTCGATGTGCCGAGTTTGACACTTGAAGACTGTTTTCACATTCATCTGAGGTTTCCTGTGGGGAAGTGTGTGTTCACCAAAGATCTGAGTGAAAAGACAGGGCTTAGGAACATGATTTGTGACATCTGATCTACTTTGAAATCAGTCCCTGAAACTTGGCAACTCCCAAAAGTGAGATGTGAAAACTTGAAGCCGTATCAGCACGGTGACGCCAAGGCCGGGTGCACAAACAGGATGATCATCATGTGAGTGTCAGTGGGTGGAAGGCGGTCGATAGAAACGTGGTTCTCTTCCAGAGGTCCATGACGCATGGACTGGTGTGTCTGGGAAATGCTGAAGCAAATCAAATCAATTTACCAAGAATTAATTTTTTGGGAAAAAAATCCAATGAAGACAATATAAATCATTGGTATTTAATGTTTCTAAAACCACACCCTTAATCAAGTCCCCAAATATACAAACACAATTTGACAGTGTGGGAACTCACCATGTGCAAGAACAGAAAAAGCAGCTCATCTGAGACTAAAAAAGGGACATAAAATAACGATAATGCGTAAACATATTTGCGAATCCGAGGGAATGTGTCAAGAGGTGTTCTTGTATTTTGTGATTCTGGCTGTGCAAGTGCAGTCAACTGTCTAAATGATGTGCTCTTTTTAATAGCAGGGGAATCCACTGCACAGTTTACTTCAGTAGTCAGTAGTGCTAAAACTCCCGCAATATAGAAGTCCATTCATACCTGACAATCCATCCTTTTAACACTGACAGACACCTGGGAGCATATACATGCAAATAAATTGGCCAATCAAATCACCTGGGTGCTGGCAAGAACAATTACAACTGTCTGCTTTGTGCCGTTTTGAACCAACTACAAATTGGAGCCAATCATTTTCATGCAACTAACCGAATCAAATCAAAACCAGTTATTATTAAATCTGTTTTTATATTTATTACATCACAAAACATTTCTCTTTGTTGAAGGTGACCTGAGGACAATTCTTGAAACCCTTTAAAGAAATCATGCAGGGTAAACTGTGCACATGAGTTCATGTGCATGTGTGTATGTGTTTGTGAATGTTCTGCAATGTGACCCTTGATATATTCAATTAAAACAGAACAATCAACTATGTAAATTTCAAAGTTTCTCAACAAGATATTTCCTCATGGAATTTTTTTTCACATTTACATTTCACTAGCTGTTATCCTCCATTCTGTGGATCTGCCCTGTTCCTCTTTGTTGTTCATTTTGTTCTGAGTGAGTGAGCAGCCATTAATGCTTTGAGTCACCCTCAGCCAGCAGCTTGTTCTCTGTAAGTGTGGGTGAGTTTTAAAGAGATAAAACTGCCTGAAGGGTTTTCTAAATCTTTGCTAATGGCAGTCAGTCATGGTGCTCTGTGGCTGTAGATGCTTAAGGCAAAGAGCAATTATACTGTATCAAAAGTGTTCATAATGTTTTTTTGTTTTTACTCTTAGTCTTCTAGTAACCTCTGAGGCACTGGCCTGACGTGGGTGGGTGTATTGTGTATTACATGAATTGCCTTTTGTAAGGCTAAATACATTCTCTGATGTTTTCCCTTTCTGTCATCACGTTTCTTTTTCCGGTGCTCATGAGCTGTCTTTCTACAAATCTGGTAGAGACAATCTGAAAAACAGAATATTATATGACTCTCAAAAGGAAATATTGCAAAAATTGTAAATTGGCAGGAATGATAACCATGGCTTGCTAAAATGCATTTCTTCTTCTTCATCTTCTTTCCCTATTCCCTATTCTCTGTATCCTCCTCTCTCACACCAACTAACTTCATATCCTCTCTCACTACGTCCATAAATCTTCTCTTTTGGTCTTCCCCAATCACAATGTCATCAGCAAACATCATGGTCCATGGAGATTCCTGTGTCACCTCATCTGTCAGCCTGGCCATCACCACTGCCAACAAGAAGGGGCTCAGAGCTGATCCCTGAAACCACCATCCCATGCTGTCTGGGCAAACTCTCACATACAACTACTTTGCAGTCACTGATCTCTTTCAGGTTACTTCATCCATACAAGATGTAGTCTACCTGCACGGTCCTACCTCTGCTCTAATAAGTTACCCTGTTCTAATATGTTCCTGTATTTTCTGTAAAAAGTGTTCACTACAGCCATTTCCATCCTTTTGGCAAAATATACCACCATCTGTCCCTCTGCATTCCTATCCTGTATATCAAATCTGCCCATCACTTCTTCATCCCCTCTATTGCCTTCACCAACATGTCCATTGAAGTCTGCACCAATTACTACTCTCTCATCTCTGGGGATAGTCTGCATCACTTCATCTAACTCATTCCAGAACTTCTCCTCTTCAAACTCACATCCCATCTGTGGGGCATAGCCACTAACAGCATTGAGCATTGCAGTGCATTGCAATTTCCAGTTTCAGACTCATAAGTCTATCTAACATTCTTTTCACCTCCAGAACATCCCTCACACACTTCTCCTTCAGGATAACTCCTACTTCATGTCTCTTCCTGTACCATGATAGTACAACTTAGAACCTGCCTCTAAGCTTCTAGCCTCACTACTTTTCCACCTTGTCTCCTGGACACACAGTATATCCACTTTTCTTTGCCGCATCATGTCAACCTACTCTCCCTTCTCCTGTCATTGTCCCGACATTGAAAGTTCCTGCTCTCAGTCCCAGATGCTTGCCTTTCCTCTTCTCCTTCTTTGACCCACAGTAGCCCTATTTCCACTGGTACCCTGTAGGTCATCGATACCAGTCACGGTTGTTGTTAACCCGGGCTTCAACCAATCCGATATGAGATTATTAGGTTTTATTCGCATGTTTGGTTTTGGCAAAAGTTTAATGCCGGATGCCCTTCCTGACGCAACCCTCTGCATTTATCTGTGCTTGGGACTGTGTGGCTCAGGGAGACACTGGCCTGTGCTGCCCTGAGGCTGCATTGCATAATGGCCATTATATCAAATATGTTTGCTGACAATCTCAAATTTCATCACCATGCAATAGTATGTTAGTTGGCTGGAGATCAACTAGATATTTGATACTTTATAGACTTGCCCTTGATAGAATCTTAATTTTATTCAATTCAGGAATGCACAAATGATAGGAAAGAATAAATGGCAGTTTAACAAAAATATCAACTCACAAAAATCACCCCAGACCTGAAATGAAACAACCTTGGACTGATAATATTTTGATATCAGCTTTCTGACTTTAGCGATATTTTGCCGAAGCTAATACAACTTTATCTGGGACCTTACTCAACTATATTGGCTCTGTTCATTTTCTTTGGTGGCCTAGATTCAACTCTGGCTAATTCTTTGTTGAATTGTGACTTAACTCTTGCTCAAACATTTGGAGACTGGATGCACTGTAGACTCTAGATGTAAAGACCACAATGCCAGATCAGTATAAACATCTAGTATATAACTCATGGAGGTTTCTCTAACTTCCATTTGGCAACTTCCCACTCTACGATATTTAATAAAACTTTTCCTCCTTTAAAATTGCTCCTCTAAAAATGAGATGGGTTGCAAAAATGTTAATGATGTACATTAGAATGTACTGGAAGACTGCGCTGTCTGTACTGACTAAATATAGCAAACAGCTCAACGATTCTAACTGAGTAGCATTCTAGTTCCCTGCTTTTTTTTTTTCTTTCCTGCACCTTCGTAGCAGCACTGAAAAAATGAAAATAAATAAATATGGAGTCCCAGTGTTGATGTAGTGTCTGTTCTACCTATGCAGGTACATTGCCTTCATGTTTTATGTATAGCATATTTATCAACACCCACATCCACTGCACTTTTACTGCAGCAATCCTCAAAAGCCACTAGAACATGAAGAGGAGTGGATGCACCACCGCACAAAGGTGTGAACCGTGCACCAAGTTAATGTTTCTCACGGTTCTTAGCTATTAATATGAAACTGCCACAGATTCCTCAGCCTGGTGACATGGTGTTCTTCACCTCCTTTCAAAGGATTTCTCTTAAATGTCCCAAGGACTAGTTACAAGGGAAATTGCATTCACAAAGGTCACTGCATGTAACAGCGTTGTACCTTAGCAGGCATTTAGACAACAGTAACAATACAGCAGCAGTAATATGGATCTTTGTGCGTTTAGAGTTCGAGCCTAGAGTTTAGACAATACAGCCAGCCTGAGACTGCAGCTTAACCAAATTTGAGAGATTCATGACATAAAGCTATGTCTGCAGATAGCAGACATGTTTCATTGCAGATAGCATGAAACATAGCATGGCCTCCATCTTCCCCTGGATATGACACTCCTGCACCGCCTCGGGCACTGATTCGTGATCTGCGAAGATAAATGAGGCTGCCTGAAGGGAGACTGCAAGTCTGCCATTCTTTGGTGGAATCTGAGGCCATTAAATAGTTAAACTATTTAGGAATAAAGGGAAAAGGAAGACAGCCCCCAGTCTGTGCATCTTGAATGAACATTGAACATTCAACATTAACCTGCTTTCATGACATAAAGTTTGCTACTCAAAATACCTTCATTTATTCATCAATATGGATAAGCACAGGGTTTTTAAGTTCATTTTCATATCTTTTTGTGTCTTCAGGTTAAACTCCTCTAAAGTATTGAAAACACTCCATCCTTTGACTGTTGTGTTTATCACATTGATTTAAGAATGACACAATCTGTCCGACTCTTTCAATGCTTTCACTGAAGAAGCTGTAAATTATTAATCTTTTCTGATGTGTTGAGTACAATTCTTTTTTTTTTTTTGGTGCATGATTATATAGTCTGTTTTTCCACACATCGCAGGCTAATAAAAAGCCAAACTAATCTGTATTATATGCTAATTATGATCCTTGAACTGTCTGTTGTTGCGCTGTATCTGTGTCAGAGAATACAGAGGTAATGAACATCTCTGGGGGGAAGCACTGTTGAGTGATCTATTAGTCATAAAGGTATTACCTGGACTTCCCTGGGACGATATATACAGTATATACTGTATGTAACAATTCCTATTTAGGAAAGTACAGTGTGTTTAAATCACCAACAGTCCCTTGCACATTCTGACTTTGACAAATTGTCCTCTGGCCCTGTTCCCTCAATCCAGTTGTGAGCAAACCAAGTCAGAGAAAGACCTCCCACGGATGTCATCCTGACAGCTCATGAATTTGAGTGACCACTTCCCCAGTGCGATGTGAGAGCCCCTTAAACCAACTAATAGTGCCTCCGCAACGTTACATAACACTGTGAAGATTATCATGCGTCCTGTTATTTAAAATATCGCTGTACTAATCATACACAACGATTTTCAGTTGCTGTTGACTTGAAAACCTCTGTCTTAATGCTGTTTCTGTTTAATGTATGAATACAGTGTTTGATTAACACTATCTTTAACATTTTCACTGTTGTTTATTGTCACTAGTTAGTTTGCAGTAACCAGGAATCAATTAAGGGAAATTCAATATAGCTAACCAATGAAGGGTGGAGAGATCCGATAAATGATTAATATGGTTTAATAGTGCCTTCCTGGGCAACTGGAGTGGGAAAGTTGCTGGAGGGTTGGAGAAGAAAATATACTATACACATGATAGAACACCTATCTGGGAGCAGACTGGTTCTTTTCTGCTGAGCTGAGAGCAGTTTCTTGACTGAAACATTGAGAAAGGACACAAGATGATGAGGTATCACGAAATATTGATTTAATAAGAGACAAGTGTGCTGTGAAGCTTACGTATTTCCAAGCAACACCAAATTCATCTCTTCATCTTTATGTGCATCCATCCATCCGTCTTCTGCCGCTTATCCTGCACTCAGGGCGAGAGGCGGGTACACCTTGGACTGGTCGACCGCAGGGCCACATAAACAGAAAAACAACCATGCCGCCCTATAATATATGTATTATATCATTATCTTATTTATTCTATATTGACCTCTCTGTAAATGTCCTCACCCTCCCCTGAGAATCATGACTTTAAACCGCCACCCCAAAGCGGAGTTCTCGTTTTCCGTTTCTCTCATGGGTCGTGAACGCATCACCAAACAACCGGAGTACCGCGCAAATCGACGGCGGCGCAGATGAACGCCAACGAGCCGCAGCCGGCTCCTCTTTTACACGCACACAAACGCATGCCACGAAATAACGTGAGCGCCGCCAGTCCGAGCCGCCCTGCCGGTGGCAGCCCCTCGTCGATACACGGAGCGGGGAAGCTACCGGGAGAGGAGCTCCCGCCTCCTGCACGCCACCGCAGGGGGGGGGGAGGAGGGCGCGGGGCTGGGGTCTCCATTCGGGAGGCGGTAGATAATTCAACACTAGAGCCGGGAGAGGAGAGACCGAGGGGAGGGAAGAAAGGTGAGGGAATGCAGTCCAGTCCAGCTGCTGCTGCTGGAGGAGGAGGCAGGGGTTCAGTGTCAGGAGAGGCTCAGACTTGATCTGAACGAACGGCGGGAGTCAAATCTCAACCAGATTTGCAGATGTGGAGGGAGCAGCGCTGGAGTTGTACAGCTGGGTGAGTGTATCACCTTTGCACAGACACACACACACACACACACGCTGATCTTTTGACACTTTTACTCACCAATGTGAGCGGCTGCATCAGATCCATCTGTGCGTCTTCGCTTGCCCGTTCTGTCACTCTGCGGTCCATAGGACCTGTCCCACGGAACGGTGTGTGTGTGTGTGTGTGTGGTGGGGGGGGGGAATCACCCGGGATAATTCCAACACGAGTTTCTTCCGGTGCAGCCCCAGCTGATCGATTGGCCCCGCTCTCATTAGCCCATGCTTGAAGTCTTCTTCACTGTCATCCTCAAAAATAGTGTGTCTGCTCTCCCGGGGAAGGACAGCAACTGTGTGTGTGTGTGTGTGTGTGTGTGTGTGTGTGTGTGTGTGTGTGTGTGTGTGTGTGTGTGTGTGTGTGTGTGTGTGTTGGTGACTAGCTCTAAATTAGTTTTTTTAATGATCTAAATGTGGAATATAAAGGGACAGGCAGTCTTTGATCGATCCCTGCAGTCATCTCGGTGTGGGAGGCTGGTGTCTGCTGCCGGCGTGACACATCTCAGCCTCAGCCTGTGTTTGCACAGTCGGATCTGCTCATGCCCTCATTGAGCTGTTCAGATCTTAGTGCAGTTCTGGGAATTGGGGGGATTTTATTTTATTTATTTATTTTTTCTGAGGTAAGGCTGTGTACATTTCCTTTCTAATGTGCAGTGGTTCAGATGTGTCACACCAGTTCTTGCATTAAACACAATGGGGGGGGGGGGATTCATAAATAATAACTTTGGTGGGATCTGATTATTTGTTTTCCGAAGCAAGTGAACAAAAAAAACGATATATTAGTGACAATTTTGCCAGGTTTCTCGAATTCTTCTATGATGCTGAGTGAATGAGATTAATCCTATTCCTCAGAGAGGACATTTTAATTAATATCTCAGATGATGGATGGAAGAGCCAGTTCAGTAATTACGGCAAAGCTGAAAAACTTGTGACTAGTTCATTGCCCTTAAAATTTCCCCAAAGTGGTTCTAATCACAAAAAAATTCCAACATTGGCTCCTGGCATGCAGTTGTTGCTGTTAAGACAATATTGTTGCTGTACAAAAATGTGTCAACTAGCAGGGCCAGCTCTTGGATTTGGGTGGCTCTGCAAAGAGATGAACCTACTGAGCTTCTTTTCATCCCAATCTGCAGATTTATAATAGCTTCTCATATGATGAGACTATTACAACCAAATGTTTCATCTGCGCACCAACCAATGGCTATCGTTGTACAAAAATGAGACGGGAAATGTCAGACAGGTCTTCAGTCGCCTGCCGCCAAGCAGACGAGCCAGCCTGGGCATTCTATCTACTTTAAAAAATGAAGTCTAAATTGAACATTAATACCATTGCTTGACTTCTTGTGGGATTTTTTTAAGCAACATTGCAATTTGTGCACATTCTCCCGAGTCTCAGCACAAGTGCATATAGCCTTTTTGCCAAGATTGGTTGGTCTTCCTCTTAATTGTTGTTGCATGCATGGTCAGTTCTGTCCACAACAACGTTTGTGTTAGGCAAAGTGGCCTGGGCCTGCATGAAGCAGTACAAAATGTGTGTATGGATGGATAAAATTTGAAAAACAATGATGTGCAGCTGAGGGGTCTTCCAACAATTCAGAAGAGATGATAAATGAGCTAAATGCTAGTGGTGCAAAATGCGACTTCCACAGTATCATTAGCCTTGTTTAGTTGGAGCTTCACCATTTATCTATCTATATATATTTTTTTAGCAGAGTTCTGTGAATATGATGGATTTTTTTTTTTGTAGTTTTGGACAATAAGTTGATATGTTTTGATACTTCTGTCCACTGAGGGGTCAATCTGGGAGATATTTGATTAATATCAGTCTATACGAATGAAGCCCAAAACCAAACTGCGAATAGCTGATCCATCCCACATGCTTCTTTTTCCCCTCATAACATGTTAATGATGCACATCACATTCGAGATTCAGGCCAGACTTCAAATGCAGCGGATTGATTAGTGTGAAAGTATGCTTTGACCGTTTCCACTTTAAAAGGCTATCTCAAGTCTAGATGGTGTTGACTCAAGAAAATTTTGGCTGCTGTAAAGGCTGGTGGGTTTCTGGTCAGAATGTCTTCTTGCTGATTGCTTTTTTTGACACATACACAAGTAAGCCCTGATTCAGAATAGGCCAACACCAAAATGTCCTGAAAGTAGGAACAGTTTTATAATTTGCTTACAAAAGACTGAGCATGTGCAGCGCAGTGGTTAGGGCTTCTGCCTCACAGCAAGAAGGTTCCCATTTGACTGACAACGGGCCTTTCTGTGTAGAGTTTGCATGCTCTCCATGTCAGTGTTTCGTCCGATTGTCCAATAACATGCAGGGGGTCAACTGGAAACCCTAAATCCCCCAGACATGTGAATGAGAGAGGGAATATTTATTTTTTTGTCTCATATGTGGCCCTGTGATCGACTGCTGACCTGTCCAGAGTGAACGCCACTCCTCGGCCAGTGACCACTTAGAAGTCTTCAGCAACCCTACAATCCTGAGTGCAGGATAAGTGGCATAGATAGTGTTGGAATAAATTACTGAGCATAACTCGAGGACCAACTCAAACAGTATGTATATAAAAAAGGAAAAAAAAAATATTCCTGGTCTTTCACCCCTAATGTCTTATTTTTAAATGGCTCCTAACTATTTTTTTTTGCTATCAATGGTGATGCCACATATGGAGTCACAGTATGTTGGACGGGTCGATGCTTGAAGCCTCTGATGATGCTCCCCCGCAGCAGCAGCTGAAGAGGTCATCCTGCTGTCAGCTCAGAACTGGCTGGCAGGACAGAGTTGTATTTCAGTAAGAAGTCAAGCTTCTAATTCTTTAAATTTTATGCGAAAATATGATATATTCTAAGCAGCTTTTCTCCTGGTATGGATTTGACAAGTGTGTTGTTCCCATAGCAATTTGCGGTGACCCATCTAAATTATTAATAAAATGTGAGGGGAAAAAAACAAAGCAATGAAGTATGCTCTCCATCCTAATTATCACATTTCCAAGAACAAATCATTTGTTAAAGTTGAGATTGCTGTCAAAGATTTTTCTTTTACAACCCACTATAGCTGCATTGGTGTCGCTGTTCTGTCAAAAATATATGACAAATTGAGAGCAGAGAACCAGTACTAGAACAAAGTGAATAACAGCACTTAATGGCACCCGTGGTGCCATAAAAGTGTGTCAGTAATGAAATGTCTGCTGACAGGCCCTCAGAGTTGTTTGTTAAGTCAAGCCTGTTAGTCTTGTCCATTGCTTCGCCTGTACTTACCACCCCATTTTGATCCTCTCTGTTGCACATAAAGCTGTCAGACGCATTCATTAGTGACATTACCTTGGCTCAACAGTGCCGCCACTGTCCAGCCTCATTGTTTTTGATTCTGATGTATTTAGGAGTCAAATAAAACAAAGCAGCATCTGCTGTCAGCTGCTGGATGTGGGCAGTCCTGCTCACATGGAGTGTAGAGAAATGAGCGGCAGTTTCTGGCAGCGGTCCTCAAGAGACCTGCGTGAATGTTGTCGTGTCATTTGTCAAAGATTTTCAGCTGGACTGATGTCAGGCCTGTTAGCACCAGTACCTCCCACTCGCCAGCTTCTTTAATCCTATTATACTTGTCTGATGGGGTCGGAACCCCAATAGAGTGTTTTATTTTTTTTGGAGTATCTACATGGGATGAGTAATTTATTTTCTAACAGGATAGGGTTACCTGACATTTCCGGTGATGATGCTAGATGGCTGCCATGGTAATCTTGAAGCTGAACCTAAATTGAACATGTACAACATTCTCATCTACTGTCATCTTTTTTTTTGTTCCCTTCCCCCCAAAAATTTGGACTTTTTTAATACCCAAAACAAATATAAACAGATCACTTAACAGACCTTGGCTATGGCATGACAACCAAACCCCAGGGAGTTGCAAAAAACAAATATATATATACAGCATGTCTAATCCATTAAGTCTCTAATGCTAATTCATTTAATCAATTCCTCTATTGTAAATGCTCATATTCATGTTCACTTGATTTGCAGGTTTTTTTTTTTATATATATCTCATTAGATGAGTCATTTAATATTCTTTCCACAACTGTTGGATCTCCCAACAGAGTCCAAGTGTCCTGTCACAGCAAAGACTGCCTGTAGAATGACCAGGATAGGACCTGACCATCAGTGGGAAACAGAAATGGGTCTGAGCTACATCATAGTACTATTCGAAATCCCATTTATCAATGTTATTTCTTGATTAATGCATAATTTATTTTATTTTTTTAATGAATACCAAATTGTTGCATATAAGATTCTTTTCACACTTGAGGACCATGGACTTCAAACTCTGTCCTGCTGTATTGGGGCTGAGAATCTGTCATTAGATGCTATTTATTGCAGTTTGTAATTGTACTGCATTATTTCAATAACCATAATGGAGCAGCTACTAATTACAAAGCCTTGAGTTATATCTTTATTATTTTAGACCGCAGGAACGAATCCCCGGCCAGTATAATATGGATAAATGATAAATTTCTCTGACAAGCTAATTACTCCTCCTGCATAAATATTTGATTCATGACAATGATCCTATTCATGCTACTGCTTATATAATGTAAAACCATATGAACTTATAAATATTTACGAAGACAGCCTATTTATTATACAATGCATGCACATTTGCTTGAATTGATGTTAATGGCTGTTTTGTGAGTTTCCAAGACATTTCATGCCTCTTAGAAAGCTTTCGCCTCAGGATCATACTTTCTGGATGTGTAATTGTTGTTGAGTCTTAAAAAAAGGGTCATTCAAAGGGATGTTAGTTCTTGTGCAGCTCTCCCTAACTGGCGCAAGAGGACCAAAGCTGCAGATCAGATGCAGGAGTCGAATAAAAAAGTATGTGTGTGGAAAAAGGGCTTTTGCTCTTTGAATGTTGCATATTTTATGTTTCCTTTGGCTGAAAGAAAGTGTGATGAGTTGTTCATGGAGTTATGTAAGAACTAAAAGGGAAGCCAAAGAATCTCACGAGTGCATGTGGGAAAACAGTGCTTACATACAGTAAGAGCAGTTGAAAGAGTCCACCCTTAACTAAAGCTCAGTGCATTTAATTTGTTAGAACTGCATCTTCCATACATTATCAAAATTATCTGTGTGCTAATGTCTTTGTTTGAAAAGAGAGGAAAGTACTTTCAAAACTGTGGCACTCATGTCACATGATGAAACACTGGCTATTTGGGGAGTTAATATACTTGTCTGTCTCTCTGGCTCATTTCATTTTATGTATTGCCATTGCTCTTGGCAGACTCAAGTGCTGTGACTGACGAGCTCTCAATACTCTCCATTATATATTGGCCATTATGAATGTTATTGTGGTGGAAACTGGAGTTCAAGGTCTTGGTCACGTTTACACCTGGATGTTACCTTTCCTTATACTACTACTTGAAAGGCTGGCATTTAAGAGAACAAACCCAGCTATCAGTCATCTGCTTTGGTTCAGCCTTCCCTTTGGAACATTCACAACAAGATCTGGCCTTGGCACACCACTGCAGAAGCCTGACCAAGTGATTATCCCCCATAAAGTGTAAACATTGCTTATCTATCATCCAGTGTGCAGCGTTATCGCTTCAAACACGCTGCATATAAAAAAAGGAAGGGCAAAATATTGATGTATAGTGAACCTATCACCTATCATCTTGCATAATTCATTTTTCATTAAAGTTTTGTGACATACACTGTCCATATTTAAACACATGGGCTATAGCAAATATCTTTTGCTAATTTATATGAAGTTTTTCAGGTGAATGACAGAGTATTTTTATTTTATTTATTTTTTTTACTATGTAAAATTGGGAAATGTTATGCACAAAATGCTGACCAATCAGGCAGCTTATTTATTTTATAAAAATTTCAATATGTCCACAAAAAATATTAATGAGATATGCATTTTTTTCTGGATTTTGGATTATGCACGCCATGGATAATTTCCTTGGTATTGCTATCCCACAGTGCAATGCAAAAAAGCCTGACTCAACGAGTCTGACCATCATAGCCCAGACCATCTCTCACAAGTGGATTCAAATGTGTTATATTTTGAACTCAATTATTGGTGTTTTTGAACAATAAAGGGTGTGAATATTTGTATAATGGCACTGTGGCTGCTATTTGTTGTCCAGAAGCAGTCTTGGAGAGGTTCCACGGACCCCTCCAGTGGTGTTTCCCCGAGTGGGAAAGTTAATATGCTGGAATATGTTGGGGACCACTGTCTTTGGGTCCGCGTGATTCAATTCCCCAGCCAGGATGAGGATGGCGTCTGGATGGGCTGTAAGCTGCTCACTGATGTGCTGGTGGAGCTCATTCAGAGCCTCTTGTCTGGTGAGTTCCTGGTGCTCGGAAGGATGTCAACAGCCACAAGCAGTATGGCTGTGAATTCCCTTGGCAGGTAGAACAGCCGGCACTTGATTGCCATAAATTCCACCAGTGATGGGCAGATGAGCAGTGCTTAAAGGCCACAACAGCATTGTGGCACCAGGCGTAGCTAATGTAACCATTGATTCCGCTGCCACGGGGCTTATCTCGATTGACAAGAGCTCTGTCCGCACGATAGCTATTGGCCGGTCGAGCTGGATGGGGCTGTTTGCGACGCTGTTGGTGAGCCATGTTTCCACGAAGACACAGCACTCCTTCACAGTCTTTGCAGTATTCCGGAGCAGGCATATATGGTCCATTTTGTTATCCAACAAGCGCAAGTTGGACAAAAGGATGGTGGGGATGGCCGGCTTGTTTGGGTTAGCTGCTAGCCTTGCCCAGAACCTCAGCGCTTACCCCTCTTCTGCTCCTCTCGCAGTGGCTGTGGTACCTCCACAGCGGGCATGATGAAGGAATAGGGGGCGGTGGCAACATGGTCCTTTGGAGCAGGTTGCGGTCCCGGCCTCTTCTGGAAAAATTTATTCACTACAGCCAGTCTACAACCATCTGTCCCCCAGCTTCCTATCCTGGATGCCAAAACTGCCCATCACTTCTTCATCACCTCTATTGCACTCAACCAATATGTCCATTGAGGTCTGCACCAATTACCACTTTCCCGCCTCTGGGGATATTCTGCCAACTTCATCTCACTCACTCCAGATTTTTCTTCTCCTGACATCCTATCTGTGGGGCATAGCCACTAACAACATTGAACATCACACCTTCAATTTCCAGTTTGAGACTCATGAGTCTATCTTAAGACACTCTGAGCATTCCTAACAAACTCCTCCTTCAACATAACTCCTACTCCATTTCTCTTCCTGTCAGTACCATTATAGTACAACTCAAAGCCTGCTCCTAAGCTTCTAGCCTAACTACCTTTCCACCTGGTCTCCTGGACACACATTATATCCCCTTTCCTTCTCTGTATCATGTTGACCAACTCTCTCCCTTTTCCTGTCATAGTCCTGATATTCAAAGTCCCTATTCTCAATCCCAGACTCTTGTCTTTTCTCTTCTCTCTCCTCTTTCTGAACATGCCTTCCTTCTCTCCTTCTTTGACCTACAGTCGTCCAGTTTCCATTGGTACCCTATAGGTCATCGGTACCAATGGCGGTCGCTGTTAACCCAGGCCTCAACTGATCCGGAATTAGATTATTAGATTTGATTCGCATGTTTGGTTTTGGCGAAAGGTTCCTAACGCAACCCTCTGCATTTATCCCGGCTTGATGCCGGCTCAGGTAGACACAGGCCCATGCTGCCCTGAGGCTGCATTTAAAGCATTTCCTTCTAATTAATATAATAAATGATGTACATTTTTATTATGCCATATAGTCATGTGATTGAAGCACAAGCTTCTACAGTGAATGTTATTACAAGCAGAATGTTTATTTAAAATAATTGCCAGCAAATCTTCAGCAGCCATGGGGGTGGGGGCTAGTGACCTGTGTCCGGGCAGGGTAAAACTGGGTTCAATTCTGTTATTACAAAAGGGCCTGGACGACACATGGGCATGCATGGCTTCCAATGGCACTGGGTCACTTTTGGTTATTGATGATGTGACAAAAGACAGAAGCAGCCGGATGAATTCTGAAGTGTATAGGGATTTAGCAAAGTCGATTGGATGGCGCTTCACAGTACAGCTGGACGATGATCCAAAACATACTGCAAAAGCAACCCAGGAATTTTTTAAAGCAAAGAAGTGGTATATTCTGCAATGGCCGGTTCAATCACCAGATCTTAACCCAATCGAGCATGCATTTCACTTGCTCAAGACAAAATGTAAGTGGAAAGACCGACAAACAAGGAACAACTGAAGACAGCTGCAGTAAAGACCTGTCAAAGCATCACAAAGGAGGAAACCCAGGTTTGGTGATGTCCATGGGTTCCAGACTTCCGGCAGTCATTGCCTGCAAAGGATTCTCAACAAAATATTGAAAACTAATATTTGACTAAGGGTTATGATTATTTGTCAAATTAATTTTGAGCCCCTGAAATGAGGAGTGTTTGCATAAAAATAGGTACTGTAGCTCCTAGGATCACTGCCACGTGCAAACCCCTCCATTATGATGAGGTAGCAGCTCAAGGTGTGGCATTGTATAAAACAGTTTTATGTATTAATTTTTCATGGTGGTTTTGGTGCTGCTGATCTTTATGTGATTTGCTCATGCCTTAAATATGATTTGGGTTTGAGAAACCATTGAAAAGTCTTCTTTACAACTGATTGAGTAAAACAGACACCTTCATAATCCTCATCAAGTTTAACTCGATTCATACTGCTGTGGCCAGTATTAGCATCTGCACAGAGCGTGCCTTGCTTTTGCAAAGTTGAAGATTTATTTCCAGATAAAGGAACAAGCGAGATGTAGTGAGATCTAGTGACAATTTGGCTTTTCAAAAGTTGGCAAAGTTGTTGGCTATTGTTGCTCTTAAAAGTAAAAACTGGCTCTGATGTATATTTTTAAATACTAACTAGAAATTATTCTTTCACTGAATGCAGAGAGGTAGTTTGCTGATGTAAATGACAAAACCAGAAATAATACGATAAAATGGGATGTAATGGCAAGATAAGCGATAAAGGAAAACAAAATCATTTGTAAACCAGAGTATAAAAAGTGAAATGTTTTAAATTATGAGAACTACCAATTATAACTAAAGTCTTAATTTACATCGACACTATTATTTTTCATGACAAAACTGCCCTCTGTCAAAGCAATGCAGCAATGCCAACAAATTCATACAATGGTTCAGTGACATATAACCTCACCTCACTTCAGAACTCTATTTCCTTTGACACGTGTCGCATAAATTCCAATCACTCAAACCCTTTTATGTTTCTGACTATAGACTTATAAGTGATTCTCACTCCAAAGAATATCAGGCCTTTCAGATGGATATGCCTGCCAGACTAGCAACTGAGCAAGGCAGAAACACCTTACTGTATTTTCCCCCACTCAGCTTTGCCAGCTGTGTCCCTTTGGGTTGACTCAAGTTACGTACATATTTCATTTCATGTAACCCTGCGCGTTGCAGTTAACATACCTCTTTAATCAGCTCTCTTCAGTTGCATAATTACCAGCATGATTTCATTAACAGTAACATACAGGATGTTTTTTCTTGTAAGAATCACTTGTAGGTCTGAGGTGAACAGTAATTTTTACAGTTCTTTTGCTTTGGATATAAATCTCATCTCACACCTTCAAGATATATGCACATCATGTGACTGAACTGAAGTAGCTAATTTGATTTAATCAGATTTTTCAGTGCTATGTGACCAATTGTGGCATAGATATTATCTTGAACTCATTCAAGACTATTTAATGAGAACTCTCCATGTTACTGCGAGGTGCACTTGATTCTACTGAAGAGCATTTAACACTGGATTAATGACTTATCCAACAAAATGGATCCTGTTGAGCACAACGGGGTTCGATTTAGCCCGGCTCTGAAGCAATTAGGCAGTCATTTGTAGAGTGATGGTGATGCATTTAGATAGAGATTAATGTGATTTGTTCTGCAAAAAATAAACGCAGCGCACCAAATCTACAATCATGCAGAAAGCTTGGATGCCTTGCTCATGGAGCCGATCCAAGAGTTGGCTGCTATCGCCTCATTAAGAATCAGTCTTTAAACCTCCTGAACCATTTCAAACATCTACCAGTGAGCCATGAGTATCAGTAAAAATGAAAGATTCATGGTTCCCTGTATCTTCGTGTTAGCCCTTAACCTCTCTCAGTACTGCAGTTAATTTTTGCAGCCAGATTTTAGTCAACAGAATATGGATACAGAATCTATTGGTATGCTCCATTCAGCCATTGAAGATAATCAGGTGATCAAATCATATTGATCAGATCTGTAACATACCTCCCGGTTGTCCTTGTTTCTTTTCAGCTTCTATGCTTTAACTGTTTCTGCTTAAGGTCTTTTTACCTGAGTATGCGCGTGTTTGATTTTTCCAGAGGAAGAGTTCGAATTTGAGATGTGTTTATGGATGACTCCAATGCTGTGATCATCACTGCAAACAGAGATTTCTGTGGGATTTGATCACTGGAAAGGTGGATTAAATGCAGATCTATTTCAATCAGAGGCTTGCTGTTAACTTGTGCCTGAGCTAACAGTCTTACTTCACTGAATGTATATTTAGCGTTTCTATATGATTTTTTTTTTTTTTTTTGCTAGCATCAGTCACATGGCTTGCTTGCATTTCAGCTCTCTGTATGGCAACAAATTATTCATTCACTGCACATGGCTGACATGACGCTGTATCTAACTGCGGCACCGCTGGCCAAGCACTGCTCACTCAGTACATGCAAGAGATAATACATTTGCATCATGAATTGAGGTTTCGATCACCAAAAGGGCTCTCATTTTATTCCTCCTCACTTTACATCTTAGTGATGAGTGGAGGTCGGACTGCGGTCAGTAAATCTTATTGGACTTATTGTCTTCATTAATGCTTTTTGAGCTTTTCGCTTGAAGGCTTAAAGACCATCTGTCAGTTGATTAAAAAACATCTCACATATTACTTACCGAGAGGATATCAGTATAGGTTATTTCCACGTCAACTTTTAAGTTTGTCCATTTTGTTTTATGGAACGCAGCTCTAGAAGTGTTGGTTTATATTTTGGGGTTTTATGCTCATTAAAATAAAAATCCTGCTCAGCATTTATGTTCCTTTCATCATGGGGAATTTATACTTTCTGTAATGTACACTGACATATCAGAGGACATTAAGCAGTTTATGTTTGGTTTTGATAACACAAATTAAACCAGTCCCCAGTCCCATGGGGCAAAGGGCCACACCCCTTAGTGTCTGCCACAAGGTAATTTTGTTTACCACTTATCATCATTGTCACACATACATTCTTTTTGAATTAATGCACCCCCCCCCCCCCCCCCCCCCCCCCACCCCCGCATCTGTGTTGTGTTTACACTGACAGATTGACAAGCTAGAATCTCTTTGCCCCAGAGAAGGGGCATTATATTTCAGACAACTTCCTTTTTTTTCCCCCAGCCTGCCATCTCAAACATCCGCCAGAGCTCCAAACTCCCCTGTCTTTTGCTCCAACATCATTGGAGCCAATAAATCAGCAGCTGTATGTGTCCATGCGCAACCATTTCAGATGGCCTAAATGAGATTATGCTTCGGAGGCGCTGCTCCCCCTGGACTCCTGACTTCTCCCCCTTTTTCCTCCTCTCATTCTTTGGGAACTTATTGGGTTGCTTGTATGGGTATTGAGCTGCTGTCTGCTTTTAACAGGCATTAATTGTCGTGAGTTTCTCATTGAGCTGTATGCGTGCGATTGTGCTGGTCACAGACATGAGTGTGTGAATAACTCCAGGTATGTAGAGCATAGAAATAAACCCATCTGCGTATTGCATTTGTAAGCTATACCCTTTGCCACAGTTTGAAGTGAAGATGTCTGTAGGCTTATGGACGTTGCACAAGCACAATGAATTCCATCATGGGAGTCAGAGAGACAGTGTTACAATTGGGCTGATGCTTTTGTTATCTCAAATCCCTGTCATGGGTGAAGAATGAATGGTTGACCTTTTTCTTTTTTTCTTTTCTTAGAGAAACTATCATCACATAACTAGAGAGCAGCCTGCCTGTATGACAGTTGATCTGGATACAGCCTCGCTGTCAGACATTTTCTCTTATTTGTACAAGACAGTCCTGCCAGCTTTGCTGTACTTCCATCCCCTATAGTATCGCTCTGTTTCAGAGTATGTCCTATATGAATCAGAAGCACTTTCCTCAGATCTCTGGACTGCCACAGTGCAGAGGGAGTCAGACTGATGTAAATAGTGTAAATAGTTTAAAACTTGCTTGTGAATAATTTCTATCCCAGGATGTCCCTGCAGTTGTATCTGTTTGCGTGGTTCCTCCCTCTATCCAAAATGCTGTTTCATCTCAATGCTTCCACACTGAGTTCCTGTTCTATCAGAACAGATTTATGTTTTATGTGCAGACAAAGCCTAATTGTGTGATGCACCGAGTGTATTAATTCTAGCTTTTTGCAAGAGATAAAAACTAAATTGATATAGCATAGCTTGGTGATCTGCAGTATGCTCACTGATTGGTCATCCCTTTGTCCTGGCTTGGTGCATATTTTGGTGCTGGCTTTGGGGTAAATTTCTCCCTCTCACATCTTTGAGGGCCCTGCCATTGTCTTTCATTTCAAAGAGCACCACTTTTAGGTTTCTGTTTGTCCACCTCCTCCTTCTCTGCCTCTCAGAGACCTTTAGGGAGAGCTGCTGAGTCACCCTCTGCTTCCCTCATCTTCAATTTGCTGTTGCGCCTCCTTCCTCCACAGCCATTCTGTTTTCTGTCACTAAAACCTTCGTCACAGGAGCTGGCACCCCGTGTTATTTGTCAAATTTCACTATGAACTCCCTGTGGAGCCTCTGCCCAGCATGTGAATGTGTTGTACTGCTGTATATTTGTGGTGTCAGAATGCTTGTCCCTTAATAGACGCTCCTATTAGTCAGAGGTGAAGCGCGGACAGCAGCAGCTCAGTCAGTGATGGAATCTCTCTCCGGTTGAGATTTATGCCAAAAAGATAAGAGTGGGGCTGTCAGCTACACATCTGACAGGGCGCACACGCACGGCTACAGTCTGTTTCTCAGAAGTGCCTCCATTTCGACAAATCCATTTCTAAGGCCCTCCTCCCTCCATAGTTCTGTCAAGACATATAATCCCTCATCACCTTCCCTAAACCATTTCATGTCTGCTTCTCTTTTTTTCAACCGTCATTTTGCTTAAAAAAATCCATTCTATATTTTACCACCTACACAGGGATGTTTTTTTGTGCTGTATGCCATAACAGGGTAGCAGGGGCCAAGAAATACATGTTGTGATATTTCCATTACCTCTGTATTAGGTTGAATGATTTTTCTGTTGTACAGGGTCAACACCTTGATTATTTCTTCTTTATTCTCTTTGAAACATTGACCCCCTTGCATCCTTTGAACTCACTGAATCATGTTTTTACATTACATTATATCTCAGAAAATATGAGATTGAGTACTCTGAATCGCAATTCATATAGCTATAAAAATGCACTGCTTTTCAGACAAGTATTCCTTCATTATTTAACCAGAAAAAAAGAGACACGAGTAGAAGGTGAATAGTTTTCAAAGAACATTGATGTACATCTTGCATTTCAGCATCTCAAATTTTGTCTGAACTGTGAATGCAGAAAATTCATATTATACTGATGTCTGAAGATTAAACAACAATTTGTGTTGCTGCTGTCATGCGCCACTGTTCCCCTGTACCCTGAGAGCTGACTCATTGTTGCTTGAACTGACTATGAATCTCCCCCTTAATTAAAGGGGCTGATTTCAGACATTACTATTTTCACATTACTACAGCAAGTGTCATAAGCAAGACATACATAAACATACATACATACATAAACAAAAATATATGCACAGGCAAAATATGGTAGTAAATGCATCCAAATTAGAACTTATTTTTTCCCATTTTAAAATTAGTGGGAGGGAAAGTTACAAAACCGAAAGTTACAAAAATCAGCCAATTTTAGTTTTGACTATAAACTTTTCCACTTTCGCTACCGGTCTGTTTTTATGCAAACGGTTGGTTATATTTTAGCTGAGTTTGCCGTCCCCAATTCAGAGCCTCCTATCTTGGCTGCAATGAGATTAAAGCTCAGTGGCAGAGAGAGGGGAAATGGACCGGGCAGTGTGACAGTTCCCAACGGCACAGGATTAGGGGGTAGGACAGTGAAGTAGGCCATACAAACAGGCTCAGCTGAAATATGGACAACAGACCATAATATAGACAGAGCTAGATGGCCCAGTACGTCTCATCAACACATCATTATGCTGTAATCCCAGGCTGCCATGCTGCTTGCATTTGTGTCTACCAGGGATCATTATTGGTCAAAGACACTTGTAGATATCGCTATTTTTAACTTGGAGAATCACAAGATGTTGATCACAGATTTGCTCTATATTGGAAATTTGGGGAGCACTTTAGGACAGGTTGAAATCCACCACTAGCAATCTTTATTAATTCCGTTATTGGTTATACATATACAAAATTCAGCAGGGAAAGCTGAGTCTTTACATGGCACTTTATTGGATGCAAAGACACAATTCGATAAGTCATGCTTTTTTTGACATTTGAAAAGATATCAGATTATAAAAAGCAAAAAAAAAAAACTTGGGAAGATTACACTTTTTCCACTTTATGCCTTTGAAGGGAGAAGTGGGAAAATATTCAAACCATATATTCAAACCTCTGTTTTTCTAATCACTCAACTCTCCACTATGTACTCTGACACTTGGATTATGCAGATATTCTACTAATTAGCTTAAAATCAGATGGGGAATTTTGATATCAGGACAGATATCAGCTGATAATATAAATCAAAGGGACAACGAACATAAGTATATGACTATAGCATTATGGCTGCCTGCTGCCTGGTGGAAAAAGGGCAAGCCTTTTGCATTTCAGTGAAGATGGAAAATGAGAGGGTTGGGTGTGATGCAGAAGTGCATCATGTTACAGTCAGGGGAGCAGTTGAAAACCCTACCTCAAATTTCTTATCTTTCCTAATCAAGTGTTGTAATGTCTTATTTAACATTGTTTTAGCCCCAGTAATAGATTAAAATTGGTAAAAGAAACACAATAGGAGCTGACATATAACATATTGCAAGGATGAAACATAATGTCCCATATCTATCTGTCCGCCATGTTATACCCTTGACCCACAATTCCCACATTTCATTTTGCCTCATATACGTCTTGCTCTGCCCTTTGAAACATCCTTCTCTTAACTTTCACTGTTTCCACATATTGGTGGCAAGTCAGTGGCAGACCAAAGTCACCTCTGAAGTATGTGTGTGTTTTTAGTGGTCATGCCTTGTGTATGTGTCTCCAAATGTGTATATTCACTAAACTTCTACACATTTTATTTTTTGCTTGAAGGTCAAAAACCTCAGTGGGGCCCTCGTGGGTGCGGTTACTGCAAGCCTGGTAAAGCAAAGCTTTTCTCTCCTCCCATGAACTTTACCGCAGTGTTGTCTCTTTTAATAGAGTTGAGTGACTTTGACCCGCGAGGTCTCAGTCATCATGTCTGCCATCGTTAATCATGTTGAAATGTTGTAGCTGTCCTACAAAAACAGCAGTATTAACCAGCCAAAGGACTTCTCCATCCCGAGGCCAATGATGACTTATTTATCAACTTTGATGTGATTATTATTATACGATTGTTTCAGAGATCAATTGGAATTTGACTGAATTGACTCACTTCTCAAAAAAATGTCATGGCTGCAGGGAAAAAAAAGTGACAGTTATGGTGTGGATCATATTTAAGATTTAAATGTAGGTCATCATCAAGACCAGGCTCTTGAAAAGCTATGTAGTCTTTGTGTACACATGGGGTCTAGCCTTCCCTGCAGCCTCAAAACAGCTTATCAGTCAAGTCAATGTTATTTAAATGAATAGCCCAAAATCAAAAATTCAACTTGCTCCAAGGTCTGTAGATTGTGTAGAAAGTATTACATCTTCAGCCCAAAACGTTTTTTAACAGGGGAAAACAGGAGAAATCTCAGGAAGAACCTGAGGCCCGAGGACTGACAAACAAGAAATATATGTTGTATGTAGAGACTTGAAAGTCGAATTAATGAATAAAAACAATTGATCCAGAAGATAAGCCCCATTCCTTGTCTGCACCAGCTCTCAAGCCATAAGGCGATCTCATCTGATACATATTACAGGGCAAACAATAAAAAAAACAGGTCAGAAAACAATCAGATGACTCCAATAGATTGCAGAGCTCATTCTTAAAATACACTGTTTTAGACTTGGATTGTAAGAATGGCATTTTCAAGTACCCACATTAATGTATTGCTACATTTCTTCCCTAAACAATGTTTACAAACGATGCTTTATATTTTATTGATTTTTTTATCGATCCTGTTTGAGAAAAAACAATTTATCTTGAATCCTGTCTAAATAGATTTTGTAGAGTTTGATGATACAGTAGTAAGGTCAACTATTTTGTCTTGAGTTTAAAGAATGGCCCGCTGTAGGATGTAAAATGGTATGAAATACTCAAAAAAAATCCAACTTTGTGTTCCATTAACAAATGCCGTTCTTACTTTGGGTCTCTTTCAGCAGCTGGAACTTCCACAGGCCATTTCAGAGTGGTCTTTTCTTGGTTTATTACATGGACACAACTTTCTCCACCTCACTGCTGTTGTGTGATGAATTATGAATAAATGTGAATCCGCTCGCTCAGCTGGCAACACAATGGGCTTGTTTTCAATTCACACTCCGCTCCCTCCTGCTCCCCCTCTGGATTGTATTGCTCGTCAAGACTTCTTTACCAAGGGACCTTGATGGCCGTATCATATTACTGCCTGAAACTTGACCCCCCTTCCTTCTTATATGAATTTGTACAATGCGCTTTACATTTGTACCGAAGCAGTGTTCTGTCTCCGTTTAGGACTCCTACAAAAAAAGACAAAGGCTTTCCTAAAGTGGATAGCATTTCTCACTTTCCCTCTCCCAGAAAGGGGAAGGTGCAGCACATGTGTGACCCTTCTCTCAGATGATTGTTGACTGCAGATAACTGTCTATAATTGGCTCGGTTGATGAACAGGCAGCAGGCAGTGAAAAGGAAGTAAAACGGACAGGGATCCTTTTAATGAAGCCAATGAGAAGGACACTGAGAGCCTGCGGGCTTCAAGAAGGATTAGAGCAGGCTCCAGCAGATTTAGGCTTATGATGCCTCCACAAATCTCTCAACCTTGACTGTCTGAAAAAGGAGATGAAAAATGTCTGTATATAGAACGGGAGCTTGTTGCTGACGGTGTAGGTCATCTGCAGATGCTGCTCTTGTGTACTTTGATCAATAGCTTCCCTCCGTCCAGTGATGTTGGTAAGCAAGATGATATTCCAAAGGTCTGTGTCCCTAAGACACAGCCTTAGTATATATTGTACAACCTACACACATACCCCTGCTTACAAGGGACTGTATGTGTTTAAGTGAATAAGCTTACTTGTCTGTCCTTTTCCCTATCTCTGTACAGTCATCCATTTGCAAGCGTGTAAGCTACAACTCTTAAATTTGTGCATGTGTTTGTGTTATTGTGTTAGGATGTGGAGTGCAAAGAAGTACAAATGCGTGATGTGCAATGCTACCCTAATATGCCCCGTCCTCACCTCTCTGGATTTGGTAACCAGTGTGAGAGTACTGAGGCATCAAGCCAACTGGCATGGAAGAGCCTAGGTTGAAGTGATGGTTGGTGACGTGGCAGACAGAACAGCAAGGTTGCAAGTACATGCCAACAAATATACTAATCACACACAGACACACACACACACACACACTCCTCTTGGAGTCCACCTTTCTGGCTCCGGTCTCTGTGATATTTCTGTATGCATGGACGTTTATGTGCCTGTCTGTTACATTTCCAGATTCTATTCCAGTTTATTTCAAAATAAATTATTTTAAGACTTAAGCTACTTTAGCTGTAGTGATTGTGACAGGATATGTAGCAGCTTCTCCAAGCTAAATAATGGAAATGTTTTAAATCCTCTTTTTTCGTCATGCCTATTAAGAAGCTAGAATCCTGCATCAGGCAAGAATTGTACAATGTCCTTCTCCTAAAACTCCAACTGGTCACATCACTTTCCTGACATTTACAGATAGTTGTGATCTTGCCAACAAATTTAAAATTAGCTTATATTTTCCATCTTAAAATGTCTCAGTTTCAACATCTGTTATACCCTTTATGTTCCGATGGGAATACACTATGGGTTTATGATATTTGCAAATTATTGCATTCTGTTTTTGTTTACATTTTATAAATTGTCCCGACTTTTTTGGAATTAAGGGTGCATTTAAATGACCAAAGAGGTCCACAGTGGTTATTTTAAGATA
The DNA here is from genome assembly GCF_037954325.1 of Fistularia commersonii. Classification (NCBI taxonomy): domain Eukaryota; kingdom Metazoa; phylum Chordata; class Actinopteri; order Syngnathiformes; family Fistulariidae; genus Fistularia; species Fistularia commersonii. The sequence continues at coordinate 8,360,051 of NC_141299.1, read as the reverse complement.
CAATAATCGGTTTCACAAAAAGATCCAGTTCTATTAGACAACGGCCCAATGCTTTAATCTTTTGACTTACTTAGTGGTTAAACTTTATGTTCCATTTACCATGAAGATGGGGTTTCTCAGTGGGGGAGCAAAACAAAACAAACAAAAAACAAAAAAAAATGGTCTGTTATAACGGTCCAGTCCTCTATTTCTCTAGTAGGGTAGAGACAGAAGGTAGAAGAGGGATGAAACAGTAATGGACTGAATAAATTCCAACAACACTGGAGAAACCAAGGCAGCCAAGTTGACAGGAAGCCATTAACTCTCAGGTTATAGAGTCTTAAAGTACTTTCAGGAACACAAATCTTGCAATTAAATGGCCCAGATACCAAAATTATTAACTTTTGCGACATCCAGTAATGAATCGGTCTCAAAAAAATATATTTTTTCTCTTTTCAGCCCTCCCAAAAGATTTGAATAGCACAAAGGAACATTTTGACCTGTTCCTTGAGCTCAAAACAATCCCTCCTTTTCCCAATTCCCCCAATTATATCTTATCTGTTTTGTTGGTCTGTCACGTCTCATCCCCTCCTGAAATTGTGTGAAAAGCTCAAGAAGCTGCCTTCGGGGTTTTCGGGCCGGGATTTAATAGCCACATGGGTGGCTTGTCCACATGGCAAGCTGGCTGAAACAACAAGCATGACTGTTTGGTGTACTTTGTCAACAAGGTGTCACAACACCTTGTTGGGAAAGCAATTTTTAATAAATGCAATAACACCTTTATCGGGGATCTCATGGAGGAACATGGAACAAAAACAATTTCACAGTATATGAAGCTACAGAATACTCATCACACATCAACAGACCACTGACATATTTTTTGATATCCTGAGTCATGTTAGAGTTTGGGTTAGTTTTGGAAAATTGTTCTTGAAAAAAGATCAACTCCGCAAAAGGCAAATGTGGAGTCATAATTTAGAGTCAGAAGGAATAGTGTGACACTATTAACCTTGTTGACTTTCATATTGAAGTTAATGTAGATATAAAAACAACTTTATGAAAGTACAGACATGAGTCTATTAACTTAAAGGATAAGTGCAGGTTGATGGAGTTAAGGTGTCAAAGGTCCAGCTCAGCCAAAGATCCAGCCCATGACCTTTGCAGGTAATGATCCATTTTTATTTCAAGTTATTGGCAAACTTGAGATAACATGAACTGCAATTTTATTTTCAAGACAAAACAAAACCTATTGAATGAGTTTGCTGATTAAGACTTAAGAATGCAGCATCTGTTCAGCTTTAAAGGTCATACTTTAACACAGTGCATCTTGATTTTACAAAAGTGTTTTTTCATGGGTCGGTTAACGTGTAGAGAAATCTAAAAGATTTGATGATTATACCTCAAACTATACAGTGAATTATTTCACAGCAAGGACCAAAACCATGTGCGGCCAGGCTGAGAGATACACACCTCAAGGTCAGTGAGCTCTCAGCTCATTATTTTTTTTCAGATAACAATTCACATAGATTTGGTTTTACCTCGGACTTATAAGAATCCAAACTGAAACAAAAATGTTGGTCTTGGAACTCATTCCAAAATACTCTCAAATGTCAGTAATAGTATTCCAAGCCAACCAGCAAGATAAACAATTGCTTTTACACCTCCATTATTATGTTGTTGCGCTTTTGAAGTTTTTAAAAATACTGGTTTCATCTTGGGAAAAGAGGTGGTTCAGCTATAATAAGAGACCCCAACTAATGTTTCAGGTCTAGGAGAAGGAAAAAGTCAGCACTTTTACTGAGGCTATAAATACTGGTGTCAGAAGATCTCAGTACAAGTAATCAAAAATTATTTTAGCTGAGCCTATTTGACACAATCAAGCACCCTTGCATTCAATTGGGTTGGCACAAACTATGGCCACAAGTTTGCAAACCCATGAAGATGTTTTGTATGAAAGAAAGAAAAAAAGTCGCGTCACGCTGCAAAGTGCTGACTGGCGCCGTTTCCCCTGTTTCCGAACCATTCGTCCAAAAACTCGAATGTTTTCCAAAGTTTTTTTCAAGTTAAATGACAGAATGTAAACATTTATACGGTGAATTGTACCGTGATGCTTTTTTTTGGCTCATTTAACAAGAAGCATCCATTTTGAAAATGATTGAGAATACATTTGAATAATTATTAACTTTAAGTAGATGTTTAATCCTCATTAGTTTGTTCATTGTAACCTTTCAAGTCTAATGAGGACTTGAAATGTAGAAGCACACAATAAATAAGTCTGCCACCCGTGTAATAGGCCTAAATTGATGAAGCACAGTAATGAATTACTATTACAAAACGTTGCTAATGAAAGTGTGTTAGGTCGTGTGTTGACACGATAATACTGCTGAGGGTTCTATAAGCCTTGACAGCATCACTTAGTGTGTGTATGTGAGTGCGGAGGACATGTCACCCTGCATTATAGTGATGGGCCACAGCCCTGAGAGAGTGGCATCAAGCTTAATGTTCTTTTGAGCTGCAGAGCCCATTGTTTTAACTCAACTTGACCCTGCTGGGAGGGTTTGGGCAAGGTGGTAAAGTTTGTGTAGGGAGGCCAATAGACTTGATTTAAATGGCAAATAATACAAACCTGTCTAGACTGTCAATCTATACAACCCCTTACAAAACCACACATTACTCCTGTGTGTAGGCATAATGAGAATAATTTCAGGTTAAAGGGTATTATTTAGAATCTATCACCCTTTCAGCAGGGGTGCCGCAATGCTTGCTCTGCCACACTTTCTTTTGAATTTTGCCGTTTATTTGCTCTCAGGAACTCCCTTGAATATATGAACAAATCATCGAGAACAGGAAATTGTGTTGCTGTCCGTTGTAGTCTGTCTCGAAGGTAGGTCACCCTCCATTTCCTGTCTTCTTTTATGTCTGAGCCTGTCTGAGCATCTTAAAGTTGATGCTCTCTTTCTTTAATGGTTTTGTGAACCATCTATACCTATCGTACGTGTATTTCTCCATGATGTGATGCTAAGGTTAAAATGCAAAACGGTTAATTGAGAATCATTGGTTTATATTGGTCTTTCGTCAAAAGGCTTTTTAATTCAGATTCCTTTTGTAAAAGGAAATACGCAACAGGCTTGTCAGACATTTGCCTAATAATTTAAGGCTGAATACAATAACTTGAATTCCAGGTACTTCACCAAGCTGATTAGGTCGTAAAGCGCACATGCCATACAAAAACAGAAGGAATGACAAATGTTTGAAACTGTTTTGTCTCTAAACTGCTTGGAGCGTCATTGTCTGCCTCTGCAGTATGAGCTTGAATGAATCAGAATGATTAATTACCTTGTTAGAATAAATGTTATATTTAGAATGCTTTGCCTATTAAGAGGCATGGGAGCAAATCCCTTTATGTGCTGTTTATCGTTTTGTGTGCCGAGCTATCTGAGATTCACAGCAAAAAGAGAGAATTTTTACCGACATATTGGACTGGTGTTCTGATCAAACACAAAGGCTTTTGTAGTCACACACACACACAAATTCTAATTTAGATTTCTAAAGTGGAGCTGGAATATCAGTCACTATACCATTACTTGACTGACATGTTTCTCAACTTCTATTTGTCAGGTGTACCTGGCTTAAGCTTGTGCCTTTGTCTGTGAGTCTGAGGCAATTTGAGCTCCAGGGAAGATAAAAGTCTCCACATCAGTAGGTCATGGCCAAGCCGCACAACAGCGTCAATCATTGAACTCTTCTTCATAGAAACACGCGACCCACGAGCCCTGAAAACAGTCTGTCTATTCAAAGATTTATGACAAGCGGCAAGAGACGTTATTCGTCAGCTTAGTTGTGTCCTTTGTTGTCATTGATCAATACTAATTTGAGTAGACATGCATTTGCCGGATATCACAGTCATTCATGATTAGAATTAGAAACTATTTCATATCTACAAATGGTGCTGCGATGTAATGAAAAATGCTCGATTGTTTAACTAATAGATTTATTTAGCTTTACTTGAAAAATGAAGCTTTGTAGACATGGACTGTTTGGCCATGATGCCTCACATCCATCATCTCTTGACTTTGCTGTCACCTCAGTGTGTACAACTACTTGAAAGGACCCCTGTATTGTCAAGTAATCATGCAGTACTTTTAAACTGATGACAGTGAGTTGCTGTGTGAAATGGCCCCGTTTTCATGTGTGTATGTAGAATTTAAGGGTGTCCTTACACAGATTGATTGAAGCTGGTGATGGCCTCCCTCTGTGTAGATGAGGAATGTGATTTCTCTGGGGACACTCTTAACACATTCCCCAAACACAGGCGGCATTTGTGCTTATATAAAGCCTGATAAGTGGGCAGCTAGAAATCAGTGTGAGAGCAGCCATTTGAGGAGCTCTTGTGGATGTTCAGTCTCGGCCTGTGAGCCTCTCTGGAAAGCGCTTTGCTACACCTACATACTCTCAAACGCACTTCCTGCTTATTTGTCCGCCGTGTTCTACACCTGCAGCGCAATCATTTGATTCACCTTCTGTTCTGGTGCTGCTTATTCTTTTTTATAAAGGATATACGCAAAAGTATATTTTGGAGGCATTTTTATAAAGCTGTGCTCAGTCTGAAAACCTTTCACAAAATACTGCCGGTTATATCGTGTTCAGCATATTTGTTTTCGTCAGCGAGTCTCTTGAAATGAAGAATATCAAAAGTGAGTTTACCCCAACATGAAATATTGTCTGTGAAGCCAAATCTGATGTAGCTTATTACTCTCTATTACAAAACAGATAGGTACTGAGAATGACTGAAGATTGAAACCATACTGTTGTTAAGACTATGATACATCTTCATGTATTTGATGTTCATTTAATTGGATATATTGATTTTAAATTGATTGGTAGAACCTATAATTTTTACATTCATTTTTCACCATTTTGTGAATGTCATTTTTAAGTTGACTACTTAAAATATTTGTAGAGCATGAATTAAGTTGCAGTAATAGCATTCTAAGGGCTGCTTTTGGACGATATGTAGGACTAATAGTTTTTAATCGGAAAAATCTTTGAGATTGTCTGTAAAAAAAAAAAAAACAACAGAAAATTCTGACATCCTCACTTGAGCATTGTACAGATTTTATAATGAGGCGTGTGCGTGCCTAATGCGTAGGACTGAGCTGAGCCTGAGCCAGAACCCTCTGTCTGAACCCATCCTAATGCCCTCATATGATGTGCATCAGCAGCTGAGAAGGAACTTGTTTGCATTAAGCCCACTACCTCAAGTTGCTGTTCTTGAACTCTCTGTTTAAATAAAAGGACAGCATCTAGTTTTGTGGACCAAACTTCATGTCAGCACTAGGGGTTGTGGTGTTTTTTTGTTCAGAGAAGAGTAGAGTTAGAGAGATCAGTGAATTTCTCAGTGAGCTCACCTGCCCTTGCGGTTGTGCAGCCCACTCCACTGTCTAAATCTGGCTCGGTTGATATCCAACCTCTACTTGTCTTTTTTTTCTTTTTGAGCCTGAAAGCCATTCTTCTATCTCTCCTACCCTGTTTCTCTGCATATCTACAGTTTCTGGATGATAATTGGGTTACGGTGAAAAGCTACATGGACTCCGGGTCACCCTCTCTCCTATGCAGAAGGACTTGGAAAGATAAAGGACACTTGACAACCAGTGGGTTGAGAATGTGTGCTCTTAGCACAAACTATAATTCACACGTCCTCTCCATTATTCACTCTTCTAAATCAGAGTTTTACATAGATCGATTTTTATGTTACATAGAAAAGCCTAGCAAACCAAGTTACTTTGATGTGTTAAATTTGCACATTGCACATCCCTTGTATAATCCTAAATCAGGAATTTCACTGTGTGGAAATTGGAACAGGTACAACGCTAATTTGCACAGTGAAAGATCCCACCAGTCTGTGCTTAGAAGTTTTCATGGACATGTCATTGTGACACAGCTCAGATGGGAAACCGGTCGTCTTGCAATCGAAGGGTTTCTAACTTGATCCCGCCAGAGACACAGTGTCAATATGTCACTGAGATGAAGCTCTGTCTAGGCCCCGCTACTGAGTGTGAGAGCGAGCGAGTGAGTGAGTGTGTGTGTGTGTGTGTGTGTGTGTGTGTGTGTGTGTGTGTGTGTGTGTGTGTGTGTGTGTGTGTGTGTGTGTGTGTGTGTGTGTGTGTGTGTGTGTGTGTGTGTGTGTGTGTGTGTGTGTGTGTGTGTGTTAATTATTCAATGTGAAAGGCCTACTGTGAACATTTTTTTCAAATGATCACTTGTGATGCCTTTGGTTGATGAAATGGTGTAATTCAGTATTATTCTTCCAAATGCATATTTTTCACATTGTAAATCTAATTTTAATCTAAAAATAGACATTTCAATTCAAACATTTTTGAATATTGCCAATTGCAATGTGAATCCATTTTAAATTAATTATATGGGATGACAAATGGTAATTTGTCTGTTACTATTTCATGGGAAACCTACTCAATTTTAAGGATTAAGGTCATGATTCACCCATTCCCGCTTAATTCAGCACAGGAGTTTTAAAACAGCCAAGATGGGACCCAAATCCATTTGAGGACTAAGACAGATTTGAAATGCTAACGAGAAACATTAACAGACAATCAGTACAACAGTAATTAACAAATTACAACTGTGTTTGACTTTGTGTCTGATTACATCAATTTTTTGGGCTTTTTTCATTTTTATGTCAGATTACATCAATTTTTTGATGTAATGGAATAAGATGAGGGTCAACTCATAGACATACTATTCCAAGCTCGGGGACATTGCTCCGACACAGAATTAACATTTGTTAACTTAATAAGTCAATGATCGTTTTGATCTGCCTTTGTCAGTAGGTCATGAACTATTATCTTTGAGTACATAATGTCAGCTTAGACACTCTTTTGGTCTGACAGGCAACCATCATGTAACGTCTTCTTTCTGCACCGCATGAGATAAAGAAGCTTGTTTCATCACATCAGGCCTTTAAATTGTTGTGACAAGCATCGCTCAAATTTTTAGAGCTATTTCACCTACTCACTCAGACACTATTTGCATCAACAGCCATCTATTTACCATGTATATTTACAGAACACACCACAGAAGGAATCAAAAAAGAGCTCCTCCACCAAAGTGTTATTCACAGAATGAGATCTAAATCCCTGACGTTTTCATTGGCACCTGACAAGTCAGGCAAACCAAAAAATATGATGTTGTGAGATCTTCAATGAAATTGATGAATATTCTATCTTACTCCATAAATCTTTGATGGACATGTCACTGGGCGTCTAGTCTTATCTATCTATATGAGCATGTAAAATAATCATTGAATAGCTGCTGTGCTTCAGCAAACATTTACTGCAGTGTTTTCATTGTGGCACTAAACCACTGTTTGCACTTGAATATTCGGTATCTGGCCAGTGGTCTGGCATCTTTTACCAAGAGGTATTTGAAACACAGAGCTGTTTCCAGCATCGCAGAGAAGGGTAGTGTTGTCACTGTCCATTCAGTCTCCAGAGGACATTGGCATTTAACTTCTATAGAGGCATAAAAATGACAAACTGTATATGTTCAACCTTTTAGAAAGGACTTGTACAGTCTGATGTCACAGCAAACAGGCAGTTCAAAATAATTCTTTCCAATGTCTCTCCTCCATTCCACCCTAGCTCACAATGTTGTTCTCACATTAAATACATTTTCCTTAATCAAATCAAAAGAAAATTAGGAAAGTGTGAGGAGGGGTCCCACAGATTGTTATAAGAAGCTTTAAAATGTCAGTTTGATTAACCCCCACCTAAAGAAATCAGCCCAAATGAGATGTATTTCACTTCGACATTTAATCTACCTCAAGCTGATGAGCCGAGTGTAAGAATTAAGCTTCACAAACCATAACAGGAGACACAGCAAGGGACTGAGGCTTCATTGTTTGACATCTCTGAATGCATCACTGCTGCCCGGCTCAACACTTGCATGAATATATTGTCAAACAAAGGCCATTCAGTAAACATTGGCTGTCTGGAAAATGATTAAGAAAATATTTGATATATCCCAGACTTCTGATTCTATCATTACATTAAATGACATTACATTACAGTCATTTCGCAGACGCTTTTATCTAAAGGAACATACAAAAATTGCAATTCAATAACCAAAGATCCAAAGTACCAGTAGTCGTTATTCAGAAGTCACCACTCTACCAAATAGCCATCTCAAAACCATATACATACATACATTCATTTCTTTGTGGTTTTTTTTTTTTTTTTGGGGGGGGGGGGTTAAGTGCAATGGTTAGGGTTGGTCCATCCATCCTTTCAGTGTGGGACAGAGAATTGGAATGGCTTGGAGAACAGCAGTCATTAGTTTATATATAAATAGAGGGTTTTCATGAGGTGAACATCATTTCAAGCCATTAAACTGTATTAGATGGAGAAAAAATGTTGCTTGGCAACAAAAAAAAAACACATAAAGCAATCTGTAACCTTACAATACTGTTGCAATGAGAACATACTGGTTATGAGTTCATGTGTAATAACTGTGTTTATAGGTGACACATTCAACCTCAAAAAGACAGGAAAAAAAAATCCAAAAATTAAAATGCAACACACCAACCTTGGCAGGTAAAACCAGGAAATCATTAGTGTCAGGCAGAAAAAGACACCCTAAATAGCTGCGGCATGTTGGCAGCCGCTGCGCCAGAGCAGAGTGAACCTGCTCTCTGCCGGCAAACAAGCAGCAGCTGTGCAAGCAGGTGTCCGATGGTCGAGGCGTTCAGGTGAGGTCAGTGCTCCAAGGTGGGAAACTTGCTGCGGACAGGTGTGCCTTTAATGGTATTATAGAGGAGGAAGCAGCGTTGTGTGAACTACAGGAAGGGGAAAGGAGATGAGGCAGGCATTGCAATGGCAACACGAGACGCCCACAATATTGCCTTTTCAAAGCCAGTCCAGCAGTTTCATCAAAGTTGCACACTGGGCCTGCTGCCTGCAAGACGCAGCCGCTTTAATTTGGATGAAGATCTCCCCTCACGGCTGGGTTTTTACATCACTGGAATTTAATATTACATACTCAACATTAGCGGGATGTAGATTTTTTTAAATCTCGACTGCTTCATTTGATTTTCCTTTTGTGAAGTGTGTCAGAGGCAGGGCATTAGAAGAACTGAGAGCATACTGCAAACAAGCTATTGGCAGGCAGAGCAAAGTCAAAACATTTAGCTGGAGAGACAATAGTGGTCAACTGAACAGTAAACAACAAAGAATTAAAAAGAAACCGTGGGCCCAGAATTCAGCTGGGGGAACGAGGCAACAAATCAGAAGTAGAACAGTCAGGGTGGAAAAAAAGGATTGATAAAAGAAAGAGGCTTTAGAAGCCGGACATAACAAATAATGGTGTTTTAGAACTCAAGAGACGGATGACGGATGAATAAATACCAGCCTGTGAAGAAAAAGCTTAACGGTCTAGACCTAGAAACACAAAAGCACAAATCGACAGTGCAAACAGAAACCAAAATCAGCGAAAATTATTTCAGGTTTGATCTATTAGCTACTCAGCTTTAACAGTGTTCTTTCCCTTAATTATTCATAATTACTCAATTCTTTAGCAGCAGCCTGCTGGTGTTTGTAACCTAGCCCAGTCTGGTGACCGACTTCTGGGATGCCTGAAGTCAAATTCATTAACTTACTACATCCGGATTTTCATGATGAGCAGTAACCATCCAAGGCCAGCTTTCCACGGTGCTCTTTACCTCCTGAGGAAGATAAATAACCAACCTTATTTTAAGAGAATTGTTGAAAAACTGCACCAGGTAGGTCTCTGACTGGTGGAATTCCCTGTTACCCACAAACTTCAATCAGTGGTTTTGCCTCTAAAGTATCCTCCCCTTTTGTTATGAAAAGAAAATTCACAATTGTTTTTGTCTTGTTTACCTGCACAGAGAAAACATCCTGGTTTCCCCCTGGTGATTCTTTCTTTAATGGGTGAGAAAAGAGGAAAAAAAAGAGTATTTGCCTCTTGATTTCATGATTTTAAATGATTTATAAGAATGATGGGTCTTCCCTCTCAACTAATAGTTTGCACAGTCCTGTGTCTTTGTTTTCCTTTATTCTATTTCCCCCTTGGTTCAAACAGTTATTTGATCATTATCTGCTGACTTGAACTGATTCAAGGCTAAACAAAAAACTCCTTCTCAAGTATATTATGGGAAATTCAATCAGAGACAGAAAGAAGTGGATCTTAATTTTTACAAGTCGATTAGACTGTCCTTCAAACTCCAGATTTATGGATTCTCTGATTGCTCTTGTTCAACATGGCTGACAGCCACAATGGCAGTGTGTACATCTGTGGAGAAATCAGCATCAGGAGTTCAGGTAAGGGAAGTGGGATTGGATCTATAAAAAACTGTAGCAGGAAAGGCTCAGATCCTGAGCTTGATCTGAACCTGCAGTTACACTCCATGTCCATCTCAGGAGTTATTGTTGTATGTCACAGTACACAATGACATACGAGTATCAAACTCTGCTCTTGCATGTGAAAGAGCTCCTCCCCTTCATTGTGTTACCCCGTATCACTGGTATCAGCTGAAGGTCCTCCTGCTGTATAACCAAAAAGATGTGACAGCTGTTATTTATGACTGCAGCTTCCTGCCAGGTAACTGTATCCTCGTGGACTGCAGCGTTACACATACTGTAGCTGTTGTTATCCATGAAGGATCATGCTGTTTGAAGCAATGCACTAGTTTGTCTCAACTGCTCTTTACCTGAAGTGCATCAGTTAGTTGGGGGCCTCCAATTGGCTTCTACCAGATTTGGAATAGAAAGATGGATCATGTGACTGTCTTGGAAAATTTGGAAATCGGAGACTTTCAGGAAGTTGTAGCTATCAGTAGGGACTGGACGATGAAGTTTGTTGAAGCTGCTCTCTCAATCTGAACTCATCTACTCTCAGATGGAAGATAAAACTCTTGGCAGGGAGAATGTCCATCAGGTTTCCAGGTCCAGGATAAATATTTTTTGTCTTCGTAATAACACACCTTATCAGATTAATTGACCTGTTTTCTTCACAATACATAGGAAATTCAAACAAAGCCCATACCAATGAATGAAAAACATGACAATCAGCACTTGCTGAGCTCAAGTCTTGGCACAGATTTTGATGAAAGTTAATTTTGATCTTTGGAAATTAAAAAGAGGAGAAAGGGGGAAAAAAAAAAGTCAGATCGATAAATCAGGAACATAAATGCAGTAGCTTAAAGCTCCAAAAACGTAATGTTCAGCAAACTCAGAATCCCTTTTGGAAATTAAGCATACAACACCAAGAATCTAGAAGTGCTAACACATTAGTATCAACTTTAAAAAACCAAGGGTTTGTATTTATGCATGTATGTATTTTATTTACAAAGGCTAGTGAAAGGAAAGAAAACTACCTAAAGCATTGGATAGTTACATTTTTTTCCAATCTTTAGCACCCAAGAAGTTCTTGAATAAAAACATAAATAAAATACAATTTTATTTTCAGCGTATAATTGGGGACCTAATGTTTCTTACTCCAACACTTGAGGGAGGAGCAGAGGTTGTCTCTAAAAGAAGGGCGCAGGTATTCTGAAAAGTGATAATCACACACATTACTAAATTTAATTGATTTGCCCTTTCCCGTTCATCCTCCTCTCATAACTGTTGCCTTGAATTTTGACCGCTAAAAACATGTCCTAGGTCCCAGCACATTCAATCTTTTGCCCTAATTCTACCTGTAATCGGTTCGTCCAGGAGTCCTTGGGCAAAAATGGACATTTGAAACAAATTTAATGATATTTTTTGCCAGTGTTTCTGAGAGCTTGTACTCATTAGAATGAGATAAATTGGACAGACAGATGAACTGAAACCATTTTGCATACAGCCATGGTTTTCACCAGTGGAGTCATTAGTCACATCGGAAGTTCCAATGTTCGTATTTCACTGAAACTTCATCATTCAGTCTGTCGCTCTGGGCCAGGACCCTGAGGCAGTCACACCATCTGCCCCAGCAGACGCTCTTTTTATGATGAGAGCATCTATTGAAAGTAAATTCAACATAATTCAGGGACTGCAAGGCTAATAACCTGCCATAGATTTGCTGGGACATTGATTTCAGTAAAAGAAAAGATCAATTGTGGAAATGACCCTTGAACAGCTTCAGTGTCAGTAAGGACTGTGACCGGGAAGCATCTGTGTGTCAGTGTCTTCTGAGTCTTGTCAGAACACTGTAAATCAAGCAAAATTGTGGGCCTATTGTAGCCAGATCCTTGTCACCTGTGTGTGTGTGTGTGTGTGTGTGTGTGTGTGTGTGTGTGTGTGTGTGTGTGTGTGTGTGTGTGTGTGTGCGTGTGTGCGTGTGCGCGTGTGCGTGCGTGCGTGCGTGCGTGCGTGCGTGCGTGCGTGCGTGCGTGCGTGCGTGCGTGCGTGCGTGCGTGCGTGCGTGCGTGCGTGCGTGTGTGTGGTGGGAGGGAATCATGCGCTTTATGTATAGCAATTTGATGTTGGTTTTTTTTTTCCTTTTTACCGATTTTATAATATAATCTATCTCTAACAACATTTTCATTTTAGTTTGAGCTTACCTTTGCCAGCCTGGGCTTTGCAGGTGATGATGCTGTGCCTCAGGCAAACTATCGGAAATAGTCATCTCTTTGTCTGGATACATTTTTGATCACAACTACTGTAGAGGTGAACATAAAATATTAAAATGTAGTGAAGGTACGTGACACGTGAGAAGGTGAGGATGCCAAAAAGGCCTGTGTGCTTACAATGTATATGTGTGCATTTGCAATTAATGAATCTGCAGTGTTTTTTGGTTTGTATGCATATTTTATGCGTCATATTAATTATACAATATAACATATAGGGGCCATCTAATGTGTGTGTGAACCACCAAGTCACAAGGGTCATGACTTTTTATTCTAGAGTGCACAGCCTGTCCAACCCGCTCTTCAATTCTGGTGCAACTGAATGTATTTTCAAGATCACTATTTCCCCTAGTTGGTATTTTGTCATGGGTTTATCAAGAGGATTACCATTGGACTGGGAATATCCAGCTGTAGAAGGGATAGATGCACGCATTTCAGTTTTGTCCGAAGAAAACAGAAGCGAGGTCAGGCTAGGCAAGCCCCCTTTTGGATAGGCTTTGTGCTTGAGAGACTTAAACAATGATGTGATGACATTTTGATGTACTGAGTCGTCTGGTGAGTGCCTCTTTTACTCCAAAGTTTTACGATATTTTTATGCTCTGCATAAATTTTCAAAGAGCATTAGCCCAAAACTGTAATGTCACTCAAAGCACACATACATATTACAAAAAATTCTCGTATTCTTTAGCTCTCCCAGTGCAGCAGGGAAAAAAAACAAACACAGTGTCACTCTTTAGATAGGATTATATTATCTTGAAAAACAAAGAAAAACATTTTCTTTGCTGTGTTCACTAGCACGGGGATGAGGACGACACTGTCAAGTATTCTAAGCTTAGCAGACAGCTGAATGTAGATCCAGTGCTTTGAGTATTTTCAAGGAGCACTACCTCTAAATTCTCCATTTTATTAGGCCATTTAGAGATTGTGATAGTAACTCTATGCACTTCGAGTTTTTGATTACATCTGTTGAAGTGGAAGTGAGTTGAATTAATGTCTCTCTGTCTGATCATATGTCTCTCCCATGTTAGGCCGGCCTTTCTTCATCCATTTGACACAATCCCTCTTTCTGTCTTTCTTAGGTGTTTGGCCCACTGATAAAGCCCCAGAAAGAAGTAGGACACAGAAGAAAGGAAGGCCATGAAGGCAAGCCAAGGCCGGGAGGAGGGTTGGCTCCTGCCTGTCTTGTTCTTGTTGCTGATGATTATGGTGTCGCCCAGCCAGAACCAAGCCTGTCCTCATCGTTGTGAGTGCATCGCAAAGCTCAAGGCTGTGTCGTGCCAAGGTAAACGCCTGTCCGCGTTGCCGGAGGGCATCCCGCTGGACACCAAGATCCTTGATCTAAGTGGGAACAAACTGCGCTGGGTCGAACATGGTGATCTGCTTCCGTATCCTCGCCTCGAAAAGCTAGACCTGAGTGAGAACATGATTAGTGTCCTGGAACCGAATGCTTTTTCCAGTCTCCAAAACCTGCAGTCACTTTCACTGAGGGCTAACCAGCTGAAACTGGTCCCTATGGGGGCTTTTTCACGTCTCACCAATCTAACGTCGCTGGACCTTAGTGGGAATAAGATTGTAATTCTTTTGGACTTCACTTTCCAAGACCTGAAAAATCTAAGGAACCTGGAGGTGGGAGACAACGACCTGGTTTATATCTCTAATAAGGCATTTTTGGGTCTTGTGGGATTGAAGGAGCTGATCATTGAGAGGTGCAACCTGACCTCTGTGTCCAGCCAGTCTTTGTCTTACCTTCATAACTTGGTGACTTTGCGACTTCGGTATCTCAGCATCTCTGCCTTAGAGGACCAGAACTTCCGGAAGCTGGGGAACCTCCGAGGGCTAGAGATTGATCACTGGCCATTTTTGGAGTACATTTCGCCTCACAGTCTGCAGGGGCTTAATTTATCTTGGCTCTCCATTACCCACACCAACATCACCTCTGTGCCCACCTCAGCTCTACGGAGTCTGGCTTATCTCACCAACCTCAACCTCTCCTACAATCCTATATCTGTCTTAGAGTCCTGGGCTCTACGGGATCTTGTCAGGCTGAAGGAGCTGCATCTGGTCAATGCCAACCTATTGATGGTGCAGCCATATGCGCTGGGTGGTCTTAGGCAAATTCGGCTTCTCAACCTTTCCACTAACAGCCTTGTAACACTGGAAGAGGGGGCTTTTCAGTCTGTCAATACTCTGGAAACGCTGCGTTTGGATGGGAACCCTCTGGCTTGTGATTGTCGCTTGCTCTGGATACTCCAACGCAGGAAGACTCTCAACTTTGATGGTGCCTCCCCGGTATGCATGACTCCTGTTGAGGTGCAGGGACGGGCTCTCAATGCTTTCTCGGACTCGGCTCTCTTCGAGCATTTCACTTGCCAGAAGCCTAAAATCCGTAACAGGAAGCTGCAGCAAATATCTGCCCGCGAAGGTCAGGTGGTGTCATTCATTTGCAGAGCAGAGGGTGAGCCAACACCAGTGATATTCTGGATCTCTCCTCAGCGCCGCCGCATTACCACAAAGAGCAGCGGCCGCCTAACTGTATTACCGGAAGGTACGCTAGAAATACGGTACGCCCAGGTCACAGATACTGGAACCTACATTTGCATTGCCAGTAATGCTGGTGGAAATGACACTTATTTTGCCACGCTCACAGTTAGTGGGCTGCCGTTAGATGCTGCCCTCATGGCCAACCGTACTTACTATGCTGGAGACCTTAATGACACAAACCTGAATGACACCAGAGTCTTCTTGAAATTTACACTTGACCTCAAAACTATCCTCATATCAACAGCGATGGGCTGCATCATGTTCCTAGGAGTTGTGCTCTTCTGTTTCATCCTGCTATTTGTGTGGAGTCGTGGTAGAGGACAGCACAAAAACAATTTTTCAGTGGAATACTCTTTCAGAAAAGTCGATGGACCTGCTGCCAGTGGAGGACAGGGAGGGGCACGTAAATTTAACATGAAAATGATCTGATTTTACAGATCATTTTGTATACATTTGTATGGCTAATTTATTGACTGTTGATGGGAAACTGACTGTGTCTCGAAGGATTCTGGAGGTAAAGAAAAACACTGATACAGCTGCAGCACATGGGAAGCTGTTGCTGGTTAGGTGCCTTGCTCAAGGGCACATGTTGAGGGATTCAAAGCCCACCTATTTAATCACAAGGTCTCCGTTCCTACCTATACTGTAATTCTTACCCAAATGTGATTTTCTGAAACATCAAAATCAAAGAAACAAGTCACAGAAATTAATTTTTGTGCTTGCAAGATATATATGTACACAACATTACATTTAATCAGTTGTTTTTTCATTGAAAAACAAGCTTATGAATGGGAGACGAAATGTATTTTCTACTGCTCATTAAAAAAATGATTTTTTCTTAAGATGTCTCAAAATTGTGGATACACTGTTAAAAAAACAGGAAACAAAAGCACTTCCTCCCACTGGTCTGAAAGCTCTACAAAGCTCTTGCCAACTCCCCTTCATCACTTCAAGAAAAGCTGTTCCCTTTGTCTTTTGAACACTTTGCCTGTGCTTCATCTGAGCAGATGTAAGCTCTTTATCCCCAATCTGAAGAATAAATTTTAACAGGGTAGTGCTCCATGAATCCCATGGACTCGCCAAAATATATTTGACTAGCTCTTGTTATGTACTGCCTATTTAAACACATTTGCAGTCAAACTTTGCTTGAGAGTATATTTCTGTTGAGTACCTTAAAAACCAAAAGACCACTCTCTGCACCACTGCCAGGCTGACACGAAAAAACATTATCTCATACTAATGTTAATGCAAAGCTGTGAGAGAGTTCCTTCAAATCGACCGCATCGAGAGTTGCCCAGAGCAGCAAGAATTACGTGGACATGGGTCATATGTAAATAAAGTTGTGTATACCACTAAAAGGGGAAAAATTGGGACCTCCATGTCCTGATGCTATAGTTGGAATGCAGTTTGTTTCTGATTCATTGTTGAAGAGTGATTCTTTTCATCTAAAAATACGAGATGTTAAAGATGAATGCATGTACAGTTTCTGCGTCTTACTTTGAATGACATGTAGTATTTGTAAAATGAACTCACCACAAAGGTAGGAAACACAATGTAGAAGATGTATCATATATTTTGTAATTGTTGACATTTTACTTCTTGTTGTTTATAGAATTGCTGAGTGATCTGGGTTTACCTTTGTACTGTATTATTACTCTTTTTCAAATCACCACAATCCAGTCCAGATATAAACAAAACTTTTTCAGTATCACTAAATCATGTCATCTGATAGATATTGCACTGAGACATGTCCACTCTCCAAGCGCTCAGCAAATCACAAAGAACGTTTCCATCAGGTTGCAGTTCACTCGCCTATTTTTGGCTGTAAGTGACAAGGAGGCAGCCGGGCTGACCAGCAGGGGAAGGAAGTAAGTAGGCTCTCATCAGGACCCCAATGCGTTCAGGACATGCTGGGCCAAATGCTAATGTGTTAAAAGACCTTGCAGGCTGCAGCAAAGGTCATAATGGAAAGGAGAAACAAAACTTTGGTATTGCATCAGAAAGAGCTGACAATTTTTGCTACGTTTAACGTAATGTCCCATTCTGTCTGTTCTTCTGCATGTATATTGTCCTGAGCCATTTTCAATGTTTGTTTTTTTTTGCCATCGCAAATAATTAAGCTTTCTGAATGTAAACTTCAGATGTCAGCTAGACACCTGCATTACATTTTGTACTCGTAGAAAACAATTCTATTGACCATTTGAATTCAAGTCTGAATCACCTATTCAGCATTTTGCTGTGACTAACAGGATTTGTGAATTTGCCTGTTTGAGCAACGCTGCTTGGATAATGATTTCATATTATGAGAAAACAATGGTTTATATTTGCTCTTAGACATTTCTGTGGAGGTTCTCAGTCATCCAGGTCATGGTGAATTCTTGTCAAAATCTTCTTGTCGTGGCAACTGGACTTTATTTTCTTTGCTTGAAGATGTTTCACCCCTCATTAGAGTGGATTCTTCAGTTCTTTGCTCTTGGGGAAGTTCTCTTTTGTCAGAATGTGTGTCTTAATATTTATGTGGCATCAGTCCTACTTTCAAGCGACTTGAAATGGTCATTTGATAGAGATCAATATGTTTTTTTTCATTTTAACCATTTCTGGGAGAAAAGACAGGACACCTGTAATACTTGCTGTCCAGTCAAATACTTAACGCTACTCTGCTGCCATCTGCTGGCTATAAATGATAATGACTTAAACATAATTGCAAGAGCAACACTTGATTTATTACTGAAAGCAGACCGTATCTTAAGATTTTTATTCTTCTTTCAACGATAAAACTTAGGTGTAGATTACAGGAGGAACAATTACTGAGTCACTGTCTCAGATCTGCAAAACAAACTGAGGCAAGTTATGTGCCCACCTATACACAATTCTTTTCAAACGCAGTAGAGACATCATTTATGTTAACATTAGGCCTGAGTTTCATGGACTAGTTTGACAGCACCATTAAGTTCCCTCTCCATTTTAGAGATGCACATAGTTGTAATTTAAATATTACCTTTGCTGACTTCAAGCTGTAAATATCAAATCCACTGTGTTTTGAAATTGTGCAACTGTTTTTGTATAGCATTGTTTTATAGAGAGAAAAGCAGCACACTATTTATAAAGCATGCTATATTAACTGCTATGATGTCTTGTCCACTATCACATTTTTTTATCGCAGTCATTTGGTTTTTCAATGCCAGTCATCGGTGTAAAGAGTCGACACTGTACTTTTGACCCTGTCACTGTGAAAATGTTTAGTTTAATTTTACTTGAAAATAGCTTTTTCCATGGATTTAATCTGGTTTTATTCAGTTGAGTCATATCGATTAATGTGCTATCGCTACTCAATGAACTGTCATAATTCCCTTTTCAGTGGATTATACAGTAAGCCTAGTTAATGTACTGTATGAGAAGGGTTATTGTTCATTTAATATGCATTAAACAAAATACAAATGACAAAAATAAAATACTTTTGAGCATATAAAAAAGTCTCGGGCTCACATTTTCTTACATGTTAGGCTTCCTGGTCTCAACTTTTTCGTGATTTTCCTGTAACAGCTAAATCACATCTACTTTTATGTAAAGGTTCATGTAGGAAGTTAAAATCAAAAGAATGTTCAAGTCCTGTGACATTTTCATGTTGTATTAGATTCTTATATACTTGTGATCAGAACATTCCGAGATCATAAATCATTTTTTTAACATGCAAAATCATGTATTCATTACGCAGACTGTAAAATAAAGGTTCAAGTGATATTTTTATCAGGTTTTTCAGATCAACAGATCAACTGAGTCACTGAGCAGTTCTTCAAGTCCATGGACTCAAACTCTGCTTCTCACTTTGTGAGTATAAAATGTTACTCCCCTCCAAAATCTGTATTTTAAAGTAGGCAGAAATACTGGAAAAAGTTATTGCGTTCTAAATTGTCCAGCCCTCAGTTGTAGTTCTCACAGCTGCCAAACTACTGTAAATACACGACTGGATCTCATCATCACTTACAGTAATATTTTGCTGTCTTGAGCTGGTTTATGTGGCAGTTCTTACATTTCTGGAATATTTGTTGAAGAGTATAAATGCTGAGAGGACGTTTAAAAGTGCTTGAGATGTGATCCTGTAGGTTTGTGAACATCCAGTGTGTACAGGGAAGCACAAAATCAGATGACTTGGCTGTCCTTTGTTAATTGAGTCCTTGTTGGATGTGGCCTCTTTGGATACTTTTAAAATCGTGTTTCTGTTGATGACATAATGGAATGTTGTTGTGAAACAAAAAGTTGAGTCTCTTTTTCTCATCAAAATTATACCAATTAAAAGAACAGCTGGTGAATTTCTCCCTTTTCTAGCCATGAGGATTTTTTTATCGGTGGCATTTACAAACTAATTAGGGTTGAAATTAGTTGGCCTTAAAATGTCATTTCATTTAGCATTTGGATTCCCATTGTGGAGCCATAAAAACATTTCTTTGAGAAACTTCTCAAAATTCAATGCCACAGAAACCTGAAACCTAGAAAATGTTCTAAACAAAGACAATATGTGATCATAACCCTGTTTAGATTATAGATATTACTGCTCATATTCATATCTTTCTCAGTATCAAGTTGCTGCTTTGAGAAATATAAGGCAATAAAGACTTGCCAACAATAAAAATATTACATAACACATTATATTGGAGCTCATGCAGGCATCCAGTTCCACTGCATAATCCACTTACATCAACAGGGGAACACAAGCCTTGTTCAGTGGACTCGGTGAAATTCTGAGGATTTCTGGTTATTGTTCCTCCAGGTAAGTGTTCATTTACTGGTGAAACGCCAAGAGGATCCGTATTTTGACCTTAATCTTTTACTGATACAGTTGCAGCCATATTTTTTTTGGAACTACAAAGAAATTCTCTTCATTTCAATCTGGCTAACCTAAATAATAAGCCCCACATAGCAGCTGGCACTTTGAACTAAACAAAAATGTATTATAGCCATTTCAGTGATGTTGAAGTTTCTGCAAGAAAATAAAAGGAAACAAATTATTTGAAATAATGTAATTATTCCTTTTATATGTATTCAAAACAACATTATCTTAATCCCATACCAGATGGTAAGATACAGATGACTACTAGCAATACAACTAATTGATTGATTAAAGGGGATGCTTGAGTCCTTTTCTTTCCTTTTCATTGTCTTTTTTTTCTTTTCACCTGTGATATGATGTTTGAACTAACAGTTCAGAGTTAAACAGCAATATCCCTGATAACTGAAGACTCGTGGCACAGAAACTGGGGGATTTAAACTTTACATGATGCACCTACATTTGCAGAGAACTAGCCTGTAATATTTAAGCTCAGTTTGCTTCAGAGGAAGAAAGAAATAGATAACTGGGTAAGTTTTGTATTTCAAGTGCACAGAATTATATGATCAAATAACTTAATTCATTTTCTGGGGTGAATATTCTGCAAGAGTGACAATCAGCTTCTTCCTCTGTGGGAATACTTTGGGGGATGCAGCATTACACTTCACAATCTCAATTTTTGAAGTTGTACCTTACTGTGTGGCGACCCCTGAAGGGAAAAGCCGAAAGAAGAAGATTGTCAAGCCTACTGCCATCCTTTTCAATATGAAATAATATTCAGATTAACTGTTTGTGGGAAAAGCAATAACGTATAATGCTTTGTTTCAACAAAATTCTCATAATAATTTTTGTGGTTTACCAAGATTAAATATTCCCTGGACATTTTTTTAGTGTAGTTATTTAGCATAGCCCACTTGGGATTAGAAATCCAATCATTTTAGACTTTAAACAGAACTGCAAGGTATGATGCAAATGGACCGGACAATACAGCTAACCCTTTGTTGGTCATTGTGGTTAGGGTTCAAATGCTGAAAATATAAGAAACAACAAAAATAACTTGAAATAAATTACCTTTTCCATAAACTCCGCCGTTCTGTCAGAAATTCTTGAATTCGTCTCACTGTAATTACTGCCTTCAGATTTGCATCACTAAGAATTTTAAAACATGCAAAGCCTCATTAATGCATTGGAGTAAGTCTGTTGAAAATAATAATTTTGTCTGCTGTTAAGTTTTTGTCAAAACAGATCAAATGGCACTTGTGACAATTAGAGTAATACTAATTTGCCTGACTTTCTAATGTATCCTTCCAACTAGTCCTCCAATGATATAAACAAGTGGATTTTATGACTATCTTATGTTCACCGAAGTGATGTTTAAAGTGAGATATAATCAAAGTTTGGCTAGTGACACAAAAAGGGGATTATAGAAATAATGATGATTCTTCTCTAATGATCAAGTCAGACAGCCAGGCAGGGTCAACAATTTAACTTTTTTTTTTTAATAGCTTTATTGCAAATTTTAAATCCTCTAACATTAATTTGTTTGTTTTTTATAAGAGCAATTCATGTTTATTGTTTGCTTACAGGTACTTCTTTGATTATTTTCTTAATTTCTTGTCTGAGAGATGCCTTCAGAATTCAAATTTGACTCCATGTTTGACAACAACAGTGAATCAGCTCGAAATCCTGAGGAAGCACTGGAAAATCATGGAGGCTGGAGCCTTTTGGTTATAGAAACCACATGCAGGTATGCAAACACAGAGCCAGGTGTATCATGGCGAGTTGGCCCACAGGACTAGAATGTTTTCACACCGGGTGTTTTTCTGCAGGTGCTGATTTGGGCTTCTGACGGCTTAGAGGTCCAACTAGAGCCATGGGGATGCAATTAGCTGATCTGGTAAGCGCCGGAGTGACCCAAGGTGGGTCTTCGTGGCCACCAGCTCAGCACTGGACCTTGTCTTTACTGCTGTAAGGAACACCCAAAAAAATTCTTTATGACCTCTTGTCTACCTTGATGTTCTTGCATCGTTTGTCCTTGTAGAGGACATCCTACCTGTCTGCTGGCATGAAGTTCCTCACATGCAAATCTTCTCTTTTCTTCATCTCTTTTGCAATTCTACTTTTTCTATTTATAAAGTATGGGTTTCTAGACAACCCAGACAAAGCAATGACAGAGGCGCTCTGGCACTCCAGGGCACACAAAAGCCGCACAAAAAGCCCCAGAGACAGCTTCTCTCCCAAAGCCATCGCCACACTCCACCACAACAAATAAATCCCCACATAACTTGCCACACCACCAGCTATGGACTCATTTTTTTCCCCATCATTATTCTAGTGCAATAACTCCCAGTGTATTATTTTTATTTATTTCTACATAATTACTGCAAGTACAATATGCTTCAAGAGCAATCTATTTGGCTTGCCTATAAGAGCATTTTGTTTAAGAAGCATATTTTCACCTTATCTCATTTCATTGCTTATTATATTGTATAGCACACTGGTGTGTATTTCCTTGCTTTTTGTCTATACCAAAAGGAGTAGCATACCAATCATATTGTGTCCTGCAATGACAATAAAAGCTATTCTGATTCTCTCAGAAACTCCATGATCAAGAAACACAAACAACCTGAAATTGAGAATGGTAAATAACAGTCAAAGTCAGCTTTATTTTCAATTTCTCCACATGTACTGGACATATAGAGAAAACGGAAAGATGTTTCTCACTATCCCACGGTGATATGAAATTACCGACATAATTTTATTGAAGTGCATATTCACAGTAATGTGCACAATAGACATGAAACAATAAACATTGAATCATAGAGTATAAAGTTCACGCACATACAATCTGATGGTACCGAGGTGAAAGGATCACGGTGATTTAACAGCATAAAAATGAAATGTTTTTGAATTTGGAGAAGTTTGTTTCATTTTAGTCATAATTCCCCCCAAGCTATGTTTAATATCAGGCATTTTCTTTTACCTGTGCTTCCAAATATCCAGAGAAGCATCACATAGTAATTTATCAACTATCTCATCAGAAGGCACTAACATCGCTGGAATGAAAACATTGACAGGATTGACGGCTGATCATTATACTCAAATATACTAATTTTGCATACTATGAATATTGAAGCTGTTGTGTTTGCAACGGGACATCAGACAGTGCCTCATATTTGCCGGTTCATCTCATGCTGAATATATGAGCTGCAAAATAACCCGTCTCTCAATATCTCACATGAGTAACTGAGGCATTAATTATTTTGCAAACCACAATTTCACAGTCTATTACCTAAAACGTTATCCTGAAGTATCCTGTTGAGTTGTTGTTTTTTTTTTCTTTTTCACCGCCTCACTCCCCTAGAGAGGTATCTTGGCGTATTATCTGACCCCGCAGTCAAATGATGACAAACCACAGAAAATCAGAGACAAATATTTTGCCATTTTCCCATTCTGTGGTCATGAGGAAGCACATCAGCTTAAAAATATTCAGGTCTTTGCCCAGGTATATTGTAGACTATGATAATGTGTCTACCAGTGAGCTGCATCATCTTGATCGGGATCACATCGAGAATATATAAACTACACAGAAACACCACCATTGAGATTGGACCAAGGACCTTATTAGTGCAAGGTGGCAGTGCAAACAACTGTTTCTCTGTTGTGCCAGTTAATTTATACATTTACTGTATTTTTAGTCTCCAAGAAGACAAACTCTAAAGAGAGAGGATGACCAGAAAAATATAGTAGTTCCATCCATGTAGGATAAAGAGGTATAAAAAACATAAAGCAAAGCATAACAAAGCATAAAAACTGAAACACAACAACATAAATAATCAGCAACATACATCTAATAAATGAAATTATCGAAATTTAACAGATCAAATCTATCTCTGCCCGAGCCTGTCCATCTGTCTTTTTTCAGCCGTTCACTTCATGGATCACCACAGCTTATCGCCTGCCTCCATCTAACCAAGGGTTGAAGGGCCAAACCAATGATAACATGAACGGAATAAATGTTTTTTCATTAATGTTCTGATTAATGTAGGCCAAACAGGGACACCCACAGGACCACATGTAACCCCCAGGATGTAAAATTCCCAGGTCTGATCTAACTCTATCCTCTGCATCCACTTCTGACGCCAACCAACTTCATGTCCTATTTCATTCTAACCATCAATCTCTTCTAGGCCTCCTGCTTAGTAGTTCCAAACTCAACATCCTTCTACCCAGATATTCACCTGTTCTCCTATGAATATTTCATAACCAACTAAGTCTGACTTAATCTCAAAACGTTTAACATGTGTGGTCCATTTGATTGATTGATACATTCCTTATCTAATCCATCCTTGTCACTCCCAAAGAGATGCTCAAGATTTTCATTTCTGTTACCTCCAGCACTGCCTCCAGACTTTTCCTAATGCTACTGTCTCTTAATGCTGCATTGCTGTCTTTCATACATCGTGGATCTCGCAAGCATCTTCTACAACATTCCTTTAGTTTGGGCTGATTGTTGGGATCCCGGGTTAAGAGCCTGTGTGCAGTTCCTTTCACCTCTCAAACAGCAGAATGATAAAGTACCTGAAATCCTGTCCTAACTCTCCACCTGGTCTCCTGGACCACAAAGTATATCCACCCTCCGCCTCTGCATCATGTCAGCCATCTCTCTAGCTTCTCCTGTCATTCTCCCAACAGCCAAAGTCCAGTTTCTCAGTCCTAGACACCTTTCCTCTCCTCTCTGTCTGTGGACACGCCTCCCTCCTCTCCTTCTTCAGCCCACTTTCCGCAGATACCCTGTAGGTCATCAGCATGGCTGGCAGTCATTATTGACCAAGGACTCGACTGCTGGGGTATGAAAGTTGTAAATTTGATCTGAAACCTGACACATCCTTCTGCCTTGAACTGGTCTTAAGATCACAACACCTTACATATATTTATTTATTTATTCATCATTGCTCCTTTTTTGTGGTTTATAATTCATTAAAACTCTCATTAAATTTAAATGTGAGCACAAACCTGAGGTCTTACCTTCAACAAATAAATGCTCAAATATTCACTGGT
The DNA here is from genome assembly GCF_037954325.1 of Fistularia commersonii. NCBI lineage: Eukaryota > Metazoa > Chordata > Actinopteri > Syngnathiformes > Fistulariidae > Fistularia > Fistularia commersonii. Next base: position 8,335,002 of record NC_141299.1, on the reverse strand, counting down.
CCAAAGGTGCGAGTGAATTCAAACAGGGATTTTTTTCACTCTTTGTTGATTTGATATGTCATTATACAACTTATAACAACTCTCCTTTGAAAAGGTGTCATATACTTAGTGTTTTCTGACTAGAGGGCAGTCACATTATTTTATCACACTCATGCCCCCTCTTCCTTTCCGAAACTAAAGTTAATTTACGTTTTTTTTTAAGTCTAACTGCCCACATCTGCCTTTAACTCAGGTGTGATCTTGATCATAACAGAGGTTATGCTGTTGACTTGCCTCCTTGGCGCTCTCCTTTGAATCAGACTGCCACTGACAGCATGTGTTCTAAATTTGCACTGTGACATATATTCCACAACCTGCAGTATAGTAATAATGATCTACATTTTACAAAAAATACAATTCATAATTGTAATTCTTATCAAATAATTGGCAGCTGCAATAATTGCAAATTTTGATATATTTTTTTTTATTACTCCATGAACAGTTTTCAATAACTGAACAATCCATTTATATAATTAATGAATGTGTGTGGTTGTGTGTGTGTGTGAGAGTGGGGGGGGGGGGTATTCAAAAATAGCTGAAAGGCACCAGTAATTTATTAATGTATTTATTGCTCTGTTATCCTGCTGCTTTCAAAAAATAATACGCCCAGACTGGAATCATAACTGTTATGCTGCTGTGACAAAGGATTTTATCCTATGGAGATCAATATAGTTTATCTTATCTTATCTTATCTTATCTTATCTTATCTTATCTTATCTTATCTTATCTTATCTTATCTTATCTTATTGTATTTCTGTTATTCTATTCTAGTCACCCCTTTTATTTGTCATCTAAGATCTACAGCCTGTCTCTTTGTCATAGCTTCCTCTGCTGGATCTTTTGAGGAAATGCAGCCTGGCATGTTACCACTGCGGTTTCAAAATGTGTCCGTTACTTTTAATCCATGAATGACTGCAATACATTTTGATTTGATTCAATTTAATTTATCTTAAACATTTAAATACAAATATAGGTATGAATAAAAAAAAAATCAAGAATATGAAATCTGAGCCGTTTCATCACAACTTGCTGAGCCTTTAATTGGACTGCCATTCCAGGAAATTGCTTCTATTTCATATTTAAATTATTGCGAATTTACTTTGAATAAAAAAAAAAATCAATCATGCATAGAAGAAGCACCTGAAATTGATTTTATATTTAATGGCAAACACTTAGGAAATCATCTTAGATTAGCTTGTTCCTTATGGGAAAATGCTTTTGCCCTCCCATCCACAGCCAACTTTAGCAAGTATATTTAGCAAAGCCTTAAAAAGAGGAATTTAGACCAAATTCCCGGTTGTACGGCCTGTGGATCAAATAGGGGACAGATTCAACATGTTAGATCAGGGGATTTGATAGATTTAATTCCTTCAACATTTAGTTCTTAATTAAATCACACAGGGAGGATGGAGGCAAAAAACTGACCTTTCCAGTAACCCAAGACTTTGAGTTTTTAATAATTCAGATCTTGACAATCATCATTTCCAACAGCCTGTATAACCTGCATAGTGTCATATGTGTGTGTTCTCTTAAACACGGGCAAATAGATAATTATAGATAATTCTTTATATAATACTTTTCCAATTTCCATTGTATTTCTAAATAGATAATCAATTCACAAAAAAAAAATGACATTGTCATGTCATATTTGTCCCCTATCCCATTATGATTCTTAAATAATTAATTTGCTGTGTATCAAATATTTGTTCTCCCCACAACCTCATTACTTGCCTAGTTTAAATGATAAAAGAATAATAAATGAATGAATAAAATTAAATTACTTTTATACTTTTTTCGTGTATTTATGTGTATATACACATAAATACATATTTATCCAACCTAGGATAAATATTTTAGGTGTGTTGTACATTTTTTCATAATGCAGATTGGCTGTGATCATCAATGTCTGTCAAGCCATATTTTTAAATTGAGCTCAAGTAACCCTTTGTACCTAAATCAATTGATGCTATATTCATTTTTCCCAGGTAAACATAGTCAAAGCTCGGCTCAGAGCACATTGATGTGTCTCACTGACCTGTGGGATGAGGAGGAATCGCTCAGATGGAGTGGTAGTTTTACTGCGTTAAATAATCCTATCAGTAGCACAACATGTCATGTCAGGAATTTACTTTTACATGCCGGTGACTCGGGGGAAACAGTCATGTGAAAAGCAGAAATCTGCCACAAAAGAATGTGGTTACATCAAACCCCCAGGTGCTGCAGCATAAAGTGAGCTTTGAGCCCACTGTCCTACTTACCGTGATTGCAGTCTCACAGATTTCCCATGCAAAAGTTAATATCCTTTACCTAATAAAGTAATAGCCTTTTTATGGGTGGTAAAGGAGCAGAATATTGTCAGATATTTCAGGTTGTAAAAGCGATTAAATAAATAATGTTGGGAAGTCATCTGATAGTGAACCCCTCCAGCCTCTGTACATGATAAAGCACACTGAATGACTGAATGAAAATACAAGTAGAAATTAAAATTGAACACTGAATGATCCAAAGTTGTGTTTTTTAGTTTTTGTTTTTTTTTTAAAAAAGGGATGTAATAATTGGTTGGTTAGATTGGTTTTGTTGTTCATGTTGACATAATAATATAAAATATTTCTAAAAACAATCAATTATACAACAAATAATAATAATAATAATTGTTATTATTATTGCTTCTATTATAACTGTTATTTGTTATTCTTCATGAAACTTTAATTAGTAGTGATTATAATATTTGTTGATTATGTTTTTCTCATTGTATTATCATCATCATCGTCATCATCATCACCGCTGTGATGTATTTAGAAACAGACTTGTATCATTTTTTAAAAATCTATGCATAATTTGGAATATACTAAAAGTGATGAGCAACCAATAGTGGCCTCATATTATTCACATTGGTTCTTACATTTCTTAAGAATCAGTGATACTATTTAGGGTTCCTTTCATGCTATTGTAAACCTAATGGCAGTTTTTTTTTCTAGATTTCATAATAGAATTGCTTCAACCTGGTAGCAGTAAAGTAGTAAAAGTATAGTAAAGTGTACATGAAAAACAACGACAAAAAAATCCCACTTGCACACTTAACTACCTACCCCTAATTAATCTTAGTCATTTTCAATGTGCCTTGTGCCCTGTTCCCTCTGCTCATTGCAATGAGGCCATGTGTAGATGTGAAAACACAACCAATTATTTCTTATACTTAAAGGTCACTATTAACCATACAGCAGTAATATATGTGAGTACGAGTACCTTTTTTTAATGCTGTCATACACTGATAATAAAAACTTTGAGTCTAAGCAGGAAAGCTAGAACTTTTAGAGGAAAGATTTTGCTTTGAAGATTTATTTTATCATGTTGTATTGACAGTGTTCCTGTGATACATGCAGGTCACAGGTATAAACACATACATACATACATTTACAAATAAATAAGAATAAGCTGCATCCATCCATAAACTTTTGCAGCAGAGGAATGTCCTCATTTGACAAAGATGTGTATGGTAATGATGAAGAGGTCTAGATGAGTCAATGCAATCAGCTTTAAGGACTCGACACACAGATTTGACACGCTTATAACTGAATTATTTATTCATGTAAATAAACCCTTCACCCACAATTAGTCATGAGAATGAGAATGAGAACAACTTTATTTATCCCGAAGGAAATTGTTGTCATCAGTCAATCACAGGGCCGATCACTAAGACATACAACCTTTCACTCTCATGTTCACTCTTTTGGACTGCTTAGAGTCTTCAGTTCATGTTTCTGGGGAGATCATGCACACTTCACATAGAACAGCCTCAGCGGGAATCAAAACAGGAAGCTGTTTGCCCCAAAGGAGGTGTGCAATCCATAGTTATATTTTATATGATTTGCTTGATTCACTACTTGCATTTCTGACTCTATTATGTCCAAAGGCCTTTTTGATGTCCAAGGTTTGCCCAAGTAAGACTGAAGCTGTGGAAGCTCATCTGTTTAAACCACTGAACTTTTTCTTTTAATGTAACATCATGCAAGGTGAGCAATATAATTAATTTTCTAATACCACTTGTAAAATGGCACTGGCATTGTACGGAATCTCTAAAAAGCTCATTAGAAGTCATTAGTTGCTTTTCAAACCCAGAGATTATTCTTGTCACTTGCCTGTAGATTACCTGACCTTGACATGGAAGCTGTGAGTTGTGCAGTGAGCCTTGTCATTAACTTTAAAACAAACAACAATCAATCAGAAGTGCATGTTTTCAGAAGGCGTGGTGTCTTCTGGTTTTATGTTTTCTCTGCCTTTTATTTCTGTAAGATCTTCGCAATATTTTTTGGACATTAAATCCCTTGCCTTAGAATCTATACAGCGGCAAAGGGCAAACAAGCCATGGTAGAAGACCCTTGGCATCTTTGGCCCTGTTCTCACCCACTTCTAGGTTTCACAAATCCTATAAATCCGGATATAGAATTAATATTATCTTATAATAATATTTTGTGCCAATGCATCCACAGAATGCCACTGACTGCCATACAATTGAAGACATCTTGTCTGAGCAACTAAACCACACTGAATAATGTTACTAAAGTGGGAAAAATTAAGCTCACTCCTGTTTTTGAGAGAGATTTCAGTGATGTGCACTAAGTGAGGGGGGTGTCCAGATCAGGAGATGGATATGTCCTTGGTTCTGTTGAAAATGACAGCAGTTCTCTGACTCACTAGAACCACAGAGGCTTCATGTTGAGCCTGCAGCAATCCAGTTAGTCTTTAGCCAAGTCTTTAGAACTTAATGACTGTGTTTACTCTTGATTATCTGAGCAGCAGGTTTAAACCTCGATGCACAAGCAGTATTTATGAACGGAAGCGCATCCATGTAAATGTCAATCAATTTCTAAGTCAACTTTCCCACAGTATTGTAATGTATTTTGAGTTTTTAATTTTGAGTCTGCTTCATCTTTGTACGCATATATATATACATATGCATACATATATATATATATATATTTATGAATCATATTAACTATGCTGACGTAAGACACACACTTATATATTTATTTTTTCACTATTGGTTGTTTTTCACTTGGTGGTGGCACCCACATCCTGGTTGCATTCTGCATCGTATTTCTCTGGTTATTTCTTCCTATCATTGTATTATTCATTTAGGTCAAGTCTGTGATATTCATATGAACAATATCAAGATTAGGAGGATTCCACCTCTTGATAATTGTATGTTGAATGTAACACATTTGCAAAAAATTCAGAGAAGCTCGGCAAATGTTTCTCATTTCACAAAATCTTTGCAGCATTTTTTCTGCGACCCTTTTCTTATTTTTGGCTTCACATCACTATGAAATAACATCAGACCACTGAGATGTGCAAGATTATCCCCAAATTAAATCATTTCAAATGCACGGGATGGTTTGGGCAGGATTTTCACAAAACGAGGCACAACAGGCATTATGTTGAAGGAGCAGGCTTTGTCCATGAGCCAATGCATGTTTTGAGCAATAAAGTGAGTAATACTGCTTATGGAGAATCAGTGCACATTTTAACTGTAATTACAACAACAAAAATGAATCGATGGATTTGGTCCCTGTGACATTTGTTGGCAGTAAGAAAACGGTTTAATATATCTGGCCATAAATTTCAGGCTTCTTGCCATGTTGGCAAGGGCTCACTTGTTTTACAAGCGCATTACTTTCATATTTAATATATAATATTACATTTTGGCACTGTAACCGCTGCACCTTGCATATTATGATCTACAATAGAATAGAAGCTCACAGTGGCATGCAAGATGTTACATATGGAAATGAAGGCCGTAGTCATTGTTTCCTCTACCAATGGGAAAAAAGCCAGGTTTAGTACTGCTGAATTTCAGCTGCAGAGGACAGACAAGAAGAAAAGAGGCTTTGCAGCCACAATAAAAGCTTTAATAACAGTCACAACACAATTCATTTTCTTTTCAGGACTGCACTGTGGAATTTTACACATTAATCTAAAACATTTAACCCCTTTCTGACAGGTTTCAATACACCCACACAGTTGACAAACTGAAATCACTAAATAACTCATCGTTGGGGGGAGGTTTATTTGTTTTTCTTTTTATTGTTTTACCCATTGTCTTTTTCATGTAAAACTGTGTCACGTTTGTTATGTAACCCACCCACACTCCTCCCACAATCTCTCACTTCCAATTAAACTAGCCATATTCTACTTTCAAACAGCAGTCCCTGGTGCACTCAGAATCCAGATGTCTTTGGCATCTGTGGTCATTTTGATGGCCTGATTTCTGTTTTTTTACACACAATGTGTGGAAAATTGAGTCTGACACTGAGCATGGAATCGTCTCCTTGCCGTGGAGTGGAGTGGGGCTTCGGAGAGATGTCTAATCAAGACACTGAGATATAAAAGAGCAATCTGGACTTTTTCACAAAGGTATTGCAAATTCTTTGGAATATTGACTATCTATTTTGATTGTGGATCAAATTCAAGCAAAACATCCCAAACATATGCCACGATGGTCCATTCAGTTTGCAATTTTTTTTTGTTTTTGCCAAGTTTGTATGAAGTGATACACTTAAATTAGACTTTACAATGGCTTCTCATTATCTTAAGTAATCCTTCTTTTGTTTGTCCAGACAAAATTGGCAAAGTGTTTCAAAATTTATCTTAAAATCATTGCACATGTAAACTGGTAAAATCTCAGAGAGCAAGTTGTACCAGATTTTCAATTTTTGAGCTTTGGTGGTGCTATGACCAAAGCACAACATTGTAACCTTTTTCTGATTTGCTTACGCAGTTGCCTATAAAGTGCAATGAATAATGTCAAAAGATTGAGGATTAGTTTATATGAATCATGCATCTAATCCCCCCCTCTAGCAGGTGCAGATAAAAAAACAAGCTAATAGTTAATTAGTACGACAGGAAACAACATAATTTTTGTTTGCCTCTAATGGAAAGTCAAGTACTTTGACTTTTATCAAACTGATACATTTTGCAGCCTTTTATCTGCCACTTGAAATATTATAATTAGCTGTCCAAATATTTCCATATATAATTTTATTGAATTCAATTGCAATTGTTTTGAAATTCCAGCTTTTTTTGCGTATGCTTCACTTTTACAGAGTACGTATTTGTCAAATCCCAAAGGTTGCTGGTATGTTTGAGGTGGTGAGTTGTGAAACTGGTGCCAGTCATCAGTTAAACGGTTGGAAAACTGGGGTTTGTTGGCTGAGACAGTGTACTGAGGCCTGAGCGCAGCCACATCACCACAAGCGCTCCACTGCACAGCCAAGCTGTAGCACAGAAGGAGGAAGCTGAGGATGGCTTTCACAGCACAGTTTATTCAGGTTCCAGATACTTTGTCTTGATGTGTGGCTTCTGTAGGGACAACCTCACTTACAAATAGAGGAGAATCAAGACAGATATATGAAACCATAAATCAGTTTAAATTATTTCTAGTTGATGTGTTGAATGAAGAGACTTTTGTGCAGAGTTGGGTCTTTTACGCACACCCATTTTTTTAAAACCAATATGTTCAAACAGCTGCGGAGTGTTATTTTTCTCCACCAGATGACGCTAGATTCCCATAGAAAGCACAATGGTTGTTTAAAACCCGTGAAGAAATATTAAATTACCTCATCGGAAAATGACTAATGTTATGAATCAGATGTCCCCTGCAAAAAAGACAGATGTCCTCCCTGCTATAATAATTTTTTTTTTTTTTTATACAATGGCATTGTCATTGCATTCACAAAGGACAAAATGTAAATTACAATTTAAAAAATAAATCAGCAAATCAGATTCAGTCATCTTCAATAAGATATGACATAAATTACCTTTATTTATTTCACGTTTTTTGTTTCAATAGAAATTCTACTACAGTGGTAGGGATCCAATGGTACATGATGGCTGTATTTGTGTGCTGGCCAAGGAATCCTATTTGTACAGTTTTTCCTATAAAGCAGTTCTCTCAGAACATTGTCATAATGTCACATAGGCATCGAGATGCAATTTAGAGGCATTCAAATCCAATTTATAGTGCTTCAGTCTATAACAAAACATTGACCTTAAATGTTACTGTTATTCCAGCCGTGGCACTCCTCCTCCCCTGCTCTGCATGGGGAGCATGGGGAGTACAATCTGACACCTGGGAGCAGGAGAAAGGCGGAGCCAGGGCCTTGTTGCAGCAGAATGAGGGACAGGGAAGGGGGGCGGATGAAACAGGTGTTCATTATGAAAAGGAGATGAGGGTTGGTTTACGGAAATAAGCCGTGGTTAGAGGACCTCTGTTGTCAAAGGCGTTCCATACTCCAAATGTTCCATATTTCAGGAGGAGAGAAGCTGCGATCAATGTAGGTAAATGCAATTGTTGATCTTACATCCTAACAATATATTCAATTTTAAGGCAATGATATATAAAACTGGGAGTCATCAGAGCTTCTTTAGTCAATCTCAGATGAGATCTGGTGGAGCAGTATGTTAAATGTGCAGGGTTTCATGTCTCACAACAGCAATATTTCTCTACATTCTGTCTAATGGGACACAATGTGTTGCTTAATATTCAGTTAGCATGCAATATTTAATCAAGAGGTTAAAAACAGGGGGGGTAAGACTGGAATAGCCTGTCAGGGGGACAAAAGGAACATAACCCTAATACAGTTAGGATTTTATAACCCCCTCCTCTTCGGCATTATAGAGGTTGGCATGGTAACAGAAACTAATGAGTTTACAAGACCTACAACAGAATGTCAGTGCGAGGCAAAAGGAACCACATATTTTTCTTTGTCCTCTTTCATATGAGATAATCTGCCTTCGAGAAGCTTTGGAGTGTCTTCAAAATCATGTTCAAGCAAAGCACCGAAACTGGTACGTTTATCGCTGTTAATTAATCACATAACTGGGATGCAATCATTTTCCAATGTCAAGTTAAACCACTCTGCTATAATTCATATACTCCGAATCAAATCCATTGTCATTGTCAGAAGTGGGCCGGAATTAAGTTTCCTCTTTTTAGAGTTATGATCCACTTCAGATTTTTTTTAGCATGTGTGTTGGAATTATTGCATAACTTCATGCAATAACTTTATTATTGTTCAAATTCAATAATCACAAGTCTGTTAATTTTCTGCAGAAAATTGTCTTAAAAGCAAGATTTAATATTTTCAATCTGTTAATTCACAGGCCTCACATGGGAGGTGAGGGCCAATGGCCGAGCTTACCACAAACAGAACCAGAAGAAATCCTTTCTGGGCTTCCGCTGGGGTCGATGCTCAGTGAGTTCTGCCAAACTTCTTTGTGGTAATCTCATGTCTTTTGGTATGCCGATACATTTAAAATCTTCTTGAATATTTATTTGTTTCTCGTGGGGTGTCTCAATTCCTTTTGCTGTTTGTTTGGATTACCAGGACAATAAGGTGCGCAGCCACAAGTACTCTGTCCTGACTTTCCTGCCCCTGACGTTGTTCGAACAATTCCAGCGGCCAGCCAATCTCTATTTCCTCTTCATAATGGTGTTGCAGGTCTGTTGAACACTCTTGTGCAAGGGTGGGCAATTAATTTTTACCAGGGTTCATATGACAAACCTGAACGCTGTTGGAGGGCCAAACCAACGATAACAGTAAAGCAACACACTTGTATAACATAAACAGAATAAATGGTTTGTCATTCATGTACCGATTGACCTCAGGACAGGGACGCCCAAAGGGCCGCATGTGGCCCCCGGGCCATAAAATGCAGAGGTCTGCTCTTGCGTGTCTTCTTCAGCAGGAGGTGCAAATCAAGAGCATTAATTTTGCTGTGAATCTTCATTCACAACTTTAACACTGAATTAATGAGTTTAGCGCAATGTGATCTCAGCCACTTGTTTGTGTTATGCTAAAATAAATAAATACCATGTATTTGTGGCCCCTCTGTACTATTTTTAGGTATAATGCATTACTTTGCATGATTTCGATTGTATATTTGTGTATTTTGATTACGAAATGACAGGCAAATTAAAAAATACATCTTTCCTGAAGTGCATTTATATTTTTTTTCTATTGATATATTTCTAAGCATTTCATTTGTATTACTTTGTAAAATGAATCTTTAGGTCTGTCAGATTAATTTTTGATCTTCCAATCCAATGTGTCCTGCAATAAACAAAGAAGGCAATTCTGACTGATTACATTTCAGTACTTTTTAGGGAGGGTTAGGGTTAGGGTTTGCATGTGGGCTTCTGTTGATACTATATGAATCTCATCTAATGTAGTACTTTTATTTGATCAGACCACTCGTTTTGCTCAGACAATTGTTTGGTAGGAACATGGCTTCATCTGACTTTAGATGATCAGGAAACTGGTTTTACTGTAAATTTAGCTTTGTTAAATTCATCATTCAACTCAGCCTCACTACCATTGCTTTCATACCATATTTCTCATTTTACACTCTTATTACTTTTAATATTACATATTGTTATGTTAAGTTTGATAAATAATCTCAACCATTTACTTTTTTGTGTAAATTGCTCATTACCAGATCACTTATATGTCTTTCTTTTTTTTATTCCCGTGTACATCAACGCTTGCATTTGGTTTCCAGTCCATCCCAGCCATCTCATCCATTCCCTGGTACGTTTCCGTCATCCCTCTGCTCCTCGTTGTCTGTATAAGAGGAGTGAAAGATCTCATAAAGGACATGGTGAGACCACTGGTCACAACCACACTCCTTCACCCAGACACACACACGCCACACACAGGGACACTGGTCAAGGCCCACTCCCGGGAAACACGCATGCGTTAAAAACAAATATATGAGCAACTGCAATCGTGAATTTATACCCTTGCACTTAAGCATGTCTGCACTCTTTTTTTTCTCCTTCATTGTCCTCATTGACTCCTTGTCCTCTCTTCATTGACAAAACCAGTCATCCCAGTAGCATTAATTTTCTCCTATCATTAAAGCTTTTCCTTTTAAATGCAGGCGTGATGTTTTGCATGCAGAATTCCCTGCTTAAGTGCATCACTGAGATACGGTCGTTAAGAGCTTTGGGTGAAACGCTTGCTTGACCCCTCTCTATTGACTAATCATTTAGTGAGGGTGTAAATCTCGCAGCTGGTGTCACTGTAGAGCCCTGTAATGGCGTTTCTCCTTTCTTCTCTTCAACCTTCCGCTGCCACCTTCTCACAACCTGTGTTGGCTCTTTCCCCAATCCCTGTCACGCTTCTCAATATCCTCATCTCTCCCATCTGCTTTTTTTTTTTTTTTTTTGGTCTTTCTGTCATTTGTTTTTCAGGCAAGGAGACGCAGTGACTCCGAGGTTAACTCTCGGCCCTGTGACGTGCTCATCTCCCAGAGGTGAGAACAGAGACAGTGGGTTATTCTCTCAGGCCCAAGTCTGAAACGGCCTTCTAATGATGCTCTAATGAAGTGTGAATGAGTGAATCCCTTGATGGTCTTAGGATGGGAATCAAGGCGAGAAAAATACAGTACATTTTCAGGGTGAAAAAAGCCTACCTAGATTTTGTGTCATGACTTATTGGCGAATCCATTTTAATTAAATCTAGCTATAACATCACAAACCAGGGCTGGTCAAACATATTTAACTTAAAAATCTTCAGCCAAATAAAAATGACATTCCATTGTAATGTTGTGTATGAGATGTGAGCTTGTGTATCTGCTGATGTTAAAATGTTTTTTATGGTGGTGAGTTTTCCAGAATGTCAGTGAATGCCTTTGTGTCACCTGTCAATCAGTCAGCTTGATGAAACAGATAAAACATACAGTGATTGACAGAGAAGTGAGAAGAATGTCATGCATTCCTGTTTGAATAAGACGTTAATACATTTGGCAGCGAGACTTATATCTTGAGAATCCGATAAACAACCTTGCTTGTGCAGGTTCACTGACATTAATAAAACTCTTGTTTATTTTTGTGTCAGTGAAACCCCCTAGCCTCCCTTCACGTTCACTTTGCGATGGTGGTTCTGGACAGAGAACATTATTTATTGTAAGGTTGAGAGTCCGGTTAAGACTCTGGCACTTATCCTCACCCCAAAGAACCAGATTGTCAAGAGGGGTAACAGGTTTATCGTACATCGTCTATGCACCACAAGCACTGAGTGAAGCTCAGTGATGCTTTCAAATGTTTCCTTCACATGAGAGTGAGCCTAGTCCAGTCTGGTCAGTTCAGATGATTCAGCTGCAACTCACAGCTTGCTTCTCACTCAAGGCTGTCCAGAGACACCATTTTTTTTATCCTGTCATTTCTTTTGTTTTGTGCAAAACAGGTTTTGGGGATTGTCTTAAAAACAGGCAGAAATTTTTTTTCTAACCATAAACCAACACCAAACTTTTGGTATGTACTTATTCCATGAGAAGGCAAGCTTGTGTGATAGCAATAGGGCTGTTTTTTTTTTTTTATAATTTTCTTCCCGTCTACCATCAGTTTCAGCACAGCTCAGTGGCAGGATGTCTGCATTGGTGATGTCCTGCGTATCTGCAAAGACCAAGTCTTGCCGGTTAGTTCACGCCCCCTGTAAACTGTAAAAAGGCAGCTGTGTAAAGTTTCTGGTAAATTGTTGTTGGTGAATTTGTCTGCCCCTGGTGCATTGAATTGCATGAAATTTTATTATATAGTGAAACTGTTACAATTATTTATGTCATAATTTGACAAAAATGTTATATCATTTATTTTTTAATTAATATTGATTTTAATTTTGTAATGGATGAATTTATATTGCAACTGCTCTTGCAAAACACAGAGGCAAAAGAAAAAATACAATATCTTTTCTCATAAACAACATAAAATATATGAATCTATATTCTTAATTTGTTAGGATCTTGTATTTCCAATTATATACCTCTTTACTTTTGACTGACAGGGTGGTTGTTCTTCATATTTCCTGTTTTTGACTGCTCAGGCAGATCTTCTGCTTATCTGTACTTCGGAGCCTCATAGTATGTGCTGGGTGGAGACAGCAGACATTGATGGGTGAGAAGTGGCCTGACAGAATTATATATTTGGAAATTCAACTTATCGAGTCTTTCTTTTTGATAATGTGTTTACAATATTACATTGCATTTGGCAGACGCTTTTATCCAAAGTGTCAATACAATTTCATTGATGTTAGTATTGTATCATTTATGTTTATGATGTGCAAAGGTAGTCAAGGGCATACTACAATATCTTCAAAAAACAATATTTTCATTTATGTCATCATATAGCACAATGCAGTTATGTAGTTTAATGTTGTAGATAAAGGCCGCATTTTATTTGCACAGAGAAACAAACCTGAAACACCGTCAGGCACCTGATGCCACTCACAGTGAGCTGACCTCCGACCCCACAGATGAGATGCTTGCTGCCTTCGATGGTAAATATATGTTTCCCTTTGAGGTTTCAAAAAAGATCTTTAAAGTTTATCCAAACAAAAGTCACCAGTTACACCTGTCAAGTCAAAAATTGTGTTCATTTTACAGGAGTTGTGCTCTGTGAGGAGCCCAACAATCAGCTGTACTCCTTCAAAGGCCAGCTTCGATGGCAGGGGGCCCGTTTTCAGCTGGACAGCGAGCACCTCCTTCTGAGGGGGACTGTTTTACGAAACACGGACTCTGCATATGGGCTTGTCATCTACACAGGTATGACTCTATTCAATTACAATTTTCTTTATCAAACAGTTTGACTAGGGGAAGATGATTTCACAAATATTGGGTGTTGCAAGTAAAGCTGTGTAGAATAACCGAGACGAGACCAGGTGACCTACGTACTCTTGGTGACCACTCACTCATTTCACCTTGTGTTCTGGGCTCAGAGACAAATGTTATTCTGTTGAATGCATTATAATCCTCATTACAAAGAGTGCTTAACTCGTGCAACTATCTTAAATGTAGGTCTCTTCACATTCGCTCAGATCGCCATCTCCTTTCTTTTAAGTGATCATTGATCGAATCTTACTGGACCAGGCAGAGGTGTCATGGAACTCATTGCAATGACCCTTTCAATTCTAGTAAAGCAAATCAATAGATCAAATTCTTCCAGCGATGGGTTTTATACCGTTAATCACAGACTGACTAGCTATGCGACCCCAGTTCAGTATGATTATAATGGGCCCTTCTCTCACACCTCTAACATAACCTACTGTACTTTTAATCAAGTTTGATCAAGGTTGACATGTACAGTACTTGTCACAGTACTAAGAGCTAAGTTTACAATTGGAGATGTCGCACACATCTGTTAATATTTACAAAAGAAGCACAAATTTCATGCTAGTGCTTAAGTACGGTAGTTTCCATGGGCTTCCCCTGATTTAAGACACTCATAACTTTTCTTTTGCTACCAAGTCTGCCATATATCTGGAGACTGAAATGACTCAGGTTACACTAATGTCTGATGCTTACTGGCAACAGGGATGAATATTTCAGCATATTGAACTGTTTATACAGAGAGCCCTACCAATTTTGTTGAAAACATTTCTGGCAGCTCAAATTCTTTTCAAAAGGTTGGTTTCCTAAAAAGTGAAAACTCTAGACAAAGTACTCTGCACAATGTTTCTGGATTCTGGATCATTGCTTATTGTCATACAGCTTTATTCCTATGAAGATGATTACTACATAATATTCACAAAAATATATTTCAGGCTAGAATCATTTAATCTTGTCAGATATCTTTTGCTTTTTTTGTATTTAGCATTTTGAAAAATTGCCCAGATGTGCAACTGAGAGAGTGAATGGTTATCTGTCTATATATGTGGCCCTGTAATTGACTGGCGACCAGTCCAGGGTGTACCCTTCCTCTCACCCCATGGCAGCAGGGCTAGGTTCCAGCATCCCCTGTGACCCTGAGTATCATACATATACAGACACGTATACATACATATATATATATATATATATATATATATATATATATATATATATATATATATATACACACACATATATATACATATATATGTATTTATCTACTGTATTTATAAATCCAATGTTTTTTTGACTCCCAAGTTACAGAGCCATACTTTGCCTCACCCAAAATGCCCTTGCTTTCACACACTGATAAATGTCTTTTAGCAGTCTTTCCTAGATTGACACAACATCTACAGAAACTATAATGTTTTGCTTTATTGATTGCTCAGAAATAAATTCTCTCTAACCCCTGACTTGTCTGCAGCAAGGTCAAACACCCTGAGAGGTGGTAAGATTCAGCTTTATGCTCAAGGGCACATCAGCAGATGCTTAATGACATGAGGGCTTGAACTTCCACCCAGTGGCTGCCAGATGGTTTCCAATTCTCCCTTGCCTAGTTTGCTTCTGCGTAAGTGTCTAATAATTTTCTGCTATTCAGCAGGCGCAGACTCAAAGATCCTGAAGAACTCTGGGAAACCGCGACTGAAGACCACTCAAAAAGAGAAAGTTCTCAACAGAATAGTAATCGGGGTGAGTAGGTAAAGGCCGGGAGCATGACAACCATGACGTGTTTGGGGTTATTCTGAAATCTGTCTGCCTTTTTTGATCCTCAGATTGTCTTGAGTCTGCTACTGGTGACATTTCTTATGGCCATTGGCAATGGTGTGTTTACCAGTTGGGTCATGAGCACCACAGGGGTTCTATCTGCTCATGTGGTGAATGGCAACCCCATTTATACTGCCTTCCTCGTGTTCTGGAGCTATACCATCCTGCTCAGCCCTTCCATACCCATAGCACTCTACATCATGTTGGTTTCGTCTACAAATCTCCACTTATTTATGGATAGATGAAATTGTGGAAAAAATTATTTGTGATTGTTTGAGTATATTGCTTGTTCTCTCTGCATCTTCAGGCTTGAAATGGTCCACTCAATGCACAGCTTGTTCATTGGCTGGGATATTGAGATGTATTGGCAACAGGCGGACAGATCTGCCGAGGCCAGGAGTACAACCCTGACTGAGGAGCTTGGCCAAGTGGAATACCTTCTGAGTGACAAAACTGGAACATTGACCCAGAACAGACTGCAATTCAGACAGTGCTGCATAGCCGGGGAGATCTATGGTAAAGATATAAGAATGAGAAAATTAATAGTAGTCACTTTCATGAATAACAGAATATCTCTGTTGAATTGAGTTTTCAATTGAATTATCATTTTTTCTGGAATGTTTATCAAGTAAGAGATATTTAACTTTTTCACAATAATACTTACAATGATATATTTAAATAAGATAGGTTGGGTGTCTTTTAAATGTGCAACAGTTAGCATTGCATGCTGTGGGCTACCTAAAATGTATCTCTTCTAGTATCCTGTTTGTATGGCCATATTCATACACCCAACTATATCTACGCTTCTTTGGCTGAAGTAGACTTAAGATTTAAATTTGAAATAAAAAAACATTATTGTCCATACACGGTGTAACCCTGGAAAAGGTTTAAGACTAGCCAATTTATGTCTTTAAGATGTCCACTTGAGATAAAAACTTCTTGGTTCATTATTTTCACTGTGTATCACATACAAAGGTCATAAAGAATGTCTTTCATCCTATGGATTCAGGACTTAAAATGACATAAATAATCCAAAGTCTGGACCTCAGGGAATTTTTTAGGAGGTTTGCAAACTGGAGAAACACATCTGGAGAAATATATTCTTTTCTCCCATACATCTGTAATCACAAAATGTTCAAAAAGGCCTATTCTGTATAAAGTTGGTAAAATCTAAAGTTATAGTCACAGTTACAGTTTGTCATCATCACCAGGTCAAAAACAATGCAAGACAGTTATGCATATTTACAATTTCTATATAAGTGCAATGCTTCATTACACCTTCTTTGCACAATGGCAATTACAGTCCTGCTAAATTAAGAGGTCTGGAGAGAGTTGTTGTACCTCTCCATTGACTCACAATCAGCCCTTAAGGAACAAGACTCAAGACTTAGACTGGTGCTAGCGTGCTGAAGCACTTAGAAATCATCCCTTTAAAAATAAAGATCTCTCCTGGGAAGTGTTCTCCTTTAAACCATGGATGAAACCCCTTCCACAAGAGATTGTGTTGATGAGACATCAGGATACACTTTACTTGCTCATATCCAACAGCCAAGACCACTAAATATTTAATTTGGGGTCTGCCCACAAAAGTCAGACTGTAACTGAAACCCTGTTAGAATCACAGAGACCATATGTCCCATGTCTGAGCATCTTCCTGGATCAGGAAATAGCTTGTCCACAGAAAAAAGCACTGGCACAATTAAGTCTTATTTTCTGAGTCACTGAGTTCATTTCACTTCTTGTATTGTATCTAATTATCTCGCAATTCTTGTCCACTTTGAGCTGTTTTATTTAAATTCACAGGTGATATATCTATGAGGGTAGAAGACATAGAGGTATGTAGAGAAATACACTCCCATCCAAATCCTCCCCCAGATGCAGTTCTACTCATGTTATATGTTGCAGTACAAATCACTCCATCCTTTTGATGACTAAAAATACTTTACCCATTGAATGTGTAGCTCATGAACCTGAGCTGGAACCCTTTCTCCCGCGGTGATCTCTTCATGTCAGCTCCAACCCTGCTGGAGAGGCTCAGAGTAAAGCAGTGCCCGGTGAGCAGACAGTTTCTCACTGCTCTGGCTGTTTGTAATACAGTCACAGTACTGTGGAAGGAAGGTGAGATTCTCAGCCTTTCTGTTTGAATATCAATGCTGTTCATGATACAGAAGAACTAAATTAGATGACCCCCCCCCCAAATTTGTTTTATATATATATGTATATATACATATATATATAATGGAGAGCGAGCGAGAGAGAGAGATTCTATGTTAATAATACCTTGTCATACAGCTTGTCGTATTACGTGGCATTCACTATGGACAGCTAAGAGAAAAATGAATTTTACA
Source organism: Fistularia commersonii (assembly GCF_037954325.1). Lineage (NCBI taxonomy): Eukaryota > Metazoa > Chordata > Actinopteri > Syngnathiformes > Fistulariidae > Fistularia > Fistularia commersonii. The sequence continues at coordinate 8,317,147 of NC_141299.1, read as the reverse complement.
GGGAATGACATTTTCTTGCAGTGCACATGGCAATAAACACCTTGAATCCTTGAATAATCATTATTTGTTTTCATATTTAGTCTAATATATATTTGCATAGTGATTATAAATTGCACTTGATTGTTAAAATGTAGTTCTAACAAGATATATTGTAGTTTTAAAATTATTTTTTGTAAAAGTTTTTTGTCTACATTTTGTAGTTGGCTACAAGTAACAGTTGAGCTTTGTCACCTATTCATAGAACTGACAAGCCTTAATTAAAAGATTTCTGAGTCAATGGACTCACCAGGTCATTCGATCATCTCATAAATTCGACAACTAAATTTACAGTAGTCATTTAGCAGACGGTTTTATCCAAAGCAACTTACAAACATTGCAGTTCAATAACCAAAGATCCAAAGTACCAGTAGTTGTCATTCAGAAGTCTCAAAACCATATACATACATACATACATACATACATTTCCTCATTTTTTTTTCTTTTTTGGGGGGTGGGGGGGCAAAGTGGGATTAGTGGGCTAAATCATTTCTGTGCTTTAGGGTAACATAACCAGAAAAAAAAAAAAAACTTTTACATGCATTTTACAGATTTTTCAGAATCTCACTTTGAAGCAATGACGCATTCATTTGCATTTCTGGTTATGTTGGGAAGGCCATGGAATATCATGAATGAATGTCACAACATGTTCCTGAAATACAATGACTAGTATAATGATGTAATATTTGGATGAAGTCCAAATCAGTTGATTTCATCTTAAAGATTTATTTATGCTTTAACCATGCCTGTTGACATAATTCCTCCAGATACTCCAATTTACCACGCGGCATCCCCAGATGAGGAGGCTCTTGTTGGTGCTGCCAGAGAACTGGGCTGGGTTTTATTTTCCAGGACAAGAGACTCCCTCACTGTTTCTGAGCTGGGTGTTACTCAAACTTATCAGCTACTGGCACTGCAAGAGTTCACCAGTCAGAGAAGACGGATGTCTGCACTGGGTGAGGGAGGTCATGTAAAACCAAAAGAAACAAATCATTTTGTCAGAATTACAGTTCAAATGCTTTCTTTAAATCTTCAATAAAGAATCCGCATCTCGCCTCTTTAGCTCTTGCTGTGGCTAAATGATCAATACTGTTTTTGTGTTCTTTTCTTTAAGTACGGGAGCCGGGGGGTGGGTTAAAGCTGTACTGCAAAGGCGCTGACATGGTGATCCTAGAGAGACTGCAGAGGGATTGTCCACATAGGGCAATGAATGAAAGAGCCCTGAAGGTGAATTTATCTTTCTGTAAAATGCACATAGCGCATACTGAAAGACCTATAATTTATATGACATTTAGTCAGTATCCTCTAGTTTCCACATGATTAATTGTTAGATCAAGCAGAAATGGTGATGTTCTCTGTTTCAACATTAGTTCAAAGACTGTCATTACTGAAACTAGGCCTTATTGAAAGCAGTGAGGTAGCAGTTAAAAATCTTTTCACTATTCAATGGCAAAGCACTGAAGGGGTCGTCTCCTGCTTGAACTTTGCGGTGATAGTTGAGGCCTGCCTTTCGTGACTGATGTGTTGATGTCATGCTTTTGGTCAATTCTTCATTACAATTTTGAAAGACTGCTCAGTAAATAATACTGTGAATTACTCTGTCTACTAATATGTTGCTAGCTGTTTTCCCAAGCCTGTCTGAGGACTTTGTGTGTTGCGGTTCGATCTGTTCCGGAGGAATTGTGGGAGAAGTGGAGTAAAACATTGGCCTTGTCTACTGCGATGGCGACGATTGACCGCGATGAACTACTGGAAAGGCTTAATGATGAGATGGAGCAGGAACTGCAGGTATGATCCTCCTTCCAGTGGTTTTATGTGTTTCCTTTGACAAATGAATAATGACAGTGATGCGTCTCCCTCTGTAAAGATGATATTAGAGAACAATAGGTTTTAAGAGCCTTTTGCAAACCCAGTGAGTTTTATCATGATGTATCGTTTCTAATCACTGTCATCAATTTCAAATATGCATCATGAATCTTAATGCAGCCCCGAGGAGAAGGGAACCTGACATAAAGAACCTACGCCAGACTAAACATGCAAGACAAACTTATGACTTTTATACCAGATTGGTCGAGGCCTGGGTTAATAACAAGTGGTGGTGGTATTGATAACCTACAGGACAGCTGATAAAATTCACCTACTGTGTTGAAGAGGGAAAGGAGGAAGGCGTGTCCACAAGCAGAAACAGAAGTGGAGAAGCAAGATTCTGGGAATAAGAGAATGGACTTTGAATGTCAGGAGTCGGTTTACATGATGCAGAGTAGGAGGGTGGATATATTGTGTGTCCAGGAGACCAGGTGGAAGAGTAGCGAGGCTAGAAGCTTAGGACCAGAATTTAAGTTGATCAAACATGGTGTTGTTGAGAAAATAATTGGAGTAGGAGTTCTTTTGTTAGGTGATGAAGATGTGATGGTCAATGTTGTTAATGGTTATTCAACACAGGAGGAATGTGAGCTAGATAAGAGGGAGAAATTCTGGTGTCAATTAGATGCAGAGTATCCCCAGCTTGGGGAATTGTGGCAATTTGTGCAGCCTTTAATGGACATGTTGGTGAGGGCAACAGACATGGTGAAGAACTGACAGGCAGGTTTGGCATCCAGAATAGTCACACAGAGTAGATAGTGGTAGACTCTGCAGAAAAGCATAGAAATGGCTTTAGCAAAAACTAGAAGAGGAAAGAACATGAAGTAACCTATAAGGCCGGAGGTAGGAACACATAGAGAAAGACTGATAACAGAAGTGAGCATATGTGAGCAGCAGTATAGGTTCATGCAGAGAAAGAGTTCTATGGGTCCAGTATTTGCTTTGAGAATGTTGATCGAGAAGCACAGATGGTCAGGAGTAGCATCACTTGTAGATCGAGAAAAAATATATGACAGCATGCTGTCAGAGGAACGCTGGTACTGTATGATGAAGTCTGAAGAGGTATATTTGAGGGGTGCAGGATATATATGAAAAATGTAAGACAGTTGTGAGATGTGCCATGTGACACAGAAAAATTCAATGTGGAGGTGGAACTACATCAGAGATCAGCTCTGAGCCCCTTCTTGTTTGCTATGATGATGAACAGGCAGTCAGACTGGAATCACCATAAACCAAGGGGTTCACAGATGATATGATCTGTAATAAGAGCAGGGAGAGGGTGGAGGTATGCTCTGGGAAGACAGAATAGATGCTGGAATGAGAACGGCCCAAATTTGGAACAGTGAGGCTACAGGGAATAGAGATACGAAAATAGAGGATTTTAAGTATCTGCAGTCAACAATCAGTGACAAAAAGTGTCAGGTGTCATGTGCAATAAAAGGGTATTAGCCAGAATGAAGGAAAGGTATTCAAGATGGCGGTGAGACCAGCGATGTTTGATTGTTTTAGGGAACGTGGCATTGAAGAAAAGATAGCAGACTGCAGAATTTGAGGTAGCAGAGATGAAGATGTTTATGTTTTCCTTCGGAGTGTGGAGGATGGATAGGATCAGGAATGAATCTATCTGAGAGACGTGATGTGTTCGAGATAAAGTCGGAAGCTTGGCTGAGATGGTTAAGACATGTACAGAGGAGATTGTAAATATACTGGTAGAAGGATGCGGAGGTTGGAATTGCCAAGCAGGAGGCCTAGAGAAAGACTGAAGATGATTTATGGAAAGACAACATCAAGTTAGTTGATGAGAGATGAAGATGTAGGTGGGGCTAGATGTAAGCAGTTGATTCTCTGTGATGACCCCTGAGGGGAACAGCTGAAAGAAAAAGAAGAAGATTCATCATGAACTTTAATGGTTACAAAACTTTATGATTTGTAGCTTCTTGGGGTCACAGCCATAGAAGACAGACTCCAGGAGGGTGTTCCAGAGACAATTACAATGCTTCAACAAGCTGGAATTAAAGTATGGGTACTAACAGGTGACAAAAAAGGTAAGGGAAAACAGAAGCTTCCTACGTACTACATTTGAGCTGTAGTAAAAGCGCTCTTTCATCATTGTATTCTCAATTCTCCCCGTTTTTGTCGGCTGACGTCTTTATAGAGACTGCTGTTAATATAGGATATTCATGCAAATTACTTGATCCTGAAACAAGATTACTGGAGTGGCAAGACCTCAGGTTATAAATTGATAAATATACTAAAATAGATGAAATTACACATCACTGCCTACATCCCAGACTTGATTATTTTGTGTGCTTCACCCACAGACAGATACTCCAGTCTCAGGACCCAGAGATCAGTTTTTTGAAGGCCAGACAGACAGAAATATGGGCTGTGGACAAGGAGATGGTGAAAGCGAAGACAGCAATTGTTCTGACAGGATCTGAGCTGGTAAGCACTGTGCATAGTTTTTAAATTGGCATTTGTGAAGCTGCTGGTAAATAACTCAAAATTCAGATTTATTCTTTGTTTCTGAGTGCAATGAAAAAACATTGATATATAATCTAACTTTCTGTATTGCCATGGTATAGCTTTTTTACTTACATTTTCAAAACAGGTCCACCACTTCCCAAAATTCAGCAAAACAAAACTTTGGTTGACTATACCACTAAACAACTAATTTTTACTTTTAGAACTTCACAACCATGAACTTTCAAGGTGGAATTTTTTCTCTTCTTTATTTAGTAATGCAGTTCCAGAGAACTAGAAATCTATTTTAGGGCCATTTTAGAGTCCATGTCAAACCCTGGAACAACTCTTTGTCCGTTGAAATTTTTTGCTGTACAATGTAAACAAAACCTCAAGGAAGGTGTTTTTGTTTTACTTCAGGAGGAGTTTGACCAGACACCAGATTGGAGGCCGATGTTTATGAGACTGGCAAGTCAGTGTCAGTCCGTGCTATGCTGCCGTGTAACACCTAGCCAGAAGGCTGACCTTGTCAGCTTGGTGAGGAACAACACCAGCTCCATCACTATGTGCATCGGGGATGGTGCGAATGATGTAAACATGATCAAGAGTAAGTAAGAAAACATGAAATCATGCCAGGAAATGTATTAGAAACTCTTTAATGGATAAAAAAAAACGCAAGTACTGAACATTTTCAGTCTTAAAATGTTCCTTACAATTAGAGATTATTGTTGCTCTTGTTGAGTTACCACTATTGTCCTTTCCCAACATTAGCAGCACATGTGGGTGTGGGACTAACAGGAGTGGAAGGAAGCCAAGCCGTACAGAATGCAGACTTTGCATTGTCCCAGTTCAGGTTTCTGCAGAGATTGCTCCTGGTCCACGGTCACTGGTCCTACCAGCGAATTTCTGTCTTTCTACGCTACTTCCTTTACAAAACCTGTGGCTTTGCTCTTGTGCAGCTATGGTTTGGTTTATTCAATGGCTTCAGTGCTCAGGTTTGGCATGTTGCATTCATTTCAAAGCTATAACATGTTAAAGTGAAGTAAATGAAGACAACTTTCATCTTTCATCATATTTCTCTTGCAGTCTGCATTCGAAACTTGGTTTATTGGTCTCTACACTGCTCTCTACTCAGCCCCTCCAATTTTATGTGTTGCCTTTTTTGAACAGGTGAGAAAGGTCAAGCGATGGGGGGTTTAATGGCCTCATTTATCAGACCAATATTGTCATAGTGCTGGAATATCCCTCTTTGTATTGAAGGATGTGAGTGCAGAAAGCTGTCTGAAATGGCCAGAGCTGTACAAGTCAGATCAGAGACAGGAAATCTCCAGCACCCAGGTCCTTGCAGTATCTTTGGTGTATGCAGTCTACACCTCCTTGGTTCTCTTCTTCCTCCCGTGTGGAGTCTTCCACAACACCGGATTTGACTATCAGACCATGGCAGTTACTCTCTCCATGGCAGCTGTATTTTCAATCAATATTGAGGTCAGACAAAAAAAATGTTCCAATATTTTTTCAAATATGCCGATGGTCCGATGTACGAAATCGTTCAGAATGGCTTTATCTAACTGTCTTTCATGATGTTTTATACTTTTCTGTTCTTATGTCAGATTATTCTACTGACCAGGTACTGGACAAAGTTCAATGTAGCTGCTCTGTGTTGTTCTTTTGCATTGTTCTTCAGTTTGACCAGGGGCACCCAAACCCCCTTCATATTTGAAACGTCACCCAGCGATTACTACTTTATAGGTACACTCCTAATCAGATCACTGAAAATAATTCACCTCAGTTGGCTGAGTGATAACATCGCTGGTTGAGGCCATTTTAACCCCTCCCTTACTTTGGTGTGTATGTGTGTATGTGTGTGTGTGTGTGTGTGTGTGTGTGTGTGTGTGTGTGTGTGTGTGTGTGTGTGTATGGGGGGGTTCACCAGGTGCATCTGATAGAGCCTTTAAAGATCCAGTTGTGTGGCTCACAGCTGTACTCACTGCATGCACAGCTGTTTTACCCTCAATGGCCATCCGTGCTCTCAGTGTCATCCTCACCATCCACGGAAAACACAAGGTGAAGTAGATGTGTGAACGTTTGTGTTCATCTTTTTTTACAAGATCATCCATTTCAATGAATCGATCTTCAGCTACAAGAAGGGCAATATTGCACGCAGTGATAATTGCTTACTAATATCAGTACTTCTGTGGACATGACGTAGGTCCACAGCACATCCTGTCAGCTGGTGGAACTGAGGGCAAAGCTCAGAGGGACGTCTCTCCTTTGTTCCTCGTATGCCCTCTCTCGAAGTGGAGGACACGTGCAAAGACAGCTTACCACCTGGAAGACTGGCATTGGCAGTGTGGATGAGTTGGTGACTGCCAGTAAAAACACTGACTCCAAAGACCAGCACACAGAAGTGCCCTGATTTGAGGTGGACAAATGGTTAATTGACTGAATTTTCAATATGGGGAAATATATACGTGCTAGAAATTGAGACTCCAACATAAAAGAGCTCATTCATCATGTTACCAGTTCTTCATGGGAATTTCTGTGAAGTCTGTACTCATCTCTTGTAGTATTTTTAGCCATTGATCATGCCTGGGGTTTAAATAGTATTAGACAGAAAACCGCTGTGAATGTTCTGGTCTTGTAGGAGTCAAGTTAAAAGATCATATTTCCATTCTTTGTGACAACAGGGGAATGCTATTAAAGATAAGACACAGGAAATTGACAGCAACCACATTGTTGTACAATTGTTTTTATTTGTTAATTTATTTCAAAACACGCAATTTACCCATATTATCCTTTTAAGTTTTTATTTTTCTGTAACAGTTATTACTCAGATTTTTTTTTTCCTTCTCAAACGTCTCAACTAGAGTGAAACTAAAAGTCCTCCACAGGCTCTCCGGCTTCTGCAGTGGGAGGAGGGAAAAGAGGCTTTCTGACCAGACATCATGCGTTAGTTTATCCTTCATTTCTGTGTGTCTGTGTCTGTTGCGGTGTGTGTGTGTGTGTGTGTGTGTGTGTGTGTGTGTGTGTGTGTGTGTGTGTGTGTGTGTGTGTATGTGTGTGTGTGTGTGTGGAAGTTGGCACATGCACTGCATACATGTGTATGTGTTTGTTGTAAGTGCACTAGGTGGAATGTCCACATGGCCGGTTAGTCACAGGACCCGTAGAGCAGCCCTGAGAGCTGGACATTGTCTTCTAGGTTTGGTAGCCAGATTGTCATACCTCTGATTTCATCTTTGGTTTCAGCAAACACTCTCAAAAGGCAGACTCATCCTCTCCAGCATGTGCCTGTGTCTGTTTGTGTGTCTGTCTGTGTGTCCGAGTGCAATATTAGCCACCATCTCCAGACGACTTTGTAAACTCAAGTGTACAATGTAAGCGTCTTTGCATTGATTGTGGCCCTTCCTTGGCTCTGGGGACAAAGACAGTCAAACATTGTAGAATAATGGAGCCATAAGCAGGGAGGATCAGCTTGCAAACATCAACATGGACTCCATTTTGATGTCAATGGCAGTTTGGGGCATTCATGTAAAGATGTATGACATCAGCATTCTAGTCTGGTGAGATGCACAGCGCTGTAGTGCCCTTCTCCCCAGGCCACTCTCTACTGTACCCTGAGTGACTGGGGGTGCACTGCCCACTCTAGGCCCATGGAATTGGGGAAAGGGGGGAGGGGGACATGGAGGTCAAAGTGTGAGTGTCGAAATGTCATGAGGAGGAACGAGAGGGGTTTTCACTCTGACCCAGCAGCAACGATTAGGATTGGGGGGTCAGGTGTTTGCATAGTTTTGTGTGCAAAAGCCACCAGCCACAGCCATTTATATTCTTCATGGCCGGTCACATCACCATTAGATTAACAGGAAATCATGGTGGACAACAGGATGCTCACTGCACCACAGGGTTTTTGTTTGTTTGTTTCTTTCTTTCTTTTTACTTTTTTTTTGCACTCCTGCAGCGCTCTCTGTACTTGGCGGTGGGAGTGTAGAAGAGTGAAGAGACATGGTATGAGGAGGTAAATATTGGTTGAGAATGCGGGGTTATCTCTTGAGATTTGAATTTGCTGTGGAACCGCATCTTTGTCAGGCTTGAATCTTGCAGTCAGGTTTTGCTGTGATGGAATGGGAGTGATGGCTGTATTGGAGAGGGAAGGTTGGTGCAGCAGCCATTTGACAGTTCAGCACTACAGCTTGTCATTATTCAGACAGCCTCTTTTCCCTTGATTTTATTCTTCCACCCTCCCCTTCATCTTCCCCACTGGCCTGCCCTCTCTCTACCTTTTTCTTGTTTTGAAACTGATTGTCTTCTACCATCACAAAGACACTTGGTTCTGATTGATTAACAGGTAACAGAAGAGGGAGAGCACAGTGTGACTGGGGGTGTCTACAGCAGTCCCACTGGCAACCTTCTATCCCACAAGGAAATGACACACACATATGCTGTTTGACAGGAAATGCTGACGACATTTCAGGTCAGATGTCCAGTTGCCAAATGGTACTGCGATTGGTTGGTTGGTCAGTCAGTAAGAAATGTTTCAAAATTTTCGCATGACAAATATTGCAACCCATAATAAAAGGAACATAAGAAAGAAACACTTTGTCTTCCACAAAGGTACAAAGCAACACACATACACAAATTGAAGAAAAGCATGTAGACAGACAAACGAGTATATTCAAGGCCACTCAGGCCTGAGTGTGTCTCTCTGATTAACTCCAAGTAAACAGCCCGTCTTTGGAAAAGCAAGACACATTTCAGGACCCAAGTGAGGACCACAAGCTGAGGAATGAAGATTGAACACTATTGATTGAGAGGAGAGGAGTTTGACCTCCCCCCCAGCACACACTGCCCCCTACTGTCTGGATTTATATACATCAAAGAAACATGGGGAAAGGGGAAGGGTTGCAACAACACATGCACACAACCAGTGAATCCAACAGTGAAGGAAATTCTAAAAACAAGGACCCCTCCAACACCTAAAACCCAAATCCTCAAAAATCTGGCTTTTTTGGAAAACCAAAGTACCCCCCACCCCTCCTCCGCCCACTCCCAGGCCTATCGTTTCTCCTCCTCTCCCCACAAAATCACAGGTCATTCCTGTTGGTTTCTATACAGTTATACAATATCCATGCACAAAAGAAAAAAGTGCACCTTTTTTCAATAAAAGGTGCTGGTCTTTAATATTCTAAGAACATCAGGAGCACTTGAACACACCCAGGAACCTTCAAAGTAACTGTGAATTTTTTTTTCCCGAGAAAAGACAACTTAAAGGCAGAAGAAATCTAACAATTAAGAAAAAGTTAGTCATCCTTTGGTTTTTCATCAATTTTTGGTTTGAAATTCAGCTCAAATTGTACTTTAGTCATCTATTTTTTTTTTTTCCCATTTGAATATACCCGTCTTTGAGAGGCTTTTAAACGAAGCATTGAACTGAGCAGCTCTTGCCCCTCTATTCTTGCCTTCTCTTCTGTCTCCTCTTTTCTCTTGTAACTCTCCACAGAAACATTCACAATGTCTTTTCCTTTATGAAAACAGTAAGTACATGCCGTAGCAAAACAAACAAGAGAACGTACAAGAAAAATGAGCAAACAAATAAAAGGAATTTAACAGTATAAAGCTTCAAGTCACAAGTTCCAAAACTAACTATCATAGTATCATAGTTTCATAATCATTGTTATCATTAGCAGTATTATTTTCAGTTTAAATTACATAAAGTTTACATGAAAGGTTTTGAGGTATTTCAGAATTAATTGTCAACACACGCCTACCGAGTCTTAGCACTAACCAGGGGGAGAGGTTGACTGGACAGACAAGGTTGAGGGAGGAGAGGATTTGTGTCTATAACCTGTCAGTGAATCTTTCACACTTCTAGTGAAGCCTCTGTGCTCGTGAGCAGGAGAGAGAGACAAAGAGATATTTAGTGAAAAGATTTTACAGCCCTCGAAGCGTGTAAAGACTCTGCTTTTTTACCTCCCTCTGTCTCTGTTGCACAAAAATATCTCTGATGTGAGAGAGGTAAAATAGCTGAGAGGAAAAAGCACACTGGGCCAAAAAAAAGAGGAAAAATGGAAAGGCTGCAAGCTACTAGAAGGTTAACGATACAGTAACAAAGACTGACAGATTAAGGAGCAACATATCATTTTGTTTCAAATAAATAGTGTATAGAAAATGTTATATAGACTTTCTACATGATAAAGTGCTTGAATTCTAGTGTATCAAGATGGAAAGTCAATATGGGAGAAAATGCTGACACAGCTCCCACTCTGTGTCCCCCCCCCTCCTTTCTGTCCATCCAATTTGGGGTGTATTGTCTGTATGTGAGTTTGTGTTGGTACATCGGTGTGCAGCTACATGCATACACCTTCATGACTGTATGTGTGGAGGTCATTATTTGTGTGTGTGTGTGTGTGTGTGTGTGTCTGCTTGTGTGTCTGTTTGTCTGCCTGCCTGTGTGTGTGCATGTCCAGTGCAGTCCCACCCGTGGTTGAAGGGAAAAGGCACTCAACTCTGTCTGCACCGTAGCCACCTCTTCCTTTGTGACTCAGTGCAGCCTGACTGCGCTGTTACTCCCCAACGTGTGTGTGTGTGTGTGTGTGTGTGTGTGTGTGTTTGTGTGTGTGTGTGTATGTGTGTGTTAGTGTGTGGGTTTGTCTGTCTATCTGTCTGTCTGTCTGTTTCAATTCTGAGCAAGGGGGGCGCTCTTCTCTTTGTTTATGTCCCCCCAGGCAGTTTGGGACCGGTAGGCTGCAGTATCTTTGGTATTAGTGGCGGTTTCACAAACCACTCAGCTTAGTGAGGTAGCCACATTGGTTCTCACTACAAACAAGTGTCATTATGTCAGCCTAATACCTACAGCTGAAACTAGCTATTCAACTATGCTCACTGAACTTTCTACCGCATGGCGATTTAGCTCGTCTTCCCCTGATGACATTTAACTCACTGCTTATAGCGACGTGAAGTTAGTCAGTACCCCCAATGAACTCCTCCGCAATGACAATCTTGTATCCAATCTGCACTGCTAATCTGACTACATTGTTGGAAATGCTACAGTTGCATCTTAGAACCATACAGTTAACTATTGAGTTCCAAGCTTTACCCTGCCCCCCTCCCACCCCATTCTCCAACAAAACACACTGAATCAGCTCGAACATTTGGAGGTCATGTTTTGTCCCCCTCTGTTTGACCCCATTCTTGGGGCTCAGATAGTACCATGGTTCTGACATGAGATGCCAAAAGAGGGAAAGTGTCCGTCATTCATCCTTCTTTTCAACAGCTCCCCGTTTCCTGTATCGTACTCATGGCAATTGTCTTCTCCGAGTTTGTATTCACGTCGATTGCAAAAGAAACAAAAAAGTCCTTATTAGCCAAAGTCCTTGCATTCTTTTCCTTTTAGAAAGTCCTTCCTTTTTGTTTTTGATTATTCAACAAGGTGCCTTACTAATGCACAACAGAGCACAATAGTAACAAGAAATAGAAACTTTGTGTCTATGGTACTAATTAAATACCCGCATCAATATAGAGAAGAGAGAGAGACAGGGGGCAATTGGGTCAGAGAGAGAGAGAGGAGGTAGAAAACGAAAGATAGAATGAAAGATTTTCTGCTGCTTCACAATGTGTCCAGTTGTGTGTTGGAAACATTTTCTTTTTTATTTGTAGCACAGGTGTGGTATCTTTGTTGCTTGAGGTTTGGTTAAAGTATGCCTTGAACTCTGAACCTTTTTCTAATTAAAAAAAAGGATATTTCAATTCAGTTAAAAGCTGATTGTTAGTAGCTATGGCACACACCGCCACCGCTCGTCATCGGTGGGCTGCACTGTAGCTGTGTGTGAACCTAGTACCATATTGTCTGATTAGAATTAAGGCAGTAAGCATTGGCACAAATTATTGTAGCATTTTGACATGTGAGTGTGGTGTCTGGCTACCAAAACCCCTTATGCGGGAATAAACCGGAGATTTAGTTTGGATCACATCAGTTAGGAAATGAGATGGATTGATGAAAAGAAATCGCTGTTCCAATTTTTGAATGGGTTGATTTGACAAATTATGAAGCCTCCAAAAATAATGTGAATTGAACCCCCCACTGCACCGATATTGTGTCTGTTTCAGGATGTCTTTCTGTTACATTTTACTCTGTTGTACTTTTTTGTCCCCTCTTCAAGCAATTTATGTAAATTGTGGATTCTTTAATATTTGGCCGAGCTAAATAAATCCCTGTCTTTGCAAAATCCCTGTGGTCTCAGAATTCAGTTGAACCATCCCCCTCCTCCGGCCTCACCAGTGCTGGTTGGATGAGGAACAACAATAGGATAATGGTTATCTATTGATTTGCCTTCAAAGAGCTGCAAGGGCCTGAATGTGTTGTGCCATGACTTCTCCTCAGCTTCTAGTGGCTCTTCCCACTTTCCCCAACCAGGACCCCGTTTCTTCTGGAAACAGGTCTCTGCTGTGGACAGTGGGGGGCACTGTTGCTCTGCCAGCATTGTCAAGACATAGAGAGGTGTGATGCTGCTCCTGTTATGAGGCCTTTTGTCCCCATCGCCGCTGGCTTCCATGTGCTCCTCTTTCATTCTGCTTTTCTTATGCCGCTGTAATGTAGTTGGCAGGTTGCCCAAGCGTGTTTTTGTCGCTTGATTCTCAGTTATTGATCAGAGGAAAGGCTAGCAGCAGAACAAAGAGCATGTCCAGACATCTCACCCGCCTCTCCTGTTGGTCAGAGAAACACAGACTCTAGGCGCAGGCTACAAGTAACAATGACATGTCTCCCTACAGGCCTCCAAAATCTGTGCAAAAAAATAGACCTGGGCCTGGAAGACCTGAGTATCTGCTGCAGAGTGTCTTGATTTTCACCTTCAGGAGGGGTCAAGGCCCAGCTCCCTCTGTCTGCATCGATTCATTTTTCAATTCATTAGTTTGCCGTATGATCAGGCTGAGCTGCTCTCTGAAATGGCTGGCCATCAGGGAATACCTTTGGCTGAGGAATGAAGGAGACTACAGGAGGAGGGGGAGGTAGAGGCAGAGAATTGGAAAGCCTTGTTGTTTTTTTCATAGGCTGCGTAGTTTTCTTTATGACAGCCTTGTGTGTGCAGTATGGGGCTTGGATAATAAGGCTGTGTGCTGTTCTGTCAGATTTATTGCCGTTCTTTCGCCCTTGTTGCTTCCATGTGCCAGTGTAGTGGGGATGAGAAAGTGAGTAAAGAGGCAGACACAAAGAGGTGAGTTGGGAGAAAAAGCAGAATCAGTGGCTACTTAGGTTGTGAAGGAGGCCAGCGTGTGACTGATACTGTCCAACAAAAATTCAAATCTTTGGTGTCTCTTTACTTTTTCAGAAACAAAGATAAAGATGATTCTTTTTCAAAAAAGACTCAATCGATGATTGTCCTTGTGTGAGTTATACAGAGTGGACCTGACTTCACAAATCACCTTCAGATTATGCTTGTTTCAGGTGAGAGCTTGAATTTTGACTGACAAAAAAGATGATTGCATGGCACAAAGGATTTTTGGACAGAGGACACATTCAGATGGTCCAGGCCAGGTGGGGTCATCAGTGGCAGGTTTCACTGCTAAGTTCCCATGCCATTCTGTTTCAACCTGGGTCCCTAGTCCTCTGAAGTTCCTCTCCTTCTCTCAAGCCTTTGAGAAGGTGGTGGCAGATGTGCCCGGTTGCCCAGAGCTGGTACCATGGTCATCGTGCCAGCGGTCCACACAACGACGCCGTGCATTCATGAAGAAGTTGCTGACGGTGCTGAGCTCCAGGCCGAGCTGCTGGGAGATGGTGATCTGCATTTCCTTGGATGGGCGCTTGTTTTCCTTGAAGATGGCGATGAGAGTGCGGCGTTGCAGGTCAGTGAAGACCAGGCGCTGTTTCTTGGGCGCTGTGTTGCGGTCCTTGTGTTGTTCCTGTTCTTTACGCTTGCAGGCTTGGTGTGGATGGCAGCGGTGGGAGGGATGGGGATAAGAATGGGGAGCAAAGAGGAAAAAGAGAGCACAAAGCAAGGTAAATATACAAAAGTGGTTATTTACTTCACCAAATAAAAAAGACAACAGGTGAAGGGGAGTTGAGTAACTAAATGTTTCAATTGCCAATACTTAAACACTGGTAACTAGTTTAGACACCAGGAGAGATTCTAAAGCTCCATCTCTGTTGCCATATTAAAGTTGATTTAAAGCTAATCTATTCGCCCTGCCCAGTGGGAATATTCCTTCCATCCTGCAGAGTGCAGACAGGGAGCCAGCCTGCGGTGAGAGAAAGATGGGCTAAGTTTGGGGGGGGACTGTTGCCTGCTGGCTGGAGACACTGCTGTTTGATTCAATATTAATGCAGTTTGAGTCGCAATGGGGGACTGAGTGACTGTTGCACAAAAGTAAGCATTTTGTGTGGGTGTCTATATGTGTCTGCATGTGCATGTGTGCGTGAGTGTGCGTGCGTGTGTGTGTGTGTGCATATGCATGTACGTGATTTATATGAGAGACTAAGGACATTTAGATGCAAAGAAAAGACTAGAGAGAAAAAGTTGAAAAAAGGAAAAGAAAAAGTAGTGAGACTGTGTTTGTGTGCGTGCGTGCGTGCGTGCGTGCGTGCGTGCGTGCGTGTGTGTGCGTGTGTGCATGCATGCATGTGTGTGTGTGTGTGTTTACGAACCAAAGAGAGAAGCTGAGAGAAGCTAAGGAAAGGGGAGGGGTGGCGAGAGAAGGAGATATTGACCGACTTTGCTGTAGGAATTGGGGGTTCTCTATAGGGACTGAGGTCAGAATCCCCCCCCCCAGCAGGTCTACAGTCTGCTACTTCAAACAGAGCCTACTGGAGCCCACTGGAGCCCACTCTATTGAGCTCTGAGAGGGTATTTATAACCCAATCCCCCAAACCGTCCACCCCACCCCCTCAAACACAAATACTTGAGAGGCACATGCACCAACTGCTATAAACCCCATCCCATACATGAAGTAATTTTCAAAAAAGAAAACACTGAGTGAACTCTTTTACCCCCGGGACCCACTGGTGAAAGCAGCAAGTGCTGAAATTAATACTTAATAGAATGTTGTGTTGTGGGAAGGTTTGTTGCAGAAGAAGGGAAAGAAGCAGGCAGACAGGTGCAAAGTAAAAGGCATGAGCAGCCCAGAGGTGACGTGGAAGTTGTGAGGAAGGTTAAGGCAGCACCTCTGCAGTCACACACTCCCCCGCTGTCCAAGGATCGAAGCCTACCAGAGCAGGCTGTGTGTCCCTTCAGCTTCCCTACTGTCTCAATAAAATGAGGGCAAATTGAAGACAGAAAGGGAGAGCGATACCATCCCTATGGGGTTTCCACATGCTGCCATGTATTGTCTACACACCTTCATAATGTCTCACTCTTGTGCTATGCGTGTGTGTCTGCGTGTGTGTCTGTGTGTGCGTGTATGTATGTATGTATGTGTGTGTGTATGTTTGGGGGTGGTTGTGATTATGCTGAAGTGGCTGGAGTCAAGCAGTGGCACTGTGTGTCTAATTACAGTGGAACAGAGCCCATTGATCATCCATTGCAGTCCAATCTGTTTACTACAGATGTCTAACCTGCACACAGGCCCATCCATCATATTCGCATTTCATATCAACACTGCAGCAACACAAACCCAGCAAATAGAGACATGCTAATAAGCAATATACATATTTTGCTTTACCACCTGGTTATATGTATACATCATCCATTCCATATTAATTCTTCGATTCGCTGAGAAGGAACAAGGTTATGTCTTTTAAAGAGTTAAGTCATATCCACGGGGGCTCGCTGAGTAAAGGCTTAGCATCTCAGATGTTACAGGACAAGTCATTTAAGAACGTCACAAAGCTTTTACAAAGCACACCCCCCCAAATGACAAACACACAACAATATCCCCCTTTCCCATTTGCTCAAAGCACAACAAAGCACATCTGAAGCCCTGAACACGGAGACACTCACCACTGACAAAATTCCAAGCGAAAAGAAATAGTTACGGGCGAATACCACCAAGCTGACTCATTACAATGTATTTTATTTGCAAATGGATCCACATGTCATTCATCAATATGACGTCTTTGCGACTACATTCTATTCCAGTAGAAAGATGTGAAGAATTCATTTTGAAAAGGTGATTTATTAGTTGCTGATCCATTCAAACTAAATTGGGGGACAGATAGAAATGCATGTTTAAGGCATTTTTTTTTAGATGCACCTGAATTACACGATGGAATGTGTAACTTCAGAGCATCAGTTACTACTGACTGATAAAATACAAATTCAATGTTCTGCTGAGCAAAGTCGTATTAAAGCACCAAACAGTTAAAAGATGTGACGTGACATAAGGCAAAAAACATCAATCTCCTCTAAAAAAATCCCAATGAAAGGATCATCAAGAGAATGTTTATCACTTAGGTAGTAAAAGCAATTTTCAAGAAGTGCCTTCTGTCTCAATTTTTCTGCTTCAACTTACACTCGCACCCAAAGAAGATAATATTAGAAAAGTACAGGTATTACTCCACGGACACGGTGTATACTTGGCGTATACTTGCAGTGGATCAAATCCACTGAATAAGAAGAATCACAACTCTCCCCAGCAAAGGTGTGCCATCCCCTCTGGCTTGTACTTGTGTGGAAAAGGATTTGTTTCCCAGCAGGACAATGTTCCTAAACATGAAGCGAAGCTCCACACAAGGCCTGTTTGAAGTCTACGAAAGGCGCAGTTTAGTACCGACATGCACAGCTTTGCCTCCACAGTCACCAAACCCGCACTTGGCTCAACATCTTTAGGAATGTGGGAGAAGGGAGGGAAAAAAAATCGTCAAAAGATCCATTCTCACAGACAAAAGCTGAAATCATGGGAATTTTACACTGTGTGAGCAATTAATGCCAGTGAGAGAGTGATTGATTTCCTTTCTGGGGAAACTATTAAATACTTCAATCACATTGCATCGTAACAGTGCTTGATGGATAAATATGTATTAATTTAATGTATTTATTTTTACCATCTGCTCCCATTTGTCCAGGTGCTATAGACAAGCTCACGTGCATATATTACAGAATGAAAATTGAGTTGATGTCTTAATATGCAGATTTATCTTCCATTTAACTGATCAGAACACCTGCCCAAGTGTTTCATCTTATTTGTTTTATTTTATTGGTTATTAGCTGGAGTCCGGAAGTGGGTTGGTTGTTTTGTTTTTTAATAGGAGTTAAATTATCTATCACTCAAACAGCCATTTACAGGTAGAAAGAATTGAAGAAGAATTTTAGCTAAAAATCAGAAGATTATTCAAGAATTCTATTGAGCCGCACCTGTACTTGGCGTACACACACTTCATCCTCCTTAACGCCATAAAAGTCTAGAGACATGGATGGTGGATTTTCTGGCAATTATGACAGAGACTGCGCGTATCGACGGCTTTTCAGGACGCGCTCGATCTCGTCTCCTCTCCCGCCGCATATTCTCGCCGGCGAGTCACGTCCTGCCTCCGGATCGACCGCCCGCTTGGCGCCGACGCGGCCGGCAGGGGTCGCTCTCGCTGCGGCCCCGGGGCTGAGCGGAGCGCCACAGCGCGCTGCCTTTGCTACAGGCGCTGGATTTAGTAATCAATATCGATCGATCGGTGAGGAAGGGGGCCCTGATTACTGAACCAAGCCCAGCATAGAAAAGAAAAAATCGATGATTGCAGCTTTTAGAGCTACAGTAGGCACCGAGCGGGGAGGCGGACACGAAGTCGCGCACAAAGAGCGCCGAACATGAGCGGAAATCCGGGTTTGCGGTTGTCCGTGCGGGACTCTGCCGGAGACGCGTCGCTTGCGTGGGTAGAGGGAAATTAGCGCTGACCTCCTTTGACCGGTTTCCAATAAGGTGGCTTCATACGTTTGGTTTAAAATAAACAATCCTCTGCATCACGGAAATGCAACCGTGAATGTCAATTGAGAGTGTGTGTGTGGGGGGGGGTGCCTTTGAGGGAGCGCTTAAAACCCAAAAAATTCTCATTTACCCTCAAAAGAAGAAAAAAAAGATATGTTCGGCCTTATTTTTTCTCCTTCACCACTTCCTCTTCTTCCTTTTTCCTCCTCCTCCTCCTCCGTGTGCGACATTAATATTCTTCGCTTCACGACAAACAGAGCGAGGTTAAGAGAAAGGCGCTGCCTGTTCGATATCGATCGATAGATTCGTGAATAATTCGTGTGTGAAATTCAGTTCGTCCAATTAATTATGCCTAGGAGGGAGGGGTGTGGGGGTGGGGCGGGAGGGGTCGTGGGTGGGTGGATTGGGAAGGGAGGGAGGGGGTCATGGGAGGGTGGAGGGAGGAAACGTGATCATCCACCCTGCTCCTTAAAAAGTGGGGAGAGCTTTTTTTGGTTTTTACCTGTCTCACCTGTGTTTGGGTTGTGTGTGATCTCGCAGCTGCGCCCCCCCCCATCCCTTCCACACACACACACACACATTTTCCCCGAAGATGTGAGTCCATCTCGAGCATTAATCATTTATTGATCAATCGTTGCCCTTCCTGCTCATAATGAGAAAGTCAAGCCGCCTGTTATTGTGCCTCTAGAAAAGCATCCCAACTCTCTCTTTCTTTCTCTCCCTCCACCCAGAAAAGAACCAGACGCACTCAGCGTCAATTCATTTACCGATAAACATGTTTACCGGTTCCGGTCGCCACTCCCGCTCTCTGTTTTTTTTCCCCTGTCCCCCTTTCCATCTCATAACTACAATGTTTCGTATGTAAAACGCGGCGTGCCTAGTGTCTTTTTGGGGTGATTTGTGAAGAAATAGTATAAAAGGAGTAAATGGGAGTGATTGATGGCAGCGGGTCCCTCCTTCCGGTGTCGGGCCTTCTCCCGCCGGGTCAAACGGCTCGATACTCCTCCGTGTAATGAGCGGCAATTGGTGTTAATATACTGATAAAGCGACACCATTTGTTTATTTGCCTTCTTCCTGCGACTTCGCTGCAAGGCATCACTCTCAACTCCACGGTCACACTCCACCTGAAACCCCAAGCCCACCCCACGCCACCCTCCCTCCTCCCGCAGCACTGGCTTTACGTCCCTCCCCCCAATATCAACTCGCACCCCACTTTTTCTCATATCGAAAAAAAAAACAAATTTGTTTTGTTCCCCTGAAACAAACGTCAAAATTTGGCGACACACTGGTGGATTCTACTCAATTACACAGTGCTTACATAGTATGAAATAATGTTAAATTGTCAGTAAAGTATGTGTGTGTGTGTGTGTGTGTGTGTGTGTGTGTGTGTGTGTGTGTGTGTGTGTGTGTGTGTGTGTGTGTGTGCTTTCTTGTCTTCTTTTCTTGTCTGAGCCGACACTTTTATACTGAAAATAGTTAAATAGTTCCAATTGCAATAAGTACCGTGGGGAAGGAAAATAGAATATTGGGCGATATTTTTTATATATATATATATTCATTTATTTATATTTATCCTAAAACATATGAAGTGATGTTTCCAGGCTTTGTGTTTTCTGGGCCTGATTACTTTGAGGGTCTGAAAAACATGTTGGCTCTTGAATTCCATTTTAGGTCTGTTTTCGTTTGCTGAGAATTTCGACGGAGTATTTGTGTACGAAGTTGTTTAAAACCGTAGGATCCTCCCTCGTTTTGTTCAACCCCCGCCATAAACGCATCGCATAAACACATCTGGATTTTAACACTTCATTAAAAAAATAATAATAATAAAAAAGAAAGTCAAATGGTCATATTAAGCCTCTTCGTTAATTTCTGTTCCCGGGCCCTCTTTACGACAGTAGACGATCATTTCCGTTCGTGTCTGTTTGCAAGTAAAAAGTCCAATCTAAAATGGTAACTTTAAAAACATAAAATAAATCCCATCCTTCACTCGTACATTTCAATCACGTGTCTTATATCTCTTAACAGTACTTTAAAATCACAATAAGTAATAACCTGCCTCCAGCCTGAAAACTGCCACGTCATTTGAATTTTCTCCATTATTTGTTTTTTCTTTGCCTTTACTTTACTTTGCAAATGTGAATTCTGCTGAGAATAAAATATTTTACCTCATTATCAGCCCATTATTTATTTATTTCAGACTGCTCCCAAATCACCTTAATTATTCATGATATGAATATATAGCAACAGCGATAATAATAATGAATCCAATTGAATTTATGTCTGATGGTGTGGAAACACACACAAAAAAAATCATCTCAAAGTTCCAACCATCCGGTTGGAAATTCAATAATTCACAACGGCCCGGAGACGCGCCGAATTAAACAATCGAGAAGTTTTAGAACAACCTGCAGCTTGTTCGTTATTTTTAATAACGTGTAATAAACAGTGTATCTGATAACATCGATTCATTCATCAATTGATTTCACACTCGTTTTGTTCCTTTGTTACTCAGTGTAAGGTTTCCCAATCGGTATGTGTGTGTGTGTGTGTGTGTGTGTGTGTGTGTGTGTGAGTGACAGATAGCGGGTGTGTGTTTCTTGGAGACATGAAACAATTGCAGCCTGTTAACGTCATTTACATGTTTTTATTTTAGGTAATAAAACAGTGTTTTTGAATGTATTTATTTATTATTCATTATCTCGTGTTTCATTATAAAGAGCGTGAGTGTCCCTCGCGGTGTAATGTTTCAACCTCAAACAGGGGAATGGGTTTCCGTCAGGACCCTGGCAACTCTGCTTGGATCGCATCCTTGTGTTCTATTAAGCGCACCATTATCGGCCTTTTAATAACGGATGTACTGTCAGTGCGTCAGATAAACAGCCGTTTACGCACACGCACACGGACACACACATACATGAGGAGATTATAACACCCGGCTTGTGCCAAAAAAAGTAACCCATTTCTTGATTCCTTAATGTTAGGACATCTATTTTTATGTGACGAGGTCAAACTACTACAGCTCAGGTTTGCGCAATAAAACCACCGAGATGATCAGTTTAACTCTGTGTGTGTGTTATATTATTCAAATTATCTCCTAAAATGGCCACCGCATGATTCGGTTTGTGCGCGAGCATGTGCGTGTCCTGCATGAGCATCCCAATCTTACGTAACCGTGATCAGTACACACACACACACACACACACACACACACACACACACTCACACTCACATTGCTGATGGTGCGCTCCGCTTAACGTTTTAATTGCACAAGAGCCTGCTCTTTGGAACCTCACTTATGTAAACCAACGCAGATTGTGGCAGGTCAAAAGCCACAGGCGCACACACACACATGCACACGCACAGACACACATACACACACACCTGCGCGTGCGCATGTTGAACTGTCTCCCCTACAATCAAGAACGAAGAATGTTTTTCTTGTTTTCTTATAGTTGCATTGCTGCCGCTGCTGCTGCTGCTGTTGTTGTTATTGTTGCTGTTGTTGTTGTTGTTGTTGCCGTTAATGTTTTGTTTGTTTTCGTTTTTTTTGGCTCATGAATGGGGAGAGGGCACGTGTATTAACCCTTAGATGTCGTACGCGTGCATTCAGTCGACTCTGCCAGCAATTTGATTTAAAGGTCATTCTCTCCTATCGATCCGCCAGGGCGAGGGGGCGACGGAGGAGCGTAAGAATTGATCATCTAAAATACAAGAGACGGTGTTGGAGTCTGTACGGAGTCCAGGCTTCTGCTGCATTTATAATTGCAAAGACCACCCCCGTGCGATTTGGACCGAGGTGTGTGTATGTGCAAATGAAAAGAGAATTGGAACAAGGCGGCGGGGGTAGGTGTGTGTGGGGGGGTTCTTCTTACTAGGCTGGCCTTTTTTAATATTGTAGCGAGTCACGGATGTTAGGGTTTATGTTGATGCTTGTTTTCTGTGTGATTTTGGGGTTGCTGGAAATTTTGTGGGTGTGGTTTGGGGTGCAAGGAATTCTATTTTTTTGTTTTACTGGAATTGAGCGGGAACAGTTGTATTACGGGCTTGTGTGACGTGGCTGTGGCCAACAACAGCTATTGCTTATTAAAAGGACATTTTACCGTCAATCGGGTGTTTTCCCTGACTAAAACATTACAATATGATTGAATTATGGGGAGAATGAAGGAAGGACACTGTGAACTTAAAGAAGGACCTCATCGGTTACGAGGAAGGATGGCTCACTTATCACCCCGGCGTGCGTTTAAAACGGGGAGCCGTCTGTTCAGGGGAGAAATGGCGTTGCTTGCATGTTGAAAATTGGGGAGAGGGGGCTGAGGGGGGTGCATGGCTGCATGGCGCAGCTCCAGAGATGGAAAGCAGAGGTCGCGGAATGGAAATCGATACAGATTCAGGGCTCGCCAGATCGGCCTTAACAATATGGCGCAGACGCACTCTTCATCCCGATCACATTTACACAGGAGGAGGAGGAGGAGGAGGAGGTGGAGGGGGAGAGAGCGACACGTACGCAGTCTTGTTATGTGATATTCCTGCACAGTGAGAAGCCGTGGCTCCTTCTCACTCGAAGATCATTGCTCAGATTTCGGGTCTGCGTGTGTTTCTCCGCACATCCACTGCCCCGAGAGCATCGAGTTCAATCTATTCGGCCGAGGAAATAAAGATCGGACTTGTGCGTGATCCTCCACCTCCAGCCTCGGCGTGGCACCTAATGATGATGATGATGCGAGGCGTGAGATGTCATTTCATCCGCGCTGAGCAACGCCGAGCAAAACAGCCCGGAGCTATAACCTGAGGAAAAATGACCGTGGTTCTCCCACCAGAGGATTTCGTGCGCGGTGGTTTGTGCACGTTTCAGTACTTACAGCACACGTTTGCTGTGCTTAACGAACAAGGAGCCTCTGAAACCGCAGCTGTACTGTTTACTCCCCTATCTTCCCCTCACACATCAATTATTTAAGTGCCAATCGATCATTTCGCAAGCTTACATCAAGCCATCTTTTCATGAAAAAATAAATAAATCCCCGGTTTACATTATCCCGCATCAATCAGATCCTAATGATCTGTTCAATGGAACCCATTTCTGTGGTTTATATTACCTCAAAACCAAGTGTCTTTCTCGTGTTAATGTTAACATTCTAACCCCTAACACACACACACACACACACACACACACACACACACACACACACACACACACACACACACACACACACACACACGCACACACACACACAATGCGATTTAAACAGAATGCACGCAGCCGTGTGTGCGTGATGGACGTGATTGTAGATTGTAATATTGATCGATTGGTGAGAGCTGTTGGGCGAAATGACGATTTCTAGAACCCGCGAGAACCCCATTAACTCTGTGTGGGAAGAACCGACATCCTGATCCGGGCTCAGACCCGAGGGGATGGACGGTGGCGCTTCAGCACCTTGGACAGCTCCAGCACCCGAGGAGAAATCCTATTCGCGCTATCATCTCTGTTCATATAGGTAACAACACTATATACGTGTTTAATCTCATCTATTTTTTTTACTTTAATTTCAAAATAGGATGTAAAAAAAAACTTATATTTCAGGGCATCGTTGGGAAAATGTTAAAACGTGCGTATAAGGGAGTGATTCAGCCTCGGTGTGTGGAGGGGAAGGGAAAGGGGAAGGGGCTCAAGTTTACGGGGGGCGGGCGGGGGGGATTGGGGATGCCTACTGCACCGGGATTAGGCCTGTGTAAACTGCTTGTAGTCCTTTTGAACACGAGTGGAGGCCTCCCACCCTTGTCCTCGACAATGTTTTTCCTCTTTGTCCTGAGGGTCTTGACCTGCACACCCCGGATCGTGCTCTGGCCAGTCAAATGCTAATGAACCAACTGCGCTTTTTTTCTTTATGGCGTAACAGAGCCTGGTATGCAGGGGCACCTTCTCACTACAAAGACATCGCAAAAAATAATAATAATATTGAAAATAGTATTCCTATTTTTGCAGGATAAATGAGACTGTTCTGCAACCCGTCATGTTACCGTAGAGATAAATAACCCAGATGTGAAGTGCATTGTGTGATTTTTGCGCGTCACACACACACACACACACACACACACACACACACACACACACACCGAGCAAGAGAATGAGCGGGGACATCATTTTAATAACAGCTGTCCTCTTTCCCCTCTCACCGTCTCCAATCCACCCTCACCCTCTCTCCCGGGGAGAGACCAATGGGGGGAGAGTGCTGAGGCGGGATAATTGATAGATGCACTGGCTATCCTTATCGATCAGATTTTATTGACCCGACCAAATACATTGAGATGGAGTGTGGAATTCAACACAGATGCAAAGACGAATTGGTTTCATCGTTAGTGGGATCTTTAAACGCTTTCCAAACTCCACACCCGTGTCTGCCGTATTTGTTGCTGTACGGGTGGAGTCGTATGGATCCACGAAGGGAAAATACAAACCAATAAAAGCCACTCACGGATTTGGTACACGCTGCATGGAAATAGAGTCGAAGCCCGTGGGTCTTTGCCCTAGTTGCACTCAGCGTGAAGGGCACAGTCCCTTCAAAAGTAGGGGCTGGCCCATCTCTGCCACGCTGCGCGGTCGTGGAGTGGGTCGTCATGTGTACAGACACTGGCATTTTCACATTAGCCGAGCGGGGCTGCCGCATCGATTCGAGTGACTGTGATGAATTTGGAATAGTAATTTGAAGTTATTGATTGATGTGGCCGAGCGAGTATGGCCGAACCTCACTTTCCCCCCCAACCCGCCCACCCTCCTACATACACACACACACACACACACTCCCAGCCCACATGCGCACCGAGGATAATGGTTATTTTAAATGCAATAAGGGAAATGCTGCCTCACGCATTTGCATACAAGGCCTTCACCGTTTGATTTTCTTCTTCTATTTTATTTTCGGCCCAGCCCTCCCACGACCCCTTTCGCAGAAAAAAAAAACACTACGGCCACCCAGGTGATGATATTCCAAGTCACATTTGAATTATTCCGTGCTCCAGAGGTGCGGGGCACTATGTCACCCCCCAACATGTCCACTGATATCGGCGGGTTTTCTCTGGACTCGAAAGGTGGAAGATATAAAACCCCACAGCCCAATTAGCTTTAACAGCAGTGGCACTTAAAGAGACAATTGTGGAGTGTTTAAATCTTTATTTACCAGAACCACACTAAATACGCAAAGGAACAATTTACATGCCATTAAGTGCTTTTCAATAGGGCATCGACTGGAACTAAAATATGCCACTATATCTGCTTAATTGAAGTGTTGGCTGAAATACGACGCAGAAGAGTCGAGTGTCGCGCAGAAAAAGACTTCTAAAGGGCCTTTAACGCGCACATCAATCCCCACTTTTCTCTTTTTAAACCGATCTACCGTGAATCCAGTGGGCTACTTGTTTTTTGGACGCCGGGTGCCTTTTTGCGCGATATTTCCACGGAATGAATGTCCACAACGACACGGTTTTCCATCTTCAATCTAAACGCAAAATACAACGGCGACCACGTGATCGGGGTGCTGAGTAGACGACGGGGGGCCGAGAGAAAGACGCATCTGTTTGTGTCTCTGTCTGTTCGGATCCAGATCGATCATTTATCAACGCGCTGCTCTGAAACGGGACGCCTGGACCCGGGTTATTGATCCGATGGGGATGGGGGTGGAGGTCATGCCCCCCCCTCCACACACACACACACACACACACACACACACACACACACAACATGCACACACAAACATGCACACACAAAAATACACATATCCACTCCCCCACACCCGTCTGGCCGGAGACGACGCTTGTTTGCAACGACGCGCTCGTTTGATGTGGAGAAGCGCCATTTGTTGCCATTCCAAACGCAAAAAAAAAAAATGAAGTCGGTGTGTGTCATCTGCCAGACTGCCTTTGCAGCAGCTTTTGTTTTGTTTATCTCCCAGCCCTGTGTTTATACTATCACGGATCGTAGTATCAATCAAAATATAGATCCCCCGCCCCCCAACATTTAACACCCCAACTGTCACGGTGAAGTTTTACTCGATACAATCGACTAATAACTTCTAGTAATGTCTGTTTGAGCAGCTATTGACAGTCTCGCCACATTGACTTCCAATTGATCCCTCCACATCACTCAGGTCGTGGGGGGCTGTCTCGTCACTCACCTGCAAGCCTCAGTGCCGACATCCGCTGGAACTCGGGCTCCTGGAGCCACTTCCACATCCGCCTGAACGTCTCCCGGCCGGACTTGAGTTTACTCCACGGTTTAGGGTTCCGCAGCAGGTCGGACAGGGTTCCCTGGGACCGGCACAAGATCCTCTGCGCAAAGATGGCCTGGGGGATGCTGTAGCGCTTCAGCTCGGCCGTTATTCTCTGCGCCACCTCCTTCGTGTTTATCTCCTCCACCTGGCCGGAGCCGTTCCCCTGGCCGCCTCCCACCACCGTCTGCCGGTCTCGCTCCGACAGCATGGCGCCGTTCGCCTGCGAGTGCGGATGGCTGTGGTGGTGTATGCCGTTCAGGGACGTCATGAGCCCGGCGCCGTGACCCCCGAGACCCCGAGCCAGGTGCTCTTCGCCCCGGGACAGCATGGCGGCGTGGGACTCGAAGCTCCCCGAGGGAAGCATTTTGTCGTTGGAGAGGTGAGCACCAGGGCCGTAGGCGCCGAGCGACTGCTGCGAGCTGTGCAACGACCCCAGGCCGTTGGAGAGCGGGGACAGGGGCTGGCCCATGCCGGACATGTCCTTGGGGTAGTGGCCGTAGAGGTTACTCATGGAGGCGAGGCTGCGGTCGTCCCGCATCAGGGTGAAGCTGCCGCTGACGTTCCCGGCGGCGAGCCGCTGGTGCGCCGGGTGGTGGTGAGCGTGCGGGTGCGGGTGGTGGAATTTCTCCGACACCGTGGAGATGGGGGGAAGGTGCTGCAGCGGCGTCAGGGTGGTGTAGGTACTGCTCAGACTCATGCCGGAGTCGCACGACATGGTCATGGCCGGATGCAAGGGGCCAGACAACGCGTGGTCCGTGCGGTAGTCCCCGGCCCCCTCAAGGATGGAGGCCATGCTGGACACCATGGCCGAGCGTCCGTGCGACACCAAGTTCCGATGCGACGCCGACGACTGGCGCGCATGCGGGGAGTTCATCAAGTCGCTGGCTTGGTGGGAGTGGGACACGCCGTGAAGGTTTCCGATGTTTTCCATTGTAAGCTCCATCGCTGAGAGGATCTTTATTTCCACCCCTCTCTCGACACTCTCTCCCTCACGTCTCCCCCTCTCTGTCTCTCCCTCTCTCCCTCTCTCTCTCTGAGCGGCTCTCTAACTCGCACTCCTTTTCCAATAAATTTTCAACGATTTCAAAGGCGAGCCATTGATTGTAGTTGCCTCTCTGCGGTCAATCCAGCATGGTTTCAAAAGATCACTCCCGGATGTGCCGCAAAAAATGCCACTCACTCACACACACACATTCACGCACACACACACACTCTCACACACACACACACCACCCTCCGCTGTGTGTGTGTGAAGGTGTTTGCGCCCGTCCGGATTCCTCTCGCTCTGGAAGAGCCGTCCGCTGCACCCAACGCGCTGCTCCCGCTCTCTCCCTCTCTCTCTCTGGATGTGTGTATATCGACGTGCCCGCGCTCCCTGTTAAGGCGAGACGTAGCCTGTGCGCATGTGCGCGCCCCCGCGAATCCTCGCGCCCGCGGACCCCTTCTCTGACGTCACCGACCCCCCACCCCACCCCCACCCCCACTCTTCCATGTCATGGGGTTGCACTTCATGTTGCAAACAGAAGCTCAAATTCCTGAAAAAGATTGCATTAGACATTCACTCAGATAAAACGCACACGCGGCTGATCATGCACGCCCCAGCAAAGTGCGCAACATTTACTTTGAGACGGATAAGAAAGACGCGCCGCTTGTTTTCTCTGATTAAACCGTTTGACAAGACGCCAAGGGTTGCATGTGATTTCTCCGAGTTAAATATTAATGTGTCAAAATAGACCACGGGTGTGGAGAAAAGAAAAAGAAAACAGTATCCCAGTTTTTTCATGGGCGTGTTCGAGCATCTATAAAGTGACTCTTATACAAATGTCACACAAGATGATGGTTGACGCGTCACTATTTCGGTCCTTTTTGAGAACTTTCCCAACTAAACCCTGGTTCAAATCTGGTCACGTCCAATATGACACACAGCCCGCGCACCTTTTCACGCCGTTGCGAACCGGCGAGCTCGGTGACGTCACTCCAGGTGCATAATCCATCAAAACTGAAAAAAAAAAAAAGGTATCGATCCATCTCCCGATCGATCCATAAGTCGGTGCCCTATACGAGGGCCCACGGTGTGGCGACGCAGCGGGAAACCACGGCGAGCCCTCGTCCCTTCGGCTTTTCGACTCGAGGGTTGGGGAATTTTCAAAAAGTGTCAAACGAACCCGGAAGTGGCATCACTAATCGTTTTCGAATTGCGTGAATCAATTCAATCAAACTGATGGATGGTGACGTCAGGCCCTCCCTGGCACGCAACAACTCTGTCCGGGCGAGGAGCCCACGACCGGTTGCCCACCGGTGGGGCAGGGGGCCGACGGTGGCTCTTGGCTTGCGCCATCAGGAGAGCAGGAGTGTCCGCTCGGGTTAATGTCCCAGTATCGATCCCGGCAACCACCGCTATCGAAAATGAATTACCGAAGCCTGCACAGCAGCGAATCCGTCATCTGTGTTCAGCCAGCCGGCCAGAGCGGCTTATTGGTCGCGGTGGTGATGGATGTTAACTTTCATTGCCGGTTCCTCGCCTCTAATTCACCGGGGTTTACAACCCAAAACAAGGGAGGAGAAAGTTTTATACTTATCACCGTGAACTTTCAAGTGATCTCTCTTCTTTTTTTTTTTTTTTTTTTTTTTTTTTTTTTAAGAACAACGCGCAGCGAGACACAGGGGTCACTTCAAACTACCTTCACAACAACAAGATAGGTCAAACGTTTCAGTCAATTTTTGTTTTACATTAATTTCTTGGTAATAATATTTCGTATTATTTCAGTTTGACCCGGAATGATATGAAATGCAAAGTTAACTTCTCTCCAAAAATATGCCCGCTCGCGTAAACACACACTCGTCTCTCTTTCTCACACACACACACACACACACACACACACACACACACACACACACACACACACACACACACACACACACACTCTCTCTCTCTCTCTCTCTCTCTCTCTCTCTCTCTCTCTCTCTCTCTCTCTCTCTCTCTCTCTCTCTCTCTCTCTCGCTCTCACAAACACACACAAGAGAACGAAAATTATAATAACAATAATATAAAAAAAATCTATGCATCCGCCTGGAGCCTGTTTTAATTCATATTGTATCGTCGCCGCACTGTTTTGGAATATTTAAATAAGCGTGTCCTGTGGCAAATACAATATGAAATATTAACCGTGTCGATATCTGCGGTGTGACTGGGGCGATGCCGCGGAGAGCCGCTGATTTATTACATATTAATATCAACAGCAAGTTGGCATTGACTTTACACGCACGCGCGCGCACACAGAAGCGCACGTTACAAACTATTTTGTAAAGACTTATAATATTATGGGAATAAATACAAGTATTGTAATTTCCACTGGTTTTTGCACCGTGTGTGTGTGTGTGTGTGTGTGTGTGTGTGTGTGTGTGTGTGTGTGTGTGTGTGTGTGTGAGAGAGAGAGAGAGAGAGAGTGTTATTTTTTAACCTCACAATTTCAGTGTTTTATGAGGCCTGAAGCGTTTTGTTTTTTATCTTTAAGCACTGCTGTCGTTTGCTGATCAACTAATCGATGCTGAACCCGGGGCTCCACTCGATGCACTTTTGAAGGGTCGATAGTTGCAAAAAATACCTCGTGTTCGAGGGGCTGAACTTAGGTCTTGTTATGCGTTTGACCTGTTCAACACATTATTATTATTATTATTATTATTATTATTATTATTATTATTATTATTATTATTATTATTATTATTTATCTTAATTGATTTGAATTCACGATTTAAAAATTCTCACTATTTCTTTTTCCAAGGGGTCAAGTCTCCCCGAAGCTTGTCTGTTTTCCCAGAAATCACTTGGACGAAGACACACTAATCTTTTCATGACTTCTTGAATGACTCCGCGGCTGATGCATCGGGCTTAATGTATTCTAAAGTATATTTACTTGAATCTGGCTATTGGCAAAAGTTAAGTAGCAGTGTTTAGTAATGTCGCATTGATCAGACCTCAGAGCAAGTCAGCGGGACGGGGCACTTCTCGTCTCGCTCCCCCAACACACACACACACACACACACACACACACACACACACACACACACACACACACACACACACACACACACACACACACACAAACACACACACAGACAACTGCAGATTTTCTGTGTATTTATATTAAAATGCATGTATTTACGCGTGACTATTATGTTAGATTATTGGAAGTGATATACTGTTTTCCCTTTACACAAGCGTGCAATGTGATGTGTGAGTATGTGTGTGAGAGAGACAGAAAAAGATTAAATGGGCTCTTGTAAACTGCCTAAAAGCTGTTTTTGTGGATTATATCTATCCAGTTGTTCCTTAGGTTTTTTGTGGAGTTCCACGACGTGCAGTGCGACCCCCTCCCTTTCCCCTAACCCCTTTCCTTCCATACATTTGGACTTTTGCGCGTCAAAACCTCAAAAGTGCTCTTTTTATTTCCTGCTCTGCGGACAAATGTGGCGGCCTGAAATGTTCGGACGGACACAAAAAACTCACAGGCGTGGAGCCGCGGTGTTTGTACGGCGTTTGCCTGCAGTTTGTTAAGGAATTAGTCTGCAGCCATGGATTATTATTTAGTCGCATTTGCATTTGAAAGCGCCCTGCAATAGAGGGCCGAAGTGATCAATAGCCCTGTTGCCATATTGAGCCATCCGCAGGGTGATCGATCGGCCAAAAGAATTGGGTATAAATCTTCACTTTGTCCCGGATTTATTAAAAAATAAAATTAAAAAATAATAATACAACGACATTAAAATATCAGGGCAATTTATATATATTTTAAAGATGTACGTAAACATTGATATTGGTGTAGCCCGCTTGTGTGTTTGTGTCTGCTTCAAAAATGTATATGCAGTATATTTTAGACAACGGGTAAAAAGGAAGGCCAAAGCTATACTCGATAATCATTAAACCAGTTTGCTCCGAGCCTAAATATATGAACAGATGACGCGATAATCATTGCACGCAGAAAAGGGATATAAGATTGGTCGTAAGGGAAAAAACTTAATAGTGAATAGGATCTGAATGTGTGTGTGTGTGTGTGTGTGTGTGTGTGTGTGTGTGTGTGTGTGTGTGTGTGTGTGTGTGTGTGTGTGTGTGTGTGTGTGTGTGTGTGTGCATTCGTGTGTTTGGAGAATAAAACAGATCTATCCTAATTAAAAGTTGACTTACATTTAATTCATTTGATTTCATGTGAGAAGGTTTGGGTTTTGGTCAGTCGGTCTTTGGTCTGTCTGCCTCAAGGGATGATTTGTTTCAACATTGTTAGTGCGATTATTTTCCGAAGGAAACAATAACAGTTTGACGTAGAATATAAACTGAGATGAATTTGTCATAAATGTCAATGAGGCCCCGCAGATGTATTTAAAATCTGACATGCTGTTAGTGAAATAACCATCACTCAGGTGCGTTGTCACTGCGATCAGTAGCGCTACTAATCACAAAGACATTCAATAGGTTATCGATCCGATCGGGCTGGATTATTTAAAAAAATGGACCGATTATCCCGCTATCTGAGGTCCTCTTGGACACCTAGAACTTCGGAGGCAAAGGCCCGTGTTTAAGTCAGACGGCTGTGGTGAAGAGAAAATCATATCATATCATATCATATCATATCATATCATATCATATCATATCATATCATATCATATCATATCACATCATATTCATATTCATATTCATATTCATATCATCTTTATATATTTTCCTCCAGACAAATTAGTACAACATTCTCCACAAGGCTTAATTTTTACTATTGAATGTCTTATGTAGTGAAAAAATGGAAAACCTAAAATTCTAAATTTATTAATCCTATCTGTATATGAACTGTGTGTATGTGTGTGTGTGTGTGTGTGTGTGTGTGTGTGTGTGTGTGTGTGTGTGTGTGTGTGTGTGTGTGTGTGTGTGTGAGCGAAATAGACATGTTTATCCCCCGTATCAATTGAACACATATGCTTCGCAATTCCACACACAGAAACATTAAAAAAAATATCCTAAGTCATAACTGCATGTTTTATGTGTGTGTGGTGTGCTACGTTCTGATATATTCTGTATATCTATAAACCTATATCTGTACAGTGTATCTGCACACATTTATGTTTGTATGTATATGTGTATCTTTGTTTACACACACGTGTTTGTGCATACATGCACAGATGCAGATCTTGCAATGTAAATGTGATGATGGCAATGTAATATAGCCTTCTCAGACGGTACAGAGCAGAGGCCTGGGCTAGAGTAGCTATACATTTATTGTATTTCATAGATTGTAGATTAGAATGATTATAGATTGTAATGTGTATGTATTATCTCACAAGCTACTTAAGAACATTATTCACTGTTCTTCTCCCACAGCCGTCCTGGTTTTAAACCACAGATTTTCTCCCTCTTAAGTACTGCTAACGCTGGATTTATTAGGCTTAAAGAATAGCCTACACATCTTCCTCAAAGGGGATCAGACATTAAGTGTAGATCAAAGGATAAGGTCTTAAAAACAGAACAATGCCTCCTGCACAACACTTATTCTTATTCCCTCGAGCCTTTAAATTCAGGGTTTCACATGGAGTATTTTAATTTGGGTTCCTACAGAAATATGTATTTTACAACAATTTCTCACGGCGTCACATTTTGCACTGCTAAATTTTGAAACCGGATTACAAGTCCGATCCTGTCCAAGTGTCATTGTCGGACAGAGCAGAGCGGGAAAACATTGGGCAAAGGCAGCGACATGAGTTCTGTGATATTGATTTTTTTTATTTTTTTTTATTTTGTGTGTTGTGGATACAGAAAGGAGGAGGCGTAGATATTTTTAAAGTTGAAGCTCACACTGGTCTGCTTTTGTATTTTTACAGAGACGGCTCGCTGTGTGAAACAGTGACACAGCTTCGGGGAGAATGAGGGACGCCGGTCTTTGTAACATTCACATACACAAAACTGAATCAGTGACCTGCTCGACCTCCTGGCACTTACTTAAAAAAAAATTGGGTGAGCTACAGCTGCAGTGTGGTT
Organism: Fistularia commersonii; assembly: GCF_037954325.1. NCBI lineage: Eukaryota > Metazoa > Chordata > Actinopteri > Syngnathiformes > Fistulariidae > Fistularia > Fistularia commersonii. The sequence continues at coordinate 8,283,667 of NC_141299.1, read as the reverse complement.
TTTGTATTTTATAAAACATAAATGCTGCAGAATACTCCTGCCAGCACTGTTTTTTTTTTTTTTCACTAAATCTTTTTTGTACATTTTTAGTGCAGCGAAACCTTACACACAGGCTCTGAAAGGGAAACACGTATCAGTCAGAATAAATGTGGAATCAAGTGCAATTGGCTTTTGCTTAATACCCCCCACCCACCCAACCCTCTTCCACCCACCCAACCGCCCGTCTCCTAGTGAAACTCCCACCCTCCACACCCGATAGAGCACCCGTTGCTAAGCGACAGGGAGAGATGGATTGAGGAGACATAGCGGATCAATTCTACTGCGAGAGTCAGGGAGGAGAGACAGGAGGAAAGGGAGGGAGGGAAAGAAAAGAGGGAGAAAGAAAGAGGAGAGAAGAGGGGAGGACAGAGTGATTGCGGTTGTATTAAGGCTGCAGTTCAGGCTGAAGATGTTCTTTTGAAACATTTATCTTTGTTAACTGTATTGTGCCTCTGAAAATAAATCCATCTCTACAGTTGTCCACCCTTCCATCTTGGTCCAAGTGTTTTACTTTAATACTTTTATCACTACAAATTACAGTCTGCACAACCAGTCCATGTTTAATATTCCCTCATTCAAAAGAGAGTTAATTGTATATTGCCTGCAATCTTTCTCTCAGACTCCCTCTTTCTCCATTAGTCACTGCCCCCCCCACACATATGCACACAAACATGCAGATGCCCGGCAATACCACATGCCCAACTCTGTGTGTTTGTGTGTGTGTGTGTGTGTGTGTGTGTGTGTGTGTGTGTGTGTGTGTGTGTGTGTGTGTGTGTGTGTGTACGTGTGTATGTGTGCGCAGCACATGTGCGTGTGCAGAGCTGGGTGTTGAGCGCATCGACTGTGTATCGATCCCACCACTCACCTCCCTGCAGTCAGCTCTTGTCCTACATAGCATGCACTGTCTGATTTCTCCCTTAATGGCTTTTATCCAGCTCCAATCTTTATTTAAACTGAAAAGTAGGAATTAGCACCCACTTCTGTCTTAGTCCTTTTTACCTTTTCTTTTTCCTGTCATTTCTGAGTAAAAAAATCACCAACCAATCCCCGTCCCTTCTTCCTCCTCTCTAGGCTGTGATTGCTTCCTGACAAAGTAGAGTAGAGTTACTTGTATTCCCTTTTGTTCCCAGCTCCAATATACGTGTCATATACTTATTTACAGTAACATATTTTTTTCCATGGCTGAAAATTAGTATTTCCATGATGGAGTTATCCACAGAAAAGGCTCCTCTGTTGATTCATCAATTAAATGTTCAGCCAATGAAACTCTGATCACTAGCTGTAGGTGACGAATGCTTTCTTGTGTCAGATGTGTATTTGGCATCCTACATTGCCATGGCAACACACAGACATTTCAGCTATCAAATGAGCGGCATTTATTCTGCACAGGCTACTTTTCATATTGATGGTCTCATTGTGATCAGCCAGCCACAGCCAGGGGAGGAACCCTCTGCATGCCGTCATCCCTTTCGATTTGATGTTATTTGATTTGGTGTTCATCGAGAGAAGTGATGGGAGAGACTCTTATCTTGGCCGAGCAGAAACAAGCTATTGCAAATAAGACACATTGGACTATCTGTGCTGGCACACACAATGGGGATTAATTGATCCCCTAATACCACAGATAAATCAATTCCTTCCTTCCGCCCTCAACTCGCCAGCCAATTAGATGGCCTTCCATTTGATCAACAGACCAGCTCTGACCAATAAGAGGAGAGCAGGAGGTTGACTGACAGTGGCCCAGAGGTGAGCCTGAAAGGAGGCTTGTGAGAGGGAGTCCAATAGAAAACAACTGGCAGCAGGACTGAGTGTGGGCTGTGGTTGTGTATATAGCCACAGACAGAAAGCAAAAACATGTATAGAGGTGAGGCTATGGCTACAAAAACAGTGCAAATCCTATGACTGTACCATGATTTCATCCTGTGAGATTTTAGAGTATATGCTGCTGATTTACAGATGTGACAAGCACCAGGATGAATAAAAAGAAATAAATTGAGTGATATCAACAATGCTTGAATTACTGTAATTTTATTCTGAAACGCATGTTTCAAAATTGTCCCGAACACAGAGGCTCATGAAGCTCTTCTGCTGGCTGCTCAGAGTTATGTGGCCAGTCAAGACATCAGCCATTTTCTCACAGTTACCCCATCTTATCTCCACCTCAGTTTGATCCATCTCCATTAGACTCTCCCTCACAGCCCACCAGCATTCTCAGTCTTTCATTTCCTTTGTATCACCCCTGCCCAATCTCTTGCCTATCACTAGCTTGGCATTTCTGTCTTTCCCACAAACACTGTTTTCCTTATACAGCTCATATAATAACCGGCTAAAAATATGCCTTCTTTTTTTCTTTAGAGTATTGATTTTGCCCGTAGCATTGTCTATGGAGAGAGTGTGAGAGTGCAGGGAGAAAGAGAGAGGGCTGAGGAGACAAATGAAGTAGAAAACAACTGGAAAAAGAATTACTCTCCATATGACAAATTAAAAGCAAACAAGTTGAGAAAAATAAATCCAAATGCCTTGTACCAGCCAAAGGAGGTGGTCAAATGTGGAGATGATGTTAAAATGATTATATGGCCTTTACAGTCACAGCAGACAGGGGCTCAGCTGGACAACTTCGACAAGAAACATTCATGAATGACAGCATGCTTTCACACCTTCATTGAAACATCAACTGAGGGAATGGCTTTTAAAAGATGGGTGCTCTTCATTTGAGGTTTCAGCTGGTTTGCATTGTTTGTGCCACGGAAGGAGCTCTCTGTTTTAGTAAAGCCCCCATCTTCCTGTCTGGGCTCTACTCTACTTGGTTGCAAAATCTTTCTTTCCAATGGTAGCTGCATTTCATGGTGCCTTTTTTCAGCTTTTTTGTTGCCTTTTGACATCACATAGTGTAAAAGCGCTCACACACTTTATGCATATAATAATAATCTGCTGAAATCCGAGAAACCTCACAATTGCAAATATGTTCCAGATCAGCTTTTCGGGGAAAATGGTTGGCTCTTTTGGCACTGGTGTGTAATGGGAATGGAGAGAGTTGATCAATAGGCTATTGATTGTAGCTGGCCAGAGTCTGGGGAATTGAGAGTGAGAATAGAGGGGAGTTGGGAAGGGGGTTGGCTCCAGGTTGACTTTTTAAAATGCTCTATTTTGGAGATGACAAATAGTCTATTTGAAAAGAGAGAGACAATGGCATAAGGCATCATAAAGACACAGAGAAAGAGTCACTGCATTTTGTGTTTTCTTAATGGGAAATAGATACCTCACAGCTTTCCAGATGTTACAGTGTTTTTTGCTTCACTTGGATGGAAATACAAAAACAGCAGGGACTGCGTTTGCATGTTTTCTCCCTGAAGAGGATTGATGCATAGAGGACCCTTCTATGAACTGACAAACACTTTGGGTATCCTGTAATTGAAATCACATTTAGCCTCACCAAATTTTATATAGCTTTTCATTGACAGCAACGTGTATTTGGGGCTTTTACACATTTCTTGGACAGTCTTTGATTTTTTTTAATAATGGCATCTTTTTCTCTTGACTATGGTCACCCAGATAAACCTTGGATGCAAACCTAAGCAATGGCCACAGTCTAAATCCCCACCTGCAAATGGGCATAAATTGGGCACAAACCTAGAACATAAATAAATGGACACATGGGATTAAGGTTTGGCTGTATTTGTTCTGGAAATTTCACACATTTGAGTATTCACAGAATCAATAAAGTCATGAATGTTTTTTCTGAAAATAAATATTTCACATTGTCCATGTCACATTAAAACATGAAAATATCCCTTTATTTTATGTAGGTTGAGCTGCTCAAATCACAGTGGAAACCACAAAGGAAAATAGTCTGGAAGACTCAGAATTTTGCAATCTGTTGAAAATACATTTCAACAAATTATTGTGGCAGCAGCTACTTATCACCTAAAATGCATTCCTCATTTGTTAATCTTTAAAAGTTATGTTTCAGTTTAACATACCCTGAATAATCAGCTTGTGAAAAGAAAAAAATATCGGGCAAACACAAAATGAGTACTAATTGTATCCCATCCTATCACAACTAACAAAACTGAATAGCGCCTGTGTAAACACAACAAAACAAGCTAGAAGAATTACTTCTGAATGATGCTGACTGAACTGCGGGCTATGGGAAGCAGTTAGAGGACTACTCTGTAAACACCCCTGAGAGGAACCTATACCTCAGTAAAAATTCGGCTGTAAATAATGTATTGAATGCAAACTTAAAGTCCACAGGGAGATATGGATAGACTCATTACTCTTTTAGTTTGCTGGCCTTTTACGTAGTCTGCACAGCTCTCAACAATCGACTCCAGATGCTCTCCCTCTGTTTTGATTTACAGATGCTTTTACCTGCGGATATTGTTATGGATATAGGTATTGTTTTTGGTCTTCTACACATTGCCCTGAGGTTTGAGGGCTGTTAACTCCACCACCCACATGCTTCGTGCCCTGTTAAGCTTGGTGTATGTGTATTTGTGTTATCTAGTTGAGGTGAAAATGCGGCCCGCATCTGTGTGTCCTGTCCGGGATGCATTGATCTCAAAGCAGGATGTCAAACATTTTAGCGCTGATTTTGTCCTCGCTATTGCCTCAAACGGCCAGGTTGTTAATGCATGAAAAATCGTTTCGTCCTATCTTTCCAAACTTATCTCAGCCTTCTGTCCAGAGCAACACAAGAATACCCCTCAGATGAAATATACACAGCAGTCCCGGCCCCCCTTCCTCCACCTCCTGTTTCTAACCATGTCCTTCCATCCTCTGTCTCAATCAATCTTTACGACACCCGGTTGCATCTCTCTAATGTTTCCGGACTTGACCGTATCCCCGTTCAAAAATTCTTAATTAAGCCTGTTCTGTATGTTTACCGTTGGGCAAATTACAATCTGACAGGGCTAATAAAACAACATGGGCGAGAGAATGCCGAGAGCATGTGCTATGACCCTTAGCTCCTTCACCTGTCTCTATCTCCACCTCGGCTTATCTCCTTCCATCCCCACCTCTTCATATCTCCCTATTTTCTACCTCACAGGATTTGAGGTGGAAAGGGAGGGGATGGGGAAGAGAAGTAGTCAGTTGGTACCTTGTTGGTCTCACAGTGGTATCAACAAGATTATTTGTTGAAAATGCTCACGTCATTATGCTGACATATCTTTGTAATATAATTCAACCTGCTTGCTCCTCATCTCTGATTATTAAGATTCATGAAGCTGCCTACCTACATGTCATCTCTTACAGATATGAGTCGTATAGCTGGCTTCACATCAGCATCTTTCTTAATTTAGGTATTGACTCACTCTGTGTTCTCACATTGGGCAATCTATATCTTGGTTTCTCTATAGTTTTGTACGGTTGCTTGAGGAGTGTCATTTGCTTCACGCTAAAGCATGATTGAAAGAGAGCCCGTGTCACAATGGTACCGTCAGCTGCTTGGTTTAAGAACAAAGCTTCTCATAGACCTGCAGCTCCAGAAAGGCATGTTCCTCTTGTAAAACCATAGAAAAGTGCTAAGAGACACTCAAAAAGATATTTTGAAAACCAGACTAACACACACAATATATTAAACCATAAAAAATGTACAATGCAGCACTGACTACAAAGAAAGGCATTTAAATCTAATCATCAAATTGAAAAATAATTTAAATTAAAAGATAGTGTCCCACTACAAGTCATTACAGTCAACACTTTTACATTCCAACCACTGGAGCTAATGAACATTCAAATTGATCCTCATTTTTACTTTCGAGTACACACCAGTTTTTTTGATTTTAAATATCATGGGTCAGGAGAATGAGTGTGGAGGAACAGATCTTCCACCGTCATACCTCTGAAAAAGCAAGTGCTCAGACAAGACCCATATTCGACTTCAACTATGAATAAACAAGGTATGGTGACCTTATCTGATGCGATATCTTTTAAGAAACAGACAGCTATATTGATGAAAATCAAATCAAATACCTTGATGACTCCAGAACAATATTTTGAAATGTACACACTGTGACTCACGAAGCAAAAGTAGGACCATAGTGTTGCAGTTGCTCACCAAATTTTTACTTGAATCAATCTATATAAGCTACATAGTGCTGCATGATATGGGCTGTAAGTTACAAGGACCTGTTGGGGTATTTTGTATCTTCAGTATGATAGGTAGCCTGCATAGGTAGGTAGAGTATGCTAAAATATATATGTATTTTCAGTCAATGTAATATAGTTTTATTTTTTTTATTGTATTATTTGGGGTAAATTAGAGACATTTTTTATCACCATGCTTTTGAAATAATTCACTCTGATCACTATTGGTTTTGTTATTTAAAAAAGCAATTTTTGAAAATGCTTTTTTAAATAACAAACAAAACTTGTTTTCTGCCTTCAAGTGGTAATTTGTTATAACTACTTACTAAAATCATTTTGAGTAGGTCAATTTTAATGTCTCATCGATTATCTAACATATGATATATGTTGGACATACATGAGAAAACATCTTTGAATGTACAAAAATATCTACTCATATTGGGAAAGACATGGATCCATACTCTGTTTCTCTATTTGATAATAATTAATACAAATTGATTCAAACAAAAAAAAAAAGAGTTCTTCTCTGTCTAGTGTTGTGGTAACATTAGACAACCTTAAAAGAATTTTCTCAAAAATTGTGTATTAGCAGTCAGTATTGAGCATGTATCAAATATATTTTGCAAAACATACTGCCATGGCTCCACCTCTACACACAGCTGCGCCTGTCATGGACATATGGTTGCGCTCGTCACAGGATGAATGGCTGCTCCATATAACCAGTTATTTCTGAGGGCTTATAAGCAAGAGCCTCAGCATCACTAGAAGTCGGGTTGTGCCACTCATTTTTGTCTGTCTGGCGCTTGAGTTAGTATGGGGGTTATACCTCTCACCCTCTTGTCTTCAGTCTGAATGTGGAGGGGAGGGGGGCTGTGCCTCCTGTTCTGTCTTTCTTCCCACCCTACGGTCAGTGACATGATTTCCTCCATGCCAGGTGAGACCCCCTAGCGGTTTGTCTGCCGGACCTTCCGAACATCACCATTCTACTGCACACAGTACCAGCTAAGTCCCCTGCCCTGATGATGGATGCTACCTCCCAGTACCGACCTTGCCTCTTGGAGTTCCCGGCTTTGTTAGCAGATGCCCTCATCAACCTATCAACTGTTCCGTTCATGTTTATGCTGATTTTGAGTTGCTGGGCCCAAAGTAAACGTGTTTTTTGAACTCCCTTTGCACACTCTCCTGTGTTGCGCTTGGGTCCTTACACACCCCCAATCGTGATACCAACACTGTAATATATAGGTAGCAAATTCCATTACCTATTGGAATATGATGAATTAGTTTCAGAAACATATCTCCTTTTCAGACAAGTGCAATGTAATACAGTTGTGCTTAAGCTGTCACTCAGAGCTCTAAATACTTTATACGCATATTCTATGAATTATTGGGAATAACGTGGACCGCAGCCAAGTCTAAACTATTCAAGCTACTACAGTGATGACTGCAGTTCAAAGGCCCTCCTATAGAAAACTGTAAGCTATTGGCAATTTGTAGGTTATGCTATGACTGAGGTCGACAGCATATTACATCTTTATGTTGCATTGCCTGAATGTGATTTTTCAGTGTACTAGGAAAAAACATATCCAATAATTTGAATGTGAGAAGGAATCTATGAGGTGAATGCCTGCAAACATCTGACTTATTCATAAAGTGTAATTCCAAACTAAATAGTGTAGTGGGATGGGGTCACTGTAAGTTTGCTGCCAGTAATGTAAGGCAGGGTGAATTAAATTAAAGCGGGAAATTACACTGAGCTACTGGTGAACACATATTCAACACAATGTAGATCGCATACTGTGCATTTATCATCCTTTGCTGCTCACAGAGTGGCCTGTGCAGACTATTAAGGAAGTGTTCATAATGTACACATATTGTGAACATGTGGATGGACAGAGAAAGTGTGTCATGTATGTCAGCTTCTGCTCCAGCCAGTGTACTTTGCATTACAGCACCTGACAGATGCAAAGCCCACAGGGATGGCACTGTTTTATCTTACACTTGGATGAACATATACAGCACATCAGAGGTGTAACAAATCCATTCCTGACTGCCAGAACCTTTCAGGAAGTTTCTGTGCCTGTGAACAACACATCTCCAGGTTTCCACACCTCCGAACTGACACACAGACATACATCAGCGTAGCCTCACACAGAATCGCACACCTCAGAGGGAATACAGTGCGAATACACTGTTGGATCAGCATGTTTTCTGTGTCTAAGTCTGCTGCATGTATCAGTGTGAGGTGTCTGTGTCTCAATGGCATCTTTAGAGTGGTTAATCAGAAGAGAGGTTGAGGAGAGTGTCAGGGTGTCAGGCACACTACGGTGAAGAGTCCTCAAGCCCTCTCTCTTTCTGTGTTGACACCTCTTAACCTCAGTCTATCATCTCTCACACTCATACACTCCACTTCTATTGACACTTACTACCCAGCAGCTCTCCAAAGACTCGAGAAGAATCCACTACAGTGATTGTCCATGTGAGGAGCACCTCAGAGCCTTTAGAGAGGAAAGAATTATATAATACAGTGACATACATATTAATAAGACTTGGCCATATTTAGAGGTTCTTTGTTTTTTTCCCATCAGGGATCTCTTTTAAACAAAGAGACTGAATGATGTGCTAATGCATTTGTCCACACTTGTCAGGAAAAAAAAAGAATCCTCATATGTATCATTTTTTTTTCACTTTTTGGCTCCTAGTTTCACAGAAATTGAATGGAATCTGTGTCCACCACTATTACTGGCTGGTGTAAATGGAATTGGGAGATCGAGGTCAACTAAGAAGAGGTCAAAGGTTATTGAGCAGTGGGTCTTGTTAAAATACCTTTTAGCCTCCTTCAGGGATATTATGTAATGGCTTTGGGAATAGGTTAGGTTCCAGGTTGGCTGTTTTGCAGTGAAGAATGGATGATATATGTCTTCTGCTTTATACCAGATGTATATTCATTACCCTCTCTAAAAATCAAGATGCAAAGGAAGTGCTGTGAGGTCAACAGGGGTCACTCACATTTTGAAAGATTCAGCTTCCACGAAACAACCATGTTACACACACGAAGCATTGTCAGGATGGTATTGTGTGTGAGCGTGTGTGTGTATCTGTGTACAACATGCTTGCGTAAATGTAAAACATTTGCAGCACTGACCGGACCAAAATGGTTGGAAGAAAAAGTGGGTCGTGGGGATCAATATATTGGACACATTTGAATATCAATACAATAGCACAACGTCTTCAATTTCAATTTTTAATATGGTGATAATAAGTGTATTAATTTTCATAACTTTCATTCAATAGACCCGGAATTTGAGTGATGGTGGTCCATTTTCAAACACCGAATATGTATCTCTCTCCTCCCTGATGACATTGATCATGCCCGTGCCTTTTCTCTCTCAGGCTTTGTCCTCCGGTTTCTCCTCCATTCCTTCCCCCACGCCATTGCACTGTAAAATTCATCTTTATTCCTCGCTTCAGCAAGCTAACTGTGCGCACTACCCTTTATCAGTCCAGAACTGTTAAATTAATAAATTGATATTGACGAGCTATCAGCCGGGGGGATAAATTATTTGGGAGCAGAAGGCTAGGGTCACATGACTTTTAGTACCCACAATTCTTTAATTATTCCCCACGAGAAGTACCACGGTACTGTTCATTGCTCTTCCCCTGTAGAATTGAGCAAACATGCACACACATAGTTTAAGCGCAATCATACACAAAACTATAAATATCCCCACACACAGTGGATTGCGGGGGCAATGGGAATAGTGGTGATCATTATTGCTATCATAATCAACATGATACAGGATGATAGCCAGCTGGAGATTGTATTTTTTCATTGTAGGTTACCTGCTTAGAGGGTATAGCACTAAGAGCACGCAGCACTGAATGCAAATTGTATAATATTTAGATTTGTGTTGCAGTGAGTGCAGAACAGGCTGCTTAAGTGCATTGTTAAGCCAGTCATATGAATCTCCTACAGCTGATAGTTTTCTTTTCAGGTAATGCATGCAAATGAAAAATGCAAACTTGGTGGGAGGTGAATGCTGCAAATGAAAGGGGCATGTAGGGATGACAATCATGGAAGTGGTCCTGTCACCCTCCAGCCATTGCTAACCTTTTAGCCCTGGCCATGACCTAAATGTCAGAGGTCACCCTCCAGGGTCAGTCAGGATCACTAGAGACCCTGACCAGAGATGCATCACCATGGTAACCCTCCGCTCACTACACATTGAGAGGTGGGGTGTTTTGCATTCTGTATGACTACTCCAAAACAGGTTGATCACATCCGTGCCTTTTCATCTGCCGGATTCAGGTTATCTGTAGTTGGTTTCCAGTGAAGTTGCACAAGGGCTGAGTAAAATCCAAAGGAGCAGGCATTAACACAGCACGGACATTCTGGTGTGATTATTGGCTGCTACAGATGTTTTACCTGCTGATGACTGCAGAGTCCCGCCTTGGCATCAGGGTCAAATGCGGGATTCCATGGCAAGAGATATTGGGAATGACTACAATTAATAATAAAAGGAAAGCATGAATACTTCAGCCATTGAATGATAACTGATTCCCTTCTAAACAGAGTTAAAATTTTACCTTCAACGGATACCATAAAGTGATAAATATATTCGCTTGCACTTTGCGTCATCTAGTGGCGGGATCAGATCTCCTCCTCGCTGCTCCCCCTGCCGCTGCGGCTTGTAAGGGGTAAAAAGTGGGGGGAGGACACCCCCACTAGGCTGCTTTTCTCTCCGGGGAGGCCCGGTCGATGCCTCGTCCCACCATATGTCTGATCGCAGCTGCCAATCAACAGGTCAACGCGACTCCGGGGAGGCAGACACTGGTGGAGAGAGATCAAACAGTGGACCTCGGGGATGACAGATGCAGATGAAAAAAAAAAAAGCAACAGAACATTGCCTCAAAGATGGTAACAGTACACTGGGAGGCAAATTATTGTTAACAGTAATCTGCAGAATAGCGCCTCGCATTCTGATCGATTGACTATTATGGAGCCTTTGAAGGCGAGGTAACGCCGGGCTATTGTTCATTGCGGGACACGACCATAAAATAGCAGCTGGTTTGGGGCTCCTAAGCCTTAAATACTGCTCTCTTGTATGCAATCATGCTCTTTAATAGATATGCAATTTGAACTCCTGCAGCCTGTCACATTCAGCCGCACCCGAAGACGAAAGGTTCAGACAGAAACGCAAATGGGCTAGTTAAGTAAACGGAGTCAACCAAATCTCCCCACCTCTCACACATACACACACACACACACACACATCATCATCACTCCCCAGTTGCTCGTTGCAATGGACGGTGCACTCAAGGCACACCTCGGTATCCAACAGGCTGATGTTATTAAAACGGTTAAAAAAAGAGAAATAAAAAACAGAGAATTAAATTAAAGCCGGATGGGGATCATAAATCAAAACATTTATGTTAGGTGTCAAAACTAGCTGGATGTTATTCGCCTAGACCGACACTTTGTTAAGGATTAATCAGATGCTTTACAGATCAGATACCCACATTAATCTCATCATCTGTCCATCACATCAGCCTGCATTTAAATGTTCTAGCTTCTTGTATGTCTTTGGCAAGAAAACTGATAAATGCCTCCGAGTGGAGTCTCATGGGAAGTGTGCTGGGACAAGAGTAAATGTTCATAATTTATATTATTTGCATTTCATCAACAACTGAGTAAAGGTATTTCAATTTAAAAAGTATTATTTAATATGTGATTCACGGCTTTTAGTAGATGCCTTCATTTCCCGTCACTTGCGTCACAGTAACGTGCCACGGCAGAAGCGATGAGGACAAAATCATTCCAATCCTCACGTGATTTGATTATTAAACACCCTGAAGGTTTCAATTATTATTAAAATTCCATTGAAGTTTTTTTTTGTGATGAAAGCTGTACATGAAATCAACGTCCCATGCCCATTGGTAAAATACTACACTTTTGAGGATCCTATTGACCTGTTGGCAGGTACAGGTTCAGTGTCTTACTGTGTTTTGCAAACTGTTGCATATTGAGTCTGTAGTCAAATCAATGAGATACATGTAAGCTAAAGGGAATCAGCTTTGGAATGCAACTCTAAATGTATTGTATTAAAACGGCCATAACGTTTCATCACCATCTCAGCAGGACTGATCTTCTTACCTCACTCTCTGCTAATCAGGAACAAATCTTTGTGCCTTAATCTACAGCCCCCTGCACCTTTCCGCCCATCTCATTAGATTAACAAAATGACAAGCACATACAAAACACACACACATATATACACACAATGGCATACACATGATTCAAACACTCAAGCAACCTTAATCATGATCCCGGTTTTTGTCATCCTAACATGGGTTGGACTACAAAGTTTGAATTTTTGACTAGAATGACACGATATGTACAGAATTTATATGGTGGTGTATGGAGAGTGTAATGGAAGTTCACTTTAAATACAATAATTCCATAAACTTTAATTGCAATCAACATGGATATTAAGCTACACTGTGTTAAAGGGGGTTTGTGTTATAGCAAAAATTGTGGGAGTGTGTGGATTCAGTATACATATTATTGCTAGTCTGTGTGTGTGTGTGTGTGTGTGTGTGTGTGTGTGTGTGTGTGTGTGTGTGTGCGCGCGCGCACAGCAAACATATGCAACCAAATTAAAGCCTTAAAGCTGGTGAATTGAAGAGGATTTGATGCAGAGACCAATTCATGGGAATTAAGCAAATTAGGTCTCCAATTAGCGGTTGACATTGAATAGGAAGATTTGGTAGACAAAAATTAATTAGATGGATTTGTCATTGTTCTAATGAACATCACTAGATAATAACTGTGGTGAATAACATCCCTATCTCTTAAGCTTTATCAGACTGACATATTATTTGTCTATTTATAATCAAATTTCATGACAAACATTGCCTTATTCAAATATTCAATAATTTGCAGATAAGAAGCCCACATGAGCTGTGACAAACAAACTTCAGAAAAGTCAATGTATGGGCTAATCCTATTCGGCTGGACCACTGTTGATGTAAATGCCAACCTTTGCAAGTCAGCGAGGAATTTCACTATTGATGTGAGAGCTGCATAGGTAGAAATTGACTTGATTTTTTCATAGCAATGTTGTTGGAGGCATCTTGTAATTACACTGCTTAAGACTGTTTAATTATTGTTGTTTGTGGTTCTTTTTGTCCTGTATTACGCTTTGGTGCCAGCTATTTGACAAAAATCACACACAGAGATGCAGATATTTGGCCTTTATATAGTAATAATTTTGCCAGGAATTTTGTCCCCTTAGTCAAAGGAAACTTTATGGCTGTTTTTTGAATTAGCTGCACATTTGGGCCCTGGACCACTAATCTAAATAAATGCAAAGTAAATCACAGTACCCTCTCACCCCTCCCTCTGTGCATCCTTCCCTTTCCTCTCCTTAATTCATGCCTGGCCTCCTGGGGTCCCTCTCTTTTAGCAGCAGCGGTTACAGATTACTCCGTGTGATAAGCTTCCTATTTCTTGAAACTATTTGGGATTTCTCAGATTATCTGGCCTCATATACTTGGGAGTCAGCTTTGGAAAGCCCAATTTTAGTCTCTTAATACAGAAGATTTGCACCCCGACAGCTTTGACTAATTAGCATCTAATCGGGTGGCATTTTAGCATTGGGCTCACTTTTAGTTCTATGCATGCAGGGGCAAGATAACACACACACACACACACACACACACACACACACACACACACACACACACACCACACACACACACACACACACACACACACACACACACACACACACACACACACACACACGCACACACACACACATACTCTCTCTCTTTGTCTGACACACATGGACAAATTAAGAATCACAAAGACCCCTCCTTCATTTCAGCATATATTCTTTAATTGAATGAAATGTTGAGAATACAAATGGAATATGTACTTAATTCAATGAATTTTCATCATATTTATTTAGCTTTTCTAAAGCCATTCAATCTTAGTAACCAACAGAACATGACATTTAATCATCAGTTTTGGTTTTAATGTCACCTAATCACCAACTTGTAGGCCAGTAATGTGCTAAAATGTCTCTTTAACTCAAAATTATTTTATGGCTGAATTGTATGTAAACAACCTCACTACACAAAATGGCTAGCTACTCTCACAGTGCAGAGGTGTGCAGGCCTGGGTGCAGCCCTAGATGTGCCTGTATACTGGGCCAAGGCCAGTGGAGTCTGGGAGCCAAGCAGGGAACAGGGAGAGTTTGGGCTTGAGGACAGCACCAACAGGTTGTTCTGTGGGGACGGGTCAAAATATGATGGTAGGGTGAGATCAGTGGAGATGGGGGGAGCTGTCCCACCACCCTGCGTACCCTCCGTCTAGTCCGTCGGCAGTGGTAGTCCCCATTGGAAAAGTCCTGGTAATTTGATGGGTTAATGGCCCAAAAGTGGCCTTTGCCATTTTCACTGCGGCCTGCTTTGATGAAACAGTCATTCAGAGACAAGTTGTGACGCACACTGTTCCGCCAGTTTTTATCCTGTGACAACAAAGTCAAAAGATATATGTTAGATCAAGTAACACCTGAAAACAAAGCCAAAGTTTAAACATACCGAGAATTTACAGTGAAAACAGTTGGATTTCAATTGTCTTGATACATCTTAGTAAGTCACCTTGTCCTGATTGCTGCTCAACAGGATAGCGTGTCAAGACTCCATATGATCTTAGCAACGCGCAACACCCCAAGTTACCTTTTTAGCACTTCAAACTAGCGATCAACTTTAATCCACTAGGCTATGTCCAATCTGGCGTTGCACCTGGTAAAGGCTGCAACAGTTTGCATCCTAGCAACAGGATTACATTATTTGTAAATTTGCCAACAACAAGATCATCTAGTGTCCCTCTGAGACTCTAATTGCCTAACAACAGACAGATTTCCTGAGCCAAGTAGGTTGCTTCACTTGTGAAAATGGCTGCTAAATAACATTTCAGAGGCTGAATTAACCACAGGCTCATTGTGATACGTCTTTCAAATGTCAAACAACACAGCCTGGTTACTTTTGAAATACTACTGAAGATTACCATCCACTGTATTCAAGGTTTTACGTTCATGATCTATTTTTCTGAGAAAGAAAAGAACAAGCTCTGAGTGCAAAGAACATACCTTGCTTTTGAAGTAAGGGAAGTGGTCCATGATCCATTGGTAGATGTCACAGAGCAGCAGTTTCTTCTGCTTCGATGCTAGGATTGCTTTGGAGATGAGCGCAATGTACGACTGGTTTGGCTTGTCCATCGGCTTGTCCAGACAGTCGCGAGTAGATGTGGTGGTGGTCACTTCCTCCTCCCCCTCTTCTGGTTGCTCTTCACCCCCCTCCTCTTCTTCGACTTTCCTTTTTCCAATGTCTGACTCTGACCTCTGTAGCTGCTTCTCCTGCACCTCCAAGCGAATCCCACCCTCTTTTGGTTTAGGATTCTGATGATCGAGCATGCTGTTCACTGTCTGCTCTACGGTACGACTTCCTGTCTGTTCTTCTTTCGAACCTTTGACTCCCTTATTGAACAGAAGGTAGTCAATGGTAAAGCTCAGTCCCAACCTTTCTCTGTTGCCGTTGCAGGTACTTCTTTCTTCCATCGTCATTTCTGAGTTGAAATGTTTCAGACTCATGAGAGGTATTAGTGGTTCCAAGCTAACACGCTGTTGGATTAAATGATAGGTAAAAAGCGTTACTTTGCTGCCCTTGTCTATCCCAGCATGGTTTTTGTAGTAAAATTTAAAGAACCCTTCCTAAATTGCTGCTTCAACGCTCCTTGCCTCTTTCGCCGAAGTCTTACTGTTGACAAGATCACAGATAAAGATGAGCCTCTCAACTGTTGTTAACCTTGACGCGCTCACTAGCGACACAATCTTAACCTGTGGAAATGACGTCAGTTCATTAGACTAAATACGGCGACTTTGTTTAGCAATACATTTTATTTGCCATTTTCTCCTCTCCTACGAACCTGGCGAACGAGCCTGCTAGATATCCAACAGTCTATCCTCAATCAGAGTTGTGCATCACAGTTGTGGAGGTGACTATTTATATGACTGCGAATTTATCCCTCACAGAAAGGGGCAAAGAAGGCACAGAGGAGGTCCACGCAGGGGGTCTGAATTGAGGCGGATTATTTTTTATAAACCTGAGTAAATCTTTGTAATTACGGGAGATTAAAAACTCAAGATTTAGTAAGACATGGTGTTCATGGATGCAGTAGAATCAAAGGCCTTTTAAAGGTTAGTGTCATCCTGCTAGTCATTTTGTCCATATTGATAGTGCATTACACAATTACAGAAGTGATTAAAGGTTGAATTAAAAGGTTGACCTCAAACTACTATAATTTGAAAAGAGCAAGATGTAGAGAAGTATATCGACTAAAAAATCTGATTGGGTTGTCACTCTTGTTAATATTTGTATTTTTAAATTATGGCTTCTACAATCTTTGATTCGTATATTTGTTAGCGAAATTTGACAAGAGATGATGTGAGCTATTTGTTACAGACACCGCATTTGGAAAATCAATCTTTGCAATGTTAATTTTAAGCGGGGAAATAGCACCTTTAGAAATTTAAGACACCATTACATGTAGAATTGGTTTCTAAGAGAAAGGTAAATTGTGTAAAATTATTGACCTCATTAACCTCCTTTTTTCCAGCTTTACTGTGTCACTGCTTGTGATAAGAGATTAGTGAGGAGTGAGCTTGTATTTGCCCTTTTACTTTGTATTGCATAGTATTTTATTGTGTTGTACTTAATTCTTCAATTTGTTAAATATCTTTACATGTTCTGACATAATCAAAAAATATATTCCCATGAAGAAAACTAGCATTTTCCTAAAAATGAAGAGTGATTGACAATGTTTCCACAACTGATAGACAGATGAACATTTAGGTAAAGCATTCTTTTCTGGGTTACACTTCTTTTTTGTGTATCTCCTACTACTTTTCTGTTGTATATTTTACATATTTGAAAATGCTAAGCTATAGAAAGGATTTTAAATTCTGTGTTCATGGCTTAAGTGGATGTGCATGATTTAAAATCCAATAGGAATAATTGTGATTTTAATTATACACCATCTCATCATGCATTGCATACTGGAAAACACAATCTGGATAAATCTGCTTTGATCTGTCTGATTTACAGGAAATTGTTCAAATGAGACTCGGGTTAAATCATGGTCCATATTGCCCTCTTCTGTTTAAATCCTAGTACAAGAAATTTACTCTGTAGCCAGTAGAAGGCACTATGTTGCATGTCAATATGTGAACTACAGTCTATTACTTAAAGGTACTTGAATACATTAACTTGAGTAAAACAACAAAGATCAGTAAGAAAAAACACGAATTAAACCATCACTTGAGACCAAATGCGCTGTTTTTTGAATTGATATAAAATGTGTGTGTGTTTGTGTGTGTGTGTGTGTGAGTGTGTGTGTGTGTGTGTATAATACATACCACACAGACTTCTTTTAGCGTTAATACATTAATTACATTAATTTAGCTACATTGTGCATATTAAGGCACAATGTTCATACTACCTATTTATCATCAATACAAATCCAAATGCGAAAAGAAAAGTAAGAATTTAATTGTACAGGGAAACACGTTTCTACACTGTACATATGACAATAAACACGCTGAATCTTGAAACTCAGAAAACTTTCAACCAGAGGCAAAGTCAGTTGACGTTTTAGAATCACTGTTGGTTTATTAAAGCTTCGCACTGCCGAGCAAAATCAAAATAAAACACACCATTATTACATGACACTGCGATTGCCTCAATTGATTTCTGTTTCCATGAGGATGGTCTTCTTTGCCACATATGAAGAGCTTTTGGAAAAGCAGAAATGGATCACCGGATGGAGTGTGTATTTACCCCTTGCATAACTAAATCAATGTTCAATCAAACCATGCAAAAATGTTAAATTCGTATTCAGCAAGTTGACATGCTTGTTGCTACTTTGCCGTGCAGAAACTGAAGTTCTAATAGCTTGTATGATAACTCGTCAGGGAGCACATCTCAGACAAAGCTTTCAATACGAATTTTGCGGGAGGTCGTACAACCTGAAATGGAGTTTATTCCTCGGACGGGATCTAATCGGACCATGCGATCCAGTCCACTTCACACGCCGTGCTTTTCATCGATGTTGATGAAAACCACTCTTGAAGACGCATTTTCGCAATACCGCAATATTATAAAACAGAAATTGCGGGGTTATCATAATAAAGTGTCTCAACGTGTCATTGTTGGAAACTGAGGCCTATTCTGGAATTGAGACCTGTCTCTTAGTGTTTTTAAAAAGTTGCACTATAACTTTAAAAAACAGTGGTCCCGCCTATTCATCGACGAATACTTCGAGGGCCAACGAAGGGAATGCTGTGATTGGCTAGAAGAGACGTCCGTGAAGGCAGAGGTTACGTTTCATTGGTGAAAGACAAGCCGTCGTCTCTGACTCTCGCGGTACTGCTGCACGAAGATGGCGGCCGAACTAGTGGAAGCGATGGCAAGTAGAGCAAGGATGGCTTTGATTTGATGGGAGATGGGCGCGGGATTGTCGGCTGAATTGTAGTTTGGTGACCGAGAGTCTAGGTGCTTCATGCGAATGTACCGAAAACTTCAATTTTTATAGATGTGTAGTTTTCCATTGACGGCGAAACCAACTAGCCCTTGCTACTAACGGGAGCTCGCTCGCCAGTTCATGTTAACCAAGCAAGTGCGATGGTTTAGCTAGCATCACGCTGGCTCACAAGAAGACGCCTCAAATGATTAATGTGACCATAAGTGCTCTCGGGCTCTTGAAGCTAGCGTTCTTCTGGGTATATATACATATATATATTGTTTGTCGGGCCACAGCTTTTGTGGAAAACCGATGGCTTTATGGAGCTGTGCACCTGTCAAAATGTCCAGTTACTATGATTGAGTAACATTACCGATAGTCGCGTCCACTACGCTGGCTAGCCAACCGATTAGCCCAGGCTTTTTTCTTGTAAACATACTGGTCAAGGTTGGCTGCGGGCGGGAAAGCGCCTATTTTATTATTATTATTCTCCAACGGGTGACAAATTCGATTGACAGTGACTGTGATGTACAAAGGCACAATGGCGTGGCGTCAACAACGTCATGCACCCGACAGCTAAGCTTTTCTGTGTTTTCTTTCTGAGCTCTGCAACACAACCAAGGTAGCATTTCAAGTTTTTGTTGTCAAAATGTTGTGTGACTATCATAAAAATTAAGAAAGAAAAAACATTAATAGGTTATGTTTTGTGATGTTCATACAGTAAACAGTGACCAACGACGACGCTCTCACAGGTTGTGTTCAGATATGAAAACATATGGTTATGTGTGGCATGTGACGACACATGTGATTCTTATTTTATATTTTGCCCTTTTTTTTGTTTCTTAACATTGCTCGTCCCCATTGATTGAAACACCTGGGAGTTTTATGTGTGCAGCTTCAATGTTAGTTTTTTATGAAAAAAAAGCTGCAGCCCATGTGGTCTTCAGTATGCATTTCCGTTTCCATAACTTAAGAAACATTCCATGGTTTTTAAATATTGGATAAATTTAAAATTATTTTTCCTCCAAAGGGATCATGTATAGAAAATGCCTTACATATTGATTTAAGTACACTGACTCCAAAACATGTTTGACTGTTTCAAAGTTACTCTGGCCAAGTATTTGACTGTCTTTATCTGTTTTCTTTTCCCTGTGTTTTAATATCTATAAAAATGGAATGATAAACTTAGGAATTTTTTTCTCTAGTGAGTAAAACATGAATTGAACAGAAGCAGTCTTATGTAAACATCTACTCTTCAGCAAATTAATTATTAATAAATTTATTTTAGTGAGAATATTCACAAAGTATGAAATAAAGTTGTTCAGTAGCCAACACATATATCAGGCAGAATTCAAAATTCATGGTTATGGGGAACTTTTTCACTGCCAGGAATATTACAGAAAACATGGTACAGCCTTGGGAGGTACTAATTTGGCGATGTAATTTACATATTCTTTGACATATTACTTGAAATTGTTACAGTTGCTGAAGACACAGCATTATGTATGTACAAACCTTATCTTTATGTGCCCTGTGAGCCCTTTCTCATCCCTCAATCTTGTCTTTGCTCCAGAACATGGTCAAAAGTTTCCGGGTCACAGACCTGCAGACGCTGTTGGCCTCAATGGGCCGCAGCAAAAGTGGGTTGAAGCAAGAGCTTGTGGGACGTGCACTGAGGCTGGTGCAGACCGAATACAGCCCAGAACTGCTAAAGAATGTCAGGCAGCTCTACGAGTCACGCTTCCCCAAAACACCTGGCTGGTTGGCAGCACGGCGTCCAGAGGGCATCCCAGTTGCCTACTCGTCCCTCAGCTCCTCTCCCACTGCAACCTCTCAGGGCGCAGACTACCTCAATGGCATTTCCAAACCAATCCCCACACCTGCACCTGAAGTCAAGCTGGTGCCGCTGCCCTTCTACCAAACTTTGGAAACACTCTTGCCGCCCACAGAGCTAAGTAAGTTTGATAGATTGATGTTTCTGTTGCTTTCTATTTAATATGTTTCTTTGGGGATTTTTTTTTTCCCTCACATGTAATATCCTGTGGTACTGTCTTCAATTGTAATTACAGTTGCCCAGAACAATGAGAAACTGCAGGACAGTCAATGTTTATTTGAACTAACACCAAACCAAGCAGACCAGATCAGAAATGCAAGGTACGATAAAGTCAACCTATTAGAAACATGTTTTTGTTCAAAAAACTAATTCAATCAGATTCTGATTTTTCATCTCTTAATTTCACAGTGAACTTCGTCCAGGCATTAGATCAATCCAGGTGGTTCTTAGGTAAGGTTTCTTTAGTGCTACACTTGGTAGTTTTATTCTCAATGTTGGACGAGTACTCGGTGAGCTAGTAGGCATGGATCTAAATAAAGTGTTTGTATACATGTGGAAAATAGTGAGATGTCCTACCACTTGTGCAAGAATATGGATAGCTCGGGACTATGACTCAGGTAATGAAGTAAAAATCAAGCTTGACGAAAAGTTTGTTTTGTGATTTATTAATAACACAATTGGTACTGGTACTTTAGATAGTTTGAGTCGTTCAGTGAATCAACATCAAGTCCTTCAAAACCTGTTCAACTTGTAAATACATATGCAGAAGTCATTTTTGCTGATTGGTTGAAACATTTGAAATACTAATGATGTTAACCTCACTCTGTTCGCTCTGTTGCAGAATCTGTTACACAGACTCCATTGGTGTTCAAGAGGACCAGTATCCTCCTAATATTGCTGTCAAAGTGAATCAGTCCTACTGTCATGTCCCAGTAAGTTTACCGAACCTAACAAATGTTCTTGAACTTCTTTCATTGAAAAGCCAAGGTGTTGCTGCCTTCCCATTCAGCCTGTTCAATTTTATCATGTCATGCTATAGTATCATATGAAATAGTTCTGCTCTCCAGAACCGCATTTTAAAAAGAAATAGTTTCTGGGGGCCTTTATGTCAAAAATTCAGTCCTTTTTGCCAAGGCACTGGCCGAGAGAAATGAAGTTGGCCCCTAGGCGCTGCACACTACTTCATGGTAGAGGAATGTAAATATGAAGGCAGACCAAATTTGTTTCTGTGAAAGAACAAAGATTTTCTGCTTCAGAAAAGGTCATGCAAATGTCCACATTTCTTGTCCCCTTTCTCTGTTTTTTCTTAGATTATGAGTTTTTTTTTTTCCCCTGAGTTTTACATATACCTTTTGTTAATGAAGACTGACTAATCATATGTTGGATGAATCATGTTTTAGCACATCAGTTTTGAAAGTATTTAAGAGTAAGTCATTTTATCCCCAATTTATATCAAGGTATAATCTTCAATTAATGGAGTTGTGCTACTTAATTGCCTTTATAACAATTTGGAAAAATCCCCCCCGCTGCTAATTTAACATTACGGAGATCAAAATTATGAGTGAAGTTAATTACAAGAGAAGACCATAGCCAACATTCAATCATTCCCTCCTGCTGAGATATAATTAGCATCAACAGTAAAGGTGTGATTTCCTCCAACTAGGTTCATAACAAATCCTCTTTTCAAACAAAAACATTGGTTTTATAAAAGGTTTCTCTTTTGGTCTTGAGCTTGTACATTTCCACTTTCATTTGCTTTTTAACTCTTAAAAAAACTTTTACATCTGTCAGAATGTCCACTATTGTATGCACATCAAATTTTTAAGCCCTCACCTGCATTAATATCTACTTCATATTACTTCAAGATATATTATCTACATCTTGATGAAGATGATAAAACAACTGTAGAAATTGACACGCTCTCAAATTGCAAGCAAGCATTAAGAGTCCCAACCATTTTTGACTGAAAAAAAAAAATTGCCTGTCTTGTCAACAAATACCTGAAGCATTTTGATAGAAATGAAAAATATAATTAGTATAACACTTTGCCCTGTTGATTTATGTTTCAGGGCTATTACCCCTCTAATAAGCCTGGTGTTGAACCTCGTCGTCCCTGTCGTCCTATAAACATCACTCCTTGGTTACATCTCTCCAGTGTCACTAACAGAGTCACCATCACCTGGGGAAACTTTGGCAAGGTCAGTTTAACTGTGAATCTCGAGAGGTGAAAATTAACTTTTCTATATATTTTTTAAAACATTTGATGGTGATGTCATACTTTATGTAGTATGATATGAAAATGTCTGTACTCTTTAATTGAGTAAGACATCTTTATATTTATAGAAATGTAAAGTTTCATATCAAAGTTACTTGCACATTCAGTGGGGACAATATTATGGAAGACTCATGATTAACATGATTTTAGAATCTTTATTCATTAAAAATAAGACTTTAACCAGACACAATTACAAAGGGTAAATTTTAATGTAAAAACAAATATTAATTTTAATCTTAAAAAAAAACAACTAGTTTTTGTTCAGTTCAAGATGTCATAGCTTTCCTTTAATTTCCTACATAAATATTCATCAACATTGCACACCTGCTGCTATGAGATAGATCACTTACAGTACTATTATCAAAATACACATATTTTTACTCTTTACATTTTTAGCAAAGCGCAAGCTTGTCTTATCTGATTGAGAAATTCGTAATTCTAGCCACAGCTCATGTGTTTTCTCGAGTTGTGTTGAATCTAAAGAGAGCTCAGAATGTCCAACTGAGAGCTCAGAATGTCCAACTGCTTGATGGCTTCAAATAACTCCTTGATAATTGCCTCCACAATCTGGATTTAGAGCAGCTGGATGACTGATGAATAGCTTTTCACTTGCTCTTGAAGGCACCTGCTTTTATTAAGCTACTCTAAACCAATTAGGATGACAAATGTTAAAATAAACACTGAGCAACAGGCTTTTGTGTGCCGGTATCTTTGTGGGATATTTGGCATAGAGACTCAAGCGCTCTCCAACAGAGTGGCTTCCATCTAGCTAATATTAAGATATTAAATTACAGTACTTTTTCACATCTTCTTTTGCTGCTAGATTTAAATCCTTTTTGTATTGTATGTTTCTTTTCATTTTTTTTAAGCAAATTACCTCATGATTCTGTGACATGGTCATTGGTCTGTTAAGATTTTTTCATTTTTAGTCCTTCCACTTCTTATAGCCTCTGAATTTTTATGTTTCAGCGGTACTCAGTGGCAGTTTATTTAGTGAGGGTGTTCACTGCTGCGGACCTCTTCAGCCAACTCAAACTCTGCTCTGTTGAGAGTGCAGATCGCTGTCGTGAACGCAGTGAGTGTCACGACAAATGTCGATAAAAGAAACTTTACTGTTTCCTGTTCTTGGAAAGCTGGATTGTACATCTTACCCACCAATTCAAAATATTTTGTCTCATTTAATAAAAAAATCATATTTTAGTTGTCCGTCATACATTATTGTCTGTTTCTTGTAGTCCAAGACAAACTACGCTTTGACCCGGAAAGTGAGATTGCCACCACAGGCCTCCGGGTTTCTCTCATTTGTCCAGTGAGTATTTGTAAAGCAAAATGTTATTTTTCTGCCATTTGTCAGTATTTTATGCTGTTGATGCTCTTAAGTATTTCAAGAATCAAATGACTCCCTGTTTTATTGACACGGTGGCTGATAACTCGAATATGCTTTCCCTCAGCTTGTGAAGATGCGACTCGGCGTCCCATGTCGAGTTTTAACCTGTGCCCATCTTCAGTGTTTCGATGCAGTCTTCTTCCTGCAGATGAATGAGAAGAAGCCCACATGGACTTGCCCTGTGTGTGACAAGCCTGCTCCCTTTGAGCTGCTCACTATTGATGGGTAAAGAGATAAAAGCCCGCACTGACTTGTTACATCCTTAATGTGGTGCCATCTTGAGGATGGTATTACATGATACAAATATTAGTCTTTAAATGAAAGTTCAGTGTGATGTAGATTAATTTCCCAAAATACTGGGATTTACCAGAATACAGTCTAAAAATGGCTGCATACTGACAATAGCACTATTTGTGTGCTCACTCTTCAGTAGAAAATGACATGTAATAGCTAATCAATGAGCGTTACAACCGTTGTAACCTGAAAGAGGTGGTCATCTGATCTTGTATATTGCTGGATAGAATTCCATGCCACTCATTGAAGCTTTTGTGGGGAAGTAATAAGTTAACAATTACTTACAATCTTTAACAAATTAGTTATTTATTAATTACTTAAAACTGTAGTAATTTTGAAGATGAACTACAATACGCATCCCGCTAAATTTTCGTGCACATTGAAACTGTAAAACAGAGTGGTCATAATTCGGGCCATTCATCAGTTTGCTGAGCTTGTCCTGTGTTTCAGGTGTTTTTCTGGTATATTTCTTTTTGTGAAGCAACTCTGAACAGCAGTGTCTGTTTCAGGCTACTTTCTGAGATTCTCAAAGAGACAAGTGAGGACATTGAGGAGATTGAGTACTTAACGGATGGTTCCTGGCGACCTATCAGAGATGACAAGGAGAGGGACAGGGAACGAGAACGCAGCAACACACCGGAGTACCCTGTGGTCGATATATGTATGTATAACTCAAGCACTCATTCTCTGGAAGTGTGGATTTTTTCCTGTTTATTTGTTTATTTGTCAGAGAGAATTTGCGCTTTTGTCTTTTTTTTTTATATGGTATTTCTGACTGCAGGCATTCCTGAGGCAAATGGTCATTCACCAGCCCACAGCAGCACCAGCCTGACGGGCAAATCTGGAAGCGGTTCAGTGGGGATGACAGGAGTAACAGGAGGAGGTGCTGTACAGCCGGCAGGAGGTGTAGTGGTAGATCTGACTCTTGACTCGTCCTCTGAGGAAGAAGGGGGCGGGGCTGGAGGTGACAGCGAGGACACTGAAGACAGTGCCGACAGCCCTGCCCCAAAGCGGGGCCGATACGACTATGACAAGGACTTGGTCACCGCCTACTGACCCTGCAGCTCTGCCCCCTCATAGACTGACATGCACACACAGATGGAGAGGCAGGGCGCAAAAACATGAAGACAGGAACAGAGTAATCCACTAGATGCAATGACCCTCCTGTATGCCCAAATATCAGAACCTTTGAGGAGCAAACACACTCAATCAAGCACTATTGATAGATCTAGAGTGATTAGGATTCCTGTTCATACAGTACACCACTGGAAACAACTTTTACCATGTTTGGCCCAACCACCTTGCAGCAAGTATCTGTACCGTCCTTCCTCTATTAAAGGGATTTAATGGATTGAGCACCCCACCATCACCCACACCTTCCTCTTCTCTCTCCAGAGTATTCCCTTTCTACAAACCCATCTATTTGTATCTGACTTGGAATTACAGGCTCTTTTAGCCGTGGGCGTTCAATGTGTATGTGTCTCTGATTTTGTCACCTTTGTGATGAACAGGCAAGATTAATATGGAGGAACCTCAGTAGTTTTTGGTAACAGGTGAAAAAGAACATGGAAAAAAGTGATAATCTGGGGAGGATCATGTAGAGATTGCAGGAATATGATGCAAAATTAAACCTCTCCCACTGTGTTGTTATTTCTTTGTTCAGAGAACGAATTCAAAGCTTGAAAGGGTTATATCAGGAACTTTTCCTTTTAATTACAAAAGGGCAGAACACAATACTGGCCTCAATGTGTGATGCATACATTTTATTTTGTTCTTGGATAAAAAGAACCTACCTCAGTCATAAAAACTTAGCAGACTGACCAGAAAGTAATGATGTAAAGTAAAGATGAAAAATGAGTGAAGCAAAATTTACACTGGAGATTTTGTTTTCCTTCATGTTTTTTTTCCTCCATCATTTAAAGCATCTCTTTCTTCTGGAACTACAAAATCTTTTAAGGCAAGTAAGCCTGTGGATATCCAAACTAACTGTAGGCGGTACTCTGCCACTCTGTTAAACATTACAGCAGTTGTATTGCTGTAACAGGAGTTATTAGGATTCATATGTTGTTCTAATTCATCATACTGTATGGCAGTTGTGCCACACCAGATGTTTTAAAATCGTTGATGGGAAATGGTTGAGATTTTGGTGCCTTTTGGTTGGTGTTTAAGGTTGAGACCATTATTTGAAGACCAGCTGAGCTGGCCAGCAGATGATATCCCAGTATGAATGTTTTTATTTCATGTATTACTTTCCCACATTTACAGACCATCACAGAAATGTGGTATGGTACAGTGATGGAAAAGATTCAAAATAGCTGGAACTCTGGTTTAGTTTTCCCTGACATTTTCTCTGAAATTACATTTTTTATTTAAGTGCTTCACACTCTCACCATTTTGTTTTGTAATGAATCTACTTATATGGCAACAGTTCTGCACCAGAATGGGTCTGTTTGCAGAAAGCAGGACTCCTCTGCTGCTGTGGAGTTGGATCTTGAGCTGAGATTTGCATGGGCTTATTGCTTTGCTATTAACATCTTTCTTTTCCCCTGTGTAAATCCGACCTGGTTCAAAGCACTGCTGTGGTTGATTCGACACGTCTGACACAAAGAAACGTAATGAAGAGACCAATATGTGCAACCCCCACCAAGCTTAAAGTCATTGATTGGATTACAAATTGTCCTGTCTGGAACAAGTGGAGCTGCTTCAACCCAACAACCCCCTCTGCCTCCTTTCAATGTAGATAAAGTCACACCTATTTGCTGTAATAGCATTGGACTTTTAATTGCTACAGGGTGTAGCCATCCAACTAATATTCATCTGCACCTGCACTGTGTTGTCTGTATGTGATGGCTGCTCCTCAGATAAGGATATTGGATGTGTTGGCTTTAGTTTTTTGTTTTTTTTCCAAGGTCAAGGTCATTGTTTTGCTTGAAAAGGAAAAAGTGTTGCTGCGTTGCTAGAGCTGTTTGCACTTTCATCTAACACTTCATTACAACATTATGGCATTTTTAAGCCATCAAGAAGTAATGAGCATTTATCAAGGATCTCTGACCATTATGACCAGTTCTCCCCCAACATCTCACACATTAGCATCAGAAAATGTGAAGCGGGAAATGTGGCAGTCTCTATCTTTAGTTGTTTGACCAGATGTTGAGCTCTGTTCTGGTTTGACAAACTCAATAGTTCTTCTCTTAACTCGCTCAAATGTACAGAGAAATGATATTTACACATTGATGCGAGACCTCACTGTTGCAAGCACATTCTCCAGTAGGGTTGATGAAAAGAGAAGGTTCAGACATCTTGTCTTCCATGTTTCTCATTCTTTTGACATAACACAATCAATATACTTTGGAGAAATGTTTTGTAATTCACACTAAGATGATTGATGACACCCTGAAAAACATCAGGTTCTGTCCTGGTAAAGGATATTCTACATAAAGAGCTTTGTAACATCATAATGTAAAGAACTTCTAATACCTGTCTTAAAGTGGGCAATTTGTATTTGTAAGTATCTGCATTTAAAATCACATTGTTCATTTGTTACTAGGTATAGAAGGTCATTTGAGCTTATCTCCTAAACTTTTCTCTGCTGTTGTGGTTAAAGATAGGAGACGGTGCAGGTTATTTCTGTGGAACTGAGCCAGATAATTTAGCACATGGTTCAGAAGACGGCGAGAGCTGAGTGTCTGGTCTTTTTGTAGTGGCATCTCTTCTAATAATGCAAATGGTAGCATGGACAGAGGCTTACAATCCATTATGTAAATGTTTTTTTTTATATGTTCATATTAAAAGACAATAAAATTTAAACAATATTTTATTAAGCCTTGAATCGCCTCCAGTTGTTCCTAATAGCCAGACAATAAGAAGCTGTTGTGGACAGTTTGTAAAGCTCATGCCACTGTTGACTGAGAGCTGGTTAAGGAAGAGATTGTCATGTCCTGTACCAAATGCTCAAATATGGGGGCATGTTTGATGCCTATTGAGGATAAAATTGTAAAATTTAAAATGATCGTATTCTAACAGCTGTTATTGACGTGTGGAATTAAAGTTGGTTCTTAAAAACCTGTTTTTCAGTGTTTGCTTTTGTTTTTTAATGGCACATTTATATAAATTCAGGATATAATGCAGACATTTTTCCCCTTATATTGTTTAAAAACAGTTTTGTTTTAGCATATATATATATATAGATAGATATATCTATATATATATGATTTAGGGCTACTATTATTTTGAGATGTATAAAATTTCACCAAGAACAAACATTTTTCAACTAGTGTCATCAAGTGTCAAGGATAACCAAGTCTATCATTAACATCCTATGAAAGTACTACAAACAATTACTGTCGTTTGGAATTCATCATGAAACCAAGAGCAACTGGCGTCAGATTGAAAAATGAGGTTGTAATTTTGTTCAGCCTGCTCTACAAACTTTTTTTGCAGTATTTGACACTTTCAATATGCCTAATAATAGCCCTGATTTTAGAGCATTATGTTCAACAATCATTGAATTAAAATAATAATAATAATAATAATAATAATAATAATAATAATAATGCAAAGAGCATTTGAACTATCTATTGGAATGGCACATCACCAAAATGTTGGGCATTGAGGTCAATTATAACATCAACCTGGTATGAGAGATGAGACGAGATGAGAACAACTTTATTAATCCTGAAGGAAATTGTTGTGCCAGAGTTTCAAGCAAAAACATAACAGTAATAGATAATAGTGGAAAGGAGAAAGAATAAGAAATATAATGAAATATAAATTGTCTTAGCTGTTAGCAGTAACTACAAAGATTGAAGATTCCGTGCGGCTGAGGGAAGAGGAATGAAAAAGTCTGATAGCCTCAGGTAGGAAAGACCTCCTGTGGCGTTCAGTGGAGCTCTTTGGTGCTATCAGTCTACATTGTATTGTAAGTTTAAGGCATTGTAATTTTTTTCCATTTACTTTGAAATCAAGTGTCCATTTGACCAGTAATAACTGTCATTAACACTGAAAGATTATTGCAGAGTTTAGGTTTTAACTCATTTATCTATTCTAATGGTTATTGTCAAAATTACGAGTTTTATTGTGTCCCAAATAACTGAATTTATTACATATTCATTTATGTTATGGGGACGGGGGTGTGCTCTTGGTGGTTTCCATTTATCGCCACTGGGTGGCGACAATGTGCCGTATTGCCTTGAGCCTGATTGCCATTAAACAAAAGCAGCAGAAGGTAATTATTTGCTGGAGTGTCTAAACTTGCAGTTTTTACAGAGACGTCGAAGGTTTTGACTGAAACCGCTTATGTCTTGCAGTTCATGTCATGTATTTCGCCATTCTCGTTCTAACTTCGCAGACGATCTCAGTCTCGCGTTATCTAAGAAGGGCTTGCCCTGTGGGTGTCACCCAGGTCTGATGCTGCAGCTGCTGCTTCCTGTATGGAACGACCACCAGTAAGAGCCTAAGCCCTTCTCGATTCAGAGCCTCACACTCTGACCTGAAACACGTACAGGTCCCTAAAACTCTGACGCCGCTGTGTTACGAAGGAAGCCAGACAAATCTTCCGGTGCTGCTGCTGGTAAAAACGTTGCGGGCCTGTTTTGTGAAGTGGAGAAGCGAGGGACTGCACTGAGACATTTTTCCTGGAGTTAGTGCTAGCTGTTAGCAGATAAGTGGCTAATGGCTAGTAGCAGCAGGTAGATAACCCAGAAGAAACGGAAAACTAACAATGTGCTCACGCCAGATCCTATAGATGCACCTGAAGACGATTCGACTTTTAAAGAGCACGTGGGCATGATATGTTTTGGCAAAGTAGCTGACTGACATGCTTCCAAAAGTATACTAACTTTGCTAACGTTAGCTAGCTAAGTTACTAGCAATCTAGTTCTGCTCTTGTTGCTCTTTTCGACCCAGTATCGATCTAGGAATAGGGAAGTTTAACAGCTGCCCAATTTACAGCAGCTTAGGACATTATTTGAGAAAGGGATTAGGGGTTGTTTCTGAAATGGCTCCCAAAAGAAGACCCGTTCCTCTGAACATTACGCCCATTGGAGAAGGGCAGGCCACCTCAAACACCATTGATGCTGCATCTGAGTGAGTAATCCTGGAATGACTTGAATTTAATTGTACTGCTCTCGACTACAGAGAAATATTTTTCTCATTGTGCTGTTGTCATTACGACCATGCTCACCGCTGCATTACATTATCTACCATCTTTCATAACTGTTAAAGTGTAGGCCACTCATTTCCCCTAATCTTTGTATTAACCCATGCTGAGCTAACTATCTCTGTTCTCAGAGCCAACCTTGAGGCCTTACAGAAGAAACTAGGTGAGCTTGACTTGGATGAACAACAGAGAAAACGACTGGAAGCCTTCCTTACCCAGAAAGCCCAGGTTGGAGAGCTTAAAGATGAAGATTTTGACCCCATATGTGAGTTGGGTGCCGGAAATGGAGGAGTGGTCAACAAGGTTCGCCATAAACCCTCGGGTTTGGTAATGGCTCGTAAGGTAACTATATATAATAATTGTTGAAGTTTCTGCCACAGATGGGGCATTACAGTTTGAGGAAACTGAAAGCAAGCACAGTCCAAACATGTATTCAAGATTGTGATTTGGATATCTATCACAGACTAAGATTCTGTTCTTTGTTCAATTTCTGTTTTGACACCATCATGGAGCCACACTCACTTCGATATTACACACTTTCGAAGAGCTAAAAAATATATTTGCTACCTAAGCAGGACAATAGAAATTAAAGTAGCTTCATGGTGGCCCGCATGCTATTGGAGCAACAGTTGCTCTCTCATGGCACTGCTTGCCACTGACTTTGGAAGAAGCTTCCTGGAACGTTCTTTTCTAGATTTGTTTACAGTACCTGAAACTATCTGCTCACCAAAGCATCAGGGAAATCTTACACCAAGGCACCTCCTTCATTCAAAGAAAGCTGATAGTGGAAGTCAATTAACTGCCTATGAATTTGAATCTGCCTATGAGCATTTCTTTTCAGTGCTGTCATTCTGTGGTAAATATGACCTAGTTGTGCAGCAATCTCTACTTGGACAGCAAAACAACTCATCTCAAGTTTGACGCATAAGACTGTAGATTGACTAAATTGTGGTATTGTAATCATGGTTTCTTTTCATCAATGTGATTAGATTTATTTATAGAGATTGATGAATAGGCTTGTAGGTTAACACCCCGAATCAACTGATTTCATTTGAATAGCTGTGAACAAAGAAACATAAAAAAGCAATTCCAGTGATTTACATCAATACTTCATTGTTGAGGTATTTCGTTTGTGTGTTTTTTTTCCCCTCCCAAAAAATAAACTATTACACTGTAGCAGTGAAAAGTGATTGAAGCACTTCTAGCTCTTCGACATGGAAGGAGTAAGACATTCATATGCACAATTACTAAAAGTTTGTAAGCAGCAGGTGAGGTGACCACAGCTCTCTCCAATAATAAAAAAAAGTAAAAGGCTTACCTCCTCTAACACTGTTATTGCTGTTGTTAGTGCAAAGCCATCACTCCTGGCCCTGCCCATTATCGTGCCATTGATTCAATGGATAACCAGATCCAATCTATTAGATCATATTTACTAGACATTTACTTGATATGAAGCAGTCAAACTAAAACCATTGTGTGTGCATGAAGGGGTTTTGAATCTCAACTCATTCCAGCACAAATTACTCTGTATCCTGAAATTAAGCCAGTACACCCAGACCTATAGTCTCATGCTCATCAACTTCCATGCAACATATAAAGACTTCCAAGGGTACCCAATCCTGCAACATGTCCATCTCGAATGTCCTCCTATTCACTTAGAAACACTTACATGACATTGCTTGTCCTACTTCCGTGACCTGGTCCATTATTCTTCCCCATACCACAGCACCCAGTCTTCTAATTCCAGCCTCCTCTCTACCAACCGAGAATAAGGAATATCATAGATGAGAGAGAATTGTTCATGAAATTACTTACTGCATCAGGATTTTTCAACCGGAGCAAATCCAAGACCCTGACGTGTAAAGTCTCTCTTGAAAACTATTCTTATAACAATTGCATGGAATGTATGGTTAATACATTTTGTTTTGAGTGTCTTGCTTTTATGATATTTTTAACATATGTGATCTATCTTTAAGTGTAAGCTGTTCCCTCCAGGGTGTTGATGATAATGGTCATAACTTAATTCTTATAATGGTTTGTTCACAAGGGGTGAATTATTGCCTGTGGTTCATCCTTTCCTGTCTCAGTTGATTCACCTGGAAATCAAGCCAGCCATAAGGAACCAGATAATCAGAGAACTGCAGGTTCTACACGAATGCAATTCCCCCTACATTGTTGGCTTCTATGGCGCCTTTTACAGTGATGGAGAGATCAGCATCTGTATGGAGCACATGGTGAGACACATGGCCCATTATGCATAAGTATAATGTATATATAAGTAATAAATAAGTTCAAAATTGTTTTCTTATCTCTTTTAAATTAAAAGATATGTCACTGATTATGTATATGTTTTCTTTTAGATATTAATTTATGTTTTGGGTTCACAGGATGGTGGATCTTTGGATCAGGTCTTAAAGGAAGCCAGAAGAATCCCAGAGGAGATCCTGGGGAAAGTTAGCATTGCTGTATGTAATTCAAATTACATTTCAGTTTAGATTTGGGGAGGTTTATATGACCTAATTACCTATGTAACTGGAAGAATGATTCTTCATTTTGAATTGTAGTGACACATTAACTCAGCACAGGGACAACGAGTGCTAAAGTTAATCCAGCGCAATAGTTGCGAACATTTTAAGAATAAAAGCTTTCCTCCAGAGCCATTTTGGACTATCCTATTCCTATTCTTATCCATCATGCATATAATTTATTTTGTGTAGTTTTTAAAAAAAACAAAGTTGCTAATGGATCGTTTTACAGTGTCTGACAAAGCCAAGCAACTAGATCTATCACTATGGAAATCAGGTCTCCCCTTCCTTCTCAGTAGTTTCCAACAGGTTACCTAATACCAGACAAATAGCGATTATTTCAGATGGAGGTTTGATACAAGGATTAAACCAATAGATTAACACAAGGTAGCTGCTGTTGCTGAAGTTGGTTAAATGAAGTATATGGGCATTATATTTACTTTAAAAGAACAACAAAGTAGTTCTTAAAGCCTTTGCTTATAACAAGTGTGTTGCTATGTGAAAAGCTGTAGGTATTTAGTTTTCTTTTTCTCTTTTTTTGAGTTGAACTCAAATTTTTTTTTGCCAAGTCAGGTCTTAACGTACAAATTGGTGTTAGCTTCAAGTATCTGAAATAAGTTAGCAAGATTTTCATGCAAAATTGGGTCATAACTCGTCAAGAGAGCGATACGCAGAATTTAAAGATACTGTTTCTTTTTTCATTCATCACAGTACTTACTGTAAATTCTGGACTACAGAGCGTACCAATATATAGGCTCCACCTACTAATTTTTAAAAGACAAAAAATTTGTGCATTAATTAGCCACAATCGTCTAAAAGCAAACCCGTGTCCCCGTTGAAAAATGAGATATTAACGCAGCAAAATGTTACCAGAAAGATTTTTTTGAAAACTTTTAATTAAATAAGTGACAGTCACATCCACAGCTACATACATTGCATCTCCATAATGCAAATGTTTTTTTTTTCAGAACACATGCTGAACTTAAGTGCAGCAGCTCTTTTTCCTTTGACAGCCAGACTGATCGCTTTCAACTCAAAAGTATTTCTGCGCCTCTTTTTCATGATGGGGGTGTGTGCAAAAAGTGCAAAATGGCTGATCTTGAGATTATTGTAAATGCGATTGTGTTTGCTTAAACAGTTTCACTTGTCCACTGTGATGGTGTTGGTAGAAGGAAGCAACTTTAATTACCCTTTAAAAATACATAAATTAACCCAATTTTTTGTGAAAAAAAAAGACCAGTTTTTATGCCAGAATTTACGGTAAATTATTTCCTACAGTCAATTTCACTGGTAAAAAATCCAGGCAAATAGTCACTGTATAATCCCAAGACAAATGCTTGTCCATAATTACAGACAATAAGCACATGTCTCAACCACCTCTTAACTTGTATAATTTCGCGATATTGATTTAACCTTTACAGCTGTGATTTGTTACATCTCTACAAATATATGAAAAAGCTTCATACTCCTTGAGGAGAGATACCATGGTGTGCCCCTGAAATACCAGGCAACTGGTCTGTGCTGATCTTCTGTCGATGGAATGTTTTGTCTTGGTTCCAATATCATTCCTACCATAACTCTGTAAAGTCCTTTTATATTTTCTTTTTCCCATGCATGTATGCACGTGCGCAAAGTCGTTCTCTGATTATGAGACTTAGAATTAACACAATTTAAAAACTTGACGTATCCATGCCATATCCATGTTGCCAGATTTTTCACATTCCTTCCACAGCAAGTTTGAATCAGTCAGGGTTCGACTCCCAGTTTGTGACTATACATGTTTTTTGTAGGTCCACCTCTAATCAATTTTGAGTAATCCTATTCGTGTTATGTAACCATAGGTCATGTCCAGACACGAGCAAGTAAAGATATCAGGGAATATATTTTAATGAACCCTTTTAGACCCCTAGTGAAATTATAATGTCTAAAATTATTTTTAAATTTGTTCATGGATTTCATTTGGACACACTCTGTGTATCTGTGCTCTTTTATTATTAAATCAATTTGTTTCCAGGTCTTGAGAGGATTGGCCTACCTACGCGAGAAACATCAGATCATGCACCGAGGTAAAAATTGTTTTGGCACATTAGGTTTTTCTGGGAAGTCACAGTCTTGAATTAAAAAAAAAAAAAAAAAAAAAAAAAACATTAAAACATAGTTGTTGCACATTTATTCACAACTTGTGGAAACATCTGTGTTCATTTTTTGGCTTTGTTTTGAAACTCAGCCGAACTGTATTTAATGTAATGGTTTATTGTACAGTTTTACCTGACTTACCTGTAAGTATGAATCATGTCATCTTCACTCCAGAATTTTTGCTAGGATACATTACAAAAGGTAATGTTTCCATACATCAACACCATGGTGCAGTGAAAGTTACTGACATGTTTTAAGTCTTGTAGGTAAATCTGATTTGGGATGGATGTGGCAGGGGGAAAAAATGAACAGGGTTTAAAAAAATAATTTTAAAAAAGTTGAAATTTCCAGACCTGTCACATATGCATTAGGGTTATAAATACTGAATTGTGGAACCATGTAAATTGACTGTAGCTATGAGTAAAGGAGTTTCACAACTTAAGGGAAAAAGTTGCTTTGTGTTAGGAATTTATCAGAAGCCTCTGACAGGAGGCAGCTGCTTAGATGAGGAGGAGTGGGCAATACTGTTAACTACCATCTTGACTCTTTCCGTTGTCTTCATGTATCAGATATGACTTAAGAATTGAAAGGTGGATCATAATTACATATCTGTACAAACTTTGAGGAGTTTAAACTATTTTTCACTTTACTGAAAACGTGTGTGTGTGTGTGTGTGTGTGTGTGTGTGTGTGTGTGTGTGTGTGTGTGTGTGTGTGTGTGTGTGTGTGTGTGTGTGTGTGAAACTTGAAAATAGTTTGAAAGCATGTTTGTTGGCAGTAGACAGATACAGATACAGTAGACAGACATTGCATCTGCCAGTGATAAGCACTAGTTTGACCACCTGAACATATGCTGCACACTTATGCTGTTTTTACACGTATGGTATTACCTCAGTTGTATTTGACTCAAAGCAGCTATTGTGGAATAATATTTTTGAAAAGTTTGGTTTGTTATGTGTGTGCTGTAGGGTAGAAATTGAGTTAAATTGGGGTTGAGGTGTGATCATGGAACTAAACGTATTGAATGTGGTACCTATAATAGTATAGCCTTAATTCCTGGCCTTTTAAATAAATAAAGATGGGCAAAAATACATGAAGTTGAGCATAAAATTAAAGATAGGGCCAGTTGATGGATTCGATTTCTGTCAAATTCTTGAAGCTACGTAACCGAGATTGTAGCTACTAAAAGCCAAACCACCTTACTTTACTACTACAATTACTTTTAAGAGAACTATGGTTACCTGTTGCAAGTTGATGGGAATTTACTTTTCTGGTGATTTAGCTTTTGTCAAACGTTTCACAAAACTTCAGATCAAACCTCATAAAAGCCATGTTTACCCTTTCCCTTCAAACCACAACTATTGCGCTGTTTAAAAATGCATGGAGATGGAGTGGTCCTTCTATCTCAGCTAGTATGATAGGTAGTCACATAGCCATATTGCATCCTGTGTAAACAGAAGACAGTCCATTTCAATGAGCAATGCTATTATATTAACACCTTGCATCTCTGTTGCGGAACGCTATAAAACACATGCCAGAGGGGCAACACGCCTGCTTTGTTTCCCTCTGTTTAAACAGAGTCACATCAGTGGGGTCATTGTTGGGGCACTGGTGTGGGATCTCTAGGAAAAAGGCACTATTGATATTAGACAAGTATAGAAAAGACACTATATTTCAAAATAAAACCAAAGGCTAATTTATACACATTAGCCTAGAACTGGACAAGATTTTACACAGTCCTAAAAATTGTGTTTCACAGTTGTATAGAGCTGCACTACTTTTCACCTGGATTTAATGCCTGTTGCACCTTAATTTTATATTCTTTCAAAATTATTACTATACCAATTAGACTTTTTTGAAATTTTAGATGTCTTTTCATGTTGTTTCTTTGTTGGAATTTGTGCTTTGAATTGCACGTACTTTCTGATATGTGTTAAAACAATAGTTAATTTTAATGTGTTGATTCTGTAACAACCTCTACTGCCTTTTATATGTGTAGAAGTGTAAAAATTTTGCTGCTACACACTTAAAATCTGTAATAGTCTTTTTTAAGTTAATGATTGAAAGAGAAAATGGTAAATAATGTATTTTTGTATTTTGCATGTGCAATTAAAATATGAAGGGATGAATTATTAGAAACTCATGGCCTATGCATGAGAAAGTAATTAAATATACACAAGAATAGAAGGAAAAAATCTGAGGGTTTTTTTGTTTGTTTGTTTTCTTTCTTGGCTAAAATAAATACTAAAAGCAGTTGTCAGTCATGTGTTGTGCAGTGAAGTTTCACCATACTATGGGGTCAGTTGTACTCTTGAGCTGTGTTGTCTGTTAGCTCAGGCAGTAATTAAAGCCTCTCTGATGTGATTATATTCCAGCCTCGCCCTGTTGACCCCTCCCTTCACGTCCCTCACTATACTTCACCCAGTCATTCATGCCACCCCTTTCTCAGTCACTGCTCACATGTCCTTGGCTTGTAGGAGGAGGTCAAACACACCACAGGGGATAGAGTGCAGGTCTTGGTCTTACCCCATTATTTTGCTGGATGCTCTTTATTGCGAGAATTCTGAAGGACTTGCTTAGAACAGCAGCTCAGCAAGAACTACATCCAAGCCTCACCACTCAGTACACACATTTGGCATGTGTTCATCATGCCAGATAAAGCAATTATTTAAAATTGTAAAGGTTGTCCTTCTTAAATACTCATATGGATTTATGTCTCATTGACTGATGCTAGAAAGTTAAGACAGTGTCTTGCAATTACTAATGGTACACAATTAGATTTTATGTAGTTGTTAATATATGAGCTTTATTCACTGAATTGCACTGATGTGAAATTGTGTTTCTGTGTATGTGCATGTACCTATGTTTAGCATTCTCTTCCACTCATCTGTTTTCCTAAGCAGTTTGACGAGTTCAAAAAGACCACGCCAGCGAATCTGTTAACGTGATCACTTTTCCAACAGGCCCTAAAATACAGTAACAAACAAGTGTGATCTGTTAAGAGAAAAAAAGGGTTTTCATTGGTTTTGTCATGCTTTCTGAAGCACAGTTGTTAAATTTTGCTAACCTGATTAGCAGTCATATTTGCTGTGAGGGTATTAGGAATTGCTGTAAAAAACAACTCAAATCACATTATGGCTTCAGTATAAATACTTGAGGAAACACATTTCAAAATAATATGAGCCAATGTTTTCATAGCCTGTTAAACTAAAAACATTTCATCTTTTTTTGTTTTTAATTCTTTGAATTGAAGACAGTCCCTGGTTTTCTTGAAGACAAATCAGTAAAAGCCTAAGTTCAGCTTTGAAGTTAGTTTCATCTAACATCATTTCTTTAAAGGAGACTTAATGTACCAAATATTGCACCTTATTACAAAAAACATTTGAAACACTTTCACAGTGTTTCTGAAGATTTTCAGCCATCCACCTTATGGTACTTGTTGATAAATTTTATTGTGTTGACTGTGCGTGGTTAATTTTTTCAAGATGTTTTTTTTTCTCATCCAGGAGGCATATTTCTGTTCTAACAGATGACAATGACTTTGTGCTATAACAGTCCTAAGAAAGGTGTTATAACATTGGGTCTGCGTAGTACACAGGATAAAGCAGAGAACAGACACATTGTAGAGCTGGTGGGATCATCTGAGTTGGAGAAGGTTGGAAGATTCATTTTTTGTCAGTGCAGCTAAATATCCCTCTCCAGTCGTCACTCCACTAAGAAGTCATTTTAAGCCTTTTCACATTCCATCTTTTGACCTAACTAGTCAATTTGTTTTATTAGAAATACTTTGAAGGTGGACGACAGACTGATGCTGCTTTGATGGCATTTCTAATGGTGTGTAATACTGTCAAGAGCAAGCAACAAAGTAGATGAGTGTGAGGGCGCAGTGTTTTCTTATTTTACCAACACGTTCTGGAGAGCAATTTGGGTTCACAACATGACTTTCACAAATGGATCACTGAATTATACTTGAACACCAGTGCATAGCCTAGAGTGATTGACTGAGCACTCTGAATGCTGCCTTTGCCTGCACACAGCAGTAGTGTCATAAAAGAGATGCATCAAGCATCCCACAATACCCCCCTTTATCTGAGGTCAAGATTATGGTTTACTTCATCGATTAGTCTTATTTCCCCAGGAAAAAAGTACTCAATAAACCCTCCACACATGCACTACAGCCATGAACAGTGAGTTGAACTGACTTAAAATGAAGCAAGAAAAAAAATCATGTTTGGCATATGTATAAATTCTGGAACAATTCTCCCGAATAAAGTCAGGTAGATCATTTTCTATCAATTTTCTAATCCAAAAAAAGATTTACATTGAATCCATTGCACACTTGAAATGAACTGCAAGAGATGTGTTTGTATGAGAGCAATTTATAAACAGGTTATGTGAATAGTGTTATGCATCATGTCATATTTCCTGAACCCATCTGAACTTAAATGTTTCCAGTCGGCAAGTGTATAGAACAATCTCCTATATAGGGTTCATGTGAAAAGGTCTGTTGTCACACATTCATAATCATGTCTTTAACTACGTACACATATTTGTCTCTGTGTTCCAGCTAACTAACACCCCCTCTAAATCTGACAGTTCAAAAAAATTGTTTTCCCTAATTGTCAGAAGGAGTGACTGGTCAAAATGGTAGAATTAGAAGTCTTGCTGGAAATGAGAATAAATGTCTTTTACCATGTCCTATTTGCCTCATAGATGTCAAGCCCTCCAACATCCTAGTCAACTCTCGGGGGGAGATCAAGCTGTGTGACTTTGGTGTCAGCGGCCAGCTCATAGATTCCATGGCCAACTCCTTTGTTGGAACACGCTCCTACATGTCTGTGAGTCAGCTCTGCATGTTGCACCCCCACCCCTTTTCTTCTGGCCCTATACCCACTTTCCTTCTGCTCTTTTCTCACATTGCTCTTGTTCGCTTGCCCCGCCCTCTGCCTTCCTTTCTCCCGGCCCTCCCTTCCACCTCTGCCAAGATCTGAGGACTATACCCAGGAAAGAGTTCTTTGGCAAACACATAAGTTATCGTGTTCGCGCATTCTCGTCCTTCTTTCCCTGTGTTTGACACCTGGTAGATGCAAAGACAAAAACCGCTAACCCCTTTTTCAAACCCACTCCCTTCACCTACTTGACTCTACCTGACCATCTGGGCCTTACCATCTCCCTCTGACGTACTTGTGTGTTCCTCAACAGCCGGAGAGACTGCAGGGCACTCATTATTCCGTTCAATCTGACGTATGGAGCATGGGTCTGTCTCTGGTGGAGTTGGCAATTGGCCGCTACCCCATCCCCCCACCAGACGCCAAAGAACTGGAAGCCATCTTTGGACGGGCTGTTCTTGACGGGGCTGAGGGAGAGCCTCACACCAACACGCAGAGGCCAAGACCACCAGGAAAGCCTGCGAGTGGTACGAAGTGCAAAACCCTATTATACCTTCCTAGAGCATTCTCAAGGGCTGATTTTGATTATGACGAAATTATCATAACTGTGTCCATGACATGCAACTCCTCCACAGGACATGGGATAGATAGTCGACCTGCCATGGCCATCTTTGAACTTTTGGATTATATTGTTAATGAGGTGTGTATTTATGGCTCTACCTACCAGCCAACCACAAATGTCTGACTTTATTATGATGTTTTTCATATTTGATATTTTGTCCTTTCAACAGCCACCTCCCAAGCTACCACATGGTGTCTTTACAAATGACTTCCAAGACTTTGTCACAAAATGGTGAGAAATTAAAAGTTAAATAAAAACATGGTTCACTTGTTTACCCTTGTCAGCAGAATGTAGAGAGTTGATCTAGTTGTAATGCTAAAGAGATGTTTTTTTTCTTAATTGTTGGTTTGTTAGTTACTGTACAGAAAGATCCTCAATTTGCCAAATATAAAAGTGGTCCTAGAGCTTGTAGTGCTATTACCATGCAGTGGTAATTAGGAACAATTAAATTGTATCTTAGAATGCTTTGAATAAATGGTAGTGGAACATGGTTCCAGCAGTGGTAGTTGAAGTGGTAGTGGTAGTTTGGGTGTACGTGATGTTATGGTGAAAATGTTAGGCTAGAATCTTCAAATGACATGAAACCTCAAAGACTATTTTGGTTCGTTATGTGTGTAGAAACCTGTTGTTAGAGTAGATAAGACCTAGGATGATGATGAGGCAAAGCCATAAATTCACGACTGACTCGTACACACTGCAGAAATATATTTTCCACAAGGCAATGCCTCACATGGGCAAATCAAGTGCAGGCACTGGCTAAAACAGCTGGTTGTACTGCAGCTCTCAGAAGTAACATTCTAGTCATATCTGACCCAGTTTCACTTAATTTTTTCATAGAACCATTTGCTCTCATGTGGAATAAAAACCCCTGCACAGTTGCCTCCTTGTCCACAAATAAAAGATAGGCAAATACACATAATATATTAAATTTGGAAGAGATCCAGAGTTCAGTCTTCCATGTACATAACGTTCATGAAATCTATCAATCACTTAGGGACTGTCACCCAGGTTAACTTGTTGTGACATTAATAGATTGAAATGATTTCATTTCATATTTGGAGGTATAATTCAACCAGGCCATAGCAACATGATCATGTCTGCTAAAGTTGAAAGTTTGTTTGCTTCCCAGAATGTAGATGGAATTACCTCAAGAGATCCAGAGTAACAGTAATTTGTCCATAGCTTAAAGAAATGGCTTTATCTGAGAGGTTTTGTTTGAAGTGAAATGTTTACAAATGTACTGCAGGATCAAGTTCACATGTTTGAAATTTCCACATTGTTAGCAATAACATACCAATATTTATCTGCCACTGAATTGGTGTTTGGCTTTTTTGCTTAAAATAACTAG
Source organism: Fistularia commersonii (assembly GCF_037954325.1). Lineage (NCBI taxonomy): Eukaryota > Metazoa > Chordata > Actinopteri > Syngnathiformes > Fistulariidae > Fistularia > Fistularia commersonii. Next base: position 8,241,489 of record NC_141299.1, on the reverse strand, counting down.
TTTTATGAAAAGTCATGCTTTAAAAGTGATCTGAGTGATACAGTGATAGAAAATGTTCTTATCTCCCAATGCTACCTCAGAAGATGATATATTACTTTCCCATTGGGAAAATTGGAGAAATGGTGTTTTATTGTCAAAATTTTGTTTACCAATCTTTTGTGTGTGCAGTTTGATCAAAAACCCAGCTGAGAGGGCAGATCTGAAAATGCTGATGGTATGTATCTTAAACACGTCTTCAGGTTGCTTAAATCTATGTATTTGGTTGCAATTCAGTCAGCTGTATAAAATGAGCTTTGATTTATTGTCTTCAGAGTCACACTTTCATTAAGCGATCAGAAGTGGAAGAAGTGGACTTTGCCGGCTGGTTGTGTAAAACCATGAGCCTCAACCAGCCAAGTACTCCTACCCGCAGCACTGAGTGAACAGGCCCCTGACTGACTGCCCTGCCACACCTCTGGGTCTTGCTTCCCTACACATACATAATACTGTACATACACAGTTCATCTCACATTTGGACTTTCATTTTGTTTTTTGTTTTTGAGTAAACCAGTTTTGGCTTCGCTTCATTTTTTTTGTTTTGTTTTTCTCAAGCAGTAGCAGCAGCAGGGCCCGTCAATGTACTGTAAGACCACAGCTTCACCATGCCAGTGTCAATTCACATTTCCACTCTGCTACAAAGGATGTAGAGCATGGAAGGGCTGTCAGTGTGTCAGCTGAATTTGAATTCATTGATAAATGTCTTTTGTATTGTTGAATATTCTGTATTAATCTTTTCTATGGAAACAATTGATGGCTTGTGGGACTGTATTTTAATAATTTATCTGCTGTAGAGATTTATAGGGCATGAAATAATGGAGAGAAATCTGTTATGTGTTCACAAAATCAGAATTGATTTTATTAAAAGTAAATGCAGAAATTTTCTTTTAAAACCCCCTTTGTGAAATTATTCATGCTAAAAGTTGGCCTTGCAAATACTAGACATATTGCAATCAAATTTTTGTGTGAAGAGAGCACAGTACAAATGGACACATTAGGAGATATTTTAAGTTTGTGGTGATCACCAAAGTTGACTTTGGAACACTGTCACAAACCAAAGAGGGTACTCATGATTAAATGTTTTCAAAGTCTGTTTTTTGTGTTAACGCATTTATGAACAGTATATCAATTTACTTAAAAGGTTTTTTGTTTTTTTTAATTCAGTGACACGCACTCTGATTGCATTGCATTGTTTTCTCTTACATTTCAATTTTTCCCTCCGACTCTGTCTAAGATTGGAGGAGACAGTAGACGCTTTAGAGGCCTGTTAATATGTCTCAAAGTCTTTACTGATATTGAGTAAACAATTATCAAAATATATTCATGAGATGCTATAGCATGGTTTATCTTTCTTATACTGTATGTGATTTTCTTTTTTAATTTTATTTTTATTTTTTTTCCTGAGATTATGTCCCGGGTGATCGGCTGGTGAAAAACCTGTAACATCAGTATGAAATTCAATCATGTTGGCTAATATCCTTTTTTTTTTCCTTTTCTTTGTCAGTCTGTACTTTCTCTTGAAGTGTGTTTAGGCTCACAATACTGCTACGTGTGGTTCTATGTTTTTTTTTTTTTTCTGGTTTGTTTTTGTTTTTGTTTTTTTCTTGGGACAAAACCAGCCCAATGTTGTTTTTGTAAAAAAAATGGGTTGATATTCAATTGGAAAAATGTCCCTGCAGTTTAAACAAATTGAAAATAAGTGCAAACTAACTTTGAGTAAACCTTTGGAGAAACTGAGGCAAAATTTTGAATAGTACAAAACTTTTACTTGAATTCAGGATTTTTGAGCATTTGAACCCAGATCAGTGTTGGTTATGTGGTGGTGGTGTTACTTTGCTAGCCTGCCGTCTTGCTAGAGCTCTTGTATTCTGCTTATGGCTGCCCTTTCTTATTACCCCAAAATGTGCATTCATTCAAAGCAAAATGGATGCATTGTCACTCGTATCTGTATAAAGCTATATACAAAAATTACAGGAGTACTATTTTGCAGTCTTAATATACAAATTTTTTGATTTATGTAAATGACAAGGGAGAAGAGTCATTATTATATAAAATGTGTTGAATATCGTTATAATGTATAAAAAGATTAAAATAAAACTTATTTGTGAATGTAAGTTTTTAGTTATGTATAACATAACCATCAGTCGTCTTTTCTGCGAATCAAAAATACAAAATTGTACGACAGACTTTTTCAGACTCTACCTTGGTTGTCTACCTGCTGTGGCCTTGTGGGGGGCCTGCGATTTATTCAGCGCAGCTACAGGTAAGCTAAACTATCGTCGCAAGATTTGCATATTCAATCATTTTTTAATAAACGACACACCACTACTATGGGGAAAAGGAAATTAAGCTGAAAACTGTAGGCTTCGAAGTCAGTGATAGCGTCAGACTGCGTTTTGTTATAGTTTGATAGTTTGGACGGATGGGCCTATTTTAACAGTTAACGCAGTGTTAGTTAAACAGCCATCTCTTGGCTTAGCTTTAGCTCTGGTAGCCTTCACGTATCAAGAATTTGGGCCATTCATGAATTTAAATCAAAACAATCACTTCTTACACTGTTTTTAAGTTGTGTATAATTTCCATAATTTCTAGTTACATTACTAACCACCTATTTCATAAAATTGCTCCAAATTGAAAAGCTAGGCCCCGTAATTGCCATTTGTTTATTTTTGATCATCCTCTAGTTTTTATTAAGTTATTTTGGGTTACATACACTCTGCTGATAATGTATTTGAATATCTACATGAATGGCGTGTTAATTTCAAGACTAATAATTGAGTTGTGTTTTTTTAATATAACTTCAAAACGCTGCAAATTTAATGACTATGATCCAGACTGAGCAGGTACGCAGATTTTATTTGTTTGGACCAGGGTCACACCAGTTTATTTCAAACTCTAGGTGGCGTTTTCATAACATGTTCAGCCTAAGTCTTTCATGAAATGGGTCCCCCCCCCGAAGAAAAAAAGTAAAATGAGTCGGCAGCAAATCTTTATGTTTTAAGTCACATAGCATGACTAAATTTGAGTGCATATCATTGTATTTGTCTTTCCTGTGACTCCACCTTACTCACAAAGTACACTGTATCAAGAGGAGACACCAGATGTCCATATACTGCAGTTCATTAGTGGTTTTGTAGTTTCAAAACCGGAACTCCCCTGTGTTTTTGCAGCTGAACAGTGCCATCTAGGGAAAGGGCATGCCTCTGCCTCTTGCTATCCAGCTTCTCGTTTTCCTGTGCATGGTGATCCATACAGAGCCCTGCTGCTCTGTCCTCAGATTAGACTGCAGGGAAAAGGCAATTCTTAACAGTCAATTGTAAATTAAAAAAACATTTCAAATTAAAAATGTATTTAGAAGGTTGTTGAGAAGGTTCAATGTGCATCAGAGTCATCAAATACATTTTGTGTTTCATCCCACTCTGTGGCACAATGGCTGGCTTGCATTCAGTGAGGGGGTGTGTGGGTAGGCGGTTAGAAGTGGCGCAACATCAAGTGCATGAGCTGTAAATTTACACATGGGAACTCACCATTCCGTTGCATGGTTGAGACACTCTGACTCAATAATGTCTTTTTTGATATCTCACCTGTTGAAGCTTGGAAGGTATTAGAGAGACCAAGCCAGTATCTACCGGGGGGTTGCTGGCAGCCCCTACTGAATGTGTTAGAATCTGCTAAGGCTTGCTTTCAGGGTGGGACATAATGACCTCAGGCAATAGGATGGGTGGGTGCGACTCCATTCACATAGGAAGGAAAAGAATAGTGAGAGATGAGGCGGGTGAAAAAAAGGACATGTAATTTAACTTTATAGTTACGAATCATTTGAATGCAGTGACTCCATAAAGGGGATCACAGGCTGACAATCATGGTAAAAACACACGGTGGGAAGGCATGGGTTAATGATTTACTTTATGTATGATTTTTTTTTATGATTCTGAAAGCTATCCAGTTTTCAGCACACAGAAATTTCCACTTTAGTTTTCCTTGACAGGGGGAGAAGGGGGAGGAGATGGAGGGGAAGTGCTGTTTCTTTAAGAGAGAGGGAGAGAGAGTCAGTGAGAAAGAGAGAGAGAAAGGGAGGGACCTCTTTGCCCTCCAGAAACCAGGAAGGGAATTGAGTTGATCTGCTGCTGCTTGGTTAGCGCATACAGGGCTTTAAGCTGCACAACACTGACAGGGGAAGAGAGAGGGCTCCAGAGAGGAGGAGAGGAGAGGGCTGAGCTAAACCACAACAAGCACTACCACGGCCATCGCAGGTGAGCTAAAGGCACCTCGCCATCCCTCGCTGTCTGTCCTGGGCCTGTCGACCAGATAGGGAGCTGGGCAGATGAGGAGAGAGGGAGGAATGAGGGAGGGGGGCAGAAAGGAGAGCGGTGGGGGGGGGCTAAGAGGAGAGGAGAGGTGGGTCGCAGCAGTAGTCACTAGTGAAGGTTCCTCTTTTTTTTTAATCTTCTTAAAGTACTTCCTCTATACAGCTTGCTATCTGAGGGAGGTCTTCAGATAAAGTTTACTGGATGTGTTCAAAGCATTAACTTTTCAGGCAGGTGGAAGCACTTAAAGGATGAGAAGGAGAAGAAGGTGGTGGCGGTGTTGGAGAATGGGTGTTAGGCATTGAACGAGGTAAAGGGGTGACTAAATAAAAAGTTGAGTTGGACAAGGCATCAGTGGTTGTACCAACTTTTTTCTAGACGGTGAAAGATGAGATGTAGGCAAAGTTGTGCGCTTTGTGCGCAGGGCATGTTTTAGTGACATTCGACTGTTTAGAATTGGAGTAAGTCATAATTTAGGTCAGGAGTTTTATGTGGGTCTGAAATGTCACTTGACGCTGAACTTGCAAGAGAGATCTACCTCTGTGGATGTTTGGGTATTACTCTGACATTTTAGGCTAATATGTTTCCAAATTTTTTCATGTGACGTTCGGCCCTGTTTCATGGCTGCTCTGTACTTTAATACCTGGCAGCCTGCTAGCAACATACTGTAGTGTATAATTCAGCCCGGAGTGCTTACGTTAGAACAGGCTTGGAGATGTTGGGGGTGGTAAGGTCAGAGAAAACTGGGACTTGTAGTCCACAACAATGACTGTAAAACAGGTCAATTGGGGGTTTGAGACTCCACATCCCAGTGTGCCTTGCCCTTGGCAATCCAGGAAAGAAAACAGCCGCCAGCCTATCCCAGCTAGGAGGTGTGGTGAGTGAGCAGCTGTCAAACCAATGAGAATAGGGGATGCAGATCTGAGTTGTGGGCTGAAAATAGAAGGGGAGGGGGTTGTTGGAGGAGGAGGAGGGGGGGTTCTGTTTGTGTGGGATCAGGCAAGGGCTTGTCTGTATGACTAGGGCCACTCGCAAGTTTCCTGTATGGTAACGCTTCAGCCGTGCCCAGAGACGGAGGCAGCAGAGCTGGCCAACAGGCAGGGAGGCAGATAGGGCCTGGGAAACATTTTCTGCCTATTTGGTAAGCACTCCAAAGAGAACCGCACACATGCGTACACACATTAGACTGTGACTAAGAGAAGAGAGTCGAGCAGGGAAGATAAATACCGTAGTGTGTTGTCTGTGAAGAGGAGTGCAAGCGATGTGGCTTGATAAAGTTCAGAGTTCTTGACCCACTTGCAGATAAAAGCAATAGGAGAGGCAAATGGGTCATCTGAGAGTAAGGTGCTGCACTACTTCTCTGCTCAAAGAATTGGTTTTGTCTCTTAAGTTTTTATTGCATTAACTCTTTAACTTGTGGCCGATAAACTTAGTGTACATTAAGGTGGTTCATATTAAAAAGATGTCATATTATTTTAATTGTTCTGTCTACCCTTATGATTTAATACTCCTAGTATTGACAGATTGAAAAGAAAAAGGCAGTTGCATATCCCTTCTTTGTACTTCTGTTGGGGTGTTAAAAGTAATATAATAAAAACAACTACATCAAATGTTTGCTGAACCTTGGCCCAGCAACCATGCTGATAGCTCACAGATTACAGGTGGGCTGTTGAGTAATAATTTATTTGAGAAACCACACCAAGTTACATCTCTCACTGAAGGGGGGCAACATGTGACATGTTTTGTGTGAATGAAATTTCATGACAAGTATAAGTTGCCTCAGCCCAGTAAATGAAGGCCTAATAGCTCACCAAATTTGATGGATTTCAGATTTTCAGCTTCTCACGAGAGCCAATTTCACGATACCCTCTTCCCCTGTCCATTTACCCCCTGTCCACATTGGCATGTCAAAAGAAGATCTTAATCTCACCTGTCCTAGGATTTCTGCTTGTGGGTTTAAGGCAACAGGAGCCCTGACTGCATTGCTTGATAAATAGACGCATAATTTTTTGGCTGTGCTTAGTTGTTGAACCTGTTTTCAAGATTTTTGGGCATGGAGAGGGTACACGCAGAGCAGTGCATGAAGACGCCCATATGCCTTGAACTTGCTCAGAATGTTTCTCTGAGACAGCAGCAGACAAGATGGGCAACATTATAAGGTTAATTGTTTTGATATTAACTCTCCAGGTGTTGCTTGTATCCCTCAATCTCGGTATCACCATGAAAGTAAAGTAAAGTAAACTTGACTTAGATTAATTTCCAGCAAGAGGTTAAACTGGGACGCCATGTGTGTTCGTGTGCATGCAAGCATGCATGTGTGCCTGTGTATCCAACAATAGATTCCAAGGGAATTGCAGGGGACTTCAGTGGCTGTGGGCAGGTCCAAGACACCACCCATCAATTTGGCGGTGAGGCTGAATACAGTTGATATTCCTGTATGTTTGTGCCTACACCACTATGGCCTGAAACTAGCAGGTTCAGACAGACTGAGGAGACAGGTTGCGTGATGTCGCCGTGGCAGTTTGAGGCTTTTATTTTGGAGTAAAATGTTTGTTGTATACATACATTACATGTTATACACATTAAGTTTGTTTATTGTTTTGTTTATGTGGTCCAATAATGTATTTTGGCCCATTTGGTAGAATGGAATCAGAGATTTTTTTGGTACTTCATACCAACCAGCATATTTTCTGTGGTACTGTTCTCTCTGTGTATGATGCAGTTTGTAAGTAAAAACATATTTAAAAACACTTTGATCAGCCTTGTCATTGGTGGATGTAATTTAACCCCCCCCTTGTGTTTAGTTCCCCTGGTCAGCTGCTCAGTATAGCACAGCTTCCAGCCTTGCTATGCAGCCAGACAGACCCCTCTCTGTTGTTTTTCTGTTGTTGTGCTCAAGTCTAGGGGGAGTAAAGGGGCTTCTTCTGTTCTCTTCTGGGACATTTATAATGGAGAGGGCCACACAACCTGATCAAATTAGAGTGAGAGTGAGAAGAAGCTGAGATGTGCTCAAGGGTGGGGGCGCAACTAGACATTTCACACACATAGGGAGTCAGGTATTTTTTTCGATATCAATTTATTCATTGATAACATATTTTGCATTAATGAAAGGTGTTTGTCTGTTTGTCTGATAAAGCAAGTAAGCAAGTCAGATGACCCCTTCCTTTTAATTTAGTAGAGAGGTCCACTTATCAGGCCTGGGATATGTGACCAATCTGACTGTCTGCACAATGATGATTTAGTGAATTGGTTTAGGATGAAAGGAGAGATGGGTGGGTTGCATTAAAAGGACACCCAGCCACAAGAGGGTGGATGAATCCGTGCTACTCTGCCATCACGGCAAGAAGAGGTAGTTGGGTGAAGTAGTGGGCAACGGGCAGTGCAGAGTCTGAGATGGTGATAGACCAATGATTAGATCAGAGACAGGGAGAGGGTCGAACAGTAAGGACAGAGAGATTGAGAGAACAGAGAACTGGTCATCTGATAAAAGAGCAGGTTCTGTTGCATGCCACAGACTCACAGGAAGCCCTCTCTCCCTACTGGGCTGCCTGTAGTGCAGCAAGAGCATGTTGGGCCCGCTGATTCACCAACTTGCTTGCTTAAGTTCTGCTGGACAAGGCACTGCTGGGATGTAATGCCTGTTTCTAAAGCAATGTGTTAGATTCTGTTACACTTCCTCGTCGGCAGCAGGGGAGTGTCAGAGCCTGATACTGTCACTAAAAGGAACCATGAGAGTGAATGTGGTTTTATTATGCCACTGCTGCTTCAAAACATGTGTTGTCAAACTCATGACTCAAATAAGATATTCAAAATCAGGCAAAAATTATAACTGGCACAACAGCAAAGTGTATTGTACTGCAATTTATATTTTGTATTTCTATTACGGTCACATTTTTTACTTGCCAAATATTAATAATGTTGCCACATTATTTAACCCCTCGCAGGGTGACAAGAAAAATAGAAGCATTCAAAAATGGAATGAAAAAGATTTGCATATGTTACTAAAACTGTGATGTTTTCAGTTTGGCCATCTGAAGAATCAAACACTTAAACACTTTGTAGTAGACGGTCATCAAACACTACAAAATATAGACTCAAAAAAACATATTCAAACCAATGTGTGACAAAGTTATTATGAATAAATAACTGGTGGTTCACAAAAGTCACAACTTGCTGCTATTGTAAACAATAGCATTTCACTAATTTTTATCTTTTAAGACAATAGCTTGTCTTCCATGTGTGGGATTGACTGATCAAATAGACATAACCAAAAATCCACACTCCTTTCATCCAAAAGTTTGAGACGTTGTAGGAGTTGTTAAGTCTTGAGGCCCTTGCACAACTACCATTACAACAACCTACAAGCCCAGGAGTTTAATATTCTTCATCTTATTCTATTGAGGCAGGTTACACCAGGTGACTAAATGAGATCTGCCTGAGTTTATCATTGACATCTGAACCGGATTCCTGTTCACTTCACTTATGAGTAAGATTGTGAATTTAGTGCCCCGCCTCACCCCCTACCTTTTCACTGGCCTTATGTCTGTTTTCAAGCACCACTTCCTGGTAAGTTTCTCTCGAGCTGTCAGACTTAGACCAAGCTTAACAACTTCAGTTTTATCAGTCACGTACCCTCTTCCTGCTTTGCTCCCAATATGACCAATCAGATTTCCTTCCATGAGTCTACTGGCATCAGTGAGTCACTTGGCCATGGCAATTGCTCAAAATCTACTTTTCATAGACACTGTTCTCACCTTGATTGTTGTGGACCTGAGAGAAATTATTCCTTTACAGTGGTTTGAGAGAGCCAACCTCTGTCTTATCGTAAAATGAATAACTTAATCAGATTCACAAGATACTGTGATACTGTTTGTTGTCTATTTATGTGTGGCAAAAGGTAAATTAATTACACATTATTTTTGTTGTGTTTTCTCAGACCTATCAAAGCTGAGCAGCTCAGATGCAGCATTCCAGAATCTAAGTAGAAGTTAATGGATAATTTTAAATGTTTTTCAAAAATTATTCAAACATATTTGTCCAAACATGTTATTTAAGATGAATAACATTCATCCCTGCAATAATTGATGCTACTTTATCTTTATATGTGTCACATATTAAGTAAAACCTCAAAAACTTGACTGTGTGGTGCTCTTAAAGAGTGCCAGAGAGCTGTTTATATACTTGTCTAGCTAAAAACATCTAAGGTTGCACAGGGTCAACAGTTTGTTTCTTTGTATTTAGGAATGATCAGTATGTTTCTTGTGAAAAATTTTCATCCGTCCATAGATTTTATATATCAGATCAAAATAGAACCATTTTTACTAATTGCAGCAAAAAATTGTGTGACAGTAAACAGCAATTGGGTGTGACTGCTTTGACATAGATATTAAGCACACACACCGCTCAGTCAGCTGAAGTAACTGCCTTTTAGGAGACCGTTGTTTCTTCCCCTTAACATAATATTGATATCTGACCTGTTTTGTGTAGATATATGGAGTAGAGGAGAGGGGCAATATGGACTAGATGGAGAAGACACAGATGAGGACGGTAAGGCTTGGTCCTGAGTTTAGGTGGTTGTTTGACTTGCAAAGCAGACCTAGGTGCTCATAGAATGGACAGGGATGAAGGCCCTTACCTGGAAGTGGAACATTAGGGTTACAGACAGCTGCCGCACTGCTTTGTGCCGGGCTGTGGCCTTGTCACCCACTGGCATGAATTAGTGATAAGGAATGTTTCGAGCCACAAGGAGGTGTCAGGATCAGGTTTGTTGCAATGTGTTTTCTCTTTCTTAGTGCAGTGGGTTATTTAGGGACAGGTGGCTTCTGCATGTAGAGTAGTCCCTCTGTGCTTTGTTGGCGAGAGAGAGAGTATGTGTGTGTTTGTGTGTGTGTGTGTGTGTGTGTGTGTGTGTGTGTGTGTGTGTGTGTGTGTGTGTGTGTGTGTGTGTGCGTGCGTGTGTGCGTGTGTGTGTGCGTGTGTGTGTGTGTGTGCGCGCGCGCGCGTGCGTGCGTGCGCGGGTGCATGTGTGCGTGTTTTTGTGTGTGTGTGTGTGTGCGTGCGTGCGTGCGTGTGTGTGTGTGTTATCTCCTCAGCTCAGCGTCTTTACCCCACAAAGCCGTGACCTAGGGTCAGCTCTGTATGTGCAGAGGATAACATGTACACAAGCTTGCAACACAGCCTGGCTGAATGCAGGTGCTATATGTGTATATCAAACTGAAAAGCACTCAGTCTGGATGGACACAGAGAACGACGTCTTTCCTGGACGTCTTGACCAGTCACCACATGTTTGTCCTTACTCTAATTCTTTCTTCCATCTCAACTCCCTCATTCTCCAGTGCCATCTCTTTGTCTTAGTCCTGTACCACCTTGCTTTCCTAGGTTATGATCAACATGATGCAAGTAGTTTCCTTTATTTTTGTCATCAAAACTTTTAAACATAGGGTTAAAATGGCTTATGGTAAAATACATTTTCAAACTGATGAAAGATGTAAAAAAATAAAGCCACTACTTTGCTATTGTACATTTTGTGGTACAGGGATAAACCTAAATTTGAGAATAGTGATTGAAAATTAGAATAGAATAGAAGAATAGTTTTTGACCTATTGGGAGTCTCCCAATAGATTCCTCTATCAATTTTCCTTTTGCTCCTCTCTCTTGCCTTCTTGAAATGCTTCACTGAGCTCTAACATGTAACCAGATTTCAAGGTGTGGATAGTGATAGGCGTTTCCTTGCTGGGTGGAACGGATTGTAACATAGAAATAGTGGGCAGTGTGGTTAAACAGGTATGTAGGAGGGGCAGCCAAGGTAAGCAGGTTTGGTAGGGGGCCATGGTGTACAAACATAAAAACAAATTTGTCATTCGTACAAACAAATTTGTACTTGTAGAGAGAAATGTATCCTCCAAAGCCCCACCCACCTCACCCCCAGCCTCACCCCATACTGGAACTCCCTAACTCCCTAACAGACGGGGGTGGGGTGGTGGGGGGCGTCCCATATGTGTGCTTCATTATTGATGTCTCTGTGATGTTACAGGATTTGTGTGTGTGCATGTGAGTGTGTTAATAGAGAAATTGAGGATGGCTTGTTGTGCTGAGCCCCCACCCCCCGGCCCCTCCAACTGCGCAGGCTTCAGTCGATCATTTTAATCTCCCCCCCACACGTGAGCAAGGGGACAGCCTTTCCTGAAACTTGGCACACAGTACAGGGTGGGGTAACCAGCTCAGACCGGATTGACAACCTCGCTTTTTAATACTGTTCCCTCGCAGCTTGTTGCGTGTCCTCTTCCTCCTCCTGTGAAGTTTTTTCCACAGGGTCTGCTCTGGCAGCCCCCTCCCTCGCTCCCTCCCTCCCCCTTTTCCTCCACCTCCCTCACTCCTGTCCATGGCTCTCGGCTGACACAGTGCACAAGCTACACAGCCCAGCTCCCAGCATGCATTCTGATCCCCGCTGCCCTCTGCCTATCTGTCCTCCACGACCTCTTACTTGGTTCCTTTGCATGAGCCCATGAACACGTAGGTGTAGGTGGTTTTAGACTACAATTCCTAATTACCCTAATTACACACACACAAACAGGTATGTTTTTGTATATATATCTATATATCTATATATAGATATAGATATATAGATATATAGATGTGTATATATACAAACACCTCTGTTATGTATGTATGTGTGGATGTATATATATCTATATATACGTGTACATATATACACACATATATATATGTGTATGTGTATGTATGTATGTATGTGTGTGTATACATATATATATACACACACACATATCTTAATGGAGTAAGTTACTCAGTGTTTCAAAGGCTTACTTCTAAATCCATTTTTGTTGATGTAGGTATAAAATTAATATCTTGTCACATTTACTGTATTTACTGTTTTGATGTCATTCTGTTTCTGCCCCTGTTGCGCTTATCAACTTTTTTTAGTCAGGATATCATCACAAAGCTTCTGCAAAATGAGTTTTAATGTTTTGAGGGGTGGGATTTTTTGCATGTAAATCATATTTAAATTAACAGATCGATTAAGGTGTTAAATAAATTTGGTAAATGCAATGTTTTCAAGTTGAAGTTTTATTTCAATGAATAGAGAACAAAGTGTCTAACAAATAAAAAGACTGCTTCTATAATTTACATATGATGACGATGATGATGAAGAATTTAGATGAGTGGCCTAAAAAGCGTGGTTAGCATTCCTGGCACCGTAAAAATATTGCTTAGGTTGTAATAATGATTAAATGAGTAAATGAGAAGAGAAGGTTTGCATGATGTAACTTGTTTTAACAAACCAAAAAAGAAATATGTGTGTGGGTTTATTGACTTGAATTTCAGCTGTTGGGTCTCCTTAGACAAAGTTTTGAATAAGCGACTTCCCGTCCAAGCTTATTCTTCTAAAACTGCAATAAAGAATTGATTATATATATCACCAATGATTTTTTTATTCGTGATTTTAAATATCCCCTTTGAATGCCAAAATTGTGATAGATTAAGCCAATAGATAACTGCTGTGTTTAATCTGATAATATGAACTTTGTCACATTGGAATATGTGTGTCATGATTTTTATATTGAAGGTTTTGTTTATCTTATTTTTCTTTTATTGCAAGGAGTTTGCTTCAATTAATTATAGACTCTGATGAAGCGGGTAAAAAAAAAAAAAAAAAATTTTGTGACATATCTTTCACATTTGACACTTAACGCACACTTTTGTTGGTGCAGTTTTGGCAGTTTCACTTGGGTATTGGTATACCAAAATTGATCATATTGACGTATTGAATCATTTTACAATGTTCTTTATTTCCTTTGTGTTTCATCATTTTCACTTCATTTATATTTGGAGGAATTTTACATGCGTAAGGGGTATGTTTCAAATTTTTTTTACAAAATATCACATTTTTCCTAAAGTTATTCATAGATTTTTAAATGCTTAGCTTTACCTTTCTTCTACTCTTTTTTTTCCCCCCACTTTGTTTTATTTTTGGTGCTTTCCATCGTACATTTTATGCTCCATTGGTCGTTTACTAAATATCTCTTTTTCTTTTTACCCACATAAAGAGTGACATGAACTGATATATTATTTTCTTGTCTGTCTTTCACAAACAATTCTCACCTCAGACAGGCAGACTGACAGACGGCAGGACGGATACACGGGTGGGGGCTGTGCTAGGCGGCTCGGCGGCAGGCTGGTGGAAGATGTCGTCAGGAGCCGGCGGGAGGGGCGGAAGGCGGCTCAGGGGGACAGTGAGTGGGGGTGGAGGAGGGAGAGGAGGGGCCAGGGAGGCGGAAGAAGGTCCTGTGGGGATACCTTTCCCTGAACACAGCGCAGACATCCTAGGCAGCCTGAACAAGCAGAGGCTGAGTGGCCTGCTATGTGACGTGCTCCTAGTTACACCAGACCGGGAGTTCCCAGCTCATCGATCCGTCCTGGCATCCTGCAGTTCCTACTTCCACAAGCTTTTCACTTCAGGGGTTGCCGCTGACCAACATAACATCTACAACATCGACTTTGTGGCAGCAGAGGCTCTTGGAGCATTGCTGGACTTTGCCTACACAGCCACACTGACAGTCAGTCATAGCAGTGTGGCAGAGATCCTCGCCGCTGCACGTCTCTTGGAAATCCGACCTGTTCAGGATGTCTGTACACACCTGCTGGACACCAAAGTTCTCACCCCGCCGGTACAAGACCATTACACTAACCTATTAAAATTTATGTTCTCAGTGGAGATTTGACCTCTGTAGTGACCCTATAACCAAGACAAATCCCAAATTCATTTCTAGAATTCTAATTTTAGCTATTCAACTATAGCCTGATTTCAATTACAAAATAATTTATACTGGTATCATAAAAATTGTATCAATTTCATTTTTAAAGTAAAATACATGAAGGAGGAAATTGTTTTAAATTACACATTGTTTTTAAATCTATCTTGAGCTTGGAAAAAGTTTTCCAATTGAAAAACAGCTTTTTATAATAACCTTAAGTAATAAATATGTTAAAGCAGATTTAAGAGTAGGAACCTCCATTACATCAGCATCAGCCTCAGCTACATAAGAAAAATATTGTCTTAAAGAAAAAGTAAAATTAAAAAAACCCACAAATCAGTCTGACATGAGCAGTTGAAGTGAGAAATCCTCAGTACTAAAATGATCTGTTTGTCTAATGTAACATGAAGGGGAAAATTGACTTGAATTTCCCTGGTGAAATTTTGGACTCCTCTGCTCGGTAACCTCTGATGGAGAATTTTAGTCTGCTACATTTAATGTTAGAAAGCCAATCACTAGTAGCAATATTGAGTCTGGCCAGGCTTGGCCCATGCTTCTTGACACAATCATGCTTTAGTGAACCTCTCAAGAATGCATATTTAGAAGCTAAAGATATAACAATCTCTATGAATTCTTGTTAGCACCTCTAGCACCTTGTTAGAAATTGTGCTGTTGCTACAAAACACCTGATGTTTACTACCTTGTTCTATCTGAAACTTTCATAACTAAATCTAAGGCTTCCATTGGAGACTCTTGCCCTCATAACTGTCTGTTTTACTAAGTTGCCAACATAGCCAAAGATTACATCATGGCCCTTATCATCTTACTATGCTAAACACTCTACCATAGCCTTGGGGCTAGTTCAGCACTTAATCCCGCTGAACCTGTAGTGTATTTGGAAGGACAGAATGCTCTTTGCAGATACAGACACATCTCAGATACACTTCAGCAGAACCTAGGCATTCTCTGGTCTGCTTCATCTTGCTCGCCATCTTGTACATCACAGGAATGCTTCAACATTAACTGCATTGTATAGGGCAGGGGTGCCCACACCTTTTTGGCTTATGAGCTAGCTTTAAAATGACCAAATCAAAGTGATCTGCCAGCAATAAAAACGCCTAACATTTTTATATGTGCAGAGTATACTTTATATTTAAAATATATATTATATACCTTGCATAGCCACATGAACATGTATGGAGCAATACAGTTCTGTACATTTTTTTGCCATTACCTTGCTCTGATGTCTGGCACTGGAATCAGCCAGGGTTGCACAGTTTGGACTGTAGTTGTTGGTAGCCAGCCTCAAATACACTTTCAAATGCTCATCAGTCATGGTAGAACGGTATTTGCAATTGAGATCTCAGATTGGCTGTATTTCATTCAAGTACCAAACGCCACAGTGGGGATGGATGAAAGGCTAACCACTATTTTTTTGTCTGACGTGATTTGCCAACACTACCTATACTGTAGTGTATTCTGTGGCTCACTTGTTTTTGCATTGCGCGGTCAAGCTCATTTTGAAAGGCAGGATTCTGGGATCAACCCACGTCTCCTTTGTAAATCGACCAGTAGATTGTGATCGTGTTGGGCACCCCTGGTATATAGGGCATTTGTAAGGCTCTCATTTGGTTCAAATCTTTGACCACTCAGTTAGTAATCACATTTGATTTACAAGGTTGATTCCATGTGAGTGCCAGAAGATCTCACACAGAATTATAATACATTTTAGACAAATATACAAATGAAAAGATCCATGTGGCGTAAAGATGTTTGATAATGATGTTAAATTCTTTATTAAACAAATATGTTGAATACAAACATAAAAAAATGGACCCACCCACTGTATTTTTTTATCACGCATACATGTGCCCACTTAAATAGTGAACTCTAGGTAGCAGAACCAGACTAATCCTCCAAAGCCAAATAGCCCCTAAATATGATGTTTCACTTTCACCAGATTCAGCCGAGCTAATCTGCATTTAGAATATTTATCTTATTTATTACTTCCTTTTTAAATGTTTCTTTTTTCAAGTAGATGTCTTTGTATTTCTGTATTCCAATTTATCTTACACTCACTTTGTTCCCAATTTTCTATTGATAGGCGGGCAGTGAGCAAAGAGATGAGGATGATGATGAGGACAAGGCAAGAGGCAGCAGGGAGCAAGGGAACCAGATGCGAGCCCAAGAGTACCTGGAGTACTTCCAGAGAGGGGCACACTGGAGCAGCAGCTGCAGCACACCAGAGCTCAGGGACCTGCCCTCACACCTGCACTTTAACCACGGCAATGGGGGGACTCCCAGCAATGGGGCTCCTGGTGATCCCAGTGAGTACTACTCCCCCCTGGCTCTTGCTTTGGCCCAAGCCCCCTCACAGGAGCCAGATGATGAAGATGAAGAGGAAGAGGATGACGAGGAGGGGGAGGCAGTGCAGGCGAATGGAGCAAACCTTGGGTCATTTTACTACCCTCCAACCCAAAATGGCCATTTCTACCTCCAGCCTGAGACTCGACTTGGGCCGGACATGGAAGTGGAGGATCATGGCAGGGAGGTAATGGGGAGGGAGAGGGGATCCGCCAGTGCCCTACTGCAGCAGATGATGGACTCCATTGAGAGGCAGAAGGAGCTTGCAACAACTGGGGAAGAGCCGGGTGATGGAGATGACCCTGATATGGAATTTTACTTGAATTATTTTAACAGTGCTCAGCATGAGGATACACCCTCTGTTGCTATGACACAGGGACTGCCGCCACTCTGGTTGTCACGAGGCAGTACAGGGCAAGACAGAATAGGAAGAGGAGGAGAAAGAGGGGTTGGGGAGAGAGGTAGTATGGGGGGAGGAGGTGGAGGGGAGAGGAAGATGCGCTCTAAGGCCTTTCAGAAGTGCCCCATATGCTCCAAGGTCATTCAAGGTGCAGGCAAGCTACCCCGCCACATCCGAACACATACAGGAGAGAAACCCTATGAATGCGCCATCTGCAAAGTGCGCTTTACCAGGTAAGCCCAATTAATGATGTGACTACCACATGTCACATGTACTAATTGTCTTGGAGCTGGCAAAGTAAACAAATCACCCAGCAGTGTGATACAAGTTAAAGCCAAGAGCAGGAGTATTAGTGACCAACCTGGCTTTGCATTAAGTACAGTTTGAAAATCTGTGTTTATTTTGGTCAAGTAATGGCTGATTAGCTGTAGTTTGTTTGTTTGCTATTTTTTCAGTGTCAGTTGAAATCATATTTCATTTTCAATCAAGATAGATGTTTAGTAGAGTTTTATTGTGACAGTGTTTGAAGTGAAGTCATGGAATTTTAATGTGGAGGTCCTATAAAACAAGGCTTGCCTTAGATGTGTTATCTAGTAGAGGCCTGCTATAAAGTACTGTATTCTGATATAGAGTGAGAGAACAGACGTTGGATTGTGATCTATGTGCTCCAGAGCAGCAATTTGAACTTTTGATCACTGATTATGTAGAATATTGCCCAGAAAAAAATGATTACATCTCTTAAACTCTCTTTCTCTTTACCCCCTTCTCACTGATTTACCTCATGACATAAATCAGATCAACAGTAAAGGCAATATAGCTAGTACTTGAGTGTGCATGTTTGCCTTGGATTGGGCATTCATGTCTTTTCCTCAAAATCATTGTTTTTTTTCACTGAATGTACTAGCACCAAAACTTGTGAAATGCGCATCAAATACCCAGATCCTCTGTTGGCATGAAGGGTAGGAAAGGCCAATCTGAATTTGCCTCCTGGCTAAAGTCAACCAGCAGTAGTAAGGGGGTATTGTAATCTTAATCCTGTTTGATCAGGGTTAAGAGTGTGCCTCACACTGTAATAAATCACTCCTGTCCTTTAAATAATTTACCCTACTCAGTGTACCACTTTGTTCCCAGGCTTCAACCTGTATGTATAGTGTATGTGTGTGTTTCTACTCATCTACATATTTTCAAGAGTAGTTTTTTATCTTGTCTAAAAGTTAATCCACTTACATGGGTGTGTGTGTGTGTGTGTGTGTGTGTGTGTGTGTGTGTGTGTGTGTGTGTGTGTGTGTGTGTGTGTGTGTGTGTTTCATAAAGGCATTTGTTTGGTTCCAATTCTACCATATTTTCTTAAATGCCCTATGCTACAGTTGTGCAGGAAAAGATAGTAGGGTGACCGGGTATAGGAAAGCCAAGGCAGCCTGATAAATTTTAGTGGGTGGTGCATTAATGCAGAGTGAAAGTATTCTGGATGTTATCAAACAATAATCAGGTCTATGCTTTCATGTTGGGAAAAGAGCTTAAGAATCTGCATGTGCCTTGTAATTATTTTAAACAATCCGTCTTTAACTCCAATATATACAACAAAGCTTCAAAGTACCGTACTACAAACATTTTGGATATTACATTTCTGAAGGATTTGGGGCCTTCTCAACTTTAGAAGATGTCATGTCTTCATATTCTATTTCTATTATGACAATCTATCAATTTTTAGTGGTGGTGTCCTCAAAGGACAGCTAAGAGAAATCATAAAATTGCTTGCTGACACAGTGAACATTGAGCTTTCTTGTCAGTCCACAGTTGTGCCCTTGTGTGCAATTACATAGATAAAGATGTAAAATTTATGACTCCTCCTCACTTAGTCTGGCAGAGACATTTGGAAAAAATCCAAAAGATGACTGTTAAATAGAAAATTAAAACCAGCCATACCGCAATTAGCTGACCCTTATAAGTGTGAGCTCAACAAAATGGTTTTGAGTACTGTATATTCTTTTACTTGATATAGATGACTCTATCTTCTGGTGTGTTTTTGTACTTTGACATAATCAGTGTTATTTTTTTCCTCCCAACAGGCAAGACAAGCTCAAGGTTCATATGCGGAAGCATACAGGAGAGAAGCCTTACCTTTGTACACAATGTGGAGCTGCCTTTGCCCACAACTATGACCTGAAGAACCACATGCGTGTTCACACCGGCCTACGTCCCTACCAGTGCTCTAGCTGCTTTAAGACTTTTGTACGCTCAGATCATCTGCACCGCCACCTCAAGAAGGATGGTTGCAACGGTATCCCCTCGCGTCGAGGTCGGAAGCCACGGGTGCGAGAGCCTGGGCTGCTTGAAGCCCCAATTGGCATGCCGTTACCGGGTTCCAACACTGGCCCTGGGCCTCACACCATTAGAGGCCGGCGACACTCAGAAGCAACATCAGCAGCAGAGGTGGAGGGTGGTGCTGGAGCCCATCCACACAGTCCTGTGCTGCAGGAGCTGTCAGGGCCATGAGACTGCAGAGGAGACAAGGACACTGCTGGACTCCTTAGTTCTTCTGCTCTGCCTGTAAACACAGAGGAGAAAAACACAACTTAAAAACAACTAACTATTCCTCTATAAACCAAATCAGGGTGTCACATAAAATCTAAACTAGATTTTTTTTCCTTCTTTTAATTTAGGAATGGAGTAGACATGCAAGCACTTGAGTCGGTTTAAACGGTTAAAGAGAAAAGAACGCTTCAAATCATGCACCCATGATGTCCACTTTCTGGGCCATTTCTTTCTTTATAATATTAGGGTTTTTATACATTGGCATACGTGCTTAGGCAAATGTAAGATAGATACAAAGAAACTGAGCATCTATGCAGTTGATTTAGATTTTTATTGGTTTTGTCCAAACGGCCTTCAAGCTCTAAGAAAGGTGCCTGTGCACCTTCTGGCTGCTGTATGGGTTAAGCAAGGACAAAGCATTCCAGTGAAAACAACTCTTTTTTTTTTTTTTTTCTCTCTTTTTTTATTCTTTTGCAGGTTTAAAGATGTACAGTTACCATAGAAACAACATTGCCACAATATGGCATATGCAAGGTAAACTCGCCACAATTTTGATGCAACAGTTCTTTCTCTCTAAATGTTCCAAAAAGAATCAGACAGGGGTTTGATTGAAGTGTTACTTACTCTATAAAAACATTCTAAGAATTTATGGTTTGTCTTACTGAAAACAAATTTAACATGAGTCGAATCCACGTAAATGGGGGCTCGTCAGTGGCAGGGCTAGGGAATATGAGGGGTGAAGGGTTTGTGTTCTTAAAGCACTACCATTGTCAATTTATCTGTTGGCCTGACTACATTGGGTTTTATTCCTCACAACCCTACAACTTGAGCAATTCTGTTTTCCCTTTTGATTTTGTCTTAATTTTCTTTGGCGTTGTTCCTATTTGATTTGACTGCTTTGGGTACTTGACACTTTATAATTGTATACATGTATATACAGCATGTGGTAATATGACATCAGTCTCCTCTTAATGCTGAGGTGTACTTACCAATCTCAATTTTCCTTTAGGCTTGATGTCATATTTCTCACCAAGTGAAGCTTGTGGATGAACGAAAAAAACTGTATGAATGTTTGATGAAAGAAAACATTAAGTCACTCATTTGTCCTAAACTTAACACTTGACATTTACTGTTCTTGCCCAAAGGATGAGGGTGTCGAATGAATGAATGTGCTTTACTTTCTGCAGTTTTTTGGGATCTGTCCTTGTGTGACAAGGCACGGGTAGCATTTAACCATTCGCTGGTTAAAGGTATGCAGGGAGACCAAGTGAGAGTGACAGAGTACGAAGAAGTGATAGATGAGCACCTTTTTTTCTATGTTTGCACAGCTTTACTAAAGATATCCAACTAAGTGATGGGGGGTATATTCAAAGGAAGGAGGGTGGTAGGGGACATATATGTATCCTGTTTTTCCTGTCTTTTTACTCTGGGGACCAACCTATATGATAAAAAGAGCAGTGAATACCTGTCCACATTGGGAGGCCAAATAGGAGTGCAGCTGCAGCTGGTTCGTGGGGGAGGGGAACAAGGGAAGGGGAGGGGGATCTCACAATGTCTGTTGCATTCCAAAAAATAATCTCCCCCAGCTCAGCCACGTTTCCAGGCAGGAGGGGATCAAATCAGGCCTCTCTCTCCCTCTGTACTCCTCTAATGCCCACGAACCAGCCTGAAGGGGATATTATTATAATAGACCTTGGTGTTACAGTGTGTAGGATGCCTAGTGAAGGCGATTTAGTGTGCAGTCGTGTACACATGTACATGTGTTACTGAGCATGTGTGTGCGTGGCAGACGGGGTCCTTTTGGCCACATCATCACGTTGTGAGTCAGCCTCAGCCTGTTCTGACATGCACCTTGAGCTGCCAGTCTCAGTGCACTTTCTTCTGTCTCTTAGACACACTTATGTGCACACACTCACACTTTTTGGGTCCAAGTATCCTGTAAAGAAGGGGAAACACCAGTGCTGATATGTCTGCCTGTATAGAGCCAGTGACCCCATACATCCTAATTACAAAATCATGGTCGGTTGCAGTCTTCTTCTCCAAACTTTTTCCAAGTCACAGAGAACATGTATGTGTTTGAATCAGAACCCACCCCCACGCTTTAGAAAAACCTATAGTCTCTGCAGTGGAGCTGTACTTCATCTATCAGTCCTTTGCACGCTAATTGGAAAGACATAGGTAATTAACGCACTTTGTTAGTGAGGAGGGCACTTTTGCCAATGAAACGGGTACTTTGAAAACAAACTAGTTGCAAATGAGATCATCCCTCTCCTCTGTCGATGATATAGTTGAGTTTCTTTATTGGATTTGTTCAGGTAATGAGGAGAAGCTGCCAAAAACTTTAATCAGAGTTCTATCTCTAAAATAGAATCCAGTTTTTATGACCTTAATAATAGAAAATTTAAAAACATAAGTGATTGGAATTGAAGTTAGTTTTTAGCAAATGGTCTGTATGGCTTAAAGCTTTTTAACTTAAGGGTATAAAGGCAGACTCAAAAGGGTACTGCTGAGTTTGTGTCGCACATCTTTTGCATGGATGTTTAGTGACATGCATTGTTAGCTGTTAGACTGAGAGTCTCAGGGCAATGTTTGATGGACAAACTTAATGTCTGCCCCATATGCTCACCACCCACTTATAACTCCCCATATTTTGGGCAAACCATCATAAAAATGGCTCCCCAGTACCACGGGGGCAAAAAAGACCATTGTAAAACGACTCATTGGACAGTTGCTTGTTTACTTCACAGCTCTTGGAGGCTGTTTGCATAACTCTTTGTTTACCCTTGTTGGTCATTGTCATGGGCTGGCTAGGTTTTGAGAGTTTCAGTTTCTTTTATATTTGCTTCTCTGTTGCTTAAAATAAATATATACATATATATATATATATATATATATATATATATATATATATATATATATATATATATATGTGTGTGTATATATAGAGAGTCTATTATTGCACAATTTGACTTCCACAGACAGAACAGTGTAAACTGGAGTCTGTAGATTATCTTCGGCTTAGGTTTTGTGGTGCCAGCTGCGGACTCCCTGCACAAAACCAATTTTGACTTTATGTGGCAGAATTTTAGTGTTTAGACTGATGAGTCACCCAAATGTCTATTTGGACCATAATAATGTCCCTAAAGTCCCATGTTGTTTCTTAATTAATCAAAGCATCTGCCCTCACTAATAATCTGCTGTAGTCCAAAAACTTAAAAAGTTGTCCATTTGTCTGAACTTCCCAATTAAGCCACACACAGATACCCTCCTCTTGAATACATATGCAGAAAAGATATTTACTTGAGTTTTGCTTTCTCTTTGCTTTCTCTCTCTCTTTGAATATTGTGGAAAATAGAACCAGAGGTTTAATGGTGTATATTTTCTGTCACTAGTTTTTTTTTTTTTGTTTGTTTGTTTTTTTCCTTTGAAAATTGTAATGCTATAGCATTATTTTCTAACAGTTTTACATGGCTATGCTAGTGTGTGCATTTGTGTGTGAGGGGATGGGGGGTGGGCTGGGGAGGGTGGTTGCTCTGCCAGGAGGGTGGGTAAATGGGTGCTTTGGGTGGGGTTATGGACATAAAGCCTGATAGCACTGGAAATGGTGCTTTAGCTGAGAGAGCAAACATTTGCACTAATGTTAAATGTCCTTGTCCTGCTTATGGGAGAAGGACAGGAGACCTCAGAAAGGCCTGCGAGTTTCCATGAGCACAGAGCAGTGTGGTATATACTCAATGGTCTGCATCACCCCCTCCTTTAGAAGTAATCATGTACAGTACAACAAAAAATATACATTTATAAATACCAAAGGAGAACAAAATTACTTGTAATCAAGCCATTGAACATGTTAAGCTATCAATTTAATGTTGGATAAATAGAGTTTCATTGATAAATCCGAAGGCAAATTGTGTGGCAACAGCAAAGCTTTTTTGCCTTTCTCCTAGGAAAGTATTCCAAATGTAAAACATTTCAACAGTTAGCAAGACCTCTCTGAAAACAGTAGAATTATTTGAGGTGGTGCTGCGCTGTTGGCTGAGATGTAAAGTGTGCAGAGATGCAGCGTCCAGTTCTTTGCCTATTCAAGGATATTTCTTTGTCACCAGTTTTCTGATGTCCATTCCCTTTTGATAATTGCTAAATTGGAAGTTTTCAGTTTACTTTAAGAAAAAAAGTTTTAAGAGGATGGAAATAATGGAAATAATATTTGACTTTGTTGCAGCCTTAAGCTCATTTGTATTTTGCTTTCATAAAGTAATGTGCAGCATTGAGTGGAGCTTTATGCCCACCAGCAGGGCCTTGTGTGGTCAGAGACTGGCAAAACCCATACTGTCACCTTTTATCATAAACACTTGTTTTCTGTCCATATCTTGAGACCAAATTGTAAAAGATTGCCTTGGCACTGAAGTGGATCATTTTAAGCTTTACTTGAATTCATCTATCAGAATGTCTGTTTGTCCCCCAACCTCAAACACAAACCAAGATTCCTTCTGATACGGGCTACACTGAGGCCATCTCTCAACTTGAGTTCTTGAGCTGCAGAGATTTTTCCAAAATTTACCTTGATGTGTTTGTACTTCTTCTACTGTTTTCAAAGATGTATTTTACAAAGCAATACAATACGGATGACCAACAAGTATGATTATGATAACTATAAACAAAAAGCAGGACAAAGTGACTGTTATCATGGCAATTTGCAGCAGTGGAAGGGGGTCTATTTGCTTTGCTTTGTCATTGTGCTGCACACCTGATGTGTGTGTGTGTGTGCGTGCGTGCTTGCGATTTCCATTGGGCTGTGGATGCTCGGCAAGCTGAGCACAGCATATGCATCATGGCACTAGGCGCAGCGTGGCTCTGGCACTTGCACAGACAGCCCTGGGTCCTTCAGAAAGGCTGGCTGCTGACTGTTGGCTGCTCACAGCCAAATGGGGACTGTTTGCACTTGGAGACGCTCTGTCTCTGAGGACACAAAGGTTGTAGATGGAGGAAGAGTCAATACGGGTGGGAGGGAAGGACCGAATGCACGCATGCTGTAGTTGTATTCAGGGATGAGGTAGATCTGCTGAGCAATGGTGACAGTCTTGGTCTCCTACGCTGGTAGGGATTGCATGACCACAACATAAAAAGAATTGTAACACAAAGGAGGTCACCACAGATTTCACACTGGGGACATGCAACAGGGAGATTGTTGCCGGTCTCTTTTGTCTTTATGTAAGTAATTCTCAGGTGGAAAATATACTGCTATGCATTGGGTATCAATGTCTGCATTGTTTTTGGTTTGTCGGCTCGTATTCTGAATTCAGTCTTTGCCTCCCTTGTTCATACTGATATTTAACATGATACTTCCCACAAAAATAAAAGTAGGAACAGCTCAGTCATTGTAAAGTGGCTGTGACCAGCCTATTTTTCCATCTAATATTGATCCATTTAATTGTTTTTTGGAGTGAGCCACTGGAGATTAAGTGTTTTTAGTCAGACTGCAACATTTTTGAAAGAGATGCGGCTGGAAAAGCACCAGGGAAGGGGATGGGGTGGGGGGGGTAATGTTCTCTTGTTTCCTTCTCCCATCACTCTCCCTCTCTCTGGACTTAAAGTCTACATCTTGCTGCCGACTGGCCTTTGATCAAAGATCACACGCCCTCAGCAGGGGAATCAACAGGACAGAGAGAGAGAGGGGGGATTGGATGAAGTTTGGAGGAAGAGACAGCTTCAGTTTGTGGTCACATAAACCAATTTAGGATACATTCCATAACTTCATGCTATGATTCCCACTTTGGAGATTTTGGCAGGTGACGATGGCAAGACAAAACGATCAACAATTTGCAGTTGGCTGTTTCAGTTGGTCTGTCTAGCCTCACTTTCCATCTACTATGTGAAAAAGTTCAAAAAGCCCCCAGTGTATCTCTATCCAACTACCGTTTTTCAGCTTCTGCGATTGTAACAATAGCACTTTGCAAAAGGCCATCCTGATTTTTATGTGCTTTTATTTTATGGTTATCACAATTATTATTTTGTTGTTCCTGTTTTTTGTCTGTTTGTTTCTCAGAGCAGATGATAATTTAAATGCAAAAAGCAACCCAATACGATGAAAAAAGAAAAAAAAAAAAAACTTGAATTGTTGGTATGTGGATCGAGGGTGGCTCAAGCTACCACCTCATCTGGACCGAAACAAACGTCTGATATATTGCCACCATTCTTACTATATGCAACTTATTGCATAGTCATTTACTGGTGGGGGTGGAGTGGATACAGGTCGAATCCTCCTACCTGCTTGTCGCTTACTTTTGTAGATCTTATTGGGAGAAAGGTCATTTGATCTCATTTTGCGAGATTCCTTTTCTTGAAGAGGAAAAACTGTATAACAGTTGCAAAGCTTTCTGAGAAGGCTAGCTCTGCTGAATGTTAAACATGCAGTGTTGTATCCACTGCAGAATCTCTTTGTCTGCAATAACACCAGGTCTGTGGAGAAAAAGGCTGGATCTGGTATCCATATAAAGCATAAATTATATGAAACGGCCAAATAGTCATGCACTTTTGCAAATCAGCATAGATTTTTTTTTTCCTTTGGCCTTAACATCTATATCAGATCCATATTATGGCAGTAGAGTGGAAAGACTATTGATCAGATTATACAGTAAATGAATCCAAAGCTATTTAAAATCTCTAACATGGGAGAGAGAAATAGGCTACTATTTATAATAGATTGATTTCTAACTGTGATTATTGTAATAATCCTGTCGCAACGTTTCAGACTTTTTTGATGTACATTTTAAAGAGTCAGATTGTGTTACAAGCTCACAAAAATTGACATAAAAGTGTCAAGCACTGAGTCACATGAGGCGGGAACTGCTGCTCCACTTCTGTGCATTTAAACTCTATTCTTCACCGATGTCTGTCCATCACAAGTGTGCCTGAGAGGCAGAAAATGTACTGACATCGACCACTTCGAAAACTCACAAAGTTCAGCACCAGATATTTCCCCCACTTGTGATTCAGTGTGGATTTACCTTTTTCAAAAAAAAAAAAATCAACCTTTTTCTTCACAAAGATGTTCTTGGTGTAACAGTTTGTCAGTCCAGATTTGTTGGAAGCTGCAAAGGGGATAGTGATTTTGGAGAATTTGCACTTTTTGGTGATGAAAAGAAAATGTATTCTATTTGAGACCACTACATCCACAGTCAAAAACATATAATTCCATTTTTATGTCTTTTTGTTCTGTTCTGTTTTATTTCTTGTTGTTGTTTGTTTTTTGTTGTTGTTTTTGATTTTTGTTTTTAATATATCCAAAAATGTCTGGCATCTGGTTGTCTGGTTTAAAGAATATAAAATCTTTCTATTAAAAACAATGGTTGCAAAGTTTGTGTTGATCATTTTGTGTCTTATTCTCACTTATAGTGTAAACAAATTATCTGTTGGATAATTGTCTTTTTTTATTACAGGAAATTCAAGCATATCTGCAACATTTTTCTGCTCACAGGATGAAAAGGTAGTCTTTCGGGTCATCTTGTACCAACCATATCTATACGCATAACAAAAGAAGCAGTGTAATAATTGTTAAAAAAACATCAGTAATGATAACAAAAGACAAAGACTTCAAAGATTGAAAATATTTATTGTATTTCCACATTTAGGAAACATGTTTCCCTGTACACTAAAATTCTTAAGTACACAAGGTTTAGTCGCATAGTTGTGGCATTAGTATAAAATAAATACACGATAATACAATAAAAGAGCACTTGAAAGATACAGGAGAAATGTAAACCATGTAGAGAGGACTGTGTACCAGTTGTTTACCTATTCCACCATGGTCAGCCATAGTTGTGCAAATTAAACATGGTAATCGAAGATTGCAAATTCAAAAAGGGGAGAAGTGTGCATAGTCTATGAATATTCCGAGGTGGGTCATGGCTTTTGGACAGCTATTTGTGCAATGTCAGCAATGAGCACGCAAATTGAAATGTAAACAGGCAGGTAAAGCTGCTTGTTCTGAGGTTGTCTGCTATTATAAACTCCCGACAGCTGTTTAGGAGTGTGATGATGGTGGGATAGAGAGAGTTCTTCTGAAGTTGCATGTTTCATACTTCTGTACCTTCAGCCTGGGAGTAGAAATGTCAACAGTCTGTGCCAGGGATGGGTGTGGTCCTTGACGATGGAGACAGCTTTCCTGAGGACTCTGCGGTGGCTGATGCTATGCTTCGATGGAAGAGTCCTGCTGATCTTCACCACTCACTGCAAGCATTTGCGGTCCAAAGCGGTGGTGCTGCCTAACCAGATGGTGATGCAGCTGGTCACAACGCTCTCAACAATGCAGCTGTAGAAGTAGCTGAAGATCGTCTGCAACATGCCAGACTTCCTCAGCCTCCCCCAGAAAGTGTACCCGCCGTTGAGCCTTCTAAACCAGGTATGTGGTGTTGAGTGACCAGGTGGGGTACTCACTGATTTGGACGTCATACTATTTAAAGTCACTCATTCTCTCTACTTTAAGCTCCCGGATGAACAGCAAACAGTGAGGCGTCCTCCTCATTTCCGCCATCTTCGCCTTCATCTTATCCATATCAAGGGTGAGGTTCCTCCTCTTAAAACATCACTTAATAATGATGGGAGTGCCTGCTACAAGCCTATAATCATTCAGGCACTGGGTTGGCCTTATGACCATATAATTGGTAAAAAATATATATATATATTAATGAACAGTTAATAAGATGTGATTTAAGTCAATTTTTTCAAGTCAGCAAGCCTTTCAGTGGGCTTCAGTCCTGGACAGAGGAACGCTTCATGTAAATTGAAGAACACCATCATAAACCATGATTATTGCACCATTTATCGAGCTGTTTAATGGCATCAAGATGTTTTAGTTTACCGGTTCCCAGTTTAGACTTTTTATTTTGGGGATGATGTGTGCCCAATTTAGTATGATGAGGATGCACCCCAGCCTTTTTGATCATTTTGCTAAGGAGGCCTGTGAACAGAATTTCCAAGCATAAGTACCGTTTTAGCACCTTTTTTTCTCCCCCTCTTCTGTTATGTGAGTATATCTATGTTTTTTTTCTTCAAAAACCAACATCTTTGTTTGGTGCAATTCAGTGGATGACTCCCTCAATGCAAGATCGAAGACAGGCCAAGGACAATTGGAAAACCTGTTCATAATGTTTACATTTTCTGTCAAGAACCGTGTGGGTTTTTTAACTTTTCTATAATGAGATTATGATTGAAGATAGATGTCCCAGAATACTTCAATATTTTCAAATGCCATTCACCACTGAAGAGAAATGTTTCAATCACAGTTTTTGTTCGAAATCAGATAGAAATGTCAAAAACAAGTCGAGATCCAACAATAGCCTAGAAGGCGGGTGGTCACCTCACGATAACCCTTGTTTGAGATCAGATCTGTGAAACAGGCCAATTTGCCATGTTTAATCCTACAAACTGTAAAAGAAAAAATGGTCTCCGTACTGCTATTTCTTGTCCAGTTGCTTGTTTCAGCCACTCTACTCTTGTATTTACACCTATGGCCTGTCTTCAACTTTTCTTACTTTACAGACCGCAATCTGCGTTACTTTGTTCAGAAGGTATTATACCAAGCTGTTAACATTGTCATGGACAGATGGTCAAGGAAAGAGCTAGAATCTCATTAAAGATAGACATGACATGATCTACAGCATCAGAACGCTCTCTAAGGGTGTGAGATGTCCGACTCCTCACAAAAAGGAATTACACTGAGGAGAGCTGGGTCTAAAATTAGGTCATTCATAATGAAAGACCCATTTGAAACCCTGCTGTCAATAGGGTCATATTCAGTGAGGTGACCTTACAATGTGGCTGAAACCTTAAATGTTGGAATTGAATATCTACCTGCCATATAGAGTCCTTATGAAGAGATATTTTATGATATTTTATGATATTTTATCATCTATCTGCTCAGCTTGTAGATAAAAGAAGTGAAATGCTGAAGGTTTTTCAACATATTCACTAAATTTGGACAATCAACGCATCTTCTCAGTCAATAACTTTTTAATTTTGAAGTGGTAAATGAGAATCAGTCTTTCTTTTTTTAAGGTTTTGCATTTGCAGGGAATAATGGCCTTGGGGTAATCTTTTGATGGAAATATTGACATTTTTTCATGCCGTAGGAATGGGTAAAAGAAGGATGGAGGAAACGGATGGGAGTTTTTCCTTTTCATCACCATGTTGGTATCATGGATTACTGAATGGGAATTAGGTATTCTAAAGTATCTGATTGTTAGCCATTTCATCAAAAAACAAGTGCAAAAATTCTCCCGTTAAATGGAAAAGTTTATAAAGGTATAAATTCAAATTCAAAAGGTTTCCAATCACCTCCAACACATTGAATTTTTGATAAAATCCCAAAGTTGACTTTAAATCTCTCAATTGGTGGAAAAAAAATGTTCTTTTATATACAGCAAGATTCATCATTGCATTGAAAGGGATACAAATCTTTCTCAATGTTGATATAGATCCACCCTCTTCCTCACTTTTTGATTTTTTTTTTTTTTTATGTAATTTTTCCGAAGTCCAGCAAAGTCCCTCTGTAGCGACATGACTGTGATTTCAATTGAGTATTGTTGGACTTTCCTTATTGCCTTTTACCGCAGTACTCAGCTACTCTCTGTTTTACACTGGAAAAATGCTAACTTCTCAGCTGTCGCTTTGTTTTTCTTGAGTGTTTTTGGAAGGACATCTTGTTGTTTTTATTTGTGCTTCTTCTGCAAATAACATCAAACCCGAGCTGCCACTCTTGTATGCCAGGAGCAGAACATGAAAGAAACATTGGGCAATTTAGTGGTTCATGTCTGTGTCAGCTGTGTGTTGAAGCCCAGAAGATGTCCATTAGTGTGTGGCCCATACCATGATGTCACTTTCCAATTACACACCATCAAAAGCATGAGCCACTGTGACCATGTGATGTTTTCTCATTTGATCCTGTTGTATTTAACTGGAACTTTTCTTCAATTCTTGCTATGGTTGAAATGTTTGCTATTTGTTTTTAATTACACAAAGTCAACCTTGCTGGAGCATTTGGCAGTGACAGGAAGATGGGGAAGTCATCATGTTTATTTATTTATTTTTCTAAAAAAGTTTGATACCTGCATATCTATTTTTTGTCAGATTTTAATTGGAGTGTTTGGAACTTAAAATACAATATATTTCTAATTGGACAAAAGAACGAGGACAAACACCACATTTAGAGTATCTATGCTTCATCTCTATGTCTCTCTTTGTCATAGGGGGGACTCATATGACTCAGACCTGTCAGTGAAATATAATTAAAAGTATTTATTCCCCAAAAGTGGCTAATCCCACTTGCAGAGCGATTTTAGAGTCCTATGTTTATAGCAATGGTCTGTGAAGATTCTCTATAATAACCAGAAGGTGGCAGTGTTATCACTATAATGATACCTCTGGATTGACTGCTTTTTCTTTCTCTCTCTCTATCTTTCTCTCTCTGTCTTTCTCTCGCTCTCTGTCTCACCCACCCATGCATTCTATGGCTCACTAACGCTCTTAAAAAACATGAATACTCAGATCAACCTAATGTGTTTTTGCTGAATGCATAAACATGCAGCCATGTCAACAATTCAATACAACCTTTACAGCAACACAGCATCTCTATATTCAATAACCATAAAATTAAAACACAACAGTAGTGGTGTGACATTCATGAAATTTTGTGCAAGGTTGTATTTAGTGTTGTAGGCCTTCTGTTAAAATTGTAAGTCCAGTGACAGAGTCTTCCTGTTTGTCTTAGTCTGTCACCCTGAGGCGATCCTGTGGGGTGAAGGAGGTCATAGAACAGCTCATTAACCTCACCTCAACAGCCACACATTGCTGCAGTCCTCAGGTCCTTGCTACACACACATTCACACACACAAACACAAACAAACTCACACACACACAATTTTATAATGCTTCACTAATAGCGGTTAAGTCGACTTAAACCCACTCCGTCAGTAGTAGGCTTTCAGGGATGCACAATGAGGCATGTGTCTTGCATGTTGAGGTTTAAGCAAATATACACACATTATATGTGTGTCTGTGTTTGTGTTTGTGTGAATGTGTGTATGTGTATGTGTGTTGATGCATGTGGCCTGATTAATGTGACATACTCACACTTTCATGATTTACATGAATAATTTCCTACGCTGTTTTTTTTTAAAAAAACAAATAAGCCTAGTTCAGTCACATGTTAAACAAAATCGCACAGTGAGATAAAAAATGTATGAACAGTTTTTTTTTTTTTTTTATTGAACCTGTTGGCCAGATGTCTCTAGGCTCAGAATCATTAATTGTTATATTTGCAAGGTACTGAAAAACACAGTGGGATATGGTGTTATGTTCCATGTTCAGACATCATTGTTGCAGTCAAAACATATTGGATAAGAAGAACAGTAGCACTTCAGGGGATAGGAGATGCCTGCGAGCTGTTGTCTGGCGTCTTTAGTGGTATTATTCCCCAAACCTGTGTATGTGAGTATGTGATTCTGAGGCTTTATTATCTTCCTTATATATATATATATATATATATATATATATATATGTATATATATATATATATATGTGCGTGTGTGTATGTGTGTGTGTGTGTGTGTGTGTGTGTGTGTGTGAGCATGTGCATCCATAGCAGCATCATTAAAGTAAATGAGCCTCTTACTGCCCCAACAATGAACACTTGGAGGCAGTCTGCGATGTAAAAGAAAACAGTAGTACACACTAGCCTCATTTTCGCCACAATACACCTTTCTCTGGGGACATAAAATGCCCCTGCCTCTGCACACGGTGGGACATGAATTTCATCCAAACTAGCTGCCGTCCTCAATAAACTCATGGTAGCAACCTCTGCGGTATAGATTTCCAGTTTCTCCGGGGGTATATTTTGTTCAGATCAGGTGTTTAAACTGTTCAATATGACAATAATTAGGCAGCACTGAAGACATGTGTTCTTTCTTATGTTGATAAGGGACATTGACCTTTAACCTGGGCACCCCTGTAGTCCCTCCATTGCCGCACCCCACCCGTTCCATATGCCCCAAGCCAATACCACACTCCCCTCCTTGTCCTGTCCAGCTCCCATCAGGAAAGACCGAGCAGGGATTGGACAGGCTTGGAGTCTTGCCTCTGGCCATCTCTCCTCCTCCCCAGGGAGCTGAGGACTGAGGTGCCTTTAAACCACTGCGGCAAAAACCCTACCAAAACCCTGCAGTCATTAATATGCAAAAATGCAAATGAGTAGGTAATTAAGAGCTGGAGCTCTCTGGAGGCTCTTTGATTGCTAATGAATTCTAATCTGCAAAGAAAGGGGGAGGGGAGGAGAAGAAGAGATGAAAGAAAGCAAGAAAACAACGAAAAAGAAGCTTCAACCCAAATTTTGTCATATGCATATCAAATATGTTTTTTTTTACCTGCAAACTGTCATCTGAATTATGTACTCAGTTTTGAAACAATCACTTGATGATATGTATACAACCCAGCAGTGCTCTAGTGCAACGAACTGCCATTGAAAACAAATCTATATTAATTTAGAAGACATATTGTTACATTGTTATATTGGTTTAAAATTAAGATAAGAATGTGAGTGTGTGTGTGTGCTTGCGCGTGTGCGTGTGTATGTGTGTGTGTGCGTGTGTGTGTGTGTATGTGTGTGTGTGTTTTTGACACCGATTATACAAAACGATAACTAGCAGTTGGGGCAAACGTGTCCATAATGGACACAGTCCAGTCATTGCCACAGATATATCTCTCATAAGCGAGGACATGACCGGTAAACCAACACTTGTGATCAGTGGCTACCAAAAAAAAAAAAAAACTGAAGGTCAGCTATCTCAACAGTTGTGCTTTTTGTTGTAATAGCAGCTGTGTGCCGAAGTAAAGGAGATGTCATTTCATCACTTTTGTGAGCCACAACACATCCCCACTTCCACTCTAACTCATTCACTCTGTCACTCCAATACATAGATGCACACACACACACACACACACACACACACACTGACACGCATGCACACACTGCTGTTATTGTTGTTGCAGTGCTCCCACGACACCAACAATCTCTTTCCCTCCCCCACCCGGGCTCAATTCTATCTCCCTTTCACTCCCTCTCTTCCCCCGCCTGTCCTGGGCAGCCCTGACATGCCTACTTCAATTGATTTAGATTCAATTCAGCTTCTGATCTGATTGTTATCATGTGACTTTTCACACACCTCCCCCTTGTTATGATTTTAGTGTAGTATTTTAGATCAGGATAAATCTTTTGTTGTTCAAGCTTTTGCACTTCTCTCTAGTTTGCACTTTCCGTCTGCCTTCATCAGCCCTTGTTGTGCCACAGCTTTATATCCTCTACCTTCCCCATTTTTCATATCTCCCACCACAGACTCCTATCTTCTTTTTCCCTCATCTGGCGGGAGTACTTTCAATTGACCCGCTTTGTAAACAGGAAGCTGGTTTACTGTTCGCTTTACCTGAAGCGTGGGTGGCAGAACAGGGGCACCATTACAACTGCACCGTAATGGGAATCCAAGATGGCGGGGAGGGGTCCCGTAAAATCACCAGAGAGAGGGAGAGAGAGAGGGAGCGAGAGAGGGAGAGAGAGAGAGGAAAGCAGCATCCAGAAAAGCTATTGTCAAATGAAAGCAGACAGAAACCAAGACGACTGTTGATTTAGTTTATTCTTTAGTAAATAGATTGTTGATTTGCTTTGCCTTCGTGTGTCTGTGTTTGGATCCCATGTAGAACTGCAGTGTTTGGGAGGATTATTGTCATGGACAATCCCTCGGACTCATTTTCTTTCTCACTGTGAAGCTCTGTTGGAATTACAGTTTCTGGATAATAGAGAAGAACGGAGTGATTCCCACCTTCCACGGCCTTATTTGTGAAGTGAAATCTGTACTCATGTGGTCCCCCCAAAGTTGCGAATCTGTTTTGAATACTTGGTTCAATTCGAGAAGATACGGTGTCCTCTCGGTGTTCCAAAATAATCCCTCTGTTACACTTGTGTTTTCCAGGCGGCGATGAAGTTGAATAGCATAACCTTGAGGATTATTACACTGTTTAAATCCGTCACCCTGCAATTTATTGGGTTTAACATGTTGCGACTCGGGGTGAGTTTGGGTGTTTTCTGCCACGCAAGCTGTAACAGGGGAAGAGGTTTGACAGGAGTCAGTTTATCACGAGCACAGAGACCACAACAGATAGATTCCCCCTGTCTCCTCCCCTTCAACACAGATAGACTCAGAGCATGGGCACTCAGCCAACACTATCAATCTATCTGCTCCTACCCCCAGTCTCTAACTCATATTGGAGCACAGCTTCCAAAGGGGCAAGGAAGCATGAATCATAACCCGACTATGAGAAGCTGCTCTGCCTTTAAATACACATGTTGTGTCTCAAAATCACCCCATTGTTTCACCATTAGTGAAAAGGCTGGAAGTGATTGTCAGTCCCGCTACAAAGTGGTAGCATTCAGGAGGGGCTGAGGGTGTTTGGCAAAAAAAAAAAGGGGGGGGGATTGTTGGTCTTGGCCTAGTTTTCTTGTCTGATCAGAAACCTGTGCACCTCTGCCCTTCCCCCACACAAACCTAAGCCTCTACTATTACAGGCTGTGAGGGGCTCAGTATGGAACGAGGTGAGCAGCTTGCCTCACCACTGAGCTCCGTGTGCCGGCTATACTGTATGTTTACCAGCTTATCATTCTGTGAGATATAGCCTAGCAATGCGAGTTGGCTTGCATGGCTGGCTTCCTATGAGCACAACAAGATGGCAAGGAGGGCGGAATGCGTATGCCGTACGGGGGTATCCAGGCAGGTAGCT
Organism: Fistularia commersonii; assembly: GCF_037954325.1. Classification (NCBI taxonomy): domain Eukaryota; kingdom Metazoa; phylum Chordata; class Actinopteri; order Syngnathiformes; family Fistulariidae; genus Fistularia; species Fistularia commersonii. The sequence continues at coordinate 8,206,255 of NC_141299.1, read as the reverse complement.
AGCACTGAACTCAGCTCCAGCTATCTGTTTGGGGGTTAGACCCACAAAAAGTCACAGAAAAAGCATCTGTATTCTGGGAATGCCTTCACAAGTTATTAAAATGGAGAGGAAAAAAAAAAAAGGCATCGAGTAATAAGTAAACACCATGAGAAAAATGGCCCTCTGTTATTCCTCGTGTGAATCTTTTTTAATTCAAAATATGTTTAAGCAGATAAATATTTCATTATTATGCACAAATATATGACCGATTAGCACCAATGTGCCAAACATATGCTAATTTTCCACGAGCATCTGTTGTTAATTACAGATATGAAAACGGGAATGGCTGGAAGGAATCAAAGAGGGCATGTGACAGCATCCCTTCTGCCTTTAACTATCCATTGTACTGCAAATGTGTTTTGAGTTAAGAAGCCATGTTTGTTTTTTGTTGTTCCTTTTCCTTTTAGGTGTTATATGGCAGGTTACCCATAGTTAGCGTGGATGATGAAACACGATTATGACTCTGCTTTGGAGGTCATTGTGTGAGTCTTATGTCCAGATTCACTTTGATGCGTTTGAAAAAAAAAAAAAAAAAAGAGAGAGAAAAAGACAAATTCGAAATAACAGGGGACAAGAGCGTTGTCAAGTTTAATAGCGTTATAGTTTTGAAAAAGCCAAATGTAAAACCACATTACCCTATCACAAATAACATATTAAAAAGCCATTGCCTTTGGCTACAAACTAAAACCAGTGCCATCCTAATTCACTTGTAAAAAAAACCCAAAACATTATGATGGCGGTATTGCTGCAGAACAGTGAACTTTATTATTAGGGTAAAGATCCTATATGTTTTTTTTTTTTTTTTTTTAATTCCTTTTGTTCCAACCCCCCTCCCTTCCTTCAGCCTGGCTGCCCTTGTACATGCTCTCCATGTCAGACCCAGCTGTTACTACAAACTACTTGGAGGGCTTACAAGCCTCATTGCTAATAGTGACAACGGCACTATTCTTACTCAAGGCCCAACGTCTACTGGAAAAAGCAGGAACATAAGAGTTTTACCCAGCCCGGTCCACAAATTAATTTCCACCAAACAGATGTTTCGATCTGTTCAATACAATGGGCGTTAAATAAATAACTCAAGATGCCCCCTCTTTGATAGCTGTTATTAGTTTCTGATGCTACAGCTGTCTTTTCATTTTCTGCATGTGTGTGTAAGTACCTGCCTGTGTATCTGGACTTGTGTGTCCACATGTGAGCGTGTGCACGGTATGTTTGTGGAGGTATTTATGGCCCATATGTGCATTTGTTCCGAGCAGTAACCCCATTACATTCCTAAGTCAGTCCATGAGTCTAATTAATGTTCTGTGCCGAGGCTTTTCCTTTACCCGGGGGACACCCAATGGATTATTTACCTATATGTCCTATTGACATGAAATCCCCCTTCCCATTGGTAACCTCTGAGCAAATACTGTTTGAGTCACGGCTCGCATAACAATGAAATGCAGTTATAGAGCAGGCATTTGCTATGTCATAATCAGTTGCATAGATCACAATTAAAGAATTCTGCGCGCAGTGACCGGAATGACTCTCAAAACCCTGCAGCCTTAAGAGTGTCATGGAAAACGTGGAAACTGAAGTCTTTTGGGAAGCTCTTTTTTTTTTATGTTGTTCCCCCTGAACTTTCTAAAATAAAAATTGTTTATGAGTTATGAGCAGATAACGGGGTAATTTTGAAGGCTGAACAAAGAAAACAAAGAAGGGTCATCTTAACTTCCCTCCTCTTTGCCCTCAGGTTAAAAACAACAGCTGTCGAACACCTACATAAAGCTTTCAGCAGTGTGGTTATTGTGCTATTCCCCGAGTGTGTAGTCACATAGAGATGTTGTGATCATTTAGTTGTGAAGACCTTATCTTCTTGTCCGGAGAAACTTAACTTAGCCTATAACATTGAATGTTCATTGTAAAAATAAGCACACAACAGAAAAGTGATTTCCCTCTTCGCAGAGAACTTCAATTTGACCGACAGATTTGCACTGATCATCCAGGGTGTCTTCCCTGTTTGAACCATTTTTTCTGAACTATTTCTCTCTAACCTCTAGTGTGTGATCCTACACTAGCTGCTCTCCCCCGTCTCTCCCTTCGGCTGTGAAGCAAACGCTTACCAGGGCTGCGTTGGTCTCATGTTTGGCAGCTCATTCGCGAAAAGAACGGCGAGGCGGAGGCGCAACAGCAGAAATGGTGGCTCACTCAAGCAAATAGTAACTTAAAAAGCTAAACGTCACATCGATTATTTATTATGATAGTCGATACGTGATTTTTGTGAAACGTCTCTTGAAAGGAAAATGTATTCTAGCAGTACTGCGTCCAGATTGTACACAGTTGTTGAACACAACAAGTGCTGAATGTTGTTCTCTGGTTAATTCCAACCATTTTTTTTCAGTAGTTTCTTCTGAGGTATGAATGACCATCGACAGCAAGGTACTCATGAAAATTCACACATCTGATTATTTTACAATATGTGCACAAAACACGAAATGCTGAATACATTTGAAAAATAAGAATAAAAAAAAAAAAAAAAAAACAGCAACGCTATTCGGAGATGAGGCCTGCGTGTTTATTTACAATGTTGAGAAATTTACATTTGGCACCGACGATATTACAATATTTTCATGTAAAGCTTTAAAACATTGACAGTTTTGGTTGTAACACCAAAACAATTCCTGCCATGGATGACGGGGGGGAGAGTGAAAAGAGTTCAGGAGGGCACACCAACCAAAGAAATAAAATGATGTCAGCGGGCATGTTGGAGCCCCCCTCAGCCAGCCTCCCTGAGCACACAGGGAAAGTGAGCGTCAAGAAGAAGGCGGGTAAAGATCACATTTGCGATCGTTCACTGGCTAAATCGGCTGTCAATCAACTACACACGTTTTCCGATTGGTGGAGCTCTTTCACATTTATCGTGCCATCTCGTCAAACTGCTGCTGTGTAATCGCAGGTAACTTTCTTACCATACCCTTCCGCTTGACGACCTAGTGCTCGCAGCACTCCAGCATTTTGAAGAATTCTGCCCCAAGAGAACACGCCGGGTTTCAGAATTATCGACTGCCGTCGAATCGGGCTCCCGAGGACTTTGAAACTGCATTCGTTTCTCTGTAAATACTGGCCGTTTCTCAAAGGCGTTTGAAATCGGACACCGCTGGCATTGAGGCCCTCACTTTTGTGCGGAGGGATACGTTGTTGCGTCTGACAATGTGGACGGAGGTGGTGAAGATGTCTACGAGAAGAATGAAATCATCCCAGTTGTAACAACAAAAAGGAAGACGCGAGATTAGTAACTATAATAGATTTGTTTGCACACAGACTTGATACGTTGAAGCAAACACGTGGGCGCTGTGTGAAAAGCAGGCTTACCGGGACAAAAGGAAGACATCTGAGGTGCTCCAATGCGTTTCATGCACTGAGCTCGAAATTCTCTTGAAGTTTTATGTTTTTCCCCTCAGGAGTGTCCGCTTTTCTTTTTACTGTTGGATACCAGACACTCGGAGAGGAGAGGTAAAAACACCTTCTTTCACGGCGCGCCTCGGGAAAGTTGCATGAATTCGATAGGTTTCATTGACACCCGCCTCGATGCCTCCTATTTTCGAAAAAGTTTTCGGGAATGTGCGGTTAAAGCGGGGGGATGTAAGTTTTTGTCTGCCGTTGAGGTGACGAGAGCCGTGTGTGTGTGTGATGGTCTCTGCATCGACCGACCGCCGAGAGAGAGGAGGAAATTACCCCTTTGTTCTTCTAAATACTCGTCCAACGATTACATGTCAGTCCCGGCCGACCAGATTCGGTTTGTATTTTTCACCGTGTCTCCACGCCGTTCGGGCTGCAAAACGTGGAAATCGGGAAATCTTTGCGTTATGTAATGGTCCTGCGAGCATTTTAGCTCAACTTTGTGTTTGTAGGCCCCGAATGTTATTTTCAAACGGACCCCCCCCCCCAACACCACCACCACCACCCACCACCCTCCCCGAACAAACTTTCCATAAAGTCCCTTTTGGTAGCCCTTTAAACATTCCTTTATGGACATGTCTGGCTAGCAGCTAGACTTTATTTTATTGCACATTTGGCAGGAAATTCCCCCTGCTCCCACCCCCACCGTCTTCCTCACTCAACTCCCTCTTAATGCACGACTTGCACCGTAATATGTAGAAGGAAAGCCCCCAGTATTTGTTGCATGAAGTTTTCAGGGCTGGTTCCCCCTCTTCCTGCAGGCTCAGGCCTCGATGCGTTTGTTTGTTGTTTTTTTTCTCCCCTTTTTCTGTTTTTTTTTCTTTTTTTTTTTTCCCCAAATGAGACCCCCTGCCCCCCCGCTCTTCGCACCGTAATTTGCCTCAACTTCGGAAAACACAAGCGGACGCGATGGTTTTTGTGGCTCTCCGGGATGTCAACATAGTTCCAAAGAAATGGTGAATGGGTTAGTTGTCAGCGGTAGCCTAGTCCTGGATGTGGCCTAGCGGAGATGATCAAATAATATACAGCTTACATCCTGTGGCGCTCTTGATGTTTATTGTCATTGATAGAAACCATTTCACCCAAAGTGGTTAGTCTTTATTACAAATGCTTCGGGCACACGACGCACGTTAGTTTCTTTCGGCCCGTATTTTGAATCAACAGTTGAAATTGCGTCCACTCACTCTTTTCACTGTGGACGCGGTCTTGTTCCGAGGTAATAGCTTTCATATAAACAAATATAATAGCAACTTTTGTTGCCGTAAATTGGGACTAACATGCAAAGCCTGCCCCTTTCAAAATAAACACGGTCGTTTTTGTCATCACGGATTTGTGGAGAAGCCTAGAAGGTAGTTACTCAGGTTCAGAATTATATGTGAAAGTCACGGTTAGAAAAATGCACGTAGGCACCTCAATTTGAAACATTTAAGTTTTTTTTTGTTGTGGATGGTGTGTGTGTGTGTGTGTGTGTGTGTGTGTGTGTGTGTGTGTGTGTGTGTGTGTGTGTGTAGGGGGGGTTCAAAATCATGTGTTCAGAGGTTTGTGTCTCTGGGAGCGCAGCCTCTTTGTGGTGACTGACCTGCCTTCCTTGCCTTGTGTGGGGTGACAAAGACCCCTAATCTGCTTGCTTCTAATATTGATCCGCTAGTAGCAGAAGATGCCATTTTGTACATTAAACCCCTCCATGTGCTTGACTCATTCAGCCCCCTGGTTACTCAATATTTAGAAATATTACTTGTATTCAGTGTGCTTTAGTTTATCCTGTCCATACTTTTTCCATCTTACACAAACTTTGGAAAGGCAATGACAGATGTGATTCATGTTCATCTTCATCTAAGGCAGTGTGTGTTTCTACATCTTTCAAAGTTAAATTAGTTGTGCTTATGTTCGTTTGACCTGCGCTGCAGTGTTTCTGTCTCAAGAATTGAGTTGTTACACTCAAAAGTATGGAATATTATTTGTTTCCTTAAGCCATGCTTTAGTTCGCGTTTTGCGTGGTATCGATAGTGTTGCTTTTTTAATTGACGCACACCCAAATTTCTCGAGTCCCTCAGTTCTCATTGACAATTTCTGTAAGTCATCTTTTCTTTTCTTCCAATTGCATCCATTTATGCTAGTGCTGTATTACAGAAGAGGCTGTAAAAGCACACCACCTGTTGGTGTCCAAGTGCCTCTATTGCTCCAATTGCTCCCCCCTACCACTAGTTCTTGTGAGGCTTGCAGAACCAGAGCTGAGCATCAGAGAGCGGCCGCGGGCTTGCATTGGAATGCAAACACAGGGTAAATCCAGTATTTATGCTTACTGTATCATTTGACAAGGTTCTTTCTGCGTTGACATATGGTAATTTGGTAATGATGTGTTTGCATACAGTCATTAGCCCTGCCTTTCACCCCTATTTCCTTGGGCTAACAATGGTCCCAATTATGTCTGTAATTGTAAATGTATTACATTCCCTTTTATGTAGCAATGATCGACACACTGTGTTAGTTGCTTGGGTTGGGTGAAATTAAAGACCGTTTTAGACTGATTAATGTTTGAAGTGATTTGACTAAAGGCAGCATATTCATAATTTTATGACAGTATCTCTTCTATTACAGAGAATGGAAAGAAGTGTCTGTCAAATGCTTGTGTTTAAAGTAGATCTGCCTTCAACACATGTACAGTAGTTTAACGGCTCTGGTGATGCCCGCTTGCCCTCATCAGTCTGTGATTCAGCAGGTTATTTGAGCACAGCGTTAAGGCGGGCTGAGTTTGTAATGACAATCGCATTTCGCTTAACTAGCCAAGCGCCCCTCAGGTTTTCTGTGCACCTCAATTTATATGTTCAGTGTTTTAAGTCAAAAAACTTCCACGGTTACCATTCTCTTACCTACGGTAATTAAAATAGTGAAAAGTTGGCAAGAATAATTGCACAGGTTAAAATGTGGGTTTAAAATAGCCGTAGCAAGTGTAGTGTAGTTCATTTAATCGATCATGCATTGACATTATCCTCTCTGTTTTTAAGGGGCACGTTTAAGCTTCTATTTGTGCTTGCTAGTGTTATTAAAATTACATATTTGCAAATTTCTCTCGTAGGGTATATTAGAGACTGAAGGGTATGAACGAACAGCAGCAAAGAATGGCTGCAGTGGGAACTGACAAGGAACTCAGCGACCTCCTGGATTTCAGTGCGGTAAGCAAGTGGGTGGGCAGCCGGGGTGGTTCTGGGTGGCAGTGGAAGGTGGGTGGTATTGGGATGAAGAGATTTGGTGCCAGTGGGAAGAGAGGAGATGCAGGTAGAAGGGAAATGTCAGAAAAGATGCCATACATTTCTGACACACAAACTTGGAATTATTTTCACTACAAAAGATGTGTCAGAAGGGGATATTTTCATTTGTTATTTGGAGGGCTGAACTAGTACAGATTGAACAAAATCATGGCAAAATGCACCCCAGGGTCATTGGCAATAGTACATCTAGCTTAAAATTTAGGCTAACTAGTGACAAAGAGATGCAGCAACAAGCACTGCAATGAACAGGCATCTTGTGTCATAAAGTGATACTGTTTTATTGAGAAACTACTTGATAAAACAGTTATTTGGTATGAGAAAGGGAACTGAACATCTTCTGTGTCTTGTTAACAGGATCTGAGGGGAAATGTTATGTATGATGTGATTGAATTGGGCTCAGATGATGACTTTGACTTCTGTGTTTGACGTATTTTCAATCTGAAGGAAGATATTTCAATAGAGATGCTTTCAGATGTGCTCTCTAGACACTAGGGGAATAGTGATATTTGGTTTGGCTTTTATTTTCCTGTGTTGTTTTGTTTTGTTTTTGAATCCGTTGTGGATCTTTACAACAACATAAAAATCTCAGGCTAAACGGAGCTGCAATTCTTCTTTTTCCTGAGGTAATTAAATAGATGGTGAGGCTACATTGCCAGCTCTTGAAAATTATTACATATTTGATGCTGCTTGTAATTTCAAACTATGGTTGTTTATGAATATTTGTCAGACTTAATGTCCAATAAAATTCCTATTTTGTTATTCTGCAGTTGATCAAAACTGAAGTGTTAAATTTCAAAAGTCAGCAACACTTCTCTTACATGGATGAATCGTTGTGGCTAACTGTCTTAAAATAATTCTATAGTCACATTATTTAGGAGAATCCTCTTTCTTTTGACTGTAATCAATCTTCCTGAAAAAAATAGCATCATAATAACAGCCAGCTGTGACGTATGTTTGCCTGATCTGGGGGTGGGAGGGTGATTTAAAGTTTGCAACATAAATTTGTAGAACTTATTTTTTAGAAAATATTTCTCAGTTGACCTAAAAAGAACAAATAACAAAAAAAAAAAAAGTATTCTTTTGCCTTTTTAACTCCTTTAAATTATTATCAACTCTAACCTTTAAATTATTGTTACTATGTTTTAAATGCACTTTTAAGCCTGAATAATACTTGTGGAACTCCAATGTAATCTCTTGCAACATGATCAGAAAAATATTCCTGTGTGTTAGGGCTTTCTTGAAGGTTTGCATCAGACAGTTGGGCTTGTGATACAAACACATTAACACACACATTAATCAACAGATATTTTTCATCAGCAGATGTTTCATCTAAATATGACCTAGATAATTGGTTCAGAAACTGTTAAAGATATCGATAATCAATTTCCTTGTATTTGTTTTAATGTTCTGATCTTTGTTTTGTGTTTCTTTATTGGCTAGTCACTGAAGAGCTTGCTGGAGTGGTAGTAAACTAAAGCAAAACTAAATTGTGCCTTAAAACTTCAGAGCTTGAACAAATTGGCTTTTGAATTAAGTAAGACTACCTCGTTTTTTTTTTTTTTTTAATTTATAGAATATATGAGGGCAGATTGCCTTGCGATGCACACAACCTTGTTACAGAAAGGTTTACTTTGACCTGTCATTTAAACACATCACTTAGCAAATATTTTAACCTCAGTGTTACCTTGTTGTGGGACAATCTGCAATTTTTGATGAAAATTACTTTATTTGTAGAGAACAGAGTTGTGAAACTTTTAAATAATAGTTTTAAAATCCCATACAGTTCCATATTGCAATTTTTCAAATAAACCTCCAGGAATCCTTTTGCTTTTTATATACCAATCAGTTTCACTGCAGTCAGTTTTACTGTTCAGGTGGAAAATGTTAAGTCAGTGGTGAGAGCATGTTTCGCAGACTTTTCAATTTGGTAATCTTCGTTGGGGGGGATGGGTTTGGGGTACAGCTTTAAACAGCAAGTGAATGTAATGTTGTTTATTAGTGGAAATAGTACTTGTGAAGTGTGCCATTCATTGCCTTGTCATTGATACTATCTACCCTCCTTTGTCCTGCAGATGTTTGCACCACCGGTAGCGAATGGGAAGAACAGAACTATGACACTTGCAAGCAGTCAGTTTAGCGGTTCAGGTAAGTTTGGGTTTTTTTGTTTAATGTAGGCCAAATGACTCAATGCTCATATTTCACGTCAGAAAAAGGTTCATTATTTAATATTGTTTGTGGCTCTATATACATGAGTAATTGAAGGAGTACTGGGGTAATGAGTGGGCACAATCAATACATGTGGTTCACACATTAACATCCCATGAAAGTACAGCTGATAGAAAAGAAAATCTATAAAACATGTTCTCATGCATCTGCAGTCATAATTTAAATACCAGATAGGTAATGCTTTCTATTTCCCAAGGTTCCTAGCTGCTGAGACCTCTGCGACTTAGTAAATACAGTGGACATGGATTTCTTTTGTGGTCATCAGTGCTTTAAAAAGACATTTGAAAAATTCCGGAAACAATATCCAGGCTGCACAGGATAATCCATAGGCCTTAATTTTTAGTTTTCATAATGTCAGATTAAGAATGGGACATCTTTTTGTGCAACTCTCTGTTTGTTGTATTATAAATTATTATAAAGACACCAGACTTAGTGGGAAGCCTGTTAATTTGGGACTCTTCAGCCCTGTTTTGGATGTACGAAATTTACCCGAGACTCTTCTTTGAGAAAACATCCTTCACACACCAAAATCAGTGTAGCCTCTAAGAAAATGTAAGTTATATGTATTAGATATGTCTACATTAGTTGTTTTTAAACATGACACATTTGTCCATTTATTTAGATAACATTTTTTTTTTTAATTTCCAAAGTGCAAACAAGCCTCCTGTTAATCCCCTCAAGCACCCAAAGCTTTTGAGTGAGCTTTTACTCTTTCTGAATCTTATTAGTAAGTCATGCTACTTTCACTCCTCTGTCACCCTGCCAACCTGGCGTGTGAAATCGAGTCACACTCCCCAGTATTCCCCAGAGTGAAAACTTGGCCACTGAGGAACAAAGGCAAAAAGAGGGCTTATAGACTTGAAACGACTCCCCCACCCTGAAGTGTAAAACACTCCTCCCCCAACACAGCACAGGGCTTTTACCCCCACTGATCTGCAGGAAATGGCTTGAGTCCGAGACAATGTCCCTCACCCCCAGCTCGCAGGCTCTTAAACTAGCCCAGCATGCAGTGAGTGGCCAGATTGGGGGGAAAAAAAGAGTTTGTTGAATAGCGGGATCAGCCTGTGGAAGGCAGGATTCTGTTTGTTTCTATTACAGCAGGCAATTACTAAGCAGTGAGGAGTTAATTCCGCCCCCCCCATCCAATGTCCCAAAGTGGGCCCTCAGTCATTGACTCCCATTATGTCGTGACGCTTCAAGTTTCCATGTTTAACTTTTGGATATCTGCAGTACAGTTATGTAGATTCAGTATCTCAACGTCTACAAATTACAGCCTTGGAGTTTCTTGTAGATCAGGACCACATTATAACAAACTGTTACATTAGCAAGAAATAAACTTGGCAAGTTACACTCACTCACTAAGTGGTAGGACACCTAGATGACACAGATTTTATTTAATACAGTAAACAATAAATTATCTCTCCATAGGAAATAGGTTTTTCTGAATCTTTTGGAGATAGCGGTTGATTCAATCAGCTCAATCAGATTCATTTTAGAAGTTGTTAATGTTTTGTGCTTTTACTGTAACAACTTTCAAAGAGAGGTACTTCTCATATTTTGTCCACCCTATGCATATGAATGTGTTGAAAAAATATTTGGATCAAGTCTTTATAAACCAGTGCAGATAAACAGCACACAGAATTTACAGTTTCCAAAATGACCAGTAAAATAAACACCCCAGGCAAAATCAATGCTGTGTAAGCCCTTGTGACAGGACACATCATTACAGGGCGGTCATATTCTATTGCTTTAGTTTTTATCTACATTTATAACCAATCGATTGAGTTCATATACATGATTGTTTCTAGTTTTATAATCAAAATTAAATTTTGCCTGCCATTTCACTCTGGCCACAACAAGGAGAATCAGCTTTTTTTTTTTTTTTTTTTTTTTTTTTTAAATGGTAACCATTAAGAAAAAAAACTAAACAACAGCCATGTATGATGTCACTTCAGCGGCTTGTATATTCAGTATCCCAGCAGCGCGGGAACAGTAGCAAGCAGCCCAGTGGCTCACCAGACCACTCCTATTCATCAGCACAAAAGTGCTCAGAGGGGTGCTAATTGCATTAGGCGTCTTTTTCCCTTCCTCCGTGGCCAGAAAATGCATGTCTGTGGGGAAGGGTGTTCGGCTATAGTGCAAGGGAGATGACTAGCCAGAAGTGTGTGATGTTTAAGAATTGGAAGCAGAGTGTGACGTTGTGTGGTGGGAGTTGGCCAAGCCAACAAGCCTACCGGCAGGCGTCCCCTCTGTCACCTCTGCAGCTGCTGGCAATGTTTCCAACCCCCTTCACACACAAACAAATGCATGGGATGTGATAATCTTGCTTCCCCTAGATCCCAACAAACCGCTTTCTGAATTTACACATGTAGTCACTGCAGTAGCTAGCTTATTACCTACCTGTGTTGTATGGTGGCTTGCTTTACCTGCAGTTTGGTATTTCTGTGTAATGTACTTCTTGCTTTGATGTGTAACTTTCATGTTGTTTCATGTTTATCAGTTAAAATGGGCTTTGTTTTGATGTTTTCAAATATGTTGAATTTTTTTTTGAATGATTAAAAAATTCTCAGCAGTTTGGAATATGTTTAAATAACGTCACTTAAACACAAAACAAACAGCTGTTGAATGCCTCTTAAGTGCTGCTCAACCTGACATCCCTAATCTATGTTCAAGCCCACCACTACCCACTTGAGACAAATACAGTTTGAAGTTTGACCCTGAAAATATCACTTGAAAACTGTGGTGGGTGTTTGTGTGTGTCTCAGTTACATTTTGAGTTCAGAACAGAGCAGCAGAACCACAATATAAGCCATAGAGGAGACTCAAAATTGAAAGCACATTGAAATTTGACCATTAACAGCAGTTTATAGTGACAAAATAGATAATGAATTGAAGTTATTAAAGGAAAATAAGTAATTCAACTACGCTTATTAATGGAAAATAACCCAGATGGCATTTTCTCAATGTGTATTTATTACTTTAATGTGTTTCAATATGGTCAAATTAGACCAAAGTTCATCATATGATGCTGTTGAGTTGTCTATAATAACAGTTGTCAACGATCATTAGTTTAATATCATATGCTACGGTGGGATAATATTCTTATTGAAAACATCATAAGTGAAAGTAATCACATTTCTTACTAAAGAAAAGCTAACAAAATAAACAAGTTCTGGATCACCCTTGGCTATAGATTATATTCAGGTTTGGCAGTTAACTAATGTGGAATTTGGTCACCTGATGACACAACTTACACATGTCCACCTGAGATCCATGGGGGAATCAATAGATAACAAATTAATGTTCTGATCAACAAATTTTGTGACCAAACTGATTTTTACAACATTTAAAACACGTTTGTTTCTGTATTTGCTTCCTGGTTCATGTATGCAGTGTTGAAAAAGATGATTAAAATGCAAACATTAGCTACACTCTAGGCAGGAAGACAGGGATGTCCAAGGTTATTGCACAGAGATTCAGACTTGTTAACCTGTAGGTTGGCAGGGCTGATTGATGCCAACTTAAATAATTTCAAGGGTCTTCGTTGGTTCCAGACTTTTGACATAACTGATTGAAGAAATAACTTAGTCCACATTTGTACATTTGTCACATTTGTTACAATGTACTTGGTCAATAGTGTATTGCTTTAATGTTACTGGTAATATCACATGTCTGATAGTCAGACATGTTTTTAATGTTTTGTTTAAATATCCCTGCGATACAGACCTGTATGTGTACGTTTTCGAAAGAGTTATTTTCCAATTAATTCATGCTAATAATCCAAGCCAAGAATGTCACTACATCTAAGTTTTCCTTCAAAATGGTTGCAAAATTGAATAATGTCAATTCAACAGATACCAATCTAATAGAATGTTTTCAAACTGAAACACTCAGTCCCTTTTTGCCTCGTGATAATACACAGCAGAAAAGAGACTGCATCTGCAAAATGGGAAACATGCTGAAAATAGCAAAATTGTCTGGTTAAAGTTTAAGTAATTATAAACTGTGGATTATCAGTTAATTTTCCTAGAAGATGCAAGTTATTGAAATCATGGTTTCCCGGGTTTAGTCTCTAGCAAAATGCTATTTACAGAGCTTCTGCTGTTTGTGTTGGAGTGTCATGGAGGCCAGAACTCCTGCAGCTCAACTCCCTCACTGACCTGTCCAGAGAGGCAACAGTGTTCAAAGTGAAATGGGGTTATGAAAGTTTTTCTTGACTCCATAACAACTCCATATTCTCTGTTACCATCCGGTCCAGAAGCATTTGATCAAAAAAGAATGACTGTTCTTACATATATATCCATCCATATATTGACATTCAGAATTTTCTATTTTTTTGGCTCAAAAAATTATTTGTAATATAGCTACAACAGTTCATTGTCTAGAGGTTAGGTATTATTAAACTATTTGATTACTGATAGATTAAAGTCATTTTCTGATTAATTCAAAATTCTCAGCAATATCGATTTTATTTATTTATTTATTTATTTTTAATCATTTTATATCTTTTCCCTGAGATAAAAAGATGTTTTACTCGCTGTGATAGTATTAGGTAGCCTCACTCAAACATGCAGTGACAGAACACCTTGTTACCTTTATTATATTGTAAAGTCCACTTAGGTTGACGTGAGGAATTTTTTGCCAGATTTGTTCTGAACTCAAATGATGTGAGCACTGGGTTTATTTACCTTCTTCCTGTGCTTACTATTTAAACAAGTAAAATGTAATTTTGATTTAGTGTTGTGCCATGTGCATTCTTTCAGCTCTGCTCTGTCAGTAACATGTTGACAGTGCACACATCTATGATTAGCCTCCTGGTGCCACACATGTTTGGCATATGAGCACACAGAAAATCTTGAATACTCCACCTGCACCGGTGCATTTCATACAAGGCTGTGATGTGAAATAGCACTTGGCCATGCTGATGGAGAGGGACACACACACTGCAGAGATTGGGTATGGAACTGATGGCAACTGAGAGGGAAAGAAAACAGATTCTTATGAACTAGTAATCTAAAATACAGAATCTAGGGAAATAATACATTGATAGCTTCAAAATTAAACTGCTCCATATGCTTGCCCTGCCACATATATATATATATATATTTTTTTTTTTTAGTTTTGCCAGCGAGAGGACCTTCCTTGAAAATTTCCATGATGGAAGCGCTGCTGTTGTCATAGCTGTAACCTTAACACAAGTCAAAGCAATCAGACAAAAGAATGAAAATAAGACCGTTCTACTATATACCAGAGGAAATTTGATTAAAAGAAAATGTTAAATTTACTATCTATTTTTCCTTTAAGAATAAAAAAGTACGACCAGAACTCATCCTCATCTTCTACCATTTAGACTGATTACACATACTCAAAGATGGACAAACTCCCCAGAAAGCAAAATAGTACATTTGGGTAAATAACAAGGAAAATGCATCAAATATAGTAGATATAGTCATTTTAATTACATTCAGTCAATAGTCTCCCATATGATTCACAAACCATGTGTTTATGACTACTAAGAATATTGATGCTTAGGCTGGGAGAACACTTAAACTGTTGTAGGATAATTATAGATAGCAGTCATAGTTCCTACGCAGACATTACGTGTAACCATAACTACTGTTCTGTACCAGTTTTTATTTCAACAGGTGATCATGATATGCTTATGGCTGATATTATCTTGCATTTGCCCCAAACTGTGGACCGATTGTATGGACTGATTGCTTTTGGCTTACATGCTGAAACATCATACTTCAGCTGTTAATGTTGATATGATTTTTCAATAATGTTCAGCATCTTCTTATTTTCAGCCTTAGCTGAAATAGCTAGTATTTGGATACCTTGGATATGACTGATTTCTCTGGCCTTTTGCTGTTTACTTCCCGTTTCCCTTTGTCCTAAATGTTGCAGTCACATGTCCACTGATGCGCAGGTTGATTGTCAGTAATAACGGTCCTTTGGGAAAGGTATGTTAAATGACAATGAACTTGTTAATTTTTAGTTATGTTAGCAGTGGGTTCAACCTTACAAAGTGGTGTGTTATTCAATTAGATGTTTTGAGTGGTTGGGGTCTTGCTGTTTTTCTCAGATTTTTATTGGACTTGTATTTCCATCCTTATTTTTAAAATGTCAATATGGACATGCATTATGTGAATATGGCATTTTACTGAAATACATTAAATTTATTTTCAAATGGTACATTTTATATCCATGAAAGTAATAAAGTCCACTTTATGTGCCTTGTTTGTAAAGAGGAACATATCAGTGACCAAGTTTTGTCAGTTTATCTTTTGTTTCTTGTAATATGTCATCACCATCCATGTCTTTGTTGTGAATTCATCTTGCGTTTGCCTGGTTTTGAAGTCAACTTTACAATATAGTATTCACCTTGCGTAACTGCACTAGTGTTAATTTGTTATTTGATCATCTACCCAAAACAACAAAAGCATGAAGCACCTCTTTTGGTGCTGTTGCTGGCTATTTGACAGAGGATATGGCACTGCTATGTTTGTAAAGCTGTGTTACTTCTAACTGCAACCACCCTTTTCTTTAGAATAAATATGAAAGTAAAATTGAAATAAAAATTATCTCATGATATGTCAGGTCCAGCAGCTTGCTATGCTTGTGATACACTTGTGGATACCCTGGAAAGAGCTCTCTCCTGGCATTCGTGGGCTCTTCTTGGCTGGCTGAGTGTCAGTGTCACCTCAGCAGTACTCCACCTTGTTTTAATTGCCTCCAAGTTAATTACTCCTGCAAGTGTGAAACAATATTGTCAACTGCTCCTGCACACCCTGGCTCTCAGTCTATTATATGGACCTACCCACCCCCACACATCAACCTGCCCCTAGTAGGCATACTCCGAGCGTTATTAATTTGTCAAGAATATATGAGTGAACAAAATAAGATAAACACGATTAAGAAGGTGTAAGCGGTAATTAAGTTAAAATACATGAATTTTCATTATATAACCAAACTTAGTCATCAATGTCACTCCCCACTGGCAATTGTTGACGGTGGTGAGGTGCTTCGGTGCCATGTCCTTTCAGCAGGATTGATCTGACAAAAAGCATGGCTGATCTTTTGAGGTCTTCCCTTCCCTGTTTGCCTGATTCTCCATGCCACTGGCATCAGCTCCATAGATCACGGCTGTCGCAGCACATGTAGGTGCTTGCACCGCTCTGTTAGTCTCATCACTCATTCTCACTCGTCAGCCAGGCTGCTAAACTCGCCCAGACTCCCTGCGCGCACGCACACACACACACACACACACACACACACACACACACTTGTCCCCTTGCTTTCTCCCTCTACTACTGTGCACACACACACACATGCACACTTTCTTTCTCACACACATTTTTTTAATTAGGCAACAAAAAAAAAAATCAAAGACAAAAAATGAATATTCATAAGGAAACTGCATTAATATGCACAATTATGCAAATCAGTATGCAATTAAGTCTTGTGTCTCCAGAGAGCCTGGATAGCATTAGTGCATAAGACAGGGAGAAGGGGATGATGGGGGTATTTTGGAGTTTTCTGCTCCACTAGTCATTTGGCTGAGTTCTTCTTTTGTGTCACACATCTTTTTCTTTTTTTATCCTAAAAAATAGTGGTTTTTGTTTTGCTGTACATTGTCTTTTATCATCTTATGACCAATGCAGGCTCATTTGATGTAACCGAGTTTATAGATGGTATTCCTTTGATCATCTTGGATTGAATTACTTTTGAATGGCAATTTTCTGCTATTCAGTATTTGTAATGAACATTAATTACTGTTCTGTGCTTCATTTCCTATTTTTTTCCCTAGTTTTCAACATTATTGCATCTCAGATGTAAAAACAGCGTCTTTGATCATTAATGATTTTCTCTCCTGGCTATTGTAGCTACAGAAATATATGAAATGCTGAAAGAGGATACATAACTAAATCCAGCTTTTGTTAATATTTTTGTCTTGCTCCAGATGATCTAACTAGGTCCCCTACCTGTCACTTAAAATGATCTGTGTTTTTTTTCAGCACTCGATGAGCGCAGCAGCTCTGGGTCCTGGGGTTCCGCAGAACAGAACAGTCCCTCTTTCAGCCAAGGACGGGTAAGATCTAATACACTCGTTCTGCAGTCACACAAGAATTTAAGTTGGTAGATCTTAAGCATTAACACCAGATGCCACAACATTGTCATGCACTAGCACACATTCCGTAAATCACTGCCATAAATAAGCAAACACACTCACATCCTCTCCCTCAATCAAAACAAGAGCAGAGTGTTTTTTTTTTCATTTCATGTGCTATATTTGATGTGAAGTGGTAGTTTTACTTTATACCAAATAACCTTGGCTCACATTCCTGAATTGGCAAGCTTTCTAGTAGCCTAGAACCTCTGTGGAGGCCCACCATTAATTGCAGCTTCACATCCGCTGTAACTGTCTTGGCACAACTTACTGTAAATACAAGGAACAAGGGGTGAAATAGATGCAGCAGGCTTTGATTACCACAAGTTGATAATTAAGAAAGTCTGTTTGAATCCCCTGAGCTGATGCAGATTTGTCTGGCATGGATCCTGTTGGCTAGACAGAAAAGCAGAGGGAGAGTGACTGTTAAGCCATATAGGTGTGCTTACATAATGGGAAAAGTCTTGGCGATTTCTTTTGGGCAAAGTTTTTGATGGATAGCTACATATCCTCTTCTCATTTTGATAACGTGTTTCATCTGTGACATTTTTACAGGGCTATGGGGAAGGGTCCCACTACAATGAGCATGAAGGCTTGTCCTCACCTTTCATTAGTTCAGGGATTGCAGGTATGATCTTTTTTTGGTTCTTTGAACACGTTTTTAACAATTTGCTCTCTCTTATGTTGTAAAAGTAGCTTTTTACATTATTTAGTAATTAAGTGGATATTCCTCATATAATCTTTTACTTTCCAGTGCATTTTCTTTTTAGTTGTTCTCCCAAATTCTACTGTTATGGTCACAAAATATGAAATATGTTTTCTGAGTGCCAAATCATGTGTATGCCTCCTTGCATATTTGTGTGTGTGTGTGTGTGTCTGTGTGCGTGTGTGTGTGTGTGTCTGTATATGCGTGTGTGTTCATTCGTTGAGTGTTGGGGTTGTCAGGGCATTGAAGCAGAAACTTTCCCTTGGGATTTATCTGGCAGGCATCTTTATGCTGCTGACCGTACAGAAAGAGGGGAGGGGATCCCTGGACTTTTTGTACTTTATAAAACCTACTGTTTTTTTTTTGTTTTTGTTTTTTTTAAAGCACAAAATATTTTCCATTGCATCTGTATTCAACTGATGTTTCACTTGTATTAATGTTACCAATCAATCTGTTCATTTTAAAGGTAAAAATGAGAGGCCTCCATATCCTCCCTTTGGAAGCCAGGTAGGTGTTTTTAGTAACACAAAAACATTTTTATCTGTCAGTGTAAAGGAACCTCTCTTTCTCTAACATCTCTTTGCCACATTACGACATTATGACATTACGCTTTGCTTAAGAGAGAAGCAAGTTATTCTCGGCTCCAACCTTCCCCTGTCTCTGTCTTCTCATAGCCTGGATTTCTTCCCAGTGACATTGCAATGGCCAGCCCTGATGCCATGTCCCCTTCTGGCCTGAAATCTGGCTCTCAGTTTTACCCATCATACACCAACAATCCAAGGAGAAGGCCGCCTGATGGAGCCATAGGTAAGGTAACTTGGTAATGCATATGGGTATATATATGATTGATCGGGACAGTATTTATTTATTTTTTTGCCATACCCTATTGCTGCAGTTCATGTTAAACCATAATTTTGTTTTGAAAATGTAAGGAAATACTGTAGATATGAGGTTGAGATACTTTTTGTTGACCTTTATATATTACCATTATATATTTTAGTTGCATTTGCCTTTTTTTAAAAAGTGTTTCTCAAACATTGAATGCATGGAAACACTTAGTTTGCGGTGACATAAATGCACATGAACATATTTTAGTGGACACACATTTCATGGTGTGCAAATGAACCTTGAGTTAAAATTGAAGCAGGTACTTGAATTTTAGATCTGTCTTTGCATGGTCCTTATTTAGTTTTGTCTCCTTTTTACCTTTCCTCCTTGTCCATGTGTGCCTGTGAAGACACCCAGCCAAAGAAGATCCGGAAGCCCCCAGGCCTGCCTTCCTCTGTGAGAGCTTCATCTTGCTTTACAGCTCACAGTCAGCCTTTCTGTCTTGCTACACATAGCCACCTCACATAGACACTGAACCATAGACTACTTTCCCTGCTTTGCTTGAGCAGTTCAGTGACAGGCAGGGGTAATGACCCTCAGTGAGAATACAGTCAAGCAACTCAGGGCCCAAATATACATCATCACTGTGGTTGTCTCCCCACACTCAAGTGGCATCCCATTCACTTTATCTGAAATACAGGGTTTATAAGATGCTTAATCAAGTTTGATAATTGTCCTTTCATGGCTCAATTTTGAAATGGTTTTATGTGTACATAAAGGTTCTGGCTATCGCCAGTGGTACTGTACATTTCGAGCTAGCCATTGACATGGTTGCACTGTGTGGTGTGGCCATTCACTTAATATTCAATTATGTCAGAAGATGTTCAGTAAATACATTTAAAAGGTAAAGTTAAATGTAGTATATTTAGATTTGTTGAACTCCAAGTCTACTAGTATGTAATTGAATCTTATACCACCCCCCCAGAAAAACACATTGCCAAAATTATTTGGCAATTTGGAAAATATGTAAATTTTGGAAAACATTAAATTTGAATTTCACTCTTGGGTTTCAGTTCCTTAATATTAAACTCATGTTTATCCTATGAAATTATTGAAAGCCAATCCTCTCATGGATTAATTAAAATAAGGGTCTATTATGTGCAATCAAACCTTGATCTTAGGTACGGGGGGTTGGAAGTGTCGAAATGCCTTACAGAGTGATCTTTTGTATTTGGCCCAGAATTCCCGGCAGCTGATGTAGATAATGTATAGATGAGGCAACCGCATGTTGGTATGATGACGGGTGACATTTTAATTGATATTAATATATATAATTGATTTAAATTTATATTAAATTAATCTAATAGGTTTAAAATCGTTTGGAATTTTTCAATTCTTTCTGGTAGCTAAATATAAGTCTTTTACGATGTGTCCAAGTCAGCTCTGGTCTCTCGTGTCAACTGCAGCTCAGTCATGAATTCCTTTGAAGCTGCTAAATTTGAATGACTTGTTGTATCTATGATAACAATGTAATACTATTTTCAAATGCATGCAACGTCATTTATGATCTTTAAACCTGCCAATGTAATACCCCTTAAAATCCCATTCATATTTCAAGTTGAAAGACCTTAAGAGTCACCCGTGTTTCCTCTGACATTGAAGACCCTATTGTGGCTTGAGCTGTCTGGCTCATCAGTATGAAATATTACCAATGCAAAGACATTTTCTGTGACCAAGTTCTCACACTACTTTGATTCTCAGATAACAGTGTGTGGAAACACACTTGTGGCATTAGAATTTCACCACACTATCTTGAAGCAGTACACATTCAGGACAAACAAATATTTGTGAATAAATCCTGTTGCTTCCAGGCTCTTAAGTTGTACAGATCACTTATCAGTGTTGCAACATTGATTGGGTCATTGCACATAAGATTGACTAATGGTCATTATGTGAGACAGATCAGAGGAAGAGCTGGTAAACTGGCTGTCTAGTCAGTTCTTTATGTCCTTGTTTAAGAGTCCTGTCTGTGGGCACCGATGCCATGAAGTAGCTTCTGAAACATCTGTATATGGACACAATGTACCTCTGTGGCAGTGACACATAGATTGCGTGTGAACACTCTGTCTGGCGCAGGCCCCCTCTTTTTTCAGTGCCCGAACCTCAGTCATTCCCTGGTAGTGTGAATGATGGCTGCGTGGCTTCAGTGTAAATGATGAGATGTCTGTGTGTGAATCCCCTCCCCCACCTCATGCAGCCCTCTGCCTACGCTTCACCACATGATGGCCTGGGTGGGCCTCCCCCCAGTGAGTGACCCAGTTGTGAGGCGCGGTGCTTGCGAGGCCTCTTAGCCCCATGTCTGAGCCCAGATTAATGACTGCCGACGATGATCCTGTGGTCTTTTCTCCCTCTCTTCCTCTCTCTCTCTCTCTCTGACATATTCTTCTTTTTTCTCTTAAATGTTGGAAATTACTAAACATTGTTAACATAAAAGCCATTTCTAATTCCATCAAGCTGATTTGCTTCTGCTAATACCTGTACACAAGAGCATTGCCTTTCCCTGTGAACCTTCACCTACTGCCGCTTGTCACAAGCATTAATAAGGAGCCTTTTTTTCTGTCCCCTTGTTGTCTAGTAGAATATTCACAAAACCTGTTGTGGTTGAATAGAGCTAGTTGAGGATGGTTGGAATTAAATCTTTATCTACCACCACCCAAACCAATGTTTTTCTTGTGTATAAACCTTTACACGATCATAACCTGAATCCCTATTAGTTGAGGATTTTACTCAGAAATCCCTTTTCTTCTTGAGAATACAATTATCCATCAGCACCAGTCATTGTGTAGTTCTCTTTTCCCATCTAAAGCACCAGGATTCACTCGACATTGTTCCCCGTGAAAGAACAACTCAAAGCCTATTGTTAAATGAAGCCATCTCCGTCATGTTTTCCCCTGAATTAACCGTGATCATTTTAAATCCCCCATTTCCTTCACACTCCCCTGGCCATATCAAGCTTTGTTTAAGTCATTTAGATTACCTTCTACTATCCCCCCTCAACACCCCTTATCTCTCTACCCATTTCATAAATCATCAGGGCCTTCATTTTTTCCCCTCAATCCTCCCTCTTGCCCCTTTACCACCCCCTACCCACTGCAATCTCTCTCCCTCTCTTTTTCTCCCTCACTTACTGACTGGATCCCAGCCCCCATCTCTCCCTCTCCTCGCTCCCTCTCCTCAGCCCAGCTGCCTGTGGAGTTGGATGTGGTCCAGGAACAGGCAGATGGCTCTGTAATTAGAAGTGCATCTCTCCATTCCCTTTCCACTTCTCCCTGTTAAATCAAATTACAGAAAAAAATCCCTTCTCTGGATTAGCATTCTTTGTAGCATAGCCCCCCATTCTCTTTCTGTCTTCTGCCATCTAGTACATACTACAGTGGGGCAGGGAAAAAGATGAACTGAGTGGTGCTCGTTTCTGTCTGAAAACTCAGGGCTTCTTATGTCCACCTTCATTCTGTGGATTTGAGGGTAAAGAAGCTGTGTGTTACCCCAGGCTCAACATTCAGTTTTGTAAGCAACATGAAATCGGGATGTGTAATTGAACTTCAGTCGTCCATTTCTATCACTGTTGTCAGTGTTCTTTTCTGGAATTTGGTACTCTGTTTATGTCATACAGAAGGTGATAGCACTAGTTTGAGGGTATAGCTGGTGGGGTGTCACTGAATGCATGGTATGTGTGCGAGCTGATACCAAGTGTGTTATGGGGAGGGGCTGCAGGCCAAGCAGTACGATGTCACCAGGGTCCTGGGAGCTAGAGGAAGTGCTCACTGTGCAACGGGATTCAAGCCGTCACTGTGCCCAGCATGCCATGGCCGCTGTGTTCTCCTCCACAGGCGAGAAGCCGGCCTGCTTCCACTGCCTGCAGACTCCCTCTTGCCATCTTGTGGTCACTTAAAGCTAGTGTAATTTAATCACCAACCAAAAGCCAGTGAGGAGTAGATTAATGTTTCATTCCTTATGTTGCCCAGGGAGAACATGACTTTTTATCCACAAATCAAAGTATTGGCAGGATACTCACAGCTGATTGCCTGTGTGTATGTTTAGGTGTATGCTTCTACATCCAGTGATGAATATTCAAGGGACAATGGAGGATATCCTGGTGGCAAGCCTGGAGCTGTTTACCCTGGCTCTTTCTACATGCAAGGTAATCCTTCCCATAATGTAATTTTGATTAATAAAGTGCTTGTAATCCCCCTTTGAGAGTGTCTTCATTTATGCAAATATGCCTCACTTTTCTTAGAAGACCCCTGGTCATCTTCTGGCTACTCTGCCATGCTGGGTAACTCTCCTCACATTGGACAGCCAGGCTCTTTCTCTGCAATTAACCCGCAGGACAGGATGGTGAGCATAATCTATTGCATTGATGGTTGTTTAATTTAACATGCTCTTTTATTTATTTCCAACACTTTTTTTTTCAGTTTCCTCAATATAAAGCATGTGCATAAATGTTACTTTTAATTGGAAAGTAGAAAGCCATCTTCTGGTTGAAGGCTGAGATATATATATTATTATTTTCAATGTCTTCTCTTTTTTTCAGAGAATTGATTGAAATTCATTAAATATGTAAATAACCACATCACATCTAATGTTACTATACTTAAATATATTTTATTCTGTTTGTCACATCACCTTGCAGTGATATCTGTCCTGGGAGTTTGTGCCTTATGAAACTGCTTGTATCCCTTCTCTAGAAACGTCATCCCCTGCCTCTGTCCCCACAGAACTATCCTCTGCACGGTAGCGAAGTCAACGGCTTCCACTCCGCTCCCACATCCTACAACCACACACCCACCATCAATGGAGATGGCATCATGGGTGGGAATCTTTAACAAATAAAGTTATTGCATAAGTGTCTCTGTAGCCCTTGTCAGCATTTGAACTCCCCTGGCGATTAGACCCCCCCCCCCAGATTAAATTAACAGGTCAACTGACCTATAATTCTCTGCAGCCAACAGAGCCACCACAGCTGGGAGTTCAGGGGATGAGATTGGGAAGGCTCTTGCCTCAGTGAGTGTTTTTTTTTTTTTTTTCTGAACAGATATTCTGTCATTTTGATTTTAGATGGCAATGCTGAGGAGTGAAATTATCATTTATTTTGTTGTCTTTGTTGAAATGTGATTCATAACGGATGTATTGATTAATGAATAAGATGGTACACCAACATCGTGCTCATAAATGCTCTGAATTTTTTTATCAATTTATTTAGATTTATCCATCGGACCACAACAGTAATAACTTCTCTTCAGCTCCATCTACTCCTGGGTCCCCTCAAGGTATTGCAGGTAAAATGAAATAGTCACTCACAAAGATTATGAGGGTCTTGGGGTTTTTTTGGGGGGGGGGGGGGTGTTTGACTAGAACAACAGTTTGATTTTTTTTTCCGTAATTTTGGTATAAAGTTATCAAACATTTTTGCCTACAGTTGGTTCTTATTTTTCTTCACTGATATCTGGCCATGCACTCAATTAATTTTGCTAGTGAAAGTAACTAAAGTAATAGGTAGGGGATTTACTTGCACATATATCAGTCATTTCTATTTAGTTTGCTCTTAATGTTATGTGTTGAAAACAAATTCTGGCATAATGGTATGGAATAACAAAATGGGGAAAAATACCTGTTGGTTAATCATAGTACATTCTCCAAGACAAAAGTACTGCTACAGCTCCATCTGGTGTGAAGTTAAGAAACACCATGCCACCTTTGTATGTCTCTCAACAGGAGCTCAGTCTCAGTGGCAAAGACCAACCACACCCAGCTACGAAGGCCAACCACATGCGCTGGTATGTTAAAAGATCCCTAACATTGACATCTAATAAGGGTTTCTTTGCTTGATGCAATAGTTTTTTTTTCTTGCTTATTGCATGCTGAGTATAGTTTTGGTCATTTCCTTCATTTTTCACAACTCATTGCTGTAATGATAGTTAGTATAGTACTTATTGTAAGTACAGTATTTTCCTCACCCTATATCACCTCTATATTTGAACATGCTTTTTATGCATTCATATAGCAGAGTAAAATGGAGGATCGTTTGGAGGAGGCAATCCATGTACTTCGTAGCCATGCTGTGGGTCAAGGCCCGAGCTTAGAGGGGGCCCATTCTGACATGCACAGCCTGCTGTCCTCAGTACACAACGGGGGCCTTGGGGGCCTCTCTCCAGCGTTCCCCAATGCTAGCCTTGCCCTTAGCAACAGACATCCTGCTATGGTGAGTCACAACCTCCACAAGACTGTTTTTATTTGTGTTAGAAAGAAACTTCAAACTGAGATGACTTATGTCCTGGACAAATCATAATTACTAGTTCTCCATATATCTTATCACATAACTGACTGAAGAAAATTGTTGTTATGCTTTCAGTTAAAAGCCAAATTGGGTCTGAAGTACATGAAAATAGAATACTGGGAATTAAATTACATTACTTCTCTCTTAACAATCTCAAAAGACCTATTTTTTTCTGTAGGCAAGGGACCTTACAGAAAGGCTGTCTTTTAAAAAATGTTTTTAATACCACTCTTGAATTGTGATTTGGTCTACTCTGTCTTCAAGTAGGATCCACATATCTATTGACGGGGTCTGTCAGTGTCTGTCTGTTTTGCCGAATCTGTTGTTCAAAGGTGCAAGTGTCTTTTCCATTTTCAGCAGGGAGGGAAACATGAGGAGCCTGCAGGTCTTCCCCCCAGTAGCACACTTCTGCATGGTCATCACACACCCGGACCCGGACCCACACCTTCAGTTGGACAGCCAGAAGGCTTTACCAGTAAATTACTCTTTCAGTTGCTAATTACTCTATTTCATCCACTCTGATTTATTCTCAATGAATATCTGTTCCCCTATTAGTACTTTATGTAAACATGGTAAACAATTATCTTGTTCTTGGGGCAGTGTTAGGCCATGAAATACTTACTTCCGTGTTTTTTCCTTAGGTCTTCCTGGTGGTTTGACCCGCTCCACACACTCCTCCAGCAGCACAGACATCAAAAGAGAAGACAAGGAAGATGATGAAAACTCATCTGTTGCAGACAAGTCAGAGGAGGAAAAGAAAGACTCCAAAATAGTACGCAGTCGAACAAGGTAGTGTTTCTTGCTGTAAAGCATTTTTTGCACACCGCAGTAAGGATTTTTGTATCACAATTGCAAGTATTCAGATGTTAAGGAAACCACTTCGTTGGTGGCTTCTTTCACTGTTGACCTGTAGCCATTCATTTAGGAAAAAAAAAATCAATGCAGTTCATCTAGTTAATTACTGTCTGTCCCCCTGATAGCCCTAGCGTTGTTAGGTTTTTAACTGTGTTGAAATCCCCCTCCCTTCATGTCACGTTTTCAGAAAGGAGGCGTTGACCCTCCAGATGTTCTCTGGCCTTTCAGACCAGAAAGATGAGTAAGTCTCTCAAATAGAGATTAATTTCCTGTGCCATTGGGCCCTTCCCAGACATCACTCAAAGCACAAGCTCATGGAGCTGGTGTCTAAATTATATTTTTATGGGCAGAATTATTATGACATTGACGAGTTATTATCCATAACTTAATCTCATTGTGTCTTTACATTTACAGTGGAATGTTTTGTAGTTCTTGTTTTTCTTCTTGCAAAAGACCACCATGCACAAAAATATATAACCAAAATGGTACTTAAATATCAAACTTTCTCAAAAACTCACTTAATACACACTTTGTTTGACACATTTCTTAACTTGTGTTCCTAATTGCATTTTATGTTGTATGCTGTTATCTGCTAACATAACTCCTTTTTCAGTGCACTCAGTTAGCATAAAGCTAGACAGTGGGCGCACAGTCTCTTCTGAACTCCTCCAAAAAGCTTTCAAACGATAGTGTTAAGTCTATTTTTGAGTCTTCTGCAAACACCTTATCAATTCTCAGTAATTTCCCATCTAGTCAGGACAATGAAGACGATGAGGACGTTCCCCCAGAGGTGAAGCTGGAACGTGAGAGGGAACGGCGAGTGGCAAACAATGCTCGGGAGCGTCTCAGAGTACGGGACATCAACGAGGCATTTAAGGAGCTTGGGAGGATGTGCCAGCTGCACCTCAGCCATGACAAACCTCAGACCAAACTTCTCATCCTGCACCAAGCTGTCAATGTCATTCTTAATTTAGAACAACAAGTCAGAGGTTAGTCCTAATGCCACTCCTTTTGAGAAGTATTGTTTATCAATTTACACACCTTCTTTTTTTAATCAATACTGAGAAATTAAAACATTGCTCCTTTTTTCTTTTTTTTTTTAAATAGAGCGTAACCTTAACCCCAAGGCAGCATGTTTAAAACGTCGTGAGGAGGAGAAGGTATCTGGGGTGGTGGGAGAAGCACCCATGCAGCTCTCAGGAGGCCATCCTGGTATCGGGGGAGATGGCCACAATCCAGTTGGCCACATGTAACACCAGGTGGGCCTTTTAGATTTGGCTTGGTCATTTCAATAAGATTAAACAGCTGTCTTATAATTTTTTAAAATGTATTCTTTGCAGGTCTGGTGGCTGTCAGAGGATGTGGCCTTAACAGATTTCTTCCACCCATTATTCTCAGTATGTGTGTATATGTGGACATGTCTGTGTATTGTCCGTTCAAGTTTCAAGATGCACATTCACACACTCGTACACACATGCATACTGCCAAAACTGACACAGCCTGTCTGTCGCACTCCCAACCATGACTACAAGCTCAAATGTGAAGAACTTTTTTTAGTTTTATACATGTTTTATTTTTTTTTTCTTTTTGGTTTCCACAATATGATTGAACACCAGAGAACTTATTGTCCTGCCATGAATTGGGACTTGACACACTGCCGACAGGTACTCTGGTGAAAGAAAGGAGACCTACACAAACACAAATTGAATCAAAGATTTGTGCCTAATTGTTACATGTTTTCTATTTGACATTTAAGCAAATTGCTTTACATGTGAGGAACATTTATTTTGAGGGATTGCTTATGTGTATGAGCAATTATTTTTAATGTATGTCATTCCCAGTGTGATGGTACAGTCTTACATATGTTATGTAACCAAGCCCATAGCTGAAGTTGAATTGTCTATATTCAATGACTTTTCCTTGATCCTACTAGCAAACCGTTTGACGGGCTGATGGAAAGGCCACAAGTGAAAGGTCAAAGTTTTGACATTTCAAGTACAGCTTACATGAAAGATGGGAACTCTGACCTAGAGGTAGTCTCTGACTGAAGCCTGGTCCCAACCCACACGGCATCTGGAGACTTGGAATTGAAGGCTCCTTCCTTGAATTGTTCTGAATTTTCAACTACAAAACTGTTCTTCCTCTTTTTTGACAACAAATTTAGTATTACTCCAATAATCCCTTGTCATAAGTTCAGGTTTCTGTACTACTTCAAGTACTAAAGTGAACAAGGACAATACAAAGCACAGTTGTAAAGGTTAGTGTTGGAAGATGGCCGTCGACCTGTACGTGGTGCATTTCAGCAACTGAAAGACTTGTTTAAAAGCCATTTGAGACTCTTGCTAAGTGGTCAGCACTGCTCTGTGCGATACTTAACTAGGAAATGGTTTACCAACAATGCCAGCAGACTTTACGGCTCAAGTTTTTCCCCCCTGAATTGATGGGTCTGTAAATCAAAAAAATATTTCTGGGTTCCTTTTGACAAAGGGATCTCCTCACTTCTTTAAGCAGGCAAACCTTTGTAACGGAGGCTTTCTTTTCCTAAATGAGCATTCCCACTGAATTACAGCCCCTCACCTTCCACCTCAGTTAAGTTTGTTCTTGCATTTCTTACTGAGAGAAGCGTGATGTGTAAATTTACTTCATACATTACTCTGTTTTCATTTTTCAAAATTAAATATATATAAAAATATATATTTTTTGTTAGCCTATACATTGTAGATTTTTTACATAAATGGCAATATTAGTTTGAAGTTTAGAGTGTATTGTAGATGAACTGAACAAGGGGATATTTGACATTTAAATGAAATTGTTCAAAAATTACTTAAATTGAACACACGGACAGCAGAGAAAATGGTCAACAGATGATAAATGGAAACATTTCGAAAGGGTTTATGTATCCTTTATTCCAGTTTTAGTTGAAAAGGGCGTATTATCAGCTACCCAGATGAATTCTTTTCTTTACATTTGGGGTTATGTCCTGTTGAAGTTTTACTCTAGCAGAGAGGCACTAGGACAAATGCGGGAAGGGATTTTTTGTCTCTAACAGTAATTATGCAACTGGTTTTTGAATGTAGCTACCATACAAATGTGGATCGCCTTCATTTTCAAAAGTTTTGTTTCTGGGATTTGTAAGTACAAAAGTTTTCATTTCAGCTTTTTCCTAATGTCTGTCCTCAAACAAGTGGCTCTCAGTGTGCAGCGCACTTCTTAGTATCCTGCACATTTATTTTTGGAGGCAGATGTTGGTAATTTGGTGCAAGGTTATGGATAATGTGGAGAACAAAACAGTGTTATTGTGGTGTTATTCCCATGTCATGTCATGTTGTGAATGTTTTTTACCAACATGTAATCACAGATGGGAGGTGTGTGTTTAATTTCTACAATAAGAGATGAAGAAAAAGACCTATACAAATCAATAGTGTGGCCTTTTCATTCTCAAGACTTAAGATGTCATGATGGGAGAGTGATACCTTATCAGTGCCTGAACTCGTATGTTCATTTAAGACAGTTTTACTTTGTGAACCATATCTTTTCATTTATCATGGAGATTAAATCGGTACTTGTTCATTCCCCCACCCTCCCTTCACCTAATGCTTTTTTCAATTTTCAGGAAGAAGTTTAAGTCGTATAAAGAGATTTTCTTTCAGTGTATCTAGTTAAATAAATAAATGTTATGTAGATCTTGTTTAGTTTTTACTCTCTTTTTTTTTTTTTTCCAAATAATTCAACTGGATTGTTTAAACTGCTAATTTGGTTAAGATCATGGGTCCAAGTCATTCTTCCTTTCTGCCCGATATTGGTAAATTATCTGACATAATTATCTGACAGGATTCAAGAGATGTTGCTTTTGGTTCCGATTGTCTTCTTTTGATGCACAGTAACATGTCAGTGTATGTGTTGCTTCACTTTCAATGTAGGGACTTGAGTTTAGTGGTAGCCGGACCCTCTATTGAGTCTCTTTCTGTGTATCTAAGTGCATGCTTTCTGCTGCACTGACCTTCAGCATATTTAGCCCTCAGTGGCAGTCCCCTACCCCCTCTTAACTTTCACTCTTTCAGCTCTTTGGTGGCATTGACAGTGACTATGAGAGAACCGTCTGATCACTTCTTTCAAAAAAGGTGTATTTGACTTTTTGTTATTACAAGATAAATGTTTTGGATAATGATTTATTTCAAGGGAAAATCAGACTCGATGTCATTCAGTCTTCTATGAACCTCCAATGAACGACTTTCTCAACAAGTCTTAACAAGTAGACAATTCAAAATGACAGAAAAGCATCTCCAATCACTACGGAAGTGTAAGAGGAATACTATGATTTCAAGTGTTGAATTGGCAGGCTTGGATTTGTTTGGGTATAAAGAAGCGGTAATAAAAACTTGATATAAGTAATTTTGTCATCTTTGTTGAAGACAAAAGTGGAGGTAGATGAATTCACAGGCACAGAGCCTGACACCTTGGAGAGGACACAATTGGCTCCTGCAGGGTCCTCAGAGTGCCTCACTCTGTCTTTATATATATGAAAAAAATACATATATAAATAAATATATAGTTGAGAACTGTCTTGTATATAACAGTAATGTAGCAATAAATGTGGCATTTTTAATAACAGATTATACCTTTTCCAATGTCTGAGTTTTGAATATTGTAAACAAAAGGAAAATAAAGGAAAACATTGTAACAAAGGGTTTATTGCCGTTCGAAATATGAATTTGTTCACATCTTAAGCTTCATGAGAGTGTTAACAAAATAACATTTAATTCAAGCTATGTCTGCTAACGCTTGCAACTACACAAGGTCAACGCGGAGAGAATCCCAGCTGTTGCCTGTTCTACCATTTAGTTGCAGCTCCTTTAAGATATGTCTGCAATAATGGGACCTCTGAAATGGTGGCCTGAAACGACCCTTGACTGCTGCACGCAGCCTGCTGGTTATTTAAAACAGGCAGGGACAGGGGCAGCTCAGGGTCCTCGGAAGCCGCCAGCTTGAAAACATTGCATGGAGTAAAGAAGTAACGAGAGAAGGTCAGGATGGTCCAGAAAATACTCAATAAATTCATCGGTGCCAAGTATATTGGTATTGTAAGGGCGTGGTAAGTGAAATCATTAAGCGTAGTGACATTTTGAGTTGACAATTGTGTTACCCGTGGTGGACTCGAAGCGATGGCACTAACGCCTCTGTCCTTTCCCGTGACCTGTTTCGGTTTATGTTAGCCGTCTTTAGCTTAGCATATGTCAAGGGAACGGCTATTGCTTGTGATGAGCGGGATAATAACGATACTATTGTTAGCGGCGTAATCGGTTGAATGTCTTCATTACCAAACTGCGTTTTCAGCATTAGTCAACACCAATACTATCCTCTATTTTATGCCATTGCTGATAAACCGTTGCTAACATATACTGTCATCGGTTACCAAATGAGCTAGATACTGTACGTTTGCCTCCGCCGGAAACCGTGAGATCGGAGAAGTTGCGCTCTCTTGGTTTCACGCCTCGGTCTACATCGTGGACGAGACATCGGGAGGTCTGTCCAGGTTGGGGTGGTGTATTTGAGAGCAAAACAATGATATCGTAAAGGTCACGCCCCTTATAGGGCTGTTCTGATTGGCTTGAAATTTCACTTTCTTTTTCTTTTTTGCAGAAATCCAAGAATGCGCTTAAAAAAAAAAACTGACCGTGACTTGCAAAAATCCACAAAGAACCTCTGCCCAGCCAAACCATCTGAAAACTAATTTGTAATATCTAATATGGGAATAGCATCACTTCAAACTGCCAAATGCTTATACGTTAACAGTGCAAATACAATTTTCTACTCTGATTAACAAGTCAGCACAGGAGTTTCAGTAGTGTGTATTATTTTCCTACATGAACATTTGTCACAAAAATATACACAACTAGTGTTACGCCAAATTACCCCTCATCAAAACATCTCCATCAAACTGTCCAGACCTCTTTCTAATAGAATAGAGTACAATACCCTAGATAATAACTTGTGCATAGTTTGATAACTCTCAATTTCCATGCTGTGGTATAACTTGAATTCCATTGCTTTCTCTGGTCCTTTCATCCAGGGTACCAAATTTGGTTACCTGGGGAACAGTGGGAGGTGTCGCGCTGGTTCACTTTACAGACTGGCGATTAATTCTCGACTACGTGCCATACGTTAGAGGGAAGTTCAAAAAGGATGAGTAGGAACCTTGGGCAAAAATGTGAGTGTTTATTTATTGCAACCCACTCAAATCAAAGTGAGCTCAATTGTTTGTTGCATCAATCCACAGGCCCCTGAGAAGATGCATTAGTAGCTGTGGCAGATGGTTGTAATTTGACAATAAACTCTTATGTCCGGGCTTGGTTTATTTCTCATCTTTTATTTTTTTATTTATACCTGGTGTAGTGTGAAACAAATTCTTCTCTTCTTTACAATCAGACCTTGACTTTATTTTTGTTCTTTTGTTTTTTTTCTTTCCCAAATTGTGGTGTTATTTCAGGTGTGACCATTGTGTTCTTTTCACATATCGCCTTTAAAACCAAGATAATTTTGGTAATCCTTGTTCCATCAGCGTAGATTGTATTACATTTATATTTTTAATCAAAGTTATGTGTTTGATCCCTTTTGAAGCCATTTTAACCATACCGAAGCTCACGATTGGCGTAAGACGACAGGGGTCAGACGGGGTGTTTCTTTGACATGTTTTGGTGCACACTTAGCTGATGAATGGACTGTGTCTGTCCACAGGAGAGGAACCTCAGGGACGGGGGGCACAAAGGTGGATGGCTCGCACAATGCAAAGAAAGCTTAAAAAGGGGATGATGGGCTGGGCTCAGCGATCTGTCCCAGAGGGCTTGTTAGGAGCTGGGACCTAAAGATACACTGTAAAAATGCTATTTTTGACCCATTATTACTAAATATGTATAAATAAATCTTAAATGTAACCATTTTGTCCATCATTATTTTTTTTGTCTTCCAAAGATTAAATATTTTTTTGTCTACATTTTTAGTGCGGGTTTTTCTTTTCCTTGCATTTTTGTGTTGAACCGCCTGTGCACGCAATGTGTGTTCGCAATGCATGTTTCACGATTTGGGATTTTCGTGAAGTCTCCTCTCTGCACGGCTGACTTCCTAAAGCACTGCACCTAACCTGTGTCAAGTGCTCACGGCCATTTAGACTGGAAAATCATGTCTACTCTCCAGTAAGTGTCTTGCAAAAGGCAATATGAGTCGCCACAGTCACCCAGAGGTGCCGTGGAACCGTATCGGGACCGGTTTTCCGCCAGACATCAGTATTTTTTTTTATCAGCCCTAACGGCGAATTTGCGTGGATAATGTCTTTCATTTCTCCAATGGAAGGGGGAGGGGACTGAGAGAGGAGAAGGGATTTAACATAGCGAGAGGGGACAAAACCAGATAGTGTCTTCAAGATGGATAAAAACGAGTAAGTATACCATCCGAAAAAACAGACGTCGGGCGACGATTCGATGTGTTTCTGTACCGTCTGTCCGTCGACCTGTCGATGGCGATATTACATATTTGCCAAAGTATGTTTAGAATCGATTGGGTAAATAGACTCGGTGGTCTCGCGTTTGCAGATAGCTATGTTCACAGCGAGATATGCGAAAACCCCGACCATCGGCGCACCGAGTTCTCGCTTTGAGCTTCTTTGTATTTACAGTAAACGCAGAATTAACCACGGGGTCGTTTCTTTGCGTCGACAATGTGCCGTTTCGATCGAGATTATTCTTGCAGCACGGATCAAATGTGTCCTCCGCGTTATGGATTCATAAAACGTCCATAAACGTATGGCATGCTCCGAAAATGGGCCCTGTGTTTAATCAACAACATCTACTTTGTCCATTCATAAAAGCCGGCTCCAAATCAGAATGACAAGGGTAGGCATTGTGGTGGGGAAATGGCTTTCCAATTCCATGTCGCTCGCATGAAACTTTCACCGCCTGCTTGACCGAGAAGCAGCTTTTGCACGGAGGAGATTTGACATTTTTTTTTGCCAGATTCAGTCCTCCAGAGGCGCTCGTCGTGGTTGTCACCGCACTCGAATAATTCATATTTAAGCTCTATTTGAAGCAGGAGGCTGATTAATATTTCCCATAGGTTATCATTGCCGTGCTGATCGACACCAGCGTCACGCCACACGGAGGACGCAACCGCACATCCGGAAGTGTGTTTCAAAACAAAACAAAACAAAACGGAATGCTCTGCGTTCGATCGATTATTCTGAGGTTTTGGAGACGAGGGCTTGTGTGCGGTGGATGGATGGATGGATGGATGGCGGAGAATTGTTTATTTTCACTGTGGGGGGCGGGGGGTCAATTTCGTGCATGTGTCCATCCTTCAGCATGATAACTATTTCAATGACAATAATCAAATCTAATACAATCTAATAACAAACCACTCAATACAATATTATACTCTGTCATATGATATAATATTGTATATAATGCAATATTACTATTATAATATAATATAATGTAACTAGAGGAAGTTAGTAACTTCAGCAATTAATGTGCTTAGTGAGCTGAGTTGAGTATAATGTGTTGTATTGTTGCTCTGTTACCGGTAAACCATGAAATAATTCATTGCAATGCAACATTTGCAGGATGTACTTACTTGTAAACATTTTGGAATTGGTTCAAATGAAAAAAAACGTCCTGTCCAATCTTACTCGACCCATTTGCTATGACTACCATTACTATTATTATTATCGTTGGTATTATTCTCATACAAGGCAACAGGCAGTCTCATTTCTCTATTGAATTTGTGTTTCATGTTATCCCATTATATCTTTTTTGGGAAAACATTAAAAGTAACTTATTCTGCATTGAAATATTTCCCTACCCGAATTTGTAAGCGTTACAAACATATTTATTCACCCCACTTGAGAATGTGAGAGGATAAGCGGTAAAAGTGCATTTAAAATGCAGTAGGATGAAAAAGAAAATTAAAGTATAGTCTTGTGGCAACGCAATATTATCAGGTGAACTTCGGTGGAGTTGAACCCGTGTCGTCGATCGGGGTTTTATCATACGGCAGAAATACACAACAGCCTTTTGTTGTTCGTGGTCTGTTTCATGTGATGTAAAAATGAAATGTAAATAATGTGACTTTACATTGTGCTTCTTTTATATTGCAGAGACTATGATGCTATTTTAGTAGGTACAACAGCTTCAAAGAATCTCACCAGGAACACAAAGAAAATATTGTGAAAAAGGCAAATAAAACCCCCTGGACTTCTCCCCTTTGTTCTTGACCTTCTCTCGTAGAAACGGCCAACCTCTATCCGATTATTGTGAAGTTGCGAAACCTATTGTATTTCCTGTTTTGTCCCGCCTGCGTCACGGCGGCTTCACGCTGTCCTATGTTTTCCTTGCGGATGTAGCCCCCGCGGCCCGGAGAGGCAGGCAGGTAGTGATGTGGCTGAGGTCCGCGGCGGAGCGATCTGCGCGACGACAAAGAGATGGGATGTTAGCAAAGAGATCCCATTCCAGACAGAGGACGCATGTTGTGACATGGTCGAAACAAAAGCGCCAGACGCGACAGGCCTACCATCTTAAAACTCGACCCATTCTCCAAAACCCCATTTGTTTACTCGCTGTAACTCACAGTGGATTAATAGGCTATTCGCGTTGGAAATGGAGAAGAAAAGGTGGGATTGCACTGCTCTCCCCAAGGGCTGGAAAATGGAAGAAGTGACCAGAAAGTCGGGTTTGTCAGCGGGAAAAAGCGATGTCTATTACTTTAGGTAATAAACCAAGACGGGCTCGAAAACAGAAACCAAATCCAAAATAAGACAACTTACAGGTGCGCAAGACACTGAATTCGCGGACGGATACAAGGCAGGACTAGAGAGGGGAGATGGTGGTCGGTTAAAAAGTTTGGGATGGGAAGGGGAGGGGGGTCTGTTTGCAAGCAGGCCGGCCAGGCTAGCGCCTCTCAATTGTCGGGATAAGGGGAGAGAGGAGGAGGAGGAGGGGGCGGAGGAGTGGGGGGTGTCCGGTCAACCAAGCAGGCTAGGAGCAGCGACTTTCGCCTTTGTTGAATCCACGCAAAAACAGAAAAAGCCAAAGCAACAACAACAACAACATCAACAACAACAACAACAACAACAAACAAACAGTGTCACCTTAGCCATCACTCTTCATTTTCCATTGAAGTGAATGAACAACGCCAGATTTGTTTTCATTTAGCAGAGGAGAAGAGCAAGATGAGGAACAGAGGCAAGACAGGGGGGAGGCGGGTCGGTTGTATAGTTTGTGGTAGGCCCGCTGTACATCCTCCTGGTGTTTACTGGTGTGTGATGTAAAGATACATTTGCATGAGTTGCGAGCACGTAATCACCCACAGTTGTTACTCATGACTCAGGGTATGATATTGTTGTAACACAAGTGGAGTTACAATGTTTTCATTCTGAAATGTTACTACTGCAATGTTTACGTTCTGTCCTGTGACCATTCAAGGTACTTGTGTGTTTGTGCGAGAGAGTGTGCGTGTCAGTGTATAAAGTGTATCCTGCTCAGTGTATTCATTGAAAATGTCTTTAGCTTGTCATCAAGGTCAGCGCTTTTGATTTGCCATTTAGGATTGCATCCATTTCACAAATGTACTGCAGTTTGACTTGGATGTGCTCTGCCTGTGTTTGCCGTTTGACTTGTTGCATGTTGTGGTGTGTGTCGGTTGTGTTCCCGTCTCTTTTGTTTGAAATGTTTTTCCAGCGTCCATCTGTTTGCTAACCAGTCATGGATGTATTTTGTTCAGGTCTTTATTTTTGGGGGGTTGCTACTGTTTATAAAAATAATTGTTTTTCCTGTCTTCCTTCCTTCCTACTAGTCCATCTGGAAAAAAGTTCCGTAGCAAACCTCAGCTGGCTCGTTACCTCGGTAACCAGATGGACCTCAGCTCCTTTGATTTCCGTACGGGGAAGATGTTGATGAGCAAGCTCAACAAGAACCGCCAGAGGCTGCGCTATGACAACAACAACCAGAATAAGGTGAGACACGCACGCAGGTGATCGGGCGGTGGTCAGCTTGGCCTTGGCCTTCCACAAACACCAGGTAGTTACATGCTCATTGTATCTTGTATTTGAAAAACAATCTTTGCTGTTTGCATATTTTTTTCTCTAAAGCCGTGTGTGGTTCCTAAATAATAGAGATCACAATCCACTGCTTCCTGATGAAATGAATTCGGGTGCAGATGTAGCTGATTTAAGTAGGTGTAGTTGGCTGTAGAAAATGAAGTGTTACTAGTTTGAGCTCTGTGATCGTAGAGTCCTTATTCAGATTTCGGTTCCGGGAATGTTCAGCTATAATCAATAGAAAACAATTGATTTATTAATTTATTGGCCAAATAGCAAACTGCCCTAACAACTGGATGGGAAGCATAAAGAGTGACTTGTATGAGAGATGTTGATCACACGTGCTTCAATATTGTCTACGTCCTCTGATCGTATAGGATGCTGGGAATTTTTTGCAGGAAGCAAAACATAGCCCTGTTCTTTGTTAGTAATTTAGCAATTTCACTTGTTAAATGGATGTAGGGGTGATAGGAAGGTATGGGATATGCTGTAGTGTCATTACAATTAAAGAAATGTGTTAGCAAGCAATGATATCTGCGTCAGTATGTCAGTTGTTATCATTTGTCAAAGCTACTTATGACTAGGACAAGGGTCGGCAACCCGCGGCTCCGGAGCCGCATGTGGCTCTTTGATCCCTCTGATGCGGCTCACTGTGGCTTTTGAAAATAATAAATGAGTATTTAATTAAAATGTATTTTATTTCAGTTTGTTCATTTTTAAAAAGTCATTTTAAATTTGAAGATTTTGGCGATCTTGTAACATCTAAATAAAACGCGTTAAAATATTTTTGTCGCTCTTAAAAAGCGACTGCACGCGCCAGTAAAAGGATGGCTGTAGGATTTGCTGCTGGTGGGTAACTTAAATTTTGCCTTTTTTCATAAATGCAAGAAGGACTCAAGTAGATGTTGAGTATTTTGCTTAAAGTAACCTTAAAGTCAACCCAACGTCTTTTTTCAGAGTTCAAAATGTTTTGTTCCATTCAGAAATGTAATTTCGTTTTCTTTGCTGTTGTTCATGCACATATTTTGTTTATACATAGGATAAAGGCAGTAAGGTAATGTTATATGCCGTATAAATTCATTTTAAATTTCAAAAGGGTTGTGTGCGCCCGTTGTTTTCTTTAGTGTGGGGAAGGGATTCCAAATGACTCTTTGAGTGGTAAAGTGTGCCAACCCCTGGACAAGGATATTTGAAATTAACATTCAAGTTGGCAGATAGAAGCAATGTAGCAGTGCCAGAAACGCCACTGCATCGTTTTATGTTGCTGATCTTTAAATGGCATCATGGATATTTTCATGTTATCTTGAATGATTCTCCAAGAAAGATGTTGATTCTTTCAGTGATGAATGGAAAGCTCTCTTCTCAATAGTCAAAGATTCCAAGCGTTTTCTTCCATTACAAACATCAAGGTTTTCCTCATGCTGTTAAACAGATATAGTTCACCAATTTTGATTTCATTTTTGGCTCATTCAGTGTTTGTCAGTTCTTCTGTGATTAGATCAGCCGCTCATTTTCTATATTGGGTTATTCACATGAAACTTAAAATGCAGCCCTCTTATTATTCAGTGTTAGAGGAAATGATCAGCTTTTCAATTAAGACTGGAAGACAAACATACTCTGGCACAGTGTATGTTCCACTGCAGTGGAAGAGGTTGAGATGTCAAGCTCTTGTCTTTTTGATGTCATTGGCAGGGCCATTTTTTATACTATTAATGTTTCCTCAGAGTAGCAGTTGAAAACTGCAGCATTTGTTGAAAGACTCCTCTTTAAAACATTCTGTTTGCTGTAATCTGTATAAACCTTTCCTGAGCTTGACATGCCCCTGACATTTGTGCATGTTCCTTTGCTTTCTTCATCCTTTCTACATGGTATTAATGGGTTCTTCTTTCTTGTTTTGTTTCTGATATAAAGGGAAAACCTGACTTGAACACATCACTCCCAGTCAGACAGACAGCCTCAATCTTTAAGCAGCCTGTTACCAAGGTTACAAATCACCCCAACAACAAAGTGAAGACAGATCCACAGAAAGCTGTAGATCAGCCCCGACAGGTGAGTTTTTATGACTGACTGCATCCTCTTATTCAAACCTGTGACACATTTTAGCAGAGGAAAGACGTTAATGGCGCAACTGGACAAACCAGATCATGTTTACTATAGATCATGTAATACTTTGTACTTCAAGAGGGAAGTTTTTTGTCATACCCACTTGTAGCCTTTAACGCTTTGTTTGTCTTCAGTTGTTTTGGGAGAAGAAACTCAGTGGGCTTAATGCTTATGACATCGCAGAAGAGTTGGTGAAGACAATGGAGCTACCGAAAGGCCTGCAGGGTAACATACACATGTTTATTCTTTTCAAAACTATTGAGTGATACTTTAAATTATGTTAGGAAATATCAAGGCCAAGTTCAGTTGCAACTCTGACTATTTCTGCCTCAGGGGTTGGTCCAGGCTGCACAGACAAGACGCTCCTGTCAGCCATCGCCAGCGCTCTGCACACCAGTGCCGCGCCAATCACTGGCCAGCTTTCTGCTGCTGTGGAGAAAAACCCAGGCGTCTGGCTCAATACCGCACAGCCACTTTGCAAGGCTTTTATCGTCACAGATGAGGACATCAGGTCAGCGATTATTCTGCTCTGCCACGTTTTCCACGATGCAGAGAGCAAAAACAGGCGAACAGTCACTGATTGTTGTTTGAGACTTAAAAAAACATGTAGATGGAGTCAGACATGTTTTATAGAGTCACTCCAGTTCGTGTGTCACTGACTTCCAGTCTAAAACCAAGTTACATCTGATACAAGAAAAAAAAAACCCTTTGTGACTCTTTGGCTATTGATTTGATAAGTTGAGTTATAATGTTCCGATATGATAAAGATTGACCCTGCTCATCACAAAGGACCATCTGTATGATGATTCAGTTACTGGAGGCTGCAACTGCCAAATGAAACCACTTCCTGTTGTGTTTGTGTTGTGTACATTTAGGAAACAGGAGGAGCTAGTGTATAGTGTGAGGAAAAGGCTGGAGGAAGCGCTGATGGCTGACATGTTGGCCCATGTAGAGGAATCTGCCAATGACGGAGAAGCTGTGAAGGAGGAGGGCAATGGCAGTGAGGACATGGAGAGTGTATAGCACAGGTGGGTAATGAGTGGGATATAAACAACCTGTAGATGCTGATGGGAAAACAAAGGTTCATTTTCTGGTAATGTTTTTCAATGACCAGCCCGATGACTGGACATGGACCACGGTTCA
This sequence comes from Fistularia commersonii, assembly GCF_037954325.1. Lineage (NCBI taxonomy): Eukaryota > Metazoa > Chordata > Actinopteri > Syngnathiformes > Fistulariidae > Fistularia > Fistularia commersonii. The sequence goes on along the minus strand of NC_141299.1, from coordinate 8,166,058 downwards.
GTTCAAACTGCTTGATTTGTTCTAAAATTTATGGTCATCAGCCTGTGCCAAAAAGAAGATAGTGTTTTCCAAATAATTAAATGACAAAGACTGCAAGAATCTGTAGGAATTGCTCAAAGTGTTGTGTAAGTGCAGGAGGAGGAAGTGGTTAAACACTCTGGCCTGTTTAATCAGCGGGTTATATGGAAATCTTGCAGTCTGTCTGAAGAGACTCAGTCATACATGTCCTGCCAATAAATGTTACCGTGGGACCTGAACTTGGTTCATTTTTCCAAAGTGTTTTAGTTTCTCATCCAAGAGGCTTTTTCAGTCATTTCTAACTGTGGGAAGTTTCAGGTATGTAAGCGAGACAGAAGAGGGTGCCGAGAGGTAAAATAAGTCATCTTTATACTTTAAATTGGAAAAATCATCTTTCAACAGATGAGACAGCCTTTAAGCCATTTCCAGTTCAGACCTTAGATCACTCCCAAGGTGAATGAACACCATGGATCAATGTAACCAATGTTCCCTCTTATTTTTTATATGTCTGGGCGTACAGACAACCTTGCTGAGTACATGTAGGACCACTGTGAGCAGCATTAGATGTGCACACTGTGGCCACACATCAGTATCACACCAAGGATCATAGCTTCCATTTAGTCCATATTTTTCCATCAGAAAACTTGTTTACTACTTTGGCTTCGCTGCATGTTTTGCAGAGCAGACCTTTCTCACTCGAAAAAGAAAAAATCTCACCCGGTTTCACCACTTATTCTTCCATTTGCACATACTCGGACAGTCATTCCAACTTAAAAGAACCGCATTTCTTTTTTACTTTGGCTTGGTGAGTGGACCTATCATATTTACTGCTTGTTTTGCCACAATATGGGGTTAGAATTAGCGTCATTTAACTCCGCCGCACTGTCATTATTGTTATATAGCGTGTATGGGCAGAGCACGTGCGCAAGTACTGTCAATGCCGTGATTGGCTCCGTAGCGTAACTGCATCGTATCATATGATTATTGGCTGGACACCTGTCACTCACCGAGTTAGGCAAAATGATACAGAAAAAAATGTTATATATCTAATTCATTTGCAGTATACTCTCTTGCGCTGGATAGGTTTTCTTGTGAGCTGACAGTATGTGAGCAATGCACAATTGCGCAGTTGCACAGCTTAGAGGGAACATTGAATGTAACCTTGACGACTCGCATGATGTCAGGGTGAGTGTACAACCCACTGCTGAGCCAAGCCTGTCCCAGGCGAGCCCTGTCTCAGATGTGTCATCCCGTGGACCCTCGAGTCCCATTTCTTCAGTAGTCACATGTCTCATTTGGGTTGATGCGGCTTCTTATGGCTTTAGTACCTCAATTTCCCCTGTTGGATTAAACCGAAGAAACCTCTTGGATGAAAGATGGAATGTCTTGGGCAAGTCCAGGTACCACCATAAGACAACAATCAGAAATACGCCAGTTCACAGAAATGACAGGAGTTGCAAAGGGTGGAAATCTGAGCTTTCCTTCCTTACATCAGTACACATTCTGGGTAATGAAGAAAGCAAAATGTGTCCTTCTCAAATATCAGGTGAATAGTCGAGCAGCTTTGGGATGCAAAAAAGCCGCCTTTGTAAGTCTGAAATTGCTGACAAGAAAATGTTTTTTATCCATGGAAATTAGAAAAAAAAAAAATCCAAAATAAAATACACAATGTAAAGAAAATCATATTTTTGACCAGAACTGCCAGTCTTCAGGCTTATTTAAGATATTGTTGTCATGGTAACATGACGTCCATGTTGCATTTTTATCACTGTTGGATTGAACGGGATCCCTCATCCTCTGTTCCCCCTGCACTGCTCATGGCCTCCACTTTCAGTGCTGATTTAATAGAATAAAAAGCCGTACACTCTCCAGTCTGCGGCAGATTCAGTCAAAAATGTCAATGTCAGTTCCAAACTAATTGTTTTTTTTATTTCTTAGGATTTCCTGGCGCCTGGATTTTGTTCATCGCCCATACACACAAACACTCACACACAAACACACACACACACGTACGTGAACAGTCATGAACATTAAGAATCCTCCCCTTATCACCCTGAAGAACTTTTCCCTGGTATCTACCCCTGACTCGAGCCTGATGCCCGCTAGTACAAACAAACAAAGAAGCAAAAGGAAAAAAAAAAGGTCTTCCTGAAAACGTGGGAGCCTCGAAATGTGTTCAGCATCGACCCTGCTGGACGGGAACTCTGTGCATATGAAATGAACGTTGATTTTTAACTTAAAAATTTCCAAAAGGTCTCGCCTGAAAGAAGACAAGTATTTTATCCGTCTGTCAAATTCAAGTTCCGTCAGAGGAATATTTTTTACTACAAGGCTTTTAAGTGGTGTTGCATTTCTTGCAACAGTCGTGTCAAACCCAAAACACCTTGTGTCAGCAGAGAAGGTGATTTTGGACGCCTAATTGATTCATTGGGTTTGGTATGAGTGTTTTGTATATGGAGCTCACCACCGACTTAAATGTTGCACTCTATGAGAAGGACATGAAACGCTCTTCAAAGAACCTGGAGAGTTTCACCACAACGAGAAGAAAATAAATCAATAGCAGGGCCGGCAGGGAGGCAACTGGATTTGACTAATATCACAAATCAGAATCATGTACACCTTTTCTGTGTAATCTTGTCATCTGTGTTTTAGCAAAGTCGTGCTTTGTGTTTGATCAGAGACCGAACGCTTCTGTTTGATGGAAGTTTGGGACTTTTCTGAAAAAAACTAAAGAAAAAATAAATAATCTGATTTGTATTGAACCAAAAGATGTAACTGATTGCCCTGTAATAGCCCTGTAATCAAAACAGGGAAGTAGTTAAAAAAACAGAAAGGGGGCTGAGAGCGACAGTAAAGAATGACCATGAAACTCTTTCTATTGTACAGCGGTTCTTGTCTTTAGCCATCACCATCATAGCTGCTTCATGACATTGTGTGCCAAGGCATTGTTTTCCGTCAGTTTCCCGTTAAAAATAAATAAGTTAATAAATAAATAATATCATGGTTACATGTAGTCTCCTTGTAAATTAATTGAATTTACAGAATTGATGTGATTGCAAAAAAAAGGTCAAGATATAGTTTTAATGTCATTTATCTGAAAAAAGTGGTTTTGTATTTTTTTAATTCCTGCTCATGAAGATTTGAGGTTTAAAATTTGTCAGCCTGAAATTAAGTTCCCTATTCAATATCAGCAGGCTGATTGCTGTAATGAATTTGATTGTATTACATATTAAAATGAGTTGGTATGCACAAGTGCTGTTTCCGTGTCTCTATTATGAATTTATTTTCAATACTTAATACATAGCTTCCAGGCGGGAAGCCTAGATGAAGACCAAAGAGAAGATTTATGGATGTAGCTGGTGTGAGAGAGGAGGATAAAGAGAATAGAGTTAGATGGAGAAGGTTTATTCGCTGTGGTGACCCCTGAAGGGAAAAGTTGAAAGGAGAAGAAGACTGTATATTTGATAAAGGCTGTCCAGATTGCAGCTACAGCAGTGATTTTGGAGCTACTTGTTAAATTTTTGATAAAAACAAATCAAGATGCCTTTTATTTGCCATTCTTGTAATATCAAGAACTGTAAAGTTGTGTGCTAGTAAAGTAGTTTGTGTGTGTGTGTGTGCGTGTGTGTGTGTGTGTGTGTGTGTGTGTGTGTGTGTGTGTGTGTGTGTGTGTGTGTGTGTGTGTGTGTGTGTGTGTGTGTGTGTGAGAAAAAGAGAGAGAGAGCCTGGACAAAGGGCGAATACACTAACTGGAGCACAAGGGGCATTTTCTTCTGTTTGCAGCAGATACCTGCAGCTCCTGTTACTGGATGTCCGGATGTCATCTCTGGATGACTTCTCAAAAACCATTAGTGCTGTTAAGATGGAAACACTACGGTTGTACTGCAAGGTAAGAAGGCCTTTTTGGATTCTAAAAAATGATGTATTTTATTTTCTTGTTAACATTTTTCACAATTTTTGGTCATTTTTTTTAACATTTCCATCAAAACCAAAAAATGAGGGTCATGGATTTAAAAACAGCATAGCTGACATTTGTCAAAATGTATCACCACTAATTATGTCCGTGATATTTATATTTTTTGTCCATGATATTGTTTCTTTTTTATTTTGGTCAGCAAATTGAACTTGATATTCCCAGACAGAGTTAAAATTTCATGATGGTAAAAACAAAAAAAAAATCTAAATTTGTGAAGAGACTATTCAAAAATCACATTAGACCTGTGGGCAGATCGAGGGTCACCTGTGAATTGTTCAGAGATGGGTGATCAGTGTTAATTGTTAACACAGTTTAAGAGCATTTTATGCTGATGGGTGACAAATATCTTGCCAGGGTGGGGCCTGAAAGTGTGTTCTCAAGCTATTTCACACATAAAAACCAAAAATTATGTAATTTGAGTATTCAATGTGCTGTGTGCTTCTCTTTTCTCTTTGAAAGTAGTTTGAGTTGTTTTATTATTTTAAACTAGGGAGCAACTGTGTGGATTCCTGACCCGGACGCTGTTTGGCTTTCAGCTTGTGTCCTCAAGGACTACAGTCCTGGAGAGAAACATCTACGTCTGCAACTTTGCAATGGGAAGGTGAGGCACTTATTTATCCAAAAGTCAGAGTTACAGTTGGAGTAGTTTATATAAAACAATTAACAGTGATAACAGAGTTAATCTGAAAAATTGTTGACTGATTTTCTAAATTTTCTCTTCAGTTTCTAGAAATATGAAAACTGTTACAAACGCTAGAAACATTTTGTGTTGTCCTGAAAAAATACTCAAAAATGTTCCTGTTTTACTTTTAGAAGAGAATAGACTAGAATAGACTAGACTAGAATAGAATAGAATAGAACTTTATTAATCCCAAAGGAAATTCTTTTGCTGGATGGCTCCAACATTACATATATTCATTCAAAACATGATATTGATTTCATTGCTGTCAAGTTTTCCGACTTGCAGAAAGGGGAGGAATAATATGATTTGAATCTCCTCAAATCTATTATTTGCATTGCTCTTATAAATAAGAGCATTGTGGATAAAACTGTAATAGGAACAGGGTGATTCCACATTTAAAGAGATTTGTTTTTCCCCTTTTGATCATAAACTATAAACTAAAAATCATTGCACAACTGATATGTTCTTAATTAGATTAACTGATGGTTATAACCAGTCAAATCACATGAATGATCCCGGCTGGTGTCCCGCTCAACATGTTTCCGTTGACTGAAAAAGGTAATTGACAATGATCTACCATTTCCTTCTAAAATTTTAGGAGATACATCTCCCAATTGAGGCTCCCACCGACCTCCCTCCACTAGGGAACCCTGACATCTTGGAGGGTGTGAATGACCTGACGGCGCTCAGTTTCCTTCACGAGCCTGCCGTCTTGCACAACCTCAGGGTTCGATTCCTGGACTACTGTAGTATCTACACATACTGTGGTGAGAGGAGCAGAAGATCCTGTTTAGACAAAAAAAAAAGTCTACAGCTTTCACATGCATGCACAAGACTGCAGCTTTTAAAATGTCAGATGAGAAACTACATAATAATATTATATTACTTTCCTGGATTAATATTTATACCAATTGAAATAGCTGTAGTTCTAGGAGTAGCAGTATTAGTGTGTATATGCTACCTGTGTCTATGTAATCATTAGAAATTTAGAAAAATTATCTTGTGATATAGCTTACTTATTTTTCATCTCATTTGTCATAAATTAATGTTATAAATTGATATAATTTACATTAATTTTTGTGTTATCTTGCCCTAAATGTATATAATTTATATTAATGTATACCCATGCTGTCATAAGTTAATGAATTCTATTCTAATTTCTTGCTCCACAGTTTTTATAGATATCTTTTTAAAATAGATATTTTTTATAACGGTAATTTGGCACTCCTTCAAAATCTTGAAATCATAAAGAATATGTCATCTAAGTCAGAAAATGTAAATTCTTCCGTTTAAGTAGCCCTACTGGGAATATTCAGTAATATTTTTTAACACTCTGGACCGAAAATCGTCCTTTTTTTAAACATTTAGGTTTAATATTTTACAAGACATCTTCACATTGTTGAATTACAACCACAGTTATTTGATTGCTGTTTTTTTCTTCGTTAAGTCTCATTCACACTCGTGTCGGCCCTCACAGGTATCGTGTTAGTGGCCATTAATCCTTATGATGAGCTCCCCATTTACGGAGAGGAGGTGATAGACGCTTATAGTGGGCAGAATGTTGCTGATATGGAGCCTCACATCTTCTCTGTGGCGGAGGAGGCCTACTGCATGATGATAAGGTCAGAGGTCATGTCCTGTTGCTAATGTTTCAGTGAGGCTTCAAAGTACAGGATGCCAATAGTTTCACGGTCTGCAAATGCAGGGAGGAAAAGAATCAGTCCATAATAATCAGTGGGGAGTCGGGCTCTGGGAAAACAGTCTCAGCGAGACTCACCATGCGGTACTTTGCTGTAGTTGGAGGGGCAGCACGGCAGACTAGTGTGGAGGAGAAGGTCCTTGCTTCCAATCCTATTATGGAGGTAATAGATGTTTCATCAGGACATCTCAATAATGTTTTCATGATGTTGGATAAATCATTTAACTATGTGTTCTTGCCTCCAGTCTTTTGGGAATGCCAAAACCACCAGAAATGACAACAGCAGTCGTTTTGGAAAATACATTGATATTGGCTTTGGCAGGAAGGGGGATATTATTGGAGCAAACATGAGAACATATTTGCTGGAGAAATCAAGGGTTGTTTTTCAGGTAACCTCATCTGCTAAGTAGACAATATTATATCAGCCTGATAGACCATAATAACGTGATAGTTTAAACTTGAAAGGCATTTGCTTCAACCATTTTTGTTCTGTATTGTAAAGTGTATTTATTACACCTTTTCTTTAAATTTACATTAGACTTTATCAGAGAGAAACTATCACATCTTCTATCAACTGTGTGCCTCCAGAGAGCTCCCTGAAATGAGACCTTTCAAACTGGGTGAGAATAAATCACAGCAGCTCCTCTCAGTATGTTTTCATCACACTATTTAGCACATACCACATCATCGCTTGTATAATGAAATAGGCTTTTAGCAATTTATATATAAATAAAACATAACGTACAATTCAACCTTCCACCTGAGCCCACACAGGCATTTACTCACACTCAACCTCTGCCACATTCTGCTCAATAAAAAAAAGTGAAAACATTGAAAATAAAAAAGTGACAACTATAAGCAAATAAAATTCTAGACAGAATTAAAACGTAATTTTCAAAAGGTGAAAATGAACCCAAATGAACCCAAACATAAATAATAATTTGTTATAAACAACTATATACAACTACTTGGTGTCCTTCAAACTGTTATAATTCTTTATATGGAAAATACAAAATAACCCAAGATTATCATTGAAACAGCTCTTTTGAAAGGATACTGAAATAAATAAAAGTAAAATTAATGAAATTAAAATTTTTTGGTCATCTCTCTTAGACTGTGTGTGTCCTTCCCAGATGCTCCGGAGCGTTTCCACTTCACCAAACAGGGAGGAGACATGAACATTCCCTGCACCGATGATTTGCTGGATTTGGAACGCACTCGCCATGCTTTCACCATCCTGGGTAGAAAATCACGCACTTACACACACACACACACACACACACACACACACACACACACACACACACACACACACACACAAAATAAAAATCTTTAGGGTTTAGTTCTAATTGTCCCAAGTTTTTGTAGGGATAGTGAAACCTTTTATTTCTGTTTTTTATTTTTGTAATATTGAAACTGCAGGTGTGCAGCCCGATCAACAGATGGAGCTCTTCAGTATCGTGGCAGCCGTGTTGCACTTGGGAAACCTCAATATCCATACTGGTGGGAGAAGCTCAGACTGCAGTTATATTGATGTAAGACATTTATCTTCACTGTCCTCTGCTGACCGTGTGGAGGGGAATAAAGTACATGCCACACAAAAGCAATAATAGTCTTAGTTTGGCATAAATGGCATTTGTTTCTAATGTTTTTTTAATGTAAAGGTTATTCATTTATTTCAAGGTTAATTTCTTTCTGTTTTTGTGGCGATTAATCTTCTTCTTCACCCAGTTCTGAACAACATTATTTTTAAACGCAAGCTTATTTTTATTAAATTTTAGCATTTTAATTAAAATATTTTATTATATATATATGTGTATATCTGTCTGATTTTTTTTATACACTGCTCAAAAGAATAAAGGGACACATCCTAGATCTGAATGAATGAAATATTATTCTTATTAAATACTTTGTTCTTTACATAGTTGAACGTGCTGACAACAAAATCACACAAAAATGATGAATGAAAATCAAATTTATTAACCTATGGAGGTCTGGGTTTGGAGTCAGACTCAAAATTAAAGTGGAAAAACACACTACAGGCTGATCCAACGTTGATGTAATGTCCTTAAAAGAAGTCAGAATGAATCAGTGTTGCTTCCTCAGTGAAAAGTTGGACTTGGAGTTACATTTTGTTTTTTTGAGTGTTCCCTTTATTTTTTGAGCTGTATATAATACCTTCGCAAATTTTTATATGATGTTGCTATTTTTCCAGGAACAATTTTTACTTTTCCTACATAAAAGAAGAAAAGATAAAAAAAACAGAACAGAACAGATTCAATTTGCTGAGAAGAGATGAAAGGAATTTGCAAATTGTTAAAATTAAAATTAAATATATGTTGATATTTGTTCAAGCTTAAACAGACTAATTTCTCAATTAAATTTAATTTCTGAAAATCATCTTGTAACCCACCTCCCCTGTCACCCTGCTCTGGTTTATGTCTCCTCAGGCAGACGACTGCTATCTGGCTCTCTTCTCCAAACTGTTAGAGGTTGAGGGCCCTCAGGTGGCCTACTGGCTGTGCCACCGCAGGCTGGCTGTGGGTGGAGAGATGCTGATTAAGTCTCTATCCAGGCCGCAGGCCCTAGAAGTAAGAGATGCTCTGGCTAAACATATTTATGGCCAGATGTTTACATGGATTGTCCAGAGGCTCAACTCTGCCCTGCGCATGGAGAGCAGTCGGGCTAAATCTTACACAGGGGTGCTCGACATCTATGGGTATGTCGGTCAGCTGTGGCTTAGTGGTTGAAAAAAGTTGAATTATCGCATCAATATCATTGGTATTATTGACAGCTGACAGACAAACCGACAAGTCTTACCTGTGTTTTTTTCTGTGTGGCAGGTTTGAAACTTTTGATTGGAACAGTTTTGAGCAGTTCTGTATAAACTATGCAAATGAAAAACTTCAACAGCAGTTTAACAGGGTAGGTCATGTGAAGTTAGTTTGGCAGCATGGCAACAATTGCCTGCCAGTAACCAAAAGCTATTTAGTGTCCATCCCAGTTATAAAGAAAATAACCATGATGTTATTAGCTGATGAGTTTCATTCTACGATCTGAATTCATTATCACTTTCTCTAGAGCTTTAAGTTTTTTGTCTTGCTCATTTGCGTCCGCAGCATGTGTTCCAGTTGGAGCAGGAGGAGTACATCCAGGAGGGGCTGGCCTGGACCAGGATCATGTTCAGCGACAATCAGCATTGTATAAATCTGATTGAGGGGCAAATGGGACTGTTCGATCTGTTAGATGAAGAGTGCAGGGTCAGCCACGATGTTCTTCTCTCATCTCCCTTCTCTTCCACCTCCACCACCTTAACCCACATTTACGCATTTGCTACTGGCAATTTTCACCATGCAACAAAAAACAGTGAAAACAATGCAACCATGCCGAAAAAAAAAAATTATAAAATAATGTGAAATGCATGTTTCTTATTGCTTAGCACAGAGATGAGTTCCAATGACTTCATGCCAGAGCTGTTTTCCTGTGGTGTTGTTTAGATGCCAAAAGGCTCAGATGAGAGCTGGGTTCGAAAGCTGTACGACCAGCATGTGACCAGCAAACCCCATTCTCACTTCCGCAAACCTCGCATGTCCAACAGCGCCTTTATCGTTCTACACTTCGCTGACACGGTGAATGATACCTGCGAGTTTCAATTTCCAAGTACACATCTCTCCCATTAAAACTGATAATGTCCTGCTTTATTAATTTTTGGAGCTAATATTTCTCACTAATTCAGGTGCAATATGAATGTGACGGCTTCTTAGAAAAGAATCGAGACACTGTCTTCGAGGAACTCATTAAAATTCTTAAAGCAAGTCAGGTACAGATGGGCATGTATAAAAGGCCAACAATCAATTCTTTGTGAAGACTTGCCTCATGTTAATGTGTTTGCGTGTCTGTGTTTGTGTTAGTCAGAGCTGGTGGCAGAGTTGTTCCAGCTGGAAAGGAACTCACCCTCTGTCTCCAGTGGAAGCATCCACTCTGGGAAAAGAGCACACAAACAGACAGTGGGCTTTCAGGTGAACTGTTACAGCTTTCAGTGACTAGATTAATGCTTCACTGCCAGTATTTTCTCTTTGATTTTCAAAATGTTGTTTCGTTTCACTTTGGCGGGCTGCAATTGTGGCCGACAGTTCCGACAATCCTTACAGATGCTGATGGAAACGCTCAACGGCACCACTCCTCACTATGTGCGCTGCATTAAGCCCAATGACCTGAAACAACCATTTATGTGAGTCTTTATTTGAGAGGATCAAATATATAGATATCAACAATGTTTTTAATCTCAGCAACTCAACAGAATGTGCCTCCTAGGTTTGACCCTCAGAGGACAGTCCAGCAGCTCAGAGCATGTGGGATATTGGAGACAATTCACATCAGCGCTGCTGGTTATCCATCCAGGTATTGGGTATTTTCTGGACAGTCATATCATTTGCTTTTGAAATTTCTTATAAGTCATGGCACCAACAGCTATGCTACAATTAATATCCTCTCTAACACTGATGACAGAGAAGCATGGGAGGCTTCAATGTTGAAGGAGAATGTGTGTCTTTTCTTCAAAATGATGCTTTGATATTATCTAAATGGGGCTCAAGTTGGACTGAAGGTATCTCCATTGTTGCAAAAAAAAAAGAAGTAATATCAGTGCTATCCATCCAATACCCATTTGTCAAAATTAATTAAGCCATTCTGCTTGGAAGTCCACATTTGATTGGTCTAAAAGTAAACCTATTGTTTTTTAATCTTTATGCCATGCTTCATGGGTGGCAACATTACCAATGAGCATGCTCAGTTATCCATATTTCTCCATATACTCTGCGTCTTTGGTTTGGTAAAAAAGGGATAAAATTCCATTACACTTTCCTTAGTGAGCTACATTGCCGAGTGTGTTTTTCACAAATGTTCTGTCGGTACAACAGGCCAGTTGACAGCTGTTGGACAATACAGGTTTTCCCAGTATAACTTAGTGTTATACTAATTTTACTGACTATATACAAACATTAGTTTTTGCAGTGAATGGCCCGATATTCTATTTTTTGATTTCACAATAAAAAGTTGACTAAAATGCACCTGCTGTTGAGTTTAGAGTTGAGAGTTGTTGGGATTTGAAAGCCTATTTTTCCCTGTTTTGGGCTTTAAGTCAGATTTATTTCGGAGGATTTATTTCATCGTTTTATTTCTTTAGATCATGTTGATAAGATACATTTATTCAGCTCTATACATGTGGATCGAGAATCTATAAAATCTGCATAGGTGTTTAAGTTTGGTAATATATATGCGATATGCAATACTTAGCAGTGTAATACAAAAACCTCCAGAACAAGCAAATGACAAACACCAATATTTTAGAGGGGATAATATTTTGATATTAGGTATCACTACATACTCAATTTCATGAAATGCCCCAACATAAAAGGTTTTAACTACCTCCAAATTGTAACAGCAAGATTTCCAGTCATATAAATGTTCCCTGAAATGCCATATCATGTTTTAAGATTCTTTTACATCTATTCCTTTTAACTACTGATGACATAACAGAAATAAAGATGCAGATAGAGAAATATACTTATAAAATCTATCATTTCTAAACAATGTTCTAGATGGACATATAAGGAGTTCTTCAGCAGATATCACCTGCTGCTGCGAGGGGCCCTACATCACGAGCAGGCCATGGAATTGTGCCGGGAGGCTCTCCCTCAACTCATTCCTGATACTGACCAGTATTGCTTTGGCAAGACCAAAGTATTTTTTCGGGCTGGCCAGGTGGCCTTTTTGGAGCGTCTAAGGGATGAAAGACTACGAGGGGCTGCTGTGATCATCCAGAGTTGTGTTAGAGGATGGCTGGCACGGACAAGCTACATCCGAACACTGCGGGCAGCTGTTACCTTACAGAAATACTGCAGAGGAGCTCATGCGAGACGGTGCGTGTTTGTGTGTGTGTGTGTGTGTGTGTGTGTGTGTGCGTGTGTGTGTGCGTGTGTGTGTGCGTGTGTGTGTGTGTGTGTGTGTGTGTGTGAGGGAAAGCAAAATCGAGAGAGAGAAAGGACAGAAAATGAGAGAACAAAAGAAAGGAAGAAAATTCAAAACAGCATCATTGAAGCCAGATTACATGGTTTTAACAGAACTGAATTGAATTGAATTTAGTTATTGTCTCGAGATCAAGTAGAATCAATTACATTTTTTTTTCCACCTCAAATTTGACACCAAAGAATTCCCCCTAAATAGACTATTTACATTTAATTGTATTTTGATAGATGTTAGATGGAATAGGGAAAGTAGAGCTGCTGTGGTTAAAAAAAATCACATTTGAGGAACTAGAAGCAGAGAATGGAGACATTTCATTCTTCAGTAAAATGATCCAGTCATGTATTTGTTATGAAAATTGACATTCAATTTAATTCTGATTAACTGTTGTAACAGGAACATGATGCCAGTAAAGGGGGTTGATGACAGATCTGATATTTCACCAAGTAATTTCTCCCACATTAATGCTGCTGCTGGTTTTACTGTCTTCAATAAAGTCTCTTCTTCAACAGCTTTCATTTAATCTGTCATCCTGTTTATTCCTCAGCTTGGCTCTTATGCTTCGCTACAACAAGGCTGCTCTGGTGATCCAAAAAACCTACCGTATGTTGGTGGACAGACGGCTGTTTCTCCTGGTCCGAGAGGCCACCATTATCATGCAGGCGTTCATCAGGGGCACCCTGACCCGCAGAAGATACAGACTGGTCTGTAAACAGCATCATCCTTAGCCATCTACTGGAAAAGAGCATGCAAGTTTCTGACAGGAACTGCAGCTCTGCTGAAACAGTATTCTCTTCTATCAGCTGGTGGCAGCACGGGCCGCCGTGTTGCTCCAAGCAAGGGTACGAGGCTGGTTGGCGAGGCAGGCGTACATGAGAGTACGTGCAGCGGTGGTGTTCATGCAGTGCTGTCTACGCCGTAAGGCTGCCAGGAGAGAACTGCTGAAGCTAAAGACTGAGGCCCGCTCGGTCGAGAGGTACAGAGAGCTCAACAAGGGCATGGAGGTCAAACTGATGCAGCTGCAGCTGAAAGCTGATAAGGAGGTGGGTGAAGGCTTGGGATTCGATCCTCTCATCGCGAGAGCATTTTCCCATCAGTGCATGAACCTGTGTCTTTGTAGGCGAGAGAAAGTGCTTCTCTGAGAGACACTTTGCAGTCGGAGCGGGAGGCTGTCAGCATAGAGCTCGAGGGTTTGAGGGCAAAAATTCAGAAGCTGGAGAGTCAGAAACAGGAGATGCCTCCTTCCTCTACCATCATCAGCGAGAAGGAGTCGGAGGAGAGGAGGAGAGCCGAGGAAAAGGCGGCCCAGGAGATCCTTCAGCTCTCAGAAGTAGGCCACACTGCCAAGGAAGACGTTCAAACTGTTCATTATTTATTACCAAAACTTGGTGCATGATAGGTTTATATTGACTTTCAAGATATTCAATTGTTAAATCGTAATTTAGTTTGATAGATAACACAGTGGGTCAAATTCAAATAATTCAGTATATATTTAATTTAAAAAAAACTGGTCTGTATGTCATTTTTATGCTTTTCAGAGTATGTAAACTGTGTTTTCTTTCTCATATTTTTTTCTTTACGATCCTATTTGCATTTTCATGTAAACACAAATTTAGATGTTTTTTTTTCAGTTTATTGCAGACCAGTGAGACCCAAACAAAATCTGATGTCCCTAAAATTTATCAGTTAAAATTATATCAGTTATTTTTTTAATTGTCCATTCAATTGCTAAGTTTTTCGTCATTCTTCAACTGAAGTCATCAATTTTTCCCTTTAACAACGCACTGAGTTCTACACCAGATCGGTCAAGCCAAAAAACAAAAAACAAAAGAGAAAGTTGCATCGCCCTCTAGTGGTATTTATCATTTGAGCTGTGATTGAACTGACTGAATGATGTGAAAAGATCTTTTACTGGAAACTCCCTATGTGCAGCTGCTCTTGTTCATTATACCCCCCTGTTAATTGACAAGTATCTTTAATTCTTTAAGGAAGTGGAAGTCCTGCGGAAAGAAAAAGATAATTTTAGCAAAGAAGTAAGATGCCTCTCTGCACGCTTACTGGAACAAGAAAATACACAAGATGGTATGTTCTGTTCTCCCGTATCACTGCGGCTTTTTCCTGAATGCTGTGTGTCTGACCTGTTACTTGCCTCGCTCGTGCTTATGTGTGCAGAGTGTGTGCAGCGGGCTGTGTCTCAGGCCAGCGCAGAGCTCAAGACGGAGCTGGATGAGGAGAGGAGGAAATATCAGGGCCTGCTGAGAGAGTTCACCAGACTGGAGCAGAGATACGACAACCTCCGAGAGATGAGTTGGCTCAATGAGGTTGGAAACAGCAAACAAACATTTTTGAATTGCTTCACTGACACACTAGCTGGTCCGAGATATATTTTGACAAGTAATTTATTTGCACATAACAGAACAGCCGAAGCTACCGAAGGACAGACTCATCTCAGAGTCTTAGCCTGGAGCCTCTCAGTCCCTCCCCAACATTACTGTCACCGCAGTCTCTCTCTCCTCTGTCCCTGTCACCTTTTCCATCAACATTCCCCTCCCCGGAAGAGGTCCGCCGGATAAATGTGACGTCTCCCTCTGGTGAAGGAAGGGTCACGCTGTGGAGTCTAGAATCCCCAATGGTAAAACCAGAATCATTTTTTTCATCTTGAATTTTTACATTTAGCTGCACACACCTAATCTGGTGCTTACAATTTTCCTGTTACATATTTCCATCAAGTTTTCTTTCAAAGAGACTGTTCATCTTTGGACTTACAGGACCGCCTGATGCAGAAGATGGACGTGACCAAAGATCCTGCTGTAAAGATGACAGCAGAGGACCTGGGACACGCTTATGACGCAGTGCGAGTAGCCAACAAGTCAGTTTGTCCTCAGTTGTATCTGTCACCAGTATTACCATCATCATTGGTACTTTAACAGGGACTCCTCTGTCTCTGGCTCTTTGCTTCAGGTTCCTGGAGAGCCAGCTGCTTCATCAACGCAGTCAGTGGGAGGAGGAGCTGGAGGCACTGAGGTTTCAGCTCAGACAAGCAAACTTATCATCTTCCTCTGCCTCTTGGCGACAGGTGCGGAATTTCAAAGCGGTTGATGGTATTATGTTTCTATGTCAAGCTTATCACACTCCTGGAAAAATATTGAAGATTTTGTGGGAAGCAGCTGACTGGTTTTCAATTAAAAAGAAAATGAGGATGTAAAAGTCCTATGTCCTGGAATTTACCCAGACAAATGATCCCATTCAATGTTCAAAATCATAACATTTTAAACAATACTGTATTTCACTTTATTTCAAATACCAGTATCTGTCTTGTAATGATTATATTCCAATCAACTTGATTTATTTCTTATTTGATCAGTGTTATCTACAAACTTATAGCCTGAAAGTTAAAATTAAAAGTTTATTTGTTTGTTTTCAGGCTCTTTGTAAAAAAGACATTTGTGTTCAGGATGTAGTGGAGGCCAAAGACCAGGAGTGTGTGAGGCTGAAAAGGGAGCTGAAGGAACTCAGGAACACTGTAACACTCAGACGACTCTTGACTCAGGGTGAGATTTTCATATTTGCTCAAACAAAAATACTGGATTTCTTTTATGCATTTAATTCTTTCATTTTTCATGCACTTAACAGACACAAGCCTTGCCCAAATATGATTTTGTTATTTTATCATTCCGTCCCAGTCGTCCCATCTGTTCCTTCCTCAGATGGCTCCTGTTCGTCTCAGCAAAGACCAGTAACTGGTTTGCTTGAATGCAAGAAAAGAGATGAAACAAAGCTCATCAAGACGCTCATAACTGGTGAGACTGATAATGCGGGAAAGTAGAATTAAAAATATTCACACTACTAGTGAACAGGATGTCCTGTTTAAGATTATCGTTCTTGATGTATGTATTATTCGTATTCTTATTGTTATAAATTGGCTGAATTGTAAAGCATCTGCAATATTCAGTGATTATATTGTTTAACATTGGAGGATTGTATTGTGGTCAGGTTTTCCTTGATTAAATTTACAGGAATCTCATACAATGTACTTCTACATTATCTTGTTGATGTTAGCTACCTAGACAGTAAGTCATAATATGTCTCACATGACCTGCTCTGTGCTGTTCATTGGCACATGAAATTAATTTATGATACTTTCTTATTGAATTTCCCTACTTTGGTTTATCAAGGTGGATGGAAACTACCTGGTTTTATTGATGAGCCTGTTGAAGCACATGATAATAAACCAATAATTACTGGAGTTAGGGTGTTATCATTGGTCAGGTGATTTGTACTGTTAAAAATCCTTCGTTCAAAAACAGCTTTAAGATTATAGGGAAGCCTTCTAAAGCCCATTAGCACGTTGCCCATTGTTATACATTACTATATCTGTGCATGTCCCAAAAGTGAGAAACCTTTAAGCAATGTCTTTGGACGACGCCTAAATGATTGGATTTAAATCATGAAAACAGTTTTTCTTGGTTCATAGTGTGTTCAAACACCCCAAATTGCCTCACAGCCAGTATTTGATTGTCCACATATCTCAAAATTGTATGTGTGAAAACACACTTGATGACTTTCATGACTTGTGTTGTTTTGACTTATTTCAGATTCACCAGTTTGCTGAGCAATTATTAGCAAAGGTGTATATAGTCTTTAGATAATTCACACTTCATTTGTCTAACTCATAAGGACACCTGAACTTCTCCATTGTTGAGAAATGGGACTTGGCCTTGTTAATTCACTGCCCTATCTGTCTTTGCTTCAGACATCCGTGCAGACAGCGCCCTGTGTCCTGGTCTGCCAGCCAGTGTGCTATTTCTGTGTGTTCGCCAGGCTGACTGCAGTGGAGATCAAACTCGTGCCCGCTCTCTCTGCAGCACGGTTGTCACGGCTATGAAAGCAACTGTGAAGGTAACCTGGGGTTGGACCTGTTTGGTGCACCATATGGCAGCTGGGAAGTCAGGCCACTGACGTTCCTTACATTGTCACTGACTGCTTTGACCTACATTAGTTTCATAACTGATAATCTAGGAGGAGGCCACGGTCAATTCTTCTACTAGAGGAAAAAATACTCCATTAAGTTGTACGGTGAAGGTTAAAAAATTCTCAAGTATTAGCAGCACAGTTAAGTTAAAGTTTTGATCTAAAAGTGAGGGTTTGGTTCTTCTGACTGTGTTGTTTGTGCTACATCACCAATGACGTATTCTATTTAATATTAAAAATCTAAAACATTTGGTCAGCTGATTGCGTGTGAGTCTAACCTTCCTTTCCTGTTACGTGTTGCTGCAGAAACATAGTAATGATGTAAACATGACAGCTTTGTGGCTGAAAAATGTCTGCCTGTTTCACGACCTGTTGAGCCAGCATTCATCGGAACAGGTAAGATGAAACTTAATTTTTAATTTAAATCAAAAATCAATATTTGATACAAACTAGGCCTTGTATATGTATGTACTTTCATGGATGTCTGGTAATACAAGTACTCTCAGAGAAACACAATTACTCCTGCTGTAGTTTTTTTTTTAGATTTTGTGGGCGGAAAGGATTTGTTGTTTAAAAGCTTGTGTGGTTTATGATTTTTGCAAGACTCTTGATCCAGAACAAGTGACCGCACTCACCTTTGACTTGAGTGACTTAATCTGCACACTGAGTGACCTACGGATCCAGGCTTATCAGCAACTAATCTCTATCGTAGAGAAACGTCTGCAGAAGATCATAGGTGGTATTATGAATATGTGATACTTTTAGCATTTTGTTATGTACTTTTCCCTTCTAACCACCTCGTCTTCTTTCTCAGTTCCTGCACTGCTGGAAAGTGAATCTATCCCGGGTTTATCCGGCTCTGTGATAAAGATGGGAGATTCCAGAAAGCGAGCAGTTGCCGACCTCAGGAGTGTAGGAGGTGAAGCTCCCACAATGCTGGCAGTGCTGAGGGAGCTGGGTGCACTTCACGCTGCCTTGTCCTATCAGGATCTGCCTCACACCCTGATGGAGCGAGCCTTCCAGCAGCTCACCTATCTCATCGCTGCCTCAGCCCTCAACGCTCTACTGCTGAGGACAGATGTTTGCAGCTGGAGTCGAGGCATGCAAATACGGTAAAAGCCCACTTAGAAGGACCCATGCAAGAGCCACTCAATTGTTTATTTACCCACTTTCTGTTAATTGAAGCTACAACGTGAGCCTCCTGGAGGAGTGGTTGCGTAGCCGTGGTCTTCAGACAGGTGGTGCTCTGGACACACTAGAGCCCCTCATTCAGGCAACTCAGTTACTGCAGGCTGGAAAAAGGACAGAGGCAGATGCCAAGGCTCTTTTGCAAACCTGCACTGCTCTTTCCACCCAGCAGGTGGGTCCCTCCTTCTCCGTTTGACCAGTAGAGGATTTCACTCTGCACTTTTGGTCAATTGAAGGCGTTCACTCCTTGTTTGTTTTTACAGATTGTCAAGATTCTGACCCTGTACACCCCCAGCAGTGACCTTGATGAACGAGTCACAATGAATTTCATCCGTACTGTCCAGGTAACGCCTGCAAATATTACTTCAGTCTTCATCTCTCCTTAGAAGGCCATGTCACACCTCTATCTTCACTATAGGGGCTCCATAAAAATCGCTCCGATGGCCAGCCTTCAAAGCTTCTAATGGACGTGAGGAAAGTGTTTCCTGTCACCTTCCCCCACCAGACTTCACCCAACCTCCATGCAGATCAGCTGGTCATTCCAGACTCCCTTAAGATCTCCTTCCTGCATAAAGCCTAAAACAATGTGCCAATGTGCCTCTTGATTATAATCATTGATTACCGAAACACCAAAGTATTTTTTTCAAAGCATATCTTTTTTGTAACCAGTCACTTAATCAGCAGCAGATGCATCAGTTTCCCAAACTCTGTAATAGTTTTATAACTCTTGTAGCTAGAAATTAAGTAATTAAGAGTTTAAGGAATACAAAGTAATTTCATCAATTTCATCAGTTTTTCATCTTTTATTGGAAGCAGAAACACAATGAGACTGCAGTCCCAGTAACCTCAGTCCTCAATAAGAACAACCAGAATTAAAAAAAAAGAAAATTAGAAACATCTCATGTATAAAAAAATTCTCATGCTAATACTTTATACCACTACACATCATCAGTAATACATATTTATATATTCACAAACATTTGAAAAATAGAAAGAAATAATGAAATATCAAAATAAAGTAAACAACAATATAACATCAAATAATTATGCGTGCTGGCACAATACATTTGTTCTTTTGTGTTATTGTTCCTATCATGCACCGTTTCTGGAAGTACAGGACTGGAGTCACTTGGTGGTCTGTTCAGTAGGATACATTTGTACATGCATTTCTGTCCGCTTGGATCTGTGTGCTTTTCATTGTGCTTCTTCATCTGTCCTGATCCTCTGTTTCTGTGTGCAATTCAGTCTCAGTTCCCAGACGGATTCCCCCAACGAGTAAACAGAGCTTCTGAAAAATGAAGAATTCTCTTGACCGAATTATCATTGTCAACAGCAGTATAGAATTTTTCGTGGCATTCCCAGCTATGTGACTGATGAGCTCATATTATTCAAAAACTTATCAGATGCTCTGTTTGAATGCCTTACACACCAGAGAGTGACATGCTCAGATTTGTTTTTGTTTACATATATTTTTTATTTTACACAGCTAGCGTAAATGGCAGAACTAATTCAACTGGTATCAGGTTTTGTACAAATTGCTTAAACCAGTTGTAAATCTCTGGCATGTATACAGCCCTTAAGTATCTATCATCGTAGCTACATTTCCAGATGGGTTTACCCATAATTACCTACTACCCAGCCAGTCAAGAGTAAAAGTCAGGTCTACAAAAGTGCAGAAAAGTTCAGTTCAGATAGTCAGATAATTAGTTACATCTGAGCCATTTACAAAAGCCTGTAGATGACAACGGCTGCCGACTGTTCTGTTTATGAGCTAGGTCTGTGCCGAAAAGCTGTTCAAACAATTTCAGTCTCGACTGGAGCTGTGACATCTGGCCCGTCATACTAGTGAGCATTCACAACATATCAGACAAATACTTGTGCTGATGTCACAAATATAATAATCCACAATGTAAACATTATAAGACTGCTTCAAAAATGACTCGTCTACATCGATTTTATAGAATAGATGCATAGAGTGTTCAAACGCCTTGTTGAAAAGAGGCCGGGCTTTTTCATTTTCGGACAATGCCAAGTGTGGGAGGGGTCATCACCGGTGAATTGATAAAAAGGACATAATAGAAAAAAACACCCTGTTATCCTCAGGAATGCTGTCAGTATTTCCTTGGCCTGACTCTTTCTGTACTTCAAATAATAACATAGACTTTAAGATAATCCTTTTTAAGGTCATTCATTGGCTTCTGAGATATTCAGACTCTCAATTGCAAAACATTGGGGCTTCATGTTTAACTGATCCCCAATAACAAATTAAATTTTGATTTAATAATTAACCAGCATATGTCATACCTTAATCTGATGAGAAGTGTTGTGTTGTAAATCCCATGATTCAATAAATAGCGATTTCAAGAAACACAGGTCATGCTATTTTAATACAAGAAATACAGGTCGTGCTATTTTGTGATTGGTGCTGCAAAGGCCCTGTGCTTTCTATGACTACTAAACTGAAACCCAGAGGACCTGGACAGACCCTCCTCATGATCTATAGCCTTTTCAGCAGAGATCTGGCTCTGACTTGGGGAAACTGCACCTGCAGCTAGATCTAAGGGGTAATGAGTGTTGGGTCATTAGTGATTTGTGCTTTTCCTGGGGTGGGTTGGGTCATTATTTATGAATATGAAGTCTGTCGTGCATGTCGAGCACAACTGCACATGGCATGGCAGTACAGGGCTGTCTGGAATGTCTGCAGTAACGCAAAAAAAAGATGTAGGGTGACAGTCATAAGATGCACCTTTCAGTTGAAGTCAAGACACTTAGGAATTCTAGTGAGTCTGTTCAGACAATGAACAGTCCCCCCCCACCTCCCCCGTTTCGGGCGATGACGATTTTTGCTTGCGGTGGCTTTCTGTGGTTACATTTGCAGGTAACAGGCAACACAGGTGGTGACATGAGGTCAACATTTTTCACATGTGCTTCACAAACACTCACTCCAGGTCACTCTCCCGCACACATTACAGTTCATTCTGATGAATTACATCAGATCAATCTCTCTATACAGGACACAGACGCTATACGAGGGTCAACAAGACAGAAGGCATTGAGGGTGTCAGGCAGTGTGCTCTGTTACAGGGTAGACAGACAAAGACAATCTTTCAAGTCCCACATGTCCATCAAATAATCCTGCATTATATAGCTTTACATATATCCTTCATATCTATATATAGAACACTTTGAATATAAATATAATTTGGAAGAAACTATTGAATAAATATCTGTCTTTTCAAAATCAAACTAAATAGTGCTTTGTTCCGAATGTGTGTAACCCTCCTGTGGTTTGGAATGTTTGAGGCCTTTCACCTGTTGTTTCTGTTTGAGCTGGACAGTTGGTCCTCTTGTGCTTCGGGCTGGTCTTGGCATATTTCAGTGATTATCTTTTGGCATTTGCGCTCCCTTTCTGGAGTGGGTGCAGGCCAAAGAAGGACACAAGAGGATTTGGAGCATCAGGGGAGGTAAAGTAAAAAGGTAGACATTAGAAAGAAATTGAAAATGCTAAGAAAGGCTTCTAGATATTTCACTCCCTGACCAGTCGATTAGTTTGTGTGTGTATGTGTGACTGCGTGAGAGATCCTCGTATGTGATGGCTTGACCTCTATGACTGGAGGAATGCAGCTACTCTAAATGTGTAAACTTTTAATTGTTCATTGGAAAGATGTTTGAAATAGTTGTGATGATAAAGACGCTAGTGTCTTTTGAAGAAAATTAGAATTATGCTTTTTTTTTTTTTTTAAACATTGTCACTCCCGTTTGAATGTATTTACAGCACTGGATGTGTGGTGACACTTTACAACACGGAGTCATCGGGGCAGTGGCTAGCAGTGGCCCAGGAGAGCTCAAGGCCAGTAACATCTGATTGACCTACAGACATGTTGGTTCAGCATTTTAGCTGCGTCCCTCCTCCGCTGAACGTTGGTCAGACTTGAGCTTGACAAACTCCTTGGCCACATCGTCGTTGTTGCGCTGAGAGAGAATGCGCAGCACGGTGAGACCCGTCTCATCCATGTGGATGCGTTTACCCAGTGGCAGCCAGCAGGCTACACTGCCTTTGGAGGCGACATCCTTCAGCTGCAGAACTGCCATCCCCACTGTGCGGTCCTCTCGGGCAAAGCAGTAGTCCTTCACACACACCTGCAGTTCATAGCACTCGGGACCCACCTCGTTGCTCAGGGTGCTGCAGAGAAGCACAGAGTTATATAATCGTGCCCGTACGATCACTTTCACAGCTCCGTTACAATATTAATTTTCATCATCACTCACAAAGTGAAGGTTTCATTGTATTTTGGTGCCCAGCTGTTGTTCTTTGACTTGGTGGCATACTTCCTCTTCTTGTCACTGAGGTGAGGACCTATTATATACACTTCCACAAATGGACGAAATATTCCCTGGGTCTGCCACCTCAGGTCATTGGCGGCCACCACTGATGCGAGAGACAGAGAGGTAGAAGGGAAGGAACCACGGTGGGAAGGAATAGGTGTGTGAGAGAAGATGAGATAAAAAAAATGACAGAAATTGATCTAGATGCACTATGTTCAGAATGAAGAAGCTGAGCAAGCAAAATTAATAAATACTGGTCACTCAGGTCACATAGTAGCTTTTGAAATTGAAACTGACAGGATTGATTCACCTTGAAGTTACATCTTTCTTGTTTAATTTATGCACAATATGAAATTCCAATGTGCTATGTGCTGTTGTCATTGAAACATACCCTGTATACATATATTTACTAAATTGAATTAAGGGACTGTTTGTTACTAATTTGATCAAACTTTGGGAAAAGTAGGTTCTTTTGGTCTTGACTGACATTGCTGGTGAGAATATAATTAAAAGTCACTTCTCAAATAAATACAGCTTTCTGTTGTTTGTTATGATACCTGATGATACATTCGGGGATAGATGCCAAATCCTACGTTCCCTCTCCTGCTTTCTATGGAATTTAAAAATACACCACGTGACCTTCATCTGGAGACAGAGCTTCCTTGGTTGCTCTTGAAATACAATAGATCTGCTGACAGTGAAATTCACAATAGTGCTTATACTCATTGTACATTTAAGACCATTGATATGAAAATGGAGTCAACTGTATTGAGTGGAAGTTTGCGGTGCATTTTCACATCGCACCATCCAATGCCCATGCAAAAAGCAATCGGACAGCTAAATTGCATATGCACGGATCTTCTCTTCTCCAGAAGTGGTTTGAGAAAATTCTGTTTTCCCTTCAGTATGTGGACCTTTGGAAAGAATGATCCATATATTTTCAGAGAAGAAAGCAACAGGGAGAAAACTGCATCACCTTTCACTGTGACCTTGTGTTCTCCAGTGTTGGGGTGAGTGAAAATCTCCACATGGATGGACACCTCTCCGACAGCATCATCCACACCAGAGCCTGACAGGAAAGAGAAGAGAAAAGTAAACAGCAGTGTTGATGTCTTTCAAGGTGAAAACCTGGTACTTTTGTGCTCCAAACACAAAGTCAAGCTGGTGTGCTCTCTGTTCACAAAGTAATTTCTCCTCTACGATAGGGAAAGAGAACTAATACTCTGTTTTAGGTTTGCACAATAAAATGGCTTGGACTTCCAACATTGTCGGTGCAAAGAAGTGACATATTTTCTTCAAAGAAAAACTATTGCTCCATGATAAGTGGGCATTAAGCAAGGGAATACCTTGTGCACATGTTATAGTGCACAAATATAAAACCAACCAAAACTGCTGTTCGTGAGAGTCAACACTTACTGAATAACATTGTAGGAAAACACAACACTATATACAAATTTTAATACCTGTTAAAATAGTGGAAAAATGTTCACTTTCCAAAGATGGTAACTCAAGTGATGCTTTAAAAAAATGTTATGCATACAATTACACCGACAAACACAAGCAGCCTTTTGTAGGCATGTCTTCATCTATGAAAGTGAAACAATGAAATAACTGTCATCTGTTCCCACTCATAGACGTGAGCTGTATGTCAAAATGCAGGGCAGTCAGTAGAAGACTGAACAAAAAAGAAGAGAGAATCTGGAAAGGGTCTGCAATGCCCCTCACTCTCTGACAGATGAGGTCAGAACATGCATCTCATGGATCCAAACAGGACGATGCATTTCTTCCTCCGGAATGACCGGGGGGAGACAAGAGAGAAGTTTCTCAGATCTCTTAACAACAGATGGCTCTACTGGTTCCACAATTCTAAAGTAAGAGTATTCAAAATTCCCCCTGATAGTACAATAATAATATTTTTGACATCACCATAAAAGATAAATTCTTAAATCAGCAGGAAGTCTTTGCATAAAATTGTTTCACTAAATTAATTTTAATCCATTTTGCTTGATGCAAGACTTTTAACTATCTATGGTTTCAAGTCCTCAGTCTGGAAAAGAGGTTAAGGATAAAACTTTTGACGGTGTATCCTGATGGTCTTAAACCACACGTTGACCAGCAAGTTTGATCAAAATTCACCTCAAAGGAAACATTGACAGATGGATATTAATTTCCAATGTTTTAATTAGCGTGCTTGCTGTGTCAATGCTGTCTTTGTGGGAACAACCAGCAGCCTGCATGTGTGTTTTCAACCAGCCGCCCACGAAACAAGGTGTTTGAGGGAGTTAGACAGCAGAGTGTTCCTGGCATGCAGCTCTCTGTATCTCTTCAGGGAGTATTATAGAATTGTTTACTCGCTGCCAGCGGGACCAAAGAGAGCAGCAGCCATCCATCTGGCCTTGTGCACACTATAGAAGAGGTTCATAAAGATGAAAAAAAAAAAACCTCACTGGCTGAGAAGCAGGGAAATTATGTTTGCAATAACTAGGTGTTTCTTCTTGATTAAATTAAGAAGTACATGTTGATTGCTTCATATCTCTCCTTTGCAAAAGACAGTAAATCTCAAACTTCTACTCAGAAATTGTCAGTCTATTATTATAAGTAATGATTAACTTAGTAATGAGTACATGCAACTCACGGGCAAATTAACTTACACATGTTTTTTTTTCTATAACATTAGAAAAACATTTTCTATAACCTATAACATTTCATCTTTGTCTGTTTGTATTATTTTATAAAATGTATACATACTCACACGAGCGCGCGCGCACACACACACACACACACACACACACACACACACACACACACACACACACACACACACACACACACACACACATTCCAGGTCTCACGTCAGTTCATGTGCACCAGTATTTTGCAGAAATAATTTTTTTACTCATCAGTCTGTGAAGATCCTGTAATTACACTGTGGGATTCCCGTGTTAGGTGGTCCAAAACAGGTTAGTATATAATTTAATTTAACTTAGTGAAGTATGGAGAAAATGTACCCGTCATCCATCTGTTTACTGTATTTGCATGTGTACTCAGGATTTCAAAGGTTATAAAATAAATTCTGAGTTGCCTTGTTCCTACACCATTTTTAAGATGTCTGAAAAACTAGTGCAATTCCCTTGGCAAGAGATGAAAATTAATCCGCGATTTTAGTCAAGAAAATCTAAAACTGCCATACTTTCATATTTATTCATATATATGTATACACCACCTTCCTTTGACTGACATTTCCATACAAACAGCATTTAGAACACAATAGTCTGTAAATTTATCAGTTTGTCCAGCATGATCAGGACAACAAATGTGCCCAAGGTTTGTCCAACATCAAATAAAATCTGAACTCAAGCAATGCCTTCACTCCTCATAGCTCCAACATTAGTCAATGTGTATTCATAAGAAAAAGTCAGATTTTCTAAAAGTAATCTAATGTGACAGAAATCTGATCACCTGACCTGAGGGACTGCTTCTGATTGGCTCAATCTTTTGATGGGGGATAAACTGAGCCTCTTCTCATCCCTGCTGTTAGGGGACCTGAGCGGCATGTGGGATTGGGAGCTGTGTGCCTGTCTCAAACCATATTTGTGTGATGATACAGCGTACAAGGATGGGGAGCCTTTCTAGACAAACTAAGCCAACAGCCATCGTCATCCTCTTAAAAGCCTCATCTTCAACATAACTGTCTTTCAGACAAACTGGGAAGAACAAAATATTGGACACAGGGATTTCCTCCCTGCGTTGCTTGCTGGAGACATTGGATACTCTTGTCTGTCATCAGCCTTAGGGGCAGTCTCACTTGTTCACATGACTTCAGTAACTCCATAAGGAGACACGCTAGCACACACGCACACACACGCGCGCAAATCTGTCACAGTGACATCATGCTGGTTCAGAATTCCACCACACTTTAATGCATTTCTAATCTTTTTGACTGATGTCTGCACACCATGCTTCCGTGTCTGCTCATACATACGGTCTACGTAGTATGTATTCAATGCAGTCCCATACATACATACAGACAGACATCAGTTTGTTATTACATGCAAAAATGCATAAAGTATATATCCTTATCTCATTAGTGGGCAGGATTATATGTACATTTGAAGGGCGGGAGGGAAAGAGGCAGTGATAGAAAAAAAATGTGTTTTCAGTCTGTGCATTCCATTCCTCTGTTTCGATGAGTCTGAGCAGGCAGGGGGGTTTCAGGATGCACATGAGGAGGTGGAAGGTGGAAGGAGTTGGGTTTTGGCCAGAACACTTTCTAAAGGTCCTGGATGTCTCAAACTCTGAGCCTGGGTGCCACATACCCTTGTCTGGGTAAACATCCTCACTAGTGGTGAACCTCACCCCCTTCCCGCCGAATACTGTCCCACAGATTGGGCAGAAGGAGGGAGTAGACAGAAAAAAAGAGAAACATGTAGAAATATGAGCTTTACAACATGAGAACGCCAAACATTTGTAAATCTTGTCACTAAATATGGGAGCGTTCTGGTATCTATGTTAACTAGACTTATCCCCTCTGATCTCTTTTGGAGCAAGATCCTCTACCCACAGATGTAATGGACCTAAACATACTTTGGTCCTCTATGCTTGAAAAATAGCTGACACTTATCCAGTGAAAATCTTAACTTATCTTGAATTCTAATTACATTTCTAACAGTGTTGCTCGGGGAGGTTGTGTAAGCTATGGTTCTACAAAGATGACTGCTGTTGTATAGCCATGTTTGGATGGAGGCCAAGACCAAGAAAAAAGTGACAGAAAAGAGGGGGTGGCTATTTTTTCCCCATTCTTAAGAGCACAGTCTCTCTGTTTCCAGAGGCTGCCTACTGGGAGTTTTAGCATTTCAAAGTAGAGAAAACATACTCTTCTGTATTAGCATCAACTTAATGCGCTTCAAAAAACCCCAATGTCAACAGTGGACTGGAAAACGCTACGGCACAGTTGGCCCTCTGTGAATGATGAGCTGGTCTCAGTAGAGAACAGAGAATGTGGTATTATTCTACATTCCTGCTTCAGAAATACAACTCAAGGGATGAAGAAAGTGTAACACGGACAGTAAATATTGATGTCTTACCTTGTGCATTCTGTGATTGAACAAAGGTCTTAATAAGTTTGTCTGTAGCCTGTGTGTAGAGGGACAGGGCATAGTGGAGAGACTGTAGATCAGGACTCTTCTCTAAGAAAGTCTTCTTCAGACCGACCCCACCAGCATGGAAGTATTGCTAAAAGACGTAGAGGAAGACAAACAGAACAGAAAGTAGCACATGTTTAACTCCACATTCTCAGTGAGCAATCAAATTGATCAACATACAAAACAAGAATTGAGTTTGAATTTCGACCTTGATGGTGTCCAAGGCAAGCTCTATGACAGCACATTGCTTGGGTGTGAGTGCTTTTGCCTCCTCGCGAACCATGTGCTCCTGCACAATAAAACATTTGTAACAGGGATAAATATTCTTAACTTTTTAGCATCATCAGATGAGTTCCAAGGTATTAGAGTCCTGCTCTGAGTATTGCTGTGAGTGTTCGTAGTTAAGTGAGTGAAATATATCGTACCTTCAACTTGGATAGCTGTCCCAGCTCCTTGGCAGCATTAAAGATGAGCTGAGTGCCCTGGAAGACACACAGAATCACAGAAGAGAGGCAGGCAGGAGGGAGAGGAAAGTTGTTATAAGGGAAGCAGCAGTAAGCAGCTCAGTGTCACACAGAGGACAGCAGCTTTTCTAAAACACACATTCATGTACTGTCTTTCTAATCCGATTTACAGAATGTCAGGGTACTTTTTCAGCCAAGTGCCGCTATCACACTTATCAATTTATCGATGTTTTATTCTTTCCGAAACACTCCGCTGCACAAATAACACACATTGACACATTTTGTCAGGGAGGAAAAATAGACTCAGCCCAAAGTGAGGGCAACAAGGTAGACATACAGTATAGTCTGTACTGATCCACACATACACACACACGCACGCACGCACGCACGCACACGCACGTACGCGCGCGCACGCACGCACGCACGCACGCACGCACGCACGCACACACACACACACACACACACACACACACACACACACACACACACACACACACACACACACAAAGAAGAAGCAGTTGTATACAGTTAGTCACTGGATGTCCAGTATAATGTGTTTGTTAATTTAACTTGACTTAATCTATGGTTTCTGTGATTTGAATAAATGACTAAATGTACCATCAGACCCTTAGGGCATATTGGCACAAGGGTGGTTTGAAAATTTAGAGTTTAGAGTGTAGTCATTATAGTTGTTACACAAGAAAAGAAAATAAAAACTGCAAACTCAATACAAGATCATCTGGCCTTTTTTCTGTCTTGCCTGACATACATTATTGAGCTTGATCCAATTCTCCTATATGCCTACACTACACAGAACACTAAGAAATTAAGGCATACCTCTTGGCACACAATGTAAATGCCAGTTGAGATATGAAAAACAAATGTGAAAATTGATGATAGCGTTATCATTTTTGCTGCTGCTGTTCTGAGTTTATGTTGCTAATGCACCATAAACCACAAGACAAATTCAAGTGTGTTTATGGTGCCTGGAACCAATCAGATTCAGTGATTAAACAGTGAAGCCAATGAAACCCGAACAAATTTGAGTAGAAGGACCTTCTGTACCTGGTGGTACTTGATGTAATTTATATATGTGTATGGATCATGAGAGTACAGTACCTATCAAATGGTTGGAAATGCATGGAACTACAACTACTGCATGTAAAAGAAAGCTTTTTACACCACATTACAGCTCTAGAGAGGAATGTGTGAAAAAAACAGAAGTGATAAATCAATATTTCCACTGCTTTGTTTGACTGGGAGCTAAAGGAGAGACAAAGACATGAAGGAAGGACAAAGAAGAGAGAGACGAGACACATTGATCCAAAGGGTTTTAGTCCTTACATCACTGTGAGAAGCACTCTTCAGCCTCCCCTGGAAAGAGAGCATGGGGTTAATACTTCAAGCACTGGCCAGTCCCTGCTGCCTGACTTCACTCTCATTGTCTTAATCAGAATAGTCAACCAAAAATGCAAGAGCTCATCACTGCCAGAAATGTCCTTTCTTTTTTAATCATGTTATACGAAGCCACAACAGTGGAGTTTATGTCTCAAACTATAAATAAATAAAAAAACCCAGTTTGACTTTTTGATGGGAGAATCCATTTTTTTTTCTTTGGCTTTTCAGTGCTACTCTGAACAAAGCTATAATGTACATGAAATAACCACTTACATTTCATTTGGTTTATAAGTGCCTTTCTAGTCTGCTAGACTCTATGAGAGAAAATGTATGCAACTGCCATGACAATATGTTAAGGGCAGGGACCTTCTTGTCTGTTGGATTTCCATAACATTATGGAAATCCTTTTCATAATTTATTGATGATGATAGATTTGTATGGCATTCTAAAATTTCGAACTAGATAGTGTGTCAGGTGATCATTTTGTTTCATTAGTTTGGCAAAGTTAAGCTATATTAAACCAATTTACCGTGATTTCCAGACTATAAGATGGTACTTTTTTTTCTTTGAACACTGCGCCTTAAACATGGATGGCTCTGATTTATGGATTTTTTGGGCTAACAAGCTTCATGACGCCAAAACATTCAGTCTCATCACATCAGACCAATGAATTCTGACGCTGTTCAATTCTGTCACTGAAGAAGACGATTTTAGTGGTTTTAGTGCAGGAGGAAGACAAAGACAGCGATCAGCTGGAGTAGGACAAAGCGGGGAAAGAAAACGGATGAATGGAGTCTTCCTCGTGTTATTTATTAGCAATCTTTTTCATTGGCCATGTTACGGGCACTGTTTAGAAAAAAGCATTTCCTGTTGTGGATTCTAACAGTGTATATTTACTTAAAATTTTAAAAACATGTTTCTGTGTAACATCTTCCAGTGTAAATATCTCATATTACAACGTGGACACCTGCGGCTTATAGACAAGTGCGGCCTATACATGTACACATATATTTATTTAGTCTTTTTAGTCGCTGTGGCTTATATTCAGGTACGCTCAATAGTCTGGAAATTACGGTAATCTTCTGCTAAATGTCCTACAATGGAGCACGGCCTGTGAACACACAGGCAGTACTCAGTCATTACTTTATTGAAAACCATGCAGAGAGAAGAACATATTAATCTTTAATTTCTGTCGATCCAAAATCAAATATTTCTAAAGCTTCACAGAAAAAATGACTATCACTTTCAATAACTTGCATTTGTGGCTCATTGGACAGGAGGTCAGAACTCTCCATTTAAAACTCATATTTTGATGAAAATGTTTTTGATAATATTTGCATGAAAACATATAAAAATTAGTTTTAATACATCAAAGAACTTTAATGCCACTATCCTGTTGGCAAGTGTAGGGGTGACCTAATATCATGGTAAAACTCCAGAAAGCAAGTAAATATTGAAGGCTAAATAGTTCAAAGTCATCACATAGAGCTTAAGGGCATTCACTGCAACATACAGGGTCATAATTGTACCAAATACATCTCTTTCTGCTATCAGGACTGCTGGCATAAGACTGGCATCACAATTATAATAATAAATCACAACATGAAACCAAACTGGGACAGACCAACATGACAGGTCTGCAAAGAGACATACAGTGTTGTGTACAGTATACTGAGAGAAGACTGCAGTTTTGGAATAGATCAGATGCAAGCAACAAACCCACAGTGGGGGGTTGGGAGGGGGACACAGTTCAAACAGGTGGGGAAGGTGTAGGGGAAGTGAGAACAAGGGAACAGGGGAACTGGAGATGGGGCAGGAACACTATATACCAAGCCACCAAGAGATCAGTCACCCAACAAGAATCCCGGTTAAATAACACAATGCATGAGAAGAAACAAGGCAACACCAGGCGCAAGAGAGGAGTGTCACTTCCTGTTTGAGGAAGAGGGAACAGCGAAAAGGAGGGCACTGATTGATAGAATTTGCTTTGAGGGTGGGACCTATCAGAACCAGTCAGGAATGCACCATGCTTCTGCCAACGAGAGACAGAGTTGGAGAAGAGAAGAGAAGAGAAGAGAAGAGAAGAGAAGAGAAGAGAAGAGAAGAGAAGAGAAGAGAAGAGAAGAGAAGAGAAGAGAAGAGAGGAGAAGAGAAGAGAAGAGAAGAGAAGAGAAGAGAAGAGAAGAGAAGAGAGACAGGCCAGAAGGATGAGGGGCGGTGAGAAAAGTGAGAGGGTGTGATGGGTGATAAAAAACAAGGGAGATCGCAGCCACATATAGCAAAGAACCAACTATCGTAGACATACAGACAGACACACACGCAGGAGTGCTGTACTTACAATCATCTGTGGAGGGAGAGCAGTGGGAGCAGGATATAATAGTAATCACAACAACAACAACAACCAGAGAGAAGGGTCAGTCAAGCTGCAAAGAGCCCCACATCAATCAAAAACACAAGTCTGGACCCCTTTGATGGAGGGACGTGGAACCCACGTCCCACTCCTGTCTAAAGCACGAACTAAGCAGAGGCAGAGAAATACCTGGGAATTAGGTTCTGAAGTGAGACAAAATGTCTCAGATAATAGAAATGCATTTTTGAGCTTTTAAAAGCAACTT
The DNA here is from genome assembly GCF_037954325.1 of Fistularia commersonii. Lineage (NCBI taxonomy): Eukaryota > Metazoa > Chordata > Actinopteri > Syngnathiformes > Fistulariidae > Fistularia > Fistularia commersonii. The sequence goes on along the minus strand of NC_141299.1, from coordinate 8,133,556 downwards.
CAAGCTAGATGCAATTGTGGTATTTGAACATATTTAGAAAAAAAAAAACATCTTAACCTTTAATTTATTAAAGTCTCTTTCATCACGGTGTTAAGTCAAGTGAAACGGAGCTAACTGTTGATCTCGGGTGTCCAAGTCGGAGTAGGTAATGGTAATATGACAGGGATAAACCCCTCCCCTCGTAGGGTGATATGAGGCTCTTCTGTCAATAACCAAACACAAATAAGAACATATATATCCAAAACAAAAGAAAACAGCAGGCTGCTTTCCAAAATGCATGAGGTATTATGTTTTTTTGCTTGTTCGTTTGTTTTGGAGGAGGGCCAGATCCTTTGGGCAAAACCTCTTTTGCCTCTGTGTTGTGCAGTGCTTATAAATCAGATATCTCTCCAAATGACTGTTGGATGACATGCTGGAGAGCAGCCATAAGCTGGTGTTAGAATGATATGGTGCACTCCTTTTTTTTTTTTTTACTTTTTTTATTTTTACATGGGTTTCATCTTAATTGCAAGGATGAATGAAAGCACTGGGGGCCATGTGAAAGATAAAGTGTGTGGGGGTTGAGAAGTGGATGTGATGCCAAGTAAACACGATGCAAAAAGTGGTCTGATCTCCTTCAGTCATTTGTTTATCAGAAGTCCATCTTAAACTGCAACACACACAAGATGTCTGCCTTTGTATTCCCTTTCCACATTCTCCACCTCCTCGTTTCTTTCTGATGCAACCTTGCAGTTGGAGGCGAGTGTGTCTTTGTTTGTGGGTGTGCATGTGTGGACCAGTGTGGGTTGTATGTTCTCTTCATTTGCATCGCTTTGTTTTTCACAGCGATAGTCACACTTATTTAAAACAAATCAGTCAGTCTTTTGGAGGAAAAAACATACTCCCTGGATCTGAGCATGTAGGACTGTCTTTTGGCTCGAGTGCGTATATTTTTAGCTGTTTTTTCATGCAGAGTGAGCCCTTCTGCAATCGGGAATGATTTGTGGCTAAATGTTAATAACAGGGTTGTTTGTGTGGCTGTATGCTGTTGTTTGTGCATTCACAAGCCTGTGTGCTCTCACCGTTTGATCTGTGAGCGGCGGCAGGACGATGGTTTTCTCCATGGTGTTCATCACCAGCTTCCACAACTCCTTCAACACACGTTTCAGCACAGTTTTCTCACAAATCTTAGCAAACAGAGTCAGACTGGGTGGCGAGGGGGTAGAGAAAGGAAGGGAAATGACTGTGAGTCACAAGAAGAAACATCCAGTGACAAAAAGAGCTGAATGTTGAGACAGAAACAAATGGTTGTTGGAATTCCAAACATCAAAAGCTTTATTTTCTTTTGGCCTTTCTCAGTCTCAGTGTGCTGTATTGTTGGTATTAATGTTATTAATGAGCTGAATAAATTAATACAAATGCAGGTAGAAAATGCATGGTATAGATGCAATGTTTTTAATGTATTTATAAATTATTCATTATACAAATAAGTGAAAATCTGTAAAAATGATTAAAATTCACATAAAGATAACCTATGAATAGAACTTTCATTTGCACATGGGTTAGCATGGATTGCTGTAAAGCAAAGATCAGTGTATTCTGTTCTATACATATTTTAATGTGAAAAATGTGCTCAACTTGCCTGAGCATGTTAAATAACAAAACACTCCTCCAAACTCGAGCTCCCACTTACAGGCTTCACAAAAATAGCTGACTGACTCACTTGCTATCCAGGAACTCCATGATGGGTTGCAGAACATTGTCTGCATCCTGAGCCACGCTACTGGCATTCCCCACGTTTGAGGTTCCTTTAACCTGAGCCAAGATGTCTCCCATCTGCTTCACATTCTCCTCTATGTGAGGCTGGAAACTAAAAGTGTTAGACAAGTATTGAATGTCTTTATGATCAGTCTGTCCATTTAAACATTGCCAGAACGTTTGCGTGCATCCTGTATTAATGTATGATTCTTTTTACCTGACAGCAAAGACCCTGCTGAGATCATCCATCACATTGTTAAGCTTCACCTGTAAGTCCTTAAGAATATCGCTGGCCTCAACACAAAGCTGAACATACAATGAAAAACACATACAGAGCTGGTTGAAGGGACTGGGTAGAGAATTTTGAGTTTATAATGACTGTGATAGACAACTTTTAAGCGGATTAAGAAGGTCTGATTGGTCACTCATATACATACTAAAAAAGACAAAAAGCAAAACCAAAACATGCCCGACCTGGCCTTCATCAGTCATTAAAAAAAACCCCACACCATATTATATAACTAATACTGTGTGAATTTAAGAAAATATTGGATATGGGATACTTCAATGTGAATAATGAGCATAGTTGATTTTTGTGTTCGACAATAGGAACGCATACTGATGTCATGACTTCTGTGAAAAATAGAGATGAAAAGTTAATAATACTACATGGTAATCATGTAATAGAATGACTCACATCTTTTCCGCCCATCGCCTCAAACATCTTCTCCAGCTGAACTCTCAACTGCTGAATGTTGTTTATCAGGATACAGGGCTGAAGACAAGGATTCGTTTTCAAACAATCTGCATTCACAGCTACACTATTTTGATTTTGAGCCAAAAAATTTACAGGAATCCATGTCAGTTAATTGTGTCTTTAGCTACTCACCACTTTCTCCATGCTGACATAATTGGCAAACAACTTTGAGATGATATCAGCATATGAGAGTAATACATTGCTTATGGTCTGGAGAGAGGGAATAAGAAAAAAAAGTATTTGTTTCTACTGCCCTTTGATGTACACTGTTTCTATGACTTCATGATCAAATGCTGCATCACCTACTTTGGCAAATCGTTTCATATAGTGTCCTACAATCTGTGGGTCTGGACACTCTAGTTTCCTGATTATCTCAAAGCTCTGGTTGAGCTGGGAAAAGACATCGACCACTGAGCAGGAGAACAGAGCGTGCTCAGATGTGACCTGGAACTGCAGGGGTGCAAGAAGATTAGAAACCAATGAGAAACAAATCAAAAGCAACAGTGTGAAGATGACATTCAAGAGCAGTCACCAAAATATTGTGCTTATAGTGGGAACATTACACACTTTACTGATGTAGATCTTAGATATCTCAAAGTTTGAGACTGCTTGGAGGTAACCAGCCAAAAAGTGAGTTAGAACACCAGCTGTAACATGTGAAACCTCTCCTGTCCGATAATTGGCTACTAGTCAGTGCCCAGATCTTGATTAGTTGGAGGGGCGAAGGTGCTTCCCCAGGGAGCCCTGATAATGTGAAAATGGCCGTCCTGCTGTTAAACCTCTGGAATGAGGTGATTAATTCATCTTTCGATTTCAATGTGTCCAAGCCAAAGTTTCAATGTGTCTAAGCCAAAGATATTCAGCTTTCCAGAAATTCTCATTTAATCCATAATAAAAACTTAAATCTACTTAAAGTTCACAATCGTACTGTTGTGTTTATGTTTCTTTTGTGTTGATAAGGCTTTGAAGAGTATACAGTATAACCGGCATAGTTAGCAGAATGGAGAAACTTTTGCAGTTGAAGTACAAAAGGACAAACATTCTAAGTTTGCCCGAACAACGAGAGCGACTCAGCATCTCTAAAGCACTGAGGAGGATTTAATGAGAAGAAGAGCTGAAAACTTTTACCCCGTCTTTTTTGTCTCTCTCCAAAGCGCCATGCAAGAAGTCCCTAGACACTTCTTCGTTTTCGTCCAGCCACTGGATGACAAAAGGCTCAAACCACCTAAAGAGCAGAGAAATAATCATCATATTATTCCCTTTGGACTGTTACGTTTGTCTGGAAATGCAAAACAATGATGGGTCGACTTTGACTCACGCTGGATATTCTGGGACTCTGCTTTTGAAGAAGGGGAGATCCTTGCAGTACTCATTGTAGAGCCACTTTACCTTGAAGTGCAGGTTCATGTAATCTGCACTCTTGCATAAGCGATTTTTCTCATGTTCTGAGATTAAAGGGACAGTGAGACAAACGCATGGTGGGTTAAAACAATTTACCTGATGTTTGAAGTATAGAGGCCCAAGCCACACTTAAACGAATACCATTCATTGCTGTTTATTGTTGAAGACTGAAGTACACAATTGAATTCTTAGGTGAGCCACAGCCTTACCCAGAAACACAAATTTTTATCCTTCAATATCATCCCTGATATAAAATCCAAAAGCTCCATTTTGTTTTGCAGACATAGCAATGAACTGTGCATATGGAAACAGTTCTATAGATTTTTACTGTGACACAAAGCAAACATTAATTAGCTTAATGTTGTGGAAAAAAAACATGCAGAGACATCCAGATTTTGTCTAATGAGGCTAAGATTCTGCCGACCAGCATGCATGGTTCTACTTCTACATCAAGGCTCAGCATGATTCCACTGTGGATGTGTATGTTTTTTTTACATATAGTAGAAAAGTGGAATTGAAAAGTACAAATATATTCCCACTAAGTCTAATGAAACAAATAAAAGAGTAAGATCACATAATAATATATATCATAATTCACTATTTGCATTGTTCGGTCTCAGTGGAGATTTGTTATCTTACAGTTTGCACTCACCCTCCATTGCATATTTCATGTCCTGAGCGAACAAATTCCACATCACTTCGGCGCTAATTTTACCCACATTGAGTTCTTGGGGAAATCTTGAAAGAAGAAAGAGAATGTTTAAAGATGTACTAAAGTGGACAAGTAGATGAATGTCAGATTTCCAAGTCCAGGGGTTGGCAACCTTTACCACTCAAAGAGCCATTTGGATCTGTTTCCTGGAGCCACACAACCCTTTTGAATTGCTAAATGAATGAATGCAGCATATATCGTTACTTTTTTATGCTATGTATAAACAAAATATGTGTTGCATTTTTTTAAATCAATAAAGTGCAGAGAAAACAAAATTAAATTTCTGCATGCAATAAAATATTTTGAACTCGGAAAAAAACAATTCAACACAGCCTCACAAATGTCCTCCCCCCCCTTGTTTGGCCTTTTAGAGGTATCAGTACAGTCAGCTCTTGTGACCCATCAGAATTTACTTCGGGCAGAACAGCGCTATTTGTTCAGTTTCACCTTTGTCTTTAGATCCATCACCGGCAACTGTGTAGGTCTCAGCTGAATTGATGTCTTCTGCCATTTTTGTGGTTCTGTATTTGATAGTCCTTCCACTGAGGGGAATATCCCTGACTTTCAGCATAATTTTACTTTTGTTTTTTAAAGTCTGTGACTAGATGTTCTGAAATCTTAATGGAAGATTCTTTTATATATCCTCTGTCTGTGAATGGCTTCCCGTGCCTGACTATTTCCTGAGCGGCAATAAAACTAGCCTATATAGTTGAATTTGCTGACTCCATCCACTTCTTGAAGTGATTTTTGTTCAGATCAACCTTCCACATTAGTTCTGAAACAGCTTTTTTTTCTCTCATCTCCATCTGGATACTTTTGAGCAAAGTCTGCGTGTTTATTCTGGAAATGTCTTTCGACACTTGACTTTTTGTTATTTGCTGGATTTTCACTACATATTAAGCACACTGGTAAACAAGTATCATCAGCAGCTGCAGGTTGCTGACCCTTGGCCTACCTAGTCTATTAAGACAAACTGCAGACATGAGTTAATGCCCATTTTCAGAAAAAAAAAATCAAGCCTTCATAAAAGTAAGGAAAGGAAATATGGAAATATGTAGATGTAAAAGGCAGGAGAACAAGTTAAAGGCAAGCAGAGACGTACTGGTTCAGGCAAGGGGTATAGGAGTTTTTGTCTTCTTCGATGATAGAGACAATAAGGGTGATGAGTTTCGACCAAAAGTCCAAATTCTTGATGCTGGGACCCTGTTCCTCCGGTGGCAGGGCACCCTGCTTGGCCTGAAAAAGTTGCAACAAAGGACAAACGTTTGTCTTCCAAATAAGTGGTCCCAAAAATATTTATTTTATCTATATATCAAGTTTCAATTATTCACATATTACTGTATATGAAAGTAAATCTACATCTCAGAGTCTGTGATTTTACTTAACCCCAGAATCCTTTGCGAGTTATGATGACTGTTGGGAGATTCTCATGGTTCTGCGTTAGAGAACTCCATTTTTGAATAGTTGTACAATGTTGTGCTTGATGTGTGACACTAACCTGCTCTTAATTGTCATAACGGGAGGGTGCACCCTCAGTCTAATTGTTAACGCTGAGAAAACCCCTTCCGGGTTTGCCCTGTTTATGAATTGTTGAATTAAAGCCATCATTTAAACAGCATCATTTGAAAGCAAATTGTCCTTGAATCTGATTGCTACTTCATTAAACCTCAGCTTGCTACAGTTTATTTATGTGTCAGTATTTATTTACTTAACACCAAGCGTCTGGTCATATATATTGTAAGGAGGTCACAACATAAGCAACAATAAAATCGAGCTTAGCCATTGGAAACACTGGACCACGTATAACGTGTGTATTCCCAATGGTAACTTGTACCATTTGAGATAAAGAGAATTATATGGGGAAGAATTTACAAACTTATAAATGCAGAAATGTTTTTCTCTCAAAAGACTTAGAATGCAAACTCTCTTGATGACTGCTTAAAATATAAGTCTGCTGTAGAACAGAAAAAAAAAAAAAGGCATATCATACAGCACATGGCATAATCAAACAAAGCTTTTTGCCTAATTACGTGACAATTTCATACGCACAATGAAGTCTACTTTTACCATTATAAATATATAAATATATATGTGTATATGATGTAATATATAATCAGTGAAAGGGTGAACTCTAGAGGAAACTGCTTCTGTTTTTCCAGGGCAAAACAAATATTTACTGTATCTCTCATGACGATTTAAAACAAATTATATTAAATGTTTACGACATGAACACCATGATGTACTCTTTGTTCGAAATATTGGGGGGGGGACAACCCTACTTTCTTTTCTACAATCAACACTCATTAAGATATGCAGACTTCTCTAAATAGTCAGCTTCGGTTTCTGTTGAAGGGCTGAAATGTAACTGTCTCCTGCTTCAAGGCCTGTCTGAAAGAATTGGGACAAAAGTTATGTGCTGCCGACGTCCAAAGGCGTCCAAAGTGGAAAGGGAACAGGAGGCGAAATGATTAAACGAACCATTGCAGTGTGAACATCACATGGCCCTCAAGTGCACAGAGTACAATGCTCTGAAGAAGAAGGTTTAGAGGGGGAGGCAGTGATACTTTTCCTTTACATATTTTATTACATATAAAAAAAAAAACCTGCTCACAATTTGACTGTCATTAGAATTTATACTTTATTTGTCAAGGGTTTTTTTGTTGACAATTATAAGCAGTAAAGAATTATATTTGTCCTCATTGGTAAAATCTAAACCCTAATATAAACATTACAAATCAAAATAAACTACAGCAGATCTAAATAACTGAGAGGGCTGGGCATTTGATGAACCTAATGATTTATTAATGCCAGAGAAAAAGAAATTGGGGAGAAAAAAGAAAGTGACATAAAGTTACACAGACATTCATTTCATCAGTCTCTTACCGGGTCTGTCTGATACTCGCGGCTGTACAGCTCGTGGCAGTTATTAAAGATGTACTCATAGGTGGAGTTCAGACAGGCTTTGACACAGTCTTTCACCACCTGACTGGCTCTGGGTGGAGACTGAAGCTCTTGGACCTGTGCACAAGAAATTAGAGTTCATTCTCCTACTATTACAAAATTCAAAATCACCAAGCTGGCAGATCAAATATCATTTACATTAATTCTACTTATGAAATTGATGTAATATACACATATAGAATCAAATTGAAAAAGATGGTACCTTCATCCTGAAGAAGGTGATACTGGTGAGTAGGTCCACCGTGGATTTAAGGTCCTGAAGCCTCTCAGGACTGCTGGCCGGGAAGTTGTTCTACAGTCGCACAGAAAACAGTGTGTTTGGATGTGAAAACACATGATATCATATCCACCTCCTGTTGAGGTATGTTCGTCTTTCTGGGTGATATCCAGCATTGTATCACTTGTTAGACTGCTGCAAAACTACATTTTATTACTGTGGGAGTGTGCAGCATCTCTTGAATGTGTCAGTTTCAAAGCAACTGTCAATCTTACAAACACACCAGCCTGCCTTTTTCACAGAGGGAGATAAAGGTGTAAAATTTGTGGCAGCAAAAAGGGTAAAGACGGTACGTGTTTCTACAAACAGTTTTTTTACTTTGCAACTGTGGATGGAGAACCCTGATTCTTAATCAAGTATGTGTACAAATCCTTTGGTCTAAAATTCCTCAGTTAAAAGTTTAGGAAAGAAAATGTTCATAACACAAAATTACAAAAGTATTATCAGAATATAGCCGTCCAGTTATCAAGAATTTTAAAGTCGTTAAAAATGTATAATTGATTAAAAAGTACAACAATTTCAATTGTAGGTGATGGAAGGTTAAAGTAGCATCAAATTTAAAACACTCAAATGATGTACCTTGTAATTGTACTTCAGGAAACTAGTTCTATGAAAACACTGGGCTATTTTTTTTCACAACTATTGCTATCGCATTTGTCATCTTCTAGCTACAAACAAAAGGAGTATAATTAAACTGAAAGGTATTTCACGGACAGGAAACAGGAAATGTGACTTCTTACTCGGTACATGGAGAGGTCAATCCTAAGAGAGTTGTGTAGCTGGTCCAAAAGCTTGACAAATCGTTCTTTCTGTGGACATTGGAACATACATTATACATTAAATGCTGCTGCTTAGTAGACATTGTTTTCTTGTTAGTAATCATACATCTCATTGAATTTTTGCAGTGGAAACTGAATATTTGTAAACGCTGTGGCAAATGTGTTGATATGGTTCATTCAGCCATTGAAAGACCACCTCATGAATTTATTGAATCTGGTTCTGTTTTCTGCGGGGACTCACTCCAAAGTTAGAAGCAGCAAAGCGGTCAGAGGCAGAGACATTGTTAGTGGCCTGGGTGGTGTGAGCATAGTAGGCATTGATGTTGGCCAGCAGGGTGCTCATTACTGCAGGCACACCTGGGCACATGTACTTAGATGACAGGCAGGCAAAGTGACTGCAGAAGAGGGACAGACATTATTCAAATGCTCAAAATTAACAGTGAGTTAGATGCGTTACAAATCCGGCAGCAAATCGCATGCTCTCGTCTGATGAAAATGACACCGAGGCCACACTCAGACGTACGTCATGGCTTGGTAGATGGACTCCACTCCGTAACGCATGGCGAATTCATCAACTATCTCTTGAGGAGTCTCCTCGTAGTAGACTTTCCATGCATCATCCCCTTTGGCATCGGGTATTTTCACCACACCGTTATTCTGAATATCGGTCACATAGTGGAAGAGATTCTGCATGGAGAAAAACAAATTGGCGTTAAAGTTCAAAAGAAAGGTGACATCTAGAAAATTAGACCAAGGGATGAAGATTTGCAGGTGTATGTGAAGATGCAAGGAAACAACAGGCACAGACTAAATTAAAAACAGTAGATTGCTATATTAAAATAAAATTTGTATAATATAATATATGAATATAATATATAAAAAGGGGTAGACAGAAGAGGCTAAAGATCGGTGTGTGGGTGGATGTGTGTTTGGTTGAAATATTGTGGGCTACTTTCATTTCATTTCATTTCATTTCATTTCAGTAGTAATCAGATTTGGTAACGATGAGTTATATGTTTAATTACGCACAGATGCACCAATGACAACATGCACACCTGTTTATTTTCAAATCGCCGTGCCACATAAATAACCATTAAATCCCATTATAAGGCAAACACAATAAGCTTTCTTGCCATAAAGTTTCACGGCGTGTTAAAACACTAAATTCATTGCATGGTTTACGGCCACTTAAGGGCAGCAATAACAATGGTCAATTTTCTTCGAAGGGTTGGCTTATACGCCCTGCTGAGTAATGGGCTAAGTAATGAGTGGATACAAGGCTGTGAATGGTCTACAATCAATCAGCAGTTTCCCACAGGGGCAAGGAGGAACTATTTTCTAGGTCTCTGCTGTCGGACATGCTCTTTATTGCATCAGTTAGGCAGAAACATTTATGTCACTCACACACACAAAAAGACCTACCTCATGCAAACAGGTGTACTGAACATGATATGGAGCAACTGTCTCCTCCCCCTTGATCTCCACATTAATATGCATTCGGATTGCCCCAGATACCGCAGATTTGTCTGTACGCTTGTCTGTTAACAGCACAAATGACGCAAACGAATGAGACAATCGATAAAGTGTAGCACAGAGCCATGCCGCAAATACATTGTAAGCAACTTAGATTATAGATCTATGTGGGACAAAAATAATTCAACTCACCCAGGTTGTACCACACGTCCATTTCTCCACTCAGTGTGCGGACCTCAATAATAGTTTGACCCAGGAAGTCATCTGACTCCCGTTTGAACTTCTGTTTCACACGAGACTTAATGTCATCGTCCTCATCCCACACACGCACTTTGATCCGGTCCGAAGAGTTGTGACATTCACTGGACAGACGGGCGTTAACAGAGAAACCAAATGTCACTTTTGCTGCCAATCCAGGACAACTTTTCTCATGTAGAATTTGAAACTCAACTGATCTGTAAAATGCTGCAAGAAAATAGCCACCCTTTTCTAGTCAGAATGAATTTTATGTGATTACCAGAAAAAAAGGTCTATCCATTTATAAATGTGTGATTGACATAATATTCAGTTTCACGGTTCCAACCACTTTACACAAAATAACTGAATTGTGTTACCCTTTGATTTTAAACCTTTTCTTCCATCTAATACTAATGTATTCAAAGATTTATTTAAGATTAAAAAACAATATTCGTACCTTCAAATACCACATATTTCCCAGGTTTTCTTATAAACAGCCACAGTCAAACATTATTGAACATATAAATCACCCACATTGCAAATAAACCACAAAACCAAAATTATATCAGTTATAGACATTGCATTCATTCATAAATCTCAGCACTTGTTTGTCCTTGCTTTAATCTTTTTTTGTCTACTTCACAATTTAAAGGGTTTATTTATTGAGTTTTAGATGTTGTGGTTTGTGTACAAGCAGGGTCCTCACTCACAAATTGAATGTCTCCTCCCAGACCGGGTTGAGATTGCCGTAGATAGTTTTGGTTCGCTTTTTGGTCTTTCCCACCTGGACAGTGACATAAGGGTCACTGGAACCTGTTTTATCCTTCGCTTGTAAACCCTGGGCACACAAAACTGCAAAAAGGGAAGAAAGACCAAGCAATCAGACAGTTTGTCTGTTTGTGTATGTCTAACGCTTATATCTTATTGTAAGACCTCCTGTCCTACTGCCCTATAAACCATCATGTTTTTTTCTCAGAGACAGAAGGTCCTGACTTGTTTCCTTGCTCCCCGACTGTGACGTTAATTGTGTCGATCAGCCTCAGTCAAATCTGCAGTGCAGAATGTGACTGCTTCTCTCACCTGTGATGCTAATCTTGGCCGACCATTTCGAGGTGCCATCAAGAACACTCTGTTTGATCTGCTTCATCTGAGTTACATGGGTGGACTTGGGAACCGTGAACACTTCCTGAATGAGTTCGAAGATCTCAGGTTTGTTCCTCTCACGTATCTTCATGCGGTCCTTCAGAACCATGATGATGTTCTGAGTTCGGTCCTCTGCCCCATGTTTGGAGCTTTTTTCTGCTGCTCCTGGTTCACGAAAGAAAGAAAATCTTGGTTAACTGGATGTAAAACTCTTTTAAATAGGTGAGATCTTAAACCCTCTTATTCGTAGCTTTTTTCATACTGGTATTTTTTCATATTGGTAGACAACACCAGAACAGATACATTTGGAAAAGGACATTTTGAACCAGGATATTTCATTGGAGTATAGCGTGCAAAAGGTGGTGGCAATATTGAGACATATTTCAGAGATAACACATTAGCAGAGATATAAAGTGCTAAGTATAAGTGGCGTGAAAGACAGCACGAGACAAATGTCTTTTAATATCCGTTAAAGGAAAATAAAAATATACAGGGGATAACACCAGGTCATTTCAGCAAAGACAACTTAAAACACAAGGAAATATATCACTAGACATTATTTATCTGGTTATTGTAGGGAACATCTGTTTATCTGACGTAGAGTTATGAAAGCACTACTTTCCAAACTCATTGAATGAATATTTTATGAACACAAAATGTTATGTATGGTCAGATTATTTGATTAAATCAAAAGGATACTGGTGTGGGACCACAGACCAAAATTATGAAATCATTATGTCTGAGTCAATGTCACTGAGAGAGTTTTTGCCTGCTGACCTTATTTATTGCTTTAGTTATCCCATGTCAACTGTTATACAGCTGCGAATTTCATGTGTATCTGCATCTGTGTGTATTGTGCATTGAGAATGCATGTGTGTTATGTATCAGCACATGTTACTACACATTGAATGCAATCATCTTCAACATTCATCAACATTTACTGAATCTTTGAGATTATAATTTGGCATGAATTATGCCACCTCTGAAATTTCATACACAGCAACTGCGTCATATTTTTCCAACACATTTCTTACGTTGTAGACAATCAGCATTGAGGAGGTCTTGGCACTTCTCATGGCACTTGACTCCACACTCTGTACAGCGCATGCCCTGTCGGGCAATACCCCAGAGAAGTCCCTCACACTCGTAGCAGTAAGTGGGAGTGGTAGCTGTCCAGACCTCAAAGTTGTGTGGAGTGGTACAGGAGATGGGGTATATGAGGGCCTGGAGGGTTTTCTTGTAGACATGACTCTTCTGCAAGGATAAAGAAGGGAAAATGTAGGCTCAGCAAAATTAGAGATCTGTATGAAATGGGCAGGATGTGAAATGTTTGGTCACAAAAGTACTGACTAGCTCCTCATTGTGAAGGGTGCTGGATGTCAGGGCTGAGGTGATACCAGCCTTCCTGGAATTCTGAACCAACGACTGCATAACAGGAGAGGGAGAGTTGATTTATTTCACTGTAATTAGGTATATGAAGACAAATCAGGGAAATGTAAAAAGCTGTATGTTTAACGAAAATCCTGTGTGAGAATCTCTCCACAAAGGGTCAGTCTGCTGTGGAAACATGAAAAAAATCCCACATTAAAATATTTCAAGTGCAAATAAAGTTGCTGTCACTCACCATGGCCTGCCGTGGCGAAGGGTGAGTGGGAAGAAATAAACAAATAAAAAAGTAAGATACATTCATATTGACAAAAAAATATAACATTTTTACATTATAGTACCATCATATTAATTAAAATGTAATTAAAATGTAGTGAGCTTCCAACAAAGACAACAGTTGAATGAAATACATGGACACACCTGCTTCTTCCTGTGTGATGTCTGTACCTTGGTACTGGTTTTCATTGTGACGGCAAGAACTTTTGTTTTTGTATTTTCCAAAATGCTTGGTTCAGGTGCAAAGTGCTAAATTCAGTGAGCTTTACTAGTTGGCTGGCAAGTCCTGTCCTATTTTCAAGCTTTATGTATTGTGTATTGCTAAAAAATAGTTCATAATACCAAATAGATAAGGTTATGATGTGTAGAAGTATGGAGTAGGATTCGCTAGCAAGCTCAAAAAGTGTGACACAGGATTTTTAAAGAATTGAGAAAAAAGGAAATTAGCGAATCAAAAACCCCTTTAAAATAGGTGAAGTGATGTAAAAATGAAAAAAATGACCAGAAAATGGAAAGTAAATGAACAATTATCTTGTTAAAACAAATATGATGAAAAATCACATGAAACAACAGTGAATACTACTAATAATAATAATAATTATCATATATATATATAAATATATATATATACATATATATATATATATGTGTGTGTGTGTATAATATATATATATGTGTGTATATCTTATTCTTCTTCATATATATGTGTGTGTGTATAAAACTTATATATGTATAAAACAAACATGAGCAGCTGTGTGAAAGCACTGACTGGTGAGCTGAGTGATATTTATATGTAGAAATGGAAAACAACACGCAGAAAGAAACACGCAGTCAAATGAAATATAAATAGATTTGGGCAAAAACCCACCAGATCTCTGACCAGAGGCATAGCTTTCCTCTTTCTGAGGTCTGGCATGCTGTCAATGCTATAAAGAGCACCACCCATCCTGGAGACAAAACAGACATGGAGCTTTAGATACCTTTACTCAGCTACAGTTGTTAACTTTGACCTGAGTGTGACCAATCAATTAGGGCATTATCAGGGATGAAGTTGAGGACATTATGGGCTTGCCTTTCAGCTGGTAATAGATTTTCAATAACCACAGTAATGACACTGTCATGGTTGCTTACCCTGCTGATAAAAGAAGAGAGGCAATGCCAACACTTTCTCCTCGGGCCTGTGGAGAAATGAAAAGATGAAATGAGAAAATCAGGGAGAGAAAGGCTGGATGTCACTGGAATGGTTGCAGAAAGAGGTGGAAAGCCTCTTCTAGTAGTGTGCAAAATGGTTTGTGTTGTTCTTATATTAGGAACCAACTAAATACTTGCAACCAGAGTGGTGTTTCTAATATTGTTGACAATAAAATGTAACTCATAACTCTTAGCACAAAGATTGGAAGTATTCCCAGAATTAAAAGGGAACAGATATAATGAAGCAATTAAAAACAAGAGGAGCAGGATAACACTTTTTTGAGTAATTGTTGTCATTATTAGCATCAACATAAGCTTCTCAGCATTGAGGAAAAATTAGGTTATTTCCATGTTGCTCTCCACACACATATACATTCTGAGCCAATCTGACTATTGAATAGCATGTTGTCCATCTGTGTGTTCCAAGGAATAACACACTGTATGGATGCTCACACACTTATAATACAATGAAACTTAAATGCTTAGGTTGCTTATCACATTACAGGCTACACCCACCTGCAAATCTGCCGTGTCGCTATGAGGATGGCAAATAACTGAAAAGAAAATAATAAAATGGCAAAACAATACAGGGGGTAAACTATCATAAAAAGACACAAGAGTATAATCCACACACAAGCAAATAAACAAATAAAAAATAATTTAAAAAGGGTGAAAATGAAGGACCATTACATGAAATTAATAGGACATGCTGGGGCTGATGCGAATTCTCAATTATTGTAAATACTCAACAACTAAAGGGAAGCAAAGAGTCTTAGACGGAAATTTTCACATTCTCTTCACATTGTACACAGTTGTACAATGTTTTGAAGGAAGATACATTAGGAAACACACACAAGCTGTACCTCTTGCAACTGTAGTCGCACCCTGCTGAAGAGTCGAAGCCAGTTTGCTTTGGCTCTGGCGGGACCAGGTTCCATAATTTCCCTCTTTGGGAAGCTGAAAATATGGTTACCAAACCACAACAATAACATGTTTATGTACAGTATGCATTTTAGCAACCAATATATTTAAGTTAAATTGTAGAGGTGGAAAACACAGTAATGAAGATTAACTATACTTATGCAGTTTCATTAAGATTATTATTTCTGTAGTCTGTGCGCAGCAGTCTACCTGTTTCATATGTGTATATATATATATTTGTTATGGATTTTTATATCATTTTGCATGCACCTACTAAATCAAGTGCTGAACATGTGGAAAGCTTTTTCTAACCACACACACACTGTGTTCACCTTGGGACATGAGGCTCTTCTGTTTTTTCTTCTGGAGCCGGAGGGACGCTTTCTGTTGCTGGAGGCTCCTCAGGTACCTGAGATTCCTCCTGTGGCAACTCCAGCTTTGGCTCAGGCTCTTGGGGCTTTGTGTCTATAACTGGAACCTGTGATATAGTCGATGGAATGGATGTAGCAGTGGTAGACATATCTTGCGGGGTGGGTGCAAAGGGGGGAGTGGTAGATTCTGAAGTAAAGGGCGGCAATGTGTCATCATGTCTGCCTGGAGGTGGACCAGGAGCAGTGCTGGAGGGGTGCAGCTGATCCTGTGGCGGGCGCTGTTGATGCAAGGATGGCTGCTTTTCCAGAGGCGGTCTGCTGTTCAGACCCTCAGATGGGGGCATCAGGGTGGGAGCCGTGCTAGTGGGTGCGGGGGTATAGGGTGGCTCCTGATCTTCACTAAGAGCACCATCCAATGGATACATATCTTCATCTTCCTCATATGGCATCTCCTCTTCATCTTCATAGTGGTACTCTCCTTCCTCCCCATACATTTCCCCTTCCTCTTCTTCATATAGAGCCCTGTCCTCACCTCCATCTTTGAGGTACCCACCCTCGTCACTATAAACACCTTGGGGGTCTTCTCCATCCCAGCCGGGGGAATCCTCTTTACCATAGCTGATGGATGAGTGGCAAGAGTGGTAGGAGTCGTTCTCGTCATAGAACTCCGAACCCCGCAAGCTTTCGCCGTCCTCCGGAGCAAACTCCTCACTGAGCTGAGAACTGCCTCGACTCAGCTCGCCTGATGATGCATAACGGCTGTCTGTGGGACTGAAGGGGGGAGTGAGAGATACAGACAGCCATTACTGTATATGAACATGCCCACACCTGCATAAAAATAATCTGCCTGACTTGCTCATAAGACGGTTGGGTGTTTTAGTGACACTTGTGTAGGGGCCAGGAAGAGAGACGGCTAATCACAAGGTAAAGGATGTGGGTTGTGATCTGCAACCAGAATTACGTGTGTACATAAAAAAAGGTTAGTAAAGACAGACCAAACAAAAAACAGAGCCAACACAGCACACTTGTTTGCAAAAGCTTGAATATGCAAGCTGTACTTTCAAAGAAAAAAAATAGACCATTGGCAAATACTTAATTTTCTGTGTAATAACATTCATTTGTTTAAAAGTATGTCTTATTACTTCTGTTTACTCTGTATTTGATTGTGATTAGATAGAAATCAAGCATTGAACATGGGTTTTTAAGCCTTAATTGTGACTATTTGAATACCATAAATAAGTGCACACACACATTTCATTACAAAGAAAGAAAATGAACAAAACAATTTTATAATTCATAATTAGATTCATAATTATTAGACTGATAAATAATTGAGTATTTATTCACCATGATTAATGAGGCTTTTAGGTAGAGAGAGAACGAGGCAGAGAGATTTGAGACAATACAAAACACATTTGTTCATAAACCTGCGTACACTCACACTTCTTTGTTTAGTTAATATAGATTATGGTTATGTTGGCTCAATAGTGCATAGGGCAGGGGCAGTTCAGGAGAAAGCTACATAACGGCACTGGGCTTCGAGCCAGAGGGAGGGCATAAGTATGGATGAATAGAGACACAAAGGGAATCACAACAGCCCTATTCTTTATTCTTATCTTGAATCTGTCCCATCTAACACAAAGAACGACGCAGAGAAATACTTTAATTAAGTGTGACTCAAAATACATGACCGCACATTCTCTTAAAAATGAATTAAAGTAAAATTATGAAATGAATGTGATCGGTCTTCGTCTCTTGACTAGGAGCCCCCATTATTGGACTGAAGGCCCCCCGCTGGCTCAGAAATTAAACATAAGGGTGCATAATTACCAAGTATGAGACTTCCAGAGTTTCAAAAGCGCTTCTTAAAGTCCCACATACAGGATGAGACTGTAATAACAGCCTGTCATCGCCACAGATGCACACAGAGACTCACTCAACCTATTCCGCAATGTATGAACAACCAACCAACAATTAAACCCCTTGGCTCTTAGTGATATAACAGACACAGTCAAACACTCATCTACACACATAAACAGCTAAAAAAAAGTTCAACACTAAAGAGGAGCAGTATGTAGCCTGATTTTTGCTACTGGGTTGTGATTCTTTGCCAAGTACACATTCAAGAGAGATGCAGGACCAGTAGTTTTCTATCAAAATATATAATATACATATACAGAGATGAGGAAAGAGCACATGCATGCAAGCACAGTGAGCGAGGAGGACGGGACAAGTCCACCACTGACATCACAGCGAGACGGAGTCACAGGCTGGAGCAGGAGGTGAGGAGATGGAGTTGAGAGGAGGTACAGAGACCCACCTATCGGACAGTGAATGCCTACTGTCTAGAGAATACTGTCGACTGGTGCGACGGCTCGACCCTGAGCCTGAGTCGATATCACTGCGCCCGTTGGTGGCCGAGTCTAAACTATCATAGCGTCTGGTAAAAGGAGCAGGAGAGGAGGCAAGGGGGAAGGGAGAGGTAGGAGAGGAGCATCAGTAGAGCTCATTGCAAAACTTTTAAAGAATGCTCTAACCAACTAAACCACTGGACTGCCCAGATAAGCTTCTGAACAAAGTCAACTATTGAAATGTGCCCACTTGTTTTACGCAACCACATCTGAGCAAGCGGAAAAGGTCGCTCTTCTTTTTCAGCTTCTCTCAGCGAAGCATGAATTTTGAGGGTCAGCAACCTTCAAAAAAACAAATTTACTTTCGTAACAACCGCACGGACGACATTACATGGAGTTTCTGATGCTCACACGCTCAACATGTACACAAAGCTGCAGGCAAGCATAATCAACCACACATACACACATGTGTACAGAGAGGATAACCACAAAGGCCCACTTCACACACAACCTGAATACAAAAACTCTGCATCCCAGAATGCTTGTATACACTTAGGCCTGGGTTATTTTCTAGAGGAGGAGAGCACAGTGGGACAGCATGTTACCATGTACAACAAAGAGAAACAAAACAAGGCTGCAGGGGCTAAGGTCTCACAAGGCTATTCGCACTCTGCAAAGACTTCAAAGAAGGCAATTCAGAGATCAACGCTCTATTTAACACAAGTTAGAATGATATTAAAACTACAAATACCAGAAAAAGTTTTGCTCCAAATGTGTTTCACCATCTTGCCCCACAAAATCATATTCTTCCACGCATGTTTGGTTTTCTGATAAGATTGTAGGCGACCGTGTTCATTACCTCATGGCTCTGTGGTCATAGTCCAGCTCATTGATGTCATCGCTGTAGGCGTGTCTGTAGTGCTGCTGTCTTATGGGATACTGATGCATGGAGGCGTTTGGCTGGGAGGTGGTATAGTAGGGAGGTGGGTTACTGTTACTGGTTTCACTGCGATAGTCACTGTCCCTGTCATCAACAGCGCTGTCCGGGTCCTCATCTATTCACCCACAGACAGGAAAGAAGGCTTATTTGTAAGATTTTTTAAAAATATTTTTAATGTTTTAAGTAGATCTTTAGCTAGGGCTATAACAAAATGTTCAACTCATGATATAGCGTACTTCAAAACAAGGTGTGAGGTTTGAAACAATAGCAACAGTATAAGCATCTTTGGAGTTGAATGTGTCCCTTTTAATGGATGTAATAGTTGTGAATTGTGAGTGATTTTTTTTCCTTTTTCCCACAGATCCCCCGGACCTTTGAATCCATGAGAAACCGAATACTCTTTTGTTTCCTTAGTAGTCAAACTTCAGTTGATTCATGATATATAATGTATGTTGTAATATTTATCATTTGCAATAATGCAGATTTGCAGTTCATTAGGACAAACTTTTGTAGCTAATTGGATTTAATTTTTCAAATGTTATGGTGGCCATTGAAAGTGACAGGACTTATTTTTAAAAGCCCAACCCATACAAACCAAGAATATGCTCAAAATTAAAATTCCCTGTCTCAGTGGACATTGGCACATTGATATAATCAATTTAATCCTAGAATCTAGTAATCTGGCCAAGTTAGTGTTTCAGTTTTCCAAAAAAGGGGACAACGTATTAGACATCCAGTACTCCAAAAATACTGTATGAAGGAGATAAGAAGTAAGATATGGTATTATGAGCCAAAATAGCCTGGCATTAGATTGTTTAGGTACTTACTGTACCTTTAAGTGAGGAGCAGCACATTCATTAATACTTCAAGTCACTTGTGGAACTTACTGTGATGATCTCCCCACAGGCTCCAATTACCTGGAAGGAGATAAAGGGAAATCTGAATAAGAAAGAATCAAAGAAGCTCTACAGAAGCTTAAAAAAAAAAAAAAGAAAAAACAACAAAAAGCTAACTTTGTCCCCGAAAATGTGTTCTGAGCCATGTACATTTCTTTGCACATTTGACAGTATGTCCCCTATAAAATTGAATCTTACTATTTTGCTTGAACGCAGTTGGCCTTGATGCTGCTTAGTAGCCCCTAACGGGTATGACGCACATGCTGCAGCACCAACCAGCCTTTCTACTGCAGACTGATATTAACCACACTCATCCACCTGCTCCTTGTGCCACCATCAGCTCACAGATGAACAGACAGTGAAGCTTTGTTGTGTGTTATAGCACGGCATATGTCAATTCACATCCATCAGACATCTAGCACCCATAAGTCATACTGGTGCTTGAGAGGGCCAGCTTGCATGATTATCCACATCAGTTAACTTACCCCTCCCTCATCTCATCTGTTCCCTTTTATTTATCCATCTCCTGTCTGGCTGTATTCTATGCAAGTTGGGATGACACTCAGGGGAATTAACGGGAGGTATAGACAGGACACAGAAGGAAGATGATGCAGCGTGAATAAGCTGGTGATACTCACAGCACTGTGTGGTTGGTGCATGGAGTGGTTGCTGCTGTTCCTCCTGATAGGCATACTGAGGGGAATAAACAGATATCTCATAATACATTATATAGCATTTCCCACTGAGATTGAGTGTTAGCTTTAAACACTTTTCTGCCATTAACTGTAACCAAAGACTGTAATTAGAAAATATGGAAAATGAAAAAAAGGATACAGAGAAAAGAAGATATGTAGTATGTGACACAGATAAGGATTACTATTGGTTTAAAGAAATAAGCAGGTTGAGATGACAGAGAAGGTGAGTCTCTTACATCTTGGTCTCTCATGGCATTCAGTTGTTCGAGTTTCTTAGCCCAGTACCTGGCCTCTTCTTCTGGAATATCTGAAGTAAACGAAATTAACTCATTGTGATAGTCTCCATTTCTGAACCATGCCATAACAACAGCGTAACTTTGCATACATTATGTTCATTTCCAGCATACGCACTGGTTTCGGGTTTGACAGTATTGTTCCAGATCACTATACATTTCCTTACAAATATAGCACAAGCGGAAATGAGATTGTATGAATATACCGGTTCTCAAGGTTTTATCAAACAATGAAAAATAACACAAATGTAATTATTTACAAAGAAATATATATCATGAGTGTGATAAAAGAAAAAAACTTAACTGATGAAAGAACTATATTTTGAATTATTATGTTGAATTCATGCTTTTCAGATGACATTAATAAAAACAGAATACTCTAGAGTGCATGAAGTAACAAG
The DNA here is from genome assembly GCF_037954325.1 of Fistularia commersonii. Taxonomy (NCBI): domain Eukaryota; kingdom Metazoa; phylum Chordata; class Actinopteri; order Syngnathiformes; family Fistulariidae; genus Fistularia; species Fistularia commersonii. The sequence goes on along the minus strand of NC_141299.1, from coordinate 8,112,358 downwards.
GAAAAAGGTATAGGATCAGTTTTGAGTAAAGTCCAAACCTAGTGGCAGTTCAAAGTGGGTGTCAAGGAGCAGTCTGTGAAAGGTTGGATCTTTGGTTCCGCAGATTTCATTTTCAGCCATGATCACATTTGAATCCATAGTCAACCACTGGCCTGGACCCTCCTGAGAAGGAAAGACAAGGGAGGTATAGAAATATGATCACAGGGTGAGGGAGGTAGGGAGGGGGAGAGAGAGTTTTTGTGTGTGTGTGTGTGTTAGTACTTCATTGGACTGCCGTATGCTACGCAGGGGGATCCATAGGGTCCCCACCATGGTGTCCCAGATTAGCCCTTTATTCCACACCTCCACTGTCAAGCCCAAATCCAGGCGATTTATTTCACTGTTTAGAGAAAGACGCAGGAAAAAAAGCCAAGCATTAATAGAAAGCAAAATAAAAGCAAAGATAAAAAAACCAAACAAATCCCACACATCACCAAAATACAATCGGTAGCATAAGGAGCTGCACTTAAATTGAGAGATGAATAAGAACAGTGATTCACTATACTGAAGGGAAATGAGTCATTTAGCAGGAAGATGGATAAAGAAGGTGGGATTGTCAACCGCACTCCCTGCACCATACAGAGGACAGCAGGGGCTCTATCTGTCCACCTATGCATCCATCCATCCATCCACCTATGTATCTATGTATCTATGTATCTATGTATCTATCTATCTATCTATCTATCTATCTATCTATCTGTCTATCTATCTATCTATTACCGTTAATTTAATACAATACATACACCAGAACATTGATGGCACGCGGATATCAGATCATTTTGCATTGAACACCAAGTCAAACAGTACTTCTTCCCAGGCCCAGTGGGTATCTTATCTGAATCAAATCCTTATAATAGCCACTGCTTTGATATGAAAATGCATCTTTCTTTTTCCCTGGAAGCTGAGGAAATAAGCTGGCAAGTGACTGAGTGATGCACTGCTTAAAAATGGGAAACGAGAGGTGAGAAAATGAGAAGGGGATAACTCAGACAAAGATAAAGGAATGTTGCCATTGCTGAAATTTCATCTCAATTTAGCATATTGGGTTTTATTTTAACCCTCTCAGGCTCAAATTAAGTTGTGGCGTAATTAGCTAAGTAGCATTTGGCTGTCGCAAATCTGCAACATCTGCCTGGAGAGGGTTAAAATGACATGTATAGCAGATTAAAAACTAAAGTAGTCAGATGGTAAGACCAAAAATTAAATGGTGTATGATGTACAGTTTATCTACAGATGTTGGAGTTTTTTACTCTGTTTTTTACTTTTTCACTTAATTTTGTTTTTATTTTTTATTTTTTCCCCTCATTCTATATTCTTATTTTTATATTTATATATTTACAGATCTGCTACCCTCCAATTGCCCCTTGGGGACAAATAAAGTCTGAATCTGATTCTGATTCTGTTTTATACAATACATTGGAAAAAATACCTAGATGTTTGAATAAGAGATTGAATGTTTGTTTGTCTAAATGTGGCCATACGATTGATTGGCGACCGGTACAGGGTGTACTCCGCTTCTGACCTGATGACATCTGGGATAGGCTCCACCATCCCTGCAACCCTGACTGCAGGATGAGTGATAGATAATGGATGGATGTTTTACAAAACATAGAAGTGTCACAGTTGAACAATCTGCTTGAACTGAGCCACTGGAGTGGTATCTTTGTTAAAGTGAGTTACTGTAACATACCTAATTTTAACAGTAATTGACTATGTTTGAAGGATTTGTATATAATGGTAAAAATAGTAGACCTCAGACTATCAGTAGAAATATTTTTAGAGATATATCTAATATCATTTGCAACTTGAGGACAAATTTGAGATTGACATAGTGGAGTAAGGGTTGCATACAATGCAAGAGTCTTACAACTGCCAAGGAAAGGTGCTGACAGAAAGGGAGCTGGTGATGAGCAGAGATAGAGCCTTGAACTTGAATCATTCAAAACTAAAAGCAGAACAGTCACCTCAACACTGCCTACATGCACACAGTGCAAATTGTAGTTTTCTTTCACAACCTGCAAGTTAATTATAAAATATGGTTTCAGGCTTGATCATATGGGATCATTCACCTTGTGCACAGCAACCTGGGTATTGTTTGAACAACTTCTCTGCCTCCAAACTCACACAAATATACATGCGGGTCACACCACACTTGTGCTTCAGGAGCGAAAGCATAGAGTGAGAAATACTGTGAAAGGTGCAAAAGGTGTGGGAGAGGTCAGAGCACTCACAACATGAAATCCTGCTCCCAGCATGGCTGACTGCCCCGCACAGCAATGGTAGTGCTCTTAACATTCTGCACCTTCAGGGTCACGTAAGTGTTAAATTTTTCTGTAAAGCAAATCCAAAATATCAGTGTGTGTGTGTGTGTGTGTGTGTGTGTGTGTGTTGATCCTGAAGAGGTGAGAATAGCCAATATGTCACAACTTACCTTGTGGTCCATCAAGCTTAGCTTTCTTCACTGCAAAAAAAAAATAAGAAAACAAAATATTAATCACAGTGCCAATGAGGCCCAGTCACATTAAATATTAGTGCTTAGCATTTCACACAGACACATCCTGGATGGCATTTTCATGTTGGAAACACTCCATGAATCTGTGAATGGTTGTTTAAATTGTTGTGACTAGTGCGAATACTCTAGACTTGCCTCAAGCTTCCTGATAAGAACGTGGTTTTTGGTACTGGAGATGCCCAAAAGAAATACATCAACATAAGTTGTGAAGTTAAGAGTGAAACAATATGCTGGGAACAAGGAAATGTTAAATGTTTTTCTGTATGTTTGACAAATGGTCCACTGTAAGTGATAAAGGGCTGAAAAATGCTGCGGTTGGTGTGTCACACTAGATGAGGCTCTGTCTGTAGAGCTGTCAGCTCCTCCACATAAAGACCTCTGGAGGAACCAAACTGATTTTAAACACAATGACGAAACGCTATTCATTATTCATTCAGTCCTGCACCCTGCTGATACTCAACATCCCAATGTTCAGAGGCAAGGTTTTAATGTATGGTGCAGTTTCAATCATTGCTACTTTCTTCTTTTCATTGATGTTTTATATTATGTTATAATGGGATGTTACACATTGTATTATAAGATACAGGAAATAAGCATTATTTATAGCTCATTCTAATGGAAAGTCATAGCGTATGGCCTATAGTTGAGCTTTTTAACAGAGCTAATCGTTACCACTCATTCATTGAAGTAATAAATACGTCAAATGTAGGTTTGGGTGTTTGTAATAGCTCAACTACACCGCTCAGAAACATGAGTGACTCTCTTGGTCAGCGACAGCAGATCAGCCATGATATTCATTGTACTTAAACTAGCTGCTGAGAATAGTCTCACCCCCAAAGCCCCTTGAGATGATGCTTATAATTGTAATATCTCTGGTTTATGAGGGAAGTGTCAGAGGAAGTGGTGCAGTTAAACATGTGCTTCTAAGACAACTTCATTGTAAAATCCTAATGTTTTCTTTGCTGCTGACAGAGCAGTCAGTAGCACTCATGGGGGATGTTTAATTCCACCGATGTGCTGAATATTCAGGCTTGTAAAGTGACTCATTTCTTTGCTTAAAATAGTCAGTGAATGATGGAGGCATCTCATCTGTAGCTTTGCCAAGAATCTCTCTCTCTCTCTCTCATACACTGTCCTCTCCTCCCCACCAGCCAGTCATCATTTCTCTCTCAATCACTCGCCTTCCTGCCATGTGGCGAGTATGCACGTGTGCCCCCTTTCTATCGCTTTCACTCGTGCTCCATTAATCTCTCAGTGCATGCAGGCAGAGAGCTGCATCCCAAACACTAAAAATAACTGCTTCAGTGTGACAGGGATGGGGCTGCCCTGAAAGGCGGGTGCATGATTGTGTGTATGTATGTGTGTGTGTGGGGGGGTGGGGGGGGATCACACCCATAAGGCCGACCCAACATTGTTGCTGTTACAGCAACAATGAGAAAATGAAGGGACTCAGGGAAAATGGCAAAATTGCAATCACAACATCTTTCTTTCTGTCTTTGCAGAAAAATAGGTCAATTGGGATTTTAGTATATCTATTTCTTAATGAGGATGATCCATCCAAGCACCATCAAGGTCTCTAGATAAAATGTCGTTGGTGTGATAATCAAAACATTTCCTTTACAGTTGATTATTTTTGACACTTTAAGTGAATGCTCTTCCCAAATCTCACATTTATTTTGCTGAAACAACAATTAAAATTCAAATATAGTTAAAATATTTTATAAAATGTATTGAAATTTTTCCATTTTGCAAAACTATTCACACAGCCCCAGTGTTTGAAATGCTGATAAACATGATTGGGCAGGGACCTGGACTGGCTGTCCTATATACTTTCTGAAATTGGAACAATGTGAAAAAAATAAAAAAAATGACTATCTGAATACAAAAATATTCAGTTTAGAACAGAGTTTAACAATGTCAAAATGGTTGGAGGTACTAATGAGGGTGTATCTCAATACTCACATCAAGTTCAAATACATAACTTGGCATCTTGCTATTAAAGGGACTGTCATAAGTTGAAAATGCTGCTTCATCACAACTGATATTGTGTGTGAATGTAATGCCAGCTCACCGGAGTGATGCATACTGAAGGTGATCAGCTCCACCCCAACACTTTTCTATTTCCTCATTGTTGTCAGTCATAATTAAAAAAATCATGTCTGTAATAACTTATATAGCTTATATAGATTAGCGAGGAAAGATGCAGCAGCCTAAAGTTCCTATGCCAAGTGTCTCAGGACATAAAGGGACAACTGCTGAATATCAAACATCTGTGCAACCGGCAATTGTGTCAACAAGATTCAGGTCTTTTGATAAATACCTTAAAGCTTAAAATCTGGAAAGGAAACCTCTAGTCCTTTTTATTTTCTAATCACTTCTTAGTAAGAATAAGACTGAGCGCCCCCCCGCCCCTTAAAAAAAAAAAAAGGGGGGGGGGGGGGGCAATGACACCCCCAGAAGATCTGTAGGCCTGTTTGACCATCCCGGATTTGATGTTGCAGTGAACATCATGATACTAATGATGGCCCTTGAGCTGAAAACCTCTTGGCTTAAACATTTGCCAATTCACAATCATCATGAGAGTTTTGATGAATTGTTTCATTTTTTTGTCTAGGGTCTCATTTGAGGAATTTGGGATTTTTTTAAATAATCGGAGGCTTGGAAACAACTGATCAAAACCAACACAACTTTAAGTCCATCATGATTATCAGTCTCCTCTGCATGAACTCTTGATCACATGCCAACTGGTAGTAGACTACAGGTCAATGACTCTATCTGATATAAATAAATCAGTGAATGAAGAACAATATCACAATCAACTCAGGGGACTTCTTTCCCCATCACCTCAATAGACTATGCCTTGATAATGAACAAACTCTCCAATAAATATGAAAACTCTATCCACAAACCATCTATTTTATGGATATGATAACACTGTTCATTTAACAAGTTTTTAAACTGTATGTATGAAAGCAGGGATGAAATATCCCCACTCCTAACTATTTCAACTGCAATAATTCCGGCTCCATAATATGAAGCTTATTATCCTCCACCCATGTTTGGTAGAGACACAGTGAGTGGGTTATATCTTGTTCTACTGAATTTGACAGTTGCTGCCAGGAAGACGCGCGCCCCCGCGCGCACGCGTACACACACACACACACACACACACACACACACACACACACACACACACACACACACACACACACACACACACACACACACACACACACACACACACACAATAAATCGGTTTGTTAAAATGTTAACCGTAACGAGAATAGAGGGGCTTATTTACAGTCACTTCCGAAGTAATTCTAATTGTGATAAACTATAAAGAATAGAGCTTGTATTAACCGGCAATGCGATTACATGTTTAATCTGAAGTTGGTAAAAGTGATCAATTCCGATTCATCTGCATGACGGCAGAAATAAAGAGATAACGGCCGTGGAAGATGTAAAGATAGAGCTTGGGTCTGATGGAAAAGCTCTCAGCATCAGCTTGTAGAGAGGCATGTCGTGACGAGGTGGGGAGTGTGTTCGTCAGTCTCTTACCTCCGACACACAGCAATGACATTTCTTTAAATGCGCCTATGGTCCAGTTTCCGCCTCTTCACTCCTTTCCCACCCCCCTTGTATCGTGCTGATCTGTTGACTAGATGAGTCGGTTTGCTGGAGCTGGAGAAGCCGCTAACAGCACCGGGGTCCGGCCGGGATTCTTCCACCTGACATGAATCCGATTCTTCTCACTTCGAGGTTGAACGCCAGCGTCGCAGTCCTCGTCCCCCACTTCTTCTCTTATCAACAGCGTATGTGTATGTGTTTAAAATCGAGGCTGCTTCCCCTTCTCTCTCAGCTCTCCTCACCCAAGCACACAGCCATCTTGTTCAGCTTCAGCACCACCGCTGCGTGGACAGCTCCTGTCGGTGACGTCGAAGCGGCGGTGATGGTGAGGGTGAGGAAGGGTGGGGCGGTGACTCTCCACCGCCACGTTACTTACCTCTTTAGATTTGAGATATTTATTGATCCATTTTCATTTGCAAGTGACACCAATATGGAGGAGGCACTTGAGGGAAATTTTGTGAGATTTCACACTTCAAACTTAAGAAGAAAAAATGGTGACCCCAATAGAAAGTCACTCAGGGATAGCTGAAAAAGATAAGGGGGCCGTCCTGGATCACCCATGTGTCTTAGTGTGCAAATAAATTTTAAATGTTTTCAGTTAACATATTTTTTTCAGTTGACTGATAAGCATCTGATTTTTGTTTTTGCAATTAAAACTGTTACTATTATTAATAATACTAATGATTACACACTAAGGAAGAGCCAAATTATTTTTTCAGACTGCACAGCACTTGGTCACAGATGGAAGTTTCAGGTCTATAGTCCGATCAGCCCACTGGGATCATCTGAGCTACTTTTAGTAGTTTTAGAAAGCATGTTCTTGGATCTTTAATACGATATTTATGTATAATCTGTTTATCATTACTTATGGTATCTCAATATATACTAATATTTTATAGTTGACAAAGCTTAACAAAGATTTAACTGCTTTTAGGGAATGGATAACTATTCCCTCTTCTAATAGTTTCGATTTTTACACTCAAGTTAATGGCCCTTTCTTTACTTCAAAAGTAATTATCATTGTCTTCGGCAAAAATACAAGTATAACTAACCAATGATACATATTCCTCAAGTACAGCCTCACAATGCACAAAAAATTAAGCACAACTATCAACAAAAAGTAACCTAATTGCTGTCATTATAGTATTTAAACTACATTTTGTAAGATTAACAGCATATTGTCATATTTGTTCAAAGCTTATGAAAAGATATATAATTTATTGGACATGTCCACCAACATTTCATCAATTGGGATTCAACACATATATCAGCATTAACCGATGTGAACCAAAGCCTCATCAAGTGTTGTACTTTTTAGTTCCTCCTCAGTAAACAGAGGAAAACTTATGGAAATTGGTCATAGAAACAAAATGACTTGGGGCAAATAAATAAGTTCAAAACCCTAACTGACTGTTGTAAAAAAAAGGGCATCATTAACTAGCTTAAATTTGGTGAAAAGTTACGGTAATGACCAAGCTCCACTTAATCTGAATTCCAGTGCACATGCTATCAAAAGACTGATTATTTTGTCCTATTTCTTTTTGACTTGTAGATACTTATTATATCACTTCAGTCAATGTGAAAAAATGTAACAAGATAGACTTATGTCCTCCCAAATTAACCCCAAGAAATAAGTCAATTCTATGAACATAGCTCAGAGGTATGAACCCATTTTTTTACCATGTTTGATACAATAGCACCTCCTGCTGGACCTTCTGTCAACCTGCAATCCCAACAAACAAATCAAAATAAGTGTGCACAAGTGATTTACTTAAGGAGCAAATCTAAATGATAGGATACTGACGAATTTGGGAGGGAAGAATCATATACGGTTAATTCACATTTTGACATTCACACAATTCATACAGAGGACTCCCCAACCCTCCTCTTGAACAATCTGACTCGTACTCACTGTTTCAGGCCCCCCCCCCCCCCCCCCCCCCCCCCCAATTGCACAGACCACAAAAATCTGCCCAAATCAGCCCAAGTAGATCCAGCACTGCTTTAAAGAAAAAAGAAAAAACACACTTGGCATTATTTGCAGATGTATCAACCCAGAGGGAAAGAGTTGAACCTAGAGAAATACACAGCAACTGTAATTTTCTACATTAACAGCAATGTAGAAAATGTCACAATGACCAAGGAAATAGAAAAGTATGGCAACCAGAAACAGTAAATGGACAAGGGAGATGGCGGCCACAAAGTAGGTGGATGGAACCCCACCAACCTCAAGTGGGACTTGAAGGCTCCACACTCAGATATTTTTTCAAAGGTATGTTACAAGTCCTGTCAATACATCATATGCATACAATGTTACTCGACAATCAGCTTGTGATAAATTTCATATTAAGCTTGCAATAAATTTTCCACATACTCTTGTGTAAATGGGGTGCTAACTTCAGATTTAGTATTTGCTAAAATGCATTAGCTTATGTATGTACATGCACAGAATGCAGGTATTTTTGGCAAGTGTACTGTGCTGTCATATTGACCTACATTTAAGAGAGTGACTGAAACATGGAGGAAAATGTTGTATTTCTGACCAGTTGCTGGCCATGTGTCTAAAGGAAGAGTGCCCGCACGTTTTTTCTGCACTATGCAGAATGATCGAAGGCATAAGGTAGGGTTAATAAGCCATGTATTTTTCTTTTGCTTCTTTGATAGTTAAGACCATTCTATTTTCTCAAAATGGTAGTATTTTGACTATTTAATGAGTATTTTTATGAAATACCTATGTGCGATTGTGTTATACCCCTATACCCCTATTTAAAACCTTAACAGGGGTGTACGTTGTATACAGATAGAGTAATTGCATCCTTTCTTTGTTTTTCACTCAACCAGATCCCAGAGACAAGAACTCTTAAAGAGAAACCTGGGGTCCAAAGAATGACGGGCCACAGTCATCTGTCCCTGCAGCCTTGGCCACAGGATCCAAACACAAGTCAGACTCACTGGGGTTGTATGCTATCCGATTTGAAAATAATATGTTCCTTAATTACACTAGCAGATGAGGTCAAAATGAGCATGTGTGCTCCTCAACCATTGCTCATAATTTGGGCATGTGTAAATTCATTCTTCTCTAGCAAATACTCAGAATAAGCAACAGTTACCAAAGTAAGAATATTTCATTTTTGGCTCTTTGGCGCAATAAACACTATTACTACTTTATCTGTGTGTAATGCATAATCTTAAGATAGCAAAGTATTTGGCGTTTAGTGGAAACCTTTTGTCTAAGACCATTCCTTTATTATTGTAATTATTGGTCAAATAGCTGATCTACAAGCTCACAATGTATAGCAATGTGTTAGACCTGTTATTTTCACATCTTATGTGTGACACTTTTGCATGAGAAAGTAGGGCATCATTTCATGAAAAATAACAGTTGAAATGTTCAAAAAAAAAAAAAAAGAGAAGTGAAATATGGAAATAAAAGGTTTCTGCCCAGCAGCAATCTCTAATACTTACTGACCTAATTTAATTTGTTAAAAGACTATACTTTTTAACTAAAGCTGACTAAAACCTTTTTGAATTTTTGCCAACAAGAACTTGACTACAACTATCACATACAGAAATTACTAGAATATGACCAAAACTAAAAGCATTTTAGTCAAAAATAAAACAAGACTAAATCTAAAATGTCTGCAAAAAACAACACTGATGTCGAACCTTATACCGGTGGGGAGGGGGGGGGGGTGCTGGAGTGGTTGTCCTTTGAAAGGAACACTCCTGGTTTGCTTTTTGCCCACCCCATAGCCTGTCCAAGTCCTGTTGAGCAAGACATTGAACCCCTAACTGCTCCCCTGTAGCTGCTCGGTAGCTGCTTTCTGCTTATGGTTCATCCATAATTGGTTCAATGCAGTGGTCGAAATGTTGTGCTCTATGTCTAACTGAATATGATAGTAAAAGGTTATTTTTCTCTTCTTAAATTTAATTTTCCTGATCTCCAGTTTTTAATGTATTAGATAACACTTGTAAACTGCTATGGTCTTATAAAGCGGGCTGCAAATAACTGGCTCATGCAGTTCAGAAAGTAAGATCTCAGTTCATTTAGTGAAAATCTGTTCTTTCTGAGCATGGATTTATGCCCATCCCTATACATAAATGGGGATGGATAAATCATGGTATAATTAAAAAGTCCTATTAACCAGGAAAACGACATTCACATTAAACACGATGCAAATACTGTGTGAACATTTTGCAAAAATGATCACTGCACATTGAGCTGAAAAGCAATGATACAAAGCTGGTGTGTCCTCTTTTAAAAAATTCAGGTAGAAAAAGAAAAGAAGGCAAGAGACCATGGACTATGCACAAAATGCTTTCATCACTAAACCCTTTTTTTTTCTAGACATGGTTTTCAGATTCACTACTGATGGTTCTATTTACCCTTGATAAACAACTTTGGGTTCACATTATCATATTACATGGAGTAATCAACAGTATATAAAAACCAAATTCAATTGGGATTTTGATTCAAGATTGTGATGTTTTCCTGCCCTTACCCCAACCCCCCACAATTGGTTGAATATGTTCTGGGAGTGGACATTATGTGAGAATACCCTCTCCTGTTATAACAAAAAAAAATGTTGCTCTCTTTGCCAACAAGCATCTTCAATATTTAAAAAAAGATAAACTGTCAAAAGTTAAAAAAAATATGTACTGTCTTTCTTGTTAAGACTTTTAGGCTGCCACATATCTTTCCATTCACATTGTAAACATTTTTGTGAAGAGATGGCATGTCTGAGTGTGACTTTTTCAAATGTTCATTCGTCATGCTCATCTGACTCATTCCCACAAGCATTTGCTGAGTCCCTCAAATGAAAGCATGGAGAGGCCTCTGGGTGGAGTCTTCTCATAGCTTCTCACTGAAATTGTTATGAAGATCATAGTTAGGGAAAAGAAATAACTAGGACCTGATAAACATGTGCTCAGAGTTGACAAACTTGAGACAATGTCATACATACTAGAATACTACTACTGTTAATAGTCATTGCTGCAAGGCATTCAGTTATTTTGCCTGTGACCAGACATATGGTGTCCGAGGTCCGACCCAGGCTGAAAGCCCATTAAGTGAAAACTGATTTATGAAAGAAGTATTAGCTACCTTTCTAGATGGGGGAGAACCTCACAAAGCTGTGCAAGCAAAGCACGGTGCTTGTGAGGGTTTTCCTCAAGCACCCCATTGAGACGACTTAGATAAGAATCCAGGTTTCCAAAAGAGGCTGTCTCACCTGTGTCTTTTTGGTAGGAGACACATGAAAAAATTGTCAATATTATCACATTGGTAAAACAATAATTGCATTTTGAGGCGCAGATGACAACAGCTTGTCATTAGCCTATTAATACAGAAAAACTAAACCCAGTTCATGATCTACTAAACAGAAATATGGTTGTTCGTATTATGCATGTGTATTTGTAATTTCGCACTGAAAAACAAAGTAAATTGACAACTTACCTGGCAGAGGTACTGATGACAGACTGTTGACTAATGTTTGTTTAATGGCCAACAAGTGCTGATGAAGAGCCTGTGTGCGTTTCTCATCCTGGCCCAGTTCTACCTCCAGACGCTCTTTAGCATTGTACATGTCCTTAATGTGCCTCTGTAGCGCCGCATTCTGTTCCTCAAACTCAATATTGGCCTTTCGAAGTCGTCGCAACTCAGCCTCTCTAGCTGAAACCACAGTGTGTTTTTGGAATCTTGAGCAACGGTCTTTCCATATATTGGAAACAAATCCATGAACAAATTAACAAGTCACTACTGAAAAGAAGCAGATTTTTTTGCCCCATAGAAATAATATATTTGATTTAGGGGCAACATGGCACAGGTGGTAAGAGTGGTGGCCATCTTAGACCTAGAATGTTCATGGTGATTTCTGAACTCCTTCTAGCCTGTTTAAGTGTTACTGAACGACACACTGAACCCTTGCTTCCTGGGCATCGTTTAGTGGCTGCCTGCTGCTCACGGTTCATCCATGGTGGATTAAATCCACTGTTGAAATTTCCCTGATGCCATGCTTCATCTACGGTACAACTGAATGTGACTCAATTAAGCACTTTCCTCTTCTTTCTAAAGATTTAAATTCATACTAGATGTTGAAAACTTTTACACAGTTGTTGCAAAGTGAAAAATTAATCATATTTTAATATTGGATAGGTTCTACATGTGTCTGTGCAAGACTGGAGTATTAGAATGTTTCATAAGTCTCAAGCACCTGTAGTCTACTAAAAAAATAAAATAAAAAAATAAAAGTAATTTCACTTAGCATCACCCACACTGATTTATTTTTGAGCTCTAAGAATTTCTTTGCACCATTGTCTTGGTTACCTTTATTTTGATCAAGGAACTCCTCTGTAAAGATGGGAATGTCGAATCTATTAGAGAGCTCAGAAGCCTGAAGGAAAAAAAAAAAAAATCACTCAATCACTCTACGGCAATTAATTCCTCAAATTAAATTATAAATTATATTTTTAATAGATGCATTGAGGAAGGACAATTTACCTTTGGCAAAGACAATCCTGAACTATTACTGATAATCACAGATGGGGTGTCTTCTGAAACAGAGAATGTACAGCCTGTGTTTTAATTGGTTCACAATATGCATAGTGGAAGATATAACTTGACAATGTTGTGGTGATTTGTCCAGTGCAGTTACCAACATAGCATGCATGAAGTGTATTCTTGTGAGACATCACCTTTCTTAACCTTCTTGTCTTGTATCTTAGCACTGGTGATCTGATAGGCCTCAGTCTGCTGGTATTCCTTCAGTTCCTGTGCGTACTGCATCTTCTCCCGCTCTGCCTCATCCAGATAGCGCTGTAGATGGAAAATAATAATAGATAATAATAGAGCCATTTACTGATTCTAGAAAACAACTATAGTAGCAACATGTTACATCAGCTATTCGTAATTGTATGAATATAAATATTGTACAGTATATCTCGTCAAAGTCCGCCAGAATACAATGCTGTGTCAATCATTATCGTAACAATATGATATTTGCCAGTAACTGTCTGAATTTAATTGTATTCAAGAGCCTACAATCACTCTGAATTGACACCTGCGTTACTAACACCATAATTCGCATTCATATTAGCTAACAAATATTAACTTAAATATGATTAGGACATATTTAGTTTTGAAAAAAGACAATACTGATTTCTGTTCTGTTGTTTAAAATAGGGAAAACACTTTAACTTTTTGTGTTTCAAAAATAACAATTTAAATGGCATTATTTATGCTTCATAATGATTTTTCACCATAAAAATCAACATACCATTTCAGATCAGTGTTATATGCTGCACCCCATTTAAAACCATGAAATAACCACAACCCATACAATATACATTGTATTTGATCAACAATGTATCAAGGGGTCGGGGGGAGGACTAACCTGTTTGTCATTTGGAGCTAGTCGGGTCCATTCTGCTCCAAGTCTTTTGGTGATTTCTGGGAATGGCAGGTCTGGATATCGGGCTCGCATATGTTCCCGCCTTTCATTAAGGAATCTGACATATCCGGTTACTGGTGCCTTTGGACCATTTGGTAACACCTTCTTTCTTTTCTTTCCCTTTGGCCAGCCTCTCTTCTTTGGCTGCAGTAAAGGGAAACATTTTAAGGGCCTGACATTGGCACGTCTGTTTCGATTGAGTTTGAATTAAGATCTTTCATTTATACTCTCATCCTGTTAAGCGTCGATTGTAAGTGCAACAGTGTTAATGCTGTGTTTTTTTCAAGACATGTTTTAAAGAGTAATTGTAAGGCAAAAACTTGATAATTTAAAAGTCATCGAAATGAAATACTCAAATACTCCTCTGGGCAGAGAAGAGCTTGTTTCTTTATTCATTGTTGTTGTCAAGCAGTTTAGCCTATTATTGGTAATAAACTATTTTAGAAGGAATCAGTGTAAAGAATAGTAAAGACAGAAAATATCTTTAAAGGTATTTATATATCCCATATCTTTCAATATGTCTGTATACCAACATGTGTGGGTACACAGAAGGATTTAGGCTTTACTTTATAAACCTGTATATTCCAAATCCCCTTTTCAATAAACTTGAGATTTTGGACATTACAAATTGGTATGACCCACCAATATAACTCCTCTTGTCTTTAAAGTAATTTCTGCGGTCACAGTTTGATGAAAATAAGACATTATGTTATATCAGTGCTCTCTATTTAGCACTTGGATGCACACTGAACATAGATACAGTGCTGGACAACTAAACAGAAAAAAAACGTAAATAAAAAAAGAAAAACGATTTTTGGATGAGCGGCTGCCTTGAAGTGCATCAATTTCAGCTTCATGCATTTACTCAACGGTTAAGCAATTGGGATAGAACTTTACATTCACCCATTGTTACTGACAAATTACAACGTATTAGATATTCAAAATCATTAAATTCAAACAACTGTATTGATTCTGGTGGAGCAACACTCACCTCATCTTGAGGATGTTCCGCTGACTGTGAGGCTTTGGGCTGCTGCGACGTATCGCCCTGTTCTTGTTTTATTCCCCCCATGATTTGTACTGATGGGAATGTATGTAAAATGAACAAGACAGGAAAAGTATGAATGCAATACTTAAATCAATTTCAGTATATATAGATTTCTTCCGAGGATTCCGCTTTTTTATAGCTAACCTGACTGTTAGCATTCTATGTGGCAAACACAACGGACAATATCCAGGCAAAAAAACTTGTCCAGGGACAAATTAAACAAACATAATGAAATACAATATGCAAATGTACAATCCATCATGTTTACTCACTCAGTGAACACACCTTTTGAAGTACGTAAGTATTCTGCTTCAGACGATTGTATTTAGTTCTTTCCTCGCCCGTTAAGGACCTTGTTACCAAACAGGAAGAAAACTCAGTCTGTCGTCTGATTGGTCGATACTCTGACTCGTGATTGGTTCAATGTATTGGTCAGCCAACTAGAATATTTATATTACAGTGGTATTGCAATTAATGTTATTATATTAAACTTTACGCTTCGCCTTGTACACGTAAAATGCTTAACTTATTCCAAGCGATTATCATTTTACACTGTTATTGTTACACCGTAACTATAAAAATATAATACAAATTACACAAGAAAAACATACTTTCAGGTGTTTTGACGATGTCACGTTATCCTGAAATGTGGCCGAATATACTCTTCACAAAATTATTTTTTAAATAAATACACCTTTGTCTCCATCTTCTGCCACTTCTCCAGGATCAGTAGACGTGTGACAACTATCAACTTTAGCCTCCAACCTACCTCATGTTGTTTCACCATCTCAGGTAACTGATAAATTCAGAAAAATCCAAAACTTTCATCTCACTATGTGCTTATATATGTACAATATCCTGGATACGAATTCACCCTGGAACATTTTACTTGCAGTTTCACAACTTGTCATGCAGCAAAGCCATTTTTTAAGTACCAGATGTTAAGATTGATGAAACAGTATGTCTGTAGTAAGAAAGGATCTCCTTCACCTCCCAAAATATTGAACATTTACTGTCTCTCATTTTAATAATGCAGATTGAATCACTATAGAATACTAAATGGTTTATTTTATGGTCCTATCAATCCCAGGACTTCAGCAGTGAAGTAAGTTTCACTGAGCTTGAGTTGGGTGTTCTAAAGCTGCTTGCAAGGCAGTGAGATGGTCAATCTAGCATAAAACTGTTAAAGCAAACAAAGTCAAGAAGCATTTCTGAAGTAGTATTAGTAAAAAACATCAAATATTCAAAAACACTTACAGTACTCCTTAGACTTTACAAAGTAGGTTCAAACAAACAAGACACTTTGGGCTCTTAATATCTTTACTCTAGAACACATTTTCAGGAATGCAATTTTTGAAACGAATGTGCAAATTTTCAAACTCAAGTCTAATAGTACACAAATAAGAAAAACAAGCTAACGATTCTGTAATGTTTTAGCAGGAATATTTCTCAGTGTAGCAATTTGTGTATTAGGTGCAGTTATGGCATGTCAAATATTTCACCCGAATAGCTTCCACATTTTAAAAATTAAATGTGACAATGACAAGATGTTTTGACTTCACAACCCCATCTTCAACCAGGGTACAGGGAAGGCTGCTTCCAAGTTGTCAATATAAGCAGTTAAGCATGACATTGCTGTCCCCCCCAACGCAAAAGAAAAGTCTGAATCATAAGTTTACTTTTTTTATTCATTTATCGTTTACAATTGTAGTTTATTCATGATTCAATCCTTTTGGCAAACTTTAGTGCTCACTGTTCTGTACAGTCCGGTCCCACAATGCAAACTAAACTTATTGGGAAGGGAGGAATGAGGATATTGCCAATGAAGTCAAGGTTTTTACAATTTGTCCAGATAGTTATCCAATGCGGGGACACCTTCTTTGAGACCCTTGCGTTTGCGTGTCTCTGTTACAACACCGCCAGGCTTGGAAGAAGGATCCATTGGGTCTCCAGGGAGGACCTGCCAGTGGTCAAACACACACTGCGGGAAGGCTTGGCCACCAGTGTTTGAACGAAGATCAGCAGTGAAACCTGCAAACAGATTCTCATTAAAAGTCTTTAATATGATTGACAAGAATTTTACTACAATTGAACAGTGCTGAAATGTCAAAAATCAAAGAAAATTGAGTTAAATTGAACTGAATTGGGGAAAAAAAGGAGGGGGGGGGGGTGTAGGGAAAGAGAAATTATTTACCAAAGGACTCCATGACAGGTAGGTAGGCCTTGATGACACGCATTGGTGTTCCAGTGATCGAAAACTCTTCAAACACATGACCACGCTTCCTTGTCAACACACCATAGATTCCACCCATTGCGACCTCAGGACACTAAACAGATGGGTTTGAGATAGCACACAAGAGCCCGTACACTTAGTTAATACCTATCAGATGACCCCAAAAGCTGCCAAACTAAAAATCTGTCGAAAAGGGATCTCACCTGGATCTCCACCAGATAGATTGGCTCCATGATACTGGGGCTAGCCGTAAGCTCACATGCATACAGAGCTCTACGGGCTGTAGGAATAATCTGACCACCACCACGATGAATAGCATCTGCATGCAAGGTCACATCATGGATGTCAAAGCGAATAGCACGCATATTCTCTTCACAAAGGACACCCTAAAAGAACAAAATTTGCATTAAGTATACAATAATGCACTCTAGAAAAGGACTTGACAAAACATTGTATACACTTAAGACTAATATTGAAAATTTGGGAGCCATACCTCCTTCACGGCCCACTGGAATCCAGCCACAACACTGTCCTTGATTTCGTTAAGGTACTGCACACCTTTTGTAACATCCACCAACAGGTTGGGACCAGTTCCATCAGGTCCAAAGCACCAGATCTTTCTGGCCTCACCAACATCCCAGCTGTACTTTTCGGCAAGGAAACGGGCACGGGTCTTGAGTTCTTGGCGGTGTGAAACTTCACCCTTCTCAATATCTTCAGGCAAGCCTTCTTCCAAAGGACGAGCCTTCATGAACAGACGGTTGTGCTTGTTGGGTGACTTTGACAGGCACATTAAGCTTGATTCAGATGACACTGTTTCTCTGTAAGAAACCACTGGGTCAGATTTCTGTTGGGAGAAGACAAAAAAAAAAATTAAGGCTGAGGTTGATCAGGAAGATCCTCTGTGCATCACTGTTTATATAGTATCATTTAACACACCTTGATTGGGATGCAAGCGTGATCCTCCTCTAGATCCTTCAGGCATATTTCCAGATGCAGCTCTCCGGCTCCAGCAATGATATGTTCCCCAGACTCTTCAATGATGCACTGCACCATAGGGTCTGACTTCGATAAACGTTTCAACCCCTCCACCAATTTGGGCAAATCAGCTGGATTTTTGGCCTCCACTGCAACTCTCACTACAGGGCTAACACTGAACTTCATCACCCTCATGTTGTGTGCTTGCTCATAGGTGGTGATTGTTCCAGTCTTTACAAGAAACTGATCCACTCCTACTAGACCCACAATGTTACCACATGGCACATCTTCAATGGGTTCAACATAGCGTCCCATCATCAAAATGGTTCTAAAGGGATTAATGTAACATAAGACAATTAGACACAGGCCTAATCAGCAGCCCAAAATTTACCCCAAAACAAAAAAAATTCTGAGGAAACAAACCTCTGAATGGGCTTCAGGTAAAGATCATCCTTCTTTCCAGGAACAAAGTTAGGTCCCATAATGCGCACTTTCAGGCCAGTGGAAACAGACCCAGAGAACACGCGACCAAATGCGTAAAAGCGACCTTTGTCAGTAGTGGGGACCATTTTAGAGATGTACATCATCAGGGGAGCCTTGGGGTCACAATTCTTGATACCTTAATACACAGATCAGAGTATCAGCAAAGAAACCCTTCTGAAAGACCAGCATGGAAAAGGCTCAATTAAACACGATTTGACAAAGGGAAGTAATTACTGGTATGAAACAGTGTAACTTGAATATCTGTCTCAAAAATTGACATGCATTACAATCCAATCCTCCTATGCGACAATAGTTCATTCATACCCATGGCAGCCTCGTCGTCGCCAGGTCCCTCATACAAAAGCTCGCAGCGATACTTCTGAGCAGTGACAGGTGAAGGCAAGTGGATGGTAATCATCTGCAGGAGGGCTTCTCCAGCAGGCAGCCAGCGACGCATCACAGCCTTCAGAAGTGGTTTGCCCTCCTTTTCCTTGTCATCATTATCCAGCTTGACATCTAACTTCTGGATGAGTTTGGCAGCCTCATCTTTCTTGAAGTTCATGATGGCATCAAACACCTAATAGCAATGAAATAAAATGCTATTAAATGAAGGATAATAATTTAACTAGAAATTGTGTTTTCTTTGCCCTGCTCAGACTTATTGGTATCATCACAAGTTAACTCAGGTCAAAGTGAAGAAAGTTTACGTCATCACTTGCAGGAGGCGTATAAACTGAATATTGAAATTAATCAAACCACCACTTTATTGGCCCAATCAAACAAGTTTCATCATACCTTGAAGATGGGATCCAGGACAAGAGCAACAAAGGTACGAGAGTACTTCTTGCCGTCCGGTCCATTCGCGCTCTTTGTAAACTTTCCAGTCTCTGTGTCATAATACCTAATAAATACACATATATAAATAAATGAATAAGATACACAGTAATAAGAGACCAACATCTCCGATCAGTGCCTACAATTACAACTCACCTGTCACCCCACAGCTTTTTCATCATATCTTCCACTTTCTTGCAGCGCTCAACAGCTGTCATTTGGGTATTACCCTTGGCAGCAAACTTGGCCGCATACATCTCAGCAAACTGCTTCAAGGTGAAAGCCCATCCATGGAGACCAGATCCAAAACCAACAGTTCCCACCACTGGGTCAATCTAAGAGTGACAAAAAAATCTGGTAGCTCTTATATCATGCAACATTTTTTTAACAATCACATTTGTAATTCCAGTTCAAGGTTAATCAAGTGACTCCAAAGCAACACCTGGATAAGTACACTTGAAATCTCAACATTTCAATCTATCCTAAAAATATCCATCAACTTATAGGGACACAAGGCTCAAATATTGTAACACCACAACTTTAAAAATCACAAGGTTTACTTCAAAAAGATCATGCAGAAACCAACCATGATGTTGCCCATGGGGCCGTTTTCATCTTCTCCATAAGTGGAAATGATGACATTGATATTCTCAATAATGCGCTGGAAAGTTTGATAAAGGTCTTCAGGTTCAAGCTGCAGCTCCAACAAGGCACGGTCCATTTTGTTCATCATAAGGACTGGCTTGATACGCTCACCAATGGCCTGACGGAGCACAGTTTCAGTTTGGACACAGACCCCTGGAGTAGACCAAAAAGAACACACAAAAAGACAAAACAAAAAAAACAAACAAACTAGTGATTTAAATGTTTAACGTTTCATGGTTCAATGAAGAATCAAACAAAACGCACCATGCTAACTTCTGCAAACATTTTACGAAAGTTATTTTAAGGAATAACCTGATACAATCAAATTAATTTCTCTCCCAATCTATAAGTTTTATGAATCCTAATCTCCAAAAAATTATTACAATGCACATTGTATGCTGAGGTCTGGTTTGCCAGAAATGAATGACTTGAAACTCAATGTCTTCTATGGTATGTAAGGGTGAATTTGAGCTTAAAGGTACCATGTGTGGTCAGACAATGGTCATACAAGAATGCAACACAGACTCTGGGTAGACTGCAAGCTGATTCCGGACTCACATAAGTATCTTCAAAATCTGACCTACCTGACACACAGTCAACAACCACCAGGGCTCCATCAGTAACACGAAGGGCCGCTGTTACTTCAGAGGAGAAGTCCACATGTCCAGGGGAGTCAATCAGGTTAATCAAAAAGCCTGATCCGTCCTTTGACTGCTTAATGAAGGCCAAGTCATCCTCACTCAACTCATAGTACATGGAGATGGCCCTGGCAAATAGGAAAAGGTTGGCCAAGATAAATATACATGCAATTGTTTGGAATCAATGAGACTGATATAACTTACGTTGACTTGATGGTAATGCAACGCTCTTGCTCATCTTTTCGTGTGTCTGTGAAGCGAGTCTCTCCAGCACGAGCTGAGGCAATGATACCAGCCTTTGACACCAGTGAGTCAGTCAAAGTGGACTTCCCATGATCGACATGCGCAATCACAGACATGTTACGGATGTTGGCCTTTTTGTCCATGATGGCACGGATCTGATCTACAGTGAAGTTCACCTGTATAGATTAAAGCATTCATGTGAGGAATTAAGTGTAATCCCACATCCCTTGAATTCGAGAGAACCCTAAAATGGATTAGCCCTCTCAATGGCAAACCGAATCACGTCATGATAGAACAAGGGAACAGAAATGACAATTGACAGATGCGGCTCAACACAAAATGAAAAATCCAATGACGCAATCCTATCTAAAATACATGCACTAGGCAAGGTATGTTTTAATCTAAGAACGTACCTCAATGAACGAACGCCATTTTGCGTTTAAGCATGATCGTTCGCTAGATTTGTCGGTGTTCACAATCTTAACAATTTTGCCTGTAAGCAGTGTACAAATGACTCAACCTGTCATAAATTTAACATGGAATCCCCTAATACCGTAATTCTATGACAGTGACGCATGTAGCCTGACTGAGAATAGGCCACGTGTACGGACTTTGACATTCTGCTAGATGCTAGCATTAGCTAGACTCGTCGGCCGTCTCAACACACACAGCAAAATGCCGGCAAAGCTTCTACCTAAGCAGTTTCGTTTTGTCGGGCCTGCCAACCGCAGGCCTGTAAAAAACATTGCGATTACGATCAGCTTTCTGATTGAAATAAATCTAAAATGTGTTTCAACATAAACAGAGCACCGTATGCTACAAATAATAGCATATCAGCAGTTGGCCACAATCGTCAATTGCGTCAGCAGTTTCAGTCGCACAATATGTATATGTATATATATAAAAAAATCTTGATGTGATATGACATTTTGTAGGAAATTCATAATGCGATATACAAATATTATCACATATAATGGGCGATAGGCACTTAAGTGGGTACTTGGCAACTCACGGAACCGAGGGCGATAGCGGTTCCGTTCGCAAAATGGTTGCCATTTTGATCAAAGCCGACCCAACAGCACTATTATGCAATTGACTGACACTCGATATATTATCGAAACGGTATAAATACAACAGTGGTGATGATAATTTAGTTCTAAATGTTTCTCCAACGCCCGATGTAAGCATATGAACTTACCATTTTGCTGGATGGCTTTAGATTCACTCGATAGAGAATTTTATACACTGCCCACCTCACGAGGGCATAGGCAGGGAAGAGGCCGCTGACGTCAGAAAATAACGATTTATACAGCAGCGGGTCTTGCGTCATTACGTTGCCCTGTGACGCTCATGACGGCCAATGTGCGTAGGTTAAAATAATATAAAGTAAAAGAAATATTAATAATGACGATATATGTTTGTTGTTATAACAATAACTATTATATAAAATATGTAATTAGTATATGAAATATATATAATAATAATGATGATATATGATTTCATATGTATATATATAATTGTTATATACAATCATTATATTGTTGATCTTTTGTTCCTCATGTTATATAATAACAATTTTAGTCAGAAGTAACGGTAATGTCGATTGTATTTGGTCACTTATTCATTATTTCTGAATATGATGCCTTTGCAATGTTTTAAAAGGATCATGTTTTCTTTTAGCAAAGCTCAGTGTTCTGTAGATGAGGAAAATAACAGCTGAAGTTTTGAAAGTTGAATTATTCCTCATTATTACCTTATAAATAACCTAAATAGCTGTCGAATAGTGCCAAATAGAATAAATGGAGGACAGGTCTAGATGGCAGGTAATAGTCAGTCAAGTACCAGCACTCTTTATAACAAAGCCAAGCTGCTGAACACATGTAGAATGTGGCCTGGCATTGTTTTGGGAGTAAATGCAGCGATGCAGATGAAAAGCTATCAACAGGAAGGCTGAATGGATTGTTCTCAAGCTTGTATGAGACCGTCAGCATTAATGGTTCTTTCAGAGAACTGAACACTCATACCATTTACAACATTGCTCTCAAATTGTTGGACAGTTTTGTTTTTCTATTATATCTTTCCTTGTTTGTGAGGTCCTTCTTGCATATTCAGTAATAATAACATGACTGAATATGAACACAAATACTTGTTTTGATTGAAGTTGAAATAAATGAGTATTGCCAGTCTATCTCAATGCATTTTAATTATATTTCACGCTTTTATATAATGATTAGGATGTTTTATGAGCAAGTCATGAGCAGCGCCATCTTTTATGCTGTTGCATGCTGGGGCAGGAGCCTGAAGGTGGCTGACACAAGCAGACTTTATAAACTAATCTGTAAAGCAAGGAAAGATATGGGATGGGAGATGAACTCTCTAATGGTGGTGTCTGAGAGAAGAATGCTGTCCGAGTGACGGCAATTCTCAACAACACCTTTCACCCACTACACGACATGCTGACCAATTACATGAGTTCGTACATTAGTCGACTGATTCCATTGAGGTCAGCTATTGAACGTCTGTGGAGGTTATTGTTGCCTGTGTTGACTAGACTGTTTAACACTGTCTTCTCATCTCAATACCTATCTGGTTCTATATTGCTCTTGTAACTTATCACTTTTATTCAGCTTGTCTTCCTTGATTTATCTGAATGTCTTTCTATATGGAGCATCTGACATCACTCAATTTCCTCTGGGATCAATAAAGTAGTTTTGATTCTGATTCTATATCTTATTTTTTTTTTGTTTCAAGAAAGCTAACTTTTTTTCTTTTTGTTTTTATCTTCCTCCTTTAATTATTAACATTGAAGTAATACTTTTTGACTACAGGGTCACTTTTGATTAAATATAGTAATGAGGTCATAGGTAATTTTGATGCATCAATTGTTAGGTCAGAGTATTTTTTTATTGATATTTGGCAATCCGAATAAAATCCATTTTGCTTTGTTTGGGCTGTGACTAAAAATAATATTGACTGATGCCTAATATTTATTTTGTTGAGTCTTAAAACCTTGATTTAGTGAAAATATAGCTGGCCTCCATACATTGTTGAATTTTTTTATTTAACCACTTGACTCCACATTCTTGGAATCATTGTCCGAGCCATTTCCATTTATGTTTTGATCACTAATATGTGTTTGCAAGTAGAAAATATTTGCAGGACCAAAAAGAGATAAATATTAGTGTTGTGTTGTTGCATATGCTGTACCAGCAGGGAGAGCCAAAGTATCACAGTCATCACAGAATAAAAGGAAGAACTGCTTGTCAGTTTCTCCAGGGATTGTAACTGAATGTGCTTTAGAATGACGAGAAACCCTATCCACCTGTCTGATGTTTTCATCAATTAATGTATATATTTACAGTAAAGCACCAACACACTGAGTCAGTGTTTTGAAGGGTTTTAATATGTAGGCTTTGAAAAAAAGGAAACAAATTCTCTACATCTAGAATTATCATATTTCTCAAGTATAGTTCATGTTGCTCTCAAACATATGGTATGGTAAAAACAACCACTGACTAATAAAGATAGGCGAGGCCCAAAAATACAACCGACTGATTTATTGACATGGAGATCCTCCGTACAGTTAGCAAATGGGACGCAAAGGGAACATCACTACTAAAAAAAAATCTAAACTTATCCTTACAAGTGACGTTGTCACGAGAAGATAGTAATTGAATAAGATAGGGAACTGACATTATGTGAAATTCTAGACTTGTTTCAAACAATCTATCTATCTATCTATCTATCTATCTATCTATCTATCTATCTATCTATCTATCTATCTATCTATCTATCTATCTATCTATCTATCCATCCATCCATCCATCCATCCATCCATCCATCCATCCATCTATCTATCTATCTATCTATCTATCTATCTATCTATCTATCTATCTATCTATCTATCTATCTATCTATCTATCTATCTATCTATCTATCTATCTATCTATCTATCTATCTAATTCTAAGATGGTGCTGTCAGGGAAGAAGAGCTTCAAAGATCTCAGTCACTCACTCATATAACGCATTTGTTACAATCATCCTCATTCTACTTTCACTCTAAGTGTAGAAGAAGAAGGTTGAAATTTAGGATAAAATATTTGATGCTTTACGTAAAGTTTGATGATAGGCAGGGTACACAATCGCAGGGCCACATAAACAAACAGACAACATTCACTAACTCATTTGGGGCAATTTTCCCAATTTTTTTCTAAATAACCTGCTGCATGTTTTTGAACTGTGGGAGGAAACCAGAGAACCTGGAGGAAATCCACGCAGACACAGGGAGAACATGCAAACACAAAAAGGTCCCCTTGTCAGAATCAAACCAGGGTCCTTCATGCTGACAGGCCAAAGCGTGAACCACTGTGCATCCATATACAGAGAAAAAAAACCAACTGAAAATATGAAACGATAAAATGTGTGAAATAAATTCCTTTTCTTCTATCATGCAATTTGCAAAACAGATTTAGCTGAAGCAAGTTATGATAAATGATGAATTATTCACATTCCATATTCTTGATATAAGCCATTTTGACATTCAACATTTACAACATTTACAACATAACATCATTGCAAAATAATGTTTTAGAATAATCAAAAGTATACAAAATATCAAACAACAACAAACAAATATCAAAGCAAAACTTCTTAACTGGTATCAACTTCAGTTACAATGAATATAGAATTCACAACTGCTTAATCAAATATGTGTGACTCATTTGATGGTGTTTTTGTAATGCTTCTCTCACAAGATCTCAGCTGCGTATATAACCGGCTGACCCTTAACAAATGATACTTTACCTATTTTATTGGAAACAGCATTTAATTTTGGCCCAGAAGTATTTGTCAGTGTTTATTTTTTTTATGTATCTTTCATTAAGTGTTCTAAAATCCATTTCCGTCAACATGTTACAGTTGTAAAACAGGTAGGAAAGACAGGAAAAATAAATTCCTGTGCCTGGAGTGACATTGAGAATTCACAATCTTTGCATTCAGCAGCATGCTTTTTTGCACAAATAATTTTTCTTTCATTCTCATACCAATTATGACTTGGTTAACATTTTTGGTAGATGTAATTGAATATTTAGATGGTTCACAATAACATGATAAATTGAAATTGCTGGCCACAAAAGCGCTCCCTCAAAGGCATGAAAGGCATGAAATTTGATTTATTTCAGGGTGAAGGGAGTATGTGCAAGACAAACACAATTAGACCATTCAGCATGGTCAAGGGCCACAGACACACTGTCACGTATGCATGGAGCCAATATGACATTATTAATTAAATATATAAAGAGGAAGAAACAGATTTAAATGGTTTCACTTTTGCACCTGATCTGCTTAACCGTCCTTGTTCTGTTGCTCTGTTGATCCGAAACGCTGTCACAGAATAACTGACAGAGACAAATGGTAGGCAGTTCAGCCTGAGTAATTGATAATAAATTGAAATGACACCGTGCTTTCTGAGGGATGTGGTCTCAAACTGTTGTAAAAGGAAATAAGACTTATCCAGAGGTCCTAAATAGGATTAGCCTCTTTGAAGCTGTTATTCCGAGTCTAAGGCAAAGCCGCTGGGCAGAGAAGATGGAGGATGAAATGCATCCAAGACTGCAGAGAAAAGAGATGTGAAGTAAGGGGAAAGGAATATATTTCTTAGTTGACCACAGTTCCAAAATTTGCCAAGGCTACACAAATGTTAATTGAAATTTTGAGGTTAAGGGAAAATCTTACATGGAATAGTTTAAAAATGTCCATGCATTTTTATTAAAATTTCATAGAATTTTCTAAATGGTAAAAAAACAAGATGTCATTGCAAAAATATTTCATGATTCCATCAATGTGATGGATGATTACATTTTCACACGCGAAGAGTCCCAAAGTTTGTGTGGGTTTCCCCCGGGTTCTCTGAGTTTCCTCCCACAGTCCTAAAACATGCAGCCGAATAACTGGAAAAATTGCCTAAATGTGCAAATGAGAGCGTGAATGGTTGTCTGTCTGTATATGCGGCCCTGCGATTGACTGGCGATCAGTCTAGGGTGTAACCTGCCTATTGCCTGATGGCAGCTGGGATAGGCTCCAGCATAGGACCAGGATAGGACCCAGAGCAGTAAAAGTGGTAGACAATGACAGGAAAGGTGGATAGTCTAATGATATATTAAAGATAGAATTGTATTTTAATTTTTCTGACCACTTCTATTTTGAGACAAACACTTGTGCAGAAAAAACAGTCCCAGATTAAATAACCATTCTTTTTGTTAATTGCACAGGGTAAATTGCTTTGTATGAGATGTTTCCATCTTCTAAATCCAGTCAATTGTCTGCTCCTCTATTTAGCCTGCAGGACTTAACTTTATAAATCATACTTGATCCTTGTTGAAACCATCCTCAACTTTAACATACAGCTTTTCCCATCAGTTAAATTTAGTTTATTACTCATTGTTGAAAAGATGCCTTATGAGCCAGACTTCAAGTAAAGGATGCAAAATGTATCAACTTGGACAGGTTTGTTCCCAAGTCAATGATTTGACTGAACAATGTAGATGCAACATGAAATACATAAATATTAGCCTTCAAAATGCTTGCAATACTGATACTCATACTTTCCACTTGCTCCAACTGTTACGGTCAGAATTTTCACTGATACAATATTTAATGTTCCCATTTTATCAAACAAATATAATTATTCAGTAATTTTAATTGAATAATAAATAATACATTTAATTTTGAAAACAAGAATATACCGGGTCACTGTTGGGTCATGGTCCAATATTGTCCTTAAATGATCCCAGATTTGCTAGAAACTGCATAAAAATAAAGACAAAAGGAACCAAACAAATGATTTAGAATAATCTTCTTTTGCTACAATTATAGCAAAAAAGAAAAATTCACCAAGCATAGCCAAATAAGAATACTCATGGCATACATAAAGTTATATCAGTTTATCTGTGTGTGTGTGTGGGGGGGGGGGGGGGGGGGGGGGGGGGTTGGAGTACCTCATTTGTATGCCTGAACCACCTCTTGTGAGAGTTGGATCACAACTCAATTGCACCTTGGAGTTATGAGCTGAAAAGCATAACACAGCCTTTTGTAAAGGACATCCACCTTGTAGTGCTTTCATTGTTTTTTTTGATGCAGAACAGTACGTTGTCCAGTGTGTCTTGTCATGTGATGAGAATTAGTGCAATAGGATTCTTTCAAAATCTTATGAAAAATGTCATTGAATGGTTATAATGCTGTTTTCTGTTCATCTGTTTTATATGATGGGGGAGATCAGAAAAAAATCCACAAAGAACTGGTCTCTCAAACAGATTAAGTAGAAAAATACTTTTAAGAGAGCAGTTCTATTATAACCATTGAAAGATACTTTTATCAAACCTGCACTCATGTAAATAAGTGAAAACTAAAGAAACATTGCAAGTTTGACCTCACGTTGGAGACATATTGGGTTTTTGATATTCCAGCTCTTTGTATTTGATGAGTTTTGTGCTCTGAACATACTAAAGTTTCACAGATGAGTAGGAAGACAGTTGAATAATGATGATGATTATTGTACTTTTCTTGTTGAAGCCTAGAATTGCTGACAAATTATCACATGTAATTTGTTCAGACCTTGTGATATTTTATTATAACTGCATATGGCATCAATAATTTGTTCCAGCAAAAGAACGGCAATTGCTAAATCTCAACATAGATTGAAATAAAATATCCCAGGAATTTACATCAATTTTATCTACAACTGTTCAGATTTCCCTGCTTGGGTCAAAACAATTACAAGGAAAATTAGAACAAAATTGACATGATTATAAAACTGATAGGCACTCTCTTACAATCAGTTACAGAAATGCTTTTTCATATGTTGTACACCTTGCCTCCCCCATCACCCTCCTCCTGCTCACCAGCATCAGCTTCTAATGACAGCCCACGCTCACCCCTCCTCACCATCTCCTCACCATCTCCTCAAACCCTGATGAAACCACCACCTGCCCCCCATTCTCCCGCCCATTTGCAACTGCCGCGAACACCCCCCTCTTCCACCACATCATTCCGTCCCCCCGAGCACCAACAAGGCCGCAGTTTGTTTGGGTGGATGGCTGTGTCTCTGAGACCATGGCATGCAGCACAGGGGTGCCCCAAGGTACTGTCCCGTCTGCATTCCTCTTCACCCTCTTCACCTCCGAATTATGATAAAACAGTGGTTCCTGCCACCTCCAGAAGTTCTCCGGTGACTATTCCATCGTGGGATGCATCAACAATGACAACGAAGAGGAGTACAGAGGTCTGATCGAGAATTTTGTTCAGTGGAATTTAATCACAATTACAATGATAACTCAGTATCAAAGCTGGCTGTTGAGCTCTGGATGTTCTCCATGTGTTTTAGTGATGTGCTGACATTTTCAGTCCTAACACGCAAGGACAACTTGGCTCTGCAGTGTGTGCGGGATTTCTCTTTTTTTCATTTGGGTCTTGATTACTAGTATTCAGTCAACTAATATTAGAGCAACATAACATGTTCTACTTGTTTAAGTTCTGCTGTTATTATAGTATACAGTAATTTATTGCATACTTGGTTTTTTTCTCTCTTTTTTTTAAATTAAGATAGGTCTGTGTAAACATATTCAGCTAATGTGGCATCAGATCAAATCAAATCAAATCAAATCAAATCAAATCAAATCAAATCAAATCAAATCAAATCAAATCAAAATTATTCTGTAGTGATGTAATAGACTCCTGATAAAGACTCCTGCTGACAGCTGTTCTAAAGAGGTTAAAGTGATCATGAAGTTTCATAACCACACCAAAGCCATCATAAAGCACTTCTCTTGCTGGCAACAGGCCACATTGTGACCAATTACTGGCCCAAGGGCATCCTATACAAGCACAATCATGACTTCATAGGGGAACAGGTAACAGTATTATCAGCGCTGTGTGACTTAGGACTGGGACCAAAGGTGTCAACCCACAATTAATCTTTAAACAGTTGTCATTTCATTGTGGAAGCCAGTTGGAGCACAGGTGGTGACAGCACTAATGTTAATGAAATTGTGTTTAATCAACAAAACTTTCAAGTGCTGTTCTGTTGTTTTTATAAAATCATTTTTTTTCTCTTATCATACATACAGATGATATGGAACTCGATATGCTATCAAGAGATTGTTCTACCTGCCTTCCAAACATAAGATTCCTGGGTCAATCTTTAAAAAGGGGCCTTTCAGTTAGAATGAACTGTGGGGAGTATTCGGTATATAACTGCCAAGGTTAGGGGCTGATCAAAGTTGTGATGCCTTGTTAGGTTAACGGGAGCATTGTTTTGCAGAAACTAGGTTAAATGGGGTTGTTGTGTTCATATAGGTTTCATATGGATGAACAAAGGTACAATATCTGGGAGCTTACCTGAAGTAAAATTTGAAAAGGTTAACTAAAATTTAGACTGTGTGTAACAAAGGAGAGGAATCTATTAGATCCCTTTGACTGAGGCTCAGGCTGTTGTCATTGGGCCTTGTTTCGGTGGTGGAAACAAGCCCAGGGTGCAGATAGACGTGGTGTGTTTGAGCTGTTTTGAGACAGGCGAATGTCACATAATGCCAGTACGGCATTGTATGTGGTTGAAATTTTGTGCCAAAGCCCCCCTCTCCTGTTGAGAGATGTTTTTTTCTGGTTTGACAAAGATGGCTTCTTTGACTCCTCTCATAAACCATCTGACTTCTCTAGCCAGTACGCGGACATTTCTGTTTTCAAAGGATTGACCCTTGTCCTTCAGGTGCAGGTGGACTGCCGACTCCTGTCCTGGGATGGTGGCCCTCCTGTGATGGGCCATCTTTGTGCAGAAGTTGTTTTATCTCACCAATGTAGAGGTCATCACAATCTTCATTGCAAGTGACATCAAATACTATATTTTCGATCATATGCTCGATTGTTTTGTGCACCAGTCTTTGCCTCATGGTATTTGGGGGTTTAAAGTATACTGGTATTTGGTGCTTGCTAAAACCCCTTCTGAATTTTTCCCGAAATACCAACAACAAATGGAATCCCAACATCTCCAAGCTTTGTTCCTGTCCTCCTCCTGTTCTTTGTTCTTCTGTTTGGTGGTTTCTGTTTTAGCAAACCCCAATAAATGTAGCCACAAGATTTAAGAGCTTTCCTGATATGCTGGACCCCAGATTTTCTGATGTTGCTGAGATGTTTTTTGCTCGGTGGTGAAGAGCTCTGATTACAACTTGTTTGTGTTCAAGGGAGTGATGCGAGTCAAAGTAATGGTCAGTGTGTGTAGGTTTCCAGTAGACCTTAATATATAAGCTCCTGTCCTGTTGAATATGAACATAACAGTCCAAAAAAGGAAGTTTGTGATCAGTGACATCCTCCACTGTGAATTTGATGTGGGTAACAAACTGATTGGAGGATAGAGAAGAAGGAAATATGCAAAATTTAAGGTCAAATGTAAATATGCAGAAAACATTTACAGCAAAATCTAAAATCAAATGAACATGAATAAACAGAAACATATAGGTGAACAGACAACTAAAGAGTTTGTGTAGGGAAATTCATAATGGATGCATTTAATGTTCAATAAAATGAGACCACTTTTAAACAAAGCATACACAGAATATTCTTAGAATATTCACACAAATATTCAAAATAATAAACAATCCAGATTCAATCAGCGATAGATATTTGATTGGAACGCAAAAAAATCAAAGTAAATGGAGAACCAATTGAAGTACAGGATATAAAAAAGTGTAAACAGGAACTCGTCCAGAACTCCAAAGAGCAGAGGGAGCATATTGAACTGACTGCTTCATATCAGGTTACTTTATAAATAGAAAATATCAAGTCACTGTGTGCTGCAATACGTTGATAAATGGTGGTTTTGTCTTCCTATTATAAGGTGGATAGAAAAACTTGGCTGGGGAGACGTGGACCCATCTGTGAGGAAAAATTACAATGAATGTATAGATTGATCTGCAATGCAGGCTAATAGATATGATCAAAAAGCCAATAGATTCTTCACATAGCAGATAACCGTTTTATTATTAAATGTCCTGCCAGACAGCTATCTGAGCAGGAGGTGATAATGCTCTACAGGGATTTCTCTCCCATTCAATATGGTTTTAAAAATATTTAAAAAAATGATGGCGGAAATTAGCAATCTTATCTCATTGCCAATTTAGTAATAATGTTTTGTCTGTTATCATGTTATGTGATTATTAATTAATATTGTGAACATATAGACACAATTTCTCTTCAGATGACAAAGGCATCGTGGACTCTTGTCTACATTGTTCAGAAAGCAATTGTGTATTCTGCTCATAAGAGTGTCTTGTAAACCATTTTTCTTCAAAGAGACAGCTCAGTTTTAGAACAACCAAGGTTGCAAACTATAATCCTTGTTTAGCATCCAACTTATAATATTATGTTTTATATATAATGCTGTAAAGTCACAGAGAAGAGAAGCTTGCTGAATGGAGAATGGAGTTGATCATTCTGTATGAAAGGGATTTGCAAATAGGATAATATAACAATGCCCATATCTACCTATCTATCAATTAAACTTATTCCCAATACTATCGAAACTTTCTTGTTGTGGCAACTGGACTTGAATTTCTTCATTCATCCGAGAGGTTTCGTCAGTTCTAATAAGCTGTGGGGAGTTTTGGAATGTAAATGTCAGGGATTACCTGGCTTAAAATGTAAAAAGGTAAAGCCAAACTTCTCAGAATGTGAAAAAAAGGAATGAAACTTGTTGGATCACATGGATTGAGGCTCATGCGAAAGTTATTAGGGGCTGGTTCTGGTGGCGGATCTTTCCAGGTCGTTTGGAGGGTGCAGGTGGGCCCGGTCCATTTATGATCCATGTTTTTGCCTGTTTTTGGCTGTGTACTGAGAAACTGTGCGGAGGAACTCGACACATTGCTGAGCCAGGCTGTTCCCATGTGTGTCAAAGCTACAACCACTGTCCCAGTCCCGAAGAAGTCATCCCCTTCCTGCCTCAATGAATACCGCCAAGTTGCACTCACTCCCATCCTTATGAAGTGCTTTGAGTGGCTAGTCATGGCACACATCAAGTTACCCCCCGTTTCCCCACCAGTTTGCATCGAACGCTGACGCCATCTCCACTGTACTCACACTAAGGACTCATATGTTAGAATGCTGTTCATCAACTTCAGCTCAGCATTCAACATGATCATGAAGCTCACCCACAAACTGGACCAGCTGGGGCTCAATGCCTCAATTTGCAACTGGCTGTTGGACTTCCTGACAGGCAGACCACAGGTTATACGGTTTGGTAGGGACACATCCAATACCATCACTGTCAACACAGGGTTCCCTCAAGTATGTGTGCAGAGCCCCCCTCTGTTGAGACTGCCGACACACGACTGAACACCAACGCACAACATCAACAACTACATCAAGTATGCAGACAATATAGCTGTGGTTGGTCTAATCAACAACGGAGACGAGACTAACTACAGGAGTGAGGTGAGTCTTCTTGCCCTGTGGTGCGGTGCCAACAGCCTCTCTCTGAATGTGGAGAGGACAAAAGAGATTGTTATGGACTTCAGGAGAAAGTGCATCCAGCACACACCTCTGACTGTCAACAGTGCTCTGGTGGATTGGGTGAGCAGCACCAAGTTCCTGGGCGTGGATGTGTCAGAGGACCTGTCCTGGACCATGAACATGCTGGACAAGAAAGTGCTACTTCATCCACAAGCTGAGGAGAGCCAGACAGTGACATTGCTTCTCCTATACCATTGTCCTTTGACACAACTTACCCAAGGACAAGTTTCACTCTTGCAGCGCTTTAAATAATCATTTACAAGCAACTTGTTTGGTGGTGTACAGGCTCATTCCTTTGGAAAGAGTTCATTTAAGCCACTGTGCAAAAATATTCAGAGTGCAATTTTAACAAATGATTTTTGGATCAGATTGTTTAGGGACACCCATTTTATAAGAAAACAGACAGGAAGCTCATTCCAAAAAACAAACAAACCAAACAAATAAATAGATGAAAAGTATTAAAAAACAAACAAAGAACACCACATAGAACTTAAAATTATAAGCCCTTCTCAAGGAGCAACTTAAAATAAGGCCTTCTCAAGGAGCTTGCTACTAGAGTAGTCGTGCACAGTGTGAATAAACACTGCTAAAGCTGCTTTTAGCTTTTTGGATTAAAGGACTTGATAATGTCACCTGACATTGGCACTGGCCATCACGGGTCTACAGAGTGTCATTTCCATTTTAATGACTCCATTTTTCAAAGCTGTCCATTTGCAGCCCATACAAAATTGTTAGTTCCAAAGTGAGTAAAATTACTGGTTTAGAGAAATACTGTTGTTTTGATTGCCTGCCAAATATTGACTGGAAATTGAAGCTCTGCTGCCATTCATAAACTGTTCCTATAGTACAAGGCACTTTTGTCAACCCTGAGTCTGACACCCTTTGATTTATGCTGCCTTTCTGAAACAGTTTGCCATAGAGGCATAAGGAATATGGAAAAAGGCTAAATCTTTCATTTGAGGGTCACTGGATAAGATGTGCAAGAAAGGGACGAAATTGTCAATTGCAGCAACATTTTTAAGCAGCAATGGCGGCAGATATGTGAGCTTACTCTGCTATCAAAGATGTGTCTGTGCAGAAAGTTAGATTGTTTTGTTTTTGAGTGATCAAATAACATTTCATTTATTAAAAGGCTTGCTCCTCTAGTTACACTGAAGCTGTCAACATAAATTCAGAATAGAGAGAAAATGACACCATTTTTTCACATTGACATTTAGATTAGCAAACATAAGTGTGACATAGCAACAGCTGTTCCTTAAATTTAATTTCGTATGGATTGGTGCAAAAACACATTGTGATACACACAATCAAGTTCAGTTCAGTATGCATAGCACAACTTATTTACGAATGAAGACACAAGATGGGAGGAAATAAAATATTACAAACATACAGACACCGTATTCACACAATTACGTAAATGCAACTGTGCAAAAGGATTTTAGGCAACCACTCACAAATATTTGAATTCTATAGTTGTTACTCTCAAAAGCATTTTCTCTGAACATTCTTAAACAGTTTTCTATTTTCTAATTTTAGATCATCTTTATCCATTCCTTAAAGAGATATCTGGTACTTTTCATGCTTTTTATAATCTGATGTCTTGTCAATTTCTTGTTTCCTTTTGGGTGTTCCCCTCAGCGGTCGCCACAGTGAGTCATCTGCCTCAAACTAACACTATCCCTTGCGTCCTCTTCCCTCGCACCAACTAACGTCACATCCTCTTTCACTCCATCCATAATGTTCCTCTTCAGTCTTCCTCTCGACCTCCTGACCGATAGTTCCAACCTCAGCGTCCTTCTACAAGTATCTTCTCTGTACATGTTCAAACCATCTAGGTCCTCTTGTATGTATATTAAATTGGAACGTTGACATGTATATTCAGATGGCCGGCTCTGGCAAGACCTATAATGAGGTTTTTTTTTTTCTAAGTGGTTTCTTGCTTATCTGTCTTGAATGTGTCAGTATGGCTTAAATGTCTCTGCTCTTCAATGTCTACTTAATTTCTACTTTCTTTGGCACCTTACCCTAAGACACTGAGCTTTTTTTCTCTGTTAAGGATCAGATTTATCCTATCTACTTCTTTTTTTTTTTGCACTGTCAGCTGTTGTTTGGTGCCATGCACCAGGAACAGCACATGTAAGATGTGCTGTCAGAAAAGCCAGACTGAGATGGTTTGGTCATGTGCAGAGGAGGGATAGTTAATATATTGGTTGAAGGGTGCTGGAATTGGAGCAGCCAGGCAGGAGGTATAGAGGAAGACCAAAAAGGAGATTTATGGACGTAGTGAGAGAGGATTTAAGGGTAGTTGGTGTGAGAGAGGAGGATACAGAGAAGAGGATTAAATGGAAAAGGTTGATTCACTGTGGCGACCCCTGAGAGGAAAAGCCAAAAGGAGAAGAAGAAGAAGAAGGTATGGAGGTCTGTAAAGTGGATAATTAGCAAAATGAAAAACACTTAAGACACTATTTTCTGTGCAGCTATTTACTATAACAGCAATATTCACATGCTCCCAGAACGGTCATTTTCAGGTGCAGTAATTTTGGACTGTGGAGAGCAGAAGTCCATTTCAGTTATTTTGCTATTTGCTATGTGGGTATACTGAAACAGGTTGAAGCATTGTTTTACAATGGGATTTTATCTCACACTTGTTGCTAAATTGGTATGGGCCATTTGGTTTTGTGGGTGTCCCTTCAATCAGACGGCCAGTGGTTCAATCCCCGGCTCCTTCGGTCTGCATGTCAAAGTGTCTTTGGGTAACGCGCTAAACCTTCAATAGCTCCCGACGGCCTGGTTAGTAGTATATTTAGCTTTCATTTCCAGAGGTGTTATCAGGGTACTTGATACTTAGATTTATGCGAATTTTACTTTCCTTCAGACACACATTCCTTCTGTATGTCAAGTTTATGATGCATATCATACATGTCATCACAAATAAGCAAGTGGGTGAACAAATAGGCACAACGTATCAGTAGAATTCAACCGCACTGCTTTTGCTGTTGCAAATAGTTTTTGATTTGACAACAGCTTTTGGCACCATAAAACTGGGGTTGCTTTTGAAGTTTTAGATGTGTTTTTTTTAGATGTTTTTTGACAGCCGTGGAAAGATATTGATAAGTTGTATTAATAGAAAGATGATGATTTAAGAAATATGCTGAGCTAATTTAGTCCACATCAAAATGATATTCACTTGAGAGGTGATCTTGTTTATCTCTTGCTTCGGAAACTAGCCAAAGCTATCACAAACCTGTGCAGTACACTGCCCACATGGTTGATCTGGCTCTCAGTGACTGAAGATCAAAAAGCATGTCCATCACATCATTGCTTTCCTGTAAAGGAAAATAAAAGGCCAAAAGAGTCCTATCTTGGGTGCTAATGGAATTTAAAGAAGAAACAGAAGAGCTGGACAGAAAACAATTACAAACAGCATTCAAAATCAACAGCACAATACCTGGAAAAAAAAAAGTTACATTTAAATTCAAAATAGGAATGGATACAATCCAGTACATAACAAGATAACAAGTGGATTTCGGTAGAACAAAATTCCTGTCACATTCAACTTATAGGACTTAAGGTAAAGTGAACTACAACTATGTTGAGAACAAATCTACAAATAAAAACCTGTGTCATTATAAGATGAGAGACCTGTGTCTGATGATCTCGTTCACTCACTCACTCACTCACCAACTCATTCACACACACACACACACACACACACACACACACACACACACACACACACACACACACACACACACACGCACGGACGCACGCACGCACGCACGCACGCACGCACGCACGCACGCACACACACACAAACACGTTCACATATACATTTGTAAATTACTGACTTTATCTCCGGAGATGACACTGTATTCTGTCCACCTCATTGACTGCAGATAATGTGACTTTAATTGACTTTCGTGAAATTCTAGTTGCTCACATGAATATGACAACAATGTCAAATATTTAAATGGATCTCAACAACCATGTCCAGCAGACACACTAGAGTGTTCCTCACTCACTCTACCTAGCTCATCAGCTTATTCTGGTGTGTCCGATAATAATGGGTTCCGACATGGATAACAGCATCCATCCTATTCTGTCTGCCCTATCTGAGGATTTCTTTGTCTAGACTGAAGCTTCATTACAAGGCAAGAAAGAACAGACAGAGCTTCAAACACTGGCTGATATTTCAGGTAATCTTTTGTTAGGCCAGACTGGGCGTCACCAGGGAAAGGTCAGGTAAAACAACCGTTGAGGATGAGTTCATTGACTGTTGCAAGTGTACAAAATTAGGGATTTGAAAGCAGCAAAATCTAAATGTGTAAATAGAAAGTTTGATCATCATCAATTTCAACAATTAAACATATTTAATCATTGCATTGACAGTTTTTCAAAGCATCTCAAAACTCTAATGTGTTTATGGATTTCTGAACAAGATGATTTCATACACAACCTGTCTCACAATATGGATTCCAACTTTGTCCACAAATACTGATTCACTGATTTGAAAAGTTTCAGTGAACAAATCCTTGACCTCCTTTGTTGACATTTTGAATTTTTTAGCATTTTGAATTTTATACTGCACCCAACACTTGTTTTTCCTGTTATAGTGAGATGTGACATCCCCAGGGATTTTTTTTAATCTATTTCCAGACTGCTTGGTGAAAAAGGCAACCTGACTTGTCTCTCCTGGGGAACAATGTACAAAGATATCAGGAATCGGGAATCTTATCACTCATTGGTGCCTGCAACATGTGTCAGGCTGTCATGTCAGGAGAACAAATTGCTTTGGGGGGCCCAAGCAGGGATAATGAAACTGACATTAAAATGCAGATAAAACCCAGATAAAATACATGTTGTTCATAAAAAAATATTATGCTTTTTATTAATTTATTATTTTGGATATTTGACACAAGTCAAGGAATCTTCAGGCACAATTTAAAGCAAGATTTGAATTATGAAATATAAGATGTGAGAATCGAGTATCAGAATTGGAGCAATTTGCAACACAGGAGTCCATCTCTCAAGCTGACAAATAAGGGGTTGTCACTTCACTGTCATCAGACCTCTCAAGATGGCGAGATAGACAAGGACATGCTTTTTTTGCCTTGGCAGAGTAGGATGAAGTATAGGTCATGTGGAAAATGAAACTGCACGTCCACCAAGATATTGACAAGCAGGTCAAGGTTATGTCTAACAAAAAAACATCTCAACCTATTCATTGTAAATTAATGTGTTTTTTAATTAATCAAGACAAAGATGTCTCATGTTTTAGGATGAATGCTTATCCACTGAAAGAAAACCCATAAATGCTGATAATAAATAGAAATGTGCATTGCAATGGAACTATTTACAAAGACATTTATTTCCTCCAATGATCAGGTTGTTGATGTATTTCATTTTTGTGTTTGAGCATGTTAGACCTACCCGTGTAGTATACAGTCTGCAGGATCTTGATACCCCAAAGAGAAAAGTCAAGCAAGTCAGGACCTGCTTTGCAGAGAAGAGGTCTTTATGATCAATCTACTTTTTAAACTTTTAAAATATCTACAACAAGGCAGTAGGTCATCATCTGCGAGCCATACATTTCCTGGTTTGTTTAAAACACCACAGACAACTGAAAAAGCTTCATATAGTAATCACAAGGTAGTATATTAATAATAATTATGAATAAAGGTAGATGAATGACACAATGTAAATGCTGGCCTGACACTGGCCAAACAGATGGCCTGTGACAAACCTTGCTGATCCTCTCCTGTTTGTTGCAGATTATTCCACTGAGCATCAAAAGTGGCTCACACCAAATATTGCCCAGGACTCACTCGGCCATTTCTCCAACTGGGAGGAAGAAAAATGTAAAGATGACGTTCTGTTTACTGTATTCTGTCAAATACAGCCAAAATCTCTTCTCACCATGAACGGTTGTTGTGGTTTGTTCATCTTTCAAATGAAATATGCAATCAAGGTCTTTCAATACGCTTCTGTGATGGAATCCAACATTCATTATCTACTGCTTATCCTGCACTCAGGCGTGTATCTGGCGAGGCGAGATTCACCCTGCTCTGGTTGCCAGGTGATCATAGAGCCACATATAGAGAAAAACAACCGTTCACTCTTTCATTCATTTAATTTGGGTCTCTAATTAAACTGCATGTTTTTGCATTATGGGAGGAAACTAAGAGCCCAGAGGAAACCCATGCAGACACAGGGAGAACATGCAACCTCCACACAGAAAGGAACTTTGTAGGAATCTAGCCAGGGTCCTTCTTGCTGTGAGGCCGTAACACTAACCACTGCAACTTCATGTCACCAGGCCAAAACAAACAGGTGCAAAAATGCATCAGAGCGATCAGGTGTCCTGTTCCTCAGTAGCTAATGGCAAGTACATGTGTGAACCTTATAGAAACTTTAATAATTTGGGAGGTAACCAGGTGGCCTTGAAGACTAAGATGTGCTTGTGATGAACAAAATTTATTCTGTTGGCAGGCTTTGCAAACACCATGATCCCATCGATAAAGTCAACGCTACTGGCAAGTGGGGCTGTGAACTGGCAACTAGGGGTAAATAAATATTCTAGCAATGCAATGGTTGTCGGCTATCATTAAGACTCGGAGAAAGGTCAGCTCAACAGGTGATCGACAACCTTTTTCACACTCTTCCTGTCCCACTTGACAGCTCAGGAGAGTATTGATTAAATGGTCTTACACACATGATCATGGAGGCAGGTGACCTCTTGATAAGTCTATTAGCTCATCTCAAACCTCTGGCCCACATTCATTTTAGAAGAGAGTGAGAAACATATGAGCTCTTTTTGACACTCAAAACATGAGTTAAATGTACATACTTATATATATCTAAAAATGGGAATGACTCAATCCCTTGAATCATGAGTTCAAAATAAAAGATAAACGGTTCGGAGGCCTTCAAAATAAAAAAAAACCAAAACAACAAAATGTCTTTTAGTTGCATAGAAAGATAGTCCGCTATTTCCATTCTAAAAGGGTATTTTCCCACTTTTGTTGTTGGAATGAATCATGGGCTTTGCGCCAGTTATTTTCAGGTATTGATTGTAATGGAGTGTGTTTTTCTTTTGAGTTTGAAAATACTTTTTCATTACTCCCAAGCTGCAATATTTTCTCAGATATTCATTCAAGTATATATTTATTTTCTTAGTTCGTCCACCCATTTATGAAAAAAATCTATTGAGGAGATTTCTTCTGTATGTGGCCAAGTTGAACTGCTGAGGACAAAGAGTATGGTACGGAAATATTTAATTTGTATGTAGCTATTCTTAAAAACAAAAATGAATAAAAAAATTCGAGACCAGAATTTTTCATTGCAGACCATATAGGGACTATGGGATCTGACATGAAACATTTTCTGTCAAGTGCTACACAATATTTACAAAATGTAGACAGCTGCAGAGGTGTAGCTAATCATAGGATTGATTGTCTAAAGTTGAGAATGAATAAAATGGCAAAGTAGGAGTAGAAAATTAATACTCTTGTGTGGCATACTTATTTCCTCATATTGGCTCAGCAGGATTCATACATTATAAAGATGTACCTGTTGAGTTGTCACACCATTTACTGAGCTTTTTGAAAGTCAAATATGCTTGTACACTCATTCACGACTATCTATGGAGTTTGCAAATTATGATTATATAATTTTTTGTTCACTAGAATGCACTAAAGATCTACATAAACATATGAAATTTGGTAATCATGTAACTGCCTTAAACCACTTAAGAAATGGTGACTGTCAGGGGCCCATGAAAACAATCAACAGCCACATGAGAAAGCTCATCACTTGGTACCTCAACACCACACAGAAGGTTAACCCTCATATTATGTTAAGGGTCAATTTGACCCATTTCGCCCATTGACCCAATGGGTCAAATTGACCCTTAACATAATGTGAGGGTTAAGAGGGCTTAACAGTTGCTCTACTTTCTGAGGAGGCTGAGGAGGTTTGCCATGTTGCCTACAATCCTCAGAAACTTCAATGGCTGCATTGTTGAGGTCCTCTTAACCAGCTCCATTACTGTTTGGATTGCAAACACCAGCAGTGAGTGGTAAAGACTGCAGTGAAGATCACCAGGACCCCACCGCCTTCCCTGCAGGGCATCTACCACCACCGAGTCCTCAGAAGAGCTGCCTCCAATACCAAGGACATGCCTAACCAGCACACTGATTGTTCACACTTTTACCCTCCAGCCAGAAAAACAGATGTGTGAAATTTAGAATGACTCAGCTAAAGAACCTGTTCTACCAAACTGCCAGTAAACTCCTGAACGATTGAGAGGAGCCAATAACCTTGTACTGCCTCAGGACAATTCTGCACTTTACATGCAGCGCAGCCGGTGCTAGACTCAACTGTTCATCTATCTTAAGTATCTATTTAATCTGTCTGTATACAACTTGCACCTGCATGTTGTGAGTTGTACATTCAAAGCTACCCTCAACTTTAACTTGCACATCTTGCTAATACTGTTTACATTTCTGTGTACTATTTACATCTGGCTGATTATTCATTCATTCATCACTATCTGGTTGCACTGTGGATGGCAAAGTAAGAATTTCACTGTATAGTGACTGTACACATGACAATAAACACTGAATCTTATTTGAATCTTTGAAAATTAGCTTCTATGCGGTGGAATAATATTATCTAGAGCATTAATTTTGAAAAAAATATCTGCAAATGATGATGTTAATGAAATAGATACACATTTTGAAAGTGCAATCATACACTAAGTAATGATCCTTTATTTAATTTCGGCTCTGTTATTCCTTTTCCAAAATAAACACAACACAATCAACAGTACCAATAAGCTATTTGCATTTCATCACAGTTCATCATAGGAGTTCGAGAAAATCTGTTTTATTGAGTTCTGTTTCTTGCAAACAGCCAACTTCATAAGCTTCTTACTTTGAATAATAATTTTGTGAATAATAGAACAAAGGAGTGAAAACTAGTTTGCCATCTTTAATATGGCTTCTCACTTCATTCCCTAGATGTGCAATGAGCTATTACTGTTGAATATTTACTCTGTTATCTGTGATCTGTCCATAAATGTTAATCTAATTTAAAACACTGACAGAATAGAAATTATCCTGTACACAACACATTCATAGAATAATATTATTGCTATTCTTTTTAAAGTCCTGAGCTGCTCCAGCATGGGAAATCAGAGTGAGAAAAGGAGTTG
This sequence comes from Fistularia commersonii, assembly GCF_037954325.1. NCBI lineage: Eukaryota > Metazoa > Chordata > Actinopteri > Syngnathiformes > Fistulariidae > Fistularia > Fistularia commersonii. The sequence continues at coordinate 8,069,861 of NC_141299.1, read as the reverse complement.
TGTTAACTGCTCTTTTCCGCTTGAGAGATTTCCTTTTTTTTAACAGTTTGAGTTTAAATTGTGACAAACTGACAAATTAGTGTGTTGCAAATTAGTGTGATCAATTTTATTCTTCAAGTTGAAAAATGTTCACCTAAAATAAATACTGTTCCTTCAGTTCCTACTGTTAAATCAGGTAATAGCAGCGTAGGTTTTGCAGCAGAGAAGAGCTGCTTTAATATTCAACCATCTCAACTCTCGGTTTTTGCTCAAGGACAGACATAATTGCTCTGAGCCCTTACTTGAACTGTCACATACGCTTGCCTTGGAAAACACAAGAAACTACAAGGTTCTTTGATTCATTTATTTAATGTTTTAATATAATTAAATATGTTAGACATGAATGCAACAGACAGCCAATATTGTTTCAATTTCATAAAAACACAGGTGCAGTTTTATGACTGAGACTTTTTTGTCTACTTTTACCAATCTTCTTATTCTCCTCCTGTCTACTTTTACCAATATTGGTCAAATATTGTATTATATGTTGTACTGAATTGTATTTCAGATGTTGAAAATACAACTGTGTACTGACCGCGCACATTTGAAATTCAGGTTGCATTAATACATTACATAACAGAGCACGCGATTGCACCAAAAGACAAATACGAACAAAAGCACCGTAACAATTGGAGTAGGAGGCCTGCATTCACTTACAATTTTTTGTGTTGTTATTTTCTGCAATCCTCCCCCATCTGGAATTTCTTTCATGTGTGTTAAACCCTCATTGCAAGTCAGAGATTTTCCCAGTACATTTTCAAGCTTGATTGTGTTCTAAATTTCCAACTTTAATCTGTGTTTAAGGAATGATAAATCCCATAATGACGTCAGAAATGAGGCAAATGTTATGGAACATTTAATTGAGCTCGCACTCACCTGTGCACTCCATCTATGTAAATCTGATTCAATGATTGACAGAAATACATATCATATAATAATAACAATACATAGAAATAGCCCATCAGAGACAGAGTGATAAATTACATATTCATCTATTCTCTCAGAAGGAATCGCAAAAAAGCATCTACAGGAAAGTGTATTTCAGAGGCTACAAGAAGACCGGGGTTCAGTCCATGGTATATTTCTGTAATGATGAGGTGTTTTTATCTGAAAGGTGATTACATGTCTATAACTTTGACTATACTTGTTGACAAGACTGCAAAGAATTTTGTTGTGTGATAAATAACTCCAAATCAGTTTTCAGACAATCCAGCCTTCATCCTCTCTGTCATTGTGCCTCAGTTACCAAGTCACACATCCATTTGAACCAGCACCAAAACAGGCGGTGCCTCAGCCACTTTTGCCTTACGACGCAGGAGATGAGCCAGGCCCCTGAAGGATGGTCTTGCATGAAGAAGAAGCTCCTTGAGACCTGCTCGAAACTCACGGCGAATCAGGCAGTAAAGGACAGGGTTGAGGCAGCTATTTGTATGAGCCAAACACACCGTCAGGGGGAAGGCGTAGGCCTGTGCGTTGTAGAATGCCTTGCTGAAGGGCACGAGATCAAACTTAATGAGCACTCCCCACAGTGTCAGCGCCTGATTGGGAAGCCAGCATAGGAAGAAAGACAGCACGACAATGATGATAGATTTGGTCACTTTGGAGCGTCGACTCTGTCGGCCTTGCTCAATTTCTGGGCAAGCTGCGCCTGCAATGCGTCGGCTGAGGACAAGGCGCAGGAGGAGTAAATAACACACGGTGATTATGATTAGAGGAATAAGGAACCCTAGCAGGACCTTTTGAAGATGGTATAAACCCAAAAGAAGCTGTGGATCCCAGTTGCCGGAGTCTGGGAAACGCACCAGGCATAGTTCCTCATCTGACAACTGGGCACTTGTGGAGTAGATGGCATGAGGCAAAGTGGCCAGCAGAGAGACAGCCCAGATACACAGACTTGTCCACTTGGCCCTGGCAGCTGCCGTCTTGCGACTGTGCATCTTCAGCGCTGACGAGATAGAGTAATACCGCGCCACGCTCATGGCCGTGAGGAAGAAAACACTAGCGTACATGTTCATAGTGGTGACTGAGCTGATGATTTTGCACATCACCCGACCAAACGGCCAACGGAAGTCCAGGGCTGTGTCCACTGCCCAGAAGGGCAATGTCAGAACGAACTGCAGGTCTGTGATAGCCAGTCCCATTACAAAGCAGTTGATGGACGACTGCTTCTGCCTGTAACGTGAGTGCAGCAGGCACAAAGCAAGTACATTTCCCACCAGCCCCAGTGCACAGACTATGGAGTACACACATGCGATCATTACACGTACCACCAGACTGGAGCTGTCTCCTTGGTATTCCATAATGGATTCATTGGTGAGGAGCTGCAGCCAGCAGTGCAGAGACAGGTTGCTGATAGAACCCCCGCTGCAATTTCCATTCCTGTCCTCCACTAGACTCTGCTGCTCACAAGGTTCTGGAGTTTGAACTCCTGTGTCATTCGATGGCACACCGGCAGTTTCCTCTTGACATATCATTTTTTCCACAGCAGAGATGAGCAGCTGTGCCTTACAAAGGAGAGAAAAAAGTTTTTGTTGGCATTCTGAGCGTCCCCCGTTTATCTGTAATAAGTTGTTCCTCCGGCGCCAGAGATGTTTTCCCGTGCCACGATTATCCCCCGTCTCTCCTCAACTGCTGTCAGCGCTCCACGCCTCCTCCGTTTATAGGGTTTGGAGGGAGCGCGCAAAGCGCCCCTGCACAGACGGCGCTGCGCTCCTCGTCAGGAAACGGATCCAGGCGAGAGACAGTCACATTCTCCTTCTATGATTTTCGCATCATCCGCACTTGGAGAATTGGGTATCTGCACAAATGAAATAGTAATTACATACTTTGCAACACACAGACATGGATGGGAAATGTACAGCGTGTCCTTCTATTGTTTTCAATGAAGTGAGGGTGATATATTCTTAAAAAAACAACAACACTCTTTTCTTCGTATAATAAGATCCATTATTGATATTAACGTCATTGTACTGTTACCAATAATTAAAGTGACATGTGAATATTTCCATATTTGATATTTCAACATATTTCATCAGCTGAAGTAGAAATTAAGCAGAATAAATACGAAAGTCATATCAATTAATAGCTTCTAAAGTTTTATCAGCTCTTCTTATATTTATGGTTCTGTCAGGACTCAAATGATAATTGTAGTCTTCTAAGTGTTTAAATCTGCTGTACCCTTGAGGCGCCTGACATTTCAGAGGCTTCACACCAAACTGGGTTTCATCTTCATAGAGCCTTTACAGAGTTATTTACATAGCAGTAAAGGAAAATATCCACAGCAGTTTTTCAAACCACTTGTGGACAATGGATAAAACTGAACACACACTATGAATATTGAACATTTGTTTGTTTGTGTTCCTGTCCTGTATTAGTAATTAAGGGTATTCTTTGTTACTTGCCTTTTAGAATACAATAGAATAGAATCACTTTGTCATTACAAAAGTGCAACAACATTTTATTCTTCAGACCATCTACATAAACAAAAATGAAATATAAAATACATAAAAAACAACCATAAAACATAAAAGAAGAACAACAAAAAAAAACCTACATATTGTATTGTATCCATGCACACTGTGAATGCTTGTAGATGTTGGGATCCAGGGTCATGTGTCCGTGTCTAACCCCTTTCACCTCAGTCTTTCACCAGTGAGCCTGATTGAGTAGGAGAATCATTTCAGCTGTGGTGCAATGCACACCTGCGGATCATGAGGCCTCATCAGGCTGAGGTTAGGAGGAGCTCTCTGCCAGTCCTTTGGGGTTTGGTGGTTGCCTTGAATGGGTACTGCCACATAGATCCCTCGCAGCACTTTCTGGTGGTCCATCCTCTCCACTCTGCCATCCCTTCCAGGTGACTCTTCGTCCCCAAAGTAAGATCCATTTTCCTTCCAGAGTCCTGAATTTGCTGCCCTTCCCTTGTCTGTGTGTGCTGGCCGCCCATCCCCCTTCCTTCTTTGGTATATGCTAGCTGCCTGTCCCTGACCAGGCTTCCTAGTTCCAGAGGGTCCCTAGATGTGCCCCCAGAAGCCTCCCGGATCCTGTATAGCCCTCCATTCAGCCCCCTTGTAAAATAAAGTAATATAGCTCCTGAGTGTCTGTGCATTTGGGTCAGGCACACCCTATGAAAAGGGGAGTGCTGGGGGCGGGGGGAGGGTTGTACATGGCTATGGATAAGGTTTTAAATGATACTTCAACTCTCGAAAAGTCGTGAAATTCAAGAGCGGGTGGTGCATCACAACCACCAAGGGCTTCAAAGCTTTAGAAATCTCAATGACAAGTGTGGGTACATCTTTTTGTGGGAGTATCTGTATGCTTTGATCTTTGCAAAGAGGGAATAAAATAATTTTATTATATTAAGATCATATTTAACTAAGGAGTGGGGCTTTGTTTGGGGACGCAGTTATGTTCAGGTTGTGGTGCAATGTTATCAATTTAGACTGTAGTTGAGAGGGATGATCACAAATGCGCTTTGACTTCACGCCAACTTCAAATAGAAATTAAATGAACCGGGGAAAAAGGCGAAATCACTGATCTCTTTTAAAAATGTTTGCTACTGGACTATCACACTGAAGTCGCAGCTTTTCCACATAGCTGTTCAGTGATATTGGGCTAATACGAAAAGAGCCTCCATTGTCTTATGTTACCCCCCTTAGGAAATCGTTAGGTTAAAATTAAGTTCAAATTATCATAAAATTGGATGTAATGATGAAACAGGGGTGGTGCAGTGGTTAGCGCTTTGGCCTCACAGCACGAAGGATCCTGGTTTGATTCCGAAAAGGGGACCTTTCTGTGTGGAGTTTGCATGTCCCCCCCCCCCGTGTTTGCGTAGGTTTCCTCCGGGTTCTCCGCTTTCCTCCCACAGTCCAACAACATGCGGGTTGATTGGGACTGGCGACCAGTCCAGGGTGTACCCTGCCTCTCGCCCGATAACAGCTGGGACCCCCGTGACCCTGATTGCAGGGTAAGCGGAAGATGGGTGGGTGATGAAACAGACTTCATTTATCCTGAAGTCGATGTGATTGAGGAAAATTCAAAAGCATGCTTTTTTCCATTCTTTTTGGCTTTACTTTGTATAGTAATCATACATTTTGGAATAGATTGAATTCTGTTGGTCGAAACTTTGTTTAGACTTCAAATGTCCAATTTTAGCATGAATGCTTTGAAAATTTGATGGTCGGTTGTTCCCTTGCTCTCTGTATGCATAATATATGATTTATATGTTGCTGTTACATTTCAGCCTCCGTCAACTTCTTTATTTATATGAAGACCCCCTAATTTAATAACTAGAGGATAACATCTTTTTAGGGACACAAGATTCAAGTGACCCAATTCCAGTTCTTTCCTCCCATGTGGCATAGCTTAGTTAACTGTTCTAAACACACAAGCAGGAAATGTAGCACATGTAGTTGTATGTTCTAAAAAATATTTATAGTATGTACTAATATTCATATTGGTGTTAATAAATCATATTTTATGTGGCAGCAAACACTTATGTATACATCTAGGTTGTTTCATATCTAAAACAAGTGTAAATCTAGATGTCAGATATGTGTGTGAGTAGGTGATTAAAAATGTATATAAGGAATTGATTAATCAATCAATATCATGTCAGTCCCAAGCCCAAATAAATGCAGACGGTTAAGTGAGAAAGGGCATCCGGTGTATGCAAATGTATGCAAAACCAAATATGTGAATTGAGCCTAAGAATCTCATACCGGATTGGTTGAGGCCCGGGTTCATATTGACCACCATTGATGCTGATAACCTATTGGGAACCAGAAGAGAGAGAGAGGGGAGGAAGGCGTTTCAGGAGGAAAGATAGAAAAAGAAAGGCGAGAGTAAGGACTTTGCTTATTCAAGATTCAAAGAGTTTATTGTCATGTACAGTGTGGAAACGTGTTATACAATTAAATTCTTAATTTTGCTATCCACAGTGCATTTGGATATGTATTAAAAATACAAATAGGTAGTGTAAGCATTTTTTTATAAAATCAATGGTGGTGGCAGTGCAAGCATAGCGTTGAGTGCAGCTTGGTTTACACCTCAAAGTGCAGGATGAGTGTAGTTTAAACAGTTACATGTGCAGTGCTGTATGTTAAGTGCAGAAAAAGAATACGTGTCAGCTATTTAAGAATTTGATGGCAGTCGGGTAGAATGAGTTAGTCGTGTCATTTCACATTCCTTTACCTTCGGTCGGAGGGTAGGAGTGTGAACCGCCAATGTTTGGGGGGGGCGTTGTCCTTGCCAATGGAGGCAGCTCTCCTGTGTACTCTGTGGTGGTAGATCCTCTGAAGGAGATCAGTGACTGCAAAGTAGTGGTAGGTGAGAGTCTAGCCAGACAGCGGAGGATTGTTGGTTTGTAGGATGACTCTCGTGACAAGGAAGATCAAGATGACAAAGGCAGAGCTGAGGACGAAGTAGTGGGAGCTGAAAAGGGAATGTTGAATGGCTTTCAAGGAGGAATTTAGAAAAACTGGGTGGCCAGGGAGAGCTTCCAGATGACTGGACAACTACAATTATGTGATCAGGGAAACTGGTAGGAGAGCATTTGGTATATCCTCTGGACGTAAAGTAGATAAGGAGACTTGGTGGTGGAATGAGGAAATGTAGTATATACAGAGAAAGTGGTTAGCAAAGAATAAGTGGGACTGATGGGACTGAAAAGAACAGGCAAGAGTCAGGGAGATACATCATCAGGTAAAGATACAAAACAAAGGGTGTACGATGACTTGTATGCTTGGAGAGAATGATTTATACAGATTGACAAAACAGAGCGAGTTGTAAAGGATGTAGAGGTGTGAGAGAAAAGGATACAGATAATATGGCTAAATGGAGGCTGTTGATTTGCTGTGGTGACCCTTAAAGAGAACAGCTGTGAGATTGCTGAACAGTACGAATGTAGTAAATGTTTATTGGACGTAACAGCAGAGCTAGAGTATGTATTTGTGTTATGTGGCCTTGAATGATGTTGCAGTTGGAAGGAAAGATGACGATACTTGTGAATAGCAACACAATTAAAACAGGGACTATTCTCCACAATTCACATGTCTTTTCAATCACCTGGATTAATTCATAATTAACTTACATTCACATCTGCTCATCCTTTATGTGAATACATTGGCTGCATGAAAAAACTGAATTGACACTGAATTATTGTAAGAAAAGGAAGTATGTAATTGCCACAAAATAACCCAAACTGGGATGTGAGCTCATATCTGCATTATCTATGAACTCAAGTAATAATTAATTGTGTGTTGCATATATAGAGGTACACAAAGGTGGGAAACCGCTGCAAGACACATGCTTGCCAACAAAGTATGTGTCCAGTGAAATGCTACACATAAAACACCCAAGGCGTCTGGTAATCAGGAAATGTAATAATACAGAAGCCTTCTAAAGCAGTCCAACAAGCTATGGAATTACCATTAGAGAGAGAATTGTAATTGCTTAACAAAATCAGCAGATTTTAAATACTTAGTATGTTTTATAATGTATAGTAATTTCCAGTAGGTCTAATTGACAATAGTTGAGTGCTTCAAAGGGAACAGAAAAAAGACACAGTTGTGTATGTTGTAGTAGTGGGAAGTCACAACAAACTCAAACACAGACGGTATATTTTTATTGTTTTATTATACAAAATGATGCAGTTGATGTGATATTAGCTTGTCTTCTCTTATATTCATGCTGTTGAGAAGGGTGTGTTACATAATTCCTAAAAAAAAGATGGTAAGACAAAACTACAAACCCTTCTTTAATTAGTGAGATACTGATAAAATTCTCAGCACCATGAATTATTTCTCCTCACTGAAACTGGATAATTAATTTTGTTAATAATGAAGTTTGGAAGTACTCAGGAATCTTTTACCTAAAAAAAACCTGACATGCCAATTTCACTTGGGTCAGCATCACATGGTGATAACGAAATCCCATTTGTAGATTAAAAAGGACACGTGCTCTCTTTGATAGACGGTCTCCTGGTCATTTCCCCTATGGTCCCTATGTTGACTGACTCAGTGGGATCTCATCCACGTATCGGGGTTCTCAGCTCTACTGGGATTTGGTTAATCAAATCATGGTGTTAGGGTGCTGATTAGAGACACCGCTGGTCAAGACTTTCACCCTGATTAAAGAAAAAAACAGAACAGATTTGAACAAAAGACAAAACCTGACTGATTGCTACCTGTCAACTATCCAGGCCAGCCAGTTCACGCCTCAGTTCTTCCACATGTTAGTCATTTAAAATCACTGCGGGATAGGATATGAAATTTGATATGACAAACAGGCTATTTGATTTGCAATATCAACACCATAAAAAGTGTGACTGGCTTGCAGGAAGGCAACCTGTGAAAATGTCCTTTTTAAAATTAAACTTTAAGAAATGGTATCATTTGTCAAGTCAGATTTTATTTATATAACACCAAATCACGACACAGCTGTCTCATGACATGACATGAGATGTAGGGCAGGTCTGGACTATACTCTTTTTAAAATTCTTTACAGAAACCCACCATTTCCCCATGGCCAAGCACTTGAGGACAGTTGAATGGAAAATCTGCCTTTTACTGGGTAGAAATCTCGGACAGATCCAAGCTCATGTGGGCGGCCCTCTATCTTGACCAGTTGGGATGTAAATGGAGAGGGTTGGGAGGGACAGGCATGAATTATCTCTAACTACTTATACCAGTAGGGCTGACCGTTACATGGCAATAGATATGGGTTTAATTCATAAAAGAAATAAAAATGATGTACACCTGGCAAACCTGCTGCAACAAGCGACGTTAGTTGATGTGATGATCAGCAAGACGCAAGAAGTTTGGAAATAAAAAGAATAGTTGTACTGTTTCTCAGAATCATGGCCATGAAGCCAGTGATGCACCAATTTTATGCACGTCACTGGTATCGACAACCACGCATGTTTATTTAGCCTACTACATGAGCAAATTTGAAAAGCTTTGTATTTTCTGTCAGCATCTGTCTTTTGGCTGTCATGATAAGAGACATAATGATATGGTAATCCCACTGCAGGAGAGATATGATGCCTTCTGAAAAATAAATTAATAAATAAATAATCCAATATTCTTTAGGTAACTCTTTGTAAATGCTGTCTATTTTATAGTTTCACTCTGATTTGAAACTGACAGGTTGGAGCTCAAAGCCTGCGAACTGTCTCTCCACCAAACTGATATAATGTGACAATTGGCCAGGACCCATACTATCTCTAAGTCCCTTGACATAGATGTCAAGAAAATCAAACCGCATTTTGTTTGCTGGTGTTGAGTTGGTTAGATTTGAATATTTATGTAATTTACATTGCATATAGGCAGACCTACTTGCAGATTTAGCTGTCACATTGATACTGTATCCTCAAAACAAGGACAGCGAAGTTCCAAAAACCATAACATGGCTATTGTAATTGGATATAAGGATGACCAGTATGGTAAATGTTTTATGTTCAAAGTTTTGGTGTGTGTCTAGGACACTGCTTTTCTTTGTTGTCTCAGTCCCCTGGAAGTAACTTCAACATGTCCAGTCATGTGTTCCTGACACACAGATGGTAATCAGTTCTGGGGGATCTGGGAAAGACCATAAACACATATAATATTAAATACCATTTGTTTTGGATCTGTATAACTCAATTTCTTATTTAAACTTAGCCATACTCTCAAGATATTCAGGCTCTTTGTCTTTGCTAAGGCTCTTGCTCAAGCATAGGTTGCCATAGCATGAATATTAGTGGTGCATTTTTCGTTCTACATAGAGTATGTTACAGGTTTAATTTTCACGAGAATAAAAAGTAAATAAAAAAAGTCACAAATATGTGTTACATTTTCCTATGGTGAAATTTTGGGCAGCAGGTTAGCACTTGATAATAAGATAAGAAATTATCTGTTCAACCTTTGACCCTGTTTACTGTTTCTCTTGCTGTTAGCTACGTATTTCGTTACTGATGTCATACAAGTTTTCAGGCAGTCTTCCAGGACATTGCAAAACCTAGTAAAGCCCTAAACAGTCACACTAATCTGCCTATTTATTTCTACCAACATACACTTGATGTTTATCGCAGTCAGATTTATCCCCAACTTCAATACCTCAAAGAATATACAATTTCAAAATCCCTTAAAAATTAATTGACGCTTTAATTCAGTTCATTAATGATTAATGAATTGCAGTTTTGCATTCAAATCTATGCGCTAATATAAAACCTTAAAACAAATATGGGGGAGAATACAAATTATATTCATACAGTGGGCTGAACAGGAATAACTTAAATTGTATTCTTTCGTTTATCAGCTACCCCATTTAATTACTTGCAATACCTTTTAGAAAGCTGAGGATTCGGGGAATTAAAGCAAATATTTTTGCCTTTTTTTTTTTTTTTTTTTTTTTTTTTTTACATGTCATCGGCATGTGGTCGCAGATGTGCAGAGCGTCGTGGATCCAAGGTCACACTGGCTATGTGACCAGTAATTGGGTCTACGTTGAAATGGCCAATTCGTTCTCCCTGACTGCTGTTTTGAGACATGGATTTTGATGCTTGGTTTGCCTTCAGCTCTCTCATCATTGCAGTGATTTCCAGTCTCAAATCCTCAGGGAAATGCTGGTGAAGAGGTTCTGATTCATCTTCAGTGAAGAACTGAGGGTCAGTGACATGAAGCACACGCGAGGCATGCAGGTTCTGCAGCGACCGTGACTGGACTGTTAGAAGAACACAAAAAAAAAAAAAACGAAAAAAAAACAAGAAAAAAAAAATTCAAATATCTGCTTGCATGCACAGGTTATTGTCGTGATTAACAAAGATTGGGCCATGGGAAGCAAACATGTTAACCCTTGCATCTTGAATAAAAACAAAGACACACAAGGACTCTTTCAAAAAGCACAACACAAATGACTCAGGCATCTATGCAGATTATTTGCTTGGATGAATGATCATTTCAGAAGAACTGACATAATCCTTCTCAATTATCCTTCTCAAAAACAATTTTATTAGTTAGGAGAAGCCTGTTCAGTGCAGCAGTGGTTGCAAATAACTTTGTACAGTTACAACCCTTAATCTTTTCTCATAATTCTGTAAAAAATACATTAGCTTATATAAGTACTTACTTCAAAGCAACTGACGAAGCGATAACATAACAAATGGACTAGTTTAGCTGTACTAAGCTGTGAGCTCATCCCCAGACAGGTGGAGAACACTCAGAGCACCAGCAGAAAAGATGATTTCACATCCGGAACTTTGGGGACTTTTCTCCTAATAGGCTTTTTGTCAGTGACAGAGGATGATTAGCTTGCAGGTGGCAGCTATTTGCAATTTAGGGTTACTCACCTCTGACTGGGCCGAAGTCTCCTTGGCTGACCTTGGTGTCGGAGAATGGCTTGAGGCTGGGTAACAGGATCAGCGAGAAAGACAGCAGAAGCACCTAAGTATTGGATGAAAAAATAAAAAGTCAAATGAAGGTGCAGTTTCAAGATACACTTAGTTACAGGATGGCAAGACTAATCTGCTTGATTTTGAGCCTGAACCGGAAAGGGTGATATGTCCTACCTTCTTGATCTTTAGCATGTCAAATAGGTTGGATAATGTGCTGGTGTTCTTATTCTATAAAGAAAGTCTTGGCATATTCATTCAATGCCCTCTGAGATTTAGGATTCTCTCTTTTAGGACAGTGGCTCATTCATATTTAAAGTAATTCATTAAGAATCAGAATCAGAAGCAGAGCACTTTACTGAGCACTCAAAGGGAAATTGCTTTTTGTTGGAAGCCGCTCCTGCTAGAGTCAAGTGATGAAGAATCATAATAGAACTCAATGTAAAAATATAGAATATAATAGAAAATAATAAAAATAAAGATCAAAATTAATAAGTAAAAATATTAGTCTAAGATAAAAAGAAACTACATCTGTAGCCTCAAGTCCTCTTCATTATTCTATTGTTGCGGTCAAAAGGTCTGCATGACTACTGATCAAACATATTCCTTTTGTTTGTGATGAATGTGCCGATGCATCCTTTGAGATGTCTTGGTCGAGTTCAAAGATATTCGGAATGGCCTTTTTGGCCTTTCTGTCTTCTGTAGCATTCTATAAAGATGATATTTTACTGTAAAATTCAAAATTATTCAAACTTGTTGCAGCAATTGGTCTATTAATTTATTTGAAGTGGTTTCTTTTATCTAAGGTGTTTCTTCAGTCCTTGAATTCTGAATCTCCTGAAACCCCTGGATAGAACCAAACCGTTATTAATTTTAAGAAAAAAAAAAAAGAAGAAAGATTACAAGCCCAGTTGTGCTTCGGTTAAACAACATTTATCGAGACCTAAATGAGTGAGAACCTCCATAGTCTTAAATTAATTTTGAGTATCTGGACAGTTTGTTTAAACGCTCAAAGACACAGAGAAGATGTGCATACCAGTACACATGTCCCGGTCTGTGCTGGCTTGCTAGATGTATTCATCATGAGCGCTTGGAGTCTGCGCAATTGCTCCATCAGTGACCTATGGAGGAAATATTAAAAGGAAAGGAGAACAGAAAAGACAAAGAATAAAATGGAAAGGCATAAAAAAGTTGATTAGATAAAAGCTGGCTTTGGGGCAGTATAAAATGCTCAAATTGTTATGAAAACAGGAAGCAAAACAAAACAAAAAACTACTGCTCTTGGTTTGATTGTCTTTTGAGAAGAACTACCGTCCTCGTTTGGACATTCCTTACACATTACATTTCTCTAGCTGTGACACTTTTCTCTTTAGCTCCTGGTTGTGTGCATTACATGCTGCCATCCTGGAAAGAAAAAACAAAATGAAAAAGATTGAATAAAGTCACTCAGAAACACTGATCAAGTTATATGCATGATTTCATTAAAGCTTCCTCAACAGTATACAGCTCAACATCACAGATACAGCACTTCATGAATTTTGGATATTATTAACCGCTGATGACAAAAATTGGATCAGGTAATGCCTGTGAGCAAATCTACTGTATTAGCTATGCTTTTGTTATATTAACCGTTTAATTTTGTGTTGAAATATTTCCAGGCATTTTCCATCTGAAGCTGATGTCATGTAACTTTAGTCCCCCTTTATCAAGGGATATCAACACTTAGTCCTACATGACAGATCTTTTCCTTCATTTTGGTGTGAGCTTAACAAATATGAAGATGCTGACATTTGGCAGGTGAGAACCTTTTTTCAGTTGATAGAAAATAAACACAAAGAAAATTAAGTGTATCAAATGTAAATTGTGTACCTTGTTCAACAAATACATCAGTTTGTAAAACAAGATGCCAGACATCAGGTTCACACATTCTCCATCCAGACAGTTACGCTGTTATGTGAATTGAGATATTACAGAGAAAACTACTATTTTAAAGTTTTGCATGGTGGTGACAAAGACAAACACAATGACTGTTTGTGAACCATTTTGAAGAATATGACATTTGATTAGGTCAAAAAGAAGAACCATAGACCTCTTCTCTACAATACTCAATTTCTAAAAGGCTATTTCAGAGTGGGACAAGTATGGCATCAGATGATAAAATGAATGTGTTAATATCTACTGATTGCTGTCCTGGTTTTTGACTTAAAAAATGGTGGTCAGTAGCTGATTACATGTAGATTCAAAGTGCAGTGTAAATTTGCAACATTTCCCTCATTTCACTTGTACATCAATGTTTTGTAAAAGTTGAGGAGCCTTAATATGAGGATTTGGGGGTTTGAGGATTTGTAAAGTCCTTTTCTCTATCATGTGTAAAAAGGAGCAAGTCCTAATCTAAAGTTTGTGTGAAAGGAGCAGAATTACCAATTTTCCAGGTGTTAATAGAAAGGAAAATATAAAAAATTAGGCAATCTCTTATTCGTAGCCTTGTGTAGAAAGCAATAACATGCCAAATCTTTTTGTTTTTAAAATTTCCTATGTCGGTGAAAATGGCAATTTGGAATCACATATATGACTTTTTGTTATATATAATTACAGCAAAAAAGTAAAAAGCAAAGTGAGTAATGGTCAAATAAGACACGCCTTATTTGAACAAGGGAGCTTTAATTCATGGTGTGGGAATGAATCAACTAATAACTTGATATGTACCGAAGGAACAAATTACAAATTGACATTCTGATTTGCGGAATAGTAGTAACCTGTGAGGCACAGGAAAATGTTTTCGATCAAAAACTTGAAAGCATTTATTTCTACACTTGATGTCAAGAACAAATTAACTGGATATACAAGCCTCTTACCTACTTTCCAGCCCATCTATATATTCTTTCTTCTTCTTGCGGCTCTCTTGGGCAGACTGCTTATTACGTATCTTTCTCCGTATTTTCTTCAGAATCCTTTCTTCACACTAGTTGGAAGAGAAAAGGGGCTCTTCTGTTTTGAGCCTCTATGGAAAATCCAATGTGAACTACTAATTATTGTTTCAGCATACGCTGGTCATTTACCTTGGTAAGTGGCAGCTGAGTGGGAAGAGTCACACCCTCTTTCGCTAAAAGCTTTTTTTCATCGTCATTGAGAATCAGTTCTTGAATGGTTTGCTGCAGTGGCTGTGGGGGCTGGTGGTGAGATAAATATTTGGATCATCATCAGTGTGGTTCAATTAAATTTTCCCTCTGCCCCCTCTCCTATTTGTACTCCTTGGCATTCATTTCCACTCCATATCTCCAGGCCAAACAGGAAGTTAAATTAGACCAGAGTATCAGGTCATCTGCACGACTCTCATTTCATTCCTGTCTCCAAGAAATTACAGCAGGTGAACCTAAGTTGCATTCTGCTGCACTCCCTCATCTTATTAAGTACGCTGTGAAGATGGGATCAATTACTGCAGGGTATTCCAGAACATGGGGTTAATGTAGCCTGGCACAAACTTTGAATCTGGATTTTAGAGAACTTCTGGAGACCTCGTTTGAGTTTCCAATTCCTGAAAAACTCAATTGGGTTGCTTTGCTCAGCTCTGTATGATCACAGTGAGGGAAGCTTTTGCATGATAAATCAAAACTCCATCAATGGAGTTGGTGACTATTCACCATGGCAAAAGGTATGTAAGGTAGGATTCCCATTCTAATCAGATACATACATTAATAGATGGATAGATGCATGCATACATACATAGACACACTGATAGAAAGAAATATGACATTAAAAACTGAAAAACTGCGTTACAGACATAATGACTGTGAACTTAGTTTAAAAAAATACAAATGACTTACTCAGAACCAATATACAGAATAATAATAATATGTGCAATAGGTGAGAGTTATCTGTGTTCTGAGTTGCAAGTTGTCTTTTATATGTTTGCTACAAATTGAGTGTGAGATACAATAAAAGTTTTAGTGTAATTAACGTAACATCCTAATACCACTTGCGTGTGCATGTCGTCATAGCCAAGAACCTAATAAATGTCCCTAATAAATGTATATAAGTTCATCATTTGCCCCTCTATGTGGTTGTTTACAAAGATGTCTAAGCTACATCCCCATGTTTGTGCCATATCAGGCGTATACACAATAGCGCAGCCTGGCTCCTTGGCATCAGCCAGCAACATTGTTAGTCCCAAACCAGTTGGCATGCATTTACATGACGTGCATTCATGTAATTCATACATGAAGTACATGCAGGACCAGTGACAGGAGCTCTGTAAAAACTCACCAAAATTGCTGAGTTGATTTTTTTTGAAGATAAGAAAATTCCAAAGAGCCTTTTAGTCACAAATTGACAACTGACCAGGGTTTGACTCATTTAACCCCGATTGCTCGATATGTGTTGCTATGAGTTTTGGAATTGACTCACTTCGTCAAG
This sequence comes from Fistularia commersonii, assembly GCF_037954325.1. Classification (NCBI taxonomy): domain Eukaryota; kingdom Metazoa; phylum Chordata; class Actinopteri; order Syngnathiformes; family Fistulariidae; genus Fistularia; species Fistularia commersonii. Next base: position 8,054,044 of record NC_141299.1, on the reverse strand, counting down.
ATTACTGCCTGTCTTGGTTATGGGGAGATGAAAAAGAAACTCAATTTGTAAAGGAACAACCTGGTAGTGAGCCTGTGTGCTCACAGGGACGGTTTCCATGGTAATTCACACAGAGATAAATTAATGTGTTTTTCTGGAACTGAGTAACCCATGGTGTCTATTTTGTTGCGCTAACACACTCAGCTTTCTTATCAATCCCACAGTTTTTAAAGCACTGGAGGGAAATTGCATTCTTTAAAGAGCTATGGTGACAAAATGTATCATAGGTACTTATGTTTTCTCTGTGGGAAAGTTTCCAGAGAAACATATGAATTAATGTGTTTTCTCTTTTTCTGCCATTATTCAGAGGAAACAGGATATCTGATTGTGACTTGCACAAGGTTAACCACCATGGAAGTTATCATTTCAGTAGGTGCAGTCAATGAATTGCCTTTGGCTTAACACACACTTGCATAACATATAATTGACAAAAATGCAAAAATTGGTGAGGAATGTGTTCTTTATGACAGTCAGCCCCTTTATCATCCCCATAACCTTTAGTTCTATCTAACTCAGCTAGTAGGGAATACTTACTGGCTCAGGAATGCCAGACAGAAGTAGATCCTTGACTGTCAGAGGGAATCCAGGGGACAGCTGTGGTCTGTGTCCATCTGTGTATTGTGTAATTATTGACCTGCCCATTGGAAGGTTGGGCGCCAAGGCATCTGCACCAATACAAATGTCAACACGCACAGCCATTTAAAGATCAATATTACATATCAGTGATATTGTTTGAACTCTGTGATAACAATTCATTGGGATCAAAGGCAGGAGGCTGTTACAGAGAATAGGGTTAGATGGAGAAAGTTGACTCGCTGTGGCGACCCCTAACGGGAAAAGGAAGAAGAAGAAGAAGAAGAAGAAGAAGAAGAAGAAGAAGAAGAAGAAGAAGAAGAAAGGCAGGATGCTGTTAGTTGCTGAATCAGAATTATATCGCAGCGGGCCTGCGGTGCTGTTTAGAGGAATGTTCGGGGTTCTGTGTTTTCTTACTGGCTGTGAATGTGTTTTTGGATGAGAGATCAAGGGGGTAGGGTGGGAGTGAGGAAGAGCACAAGAGGTGCAGATGCTTACGTTGAGCCGCTGTTGCTTCAGTGTGGCATAATTGTTCATAATTGTTCTAATAAAAATAAGGTTTGTTAACCAGCAACTCGTCATCGTTGGGCATGTCTGCTCGAACATTACCGGTACAGTACAAACCCTTCGGGAAAGTAAAATAAGACAGCTGACATTAACTGCCAAGCCATGGACTGATACCGGTCCAATGGTCATTTGGTAGCAGGCCACATAGAATAGAGCTGTTGGGTTTTGTTCAGGCTCTGTTACTACACGCTCCCACTAGGCTGGACTCAGACATAAATATTCGGCTTATTGGTTTGACTTATTGGTTGTGCTTCACTCTAGCACATAGAGAATAAATAACTTGACTATCAGAGTCTGAAGGGTTTTTTTTATGACCAGATCCTCTTCCACTAACATCCATCCATTCCTCGTGACATGTCAAGATGCTTGACTCTGTCATGTGATACATTAACTTAAACACTAAGCCTGCAAGTTCGTTGAAATAAGTAAAAAAGAAAAAAAAGTCCCACTTAATATACAGGTTTACAACTGAGGATTGTTGTACACCAAAACCAGGTGCTTTTGATTTTTAAGCACAACATCTTTACTCCATATAATTTACAATCAGGTTCACTCCAAATGCAAGTATTTGCTGTTTTGAAAGCTGGTAAATTCATAGCTTACTGAGTTCACTGGAGATGTTTGCCTCCAGGGCTGCTTTGCCTTGTGATCTCACACCAAAATATTGAGTGTCTCCGTGGGGACTCTCAGGTCGCTGAGGGCTGTCCATTTCATCTGAAGGGGGGTCCTCACTGATCCCACTGTCACTGGGAGATGGAGACCAAAGAGGAGACCCTGACACAGAGTCGCCTCCATTCAGGAGAGCATTGAGGAAGTGATCGTCTGCTGGTTCAGCTGGCTGCATCGTCTGCTGGGTTAAAATCCCAAATCATTAGTCTGTTTGAATTGGCACCATGGTTAGATATGGGAGCCATACACACAGGGTACAGGATATACAGCACAAACAGATATTTATAAGAGGGAAATGTATCATCAAACGCACATTTGGGCCCTGGATTTTCCAGGAGTGGTCGTTGCCAGCGTGTCCTGTTTCCTCATGCCGAAGGATTCCATCACTTTGATCAAACAGCCAGTCGAGCAGCTCAATGCCATCACAGCCCTGAAATAAGGCCATTAGATTTAGTGATAACAATTTTCAATACTACACAAATATTGCCAAAGCTGGGAATTGAGATGGACACCACAGTATTACAATCCTTCTTCAGTAAAGTGTGGAGAACAATGTGTTCCCTTATTTCATATCGCATCTGTTCTAAATGTTTTTGCAAGATGCCACAGTTGGAATATTTAAAGGTTTACATTCTAATATTCTAAAATAGACCACTGTTTTCACCTTAGAATTAAGGTGGAGATAATTATGCTTGCTGTATAGTTTGAACTTTGGTCTCTACGTGCGGTTCAATTTTAACAGCAGCTATAAACCATAATCTGTAACTACAAATGAACAGAAAAAGGGGATATTTTGTCACATACCTGAGTTGGGTAATGCTCCATAGTGTCCCCAATGGAGTAGCGAACTAGTGAAGCCCCCAAATCAAGAGCCACCAGCCAAAATATCCAGTTTACTTTGTTGTTGTGAAGTAGTCTCTCTGTCCCTAAAGCGTTTTTATTGTATGTCACAGGTTCTCTTTTCAGGTCCAAAGTTTAAAATCCAACACACACCCAGCAAAGTAGACTGCTTTGTTCCCATTGGCTTTTGAGAAGATAGAACCTGATTGGTAGCTTAGAGTACACAACTGCAAGACTTTACATGACAGTCTATCAGGAAGAGTGGGACTTCTAGTCTCCGTGAAAATGTATAAAATCAGGGCATTCAAAGTCTGTTGTTTCTTTGCATTTTTTGGGGGGTCTTATTAACAGAAGGGGATTTGCATTCCAGCGTATATTCATACCACAATTAAAATACAGAATGATGATCTCAGTGTGCAAAATGATGTTCTTTTAAAATGTATTTTAGAAAAAAAGAATCTGAAGCGAGTTGTCTGTTGAAATACATCAGAAAAAACATACATAATAACTGTGTAGAAAACTTGTGCATTGATATGTTGTAGTAACTATTGTAGACAGCTGACTAAATTAAGACCATGTAATTGATGAACAGACAGAAATATCACTGTAACATAGTGAAGGGAGACATACTGAAAACATGATCAAAGATTTACAAGTTAGAAACTGAGACAGTTAAACCATTACCGGCAAAATAAAGTTTGTAGTGCAGTTCAGACTTTTAGGAAAATATAATTGATCATTGAAAACAATTATAAGAAAAGGAAAGAATGCACACAGTACAGAGAGCTTGTAAATACAAATCAAACTCAAACTATTTCATGTTCATTTCTGACATTTGTTGTCAGTGATATTAAAAATACAAAGTAGAATCCTGGCATTAATATAGAAATGATTTGCTTATGTAATATTATTTTTGACAAACGCTTCAGCAATTACAGGAGATTTCTTTCTTAGTTCAGCAGTGTATCTAGGAACCCCACTTAGAAAACCCTACAGCCGGATAGGCACAACTCTGACTGAATAGTTGATTGTCTCTCAGCCATCATTTTCTTGACTGTCCTCTTCTATTCTGTCCTGATAAAATAAAACTAAATTATTCCTCTCAGGTTATTCCCCCGTTATCATCCACATACTGCCCTTAGCATACAGAACAACAAATTAGGACATCAATATAGAATACAATCACGATCACTGGTGATCATTCAGAAAACCAACAGATGTAGTTAGCATATGATCTCAACATTTGATAAGTGTGCAGATAACTTTCAGAAAAAACACCACCATTTTTAAAGTGAAAGGCTAAGTGTGGCTTCATGGATTTATTCAACAATCCTGGAATTTGTTTCAAACATGAACTTTAAACCCAGTTCAAATTGACCCGGTCATCAGGCCAAGTCATTGTAAACATATCACCAGAAGGACTTTCATCCAAAATAAATTTTCCACTTATTGGTTGAAGGAGGCCCATGTGATGTTAATATTTTGGCATCTGCTTATTTATCTCTGTAGGAGGAGTGTCTAAGAATAAGATTTTCCAAAGCGTTGTGAAGTGTACGGCGCCTTGTTCTTTTTAAACTGTACATTCAGAAGAAATGGCAGCCAGTCCTAGCCTGCAAACTAAACTATATTAAAGCACCCCTGCTATTGAGTTAGTCACGCATTAAATAATTTCCCAGCCATTCAAACTAAAAGGGGTTTCGGTTTGATTCCTTTATGTAATTAGACAAATATGGTTATGAGGCCAAAGCCAAGGGTCAAAAATATCAATATAAATATTGCTATCCAGTGATGTGCAGTCAGTAGAGGCAGGTGAGGTCAGGCCTCACCTGGCATCAAGGACAGAAAAAAAATTAAATGAAAAAATAATTTTAATGGTTCCATTTATTCAGTGATTTGTACTATAAAGTTATTTTCAACCTAACTTCACCATTTTAGTCGTTTTTTTTCAAAATCGCTGAAAAAAAAAATCATATTCGGCGTTTAAATATGAAGAAGAGCCGTACGGTGACGCGGCAGCCAGCAGAGCCCGCTATGGATTGCGCAATAACTGCGATGCCTTGCTATGCGGCTGAGACCGTATTGCTTTCTCTGTGGATGTCACTATCAAAATTTTCAAACACTATTAGCACTAATACATGAACAAAACTTCCATACTTTAGCTGACGTGTATATTTTTTTTCGTCAACAACTGTAACGTGTTTCTCGTGCTGAGCGATCGTGAAGCGGCAGCGAAGACACACTAAGTGAGGCACGCAGTGACGGGGCCTCATGGTCGGGGACACCGGCGATCCCAGGGATCCTTTTAACTACTCGGCTAAAGAATAATGGAATTTGCAATAGCAAGCTACTGTTAACAGTCAGAAAGTGAAGTGTAGCCATCCAGATATTTCTTCCTTTTGCTTGGCTTTATTTCCAAAATGGAGGATTACATAGCTAAACTGAAAGAATTTTTAAACTGGACTTTCAGTCGAAGCAGGAGTTAAGAAGTAAAGGACGCCGGCGCTAACGGATTTGCTTCAGACTAGGAGATGGAAGACTCTGTCTTTTCAAACGGATTGGTACGCTTGAAAAGGCTGGCTGCGTGGATGTCCAGTAAGAAAGCGCCTTTTTTGCTTTTCCTACATTCTTTTCTCAACTTCTGATAATCAAACATTAGCGGTCGGCCACTCACGCTGATAATTCACGTCACAATTCACGTCAAATCGCGCTAAAAACAGTCAAGATGTCAAGGATAGATTTGGCTTTGAATGAACAGCAAAGACTCAACATCAGCATCCACAATGCTAAGGTAAAGGAAAACCTCTCCGCGCCGCTCAGAGGCGCATAGACTTCATTCATAAGTAAAGGTAAGAGATAATAAGGTTTTTTTAACGTGTGTTTTCTAAGCTATAGTTTGTGTATGTAAAGAATGCTGATATATTTTAAACAAAACACGTTAACTGCTGCCAATAAAATGGTAAATAAGCTACTCCGTAGTGTTCATATGTTTGTAAATCTGACTGATGACGTCAGTGCCTCACCAGCCACGAACCTCACCGTACGTCACTGTTGCTATCATACCTCAGAGAAAGTTTGTGCGCGCTACGATTTCTGCAGCTGGGCCTTGACCTGTGCCAACACATTTGTGGCCATCTTCATCTCTTTACTTCACTTGGGTTTCTACCACATATAATTCAGTGCTGAGTTAAATCTAATGACACAGGACACATTTGAAAATGTATAATGCCTGAAAGCATAAAGTGTTTTCTCTGATCGGTGCTTTAAATGAATGTGTCTGAAAGGTTACTCTTCCTTTAAAAATAAAAAAGCCATGTCCAATATCATATCCATTTCTTTCAAAGGAATTTTCATTTTCTTAGTTGTATTCCGCTTCCCGTTCATATAAAGACTAATGTATATTGCCAGTTTACAGATTGGAGCAGTGTGTCAAAAATCATTGCCTTGACATAGTTTGTCAATTTTTGCTGTCTGTCAGAAGTTGTCAGCCGTGCTCTTTTTCTATTGACAAAGCTGTACCTCACTATCTTTATCTTCTTTTCTAGCAGTCATGATCAGACATTTTTTTTGCTGTTTACTTGTACTTCGATTTCAGAAATCAGTGTTTATCAGTGCTCCCTATCATTACATTAACAGTCCTATTGGTATGCCTCCTCTTGTGCCTCTTCATGGGTAGCTGAAGATTGTGAATTTTATGTCAAGACCACACATTAATTAGCACCACTGACATTTGTTTGTAACTCAACAGTTGTAAGGTACAAAGATTGTGCTGATCATATTAACTCATGGACAACTCACCTATTTGCAGCGCTTTTGTCTGTATCCAGAGGGGCAAATTTTGTGTCTACTGGATATTTGAAATGGGTATAAAAGAAGAAAATTGGTTTATTTGGACTTCTCCATGGCAACTGGGTGGAACCAGTGAAAATGAGCCTGATAGCCTTTACTTAGACATGTAAATCAGTGAGGTTGGATGGAGATAGTGGCTGGCAAAATGCTGATTTGTGTTCAAGTGAGTAATGCCAAGCCTAGTTTACTGAGCATCTTGGGAAGAAACATTACATAATCATCTGAGCTTTATTATCTGATTGTGGAAGGTTTCAAAGGGCAAAAGCGCTGCAAGTACTCCTCACGGGGCTTTTTAAACAAGAGCACTGTAATAAAACTAAAAACAAAACAGTAAACAAGCTTTAGCCTCATTTTCAAACAAAACTTTGTGTTTCGAAATCCAGCAATTAAATTGATTCTGATGCAAAACCAAACCTCTTCTTTTCCCAAATTGTTTTATTGATCTTTTTGATCCGTCTAAGTAAGTAAAATTAAATGCCGCCAAAGTTATCTTCAGTCTCCTCCACACAGCTTATTGGTATCAGATAATTTACTTTAAAAAAAATATTGCTGTTTTGGTAGAGTTTTTTTTCTGTCAAAGACAAAGACAGCCTACTTTTGTAGTTAGCTTATTATTTCAAATATTTATTGATTTAAAATCACTTATAGAGCAAATTCAATTCAAATTTACAAGTCCACATGGGTCATGAACACATGGTGAGAATGTAAATGTAATGATTATCCTAACATATTCACATAGTATGAATCATTTTAGTTAGAAAAACACTGGACAAATGCATGAATACATCAAACATACATCGAGTCAAGTAATATATGTCTAACATAATTATACCACATCATATGTACTACATGACCGATCCACAATTATGCATGTGCTATTTTGGGAGTTTCTAGGTATAAAGTGATTGGTGGATTAAAACACAAAAACTGGTACTTATACACCTGCCATTCCTTCACTGGCCCCCAGGGACACCTGCTGTCAAACTATAGGACCAGCAGCCTGACAGCAGTGACAAATTCATTTGAGGGTGTCTGAGAGGTTGGAGGCATGCACTTTCTGATAGTCTGTGACCTGGCATGTCTATTTGGATTAATATAGTATATGACATGCTTCTCCAACTTCATTTCTGTGCAGTGTTTGCATAGTATTGTCTGGAGAGTTCTGCGATGATGATGCCAAGGTTTACATAAAGTTGACGTAATGTCTATATTTAACAAACTAGTTACTGTCGAGCCAATGCTCTCAACATCATGGTAAGATCTACAGCTAGAGTTGCTTGATTCTAAATAGCAATCATTACACATGAATGCCAGTCTGACAATTGTCATACTCCATGAGTTCTCAGGCAGCATACATCATTTTAAATTTAAATCCAAACCTTATCGTTTCTACGTAATCAGGGGGGCTTCACAGACAAAAATCATACATTCAGGATGTCTTCATATCAACCAAAATTTTATATAAAAAAACAATAACAGAACAATTTAACCACTTTGCTTAAAGAAGTCAAAACTGCTTTTTTTTTTAGTTTGGTGGAATAAAGGCTGTGTGCTGTTGTGCTACGACTTTGTTAACTTGTTTTTGATAAACACTTGCAATATTTGTGATCCATTGTGAATCTGAGTATTTCATAATCTGAGAAATTATTCCTCAACCTTTTAATAATACTCATAGACCCCTCATTCCTCGGTCGAAGAATGAAGGAAAGCAACATTTTTTGAGACAGTAACGCATCAGTAAGACAAAGTACAATGACACACAAGCTCTGATCCTACTAGCATAGTTCAAAATTTATATAGAGCACATACGTTTGATTTAGATGATTTATCGAGCACAAATGTGACAATCTTTTAATAGAGTCATACAGAATTTTCCCAAGTAATGTGCTTCATTCAGTGTGACATATTAATACTTTCAAGTCATACGTTAATTAAATTTTATTATCTATATAATGATATTTAAATTTTTAGCATTTTTGTTTTACATTTTGTGGATTGAATCATGCATTCTCAAATAAAAATTGACGAGATATCCATTATAGCGAGTGTTTGTGTGCTGTTTTATCAGTATTCAACTGCCTGTTCTCTCAGCTCCGCTCACACAGCAGAGTGTGTCATCAGAGATGTGGGCTTGGACAGCTAATAAATGAGTGGCCTTCGTGCTATAGATACTGCTCCAACAATAATAAGAAATAAGCTCATTGTGACAAATGAAGTCAAAGCTAGGGGGAGGGGGAGGGCAATGGAGGGAAAGATAGAGCGAGAGAGTCAAATTTTCTGTGCCCCACAATAAAACAAAAATAATGAGGAATGGCAAAGGTTTTGAAAGGCACACAGTACAGGGCAGGTCATCCTGCTTTGATGTTTGTAAATTGAATTTGTGACCCTGAGTTTATTCTCAAAAATAGGAATCTGCAGGTTGAAAAAAAGTCAGATTTATTAAACTCAAAAAATGTGCTGTTACCTCACAGAAAGACTGCCACAGAGCATATTAAATACAATTTTGCTAAATAGAATATTGTACAAATTTAATTGTCTTATTATATTTGTTAATGTTTATCAGTACTTAGAATAATGTCATTTATTCAAATGAGTAACCCTTTATCAGTAAACAGCATTTCCTTTAGCTTCTCATTTTTCTTTCTTTATACGTCTAATGTAAAATGCTAAAATGTGCCTTCTGATTTATCAAACTGAAACATAGTATTACATCCCACTGTTTGCTTGAATTTGCATTTTGCAGCTATATTGTCTTTCACATAAGGGGAGCCTATTATGGTCTGGCTTCATGCATAAGGAAACTAGGCAGAGGAACTACCAGAAATCTTTGCATCTCTGCCTCTTATATGTCCGCCACTGTGGTAAAAGTAATGTGTCATGCAGGGAGTAGAAATTTACATTACCGGTGGATGCCAATTTACCTAGGTATACTTCATGTGATTCTGGAGTGGAAAATTCCTCCACCCTGATATGGTATCACTCTTTTACACCGGTCTTGTCATTTTACTGAACTCTTGAACATGCACTGCCCACAGCTCCCCTCATCCTCACCCCATCCTTCAAAGTGTCTTGCCCATATTTTAGCATATCTCTGAAGTGCCTGAAGTTCAGCGCAAACTTGAACTTGAAGTTTCCCTTTGATATAGTGCCATGTGGCAAATCTACCCTGTCTGTACTTTAAAGGCAGCAGGAGATGTTCTTGAAGAGGGGCTTGTTCATTTCCGATTCGAAGAAGCCTCTCAGATTCAAGATCTATGATTCAAAGTGTTTATTGCCATATGCACAGTCAGGAAACATTTTCGCCCATCTGTCCATCCATCCGTCCATTCATCCGTCCATCCATCTATCCACCCATTCGGACGGCCGAACTTCTCACCCTATCTCTAAGGGAGAGTCTGACCACCTTGCGGAGAAAATTCATTTTGGCTGCTTGTATCCATGATCTCGTTCTTTCGGTCACTGCCCACAGCTCGTGACCATAGCTGAGGGTAGGAATGCAGATTGACCGATAAATTGAGAGCTTCACCTTCTGGCTCACCTCCTTCTTCATCATGACAGATTGGTAGAGGGTTCGCATCACTGCAGACGCTGCACCGATCCGCCTGTCGATCTCCCTCACCATCCCTTCCGCTCTCGTGAACAAGATACTTGAAGTCCTCCACTTGGGGGAGGACCACTTCCCTGACCTGGAGAGGGCACTCCATCTGTTTCCAGTTGAGCACCATGGTCTTGGATTTGGCGGCGCTGATCCTCATCCCAGCTGCTTCACATTCGGCTGCGAACCAGTCCAGTGAGAGTTGGAGGTCATGGACCGATGAAACCAACAGAACTACATCATCGGCAAAAAGCAGAGACTTGATCCCTAGGCCACCAAACCGGATCCCTTTGACGCCCGGACTTCACCTAGAAATTCTGTCCATAAAAGTTATCAACAGAATTGATGACAAAGGACAATCCTGGTTGAGTCCAACACTCACTGGAAATGGGTCCAACTTACAACCAGCAATGCAGAACAAGCTCTGACACCAGTTATACAGGGACTGAACAGTCTGTATAATGAGGTTCAGTACCCCATATTACCGGAGCACCCCCCACAGGAATGTCCATGGGACACTTTTGAATGCCTTCTCCAGATCCACAAAACACATGTAGACTCCCATCCCCCCTCGAGAACCCTGCTGGGGGCAAAGAGCTGGTCCACTGTTCCACTACCTAGACGAAAACCAAACTACTCCTCCTGGATCCGAGGTTCAACAACCAGGTGGACCCTCCTCTTCAGCACCGCTGAATAGACCTTACCAGGGAGGTTGAGGAGTATGATCTCCCTGTAGTTGGAGCTCACCCTCAAACCCCCTTTTTGAAGAGCTTTTTGACTGCTTCAGCCCTGGAAATAGGCGGGTCCACCCAAGAGTCCCCCAGGTTGAGGAGGGGGCGGTTTTCCCTGTACAATGAAATTCTTGCAATGAATTTTCACCATGTCACACCCATTACTGATGCCATCATAAGGCGTGAACTTGTCTCTGAATGTAATACATGTATGTCAAAGTTAACTGCCCTATTTTGACTATTTCTGTTGGATGAGAGGAAAAAAATCAAGTCAAGTTGAACAATAACGTTTGGTAAGGATTAACCATGATGTGAATGATTGAGAACTTCCATACATATTTAAAATTTGCTTACAATAATATGAAAAATAGAAAGGGACACCTGAAGAAACCCAAGGCATAACATGTACAATTGAAAGTGAATCTAACTTTGATACTCTTCTCATGTTTTCTTATCCTTCCAGCATGTCTGCAACAAAAATAGGATCAGTGATCCTTGATCATGTACCCTCCCTCAGCTATTTCAACATATTTGTTGAAACAAATAAATCAGGATAGGAATAAAAGGAAAAGTAAAGGTGGTGTCGGGAACCGTCAGACACTTTAATGTTTTGAGATGAAATGAGATGAGAACAACTTTATTAATCCCGAAGGAAATTGTTGTGCCAGAATTTCAAGTAAAAAAAAACAAAAAAAACAGACCTAGATTGGAATTGGAACAAAAATAGTCAAACTCTTTGACAGTGTGAGGAGGACAAAAACAAAACCATAGCAAAACTTGAAAAAAACAGGAAATAGAAAAAAATAGATATTGCTAGACACAATCACTCTTTATATATTGGTCTTGGTATTCTATCTTTTCAATCCTCATAACTTCACTCTGCTCCGGAGGTTATGTAGATGCTTGCTTTTCACAGTGTCATACACTGCTGTTGCCATTATGAGCCATGAACATCCTCTCTGAATTTCGTAAATATATGTCAAAAAGTCACCTGCCCCATGTTGACTATTTCTGTAGCCCTTTGACTGCTCTTTAATTTTCAGTTATACCATCGTGTTCTTGAACTTTGCAGAAATTAATCTCATTCTCTTGTTGAACAAGCTTGACACTGCAATTCCAAAGGGCTCAGGTGAACTTCTTGAGTCTCTTGGTTTATTTCGGATTCTCTGTGTCTGCTTTGGACACAATTACTACTCTGATCTTCATTGTAATTTTCTACAGTTAGCTTTCACTGGAAAAAAACACAAAATGTCATTCACCACCCTTTGCGATCAGAGCATTTTCATGAGAATAGCTCAAAAGAAAATCTTAACAGCTACTCATGTACAACAGGGTGAGCCTACTTGCACCTACTCTATGACATGGAGTATATTGGTTGTAAGTGGAAGGTAAAAATTCCCGAGAAGAATAAGTCTAAAAAGGTAGGTGAAAATGAGCCAAAAGACCCAGGAATCATTGGCGGATTGTTTCATTAAGATTTCGAAAAAAGTAAAGACTGGTGAATGACTTTGTTCCTAGAAAAATACTGTTGCTATAGGTATATATCAAAGTGAATTCAGAAAAGAATGAGGGACTGTCAATTGTGTCATACTTGTGGAGGATGAAATCAGAAGAGCTCAACTACATAGCAGCATAACTGTTTATATGTGTGTGAAGATACACCGGATGCACTGTATCTATCATACATATAAACAAATGCACATACAAGCTATATAAGGTGTGTGTGGTTTTGTATGACTGTGAGGCTATTTCCTTTAATGTTGTTGCGGACAGTAACCTCTAGGAAAGAATATTTGACAATTTATATATTGTTCTAGTAGCACTTCTTTTTGGTTTTCAAAGAAGCTTCAATGAATACACACTGAATACACACTCATAGCCTGGGAAAAGCAAGTAATGTTAACACAATTAAAAAACATTGTTTTTACACTCTTCTTTATGTATTTTCATGGTACTTCTATTGGCACTTTTAAGTGGGAGATGGGGTTAAGGGGTATGGTGGGAGAATAATTAATACTTTTAGTTTTCGTACCCTGCTCATAAGAAAAAAGTGATGCTACATTTCAATAATAGTTGGTGTTGAAAAACTAAATTTCATTTAAATGTTATACTTATGTGCATGTTTGTGCATAAGTGTAACACACTCCACACACCTGTGTGTGCGAACCTGGTTACTCTCACCTGAAGCCAATCACCAGTAATCAGAACCAGGGGTAAGTCACCAGCCGGCAGCCTCTTTTTAACTCGTTCATAATGAACGATAGGCTTCGAAGCATTTCTTGTCCCTGACAGTCAGTTCCCCCCCCCTGGCTCTGCCGCATTGTCGAACAGCAAACATCTTTCCTTCTGCTTGTGCAGAAAACCTGGTGGAAACATTCTCTGGTGCTGCAATTTGGTCCTAAGAACCAACCCTTAATTCACAGTATTACCTGTGGCTATTAGGTGTCTTGTGTAATTTGCTTTTCTAATTTTTTTTAATAGGTGCATTATTAACTGTTTGCTCTGGCCTTCAACTTTCCTGTTAAATCCACACAAGTCAAAAAAGAAATGTTGCCATACAATAGCACAAAGTTCAGAGGAAAATTTGTGTTATGACAGAAATTATAAGTTGAAAATGAATGTCAGGCAAGTAATTCATGTTTTGCAAGGTACCTATGCTGATTTATAAAGAGGGGTTAAAGTTCTGCGATCTATTGCTCAATGAAATAATTTAAGAAGCTGTGGCTCATAAGTTGCAACAAGGTACTTAGTGAAACTTGTTAACTGATTTTGATTTTGGCAGTGCAGAAAGCCATTTTAAATTAGCTGGGGAAGAGCTAAGGATGTAACTGAGACCCACGCAGTCTGACAACCATGCACCAAAATTGTCACTCACGTAATAAGCCAGTCACCACCTCATGTTGTGTAATCTCCTTTATTCCAGACAGGTCCTCTTCATAAGCATCATAAATTTGTGCTGTTTTGAAGGAGGGAAACCTATTACTTTGGACATTGTGTCACTGAAAAGTTTACCGGAAAAATTAATTCCCTGTAACGGAATAGTAATTCTTTGCAGTCATACTTTTCATCTGCAATCCTAGATATAGCATGAGGACAATGACACGATGCCTTTGCTCATGACTACTTACCAATATTAAACGGTAATTGAACATAAACAATAAACCACAAGGAATCAGGATCAGAGAGGAAAACTGTTGGAAGTAGAGATACATGAATCCATTTATCTCATGTAGAGATATTCATGAACATGGAACATTTATCCAATTTCTGCCTTGATCTCTTATTATGAAGGGAAAGGACGGGACAATTTATAAGGATCTCCTAGTTAGGGGATCAGAATGTGTTTGCATTTCTATGAATATACAGTTGACCTGAACAGACCACCCTAAATGCAAAGTCCAAATTTGCTGAGAATCAACCTTGGTCAGCATCATGTCATTCACTAGTCTTTAATTAGACAGCAACTGCCAAACTGTCTGAGCTGGAATAATAGAATACACATATTTTTCTTAAGGAATTGGTAAATTGAATGGAAGCCAAGTCTTTAATTGCTAGAGTGATTGTCTGACACTAATAAAAACGCATATTTGGTGTTACGACCACTGCTAGTGGCTGTCTCTACTCCCTTGGTAATAGCCTTTAGTGGAAACAATGGATTTAAAAGTTGACTCGTGTCCATATTACCATTTTTTTTTATTTTTTTTCTTCAAACTCTTGTTTCTTTGACTTTACATGCCATGCTTAATGTACAGTCAAGGAGCGGGTTATTTTGATACTCCTTTTGAAGCTTGAATATCTCATCTACTCAACTCTCTTGGTGAGAATAACAGCAATTTAATTAACACTTGTCAGCCATATTTGGGCTTGTATGGGATGCTAAAGAATCACCATTGAGGGATTTGTGGTAGAGTCCCCAAGGACTCAGGCAACAAAGTATAAATAGTGAAATCTTCCCAAGTTACTTGAGGGGATCTGCCTCCCAGACAAGGAAGTGGCTTGTTTTTTTTGCACCAGCAGCATGACTACTTTGAGTATGAGGCCTCAGGATCTGATAAGTAAACAGAGTCTACCATTTCTAATTTCAAACAGTGCTGCCTGTGGTGGTGAGAACTTTATGAATAAATAAGACTACTACTGTAAAAACACAAATCTATGCAATTATGCAACAGAAAACAAGCAATATTCAATGCAGAACTATTTCTTTCCTAATGAATGTATTATTTTAGGACTGTTTGTTTTAGTCCTCTTTCATTTTTTTGCAGATTCCACAGTTGTGTTAGTAACTCAAATTGACCTGATTTGCCTGAGTGTTGCTGAGAAAAAGAATTGTTTTGTTTAAAAAGCTGGATGCCCTGTGATGTGTCACTCGGCATGCAGTTCTGTTGCACACATGATTAGCACTGCCAACCGTATACTGCCACAAGTCAAAAAATATAACAACCAAAATGTGGGACGAACTACACAGTAATCTGCCTCTCAGGAGGTAGAGTAGGGATTCACTTTGCCCCAAAGCTCTACTGTATACTCATTATTTAAAACATGTTCAGAGAAAAATTCTCAACAGTCATAATTCATAGCTCCCCTGTGGTGCGTTACTTATTTCATGGAATGATAATGGCTTTTATGATAACTAAGGATATTTGTTTTGCTATGTTAAAAAGCGAGTGGCTTTCCCTTCATCTCCTCGTACTAAAAATCATACTAATGACTTGTAATCACAAGTCAGCTGGCCTTTTTCCTGTCGCTGCGGCAAAAATTTTTAGTGCGTTATTCTTTACCTACGTACTTGTGTGTTGAAGCATGCTTGCTTCATGAGGGATGTGCCTTTTACTATTATAAAAAAAACATAAGAAGCCAATCACAAGTCAGATTTGAAATTTGGTGTCCTGAATATTGGTGACCAATAAGCCTGCCTCCTTTCAAATGCAGGCTGGTCAAGATCAAACCACACCTTAGATGCTGAAGAGAAGCGCAAGGGGCTTCCTTAAGGACTGGCCTGATAAGGATGCATATTGGTTGTATTTAGGCTCAAATTGCTAATTTTCTAAAATATCCCTCTCATTATTGATGTAGTTAAGAATTACTGTACTGTCATAAAATCACCAAGTAAATCTCAAACCATAAGAACTGAAACCCTCCAACATCATAAATTTGGACAGCCTTCTTGTAAAGAACTATTAGCGATACAACTAAATTTTTCAAAAAACATGTCCAGCATCAATATACTCTATCATTAGTTTTTCTTTTTTGTCCCTTTGAGGTATGCACTGGAAAATATAGTTTTGATTAAAGCATCAGCAGGCGCTAACAGCTTTTACAGATTTCAGTGACTCTGGTTTAGCCCCCCTTTTTTTTTAATCAAGCACTTAAGCCTCATCCTTGTTGTGATGACAATTTTCAGAGTATGGATTTGTCCTGTATTGTGACAGCTTGAACAAATCAAAGAGGATCAGAAAATTTGTTTACCCAAACACACTCCACACAATGTGAAAATGTTAGTGTCATGGCTCTAAGTAATCGCTGTGCATGCTGTACAAATATCTTGTCTCATGACAAGACTGGATCTTGAACATTACTGACAAGATTATTTCAACCAAAGACTTTTCTGTTTATGTTGAAAGACTGGCAACTGTGAGAGTTTTTCAGGAGGTTTATGAACAACACGATTGTCTATTTTTTTTCTTGTGAAGGAGTTTGAGGGATTGTTCATGTAGAAATCCTTTTCCATAGCTCTCCACAAATTTTCATAGCGGTCTTGTTATACAGTGTTGTCCACCTCAAAATGGAGTCCAATTTTGCATTCTCATTATTCAGAACCGTCTGTATGATTTCCAGTTGATGCTCCTTATTTTTGGTGACAGAAAACCATTTAGAACCCATTTATTTTGAAATCTCAGCAAACTGAAATGCTTTTTGGTTATATATCTGATGTCAAGTCCTTTCACTCCTGTCTATAATTTCTGTCAGAACTTCAGTTCATTGATAGATGATCTTGAGTGAGGAGAGACTTCAACATCTCTTCCTGCAATTTTGCTTGAGACGGGTCACTCCTTCAAATATGCTTGAGCAGGCAGTTCAGGTACCCGACTGACTGAAAGATTTCTGTTAAAGATTTACTCTCCCTTCCTTGAAATTAATTTTTTAGGGTGCTTCTGAATATTATGAATTTGCCTAACTTCGATCATGGGCAAATAGACAAATGGTTTAATTGCTTTTACACTTAGATAGACTTCTTATCATTTATCAGTTTTAAATCTCATCTGGCCAGTTGACTTACTACATTTTGACACCAATTATTTGGTAACCTTACCCTGGTTGTATGGTTCATGGAGGCCACATCATTGTATACTTTTCTAGGTATTCAGCAAATACTGAACTCATTTGCATGGGTCATAGTTCATCCTTGCCCAGCCTTATGTAGGTGGTTTTCATGTGGGTACATAAAATCATAAACCACCACATTTAACCAGGTCACTCCCATGCTGCCTTTCAAGTGTTTATGAAAGTTGTGCAAATTCTGTAAGAAAAAAAAATCTTCATTGATCAGCCACACCTACTTCTTAGACTGGCAATTTCTATACAGGAACAACTTTTCTTGTTCGGCTTATTTACAGTCCATACCATTTTAGGGTAGGTTTCCCCGAGCTTTAGGGAAGCTGGCAACATTTTGAGGTTTTGTTAAGATATAGACTGGACGTCCTTAATTGCCTGGTTGGCACATGGGAGAAATTCAGTGGAACGCAGTTTCCATCTAGTGGTTAGACAATGAAAGTACATTTTGAACCTTGTTACCGCTTATGGAAAATAACCCTGTTACATTGTAAACAATTTGAAATCTATGTATGCAACAATTCCTTTAGTGGTTACCACAGTGAATCCTCTTCCTTCATCTAAAATCATTCACTGATAAAGTGGTATGAAAGAGAAAACAAATCCAAATCTAATTTGGTGATGATTTTGTGCCTTGGACACAGCAACAGTCCCCTCGAGTGTTTAAATTGAAGAACTTGGATCATATATGTATGTAAGTATGTATGTATGTGTGTACATATATATATATATATATAAAACTTGACTTTAAATTTGTGCGTATCATAAATAAAGTTGCTTGAAGAAGCGGCATGAGTAAGGATGTTATAATTTGTTGACCCTACAACAACAAACATTTCAGTTGATGTATAACTTGACTATTGTATTCCTCTGATATATGCAAAAAATCTGGTTCATTGTATTCTTCTGATGTGTGCAAACTCTCTCTCTCTCTCTAAACAAAGTAAAGAATAAATTCCAGGTAGACAAATATGCATGTTAACAATTTTCTGTGTATCTGCTCATTTTAGCTGACTATGGGTGGTTAATCGTAGCCACACACCGGATCTTGCCAGGATGTTTTATCACTGCATTAGCAAAATATTCTCACTGCTAAACTTAATCTATTGGGTCTGTGCTTTCTCATCTTTTTAAGGCAAATGAAACAAATGCTTCTCTACCCTGCACACGTCTGGGATCTCCCAGAAACCATTACCCTTCATCATGCTGCATTTCATAACACTCAGCTTCTTTGTCCCTGCAAAATCTTAATGAGGTCAAGATAGGGCGAAGAACCAAAAACTTGTGGTGCACAAATTAATAATTATTCCTCTATCAAAAGGATCATCTCTTTCTTCTCTGAAGTGCCTTCCTGGCAAACAATGACATCTAAAAGAACTCACTGCTTAGATCTATAAAGACTTGTCCATTCCGTTTTACACCATGTCTTTTTTAAAAGGCTACTGATTTTAAAGGCCCCCTCTTTAATCAATAATTCACTAATATTTGGACATGTTCCAGTGAATGTCTAATTAGCTGCTGTGCAACCAATTAGATCAATAAAGTGCATCTGTCTATACATCAATCTTTATAAAAAAGAGAGGAAGCTATAAACAACCCTCCTTTACCCTTATTTGCCTTGTAATGTATGATGATTAAACTTAATGGTTGCAAAGCATATGCACTCTGATTGTATGTTGTAATCTGTTCTTTTAATCTGTTTACTCTTTGTTAACTTCATTTTGAAAACAAGAGTGATGTTTGGAGATCCCAAACATCACCTGAATCACTTCACATGCAGTACAAGCCTACCACAAGCTACAACAGCTGAAATTAATCCGCCAGTTATGGTACTGTAGAGGCACCTCGTTACCTTTTTTATTTATTTATGTATTTTAAAGAACTGGCCATACCCGCTATGTGTTTTAACCAGTCCATACTTATTTTAAACCAAAAAAATATTTTTTGACCCTCAGTTTGACCTTTGCTAGTTTCAATAAATTTTATACAGGTTGCTCATCAAGATGATAACAGGTAAAAGAGAAGAATTCACTTAAGGTCATTATTTTTTGAAATACCTGATTTTTTTTTTTTCATTACTTAGTGTCATCTAACATTTTTATAAAAGTGAAAAACATTTGTGGTCTTACCTTTATTTCCTTTGGGAGTCCATCTTCCCACCCTTGCCCAGGGAAAGCTTTTTGTCATAAAAGTAGTCCATATTTATTTTATATATTTTATCTGATATTTCTTATAGGATGGATGCAACAAGCACCTGTCAGCTCATGTATGTCCCCTTCAGGTGCAGCGCAGTACTGTGTGCCTCACCTCATCACTCTTCTTTGCGGTTTATTGTCTGATTAAATCATTCCTGATTATACTTTTTTTTTTAATTGAGCTAGAATTTCCTCCTTCAGTCAAAGGTCTATTCAGTATTGTACTATGAGATGACCATGGAATCAAACGCTAGGAGAAATGTGACATTTTCCTTTCACCCTTCAGCCTGCTCTTATCAAATCTAATCAGTATTTCAGGTCAGTGGTCCATGAATCTGTCTCCAGTGTGATAAGCAATGATCACATCACACTCTAAATTTCTTGAACATTACCTTACAACTGAATGAACACACTTTGCAATGCATAATCACAGTGCAATGCTGAATTAGGCATCAGGGGACACAGCCAGCTCTTTCTGCTTGTTAAAGTATATTTTCAATATTCAATCATGATAGCCCAAGCAGATGACAGCCAGTGTCTGTTGCACTGTCTGTTTTTATTCCCCATTCACTTAGTTAATGACCTATAGCAATTAAATTTGAATATGCATATGCATTCTGCATTTTTGTAGGTCTATGTAAATTGCCATGTTTGCACATTTGCAAGTGAGTAAGTCAAGGTAAGAAATTATGTATATTTTGCAGTTAGGGAGGATCTTGTACACATTTGTGTCCCTTTGCCTGTCTTGACTGAATGTGGCATAAGTGCACACTGAATGGAAAATGACTCCCTGGGCATCCTTTGTCTCCCTCTGGACCTTCCGGACTTCCCAAGCCAAACAGATCGACCCAGGCTGCCTTCTTTCCAGGGTCCATAGATGTTAACAAGCAGCAAAATAAACAGCAGTCAGTGAAATTGTATGTAACTTTTTAGTTTGCACTAATACTGTGGCCTTTATTGATTTCTTGTCTCTGCCTTCAGCTTGCCAAAACACTAATGGCACTGGTCAATAAAAACCATGAAGTGGAAGTTCTCACTAGCCTTCCCCTCCATTTTAGACCGCATCCCTAAAAATAGGCAGAGACCTCTGTGAGAGGCCGCTGGGCCATAGCTAAAGCATGACAGCTCAGGTTCTATTCAACATGAGCTATGCTGTATTTACCTTCCAAAGATGCTGGTGGACTAACACGCTGAGCTATATATTAATACATTTACTTTGATCCTATGCCTGCCTATCCCATTCTGATGGCCAGCCCAACTCAACAATTATCCTGCCTCTTTTAATCAATACATTTATAATACAGTGAATGAGGAATAAAAGGCCACTGTGAACTATGAGCACATATTGAAAACAAACAGCACTTTTGCAATTGAATCCTGCATATCACTGAGATCTGTTGTTTAAAATAATTCATATTTTGAAAGAACAAGCTCACAATAAAAAATATAGCTGTATGGGCACCACCCATTGCTATATTGACTGGGAATATCAATGTGTGTCTTTTGATGTCTTTGCGTCCACACTTGCACTTGTGAATTTGCAGAAAATATTGTATGAGCAATATTGTTTAGCAGAGTTCAATAGCGCTGACATTATACCATTTTCTCTTCCAGTGAAAATAGCCAAATACTATAATTCTCTTTTTTTTTCCTTACCTTGCAAGGCTTGAAGAAGATAGTTAGAAAGGCATTTCTAAGCAAGCTTTTCCCTTTATTCCAGGTAAATGACTTAGGTCAGGGCAACAGAGCCAACAACGCCCATAACAGGCATTCATAAATCTATGTCCTGCAAAGGTTGAGAGACCCCTGTGGTGCTCCTCTTCAAGAAGCTGTCAGAGGGTGCATTGACTCATCGCATAGCCTTGAGCCCTCTGTCCCTGACAGAATGTCAGTTTATTCAAGTCACTATTTGAAATTAGAAATCTCTTCGCCAGTGTTTGTGTGATATTATATATTTGCCAGGATTTGATTACCCATGTTACCTTTCCTACAGTGAAAGTGGGGGCAAGGGGAACAATCACAGACACAAATGATTCCTCTGATATTCCTTAATGTGCTTGCTGGTCCTCCATGACCAGCCTTTTATTTTCATTGGCTGAAGTCAGATCTGTAGATAGTACCCATGTTTCATCATTAAATCTGCAGGAATATTTCTTTGATGAATGAATTTGACAGTTCATAATCATATCTTAACCTATTCAGTGTTTTTATGTTCATGGAATTAACTTTATTTACTCATGTAACCTCTTGAAATTAACATTTTTTGATACACAGAAAATGATTCACAAAAACATTTCAGGTTTTTTTTCAATTCTTTGAGTTTTTATGGTTATTTTTATTGTGTATTGATTTATCTCTACTTCATAGTTGACAACACTGCTTTCAGCCCTTCTTGGACTGAGGGATGAATTATTATACAGTGTGTTGGTCCAAATTCAAGGTCTCTGTAACATTTCCATTATCAGATTGTGCTCATTTTGATTTTTGGGATGCTTGGTGATTTCTTAAAATTTGGAGAATTTGGAGGTCAGATGTGCACATGATCACGGTAACCTCAAATGCATGCTTTCTGCAATCCAAAGAATATATTGGAAAATCTTCCACTCATGTTTTTCAGATTAAAAATGAAGTATTGTAGTTTTTTTTTATGACTACATTTCATTAATGGACTAAAACATTTGGGAACATATTTACAAAATGCATGTAACGGTGTTGTATACTGATATGATGTGGATTTGTGTTCTACATTAAAACCAGTCGTGATCACTGAGGAAAAGATATTTTCCACCTGCAGTGAATATTATGGTAAGATCTGCTGCAACCTGCTACTTACTATTTGGTCATACACAAGTCTAGAACAGTGCCTCTTTGAAACATTGGGATTTCATTGGGTTCTGTCAAATCACATAGAGTTACAGCAGGATTGGCCTCAAGTACAGCTGTAAGGATAATCTGTTGTCCATGGAGCAACCAACAGTGGTCCCTCAAGGGATAATGGGCAACAGCAATTAGTTTAGTGCATCCTTTCACATCTCGCTAATCACATGCACTGCTCTTCTTGTGTTTGCACCACTTTTGCAAATCATTTTGTCTTTCCTGTCTTGTTTCTTTCAAAGATTTTTTTTTTGTCAAATAAATCGGAAGTCCAATTTAATTAAATTGTGAAATATTTAATTTCTGATCAAAGGTCTCTGACAGAGGTCTGTGAATCATCGGGGTTGCCATTAGACCTGTAATAAACTTTTAAAAAAAAGGCTCCCAATTTTTCCAACAAATTTAAACGGCGGTTAATAAACATTAATATCAATGCATGGAACACAAACTTTATAATATACAGCAGCAAGTTAATAAGTGGAGACACGCATCATTTCAGTCAGAAATACATGCGCAGGTGCCCTCTGAAGCTGGACAATAGTTCATTCACAGTACTAGACTTACTTTGAAAAAACACAAAGAAAAACAAAACAAAACAAAAAGCTGTCCATTATTATCAAAGGTCAGTTTTGTATGCAAGATTAAAAGTAGATGCATGCCAATGACCCTATTGGGCCATCACTCATTCTAATTTATGCATTTATGATTTAAAACAAAACCATTAGTTTTAAATAGCATTTATGTGTCATCATGTTAAAAATTGTGTCGATAAAGGCATTGGGTTGAGTTGACAGTCTTATAAATGGTAGTGCCACACTCACCCAGCTCACTATACTCTGCATATGTAAAAAAACAAAAAAATGAATATATGAATGTATGCTATTTGAATAGCCTAATATTGAAAACACAATAACAAGGTAGTTTTGTACATTGCTTTTGGCCCATTTTAAGAAAACAAAACAAAACAAAACACAACTTCATGCAATATGTATTGTACTGTTTCCTGCTCAACCGCCCTTTTGAGTCCTTGGCCCGAGAAATGTCAGAGACCACTGCATAAAAAAGATGGGATCAATGGCTGTATGTTTCTATGTGGCAACAGGTGCAGGTTATACCCTGCCTCTTATCCAGTGACAGCTGGGATTGGCTCCAGCCCCATTGTGAGTGCAGGATATGCAGTATTGGCAATGAAAGCATTTTTTGCCAAATGTCTATTGGTAAGATAAAAAATAATGTAACATTTTCAGAAGTTTTCTTTATTTTATGTATTTTGAGGCCAGCAAAAACAAGGTCTTGTATTAGTAGGAATATTTGTTTCAATCCTGTTTCAAAGTGCTTCCTGGTTATTGCATATGTGTTTGTGTAAACAAAAATTTATGTAACAGATGAGGGATGTAATTGAATAACTTTCACGGATGGTTCAATGCTATCAGTATTCTTTGGATGGATATTTTTCATTTTAAAGAAGGAAGTCTTTGGGGAGTTCATTTGACAGTTACAACCAGCAATTATTCCGTATCACCAATGCTTTTGATGATACAGAATGATGATAACTTATCCTTTTCACAACGCTTACATGTTTGAGGTCTCTGAAGAAGCTAATCACCAACACCTTGAACACCATGTTTAACACACTGTTTCCAAATGTTCTGACTGAAGGTTTGCAAAAGAACACTTTCTGGGTCATGGACTGGGCATGTTTTTTTTTTTTTTTCCGGAAACATTCATTACATGTCCACTGAGGTGACGAAAACCGTATTTAATTGAATTCCCTCAGATGAATTGATGATGCTTTTCCTCGAAGCCGATGTGTTGCTAAAATTCAGCAAGTCTAAGGTCAACGTCACATTGGCATTGTAATTTTCTGCATAAATGCTTTTCTGGCCAATATTAAATTAATTTAAACCTTCACTATGAGTGTTGTCACAGATGGATGGAAACTGTAACATGTACAATGACTTGTAAAATGGTATCTTTCAGTTTTTCTCCAATGTAATCAAAAATACATGTATCTGTGAAGATTTTATTTAACATAAGAATTTTTCTTGGTTAATTTCTTCATTTAGTTCCTGGGTGTTTCCTACACGAATTTTGATATGTGGGCCATCCAAACAGGTTATCGTTGCATGTGCCAGAACTGATCCAGAGAGGGACGCTGCATCATAATGATTTGGTCTTATTCTTATTATCGGGCTGAAATTGCCTCAGTAATACCGCACATCGGATGGGATGATGAGGTCCATTTATCTTTGATATAACAATCATGGATTCTATGAACTGGACTGGGCCTGCGGGACACAAACATTTGGCTCAATCTTCATTAGGGGTTATGAGATCCTTGGAATTATTTAATTATTTGCATATATATATGTAATCATTACAATACGTGCCAGGATTTCACCAAATATGAAATCGGGCTGGGGGGGGTTATGGCGTTTATATGCTTCATCCACTTTTTGATGGAGGTCTCTGCGGTAAGTTTTTTTGAAAGGGTCGAAGGGTAAAGGGACTTGGAACATGGCATTGCCTGCAGCTGTATTCAGACCAATGAAATAGATTGATAAAACCCATGTTAAAATGGATATTCTGTAGTTCATTCAAGAATTCAATAACTTTCCAAAAACCTGGCCCCATTTTTTGAAACTCAATGCATATTGTAGAGCTGTCCAAATAAAGAAAACTACTCAGGAACTCTTATGCACGTTCTGCACTCCGACTGAAAGAACTATGTCGGCCTAAACCGGGACACATCCGGCCTGTTTTGCTTTTTTATCTGGCCAGCAATGCTATTTTCTTTGAATAATTTGTTTTAAGTAATTTCAATCAATATTGAATTTAGGAACTCCTTATTTTTTTCCTTTTGTTTAATTTTGTATGGATGATTACATACAAAACAGTGTCAATACATGTATATGACCATTAATGATTTTAAAGTTGAAATAAAATCCTCCAAAAAATGTAAATATTTAAATAACAATTTTCTTTTTTGTTCAATTTGCATGATGGCCCGCGCATAAAAATAAAATAAGAAATGTGGCCAAAATAAGCCAAAATAATTGCCCACCCCTGGCCTAAACGCTCCCTTGAACTGTAGTTGATAACAAATGGCACTGGGTGTCGCTCCAGAGTGTGAAATATCGCGAGTTCATTTCCCCCGTCATCAACCCCCCCCCACCTTCTCTTCCTTGTGCCGCGCGTGCATGCGTGCGTGCGTGCGTGAACGCGTGTGTTCGTGCGTCAGAAAGAAAGTCAGCCCGGTTTCCAGCTGAGTGCTTGCTCTCTCACTTGCGTGTGCGTGCGTGCGCGCGCGTGCGTGCGTGTGAGCCTGTATGTATGTATGTGTGTGCGTGCGCGTGTGTGTGTTGTCATTATTATCCACTCTGCTCCCAGCTCAGAATGGCCAGATTCACTCAGACTGAAACAAGAAGGCAGCACCATCCACAGCAGCCCCAACCCGCTCACTCCAGCCTGGCTCTGACCGGACCGGGGGCGCCGCCGACCCAACAGCCACTTCCTCCTCCACATCAGCACCAGTACCCTCAGATCACATTCCCGAAACCCATGAACGGGTCAGAATCCATTTCAATTCATCCGGAGAACGGCAACATGAAAGACCAAGATGCCATTAAGCTCTTTATCGGGCAGATACCGCGGAACTTGGAAGAGAAAGACCTCAAGCCCCTGTTTGAACAGTTTGGGAAAATTCACGAACTGACAGTGCTGAAGGACCGATACACCGGCATGCACAAAGGTAACGTGTCGCCCCTCCAGCGGCTGCGAGGCCCGCATATCGCTTAAGTACTTATTATCGGCGATATGTTGTACCACAGGTACTCGTCACGATATGGATTTTTTTGAAACAATAACCGCGCGCTATTTCACACGGGCACCTCCGTTGATTTAAAGTGATCTGTTTTGTTTGAAATGCATCCGTGTGATAAAGCCGACGATTGTATTTCCAATTATTCTCATCCCCCTCCCATATTTATTTATATACGCTCACGATTTTTAATGAGGTAAACGAGGATCCGTAATTCCGATCATTTTGATGATCACGGGCGATTCGGACGGCAAACTGTTGTTGTTTTCTCCCCTTCTGTTTTATCGCACAGTCTTCTTAAACACAGTCTTAAGTGGGGCAGAGGCGCTCGGAAAGGATGCATATTTAAAGAGTCTTCCATTGCCAGTCCCATCTTTCGTGGAGAGGCGGCATCATTTATTTATCCACATGCTTTCTTTAACATCTCCCCATGTGCGAATGGAGCGAGCTGGGTGCAAACCCGACGCAGCCAAATCACTTCAATGCCACGGCGACTCGAAAGGGCGCATGAACTGTCACAAGATGACGGACGTCTCCACGGATAGTGGGCAGTGATGCTGCCGCCGCCGCCGCCGCCGCCGCCGCCGCCGCTGCTGCTGAAATGGAAGGCAGAGGGTGTAAATCTACAGCGCTCACTGTTCACACTGACAACTTCCACCTTCCATAATGAAGTTGGTTACCAAGGATAGGCTGCGAGGCGTAAATCACACTGGGAATTTCATTTCATAATACGTGCTACTCTTTTTTTTACGGTTCGATCACGCGGTGTGAACGTCACCGATGCCACCCACTATCATCATCATCATCATCATCATCATCATCATCATCATCATCATCTTCATCATCATCATCTTCATCATCATCCATAACAAAGGACTCAGAACTTCTGGATCTAATTTAGTTTGTGTTGGCCTAAAAGTTGGCCCAAAGCCATTCCCTGTGAAGCTACATTTGTATTAATATTAATTGTTTCGCATGACATAATATTTAATTGTGTATTTCAGCTGCTGCGGAGCAAAAACTGCCATGGCAATTGTTTTTGTTACAATACCGTAAATAAGTGACACCCCAACACAAACACACACACACACAACCCATTGGATTCCATCTCTTGTTCTATATCCGACATATAGATAAAGAGATGTGAATGATAGTGCATCCTGTGAAGGACAAATCCTGCATCAGCTTCATTAGAATGTCATTTTTTTTAAACAATTGCATGATATAAAATTTGCAATCATAACACAGGTTCTTCCTTTTGTTTTCTATTGTGATTTTCTAGAGTTGACAACAGTGTTCTTATACACTAACAGGAAACTTTGTGAGGGTGATTGTGAATAAGATCTAGTTAAAAATTCAAAACCAAACAAAGGGGGAAAATGATGAATACATTTAAGCATATTTTTGGCAGCTCCAGCAAGAATAATATACACTCGAGCTAATACAATTGATAGTGTCAGTGTCCAGAAGGGAGGACTTTATTCACCATAGCACTTATTCTGCTTTTGTCAGGATGTGTTTTTGTACGTGCACGTGTGTACATGCACTACATCGTCATTGCGTTGTGTTGCGTAATGATTGCAGCATTTACCTCTTGTGATTATTGCCCGATTACTGTGTCAAGGAAAAGGGAATCAAGGCATTCGACATATACAGTATATATATATATATATATATATATATATATATATATATATATATATATATATATGTGTGTGTGTGTGTGTGTGTGTGTGTGTGTGTGTGTGTGTATATATATATATATATACTGTGAGAGAGGGTAAATATTAAATATATAATACATTCACATGTAAGGATTCAAATAACTTGTTTGTTTCACTTCAATTCAGTTTTCAACTAGTCACTTAATTCTAAAAAAATCAATGAAAATTCAATGTGCATCTTCATTTGCATTGTCATTTCTACTGTGCAGGATTTAAGTGGGAAAGTGAAAGTCTCTAACTTCTATAGATGTATGTTTAAGAATGCACCTAACTTTTGTATAAAGGGAGAATAAAAGAAAAAGAAAACTTTAATTTGGTGTTCATAAGGTTAAAGACCATATCCTAATTTAAACAGAAAAATGTATTTCTAATTTTAATGGGAATTTATTGACTAATTAATCATCTATTTCATTAACTTAGAACACCAAATGAGTAATGCAGTTAGTGGCTATTAGATTATAATTAATAAACATTATTAACATATAATCAAGCTCAAGTGTTCATGGTCTATGAGATATACTAAA
This sequence comes from Fistularia commersonii, assembly GCF_037954325.1. Taxonomy (NCBI): domain Eukaryota; kingdom Metazoa; phylum Chordata; class Actinopteri; order Syngnathiformes; family Fistulariidae; genus Fistularia; species Fistularia commersonii. The sequence continues at coordinate 8,025,717 of NC_141299.1, read as the reverse complement.
CATGGCATATTAAGTAAAAAGACTAAGAAACCATTGGAAACACAGCAAAACATCACTCTTAAACACAGTGTCTTTGAAGTAATTTCATTTGTTTGGTCATTTTTGACTGTGACTCGGGTGCTTTGGGTTCTTTTTTATTAGTTGGTCTTTTCTGATGCGACTATTTCTCCCCCCATGTAATCCACAGGGGAAAACATGGAATTAGTTTGTAAAGCGTGATAATAATGCATGGCCATAATAACTTGACTCAAGAGGATTAGCAAATGTGCATTGTCTGAAGCAGCAGTCCCTTGGGTGATCAGCTGGTTGCCTCCCTAAACAGTGGCTGCCTCTGCCAATTAAAAATTCGGTCTAGTCTGCCTCTTCTAATGATTAATTCTGCCCACGCTGTCGAAGGCCTGCCAATTATTGTTGCCCAATTGGTATTAATAGGCAGTGGATTTCCTGATGTTGAATTTATCACAAACTGTGAATAGTTCTCCCTTTGGCTCTAATTATATCCACTTTTGTAGTATATGCAGATCACATACAGGCAGATTTTTTTTTTTCATATACACAGAACAAAAATGTCTTATTGTTAAGTGTTTACTTATTACAAATTTCGCATCAGATGAGGTATTATATAAAACAAACATGTAAAAATCTGATTTCGTTAGCATCATGAGTAGCAACATGCATTTGAAATGCACGAAATCAGTCTTGTTCCAATTTGCCGAGGGAGCCCTGGATTAAGCCCAAATCAAGTATCACTGTGTTGATGCAATTTTAAACGTACCACAGACATTGCCATAGACCTATGCCAAAATGAGGCTTATTAATTCACAGAAAAATCTAATAAAATTTTAATTCACATTTTTTCATTTGAGCTCATGACTAATAATGTTTCTCAGAGGGTTTATCTTACAACAGAACAAGAAGAAATACAAAAACAGAAATAGTTGGGATATTTAATTTGCACAGTGACAAAAGAATGTAGTATTCTCATGAAGCAGGACTTCCTGTGTAAGATTATACCTGACTGGCAGCAGCATTGATGAAACAATTCTCTTGTCTGTCAAAGTCTTTCTAGTCTCTTTGATATGATGGAAGTGTGAGTGTATATCTTTGTGTCTCCTTATTGGCTGTGTCTGATGGAGAGAGTCAAAGATCACAGCAGTGCTGTAGGGCAGCATTTCTCCTGGGGAAACAGATGGGATAAATTCACTTACAGACTATAAACAAAGCTGTAGAAGTGACAAGGATGGTATAATATTATTAATTTGGGCTTCACGGGGGGTTGGTGAGTAACAGTGTCTGATCGCTAATGAACTTAAACTCGTTGATCAAGTTTCATTTGGAGGATATAAATGTAATTTCCAACCTGAGTATATTATCCTCATGAAGAATCGTTCAGTCCCCATACAGTTTTCTGCAGTTACTTGCTTTCATAATCACCTACCATGTCAACTTCGGCTGTTGCCAGCGAAGGTCACCAACTCAGGCTAACGCAGTAAGCATAGTCTCTTCACAATCTTTAAATGTCTGTAAATATTGTAATAAGCAACAGGGCTTTCCTCATAAAAGATGCAGCAGCTCAACTTGTACTGACAGCCTCTATGTGCCTTGACTTCAGGATGAGGAGTACTGCCTCCCTCACTTTTCCTCCTTTCTTTTTTCTTCGGTTTTCCGAGGAGATTTCTAATCTCAGATGCCGACAAGGCCACACTCAGCTTGGAGGTTAGTATCCACACACACAAAACCTGGCATTTAATCGGGCCGTACCTCTCCTCGAACCCCTGCCCTGCACGGCAATTCACAGGGATTGCTTTGCCTATAGCGATGCAAAATTCATTATAGTATATTTAAATTATCATTATGTGTGAAGTTCTTATATTTCATGACCTAGTGGGAATGTAGTTGCCCGGAACAGGCATACAATTTTTACGCAGAAGGGAAAACCAGACTAAATTCATGACAACAAATGTTTACTTCATTAAATACTGCAGATGTACATCTGTAATTTCTCTGATTTGTATAATTTTGAGGATATAGACCTGGGAAAAGGAATATATTGGCATCAGGGTTTGTGATGAAACCCCTTTCTCAGTCTTGTAAATTCTTGAAACGGTCTGGAAGACAATTCATCACATGAAACAAATATCAAAATTTTGTTCAAACAAGATATTTTCTTATCTAAATGGCTATATATTTCAATTGACAGTTATAATTTTGCTATGAAGTATTGCCATACTGGAAAGAGAATGAATTTAGGCTTGTTCCAAAGTCCACTGAAATTTCTGTTGGCTGATATAATTCATCCAAGAATGTTTTCAGAGAGGATAATGTCCCGTCTTGTTATCGGCGTGGTGCAGGTAAAATGTATTTTCTTAGGGTTTGAATTCGGCAACATTGTACAGCTTTCTCGTTCATGCACTGAGGTCACAGTTTTTTTTTTTTTAAAGTCTAAACAAACTTCTTTCTATTTTGTATGTGGAGTTTAGCTAAAAGGGGCATCGCCTACAGAGCAGAGTGTCCTCTTGTTGGTGGGTGGGTTAGGGTAGGGGGGGTGGTGGTGGCATGTGTAAAGGCACAGAGGGAAAAAGAAGAGGAGGGGGTTGGTGGTTTCTGTTAGAACAGCGTGAGCTCTTTAATGTTGTGTTCGAGCCTGGCTGGGCACAGATTCATTTTAGAAGGAAAATGAAATAACAAGGGAGAGGGGAGATTTTAATGCAATGTTTTGTGATAATCCCTCTCCATTTTGGAATGTTCAGGAGAACTCATGCGATAAAGCCTTGTACAAGCTTGGAAAATAAAAAGTTATTTGTCTTGCTTTATAGTACTGTGCCCTAGGAGGACACACTAACCCCCATGTTTTGGCCAAAACACAATCACAGATTAGTCAAGCTGTCAAATCTCTATGATTGCCAAATGGTACAGCCCTTGATGTTGGTGTGAATGAACAATGCAGAACGGTTGTGCATGAATTTGCCCAGAGAGTGCATGCAAACACAAAATAGTGGGGACATAACTCACTACTTTCACTCCATTCCTTTCTGTCACTCAGCTGTTATTTGTGTGTGTGTGTGTGTGTGTTTGTGTTTGTGTGTGTGTCCGTGTGCGTGTGCGTGTGCGTACGTGTGTGTGAGGAATAGGAAAGGGAAGATGTCACATGTGTGCAGCAAAACCCACAAAACAAATGCTAAACAGCCACACAGGAAGAAAACAATGGATGTATGCACAGACTGATAAGTGGAAGGAAAAGATGAAGTGTTTGTCTAAGATGCAGATACAAATTGTTGTTATTACCCCAGGCGGTGAAACAGTAGAGTGATGGCTGTGCTTGGGACATTCAGGATGCTTCTGACAGGTTAAGAGCTGTTTGAATACCGAGGGTCAGGATGAATTGGAGGGGGAGGTGAAAGGGAATATGTTTGGGCAATTCTCTAAATTCACTGGGAATTCACTGGAATTATTGCTAAATAAAGGTCAAACATATTTTTCCCTCTGAAAAACATTAAATGTAGACAATTGCGTTTCAAAAAATAGTTATCAGAAATTATAGCATGCATAACATTTAGAAAATAGCTATAAAGCTATAAACATCACTTTCAAATCCTTTCCAATAGTCAAGCAATAAGTTGGAGAAACATTGCACATTGGAAAATGTCTACAATTGCACAGGCTCACGAGAGATGTGTGAAGATACACGCTGCTCAGCATGGTTATAAATAGACATTCTGTGGTATTTCTGAAAATAGGTTAAGCTGCCATCACTGCACTGCTGGCATGACATCACTGATTGCCTGCCAGCCATCCCAAAAGACTGCTCCCATACCCCGCTCACAAGGAGGGAGAGACAGACGGAGCATATGAAGGCAACTCTAGGAATATGCCCCCTTCATTTTCAGTGCCGACCTTCCTCCTCACAAAGCCCATCCCTTCTATCACATTCGCATTTCTCCTCTGTCTCCTTACATCTATCTTTCCCACTGGGCCAGTAGTATTGTAACTAACAGCCATTGTTCTTTATTACCATGAACACAAGGTGGCTTTATACCAGAGATGTATCACATTTATATTTTTTTGTGCGATACAAGTAAATTACATGCCAAACAGTAGAGAAGACGCAGATGAAAGATTAGATAATTTTTTTTGTCTGCTGATTACACATTGATTTGGTTGGTTGAGCCAAATGTTGACTTTTTATTAGTTCCAATGTAGCGCCTATTTTCTGAATCTGCATTTGACAGTAAATCTCACTGAGATGGCTGTGTGTATGTACTTTTTTTGATTATCTGTGGCATATCCCTACTATCTAGCTGTTTGTCTGTCCTTTTTTGGTCATCAGTGGAACACTAATTTTGGAGTTCTCTTTTAATGCATATTTGAAGAGATATACTAAATGCAATTAAAAGCCTGTTGCCTACATGCTGGGCAGGGCATTAGTGTTAATTAGCACTCTTCTCCAGTGCACACGTGACATGAGACAAGTAAATAAAAAAAAAGTTAAAACAAGGACAGAAAGTCTTAGTTTTTGCCTAGGTCTTATGGAATACCTCATGTTTGGCATATGTACTGAATACAAACAAACGAAACGTCTACATGAGCTCAAGTTCTCGTTATGAATTTGTTCATGAGGACATGTTCAGTTAGTGTGTTTCTTCTGCTTTTTTTTTCTCATGTGACTACTCTCTTTAATCATTCCATCCGAGCAACCTTTGGGCCTTTAAAGCTCTTTCTTTAAAAGTATTATTTCATATGTAGAATCAAAGTGACTGAGCACCTGATATGATCTAGATAGACAGTTTGAAGGTTCCAGTCAACTTTGATTGTGTCTTTGCTATGATATATTGCTTTATCTCAAATTTTAGACTCATTTCACCGTTTTAGAGAGGGCAACCATAACTGGGACTATCACTTCAAATATGTATGACGATGACATCAAATGACATATTAGTGAAAACACAACACATTGTCATAAGTAATAGTAATGGTATGCCAGATGAAATGTTTTTTTTTTTACTTTTGCCTAGCTGTGTTTGTTTTTCTAAGAGACCGCAAGAAGAAATGCTGTTTTCTGACTTTGACTGGGAAAGGGTTGGAGGGGGCCAGAAAGAAACTTTTATTGATTTCTGAGTAATTCCCCTGCCTTGAGCAGACTTGTCTGGAGTAGGGAGGGACCGGCTGTAGAGACAGGACTTGGCAGTTACACTCTCTTTGCCCTCCCAGAAGGAACACAACAGGAGGAACTAAGTGTGAACTTACACATTATTTACAGTTCTGTGAAACTCCATCCATTAACAGTGTCAATTAGCTTGCTCGTCAGGGTGCAGACCACTAGATATATTTATAGATCTGGCTCTGGATTTAATAGCAGAAGCAGGAGTACCCAGACAGTCTACAAAAGTCAAGGTTTTAATTTAATGACTCGAGTGAGGGCTTCCAAACAGCTGCAAGTGTTATAGAATCTAATATCGAAAGAATTCTAGTCAACTTGGGGATGAACTGCCAGTTGTGATCTGTCATGTCAGGCCTAAAAGTCAAACAATTGCAATCTATATCATTTACTTTACCTTGTTGGAACATTACTAGTTGAAACTGGATTGCTATGTCATCCATCATGTTAGACCAACAGTATAAGTTGTATTATAGATTTCAATAGTTAAAGTGTCTATTTTTCTGTTCTGTTATGTCATGTTTGCCCTTTTCCCTTGACAATCGCACGGAATTACTGAAATAGCATTTTATACCACAATAATAAATCATATAAATTTTTGTAATTACAAATTCACACAGATTTGCCATCATGCACAAGCACACACACACACACACACGCACACACACACACACACACACACACACACACACACACACACACACACATACACACACACACACACACACACACACACACACACACACACACACACACACACACACACGCCAACACCCCTTTGGTATGTGCTGTCCATGGATCTGTTTGACTGCTACTTAGAGGTTGGTGTAGTCTATATGAATGAGTAGCAACAAATCATTTGCTGAGGTATCCTACTCAGGGGTCAGAGAGGATACCAGGGAGGGTCCATGGCCTATTTCTCTCCTTCATGATGGACACCAATGCTCCATTACATTCTACAATGTTCATCCTCTCCCAGTCATTGCTCAAGGTGAGATCTGATGGGATGGGTAGTGAAAGGAGAAATGGGGGAGGATTTGAAGTTGGATGCTGAAAAGATGAAGGGATGGGATGATTTATGAAGAAGTGATAGAAGGGTTTAGTCAGCCTTGGTAGCAGGTGATGGTGACTGAACAGGGTTGCAGGCTCACTTTAAGGTGGCTGTCTAACTTAATTAAGGTTTACAGGTTACGCTAGGCTACTGCTTATATTACAGTACTCATTACAAGCCCATTAAGCCTGGGCACAGAAAATATTGTTGTCAGAACAATGAGTGAGAGCATTTTGTAAAGTCCATGCCAAGTCAGTGCTCCAGCTCCTCTCCTTTATTAGACTTCTCTGTCTGTCCTCCCTCAATCTGTCCTCCTTTTCCCCGAGCGCTGGCATGATTGTTGAGAGTCTGAACAGATCGAGAATCTTTTTTTTTTCCAAGGGTAAGGGAATGATTATATGAGTTAAAAGCTTCTCAGAGACCAGACTGATTACCCCCCTCACGGTCAATCTGCGCCACTGAGCCTCCTACCTCCCCGCCTGGCAATGATTCAGGTCATAATCACATTGTATCAGTGCTTATGATGTGTGTTTCAGCTTCTGATCCCTCTGAAAGGCTCTCAGTTCCGCTGGAGCCCCACATGGCTGTAAATGAAGTAAACAAGTAATCTACCCACAGTGATAGCATTTTCCAAAGAGTGCAAATGACGTGTGAGAGTGCAACCGTGGCTGGTGCCAGCACTGACTTGCTTTTTGCTTCCTTCATACTGTCTTGCCAAGAAGTACCACAGCGAGAGCAAGTTCCCACTTTTTGATAACACCGGTGCTGCTTCACTCCCCGGGAGTAGAGTGATAGAGGAAAAGGAGTGAGTGAAAGTGCAAGAGTGAAGAAATGTTATCGTTCTAAGCGGAATATTCCATCATTAAAGTAAGCTATAACTGACAATTTTAATCATGCTACGTTATAAATGTACTGTGTAAAATGTAATGAATGCAATGTTTTATTATTAATTGTTTTTATTATTTTTTATTATTTTTCATCGTGCAGTGTGATAGGCATCTGAGCCATTTGATCTAATTTAACAACGTATTTAAGAGAAAGAATGCCTGAATGAATACCGTATAGTATGACAAACAATGAAAAACCAAAATCCAATTATTCAAATGAAAAATGTTGCTGTCATAAATGCAGAGGATAAAGAATGAATGCTTTGAAAAGCATCGTAATCTTATTCGCTATACATTATTTTAGCATTATGCTATGCCGGTCTTTAGAACTGATGCAAGTGTAAGGAACTTTCACATAAGCTTGTGTTGATGTTACATTTGTTTTGGTCATGGTTAAGGGATTCCTGTTAGGTTTGTCAAACATAAATATTCGTCCTTGCGTACCCTAGCTAGTGATGCTAATTTGGAGTATAGTTGAAAGACATACAATTCATGGTTCCCGAAGATACAAATTTATTCTGCATTTGCAGCATATGAAACTAGCAGTATTCATTCATACTCTTGGGTGTTTTAACAATGCCATTCTTTCCTGGTTTGTCTTGCTAATCAATGACTTGGCTGAAAATTATAATTCTTGTTATGTTTGCCTGAAACATAAAACTTTTGATAACTAATTGCATGGTCATACATGTTTTCTGCAATCTCAATGATGCATTTAAATTGTTTGCAGGTGTCTAATTTGAAAGCATTGCAGATTGTAATGCTATGGTAAAGTTATTAAAATATTGCTTTAATTCAACATACAGTATATCCCCACATATTTCATGTATTTTTCCTGGAGGCTATTGACTCTCTTTTGTACATATTTATTCTGCTTCTGTCATATCCTTAATTTTCCACTACATACTTTCCCTCTCTTCTATGCTTTCCCACTCACTTATTCCTTTCTCTCCTGCAAGACTTTTAATTACACGCCAGTTCAATACAGTGGAGATGTAGCGACTCAGTCCTATTTCCAAGTACACACAGTTCTCACACTTGTAAATATACCATTAAGAAATGAGCAGAACGAAGAAAGAAGAACAAGACAGAGTTGGCGGTTACAAAGAGAATTGAGAGCAGGAATTTCATCGTGTTGGTGTTGAAATCAGTGTATTAGATAAGGCTATTTTAGCTTTGTATTAGATGATGCAGAGGATCATAGCCTCACAATGGGAAGGCTTCCCCCATTGCTGTGTCAGCAGGGTCTGATTACATTAGCTTTTTGTTGAGTTTCAAACAATTTCATCATGTCTCCCCCCACACACTTTTGTACTTGGTATGCAATGCAGCTCTGGCAATTTGTACGTGTTTGGGTTCCAATTATGGAGTTGTTAAAGCTCTTTCGCCTGTGGCCTGCAAATTCGTATTAAGCCATACATTAAAAAGCACAGAATCACATTTAAATGGAGTTCATGTTTCTCTTTTGTTTGCTAGAGTTATTAATTTATTCGCAATGCCCTATGCATTGCACATTAACAAATAAATCGTGTTTGTGATTGTAATGCAAAATACTTGTTTCTTATTCAGCAGTAGGGCCAGCATTTGTCAAGTAAACCAACAAACAATGAACCCAGTGAAAGAGCAGATAAGAGAGAAAAAAAACAACCACTAGAATGGAGCCATTCCATCCTATTACCCTCAACCATTTGAGTATCAAACAAATAAACCAACCAAACAAAAATGACATTTCCACAGTCTTGGTGTTTCTACAAAAGCTGACACAGAAGAAAGACAGGGACTAAGACAGCAGCATAAGTGACTGAGTGATTTGCCCGGTGGCCATTGGAAATCTATAACTTAGGGATGCTGTGACTGTTGGGGCATTTGGGGGGGGGGGGGGGGGGGTGTTAGCCACCTCAAAGGTTGTGACCCTTGAAATACTCCATCACTGCAAGACTTTCTCGTACTGAATAGCTGTCTCAAGCAAAAGGTGAGGGACTTAAAGAAACATTGCGCAGAACCTGAACATGACTCAAATAAAATATGGTTAATTTCAGGTGCATACACATGCAAAGAAACTCCAGTCTTTACAAGTAGATCAATGGATCAATGAATGGCATGACATTTTAAAGCCCCTTTTTGATTTAGGTGTTAAGGTTACACTGAGGACATAGTCAAAGTGCAAGGGAGCAATAAAACAGCTGAAAAGGAGCACACATGCAGCAGCATGTGTGGTTGAGCCAAAGCACTAATGTGGGTAGTGAGTGTTGGGCTGGATCAAAGTGATAACACATGCAGTAAAAAACAAATTGGAATATTGTTTCATGTAAAGACACTTCATACATTACCACCTGCCGAATATATTTGGATGTTGAAATGAGATCCCAAATGTGACTGCAAATAAACCATCGTCAGCATAGCAAAAATATGATGCATAGTAAACCATATGAACCTCATTAATAGAACACCAGCAAATCTATTTATTCAGTCAGTTGGGGGAAAATGAACACCTCAATGGTTTCAATTTCACGTCTTTTATGTATCTTTCCTCCTTACCCCTCTCTTTTATTTAAGCAGTATTTTTTTTAAGATTGTGTATGTGCATATTTTACTGATGGATGAAGAGGATGAATGCATGAGCATGTATGGAGCACACTTTACAGAATATTACCATTCTATGCGGTTCTCCTTTCTTTGCCGACCACATTTTTCTCCATCAGTGCGTGTCTCACCTCCTCTTGTTTTCTATTCTGCTATACCTTTGTGCTGTACTGCCCCTATGTCTTCTCTGCTGTCATGAGCATTCGCGAGGAGAAGCCTGACATGCTTCCATGGACCTTTGGCTAGGACAACACACTACGGATAAGGAGACTACATAGGCCAAGGAATTCCCAAATATTCTATTCATCTCTTTTTGTTTTACTCCAAACCCAAACATGGATATTCGTGATGTCGTTTGTTTTTGCTTAATTTGTTCACATTGGGTTCCTTTGCAAAAATAGCTCCAAAGTTTGTGCAATTGACATAGTTTTTGGACATAATTTCGTTTGCCTCATTGTAATTACTTTGTAAAATATACCCATCACTGTTGTAATAGCAACGATTTTAATGGTTCATGTCAAATGGCACAATATTAGACATTGCTATCAACTCAAATTCAGTGTATATCTGGTGTACCTCTATTTTAGGTTGTGCTTTCCTCACCTACTGCGCCAGAGAGTCGGCCATCAAAGCCCAGAATGCCCTCCATGAACAGAAAACACTGCCAGGGGTAAGTGTGTATCTCCAATTCTCTCTCTGTCTCCCCCTTTCCCCTCTCTTTCTGTTTTATCTTTCCTCTATGGTGGTCAGCCATTTGCACTCAACAGCACACTAGCTGGCAGTCTCCTCATAATATCTCTGAGATGAAAAACACTTGACACTGGAGAGGAAATATAATCAATATTGTCACCTTTTAAATGCCCAGTTTCAACTTTTTCACGTGTCTGTTCTCAAAGGAACACAACCAGCACTGATATTCTGCCATGTACTGAGTAAGCCGTACAAACACACTAAAGGTGATTTTGCCATTTGAGAAATGGCAGAAGGTACTAAGGTTTAGTGGGTGAAATAACCAATTTGCTGAACTGTACATTGCTGCATTTAATTTTTTTCAATAGGTACTGGGTAATGCATTGTATTAATCTCATATTGGTCATGTATCAATCACATTAACACAAGTCTTTAATGCATATATGTACTCCACTGTGCATGGCTGTCTCGGTGTTATCTGCATGAAGAGATAAGAAGATAGTTGAGGGTGATGTGTTGAAGTAGCTCCATGAATATGTATTGTGGCTTATAATGATGAGTTCATCTAGCCTTAACTCCATCTCATCATTGTCAATTCCTGATCCAAGACAAAAGAACCTGAGAAAGCTAGTTCGAAGGCACGTGTTTCTGATTAAACATGGAAATACAGCGCAACAAATCCTGTACACTTTTCTGGTAGCAGTCTGGAAAAACAACTTGTTTCGCTTATCCTGCAAATTAGCAAAGTGTGAGGCTGCAGGGTGTTACTCTCCTCTTTTGCATCTGCAATGAATTATAAGATGGAAGCTAGAGAGAGGAGTAAAGCACTTACACATAATAGCAGAGAGTATGAGAGTAACTGAGTTCAGCAATTAGTTTAAAAATGATAATTCATTTTTTTCTGTTTTAGCTTTTGCTGAAGTTCTGGCTCTTCACCCAGTCTCTCTCTCCTTTATGTATCATAGTCATTAACAGGGGGGGGCATTTGTAAGAGCTGCCATTGGGATTAAATACTTGATGTGGCTGAATGTATAAATGTGGGATGTCTGGGCAAGAAAGATGCTAACAAGTCATGTGGTCCTCTTTGCTCCACTGCAGACAATCTCCTCTGTTGAAGTATGTTCTGTATCCCAAGCAATAAATGTGTACATACCGGTAATATAATTGTAAGAACGGCTGTCCACTTTTACTCTGCAGGAATCGAAATTGTTCTCTAAAGGTCAAATTAACTAAAATGTTAATGCCTGGCTTAAGCATTTTTTCGTAGCAATGTGCAGGTAAAAATACACATGTAAACATGACATGCATATATTAACAGATCTCACATAGTTGGAACAGTAATAAGGCCGCAAGTGCACAGAATGTCAAGTTGCCCTGTAACTCTCTTGTGTGTTCACAGTTTTTGGAAAGTGGAAGAAAAGCGGATGTTTAAAGCCAAGCATGTTAAGAGATGCACAAGAAACAGTTTATTTATCCAGGGCACCACTGTTTCATGGAAATTTTCTCTGCCTCTTAAAATTAGCTGTTAACAGGAGGAAATTCATGAGATTCTCAAAAGGGAGACAAAAGGGAGTTTTGACTGCAATTTTTTTTATCATTTGCATTTGTTTCAAAACATTCCTCACGATGACTTGTCATCTCATTTTAATCTTATTAATTTATCCAAGAGTTAATAGGCAGCCTTTTCTATGTCTGATTGAACTTCAAGGCCATATTTATATTTATTTATTTAATTTATATTTTTGAAGATTACAGAGAAACGGTTCAGGAAGGGGAGTCCTAAAAAAAAAAAAAAAAACACTTGGTAGGTGATTATCAGAACCATCTGTCTGCCACTGCTAAAGCCAAAGACTCAGTGATATCTAAAGATAAGGTCAAAGCAAACTGTGAGAAAAGATAAACATCTTTCGAAATAAAAAATACCTTCACAGCCTTTTCTACGATTTTGTCCTATCACTAAGGACAACCTTTTGAGTTAAACTAATGCTCTTGCCAAATCTAGTCTTCTTATATCTTAATCAATTCTGAAGTGCTCACTTCATTCCTGCACCATTGTCACACATTAAACTCAAGTCTGACTTACTAAACGAATTTTGATGTTACACAAACACATTGCTTATGGTGAGGCAAAACGTTTTTTATATGGTTTAGTGATCCTGTCGCTCGATGATTGAACTATAGCCATATTTATTTACTCTATCGGATATCTATGAATTTATTTTCTGATTGCCAAGTGTTTGCCTCCATTTGATATTGGTTTGTTGTTTCAGGATTTGGTGTTTCAGAGTCAATTGTCTGGATTTAAATAGGTTCGCCCATATATAGCTTAAATACCAGTGGTCATTGGCAGAATATTGCCCGAAACAATTTGCCATCGGTAACCATTTAAATAATTATATATATATAAAAAAGACAAAAAAATAATAGAATATAGAAAACTGATAAGGTACCTAAAAATATTTATGGGTTTACTGAGAATCTTTACAGATGCTTCCCTAACTTGCAAATGCACATACCAACAAACAATGGGAAGAGCAATCCTGCTTTGACAGATTTAACAATTATTTTCAATTGAGTGCTACCACAAATGTTTTATATTATTTAGAAAATAATTGATAAAGGGGTTTCGGCGAAAAAAAAAAAAAAATCTTTATCTTTACAAACAGAACTTTCTGTGTCGCACACACCAGTCTGAGAGCCTCTTCTTGTGCAGATGCTGTTATGCACTCACTGAATTCGAGTCAACATACATAATAAAACCCTTTTCTTGTACCTTTCAATCCTGCTTCCACCCTCCAGCTGACTTCCCTTCTATCCCATTCTGTCCATCCAGCATTCTCCTGTTTCCCATCTCCTTGCTCTCCTACGGCTCCGCGGCAGCTTCTCTTCTTGAGACATAGCGTGTCATACAAATATAACACGCAGGCATTGATAAGTGTCAGGCATCACATACAATGCTGCTCCCCTGTTCCCTTCCTTTCCACTTCACTTAGACATGCAGGCAAGGAAACACAGGCAGGATCAACTGACAACACACGAATAAAATATTAAGGTAATGTAGAATACGGGCAATCCTGGTATCAAAATTAGAGGTGGTACTGGCTCGGATTCTGCTGCTCCGGATAACCTATAAATCTTGACAGAGGGGAAATAAAACTGTCTTTTCCCCACTTCTGTATGAACTTTTGGTGATCACACCTGAGAATAAATTCGTTCGTTGACTGGAGTTTAGTGGTCGCCAGGGCCAAGTAAGCAAGTTGTTGGGAGTTAACCGTAGCTGCCCCAACAGACAGGGATGGTAATAATTCAACCAGTTTAACCCTCAAGTCAAAGATGACATGAAGGGGAAAGGTAACTTATCATAATAATAACAGGAATACACCCGTGACAATAAACATGCAACATTTCTGTCATTGTGCTGATGGTGCAGTAGTTGAGGGTGAAATTACTCAAGGCGTTCCCATTTTAAATGGTGAAATCATATATAAACCAATATCCTACCAAAAAATCAAAAAGGACATGATTTTTAAAATGTCTATCATGCATAATTGTGCGCTGAAATCCCTCTAGCAGCCGCTAAAGCCATCAGGCAGACAAGTAGGCAGAGACTAAAACATGTGGGTACAACAGTAACCTTCCTTAGAGAAAGTTAGAATCCACTATACAGATATCGGGGGCAAGTACAAGAGAGTTTTAATGTGTCCGAGATCACAAGTATTGATTTGCCAGGGTTTTGGAGTCCAAAAAAATATCCAAGTGATTGAATAGATGGCAAATGCCAGGAGGGTACGAAGGGTACTGGGGCAGCTAGGATGGTGTTTTTCCTGAATGCTGTCCTCGATCGCCCCTTGTCAATGCTGGTACAGCAGGGACTTCAGACCACCGCTGTAATCTAAGTGTTGTCTTTTTTTTCATACTGTCACCTTCCCTTAGACAATTTGCTGTTGTTAATACTTTTGTCAGATACACGTAGCTACTGAATACTGGCAAATCCATTTAGAGTCAGGGTTATACTAAGAATGATAAGGAACAGAAGTGACACCATAATCCTGCACATACATTGTAGCAGCCTCAGTGACACCTTAACAGAGCCATACTACCATTTGCACCTTTTTTCTTGTCCGCAGCTTCATATCAGGTATAGATGTTGGTCATTTTGAGTCTTTTGTATTCTCCTTTTCCTTTCAGTTGTTCTCCTTAAGAGTCACCTGAATCTAACCATAGTCTTTGTATCCTCTTTTCTCACACCCCCTATCTTCATGTCCTCTTTCACTCCATCCGTAAATCTCCTCTTTGGTCTTCCTCAAGGTCTCCTGCCTGGCGGCTGCAGCCTCAGCATCCTTACCCAGACAATCACCATGCCTTTCCACTACATGCTAAACCATCTCAGTCTTGCCTCTGATTTTATCCCCAACACATCTAGCATGTCCTGTCCCTCTAATAGACTAATTCCTGATCCTATTCTAATAATTCCCAGAGAACCTCAACCTTTTCATCTCAGCATTTTGAAATTTTTCTTGTGAATATGCAACTTTGATCAATTGAGAAAATCAATTAAAACCAGTGCAGTGGTTAGTGCTTCAGCCTCACACCACCTTTCTGTGTGGACTTTGCATAATTAGTGCATGTCTGTATGGGTTTCCTTCGAGTTCTACAGTTTACTCCTACAGTCCAAAAGCATGCAGCAGGTTAATGGGAAAAAAATGGGAACATTTCTCAGATGTGCAAATAAGAGGGTGAATGGTTGTCTGTCTATATATGTGGCCCTGCGATTGACTGGCAACCAGTCCAGGGTGTAAGCCCGTCTTGCCTGCTGGCATCTGGGACAGGTTCCATGAGCCTGAATGGAATAAGCTATGGAAAATCAACAGATTTTTACAATTTAAGAAAAATGAACAAACACTTGATTGTCACATATTAAAACATCCTGTTTGCCTGCATGCATTTATTTGCCAGAACAGAGATAAATATCACTGATCACAAACAAATTCTTATATTTTAAAGAAAAACATGTATTTTGAAATGTAATTATCCATGTTATAGTCTGGAAGTAATTGTATGACCTGATGAAACTGTACTGCACAGGAAGATATATTACTGTACATAAGTGTGATAGAAAGCTTCAACAACCCTTCATCATAACTTATACAATTTCTTAAGGGAAACTTAACTCTAAAAAGAACAAAATGTAAAAGTACCAACAGTTGGCATACATGTCTGTGACTGTGACAGCTCTCCACTGAAGTCCACAGGAGACTTACTCCGCCAGGCTCTGCATCATGACAAAATCTTGCACCCGTCAGACCATCAACCACCCATTCTCCTCCCCAAATCCGTCTCCTCCTCTGACTTTTCTGCAATTCTTACTCCTCTCTCTTTCAGTTCTGAAATCCAGATGATCCAAGACATAATCTAAGTCACAGCAGCATGTCCATTGTGGCAAAGGAAACGCGCCTCCCCAAGGTTTTTTTTTTGTGTGCTAGCAATGTGTATTACAATAATTGTCACGGAGCAGCATTGCTGAAAAAAAATCTGTGACATACATTTACTCCCTGTATTAGTTGGCCTATAGCTCGACCTGGGGGGGATGTAAGAGGCTGGCAGTGATTCAGGAGGCAGGTTTATGGAAATAGCACCCGCATTAGAAACTCAATGAGAGCAGGGAGAAGATTATGCTCTGGCACACATGTGGGCTCCTGCAATGTCAACACTCTAAGTAGATCCCCTCCCTCTCAATTGCCTCTGTCTTTGCTGCTGTCTTATTCACACTTGTTTTACACACTTGGGCTGCTGTGTGAGTGCATGTTGATGGTTGCATGTTTGCATATATGCGCATGACTTTTATGTATTTATGTGCAGTTGTGTTTATGCACTAGTACCTTGCCCCAACCATAATAGGATGTATGAGGAGCAAGGAGTAGACAGTACTTAAAGAGGGCAACCTTGTGCTGTAGAAATGAGGCTGTCTTGCAACAAAGCTGTTCCTTGACACTCCTTAAACTGCCCTGTCTTCTGCTGAGCTTGGTGTGCACATGTACAAGACACAAATATAACACACGCTCACGCTCTTGCAAGCATGCTTCCCATCTGTTTATCAGCTACAGCCAAGCTTCCTCATGTGTTGTCCTAGCTGTGGCAAAGGCTGAATAATTCAATGCTACACTGTGTGAAGGTTTGAGGTGTATGAGTGGATTGTGCTTTATTATTGTGTGCCCACTGTGTACTTGTGTTGAGTTAGGTGGGGGTGGAAATGGAGCAGACTGGTCAGCATGAAGCCAATTGGTGCTGGCAGGATTGGAGGCATTGTAGCTAGAGAGAGGGGACTCGTTAGAATTTAGCTACTGGGTTGTGTGCTGGGTTGGGGGTGGGGGCGTGGGGTGGATGTAATCAGGAATATTATTTCAATGAAGTGAAAGTTCTTAAAGTGGTCAAGGTCTCCTTATTCTTAAACATTTCAACCTTTTAATTATATGGGACCACGATTTGGGTATTACATTTTTTTTATCAAAATTACCACTATCCTTCCCGCCCATCTTGCTGTCTTTCAGACTAAATGGTGTAAATCAATTTAAAACACTCTATCATGGCAATGTTCTGGTCAATACACAAACAAAATAACAAACTTACCAGGACTTTCATAGAATGCTGCTGATTCATCATGCTAGACTTTCCTAATTTTTTTTTTTGAGATGCATATAGGTTCCATAATGGTTACACTTAACAAGAATACTAATATTTTGCAGGAGCTGTATTGGCAGTACAACCAAAACTATTTTAAGTGCGTTTCTCTGTTTGTGAGCATAACTGCTGAAATGTCATATTGATGGAGCATATCACCATTAGAGAGGTGAGCTAGAGTGGTCCAAAAGAAAACAGATGAATCTCCACACAGCTTGTGTGCTATACTGTGCACTGGCATGCACATACACATAAATGTCCCTGGAGCAGATTGGATATAAATAGACTAAAATAGACATGGAGCTAACTGTGGAGCCATTAAAATGTTGGATTATCCTCTCATGTTTTTTGTCTTTCTTTGTCTGGCCATTTTAGCCATTTCATTTTGTATGCTTTTAGCTGTTACAGTTGAGTGTTATTTTACTTAGCATATCATGTGGTTGACTGGCATGACCCCCACCCCAACACAAACATATGCAAACATTGTGAAGCTTACATTTCAATATGAGTGAAAAATCCACATATTTTGAGCTGCCTTTACTCATGGAGATTGAAAAGGCGAGTGTATTTCGACAAACAATAACCAACCTCAAATTAAACATAGACCATTAAAATTTTATATTTCCATTATTAGATCTTGTTTTAGTATTCACTGTTTCTACAAAAGCAAAAGCACAGAGAGGTAAATATATAATTAGATTAATAGCAAAGAGAAGTTCTTTTTCATATCAGACAAAACAACCTATTGGAACAGCTAATCTATTTTGCCAAAGTCTATGTGACCTATTTTGACCCCATTTGTGACAGCAATGATGATGACATTGCGATGCTGTTCTCCCTCCTACTGCTGAGGGCAAATCTCACTAACCAGCACTTGGGGGGAGACATTGCTTGCGATATTGAAATAATCTGCTGAACTCCCTCCCCATTGAGCTACTTCACGTGGAGAAGTGTGCTATTTTTTCTGAGGTACAGGTTAGCAAAAAAGCTGAATTATTAATGTTTTTGATATTTTTAGTCTGTTTAACCTATTTCTGGTTGTGGCTGGAGACTGCCTGGCTGTCTGTCTCAAAATTATAGTCATGTGACACTGCTTGGATCTGGGTTATCAGGCTGAGTTTTGAGTATGCCAGTGTTTGTATTTGTAGCTAGTAGGTTTATTTTTGACAATGGGTGTTACAGTCCTGATTCGAAGTAATGGCTGCAAATGTTTAGGGTTGTCATTTTGTTATGGCCACCTCAGATAGAGTCATTGTATAATATCTACTTTATTTAGCATTTGGTATTTTTCATCCCAATTGGTATTTACATTATTACAGTTTAACAAATATCAAGTGCTTTTGATGATCAAGATAGTTGTAATTAAATGATGGCTTACAAGAACAAACTGGTTCTTTCTGACGGTACCTTTCTTTGTCACACTCACTTTGAATTATTTTCACATGGTGGCATCAAAAGTTATGCAATTTCCGAGCGTATAGACTAATCAAGCATTTTCTAGACTCGTGTTCTTGTGGACATATACATATTATTTCCATATGGGATTAATGTTTTAAAGTATTTCTTTAGGTATCAACCAATGGCTCACATACAGCTGGGATTCTGTGTTCAGGGGAAAAATGAATTAATCCATTGAAAAAATTAGAGAATAGGACAGTGCAAAGTGTTATAAATTGAGTTCATATTATATGGTTACAATCAATTGATGCTCGGATGCCATTGCAACCCTGTTCTGAGTGCTGTCTGCTCTGGTGGTAAAATGAAATGGTGCAAAAAAATCCATCCATGCACAACTTCTCATTTTATCCATTGGTCGCTCTGACAAAAAGGAAAAGTCACAGAATTTGTTTGAATTTGGAAAAAAAAACTAACAAAGCATTTTAAATAAACAATATTGGGTTGAGAGTTAGACACAGTGATGTTGGCAGCTTGGAGTCATACTTTCAAAGTTAAAATAGCCAATTCCCTGTTGGTGTCTGTATGTCAGTGTACTGCACATACCCACTCAGCATGTGCTGTATCTGAGCTTGTCTGAAATGGCACGCATCTATTGTGGAAGCAGAGGGGGCTCATTTGTAAGGCAGATCTAGTTGTGCTTTGGTGTAGTGTCCACAGAGAGTGTAAGGGGGCTGCACAGCACGACAGCCAGCAATTGTCAGCAAAAATCAGGCCTAATGAAATACAGTACACATGGCTGGAGGGCAAGGGGAGGAGAATGACTGACAGGAGGCCTGAGTGGAAACAGCCTGTGGCAACCCTCCATCTACCAATGCATCAGCTGGCCTTCCCGATTTGTTTTAAGCCTGAGCTCCCCTCCCAGCCATGATAAGGGAAGCAGCATGAGACATAAGAGAGAGAAAAAGGGCAGTGTATGAGAGTGTGAGTGTGTATGTATACGTGTGAGGATCCCTGGGGGAAATGACACAGACTACAAGTGTATAGGGAGTGCTATTGATGGGCCTGCTCATGTGGAAGTGGGTATTTGCATTGTAGAGAAGGGCTGTCAGTAGAGCTCTCCCAGGGCCTTTGTCCACTGAGCATCTTTTTCAAGCAGAAAAGTGGTGGCGGGGCGCTGTGGAGCACCGAAGAGTTGCGAGATGATGTGCCGACCAGAAAAAACGCTTCCCTCTGTTAGAGATTGTTGAACATGTTGATGCACTGCTGCCATCGTTGTCTGACAGCTGTAGAGCAAGGTGTTTGTGTGTGTGTGTATGAGAGTGTGTGTGTGTGTGTGTGTGTGTGTGTGTGTGTACGTGTACACACGTGTAACTGTGATTTGTTAATTCATGCCCAACATTGATTCAGTGTCCGGCTTAACCTCTAATAAAAATGCCTTTTGAAAAACTGCTTCATAGAACAGCATATGATGACATCACTAGTGCCTGAGTGAAAAGTTCAGGTTTTAGTTGAAAGCTCTAAAATTGCCTGCGCAAAAATGACAGCAGCAGATTTTTCTTGAAATGGCCACCTGTACCCTCCAGATTTAAAAATGACATTAAAAATCAGAAGAAATACTATATCACTGGAGGTTGGGAAGCTAGTGCCAGATTGATTGCCACTGTACACAAAGATACAGAGCCCATGTAAGTCACACTTAGTTTCCTGAAATCAATACAAATATCAATTACCTGTTTTGCTGTTTCTGGGCACCCTGCAGTGATGCTATATATGCAGAACGGTTTATTGTGTATGGGCATGCATGCGCGCACTGACCCCCCCCCTCCACGTATACGTGTGTGTCCCTATATGTATCTCGTTATATTAAACTATTCAACTTTGTCATATTTAGACCTCTGCTTTATAATAAGAATAATTTGGTGGCATTTTAATGATATCTTTTTATTACATATATTTTTTACAACCAAATATAAAGTGAGGCTCTGGGATGCTGATTTGCATTTACATAGGTATGAGAGACAATATAAAAGAAACAGTTGGTTTTCTGACAGTGAATGATAACTCTTGTCACGACCCATGGCTCCCTGCACAAACGTTCTATGCATGCATAGGGCATGTTATGAGATTACATTTTAAATCCATGCAACTATGCTGTGTTTCAATGTGCAGGTTTTATTGAGCTTCCTGCAAGGTTTGTGAGAAGAGGTGGGCCTGTGTTGTTAGTTTGGACATGAAACGCAGACTATGGAATGGAGGGAGAAAAAGACCCAATAAATTTGGATTAGGGAGTGAGTGACAGCAAAGAAAGAAAAAGTAGGAATGGGCAAAAATGAAGACACGGAAACTCTGGAATGGAAAAAAAAGATGAGGCTATTTGAATTACTGAATTGTGATGACTAAATATGAGAAGAAAGGAATCTGACAGGGAAATATAGAGTTGGAAATTGAGAATTTGAGTTATTGATGGTGAGCCCAACTGTCCATTCAGGACTAATGGTTTTAACCTTTTCAGTATGAATTAACTAAGAAGATCACAGGTGTGGTCTGTCTGTTCCAGAATCCCATGGTGAGGAACACCAAGATCCCAGAGGTAATCATAAGATTAGCACCATGGTGCTACCGATTGGAATGCCTGAACTGGATGAAAAAGTATTGAATAATAATCAGAAGGAAAAACAAAATAAACAAACAATTACAGGCAGAGAGCAATCAAGCAGCGCTTGATGTTTTTCATATAGAACCAGAGTCTTTGTTTTTTTGGAAATTCCATGGTATTGGAGAGGCATAATAGGTTATCTTACAAGTGTCACTTATCCTTTTCCTGTATGATTTAAATGGAAATATTGTTTTTTTCATTCCAAATATTATTATTTATTGTTATTAAGTGGAGACTAACTAATTTTCCTCAAACAGTTTGATACATGCTAGTAATATACCATATCTCAATATCAGTATATTTAAGTAATACTGCTGCTGTTGTTCTGCAATCAACTATCATTGCACATTAAATCACAGTGCAACATTATGTTCATCTCTACTGAACATTGTCTTTATCGTTGTTTTTCATCCATGTCGATATAGTTGCATTCGACCTTTTAACACACCACTTAAATTATGAATTATGAATGGCAAGGTGTTTTCGGTGTTCATTTTTAAATTTTGTACTCTTGTATAATTTTGAATTCAGCTGAATACTCAAACGTGAATGAAAACTTGGATCTTCTAAATTGCCTCATGCATATTTAATAGTTTAGCCTTTGTACTGAAACCACATCTGTTTTAAAATGAACAGCTAGTTGAGTAATGCTGCAACTGCATTGTATAATTGTTCTGTAAAATGTACTTTTAGCCTTCAATTTTATTTCTTAGGGATACTTAATGCAACAAAATTTTGACATAGGACAAATGTATAGAAAAAACCCTATGACAAGAGTGATAATGACCCCATATTTGAGTTGAATTACAATACAAAATGATGAGGTAACGATGAGAACAGGCACCAGGGGTTGGTTTGTATACAGTAACTTAGCGTGTTTATTATTCAATAGAATGTGTAAATTAGTTGGTATGGAGATGTTTTTAACTATAGAAGAACTTAAAATGATGGAGAAATCAGACACTGTGTGTGATGAAGACTCCTAAGTAAAGCTTTAACTTGGATTGGTTTCTTCTGTCAGTATGTGAAAATCAATATGTAAACAAAATGTAGTGAAACAATGTAATGTTGAGGAGAGTAGGACCAATGTGGTGTGATGACTTTAATGGACACAGCAAATTGTGGGGAATGACAAAAGCACATGCAAATGATCTCCAAATGAAAAGCTTTGAGGATGTAATTTCACAGACAATTTCTGGAGGAATGTGATGAGCACCTGAAGCAGCTGACAGATGCAGAATCAACCTATAGTGTAACCAAGCAAGTTATGATATTTAATGAATTAAAATCCATTCCTGCAAGCAAAGGAAAGACAAAAGATGTGTTACCATATAGAAATGCTAGGTGTAGGGAAGCTCTAAAAATTATATATTAGGCACATAATCCATGAAAGGAATTCCTTTTAACACCCAGGTCAATAAAAGTATGCTGAGGTAGTAGTAAAGAGAACAATGGGGCAGCAATAAACATGCACTGGAGAGAAAACCATGGTTCCATCAAAATCCCTTCTTTGAAATTAGTTATTTTGGCTTGAGAGGGTGTTAGATAAGAGAAAAAGGAATGGTGCTGTCTGATGGAAAAGAGCACATAACAAACAAGGAGACGTCCGAGTTAATGGTAAGCACTTTATTTACAAAATGCAGGTCCAATGAACTAAATACAGGGGTAAGGAGAGGAAGAAACAAAACAGGAAGAAAGGATGCTGGCATTGGTGAGAGAGAGGGTCAGAGCAAATCTGAGGAAGATGTATCTTTTATCATGGGACTTAAGAGAGACACGAAAAGAAATGGAAAGAGTGCAGTGAGGTATGCTGAAGTATTTCATTACTGGATAAAACATCTAAACATCTATTTGAGTGGAGTCTGGAGAAGATGTGTAATAACTGCTGCATATGCCAGGGTGCTCAGAGGCAATAATTACCCCAATAAAGAGGCATGGGATAGAAACCAGGACGCCAGGAAATCAAGTGGATTGTTTTGATTTTACACATTGCAAATTAATGGAACCAAGGGAGAATGAAAGAGTGAATTCAGGAAGGGCAAGAACACTATGAAAAGAAGAAATTTTATTGAATTGATAAAGAATTTTAAGCTGCTATGAAAAGGGTAGTTTGTAATAACTGGAAAAAATACATTAAAAAGACTATATTTCATTATAAGTTAATTAAATCAAATTTATAAAGATTAGTCATTTGAGTAGAGTATTAAGGTTATCATAATAGCCTGTAATTGGACCTACTCAGAAAGTAGTAAAATGTTAACATTAAATATCAACAATAGTGAAAATTAGCAGATACTTGGGTTTTTTGTTTTTTACACAATGGACATTTGAAATAGACCTCCTTTTCAAAAAAAAAAAAAACCCAACAAAAAACAAAACCTTGCATCCCTGAAACAGTTAAAGACTAAAAAAAAGCTATGCTTTTTACATGAAACAAAATAGGGTAGGTTCCTCTAAAACTGTGTGGAGTAAAAACAGTGTTGCAATTTCTTTCAGTTTATTATATTCATATTTTTTAAGTAGGAGCACACTGAAGACTTAATACAGTAACTTCAATAGTTCAATATTCATTACAGCAAATTATTTAATAGGTCTGTATGGTTATTACACTTTGACTGACAGTGGAGGATATTATTCTAACATGAAGGAAAAGTGTACATAAGGGGCAGGTGATAATGGCCAAGCTGCAAAACATAGAATTAATGGAAGAAAACAGTTAAAAGTATTAAAGAGTATGGGGAAAGTGCGAAGGGGATATTTAGCCTTTTGAGGACTACTTGAAAGATTACTTTGAAAACTGTGACTATTGAGGTAGAATGGATTTTGAAGTTGGCAGTAAAAGAAACAGGACAGGTGGACTTGAAAAATGACTTTGAATGCAATGAGCACTGAGGGAAAATGGATCTTGAGGGTCGTGGTAATGAAACTCTAAACTTAAACCTAATTGTCAAAGAAGAATGGGTGGGCTGACTGGCTTCAAGATCACATGAGGATCTTTTCTGGTTTCAAATCACAAGGGTCCAAATGCCAAATTTCCTTGCCTCTTCAAATACACCTACAATCTGCTTAAAGGTTGCAGATTGATTAGTCATATAGAATGGTCCCTAAATTTCATACATAAAAATGTTATGTAACAAAAGAGCATCACTAAACAAAGCAGCACAACAAATGACATAATCAAAGGTGCTTTTCTTCAATCTGCACAATCAGCATATAAGATCGAAGTTTCAGTGCAGCAGGCTTAAGGCCCACCGGGGAGAACAGCAGTTTGCTACTTCCTGCAGGGATCCACTCAGTGTGGAATACACATTTCCCATATAGTGCTGGATTTTTGCTTGAGAAAAATCAGACTTATATGCAGGCAAGCCCAGAGGCCATTTATGCTTAAGAACTGCTGTGTAAACTTCAATGTGTTATGAACAAATATGATTTATAAGCTTTTTAGACTAACACCATTACCTCAGTTTATGTAGACGGACAGAATGAGACTCACAAAAATGCATAGGCAGGGCTAAATAAACACAAACTTAAGAAAAAGATGGGCACAGACACTGTCGATTATGTACTTGGACAGAAGATGAGACAATATATTTATTTATATGTTTTTCTTGATTTATTATTTATGAATCTATCAATCTGTATGACACAGGGACAGCACATATAGCACGTGTCTGCTTTTGTGCTCTTTTCCCATCTGCCAGCATCTATGTGTCTGTCTGCCTGTCTGGCTTTTCAAGGCTTCTGCTTTGTCCATCAAAATATGTGCTCTGCCCCCCCCAACCCCTCCCACAAACCTCCCCAACCTCACCCCCATCTCCCCACACACATTTTCTTCTTTCTATTTTCAACAATCCATCTCCTTCTATTGAATGTCATTGTCAATAAACTACAGCCTTACATGCTTAAATCCCTTAAAGATTTTGAATTATGATAATTATGAATTACAAATTTCTATCTGATTAATCAAAGTTGTTCACCTTTTGGATGTGCTTTTCCCGCAGTATGATAAATACATACCTAAAAGAATTCTGCTCTTTCAAGCCTCAAGAAGGACTAAGAATGTTGTGCAGCCTAAAACCAGTCTTTCATTACCTCTCACTCCGAATCATCCTTTCCAACCTTCTACCTTCACCCTAGGCTTTTCTTGACTATTTGATGGTCTTTGACTATTTAAGTATAATTTTGGAGAGCTGGTAAACAATGGCCTTTGTATTGCTCGTATGACATTTTTTGATATCATATGCATTGTGATGCCATGCCAGAATCACAGAGTATGACAGTCATTTCTTACGACGTTTCAGTCAACAGGATGATAATTCCATCAGACATAAGTTGGATAGGAAAAAAGTGACGGTTTTATGTAGTGGGATTTGCAAATGTTGTAGGATATTTTTTAATCCTAAAGGCTGCACAGTCTGTTTTAGTGAGGAATGGTGTATATATACAAAACAATGATTGTTGGCAGTTTAAACTCTACAGGGGACCATTAGCTGACTTTAGACAAGATGAATGGATAGTCATCAGTGGTGCAGTGAAAGTCTGTCACATCCACTGACACTTCTAAAAGCACTTAGGCTGTGTTTGCTGAATGACCAGAATCTGGTAATGCCTGATTTATTATATGGTCTGTTCACAGTTAAAACCCTGTGGGTATATGATGGCCAACTATAGTTACACTACCCAAGTATATTTCAGGCTGTGGCAAAGAAGGCAAAATAAAAGCCTTTTCTGTTGCTTTCACCTTCTTCCAGTCTCTCACTTTTTCCTTCTCTCTTTGCCATCGCAACTCTTCTTTTGCAGCCCTTCCCGAGCCTGCTGTAGATAGTTGCTGGTGGTCTGGCAAAAGCTTACAAAAATAGGACATACAGTGATAAAGGCAGATGAGATGGCAGGTTATCCAAGGATCAACGTTGAGGGCTGCTAAAAGAAAATAAGAAATTATAAGTATCAAAAAATGCCCCATCTCAGTCCTACTTTATCATAACACAGGATCCCTGAGCTTTAAAGCCAGGGTTTTTAGCTGCAAACCAAATAGACAAAGAGATATTCTCTCTTGCAATAAATGAGAAAAATGACATTGCCAGGGTTATATGTGAAAGGAGCCAGTGCAATGTTCGTGTTTAATATATTAATGTTGGACTGTCAGTCAGGCATTATGACATCTGTGACAATGGAAGGTCAGCAGAGGGATTAGCTTAAAAAGATTGTGTAATTGTTGGAAATCCTGAGTCAAAAAAGGAATCTTGAAGCAAAGAGGCCACTGCAAGAATCATGTTTTCTCCTCCAATTTCTATTTTCATTTTTTTTCAGAGTGGCAGTACACAGAGCTTGTAAGACAAATCCTTTCTAATAGGAAGCCTCTAGGGCTGTAGAGGAGAAATGGTCGATACAAAGAGACACAGAGGGCTTTGAAGATGGCCTATCTCTCTGCCTCAATACAAATGAAAAGCCAAGAGAGTGGCCCAAAGGGACAGACAGGCTAAGTTTCTATTAATACTATCTACATACACCTAAGATGTCCCCATGTTTGATGTGACAGTGGTAAGATTAACTCACATTAAGGGGAACAGCAAAGCCCCTGGTGATACAACCACTCTTATTGTCTTTGATACAGAGACACAGGGTCTCACAGACTCAGAGACCAGGCTTAAAGTAGCTGATTGACACACTCAAACACCAGTTATTCTGACATCTTAATAAAAAAGAAATATTGTTTTGTTGTTTTTATACAGTTGCTTTTCCCTTTTCCTCTTCTTCTGGTTTGAATAAATCAAGATTTAGTATTGTGAATGCAGGCTTATGAGTGCCCATAGAAATGTGTTAATAGTAATCATCACCTGGGGCATAAGCTGTTCCTGAGGCTTAGAACAAAACAAACATTTAAATACTGCTTCTTAGCTGATTTCAAGTTTTACAAATTTCTACGGAAGATAGATATTATTTTGAGCCGCCATTACACTCTATCATGCTGTTGTGACACAATGTAAATGTGTTTTTGACTTTCTAAGTGTCAGTTTTTAGTTTTGCTAATGGATTTCATCTGTCAGAGGTAAATGGAGTCACTTAGTGTCACCAAGAAATAGATGTCATGTTATTTTGAGTGTTTTTATTTTCTGGTGTACACTGTGGGTTGACACATACATTAATAAGGAGTTTTTAAGTGTGAGAATGTGAATTGATTGCATTGATAGTTGTAAATGCAGACCTTTTGAATTTGTGTTATTCTTCTGTTCTTTTCATTAAACTTTGGTTGTTATTGATACAAACTTATTTGACTGACTTGGATAAATCCAAGCATATTGGTGTTTGACGATCCTTTCATAATGTTGTGTTTTTATTGTATGATATGTAAACAGTGTATATATAAATTTAAATATTCTTCAGGAAGATGGATTATTATGAAAAATGGTGATATAAGAACATGCTTTTGATCATTTATCTTTACATTTTTACTTAAATTTGCAATTCATGCAGCTATGAGGCAATATCCTATGTGTGTGTGTCAGTGTGTGTGTGTATGTGTGTGTGTGTGTACACTGCTGTCACAGGCAGCTTTTGGACTATGTGTTTTAAAGTCTAGAGAGTATAAACTGGAGGCCTTTGGCCCTTTTGGTATTCACCATACTGAATCAAATTAAGATCATTGCTTCACATGGAATGTCTGTTTGACTGTAGAACACAGTTGATGGGTTATTTCAGCTTGCCATGGGTAACGGGATGAAGGCAGCGTTGCTCTCCTGTTGAGAAACTCCAGTAATGGCTTTCCTCCTTGAGCTAAAGTGGGCTATAATGCATTGCCTCTTCCCTTTGATGTTAACTATAAATACAAATGTACCGGGGGTTGCTGTTGTGGTTATTATTGTATAGATTTTTTTTTGATAGGGGCTGAATGTTTATGGGGACTACTGCTGACAGGAGGAAACTAAGGACATAGGGATTTAATGCAAACTGAATCACTGGTTTCAATATAATTAAAGCTTTTTCTGGTCTGCTTTAACAAAGCTATTATAAAATGAATTGAGTCACTCATGCCATGGTATTTTCAGTGTTAGTCTAAAATATATGGAAACATTTTGTTAAAGGATTAGACTATTTGTTGTGGAAATATAGATAATATTCTGCTTAAGGAGAAATGATAATAGATGAGGCTATTATTATATTGTTCAGCTGTGTTGAAGTTAAGCATTGAATCTTGAGCTTTCCATTGCCTACAGATTACGTCAAGCACATATGTTGAGCAAGGGGAAACACTTATTCTTCTCCATGCTCCATGGTATGAAAGGTACATAGGGGTTCTAAAATATTTGTCTTTGTTCTCCTGGCAGAAATTTCTGTATGTGGGTGTTCACAGTTTCTAGCGGCACCTCGGGAATACATTTCAACAGATGGAGGTTTTAACTGGAGTGCAGGTTTTGAACAAAAAAAAAAAAAAAAAAAACGGTTTTATTCTTCTGTAGCGTGTTATTTTAATTTGTTTATTTGCATACTTTTTGCATACCTGAAAATTACAGATTGTTTACACAACCTTCAATGATGTAGCTGTGCGGCTCTTTATCTGATACTGTTGTTATGGTCTCTGCTGTCCATGGTCCTGAAATGGTCTACTGTATTAGTACGTTCTCTTAGTTGTTGAAATGCTATGTCCCCTTTATGTATGAATAATGACCTTGTCTAAATGTCATTAACTTATTTACTATCTTGCTTTTGCTGGTTGTAAAGACAGAGATACAATTTCCAATAAGAGCAGTCATCCACAATCCAATACTAGTAATCTTGACTGAAATGTGTCTTCATCGTGCTCAACCGTAGATTGTTTTGCCGACAAAAATGAAGAAAAAAGAAATAAAAAAAAGGTCTGTTTTGTGAAACCAAACAATTATTACCACCTAGGGTCTAAAATTTAGCATGCTATGCCACCCACCTAGTAGACTGCCTTCTGTCTTTTGTCTAAAACACATTTGTTATTTGATTTGACAGCCTCAGAAACGAGTAATTGCTTTTCTGGCCTGTAATTTTAGCTCAGCCTCTGTAAAAACTAAAATGCATACCTTTTGATTTATGCCTTTTGTCACGCTTTCAACCTCTTTTGAATTACCTGAGCCCATGTAAGGCTGAATGTAACAGGATTTTTGAACTCCACCTGTTGAGAGATCAAAGATTTTTAGTCCACTTGTTTGTTTGATTGTGCTATTCAAGTGTTACAGTAAGTACATTCGTCGTTCAAATAATAGTGACAATATTAATGGATGGATTTGGTACATCTTTCTAGACTTTCTAAAAGAACACACATTCATTCTTCGATTCTCCTCTTCCTATTCTGTCTCTTCTCTGACTCATTATTTCTCTGTTATGCTTTCTCCATATCTCTCTCATATTTCCATCATTGGATCTCAAAGACATTTTTCTCTTCTGTCGATTTTGTGATGCTCTCCAGAGGGACCCAGGTGCTGAACGCTGCAGGCTTCCTTAGAGCCAGAATGTAGCCTTCAAATAGGAAAGAAATAATTTCATTCAGATCTGCTTACATAGCTATGGTTAACTAATATAATAATTCTGCATCGGTGATAAAGGTATCCCTTTTCTATTGTCCTACTTAGGCCAAGGTGACAATTTGTATTATATATATTTATAGTACTTTTTACTCAGTTTAATCTAAAGTCATTTTTTTCAAGCAAGCAATAAATCAGTGCCTTATATAATCTCAACCATTTCACATGTAATGCTCTGAATTGCATCTATTTGCTCTGCATAATCTGTAGAGACATAGGTCTCTGTTATGGTGATGTTCTATTAATGTTTTTTTTGTGTGTGTTTGTGTGCGTGTATGAGTGTTTGTGTGCATGCGGACGTGTGTGCGTACAAGCATGATTGCCTGTGTCTGCCCAGGCTAGTGTGTGTGCGGGCTAGTGTGCTGCTGCTCTCTTTGTCTCTGTGTGTCAGGGTTGTTGTGTCTAATTTTAGGCTCTCAGGAGAAAAAAGCAGTAAGGAGATCAGGAGAGTGAAAGGAGCTGTTTGAGCCCCAGCTCAAACAACTAATGGTTTAGTGTTTGTAATAACTTGCTTAGGAGGTGTTTTCCACTGTAATATATCTGTTCAGTAGCAGATACCCCTTCCATGCATTATCAGGCCATATGAGCATTGTAAAAGGGTGAATACAGCCTAGGCTTTCAAATAAACCAATTATTATTAAAATGCCAATTTCTAATAAATAAAAAAGGGATTTAATCTGTCCCACCTTCATGTTTAGACCATATTCCAAGCTGGAATGAAGGCATAGCGTCAACAAGGGTAAAAGAGTTCCTGAATGGAATGAGTAGAGACAGAAAGGGTAATTTATTAATGTACTTCTCATAACTCATTCTCCATCACACTGCTCTGCTCTCTGCATAATTTTTGTAGAAGCTCATTAAAGCCTGTATCTGCATAAACACAGTAGATAGAAAAATATGAAATAAAATGCATTCATTGGATTATGGACATGAAATAACTGTGTTGGCTTCCAATTAAGCTTACACTTTTTAATTATCAAAAAGGTTTGATGTTTTATTTCACTCTAGATTTTTTGTTTATTACTGGCCCCTGAACCCCCTTTCCCTTGCAATTGCTCCAATGCATTAGAAATGAAATCACTTTTGTCCCACCCATTCACTTGGAGAGCCCCGTATTTCTGTACATTTCGTTTTAATGCAGAGAGACAGTGCTGTCCTTTTTAGTCATGCCCTGTTCCTGACAAATAGACCTCAAGCTCTGCACAGCCAGTTGCTTTGTGCACAAGCTTTGTGGTCAGAGGATGTCACTGCCATTAGCTCAGTCAGAGATACTTACATCCAAAAACTGACAATTTTATAGCAAAAGGCTATATTGTTACATTTGGTAGGGCTTGAAACTAATAGGAGTAAGAACAATATCATGTTGGAGACAAAATATCAAATAAACTTAAATAATAGAGATGTTACCATCAAATATATGCCACAATTCAGGATGCGAGGCTGTAGTGGATATGGTGGAATCAAATTGTGTGACCTTTATTAGAGAGCTCAACTTACAATGCAAGGTGGGAGTAGCTGAGCAGATAATGCAAAGAATAGCCAAAAGACTTTACTACTGTGATTGAACCGGGATGTCCTTCATTAAGTTGACAATCTTAATTCACTGTAATATCACAAATCCATGACAGTATGTGGATTCCAAGGGGATGAGTGGGTAATGCTGACACAGGGGATTTACTGTCACTGTGCTACGTGGAACATGAATAGGTGGTGACACTATATAGGTGATAATGCTATGAGTAACACTTAACAAGTACCAAAATTGCTCATAAAGCAGTATATAATGCTGACTATGCAGATGAAGAAAATGGTCAGTAGTAAGATCAAATTAGTATAATGATTTTGTGTTGAATTATGGAGATTTTTACATAAAAACTGACAGAGCACCAGGTGTCCTACAATGAAACAAAGTCAAAACCCTTTAAAATCTAGAATAAGAAAGACCTTCCCTTAAGAGGAAATCAAATTAACTATTTCTTCAACTTTATTAAACTCATGTTGTTTCGAGCTGACTGATAGTTGGCTGAAAGACACGCTGGATGAAGAGTGATCAATATGTCAATCATGGATATAAGCCACAAGCTTTTCCTCAAAGAGGAAAGCCTGCGAAAGAGAGAGTTTTACCATTGTGGCTTATTTTTAATGCCTTTTTCAATATTCAACTTTGAATTCAGCTGAATTCAGCTGAGTATTTAAGTGCCTATCTCCGTTTCTTTAATTATTGTGTTTAATTTTAAGACTAGACTTTTCTAGTCGGTTCTCTTGTGTTGGTGTATCAAGGATGATGCAGCATCCAAAATTATTCTCCTAGAAAATGGAGCTCTTGGTATTCTTTAGCTTTGAACACTTTCTATTCAGGAAACAGACATGTTGAGTATCAAAATCAAGACAAAATGGGATGAGGATAGGGATGTTTATATGATAAACCAAAATATGGGTTTAAATATGAGCATTATTTGGTATAATGGTGAAAATATGACTAAAAATGAAGCCACTCTAACAATTAAGAAATCACCTCCTAATAGAATGATGTTTCTGTAAAACATGTCTATTAATGTTTGTGTATTGGCAATAATGCAGCAAAAGATGCTGTAAATCTCTGGTAACCAAAATATTACCATATGTTTACCCAAAAAATAACCAAAACAAAAGAAATGAAAAATAATAAAAAAAAGATTGTTGGGAAAAAAGTAAAAGAAAAGAACAAACAACTTTTATTCTTATCACTTATTAACATTCTGCATTGTCAGCATTACATACTGTTTTATATCAGGCTCATACATACCAAGCATTTCTGTAAGCTTCATCACAACGTGTATTGTCAATTCTCATCTATGGCTTCATGCAGAATCATCACATCGTGACAATAAGCTTTGATCATGAATACTACAGTGAGGCAGAGGCTCACACTGCTCTGGCTTAAGAAAGCCATCCGTCCTGTGACCTGGCAGAGACAGACAATGCTCGTAATGGCAATTTTTTACTCTCCTTTGATATACCTGCTCAGTTGCCCAGAGAAGAAAGAGCAGATTGTTTGTTTGGCTGAGGCCTCTTTCATTTCACAAAGGAGAAAGGGACCATTAATATTGTATTTTCTTGCCATATATCATATACACTGATAATGCAGGCATTGCTCGAAGATGAAAAGAAATAGTGCATTACTGTCACCCTGGCAGATGACACATGAAGCTCTCAGTGGGTGCCTGCTTTGAATCGCCACAATGCTATTGTGGTCGCTCAGGCACGGAAGAAAACACTACAAGACAGGAATGACTCTAGGAGAGGTGGATGAAAAGAGGGAAGGAAGTTTGATTACAGGATAAATTAGGAGGAAAAAATAGAGTTCAAAAAAAACAATGATGGAAAGAGAGATAGAATGACCTAAAAAAAAACCAAATGGAAACACAAAGCTAAAGACATAAACAAAGAAAAAGCTTAACTTTGCAATACATCTCAGATGATATAAGGACTACACACTGAATTTCCCATAGCCTCTCCAGGATTTATCGAAAGAAAATAAATGCAGAAAAATGGATGTTATCGTTACATTCAGTCTTAAGTCTGCTTGAAAAGCAGCGCTGTTTTACAGTCTGTGTTTACACAGACACTAAAAGTAAATTAACATTAGTCTATTTACACCATATAAAATCTGAGGATTTAAAATTTGAAACATAAGGTGTTAGAGCATCTCAATTAATCACATATTGTATGTTTCCAAAGCGTCTCAATATCAAATAATAGTTAAGGGCAGCTTGTTTTGTTCCATTTTATTGTTGTTTTTATTGTTGTTATGGTCCTTGTCAGTAGTAATTTTTTTTTTCACCTCAGAAGAACAAAGGGTTAGTTTCAAATCTGGCAGCAGATTGGAACCTTTCGGTTTGACGTTTGCCTGTTCTCCCTGTGCCTTTGTGGGTTTTCTCTGGGTTCTCTTGTTTCTTCCTACAGATCAAAACCACGTAGTAGGAAATGCAAGACTTTGAATGATCCATCGTTGTTTCAGCGACTGTAAATTGTTGTAGTCTTTATATGCGGTCATGATCAACTGGGTGCACTCTGCCTCTCACCCACAACCATCTGAAGTTGACTTCTGTGCCCTGGCATGTCTTTGTAAGGAATAAATGGTATAGATAATGAATGAGATAATATATTACAATAGATATGTTGTCATACGCAGGAATGCAATATACACATTTTAATAATGTTGTTGAGCAGTATTTTGGGATTCTATCCAATGTTCAACAACATTTCAACAGTCATCATATTTTTGGTTCTTGTTGCTGGTTCTTACATTTACATCGTATTTTTGATCTGTGCATGCAACCTGAAGAATTATGAAATCTAAAAGAATGATAAAACCCATCTACACAATGGGTAATGTCTTTATCACCGTGGGCAACTTCTAAAGAGCATGACATGTGTATATTACTGCTTTTACAACATTAAAAATGATTTTTTGTTCTCTTTTGCTACTTTTTTATGATTTTCTCTCCCCAGCTGTCTTTCTGTCTCGTTCAGTGCATGTGACCTAGTGGTAGACTTGTGGGAACTGTAGTGATT
Organism: Fistularia commersonii; assembly: GCF_037954325.1. NCBI lineage: Eukaryota > Metazoa > Chordata > Actinopteri > Syngnathiformes > Fistulariidae > Fistularia > Fistularia commersonii. Next base: position 7,991,513 of record NC_141299.1, on the reverse strand, counting down.
CTGTCAAGTTGAAAGCCTCCCCAGAGCTTGCAAGGAAACAACAGAGGGAAACATTAGAACAACCCCAAAATGTCGACACAAACCTATGTATTTGTCAGGCTGACCTGGATTTACTGCAAACAGCACTCTGTCTTACCCTGAAAAACTGTCGCCACACAACATATTGCTTTCTGAGAGACAGAAAAGCAGATGGGTTTGACATTGTTAAGTTTAGTTCTCCCCCCTAGATGTAACTGTACCTCACTGCATATCTGCTATGCTTGAATATAATGTGGGAAGTGGTGCCCCCAATCTCATACCACTAGATATACACGCTCACATAGTTATGCAAAAAGCATACCGAAGTACAGTCGACTTCAAAATTTCCTTTACAGACTGATACAAAAGCCCAATTTGTGGAACATTTAAAATGTTCCCCACATTTTTAAATGGCCCCTCTGGTTATCCATGCTTTTATTTTCCTCCTTTTAAATATCTATATTCACAAGACTTCTAGTCTGTGCCCCCGTTCTGAGTTCTGCCTCAGTGGCAAACCAAGGTTTATTTCCCTTGTGGAAATATTGGACTGTCAGTCAGATCAATTGCCAGTGTCCAGGACACTTCATGGTTCCTCTAATTATAAGCCTGTGCAGCTGGCGTGGGCCCATGTAGCTGTAGGGCAGCCATTGTAATAGAGGCATCACTGGGCTATAGATGGATAGAGTGAAGTGCTGGCAAAAGCCTTGCAGTCATTGCTTGCGTCGGTGGAGAAGCTTTACTCCAGCAGTCAGAGCAGGGGCCAGGGTGTCTTATCTGGCTCCTCCATGCAGCTCACTATACGCCAAGGGAGTGTATTACCAATTCTTCAGCCCACTCTCTCATTCCTTTCTCCCCTTGCACTGTTCCTTGCTCTTCACATCCTTATGAGAGATCTCGGGTATTTGTCATGTTCATGTGTTGTTACATTTCGCTCTTCTCAGCAACACTGCTCTCCATATGGGCTGCTTTCAGTGCACTCAGAGTATGTATATAAGGCATTGGACTTTTGGCCTCATTTTTTTTTACTAATGCTGATACTAATGCTGTTTGTTGTAATACATTGCCTTGGGTTTCGTCTTTGTTAACTGTCTTCACCAAATATCCTGCAGTTTTGGGTCAATGACAAATATTGCAGAATATTTGAGGGAGGAGTGAAAAAAACTGAAAGGAAAGAAAGAAAAAGAAGAGAGTGAGACAGTAGTCAACTGAGCAGAGATGAATGAGTGAGAATGAAAATGAACACAGACACCAAAAAGGCGTAGGTGGGTAGAGAAGGAGCTAGGGTAAGATATGTGGTGGAAATAAAGAGAAGGAGGCAGTTCTGCTACAAAAAAGAAAAAAAAAAATGAGAGCACAAGAATGCATAAATAAAGAGGAAGGTTGGGTGTTGTTGCAACTGAGAAAATAGAGTCTGAAAAAACAATGCTAGTTGTAAGAAATGTGCAATCTCAGATTGAACACAATAAAAGTGATCACTTTGTATCTATAATCATCTATAACTATGACTTACCGAAGCAGGCAATACCATTGACAGGAACAGCAGACCTCTGATGGAGATCTGAAAGACTCTGCCACCAAATTGTAACAAATCACAGTGAGGAAAGGCACTTTTAAGAAAATTATTGTCCCAAGTATACACAATGTATAGGACTAAAGGATCCTTTATAAGTGGCAAAAGAGCTGGGAAGAAGGGGGATGCATTTCAAAATGTTAGATGAAAAAAATAAGGTATTTCATATGACCTACTGGAATGTGTATTGCCAGTTTGGATAGAAGAGATTTGGACATGCCGTATATTTGCAACCAAGAGCCCTAGCAAGTCTCAAAAAGTCTGTGAGTCGATGAGGGATTAAATGGCTTAGAAGGATTACTGGGACAGTGTGTCCACATTGGTAAGATTTTACTGTATGTGTGTTGTACATTGTAAGTGTAACTCTATTCGGGGTCAAGTTCAAAACACCTCGGAACATTTTTTTGCATGATGAAACGTTAAACATGAGCAAGCACAAATGGATACATATATAGATAAACATTAATAATTGAAATAATAGCCTTATTAACATCTCAATGATTTTGATCTGGGAAAAACTCTTTTTGAATACCTTTGAATACTAAATTCCATGTTTACCAACTTTTAACCAATATTCCCTGATGCCCTCTGGTCTGCTGCATCAAACTGGCATTCACAAATCTTTTCTTTGCTGATGTTGACACTTGCTGACTTTTACACTGAAATTGTTGGGCGTGATCCATTAGAAATTGACTTTAGGCAGATTGTTTTTTGATTATGCTGTCGCATTTGGTCTGCCAAGCCTCTTTTTAGTTTTTCTGTTTTGACATTTTGATCAGGGATTGGCAATTATTAGATGTGAGCTTTCACTGACCTAATCTTGTTCATGTTAATGAATTCACGTAATACATTTCCTGATCCACGTTATCTCCAATGCTTTCTTTAAAATATATTGTGTCTAGCCACATACCTAGATATTTTCTCTAGAATACCTAGAAGGTTATGGCTTTCATAGCACAAGTCCATGTCATTTATTAAGTGGTACAAAGGTATAGTTCTGAGATAAGGTTATTTGTCACATCATATCATCAAGCCATATCACCAAATTTTGACAAAAGAGGAAACTGCTAATGTTGTTATTTCATTTTGTATGTGTTCATTGACATTACATTGCACTGTGCTTAGAATCAGAATAGCCTTTATTGTCATTGGTTTCATCTGTGTAAAGTCAAATTGTGATTTTTTTTTCAACCCAGAAAAGCATAGATCTGATAGGGAAAGGGTATACGGAGCACTGCGCAACAGACAATATATGTAAACACAATGCCAGTTTTCCCAAAGAATTATGTTTCGATGGTGATTCAGTGATGAGGCTATCTTTGCAGCTTGTTGATAGACTGAAGGATTTCTGCCACAGTTCTGCCATCATGATTGTTTTTGCAGATGGAAAAGTGGTAAGGTGGTATGCTTGAAAAAGTACTGTGAAAAAGACTTTTCTGCACATGTCTTTCTGAAACTTTTGCAAGGCCGGTGTGAGGAGGAAGTATGGAAGGGATTTAGGATGCATGGTCTGGCAACCAAATATATCATGAAAGGGAAAAAATAAAATCTGACCCCTTCCTTTTGCCTTCATTCCCTACTTCAAAATACCCAGTGGATCTCATACAGCAGCTCCGGCCCACTCCTAACTCCATTCCTTTGTATTCTCAACAACTGGTTCCCTTTATCTTTTATTTTGTTTCATATATTTTTGGTCAGATATTTTTGTTCTTTATATTTTTCTGCAGTTTTTGTCTTTCTCCTCTCTCTTTGGAATCTATACCACATTTTTCTAGCCCGTCTTCCCTCTTTACTGCTTCCATTTGGCCTTGCAGGTTGTCAGAGGTGTGTCATGGCTCTCCTTGTCACTCTCTCAACAAGTTGACCTTTGTCTTAGAGATGACTCCACTCACATCTCTCTCCTTGCCAGTTAAGACTGACAAGGTTGTCTGGCAGCAAATATGGTGTGACCACACCACCATGTCCCCTCCTAGTCAGCAGCCCCAATATCACCCGCCACTGAGTGGAGATTTGACTGTGTATGCACATCAAACAGCAAGAGTTTATTTTTGTAATGAAGATGTGTGTGGTCAAATAACCGCTTAAACATCTCTTCATTAATTGTCTATTACATTGTGGACAATATGAAAGAATGGAAGACAAAATGCAAGTTGGGAGTGCAAAGGACATAACTGATAGGAATCTTAAAGGTAGAAATAGTGATGATGGGATGTTAAGATGAAACAGTGAAGTGTAATAAAAAGAAGAAAAGGGTGAAAAAGAGAAGAAACCGAGAGAAAAAAAGAGCAAGGATTGTATGTCAGAAAAGATGTCTATAGAACTGTCAACTGTTGTTTCTCTCAGTGTGAATGGCGGCGTATAATCACTCAGCCTTACCGCAGTAATGACACCATCTGGGCAAAGGAAAACGGAAGCGTCAACTGAAAAATGGATCACATAGATCCAGAGTGATTAGAGCATCAGCTGAATTATTTTCTTCCTGCTTATTGACACAGCAGACATTATGCTACAAATTATAAATGTTAGATAAAAGAGTTCATTTTCAACCTTATTTAGTGATTTTTAAATATTTATCTATTCAGTTTCTTTACTGAAGAAACAAAAGGCATATTTTGTTCAGTATAAAAACTATGTTATTGATATTTATGTCTGTATTAATTGCACACTGATACTTTTATATAAACTAGAGAAACTGGATATGGTTGACTGTAATCTATTCTCTAACAGAAACTGAATGTTAGCTGTGAAACCGTGCCACACAAAACACCTACTTTTCCGACACAGACAGAAGTCTTTTAAAAAAGGTTCATCTTACTAAAAGCTCCAAGGCTTGTGCATTCATTGTGTCGCTGCTGCATCCATTTTGAAACAACACATTTGGTTTATTTCTTTTTTATTTGGGGATCTGTTGAAAAGAAAGAGAAAAGAAAAACAACGATGCTTCTCACTGACCTGTTGCCATGGCAACATCTCTCCATTGATCTAGCCAGCCCTCATCTCCTTTTAAATTTGCCTTCAGTCTCACTTTTCTCTCACTTTTCTCCCTCTCACAGTCTCTTTAGTTACTTTGCCATTCTGGGCCTCACGTGCCTTCCATCCGTCTGTCGTGTTCTGTCATGGAGATTGATGCCTTGTGGGGGGTATGCTAACCTTCACCTGGTTTGAGCATAATTTCTACTCTTCTGTTCCAATCTGTCAGACTGGATCCACCACTATCTACCTCATTCATAAACACATTTATTCTGAATTTAAATCCTAACCCAAGGCAATGATTCACTAAATAATTCAAGTGCAACTGCATTGCCTGATTGCATTATTAAATGTCCCCCCCCCCAAAATATAGACAAACTGCAGGCAAGAAACAAAAAAATGCACTTCATGCACATGTCAGCTCATTTTAATTTGTTCCATAATGCCTGCCGAATTAACGCTCTGTCATTTTGTTGATAACATGCCAAACACATTTTTTGTCCTCTTGGATCAACTGGCAGACAATTTTAGTTTTAGAAATTTGAAATTAATATGTTGTGCTCGTTTAGGAGAACTGCTTGCATGTATCTCGTTAATGTACTTCAAGGTGAAACAAGAGTAATGATATGAAACTCTTTATACCATCAGTTCTATTACACAAAGATTTTTTTCTCTGATTAAAGGTTGTTAAGACAAATTTGTGGTAAATTACAATAGGAGGCCATTCAAACAATTGCTAATTATTTGCTTCATATGATGAACTGTTGTAGAAACAATTTCTCGTGCCAGGTTAATATTTTTCCGTCTTTTGCACAAATTATCCGAAAATGTCATACACCCTGCGGGCAAAAGGAACCTTCAGCATAAAAGTAGTGTTTGGTGTAGTTTTTTTTTAACTTCGTATTGGAAAGAAATATGTCAAAATACTTGAAATTTTGAGGGAAAAAGATAATGCACAGACACGCTCCAGTCAAATAGATGGTGTCTTTGCTTATGAAGTGAAGAGCTCAGTGTTAAATCTATATAATGTTTTTTTCAGTTTTTTTTTTTTTTTTTTTTGTATTTGTAATGTGCACATCTATTGAGTTGGTGCAGCAATGTGCTTGGAAACTATTAGGTGTTTCATACATGATACTGCTCCGATTTGTCGTCATATACCATAGTTGAACAGCTTGCAGATTTAAGTACTTGCAAATATTGATGGAGCCTTCTACTTATGGGGAATTGCATCACTGAATAGAATCCTAATGAATCCCAAACTATATGTAGGTCATAAGATGATGGGCGGGCTAACTGAACTTTGAACTTGATCTGATCTATTTTGTTCTTATTTGTTTTCATTTATGATACATTTGTTACATTTCTGAGTTAAAAAGCCTTCACTCAAAAACTACAAATTTCTACAGCCTTGACATTATTTGTTCTCTATACTTGCATCTGTTTTTGCCTGTTTGTCTCTCTTCTCAACCCACTTTCTAACCTGCTGGGGCTATAAATGTTTCCCACTGAGGCTGAATTGCTTTGAATTGCATCTAAATACACAAGCAAGTATTTCATTGCATACAATCAATTCAATCAGATGCTACATAATAAAGTGTAAATACAGATATTTTCATCACATTTATGCTATATTTTCAAATTTTGTTGTATCTTGAAATCCAGACTGTAGCTTGTCATGTTCCAGTACAGGGGAGAGGTACAGTGCATATCAGTAAGATAATGTGATATGAAGGTTTTGCAGAATTGATAATAAAATTTGGCCATGCAGAAGAAGTACCCTATAGATTGACCTTCTATGCGTCACTCTGTTACTATAGCTGCTCTATATGGGCTCTGTGCTATCTCTGGATGATGGTTGTGAGATATGGGATATTTAAAACCCCTTGAGGAAACTTTGCAATTCATGAACATTCTGTGATGCAATGCCAATTTCATTACTGCCTTACTTTTGAGGAAAAGTGAGATGTTAGTAGGTGCCGTGTTACTGGCTGAGGGCAGTTTTTGCACAGGGACAGAAAACTTCTAACTGCATAAAAATAATGTCAGCCCATTCATGCTAAAAATAGATGTGTGATAATGCAATGTGTCTTACACTAAACATCTCTTCGATTTATTTGCAACTCCCCCCCAGGTTTTTACTGATGCTGTCTGAATCAATGTAGCAGCATTTCATACATAAAGCATGTCTCTCCTCAATGTGTCGGTAAATCTTTACACCCTGATTACCTGGTTGTCTCCCTACTTCACAGCCTGGTTGTTTTCTCTCTCCCATGCCTGCCTGCACTCCTGCCTAAATCTGTAGCTGCCTTCACAGTATGACAGCCCACTAATGAGAGCAAGATAAGCATGCCAAGCAAACTGTTCATCTCGAATTAGAAAAAATCCTCTTCCAAAAAAAAAAAAAAAAAAAAATACACGGCCCCCCACCTTATCATCTCTGTCTTCCTCACTGCTTCGCTTGTCCCCAGCTAGCCGAAGCAAATTTGATTGGGTCCGGATAGGGAGAGAATGGCGGCAGATAAGGCGCCCGAAACTGTCGCCAAACGAGGCCTGATGCAGCTGAGGATAAGGGCCAGAACACAATTATGCCAGCAGAATCCTTATATTAGACCCCAATCACTGGTATAACACTGCTGCCAGCTCCATTGCTATTCCTCTACCTCTCATTCCTCCATCCTTCTTTTCCTGCCTTTCTGTGAAAGTATCTAATATCTGTGGTTACAGATCTCTCCAAGGTCTTAACATGGCTGTAATCACCCCCCAAACGCTTCTCAGTCTGATGGACTGTGCCAGATAACAGCACCACTGACGAAAGATCTCACCCTGCATGGAATAGGCCAGTACTACTGTCAGCATAGATATAGTTGCCGTTGTCTTCTTTGTTCACCCTTAATGCATTTCCCACTCACACTTTGCATTTTTGAGAATGTAATGAGGGGATACATGTCCCATTTGAGAGCTCAACACTGGGTTCTGAGTCTTCCATTTTCTTTCGCACCAACACGTTAAAGTGTAGCGTCAACCCTATTGTCTTCCACATATTTTTTTAATTCCTTTACCCTCTGTCTTATTCATTAAAAAACCCTTAGAAAAACAAAGACAATTCAGGACAGTTCTTCGCTTTGTCACAAATTCACAACCTCTTTCAGAAAGGCAGTAACTAGGGCTGGGACATTTTCTGCTAATGACAGAGGGGCATTCCCTGTTCCCAAAGCTCTTTGTCATGGAAAATGTACACTAATTATAATAATGGTGACTACTGCTGACAGTTAATATAAAAGCCTGTCATTAACCCAAACATGTCTGTATATATCTCAGTGAACAAATCAATGTAGATTTTGCACTCATATTTTGTACTCTAAAAGCAAAACATAATGTAAGTCATTATTCTATACATCATTATGTAATGTTAAAAATGCTAATCATAAAAGCAATTCTATAGTTGGATGGCATTGTAAGCAGGAAGAAAAGCTCCCAGCTTACACTGATTTCATCTTTTTGAATGGTTTTGATTATTGGGTGTTGAAAGGGGTGTATTGGAGTTATAAAGGGGTTGTGTGGTGCTGGGGGCGGATGGGCTGGCAAACATGCGGCGTTCTGCTGTTTCCTGTCGTCCAGCTGTGAGGGCCATGGCTGCCAACAGCACTATTAGGGGGTCTGGGTCACCGCCTGCTGAGTTCTCCATTGTCAGCTGCCTGCTTAACAGACAGAAAAGGGAAAGTGAGGTCCAACCTCTATTGTGGCACCATCGCCAATAAGCAGAGGGCATAAAAAAGGTGTAAATTAATGCAATTCCTCCCCCACTAGCATTTATCCTTTTTTTCCTATTCATTCCTTTCTTTCCATGTGTCGGTTTATTTTTTTCCACTGGAGTGTCAGCTAATTAAGCACTTCCATTAGGCAGCCTGTAATTGGTTCGAAAAGTAATGACAAGCAAGTTTATTTACAAGGTAATTAAAATAAGGCAGGTGTTGTGCTGATAATCATTTACAACTGCAGTGAAGGAGAAAAAAGAAACTGACTGTTGATGGACAGTCAGTTCAGCACACCATGTTTCATCCTATTTGTAAACACATTGCAGTCTCAACAACGGTAGACCCAGCTTGCAACAGTGCTGTCTTCTTCAATGTGCTAATGGCTCTTCTTTGAAAAATGGATCAGATTTGTTGAATTAAAAAAACAGACCTGTTGGTCAGTTTTCATTATTGTCTCCCTGTATGCCATGATGCCATCATTATGCTAAATGCACTAAACTGTATTACTGTGTGCTTGTATAGTTGGTGTGATAACTGTAAGCTGTGAGTCAAATGTTCTGTGTCAATAATGCAATGCCCTGACATTATTTTTCTCTCGAACATACCACGAGTGTAATCTTTATTGAGGGGTATTGCCGAAGCACTTGGACATATCTGCCCTTCACTTTCCAGGCAACAGATGGAAACAGTGTATTAAGGCACCCAGGGGCAACCCTGGGCACCCTGGCATAGCTGAGGCATGGCCAGGTTCAGGGGAGCAGGTGGGCATCTGTTCCATGCCCCTAATCGCTTGCCACACCCGCCATCCCTGTGACGCGCCTGGCTTTTTGTGCACTGGTGTGTTTGTGGTTCTGTTCAGGGATGTATTTAACTATCTGTGTGAAGTATGTACGTCTCAGTGTGTCACAGAGTACCCTCAGCCAGGAGTAAAGGGGAGTTAGTCTGGTTGCATTGCAGATGAGCAGTAGTATAGAACCTCAGCTTGGATGGAAACATGTCTTCATATTATTGACATCCAGCAAAAATTAATTTATTTTGACTCAAGTGTGTGTGTGTGTGTGTGTCTAGTTATATTTTGATGATCTTTTTCAGAATTGATACTTCACTCCACAAAAAAAACATTATTAATGAAGGCGCTAGAATGTTGATATCTGGGGAATTTGTTCCAGAAAATGAATACACCTAAGAGTTGTGATAGCATTTTATAACATCTTGAATGTTTTATTAATTCAAAAGTTACTAAAGATAAATGAAGATAACTATAGAGATGCTCAAGCACAAGCCATCAACTTGGAAAAGTTTTGTACATAACTCTTGAATATTGAGTTTGCCTCCATAGAAAACATGTACAGCTTTCAGTTAATATGATTGGCAGTCTTGTTTCAAAGTAAGGCTAATTCTATAAACTATTGATTTCTATACCTCAGCTTTGGCCTTGTATCAGCTATGAATACCTGTTTACTTTTCCTGGCCTTGGGCTCTCGCTCCACTTAATGCTGCCTGTCCATCTGGTTGTCCATCTAACATTCTCACAGCAGCAGCAAAATATCTTTCCAGGCACCTCTCAACATGGATTGAGTGCATAGTAGGTAAACAAAGAGAAGCAGTTTGCACACTGCGCTATGCAACTGGGACGTGATGCTGACTGAGCTGGTTCCAGCAAAGGGCACTACAATCCTGAAACAGCAGGGATATGTGGTCGCTGATTTTAAGACTTGAATATGGATGGACAAGATGTCAGAACGGAAACAGTACATGTGAGATGTGTTAAAAGCATAGGATCAGGCTCTAATCAGCGACTTTTCAGTCAGCTCTGTCCAATTGGTCATCTTATATGTGATTGCTCATTCCATGTCACATTCCTTTTGTATTCAAAAATGATCTCATGCTATTTGGCTTTGCCAAACAAGCTGGACAAATAATTTGATGGGAATGCAAGTTACAGACGAAACAATGACGACAAGACTGGTGATCAAGGACAATAATGGCTTGTGCTGATGTCGAGAGTCATTTTTTGTAGCAAATTGAGATTTTATTTATCTATTAATTTCTTTTAATTGCATATGATCTATTTTTAATGGCCAAATTATTTACTTGACCGGTATGATACCCCAAAACACACACGCTAACACACAAATAGCTTTCTTCTTATCGCTTGCCATCACAGTTTGTCATCTGTCCACGTGTGCCGCTGATCACGAACGAGGTTATAAGGAATGATAGCTCCAGACAGCTCGAAAGATTTTTATAAAATATTAAAATGAATTCCCTCTAAGTTTTCATCTGTTTTTTGGAACACGCACACACAGAATTTTAAATGGTTCACTGGAGTTCTGGCTAGTTTTCATCTTTTCCCAAAGGAATGGTCCGTGAACTTAAACAGTCCATAATTTGCTGACATATTATGTCTCCAGAGGAAAGCAACACAATATCCCATCTTACGTCTCCTTTGCACACATAAGCGCTCTTAACTATGCAATGAAAATAGAAACACATAGCTAGACCGGAATGCAAACATGCAGTAGTTAAGCTTCGAAGAGTAACGAAGCAAACAATGAGGTTCCCCGGAGCATTGTGACTCTTCTGCCCCGCTTTAAATGTGAGCAGTCATCAGCACTTAAATGCTTGATTGATGGCACACCAGTGAGGATGATTGTGGGATATGCCAGCTCCCAATGACAAGCAATTACTCATTTTGTGAAATGAAAACCTTAACACCAAGCACTGACGCTTTACACTGGGATATTACTATATGTAATATATGTTGCCTTCATCTACACCTACTGCCACCCCAACTGCTTTGCCTCAAGTATTGCAGCAGATGTTAAGTAAATAACATAATTATAAGGGCTCAAGAGATGCCATGACAAGACTGCTCCTTGAATGACCAGAGGTGGGTGTTAAATGCCTGAAATGCCTGAATGTTGTAGTTTTTTTTTTTTTTTTTTTTTGATTGCTGTTATTAGTATTTTTAAGCAGATCTATGTTGTCTATGTTGCTGAGTGTCTTGCCAGATCTGCTTGCAACAGCTGCACATCATCAGTGACTCAGGGTCTTTTGAGTACCTTTTTTAAATGGTTTCAAAGCTATATCAAACACTATCATCTGTCTGGAAAAAAAATACTATGGCAACAAAAATGTTTATTTTGTTTTTATGTGTGTATTCTGTCCTTAGCTTTAGTCAGTATTAAATTGTCTTATGAACATGAGTGGTCATATTCATCAACTGCTTTGAGGTTTAAAATAGTACAAGTGCTGTCTGCCTCTCTCGCTTCTCCCTTTCCTCTGCCAAGACTACAATTACCCATACACACCTCTCCTCCACAAAAATCACTGTAATTATCTGCAGCCTGCATGGGGACACTGGCTGGCAACAGGTGCTATGTCAATGCTTATCTGTTCAATTTGCCTGTATTCTATCCTTTAGCTTGGCTTTAGACAAACCCACTGGCAGAGGAAAATATAACCCAAAGCTGAAAATAACTTCAGAGCTGCATGTGTATAGAAAATATGGAAGTATGGAAAGTAAGATGGAAATTTTCAAGAAGTAGAATGGCAAAAAAAAGGGTTTTGTTGCACGTGGATCGCATTTGTGTGCGTGTTTGTGTTGGAGGGCTTATGAATAATGGCATGACAGTCTTTCCTTGTGTTGATTAACCTGCTCTGGACAGATAACCAAGTGCTTTCTCTCTCTCACACACACACAGATTTGACATCAATCCACAGCATTAAATGAAGCATGAAAAACAGGTCAGAGAGGACTTCCTGTCTCTTTAAACAGTCAAATTCTATCCAGATGTTCCATGCCTTGCTTGTCCCTATGAAATCTGCTCACATCAGCTCTAAATAGCAAAATATAGCCTCTTTAAATTGATATACACTAACTGAGACAAAGGCATCAGTACATACTGCCTCCTCTGCTGCACTTTGACAATGGGCTGGAGTAAAAATGTCAGCTCTGTTACCTTTATTTATAGTGCATTTCAGCATCTTTGCTTGAGAGCCATCCCAATGAAAATGAGCAATATCTCTTTATTTCTAACTTTGCCTGGCCATCTGCCCTCGAGTCCTGCTTTGCTTTTTACTCGACTGAGATGACCAGGATACACAAGTTGATAGACAATTTTCCACTTACTGGTGTGTAGATATATTGGGGAGATTACTGAAATTTCATAAGTAATACCAGGATTTTATGGAAAGAATCTGTTCACAATGGCATCAGTGTATGGCGAACATATAATAATGATTAAAAGTAGTGTCAACACTACAGAACTGCTCATGGATGATAATTAAGAGCAATGACAACACTACAGAATGCTCATGAATTAGTCTTAATTGGAAGATATGTACTTTGATTCCTGTTGCTTGTGTGCATCTACATGGTTAGTGACCTGACGGGCTAATTTCTTCCTTTCCTTTTGGCTTCATCAGCGCTACATTCAAAATCAAGGCCACATAATGTCCACATTATAGAAGGAGAGCATAATACTGAATAACTGTATCCCATTGGCACGAGTCTGTTGCCCGCCTGTCTCTTAAGGTTGAGGAGAGAAGGTCGCTCAGCACAGCACTTTAAGATGGCGCATTGGTATATGGAATTGGGGAAGATTTAATGCAATCCATTTTCACGGCATTTGTTTTATGGCAAAGACCATGGAAGAACACAAGTTATAGTGACATCAAATTAATGAATTAGGATGTGATGATGTACTTACTGTTTAGAAATTCAAGAAGACAAAGTGGTCAAACATAATGCTCTCCAGCCTTCTCTGTGATAGTCACTAGGCAACACTGGCCTTGACCTTTACATCTGTACAAAACAGCTAAAATAGTTAGATGATGAATTGCATCTCTTTTAATTTTCTCTTCTCTTCCATGTTAATTCACCAGTTACTCTCCACATTATCCCTCTGACATGGAGGCCACTTTCAATATTTAATGCTATTTGTTTTATATTCTTCTCTCACTTCTTAATATCAAAATTTATGATGACACTCATAACATCCATAAAATTTTAATAAATGTCATTACTAATAACTTTCACAGGTCATCTAAATTGATCCCTCTGTCTTCTTTTAGCTTTGCTGCCCGGCAAGGATGCAGTGATTCAGAGTAGCGCCACCATTTCTTGTGTTGTTGTGTTTTGTGAGCAAAGGGGAAAGGACATAATGTGTATGTTTCTATTTGTTTGCAAAAGTACATAACCTAAATCACACCAGTGGTACCAACCAATAAATTTCTCCCACTGACAACTTTTTTGCAGAACAAATTGGGGAAAAACAAAAAAAACTCACAATTACAGTTAATGATTTATTGAGTGGAGTGTGCTTCCACTGTTAATGCTCAGCACTGTGCAGTGAGGGTGTCAAAGTAGCAAGAGCTACTAGGCCTGCTAGGTCAGAAGGGCAGGTATACTTAAAAAGTTAAAAAAGGCACCTTGGATGACTTTGGCCAATTTAGTGAATAGAAGAGAATGAACTGAGGTGATGTTTTGCATGTTAACAGGAGAATGACCAGTCATATCATTCTTATAACTGGGATCAGGTTATCATCAGCTGATCTATGCCCTCATGAAAAAGCAGTCCCGAAAATAAACCCTATAATAAAACACAGACATTTTTGGTTTAATATCGCTGTCATTAAGGGCCCAGTTGGCCTTTTTGGTCCATGCATTTAGTGTTTATGAGAGCAGTGAGACGTATTCTCAACAAGAGTGCAACAAAGATCACATACATCAGTACCATGTTAACTCAGGATTCATCCCTCTGTTTGTCTTTTAAGGTATTCATAGGTATTGTGGTTTGATGAGCAGTCAGAAAAGATGATTAAAAAGAGTTGGGAAACAAGTCTGTTTTTGTTTTTTGAGGTGCAATAAAACCTAGCTAGCAGTGACATTTGGCAACCTTGCATCACTTTATCATTGTAACATTGCTTGTGGAAAACATCCAGAGCAGTCAATATATTTTTTCTCATTGCAAGTTATGGGCTATCTATTACAGTACTCAAGTGGCCTGTTTACATAAGGCATGCCTTCGCATCAAAATCAGGTCAGAATTGGGAAGTAAGAATACTGTAGACCGAAATAGCTACATACATTAATTGTGGAATTATTAATAATTACAGTGACTTTAGTTGATTTGGCCATTTCTTTAAACTCTGAAAACCACTTGCAATTGACATTGTACAACATCTTAATCGATATAGATGTCTTAATTTACTCTATTATTTTTCTTTATTTCCTTCCTCCACCACCAGACATATTCACTACCTTTAAAATATACAGGAACTGTTTCAAGAGTGGCTGCTTAAAGGCTGAACAAAATCCTGTTAAGTATTTGGAACTTTTGAGTAAAATTAATTTGCTAGATAACTAGTCATATATCAACAAGGCCGTTGCTATAAATCCAGGCAAAAATCCTCATACTCTGCTTTGCCTGAATTTCAAACAGATTCCTTTGTCAGTTAAATTAAATTTGATATATCACCCATTCACAGGGCCAGTATAAAAAACATGATATATGCATTACACTGCTGGCACTGCACTACATACCACTGTTAGTAATACATATAATTTTGCCAAATAACAATGGTCAATTATTGTAATTTTTCTCTTTCATATTATAACTTTATAACTTTGTGCCAATTTGTGTTAATTTTGTCACACTTTGATTAGAATATTAGACAGTTATATAGAGGGTTGATAATTGTACTGGCACAAATAACAGACAAAAGGTGAATGTTCACCTTGATCAGCTTTGCCTTTTAGAACTTTGTTTGGACTTTTATGAAAGAGGACTAATTTGTATTATTGTCCTCCCAGTCTGTTCCTCTGGATTTGCTGGTTGTCTGTTTTAATGATAAGTCTAGGCATCAGGGTGTCCTTCTGTCTTCTGTCCCCCACTCTGACACAAAGATGAACGATGAAATGAAGATTGTGACTGATGCAATTATGGTACTGCTGATTGAAGGAGAGGCCAAATTATCAAGCCCTGATTGGGCTTTGTCTGGACTGAGAGCATGTCACGCTCTGATTAAAGTGTTATAGAAGTGTGTGTGTGTGTCTGTGTGTGCTAGCGTGACTGTAAAAAAAAAAAGAATTTGTATGGTTGGGAATAAAAACATGCTGTCATCTTTGACCTTCCCACTTTTCACATAAGAGTCCTTCAGATACAAAACTAAATGCACATTCTGTCTAAAGAAAAATATATGGTATTTGAAAATTTGAATGCCTTTTAATGCTTCCCTGTTTCTTGTTTACAGCTGTATTCATGTGGTTTCAGAATGCTATGGATCAATCATACATCTGTTCTCTGCCACAATGTTTATATCCTATCTCATCTTTACCTTCCATGTTTGACCCAGATTTTTATTTATTTCAGAGAAAAATTTTAATTTCTTTATTACTTTTCAAGCACGGTGAATGACAGCTACTGCTTGTACCTTGTTCCAATAATGCTGGTCTTCTATCTTTTTGCATCATAAATAGGCTGTCTCTTTCTCACTTTAGCTTTGCATGTTTCTCTCATGTATCTCTTACTGTCTTTACCCTCCCCCCATTCCCGCTCCATTTTTTTGGGCTTCTCTCATCTCCTGCTCCTCTCTTGCGTCACTCCTTTTCAAACAGCTTGTGTTCAGCTGTGCCCTAACTTCAAACATACATTTTAAAAGAACTGAAACTATCTCATGTTCAGAAAAGCCCCTGAGTCTTATTTGCTGAGCACTGCCACACTCTCTCCCTCCCTTTCTCTATTTCTCCATCCAGCACTCCATCAGTCCCTCCCCATCCAAAATGTTGTTTGTTTATCATCATTGGAGCATTCTAGCTCCAGGTCATTGCATCAGAATTAGAAGCCTTACTAATGCAGTAGTATGTGTGTGCACATACATGCGCAGTTGCAGTGTTGGTTTATTTCCGATTTCACGAGGAGTTACTTCATCCCTATGGCTGAATCCAGGAGCCAGCTGTTGGTTGTAGACTATTGCAATATTGCAGCATGGCAACATGGAGGTAACACACATTAATTAGCTCAACCCAACCTCTTCCTATGTGGGGAACATTTGAAGGGCTTGACTGTATCTCAGGAGGAGCCTGATCCTTATATTCCATTAACCCTTTTGTGTCTTTCTTTGTTTGCTAATGATTTAAAATGTAATTTTTAGCCTTTAAATAATTATATACAGGCCTCTAGACCAAATATGGACACAGGGCTTTATAAAATGTAACCTACCATGTTATGGTGTATGCCTTAATTGAGTAGGGTCATTCTAGGTGTAGCTGTGTTTGTCGTTCATTTTGGTTTTTTGGTACTTCAAATTAAGCTTGCTGTAGTCTTTCTGGGGATACCAAAAAAAGTGACATTTTTTGTGGCTATTTGGCTGGAGATCAGGCTTTATCTAGGGATCTGTCATCTAAGAGAGCTCAGATTGGCAGGGTTTGAAAGATAGGATGATCCTTTCTTAAGTGTTTAGGGATATTAGAGGTTGGCTTCTGTTAGGGGATGGTACTTGAAAGATTGAAGTGTCCCATATTTTTGCACCTCAGCCACTCTTTTCTCATAAAACGTATGTAAATTATTTGAACCATGGTGTGTTGTAATGTATTGCTAACTTTTTTCACAAAATGAATTTATAAATGAATAAATAAATCACAAGAAGGAAAAACTAAGACAAGTAGATATCACACAGATGGATCAATCCAAAGGTTCCCCAGTTGGACGGTGTGCTGTGCCCATTTTTCAGTGGTACAGTATCATCTTCATTTATTTTCTAAACACAAGCTCAATCAGTTTAATGTCAAAAAATATTAAGGTTCTGTATCACTGTGCCTTCTAAATTACTAAAATGATTCCAAGCTACCTGTAATTCAATGAACTTATCTAGAATGAAGCTATTATCCCTCTGGACTAATTCTAGGTTAAAAGTTCAAGGTTTATTTCGGATCCAGTTAAATGTATCATTAAAATAAGTGTTGCTTTTTAACACATTTATTTATGGCATTGGTGGTGATATAAATGGCCATATTGTGTGCCTGAAAGTGAATCAATTTATTGGCTACATCCTATCGAATCATTCAAGTAAATAACTGGGAACGCAACAACAAATAGTAATATAAACATTCATTCTTGTGACTAGTCGCTTTATTGTATCTGATTGGATATGCTAGCAGATCATTTTGTATGGATAAGAATGTCAGGGTTTTTGCCCCTATGATAAATTCTACAAATAGAAAGATGCCCTCTGCCAAAATATCTCAGTATAAAGTCAGATGTTTATTGAATCCTGTCGAAGTTTATGAGTTTTATTCATTTATTTTATTTTCCTTTCAAAAAATATACAGAATTTTCTCAGAGCCCACAAACAGTCAATTCAAGGAGACTGCTAAATATGAAAGAATTACTTCTGTCTTATCTCTACATGAAGCCTTCCTGTCTCTAACATTCATCATCCTTAACACAGTGAAGGTGAATAGATTTAAATTTGCACCGCTTACAGTTTGCAAATAGCTTGTAAAACTTAGGGAGCAATAGTTCACTCTGTACAATGAAATTATCATAAATAGGTAATCTGCAGACACTATTAGCAGACATTATTGAAATTGAGAAATTATTTTGATCTCTAACTATTGCACAGTCCTCTGTGATGTATGTAAATATTGTATTGTATGTAAATTGTACTTGAAAAAAATGTGACCATTATTGTGAAAAAAAACCTAGTTAAAGGTAGACCCATAATGTGAAACAGTCCAAGAAGTAACTATCTGTCCTTTATCTGCATATTCTAATAAAGTACTATTGTTTACATAATGTGCAATAACTCAAATAAAAGATAGATAGATAGATAGATAGATAGATAGATAGATAGATAGATAGATAGATAGATAGATAGATAGATAGATAGATAGATAGATAGATAGATAGATAGATAGATAGATAGATAGATGAATGTTGTCTTTGTACTAAATTATGTTGACGTGTCTCAAAACCCACCTTCGAACAAACGCTTGACCCATCAACTTGACTCCAGACTGAGATAACATGGGAACGTTATAGCGCACAAAGCTGATGTCAGTCAAACAACTGACTTTTCACTGTCAAAGTTGCAGAGTGCTGGCAGCTCTAAAATGGCACTTGGTCTTGGCGTTGCTCAGGCTCCCACTGATGTATATACATATGAAAAAGGTCAGTGTGTAAAGCCCAACTCACAGCTTGAGCCCTGTTAATGCAGATGGCTGCCTCTTGGTGCCTGGGCAGGGTTTATGTGCAATGCCAATGAATATTTATGTGTTTAAAGCATATTTGTGGTGGGAGACTCCTGTGGATATGAGAGCAAGACTTTGACTTAGAGCCTTACTGAGTGTCAGGAGTAGTAAGAGGTATTGGAGTGCGGCTTATTGGGATGAAGATTCCTATTAGGTGGCTTCTCTGGATTAGAATATCTTCATCAATTTGACTGGAACATGAATACATGTTTATGTCTGTGTATGCATGTATATGCATATCTTTATTTATAAAATTTATATCTACTGTATATATCTACTTAGCATGAATAGAGAGTCAGATTAGTATTTTCATATCTAACACAGTCAAGGTTGCAGATGGAAAAGCAGGAGAGTTGGTCTTGAGGGCCTGTTTCATATGGAAAATAAGTTGTGGCCAGAAATCACTTTCATATGCTGTATATGACCACAAGAAAAGTAAAATCAACCAACTGGAGATAGTCTCTGCTAATTGTCCGGTAGTGTATCATAATCAGAATTTAGGAACTCTTTTATGTCAAATAACTAAAATGCTCACACACAGGCAAGTAGTTGTTTGGTACAAACTGGTCTGTCATTTTGACACATTTCGCCTTTTGTGAGGATGAATCAGAAGACATAACTTCAATCAATATCATTTATTATTTGATGTCCATATAAATCATTCAAGTAACTTTGATAGTGAATTGAAGGCATATTGACCTATATCAAACCTCTGTCATTTAGTAACGACCACATTACAGTTAGATATCTGATTCTGTCAGACCAGTCAGAACAGACATTGATTTAAAATGTCTTTTACACATGGTTTTCTTTTTTCGCAATTTATTCTGTAAACATGTAATGCCCCCCCCCCCCATGATTACAGTAGTGTAATACTGCTGTATAATCACTTCCCTTCGAATATGCACTGCATACAGTACAGGAACACCACTAATCAAATTCTTTGTTTTTCTCCTCCATTCCATTGCCTCTGGTACATCTCCAACATCAGGTAAGAAATTGTTTTATTATCATACCAATCAATAGTAATATAGCCTCAAGCAAACCACATACTGACACTGTCTATACTCAGAGATTTATGCAAATGTCAGTGGTGATATTTCATTTTGGGAATTAATAATATTATCAGAGCCCAGGTGGAAAGGCATGGTAAATCCACCTCTCTTCCTTTCTTTGGATCTTTTATCAAGACTGATACTTTCCCTGTAATGAAGGCTGTTTGCCAAGAACTGTCGTTATATGTCTTGGGAAGAAGCTAAATATGCTCTATCCTTGGTAGAAAACCGCTCTGCAAAGCTCAAGCGCTTATAATGCTCTTGCTAGTATATGGTGTGTCTCCTCAGTCCTCTTGTGACAGCTTCCTCGAGTTTATGACAAATGTTGGGGTGTTGAGCAGGCTAACAGGGAGGTAATACCTGCTGGTTCATTAGTAGGCCAGGTCACATGGGCATAGTACTGAACATATACCTTCCTGCACTGCTTGCTCCGAAGTGGCAGATACACGGGACTACTATACAACATTCTTTGCACGGAATACTTTTCAACTTGTTTTTCTACTGGGAAAAAAAAACAGGATAGTACTATAATTTTTCATTAAAATATGTTGATTTATGCTTCAATGTTTGATTGCCATGTTATGTTCACTTCCAGTTTTCCAGATCAGTTCTTACCTTTTGAACTTTTAACATTGTCCCAGAGGGATATGGTAAATCGACTGTCATGATCAGCATTCATCAAAGAATAGATCCCATTTTAATTTTCTTCAATTATCAATTCTTCTCGTAGAAACTGGACTTGATTTAAATCAAGTTCATCAAGCCGATGAAGATTTTGACAAGAACTGACAATGACCTGGATGACTGAGAACCTCCACAGACATCACTTCTCAATCAATTACTACTTTGATAATAATATACCTGTACATCCTAACACCTTAGACTCTAAGGTTGAGAAGGGAAGTTGCACCTTCTGCAGATTAGAAAGCCCTTTGCAGCAATGTGTTGATATGATTCTATGACATTGATGGAAAAATAAGTCTTATCCTAGTATTGCTGATCATGAAATACTTTATGTTTTCCACCAGTCCCTTTTGTTTTGGTGTGGCACCCCACCATATTTCTCTTCATCTCTGCTATTTATCCTCTTTCTCTATTGGAACTCAGGGCTGTCAGAAGGCTGCAGCCCAAACTGCTGGCCCTGTCCATCTATTAATAAATGACATTAACCACCAGGTCCTTTGGGTACTATTCATTTTAAAGATGAAGTAACTATAAGTACAACACAATGCAGTCTTCTTTTTACTGCTTCCTCATTACTGCTCAGGGTGGCTAAAGACTCATCAGTGATCCTTTCCTTCTTCCCTGTTATCCCATCATCCCACTGTCATTATCTTGCTTCAGCCACTTCTTTTTTCACAGTTCTTGTGAGAGAGCTACCCAAGAAACTACAGCAAAATCAATAGTGAAACATTAAAAATAACTATGATCACAAAAACAATAGTTCAAAATTCTCGAGACTCCCATGAATTGGGATTTGACTGTTACCCCATTTAGTTCAATTCCCCCTCTGCACTAATGCTCTTAAAACAATTGTAATGAATAATCTCATCACTCCCTTAAACAGATACTTGATTCAATTACCACATTAATTAACTTCATAATGGATTTACGTGCATTGCACTAACACGGGTCTTTCATTCATAGACATTTCTTTGGTAAACAGCTTATAGTGACTCTGTATCTAGGCAACAAGATGACCAGACCAATTTACTGTGATCCATAACAATGTGGTACATGGCTGTTTACAGCACATTATTTACTTTCACCAGAAATTATCCCTAGATTTATATGTAGTAATTCTGCAATGGAAAGCTAAAATCAGAATCAAAGTGATTGCTACAGTATAAAGGAAACATTTGATTGGTACCTCTCATTTACTCCAGTGTTTTTCGGGGTTTTCTACCCATTACTTTTTTTCTAGAAGCTGATTACTCAGAATGCTTTGAATCAAGGCACACGTCTTTCGGTGTCTGAATGTCAAAATATTTGTTCCTTCCTTTTTAAATTTTTTTTTTCATTTTTTTCATAACCCTGGTAAACGGGTGAAGGGAAGGTTTGAAGTTGTAGAGGAACAGCCTCATTATACTCACCAAGTTGCACAGTTATTCCGTATGAAGTGGAGATAAAAGACAGAAAAAAGCTGAGAGCGAGAAGAAATAAAGAACACTGGGTAAAAAGAGGAGCTGGAAAAGAGATGAAGCTTGAAGGAAATGTGGAAAGAAAAGGGGCTGGATCAAACAGATAAGGGGGAGGAAGGAGAGCACCATGTGTTCCTAAAAAAAAGCAAAATACAAAGTGAACAAGATCAAATTATTGCAAGAGATAGTGACTCCCTCGGTATGACTGTTTTATCAGCTGAGCTTAATGGTTTAAAGTGACTGTCCATAGAGCTTTCGTTCTCAAGTCCTGAAGACAATTTGAAATTACATGATGCTGACATCGGCAATGATAATTAAAAGAATTGATGATTTAGTCCTTACTGTAATGGCATATTTGAGGCATCTGATCCTGCTCTTTTATTTCCTTATCTCTTTTGTCATGGTGTGAATTTCATTGTATCCCTGACATTCAGCGTTTATACACAAAGAGACCTAAGGATGAACTTGCCAAGTGACCTCTGATGTAAGTTTTCCATTTTGCGTTTCCACATTTTTGCTAGTAATGACATCAGTTTCAATTATAATATGGATGCCAACCCCCCCATTCCACCAACATGAGATATTTTCCTATTTAGTGAAAGGTTTTTGCTGTATTTCTGTTTTTTTGTAACAGTATACAATAGAGATACTACAGTAAAAAGTATTTCAGCACTGTACAATTTAAAAATTACTTTAAGTCACATTTCTTTAATGACAAAAATGAACTTATTTAACAAAAGAGCCATACCACTAATGTAGGTAGAACAAGAGATGACACAATTTCTTATTTCATAAACAAGGGAAACCTTTTCCATGGAGGGGCATTTTGTAATATTAAGTAGCAGAAGTGAGGAAAAAGAATCAAACAATATGTCATTGTAAATCACTGACCCTGAAATTAATTTTCAACCTCAGCCCATGACAGACCCCATGATTGCATTTACGAAGGAGAGCATAACACAACAAGAAGGACCCTGCGTCGATTTCCACAGGAGGCCCTTTCTGTTTGGACTTTGCATGTTCCCTCGGTGTCTGCATAGGTTTCTTCCGACAGACCAAAAACATGCAAAAGGTTAATTGGAATCATTTTGGTAAAATTGCCATAAGGTGGAAGTGAGAGTGTGAATGGTATTTTGTTTTCTTATGTGGCCCTGCAATTGACGAAAGAGCTGTCCAGGGTGAACCCCACCTCGCGCTAGATGACAGCTGGGAGAAGCTAAAACCCGAAGGTGTAGGATAAGCGGTAGATAATGAATAGATGGATGGATAGGTGAAGTGATCTGCCTTAAATGGTAATTAGTGTTGTTTAGTTCCATGGTACACCTAGCATCAACCAGGAAGTTTTTAATAGCAGAGTCCTTTGGACAAGGTTTTAACCCTGGACTGTGTACATATGATCAAATTGTGTATGAATGTTGACTGTGGATACATGGAAACATCCTGTTAAATCCTACCTTTTCAATTATGTTCAAATATTTACACTCAATAATCAGCCTTTGAATATAGGTGGTTATTTGTTTGCCTTCCAGTGCATCTCCACAAGACATGTTCTCCTCCATCTTGTGTTCCTACCTTTGTTTCCTGTCTTTATATATCTGCATATGATAGTTTATTATTGGTACTAGACTACCAGTCACATACCTCTGGTTTGCAGTAGTGGCCTAGTGTGCAGCACAATGAAAACAGCTGCCAAGTGTTCCTTTGAAGAGAAGTTCAGAGACATCAGCATACACATGCTCTATCTCACTGACATGAATTCCCCCACCTTACATTACACAAACATTGTGCCAACACCTACACAGCCACACTGTTATGTAGGAATTCTAACAAAGAAAGAATAAAGGCTACTGGCAGAAGCCAATAATTTATATGCTCAGATGTATGAACACACACACGCACAGACACACACAGTCTTTCTCCACTTACGTGTCTTCCATCTAGATACAGTCCTGGGGTTCTTCAAACACTAGGCAGTCAGTGACTGTATTCCATTCTTGTCTGTCTGTTCTGAGAGACAGCTGTACTGTATTGTGCTGTTGAAGTACTAGGCCAAAGAAAATCACTGTTTTGGTACTAACATGCATCAATCACAGTTCACTAAAACAAACAAAATACCCCCCTGCATTTTCTTGGTAGTACTTAAAGATGGCATAGATTTTTTGAAGGCTGTATGATGTTACTTTAGAGTTACAAGTACATTTGTTTCCTAATATCACTCTATGCACTTACATTTTGGGTCTCTTGAGAAAACCAAAGGATGGACTAGAGCATGAAAGAGAGCACAGAAATCACATTATATGCTCAAATGGTTGGTTTGCACAAATGTGACCATATGTGTGCAGCAACATTCAAGCTGCGTTTTTAGCTTTTTTGCTATAGATAGGAAGAAGTACTTTTGACACCACTAAAAGGTATTTCGACACATTGAGGTGACTAGACCTGGTATAGCTGCTTGGCTTGACATTCTATCATGTTTGTATCCTCCCACATTGAATATGCAATCAAATCGCTCCCTTAGCAGATGAAATGGCATCCAGTTGACTCTCATATCCTCCACATGCATGATGTGAAGGCTTTTCAGAGTGTGTATCTGTGATGAGGGGGTTGTACCAACCCCTGGGATCTGGTCTGTGATGAAACATTCAAGAAGAGTTGCCAAAGGAGTGTATTCAACACCCGGCTGTAAAATGAAGCTGTGGAAAACCAATCTCCACTCACAGAGACCTATTGCTTTCATTACCACAGAAGCTCAATGCATCAAAGGCGGTATTTTACTAAGATAAACGTTATGCCTTGATTTTTTTGACAGTGGGAGCTTCAAAATGGTCATTTACATATAATTTGCATGCATTCTGGGAACACAACATATTGTATGAACACATTTCAGGAATCTTGTAGTCATTTTGAACGAGCAATGTATCACTTCCCTAGAATATTTTAATCATTATCAAAATCTAAAACATTGCATTAATATTATGAATGTTAATTTGTGTAACTTTTTGTTTCTTGCCTTGGGTTATTTTCTCCTTTCAGCTGAACATTACCCGAAGGCATAAGCTAACGTACTGCTTTTAAACAAGAAAAGAATTCATCACTAGAATATATGTGTGTGTTTGTGTGTGTGTGTGAATATGTATGCATATACGGCTCTGGAAAAAATTAAGAGATGACTGCTAAATTATCATTTTCCCTGGTTTTGCCATTTACAAGTATATGTTTGAGTAAAACTAACATTTCTCACTTCTGTTTTATTCTATAAACTACTGACAGCACAGCTCCCAATTTTCAAGTGCTCAAACATAGACCAATAAATAGCAAAATCAGAGAAACTGAGAATTTTCAGTGTATGGTCTCTTATTTTCTTCCAGAGGTGTGTGTATGTATCTGTGTATGTATATATGTATATATTGCCACCTTCTTAAAATTATGGGGAAGTCAAAAAGATTTTCTTCGCCTAAGTCAACCTATCATTCAACTTATAGGTCAGTTTTTTGTGTGTTTTAAAAAAAATGGAAAAATGACTGTGAAAAAGCGGTTATTTTAAGACGGTCTCTCTCACGCTCTCTCTCTCACTCCCTCCTTCCCTCTCTCCCTCCCTCCAGGGGTCGCCACAGCGAATAAACCTTCTCCATCTAACCCTATTCTCTGTATCCATCTAACTCTCTCACACCAACTAACTTCATATCCTCTCTCACTATGTCCATAAATCTTCTCTTTGGTCTTCCTCTAGACTACCTGCTGGGCAGCTGCAATTCCAGCATCCGTATACCAATATATTCACTATCCCTCCTCTGCACATGAACAAACCGTCTCAGCATGGCTTCTCTGACCTTCTCTCCAAAGCATCTGACATGTGCTGTTCCTCTGATAGACTCATTCCTGATCCTATCCATCCTCGTCACTCCCAAAGAGAACCTCAGCATCTTCATCCCTGCGACCTCCAGCTCTGCCTCCTCTTTTTGTCAATGTCTGCTGGTCTCACCACTGTCTTGTACACCTTCCCTTTTATTCTGGCTGATAGTATTCTATCACATAGTACCCCTGACACTTTTCTCCACTTTTCTCTGTTGACCCTAGGTACTTGAAATCCTCCAACTTCTTGATGTCCACTCCCTGCAGCCTCACTGCTCCAACCAGCTTCCTCTAATTCACATCTCATCCTTTCATTCCGTGGCCGTCCAGGCCTTTTTGAGTTCCCAAGCTCACCAGTGCACTCTTTTTTTTCTTGGAATGTACCAAACAGTTGATTTGGCCACACCTAACATTTCACTTGCATTGGGAGCTCTTTTGACCACATGTGATGTGCTCACAGCAACAGCTTCCAAATGCAAACATCACACCTGGAATCAACTCCAGACCCTTTGATTGCTTAAATGATGACTTACCAAGGGAAGAGCCCATGCAACCTTGTTGTTTTTTTGCAGCCTTCTGAGTCAATTGTCCAATCATTTTGGTCCAATTTGGTCCTTGCTCCAATTTGGATGTAAATACTCTGAAATTACAGCTGAGAGTCTGCACTTTAAGCCCATATTGATTATGTAATTATATCCTGTTTTTGTAAACAGCTAAAAGAATAATATTTTTGTCACTGTCCAAATATTTCTGTGCCTAACTGTAAAACCTGCTCCTAAAATTCTAGACTAATTTCCTTTCCAATTGGTCTCCTGGACACATAGTATATCCACCTTCCTTCTCTGCGTTATGTCAACCAACTCTCTTCTTGTACCTGTCATTGCCCACTCTAAGTCCTAGACTCTTGCCTTTCCTCTTCTCTTTCTGGTTCAAAATGCGCCTTCCTCTCTTTCTTTGACCCACGGTAGTCCAATTTCCACTGGTACCCTGTAGGTTATTGCAACCAATGGCAGTCGTTGTTAATCCGGGCCTCGACTGATCCGGTATGAGATTCCTAGGTTCAATTAGCATATTTGATTTTGGCACAAGTTTTATGCCGGATGCCCATCCTGACACAACCCTCTGCATTTATCCGGGATTGGGACCAGCTCAGGGAGACGCTGGTCTGTGTCCTCCCAAGGCTGCATTATATATATACACAAGTAAACACAAAAAACATTAGTCAGCAAAACTATACTAAAATCTGTCTCTGCATGGTAAGGACCAGGACCTACTGCATACGTGAAAATGTCATGAATATTAGATACAGCCAACATGATGACAGAATTGCCCTGCTCGCAGCAGGCTGGATTGCGCTCCTTGCAAAAGATTGTCACAGTTGCTGCAGAGGTATTTTTCATACTTTCATTTGATATAGGTCAGTCACCAATTAATATTCAATTTTTCTTGTAATTAAAAGAAAAATGCCTATTCAGAAGCTTCGATAAGATTCGGAATCCATATTTTCAGTTTAAACTATTACCCATCATACAACTGGAATAGTGTTCTCACTCAAAACCCATGAAAGAAAAATAAACAAGTTTTACAGATTGAACAGAATATGTTTTGAAACCAGTGTTTACTAATTCAGGCAATTCAGCCAATGCAATATTTTATTACCACCTTTACAGCTTGTTTATTTTCAACATGGCCTTTATTTATTTTTCTGTACCATAACTTTTATATGCTCTCTTTATGCGATACATGTGTGTACATGCTACATACAGTATTTACTAACTTTACACACACAAGAAGGGAACACACAGCAATGAACTGTACATGTGTTTGTGGAGGTGAGTGAGAGAGCAATCCGTGTTTGTTTAACTAATCAGGCAAATGAGTGTCATAAAAGGGGCCAGAGGCAGTAGGGGAGCCTCGTGGAAATCCACAAAGGAAGGAATCTCCCGCTTTGGGAGCAGACCAACCCGCCCCACCGACATCCTGCACACAGCTTTCAGCAATTAAACAATGACTGATGTCCTGACTGATCAAGGATACTGGGCCAAGGTGAAGCCCAATGAACAGTGTCACATTGCTTTATGGTTCCTGTCGCATAGGTCTCCCTCTGTGGTGCATTAATGCAAGCTTTACATTGAAACTGTCCTTACCAGGAACATATCAACATCGATCCTGCTTGGAAAAAGCTAAAAAAGGAGAATTCTTTTTTTCCTTTTTAACTCATAAGTACACTCTGGTGGTTAGACGAACAATAAAAGTAACATGATGTTTTGAAACATCATACTGACATTTGGACATTTGATGGTAAAAGAGGAATAAGTATCAAGCTGCATGACAATATTGTCATTAGATGTGCCAAACAGAAGGTAAGGTTGGACAATTATATAAAGTGAACTACCTGATATTGTGGGATTGGCTCATTTTCATTTTTTTTGCTCCGGTTTTTCTGAAAACAAAGAGGATGCTAACCTTGGGATCGACTTGTTTTGACTTTATGTTCTACAGATATGCCTGTTCTCAAAAATTTAATTTTGTTTGTGCTTTATTTCAATATGTCCTCCCTATTGATTTAACACATTTGAATGTAAATTCTACTTACTGCCAAATACAAAGGTGATATTTTGTCAGCCTACATCTTGAACACTCCCTTGCTAACTGATTAGCTTCATGATGCCTGATCTTTATAGGCACTGTGTGTGAAAACACAAATCTATTTGGATATATAAACTTGTATTTCATCCATCCATCCATCTATCCATGATTGAATTACAAATTTGATTTAGATGTGTATTTTGAACACATTTTTTTTTTCAGGAATTGATACTTTTGATATTGACAAAGTAATTACAACTGTATAGTGATACAGCAAACAATGCCACACAGGATATCATTATGATTGTATGGGAAGTCAGTGAAACCCATCTGACTGAGTTTGGCCTGTCACTGTGGGTCTCTGTTCTTTCTGCTTCCAAGAACACAGACTAGATCCCAAAGGAAAGATGTGGGTTAATCGGGCATGTTGCTCTTGGTTAGAGTTTCACAACCTGTCGCCATCCTCACCTGTACTGATTTCCTCTGCCATGGAGACCAAGTTGCCCAGCAGTAAAGTAGATAACTACTGTGTAATAGACTTTTTTGTCAGATCTAGTGCTGTCAAACCAACATAGTTTCCCTGTGACATGGCTATTGATTCTTGATTGGGGCTACTCACTAGAGAGGTTAGATAAATAGGAAGAGAAATAGGATGGTTGCCCCATGGCTAATGGGCCAAAGGAGCAATGCTGAAGGGTGAGTCCCGGCCAGGATAATGCTCTTCTTTAACAGCCGCTTGGAGCTACATTGTCCTTTAGGTAAATGACTCATTTCATTATAATGATTTACTGGAAACCTCTTCCTGGGCTGCTGTCAGTGCATGACTTTTTAGTAGTCTATTGCTGCTATGCTCCTGTATCCCCTCCCAGCATAGCACACGCTACTAGCCTATCAGAGAGAGGGTCATAACTCAGGTCACGTCTATAAAAGCATCAGGATGGCAGCGTGCATGGACCTTGCATCATGGGGTCAGCTTGGACTTCATCATCGCAATTAGAAAGCGGTACTGGTGGCTGGCTTAATGGCTAACTGTACAACCACTTTACTTTTGTGTATTTCTTTACCACTGTGAGATTAGATACCACAAAAAGCTGACAGCTTCCATTATAGTCTGTGCTGTGGTCTTCTGTCAAATCATCATTTAGAGGACAAATTTAGTCCACATGAGCCAGACTGATGTATAACAGAATGTTGTGGCCTGGAAGAAAGTGATGTCCTGCAAAGTAGTCATTGCTTTCTGCTACAAAACTAAAATTGCCAAACTTTTAGCGACAGTAGCTCCAACTAATAAAATAAACAAAGCTAAGCCTGATCTAATATTTGAAAGCCTGTCAGAGGAATGAGGGAGTATTGTACATGTGAAAGGCCATTGGAGGATTAGAGTAAAAGGCCAGTGAGTGAAACATTTTAAGGCAGAGCAGCTGTTCAAAAGAGGACAAGTGGGGAGGAGAAATGAAGAGTGGGGAGAATGAGCTAGACAAAGATGGTGGGGAGAAATTGCACAAAGCCTAGTGACTGTATTTTAAAGAATTAAAGAGATATTGATTGCTGAATGAAGAGAGAGAGAAAGCTAATGTGGGACAGGAAGGGAAAAAGATTTTTCCTCCTTATCATTTGACATTCCAGTTAGAAATTTTCTCTCAGAGAGAGAAATCAGACAAAAGGAAGTTAAATAGCTTTTTACTTAAAGAAATATTTAAGAAATGGTCAGAGGCCCCTGAATGAGTAACTGGCATTGGCGTTTGACTGAGGATCTCTCATTAATTCATAAAGCAGTGGATGTGGGTGCTTTCAGTACACCAAGTAAAAAAAGACCTAATTTCCATTTTGGGGACTTTAAGCACTTAGGCTTGTTATGCCCAGGAGGACAGGATCGTGCAGAATGGAGCAGAGCAGGCAAATCAAAGTATGAACGGAGCAACCATGACTCACACTGCTTCAGAACTAAACAGGAGCGTGGGCAGCATGGCCATCCTCTAAAGCCCTTTTGCCTCCGTCCCATGCTAGGTGACTACCTATCAGATTGGCTTGGAATAGGTGTTTTTGGGGTTCATCAGGTGTGTGAAGCACACTGAGCGATCCATCACGCCACCCCACTCTCCCATGAATGGCAGCATTAATAGACACGTGCTGTTATTCCCCCGTCCTCTAAAGAATTTACATCTAATCACTTTTTTATATTTGTGCAGCCCTAGTTAATGTGTTATGCAGTATTAATTGCTGCCTTAATAGTCATTAATAAAGAGCGACCTGGCCTCTTACTGAACACTTGTGCAGGTGGATAATTAGGCGACTGAAGAACAAAGAAAACTGAACAGAGCCTTTTATCACCACAAATGTCCTTCAAATGGTAGACCTGTTATTTATTTCCTTGATGGGTGCGATTGTATGATGTCAGTCTTGAAGACAATTATAGCAAAGGCAACTTTGGAGAGTTAGAATACACTTGGTCTGGAAGTTTGTAAGGTTTGCAGGAGGCCCAGAGTGCCCTCTGTTGAAAATTCGATTGAAATATTTGTTTGCACGGCTCAGTTGCATTAAATCCTCTGTTGTTCATCAGTTTATGCTTGATTTATTTCTTTGCCTTCACCTATTTATTGAATTTAATTACACCTCAAATCCCAATGCAAACCTGCTGCTATTATAGGCTGAGCAAGGTAAGAATGTAAGGAGGAAAGGGTAGGAGGATGGGGAGTAGTGTCGAATGTAAACAATGACTCAGACAAAGTGCTCACTCCTTTTAAAGGTATACAGTATAAGGCCTCTTTTATTTATGCTCACTTGTGGGCAGACCTTTGCACACAGATAGACACATGTGTACTAATTAGCAGTAGAGGTCAGTAAACCAACCTGAGAACAGTTCACGAAGACTCACTTCCTCTAAAATCCTGGTAAATGATCAGCAGTCTGTCTGTGGTTCCACCAACCACATAAAATATCGGTCAGTTAATTAGGCAGTAAATGAGCTCTCTTTTTTTTAATGCAGTTGGCAAGAAAGAGGCCAATGTGAGGATGGCTGGGAGAAATGGACACCTATATAAATGCTATGGCAGGGGGCACCAACTAATTCCAGCTGAAGACCATCTATGATTTTATTAAAAAATGCTATGCACCCTCAA
Source organism: Fistularia commersonii (assembly GCF_037954325.1). Taxonomy (NCBI): domain Eukaryota; kingdom Metazoa; phylum Chordata; class Actinopteri; order Syngnathiformes; family Fistulariidae; genus Fistularia; species Fistularia commersonii. Next base: position 7,960,186 of record NC_141299.1, on the reverse strand, counting down.
AAATCCCACAGAGGCAAAAATACTTAAACAAAATAAATAAATAAGACAAATTTAATTGCATAAAAATCAAAAGGCCCTTTCTCTGTCAAAGTGATGTAGGGGACATGAAGAAGGTACCACTGGAAAAGCATTTTTTGGGATAACCAATGTAAGTAGACAATACTTGAATGACTACTGTTCTACTAGATTCTACTAAACTGCTTCTATGAACAAACATCAGATCAGGACAATGTTAGATAATCTTTAAGTAAGCATTTACAATTTACAAGCACCATTGTCATTTGTCAGAGGTCAAATTAGTATCCATGCTTGCAAACCTCTTGATAATATCTGATTTGATCCAAATGTAATTCTTACATGACCAACAAGCAATTTAGTTGTTTTCTTGTCAACTCATTGGTAGGTCTGACACAGTGAATGTTAGAATTTATATACGTTTGTATTATGGTATTTTTGCATTATTGCATTTTTAAACTGGAGGCAGAAGTCATTCTGACAGTTTTTTTTTCTGTTCATTGGACTAAGCCTATTGCATAGTTGGATAATGTCATTGTTCCAAGCATGGGTCCTTTTGTTTGATGGGACATTTATTAACACACAGAAGCACTATAATTTTTCACCTACAGCTTTTGATACAATTTAATGGAGCTAAGTGCATGCTCATATCATTTAAAAGGTGCAAACTTTTGAAGTTAGATCTCGGATTACTTGTTGGGGTAATGCAAAGGAACTCATCCAATCATGTGGGTATGCTGCACATCCAATGCAAATTTGCCCTTCCTGTTTTTGAGCTCACTATTAGAACTAAAGCACTTCAAATATGTATTTCTGTGACAGAGAACCAGTGATCTGTACTTGAGTGACAGACGTACTGTGACATGTGACAGGTCTGCCTTCTGTTCAAACTCCTACTTTTTGAAAGATCGAGAGAAACTTTGCATGTTTCTAAGTCATTACTTTTGTAGATTTGAGTATGAGGTAGTTTGCTGGGTTACAGTGATTATCCATGTTATTGCATCAGATTTATTTCCATTGGTTGTATATGTATGATTAACTTTACCTTTGCTAATTGTTGATGGTAATATAGAATTAATCGTTATTTGGAGTACTTGTTTTTCTCTAGGTATTCACAGACTTAAAATTTTGGAAACAAAAAGAACTATAGAGATTCCATTATAGAAACAAAGTAGAAGACGTAGGTATCATACTGGGTGGGTCATGTTAACCTCTAAACTGTCACTCAGTTTGACTTTGTGCTTGTAGAAGCACAAAACTTCCAGACTAGACTCTTTGTACATATTTGCTGAATACAGCAGAGAGCAAAGCAGAAACGATACAGCAGAAGCTACTGAGCAGGCAGCGAGATTAATTGTGCTTCCTACTGAGGTGATTGAATGAGTCTGGACAAGGTCATCGAGTTCACAGATTCTAGAAGGGAGACATGCTTCATACTTTTTTATATTAGTAGTGTAAAGGCACATTTTCTTTTAAAATATATTGTGTGTGTTTGTATCTGTATGTGCTGTTTCTTAACTCTGCTTTCCATGGATGTGAAATGTATGCTCAGTCTATGTATTTAATGTGGGAGTCATGTGCTTATGGATCCTGAGGTTAGTTTGTGTTATTTCTGTTAGTTTGTGTGTGTGTGCTTAGAGCCACAGGGGTGAGTGTGTTTCTGTGTGTAGGAGAGAGAGTGAGAGACAGAAAGAGAGAGAGAGAGCGAGAGAGAGTCCTGTGCAACCATGCTGCAGGGTCTGCAGCACACAGCAGCAAGACAGAGATGTGACAGTGATGGGTCCTTCGCCCCAAACCACAGCTGTATGGCTTGGGACACACCCATGCTTCTGACCTTTCCTGTCACCGTTAGCATCCACACACATACACACAAAGCATAATTGTGTGTCCATCCCTTCAAAAGACATATGTTTCTTTTACATTAGAATTACACACATGCACATACACCCAATGTCTATTTCCAACACGCTTTTTTATCCATTGTTGACCGCTCCTCTCAGTGAGTCAGAGCTCATCAGGCTGAGCACAATGATTCACAACCAGTGTGAGTAAGTTGTTTTCTGGAGCACTGTCTCTCTCCATATATTCGTTTTCATCCATACACACCTTCCTGTCAATTTTTCCTCTCACACCCCCAAGCTCTTACCTTTCTACTTGTAGCACTCCATACTCCCAAATGCACTCCAGTTACTGCAGCCTTGATGTGTTAACTTCATTTTCATTGCTTTAACAAGTATCTTTCACTTCATAAATTAGTAGTTGTCCAAGATGTTAAATATTATTTCTGCCTAATGAATGCAATACTTTGGTCCACACAAAGTTTTAATGACTCTCCTTGGCCTCTTGGCTTCTGTATAAATATTTATGACTGGAATGGCAAGCCTGCAGTTTGTCAGGATTGGAGCTTGGTTCCTCTGTCAAATCAGTTGTCAGACCGAAGCATGATGTGCATAAGTATTCATCAGGCAGATGGAGAAAATTATAAATTTTACTCGCAAAACTATACACCCCTGAACTTTTGAACTTGTAAGCTTCAAAATCTCAGATCTTTGAAATCTTGCTTATTCTTTATTGCCTTGTATTTTATTGTTAATGAAATAATGATTCTGCCTGATATCATTTATTTTTCATTCATGCAACACAAGACCAATGAATCGGAACAAAGATCAGAGGCATTGGTCTGTTGTGAAACATTAATATGATCTCAGTATATGGGACAGTTTAGATACCCAGCTGCCATAAATTATCATTCACAATAAGTCAATGTACTTAATACTACATTAAGCATACCAGTTAGTATAAACTTTCTATACACATTCCAGTAATCAACAATTGCATCATATCCTAGAATACTTTCTCAAGGGATATAGTACAGCATGCCAGTATTTGAGACCATTATCCATTGTAGCAAACTGTGTTCTTTAATAGTGTCGAATATGGTTGTTTATGCATTTTGGTAGGTATCAAAAATCCTTAAAAGTTTTTGTGTGTATGTGTGTGTGTGTGTGTGTGTGTGTGTGTGTGTGTGTGTGTGTGTGTGTGTTTAGTGTATCTGTTAGGCACTGCAGGAAGATCTCTTTGATGGTACACAAAAAATAGTTTTAGCAGGAACAGAGCACATGAGAGGAGAACATGGTATAATAGGGCAGATTGGAGATGTTTGTGATATTTAACCACAGCGCTATCCGTGGTTGTTTTCTGTCCTCAATATACTTGGAAAAGCAAATAATGTCATTTTTATTGTTGGTGCAAATCCACATGCTACTGACTATTTTCTTATACTGACCTCCTTTAAATGTAATTGCTGATTATCTCTTGAGAAACATTGAAAATGAAGATTTGCAATGAAACTACAAAATGAGGTCTTCAGTTTATTTCCTTGCTCAGCAAAAAATAAGCTATAAAAGATTGTAGCATACTTTATAAAGATATATCCACAATAGATTTACATTTCCATATATAAATGAAATAAAAATAAAGGGGAAAAGGAAAATGAATCTAGGTCCCCTGAGCTGGCAATCTTTTGGGACATTATATGTAGGAAAATGATAATGCTCATGCATGCCTTTTTCAATATATGCTTATACATGTGTATCGTTGTTTTATAGCTCTGTGTGCCATAAAATGGAGACTGTTCAATAAAGTAAATTTAGCTCAGTAAAAAGGACATGGACTGCTGAGCAAGGTGACTGTCAGCCACACTGAAGCTCCACATTATCTACTGCATTTGCGTTTGCATGTTGTTTGTGTTCATGTTTTAATGTGTATGGGGGAGTGTTGGTGTGTTCTGTGTCTGTGTGCACATAGTACATGCAACTGTCAGCACACTACAGGACTGTATATCAAATCCATGCAGTACCATTAGATCTTTCTATGGCATCTGATTTACACGGGCTGTCAAGAGCCCTGTGGGGCCATCTCCTCTTCCTGGAATAACCTACACCTCTTCCTAAGAAAAGCAGTGAAACAAAGACTTGAGGGCAGAGATACATTATGTTTATGTTTGCATAGAGGAGGTAGAGCCTGGGGCATAGAGTACCTTCAATATTCTTGATTTACAACCAAATGTTGAAGGAAGCATTAAGACAATTAGTTACTGACAATATTCAGATGTGTTTGAAAAATAGGGGAACTCATTCAGTATTTGGTATATACTAGTAAATCCATATGTGCAGCAGGTATGGCTCAAGCGAATGTCTATCACCACACTGCTGGATGTGCTCAGCTGAAAAGGTGCTTCTTTTTAGTGGATTAAGGGCATGCTGTGGTTGGCATAAAGCTCCAGTCATTCACAGAGCACTGAGCAATGAGTGGGGGTGAACTTGTTTTTTGTGTATCCTTGCTGTAAGGATAATGATGTGATGAATGGAGAGGGGGAGAGTGGGAGAAAGAGAGATTTCAAGGCTAATGCCTGAGGGGATGTCAGACAAACCTCCGTATGTGTAATAACCACAGAGGTTAAAATGCTACACCGGCACCAGAGATGGCTGCCAAATATTTTGACTTCCACTCTACCTCCTCCGCACGGCTGCAGCTGAGGTTGAGGAAGAGAGGAATGATTTACTGCAGAGAGAGAGAGAGAGAGAGAGAGAGAGAGAGAGAGAGAGAGAGAGAGAGAGAGAGAGAGAGAGAGAGAGAGAGAGAGAGAGAGAGAGAGAGAGAGAGAGAGAGAGAGAGAGAGAGAGAGAGAGAGAGAGAGAGAGAGAGAGAGAGAGAGAAGAGAGAGAGAGAGAGAGAGAAGAGGAGCAGAGAGAGAGAGAGAGAGAGAGAGAGAGAGAAGAGAGAGAGAGATATGGATTAATGTGAGTGAGAGGAGGCAAAGACAAGAATGTGAAAGATTGTGGGCAACAGAGGTGTTGATGTACAGTCAGTAAGAGGGGTTGGGAAAGAAAGCTGCCTGAATGCCTGCCTGCCTGCAACGCCTGTGTGCTTTGATTTCCTTCTCCCAGCGATCTCTGCCTGCAGATGTGTCCAGAGCACTATTTGTTTCAAGGTTGTTCTAAATGCAACTGATATGTACAGCCATTGTGGTGTTTGTTTTGCTTTCTTGTACTAGAACTCAATGTATAATGGGTTTCATAGTAGGTACAACGAGGCGGGGAAAACACATTGCATAGAAACTCTGTAAAATTTATGCAAATGGATCTTTGAAACAGGGTAATCTCAAATTCACATACAGGGGACATTATGTAATAGTATATACAAGTTTCTTGATCTTGCTGGCTTGTCACTGTAATCACAAAACTCAGTAATAGGCTTTGAGATAGGTTACTAGATGTGCAATGTCCGTCCATCCATCCATTATCTACTGCTTATCCTGCAGTCGGGGTCACAGGGATGCTGGAGCCTTGCTGTAATTGTGGAAGAGGCGGGGCACACCCTGGACTGGTTGCATCTCGATTGCTGCGCCACATGTATACAAACAACCATTCGGTCTCTCATTCGCACATCAAATTTTACAATATATTTAGATGCGCAACGTTCATTACCAATTGGAATTGGGAAAAATACTTTACAGTGGATAGGACAGTTTGTGAGTGTTACGTATGCTAGCTTGCGTGTGCATTTGTTGCCCCTATAACCCCTCAGGAGCTGTATATATAGATTTTGTCTCTCATCTCCTTTTTATTCTGGTGAGTAAGGATAAATAACTCCTGTTCCCTTTAGATTAGCTGTGACCTTTCCACCCTGTCTATATGCAACAAGGTAGCCCTTACAACCCCTATCCCATGGTTGTATTGTGAATCCTTCACAGTAACAAATGTCAACTTCATTGATTGGCCATCTTTGCCCAAAATAACAGACATCTAAAATGAAGGGGGCTAGTGAGCTGTGGCTGCAGGGTCCCTGTGCTGTGCTGAAAACATATGTTGTGAGAGATTGCAGAGAAAATAGAAAACCTTGCTCATTAACTTCAAGTCCACAGCCCCAAGATTTCATGGATTAATCAATGCTAACCTACTTTATCAAAGACGCTTATCTTCCACATACAGAAATCTATGCATGTCCCTGGCCAAGAGGTCGATAGCAGGAAATATTTTACATTGCCCACCCTCTTTCCATCACTAACTCTCCTTCTCTCCCTCTCTCTCTGTCTTCATCGGTCACTGCATCTGTGCCTCTTCTTTTGCCTAAATGTCCTTGGGATTGGAGTGTGTGTGGAGAAGGGAAACCCATATCCGATAACTTATTGGTTCATTTTGCCCATCTCTTTCCAATAATGTGTAACATTACCAGTGTTATTAGATAGGAGATTAATGGTGCTTGGCCCTGCTCCTCCTCTTCAGGATGGGACATAGAGGAGAAAATAAAAAGGAGAGAGAGAGATTGAGATAGATTGTGTGCATGTGTGTGTAGATGTGTGTGTGTGTGAGATGAGGTAGGGTGTTTGAATATATGAGTGCAGGCCTTAATGTCTGACTTAGCCCTGTAGTTAGAGGGTCATTTTGTGGACCTTGCTGACAGACAGCAGGACCCTCTCTATCTGCCCCCCCTTTCCCTTTTAATTCCCATCCCTACTTTGCCTCGACTCTTTTCCCTCACTCTCAATCTCTCTATCTTCCCAAGTACTTGCGTTCGGCCTGCTTTGATCCTTTTCCTTTACATCAATTAATGTCGACAATGCAGAGAGGAGGATGCGGGAGAGCAGGACGACTGCTTTTCCAATGCTTCAGGTTCTGTCTCAGCCATGTCTGGCAGAAGTCTGAAGTTCTGTTTATCTATGCACTTTTTTATGTATTTATTTGGTCCCACTGCTTTTCATCTGTGTTCCTATTCTTCCTTCTCCAATCACCACATAACTAATAGGTTGTTGGGGTATTTAATTTTACAAGGCTCATATTGCTGTACACATTGCTTATGTCAGGGGTGAAAAATAGTGGGTGAAACAGGAGTGAAACACTCCAAACTGTTCCATTATAGTTACCGAATCAAACATTAGATTGGCTATAATTTGCTTCGGGACATACAAAACCAACTTACATTTCATTCTGTAGATGACATGTGCAGACACCACAGTGTGCCCTTTTTAAATTACAACAGTTCAGTAGTAGTCTTGGCTAAAATGGTTCAGAGAAAATACAAAAAACCTTTTCTTAGTGTTGTATAATGGGGATCATTAGGACAATAATATACGCACAAAAGTTACAGTTATGCTGATAATTAGTACACACATTCAAAAACTGTCATTAGATTTAAGGATCATTATGTGTTGGTTGAACTTTTCTTTGTCTCATCACTGCTTGCAAGCTTGATGGTGAAATTACTGTGAAGCTTAGACAGTCCACATTTGCATGTTGACACAGTACCTGTGAGAAACTGTAATATTTACTGAATATTGAGGGCACATTAGGAGCATAACTTAATTTATTATTTTTTTAATTAGTCATGCATCTAACTTATTCTACTAAAATGTTCATGTTTCAACACTCTTTGGGATATTGAAACATATTACATTCAGATTTATTTATTACATACATGAGTAACTTCTGTTATTTTAATGGAGTTGAAAAAAGCTGCAGATGCTTTTTTTCTCCTCTCAGCAAGGAACTCGATTTTTCAAGATTTCATTAAAACAATGGGAATTTGTGGTTCAAAAATGAGATGACAATCACCAAAAATCTTCATTTTTTTTTGGGGGGGGGGGGTATATTGTGATAATGACATATTTCTGTTCAATATTTTTTGTCACTTTAAAAACTAGGTCTAATTTTTGTCTTTAGCCGAACTTTTTAGTGCCCCCCTCGTATCTTCCTCTGAATGTCTCTCCATTCTCCCTTCTTCTCTCTTCTTCCCTGCTTCCCCTTCCTGTTATACTGAGTAATAACTTGACCATTATTAGGTATAAGAAATATTTACCAAGAGATTAGGCCAGATATAGAAAGCTCACAGGTGATGTGATTCTGAACCCTCTGCATCCTTAATGAGGCTAAGGGATTGCAAAGCACGTTCCACAGAGACTAAGCATCCTGTGGTAAGTGTCCATGGAGGCCTAACTCAGCTTTGCATGAGATAACCCAGCCTGGCCCAGTCCAGCTCAACTTAGCTCAGCTCAGTTCAGCTCTGCTTGACCTTGGTCGGTGTAATTAAAGTGTTTACAGGGAGCTCATCTGCTCTCAGTCTGTCACTCAGTAGGGCTTAAGATTTTTTTTCTTTTTACTGTTTACCTGTTTGCACCTGTGCACATCTTAGACATGGTTCCCTCCCAAAAGCCTTTTTTTTAGCAGAGTTGATTCTATTATTTTTGATTTTAATCCATCACATGCCTGTCACAAAAAACTGATAAACATTTTGGCAATTACATCCCAATATATACTTTAGTTGCCTGATGTAAGCATCCAGCCCAAAATGTCTGCTGATTTTTTTTTATCTTTTCAGGCTTTGTAGCATATCATCTGCAATAATGTACCATTCATGAATGATCAGTGAGAGGAATCTTAAAATTCTTTTACTCAACCTCAAATCATAAAATCATAGACAAAAATTTAACAAAGAAATTACATGAAAATGTTTTTCGGTACCACCTGCAACTGACATGGGGTCAGAGGTACTGTATTTAGATAAGACATGATAAAATATGAAATACTTTATTGAGCTCCATAGGGGAAATTCTTTTTTCATAGCAGCGTAACAATTATATCACTAAACATGAGTATAAAATATAGATAGAGAGACAATTAAAAGATAGAAAAAGACATCCACAAATACCGGTAAAAAGACAGCAGAGTGAACAACAACAAGGATAAGAAGAGAAAACAGAATGAAAAAAAAAGAAAAGACAGCAAGGTTGAGAATAGGAGAATAGACAACCAAAACAACAACAACAAGGATAAGAACATAAACAGAGTGACAATGGCAATGACAAAAACAAACAGGACGCGGATGGAGTGAGACCAACAAGGATAAAAATAAAAACGGATCACGGCATGACACGTGAATGAGTGAGGTAGTGAGGTTGTGTTAGCACAGATGCATCTCAGAATTGTGTGCCTTCCAGACTGCTGTTATACAGCCTGATGGCTGTGGGCACAAAGGAGTGTCTGTCTGAAGCATTCAGTTCTGCACTGGGGTGGGATGAACCTTTGGCTGACTGAGCTGTCCATCACCCACAGCTCATCGTGCAGGGGGTGGGAAGGTTTGTCCAGGATAGCTCCCAGTTTGTCCTTCTCCCTCCCCACTGCCACCGATTCATTATGGTCCAGGTTCAGTCCCACCACCGAGAGGACTTTCCTCACTAGCTTGTTGACCCTGTTGAGCTCACCAGTCCTGGCACGACCCCACCAGCATATTATAGCGAAGAAGAGTTCACTGGCTACCATTGGATGGTAGAAGGTCCCTAAAGAGCCCACTACAGACATCAAATGACCTCAGTCTCCTCAGGAAGAACATCTTGCTCTGACCCTTCCTGTCGAGTGCATCTGTGTTGTGTGTCCAGGCCAGTTTATTTTTAATGTGGACCCCAAGGTACTTGGTACCCTGGATGGTGATTGTTACATCTCTCCTCCGATTCTTCCTAAAGTCTACAACCACCTCCTTGGTCCTGGAGATGTTGAGTAGGAGGTGGTTCTGGTTGCTCCACTCAACAAAACTCGCAATCAGACCTCTGTACTCCTTGTCGTCATCACTGATGCATCCAACGATGGAAGAGTCATTGGAGAACTTCTGGAGGGGGCGGGAACCAGAGTTTTACCGGAAGTTGGCGGTTAAGAGGGTGAGGAATAATGGAGACAGGACAGTACCTTGGGGCACTCCGGTGCTGACCATAGCCATCCACCCTGACAGACTGCAGCCGTCCTGTGAGGTAGTCCAGGATCCAGGCAGTGATGTCAGGGTGGAGTTGTGTACTCAGCAGCTTGTCCTTAAGGAGGGTGGGTTGGACACTCTTGAAGGCACTGGAGAAGTAAAAGAAAGTGACTCTCACAGTGCTTCCTGCACCCTCCAGATGGGATAGGGCCCTATGTGTGAGGAAGATGATTGCATCCTCCACACCCATGTGCTGCCTGTTTGCAAACTACAGTGGGTTCAGGGAAACAGATAGCAGGTCTCTCAAGTGCTGGAGTACAAGCCTCTAAAATGACATTATGGCATGTAAAGTTAGTGCCACCAGCCTGTAGTCATTGAGAACACTTGGACGTCCTTTTCTTAGGTACTTTGGACAATGCAGGAGGTCTTCCAGAGGTCAGGCACCTTCAGCAACTTCAGGGAGAGGTTGAAAAGATGCTGGAAGACTCCAGCAAGTTGCCTAGCACAGACCTTGAGGACCCTCGGGCTGATGTTGTCCGGCCCATTGGCTTTGCTCTGCCTTAACTTGGAGAACCTGGAGAACTCCCTCTGCACCTGGCTGGAGGTGAGGGTGAGGCCTGGATTGGGGAGATGGTGGAGGGGGAGAAGATGCTGTGTCAGTATTCAGAGATGGGGGGGAGATTGGGGAGGGAGGACCCCCTATAACACCCATGGGAATTGCTGACATATTTATAATTACAAGGAATGATGTGTGTGTGTGTGTGTGTGTGTGTGTGTGTGTGTGTGTGTGTGCGTGCGTGTGTGTGTGTGTGTGTGTGTGTGTGTGTGTGTGTGTGTGTGTGTGTGTGTGTGTGTGTGTGAATCTGTGTGTGAATGTGAGTGTTTCCAAATGAATAAATTTAATTTGTTTTCAGTTATGAAAGTTGCAATGTATCTACAATCTTTGCAAATAGCATTTACAATTTCTACTAGACTGACCTACTGTACTGACTGCAAAAAGCAAAGTCTGGGCTAAGTGCAAGTTTCTTTGGGGTTAAAACCAAACAAAAAAAAGAACATAATTGAAAACAATCAACAGCTCTTCTTACTGCTGGTATGTTTTCAGGTTATATTTGAGGAAAGGTGCAGTTATGGATTACATTCTGACATGTGAAGTGAAGAAAATGTGTCAAATTCAGTCAGAGATGTAGACTTTCCCCTGCATAACTTGTAACTGACAGTGACATGGTCATTCTACTTTCCTCCTGGCTAGAATATACTGACCTGATGTTATGGTACAGCTTAAGAATTTTTTTATTTAATTTTTACCACAATGTGTGACCAACATTTTTGCACACTGAAGTAATGTCACTGGACAGAATATCAGATGATAACTGTTGTGAATTACTTAAACATTGTTCTATCTCCCATTAGCATCAAATCTGGCCCTGTCTATCGAAGAAGGCAGTCTGGATGCTGAGTGAAAATTAGGAAAAGAGGAGGGGAGGGCAGGTAGAGGGAAAGTGTAAGAGGACACAAGGAACATCTTTGCCCACCACAGGAACAGCGAAGGGCAAATGATTGAATCATTTAAAACTCCAGAGACAGAGATCTCTTACATTGGCCAAGGCAAAAGGGTCTGTCTGCTGGTGAGCCTCGCATGCCTTGGGGCATAAGTGTTCCTTTCTATCCCTCCATATCACAATTTCTCCATTGCTGACTTTTAATTGCCATAGAAAAAGGAAAGAATGGTTAAGTAAGAAGTGGATAATATGAATATAAGTATAAAAAATCTGAATGGTTCGAAGAGGACAGATAGTTGGTGTCATGGTGGAGGTTCTCAAGTAAAAAGTGTAAAGTATGCTCTCTTCAACTTTGTGTGTGTCTTTCTCTCTCTCTTCTAACTGCACAGGGTGGGCATTTTCCTTTTCTGGCAGTTGCATTATGTGTTTGTTGCACTCTTTGAACTGTGGGGACTATTAAATGTCACCCCCACTTTAAGTGAGAGGAAAAGACAACTTCACCTAACTTTCCAATGCCATGAAAGGTCAGACATTGCTGAGATGGAAACTACCACTTCTAAAGCACAAATAATACACACGCACACACACACACACACACACACACACACATACACACACACGCACAATCAAACGAACTATGTAAACAAAATATGTAATTTTATAAAAACAAACGACCAGGTTCAAACTTGATCTAATGTTTAGCTCTCCATGCATGGAAACCCACTGCTCCTCCCTTGCCCTGTTATGAAAAAAAATATTTTGTCTGTCTCAACACTTCCTTGACTTTTTTTTTCAAGTAGAGCTGCATTTAAAGCAGTGAACGTGCCTTTATTTTGTATCCAAGGTTTTCCTATTCTTATCAGTAAAACTAGTGTTATTAAATCAGAGTGTTTTGTCAGAAAAACATGTCTCTGAAACTGGAGCTATTCACATGACACTGACACATCCATTGTTGCTCTAAGCTGATGAAAATGGATGAGCCATTGAAAATGAATGCTTAAGTGTGGTCATCAGTGTTTAGAATGGGGAAAAACATGTACTTTTATAGTCAGGTCCGCGTGTGGTAGAACATCTACTTTTCAGTCAAAACACGACAATTTGAACTTGTTTGCCTGGCCCTCAAGTCTTCATTTGGCAGGCGTGAAGCATAGGAGACAGGGCTGCAAGGTCACCATCCAGCAGACCAAATGAAGATGCAGGCCTCATTTTAGCAACTCTTGGGGGAACACCGCACACACATGTCCACACCCTGATATATGCATCACTATATCAACTATAGACACAAACCATACTGTTTCATTATTCTTGTACGTACACTCAGGCAGCCCTCTGGATTCAACATTGTGTTATGTGCAAACACAAGAGGTGTGAAATAGCAATTAGGCACAAAACAAAATGAAAATTCATAGGAACACAAAATAATTATTTGTCCAACCATGCATTTTGTACAGGATTAATTTTGAAGAATGAGCGTTTCAGTTCATCAGCCAGTCTCTGAAAGTCAAAATTATATTTCAATTTGCACCTGACTTTCATATTCAACCAATCTAATCATTGCAACTATTCTTTTCATGGAAGGATGCCATTGAAGTGTGTATTTGATCACCTTACTACAAACAGGGCTCCCAAACATATTTGTTATATCTTATTTTGTCCATTAGGCTTCAATAGTCTTGTCTCTGTCAACAGTGTGTGTGTGTGTGTGTGTGTGTGTGTGAGAGAGAGAGAGAGAGAGAGAGAGAGAAAGAGAGAGAGAGAGAGACAGAGAGAGAGAGAGAGGGCACAGGTGCACATGAAGTATGTGTGTGCAAGGGGTAAGGTCATGTTTATGTAACTGCACATACATTAGTGAGCCCAGTTAGTCTTTGTGTAGATACATGTCTATGTTATTTTTGCATGCTGGCCTGATAAGCTATATTTTGTAGTACTGTTAGTGTGGATACAGATCCTTTTTGTCAAGGTTATTAAATGAAGAAATGAAGGTGAGTGTGTCTCACTCCACTCCAGACACAAGGACGTGGTATGGGGGTGTGCTGGTGAAATCAGACACCCAGCTGGTACCTCTGAAATTTTAATTAGGCCCGGTCTTTATTTCCCCTCCAAAGCCAGACAATGTGGTTGACTACTCAGACAATCAGTGGAACTATTTTTTCCATCAATATTACCTAAGCCAGTGACTAGAAGCTGTGGTATTGACTTGAAATTACCACCCCTCAACACACACACACACACACACACACACACACACACACACACACACACACAAACACACACACAGACACACACACACATAAACTGTGCATTCTCCTCCTCCCATATTTTCGTTACTTCCATACGCAGCTTACATTATCTTAGTGCGTAGTGCAAAGACTACATCACTTCCCCTTCCATTTACCACGAATAGATGTAACTCTTTCATCCCATGAATTATTTAGTCAACTTTAACCCAAAGCAGTTCAAAATTAGATTTTCACCTTGCATTTTTCACATTTAAGAGTAAATATAAGTCAAATACATCCTTTAAATGTGAGATAACTTATGCATTTTGATAGTGAAATCTCTGGCATCATCAAAGGCATCTCATTCATGAATAAGTTATGAGATATAAACATGATTCTCTGGCAATGCAAAACATAAAAGTAAAGCAGCCACATATGTAAAAGTTTACTTGATCTTGTCCGAGACTGTCAATTAAAAGCGTAATTAGTGGTTTTTGAGGAGATTTTGTTTTTTTGGAGGTAATCTGAATCATCAGCTGTCACTTGTAGATAAATGGGATATTTGGAATTACCCATTTTTTACCAGTTGAAAAAGAAGTTACTTAGGAACTTGCCATTCCATTATTAGTGTCATTAATGACTGCGTATCACAAGACTGGCTTTTCATCTGTCTGTGAAAGCATGACACCTAAGCTTATACAGTTTCAGGCTATGACATTTTTTACATGGGATTTCAAAAAATCCCTGTGGCAGCTTTTGCAACCCTTTTATTTTCTGTCAGAATTAAACTGTATGTTCCACATCATTATTATAATACAACAGTATTATCATCAGGAATATACAGTATGAGCACATGAGACTGCCAAGTCTCTTAGTCCAGAGAACTTCTTTCTTAATGGCTTAACAGACTTTTTGGCAATATCTTAATTTGTGATCAAGTGCAAGAAGGCAAAAAAGGATATTTGGAATGCAAATAGCACTGAAAAAGAGATTTTCATAGCTTTGTGAGAGGCCACAAAGGATTCGTATTGTTTAATTGCCATTGTTGAACATTTGAAAATCCACTTATCTCCACTGAAACACTTAAATTAACTCAAGATAGTGTTAAGTTGTCGAACGAAAATTAAGAAACTAATTTAAATCCTCTGAATTAAGGGTGTACTGTGAAAAAAGCAATATACCAAAGAGGACACTGTAAGGGAAAGGAATTTTAGGTGGCACTAAGTATGCCATTTCAAACACAGTGAGGTTGGATGGAAGGAAAATTGTGTAGACCATTGTAGTCAACTGTCCAATAGTGAGCCAGTCAGTTTTTAAATTATAGGTCACAGCTGAAAAAGGACTGCAGAGCTCAGTGCAAATGCAACTAAACATTAGTTTCACACATCCTGCTAGTGTTTTACAGGACCTCTCCATTTAATATTAGAGCTCATGTTAACAGCATTCCACCTCTACCATTTGTGAGCTACAGCAGAATGTCAAATAGAGTTGATCTCTCACTTTGTGAGCCACACACAGTTTGAACCACAAATTCATTGACATATATATCCCTGTGTATAATCATGATGTAAGCATCTGTCCTAAGCACTGATAATTTGGCTTTTTCAGCTAAACTACCCTAGTGCTCTATGCAAAAACACAACGTGAAAAACAAATAACCTTCATTAATATTGTAACGTGTTGTGGGGAGACTGGCCAGAGGAACAGTTCCAGCATCCTTTTGCTGCTGTAGCAGTTAAAACTTCGTGAGCCTCCTATAGCCTAATGCTAATAAGCCAAATTGTTTGTGTAGGTGTTCCATGTTAGTGCTGTTGTAATGCACTAACCAGTTCGGTCTTTTGCCATAGTGGAGGGCAGAATGTGGGAACACCATAAGCCTAACTGTTTGCATTGTGAATTAGGCCCTAGATTTTCCTGATAGTCATAGCATAAAATGAGCCTCTGTTAAAGAGTGTGATCCTAAGCATTTATCCACAACTCCAATTGTTCATTGCAGATCCAAGCTTTGCCACAATATTTTTGGTTATATATATCTGACAAGTCATGTTGGATAATTGTGTGGGGGATTTTTAATACAAGAAATTCAATATGTTTACAGTTATTCAAATACCAAACGGAACATAGTGATAAATGGAATGCTGGCAGATCACTGCAACACCTCACAAGTGTGAAACTAAGACTGAAGTACAACGCTTCAATATGAAAATAACCTTAAGGAATACAGTCTTCAACAAGATTGGCAACATAATAAATGTATTTGTACAATATGCCATATTTTACAGAGTAATTCTTTTTGTTTGATACATTTGAGTCTAAGTTGCTTATAACTTTCATATTAACTGTTTTAGCACTTACCAAGGATTAAGCTCTCAAAACTCAACATATCATACTGAAACCAAGTTGCTATTTTAAAGTCATGAGGAGTTTCTATTTCTTTGAAATATATTCAATAAGGGCGGTGCCATTGTAGATTGACATATAATTCCCTGTGTATAATCTGCTTCCTCTTCTTTTGCTGAGGTTTTTGATATGTTTGACCTCCTGTAATTGCATTGCTGCAATCATCAAGATTTATTCTCTATCAGTGCCCATTGCTGTCATCTTGTCTCATGCCAGTTTTATTTTAGAAAAAGAGGCATCTACTATTCAATCCCTAATGACAGTTGGCATAGTTTAATATACTCGTGCTCTTTCTTCGATCTGTCCTTTCAACTGTATCCTCATATTCTATCTCTCTTGCAAATACAGTATTTTCTGCCAAGACCTGTTGTATGGGTAACTTTAATTAACAATGTACTCTTGATGTCCCTGTGCTCAGTCTTCAGCCTACTCATTAGCACTTGTTCATTTCTTTTACTGTCCATTTCTGATAAATCCATCCTTTGCCTTGGATAAAATGCTCCCCTTTCATGGAATTATCACAGTAATGCCAACATACATTTTTCCAGTCTATGACCTACTCCTGTACCTTCTGGAATGTTATCTGCCCCCTTTTTACTGCAAATTTTGCCAATTTGACTGTTCTTTTATTTTCAGTGATGTCACTTTGTTCTGGAAACCCATATGAAAGTGACCTTTTTCCTATGTTAAACAAGCCTTCATTTAGCTCAAACATACTGGAGCAGAGCCCAATATCTCCTGAATGTAATTTAGTGCATAGTGGACAGAATCACTATACATTAAAATGTTGCTCTTTGCCTTTTAGTCCAATCCCATACGATCGACATGTCAAACAATTTAATCACTAACACATGCAGACAATCAGATGCTCTTTTGCTAAATAGCTTTGGACAACCACTGCAGCCCCTGCGGTGTCTAAGGATCTAATGATCAATCAGTAAAGAACTGTGTACTGCTATGTACTAACGTTCCCTTTTGTTGTAACACACACTGACTAGACCTGCAGTCCTCTTACTCTTTTGCACACAAAGGGTCCCAAATCTGCACAAGGTTTATTTTTTACAGACCAAACAGATACACTCTCTTGTGTGCATTCATATATTTCATCCTTTGATCCGACAATCAGTGAAAACATTGCTTTTCCAACACTCTTCTTATCCTGGCATGGTTACAACACTTTTCTTTCTTTTTCTTTTCTCTGTGTGAATCTTTTGTTCCACTTAAATTGTTCAGGAATTGCTGACCGATGCTGACTTTTGTTACAAATTTAAGGTCAATTATCCTGCCTCAAGTTGGTTTGCACATGTTCTAGCTGTTCCTTTGCAGACACTTAAAACCCGAGCTTGAAACATGTCTAGCCATGACCTGACTGTTCACACAGGGGTAAAGCTTTTAGCAGAACAACCAATAAAGAGGCCTATTATCTCACACAAGCTAAAGAGGGGGAGATGGGACACTGATCTTGAACTGAGTGCCATGAAGAGATGCTACAGACTGATCCTCCAAATTACAATCTTACGGAACACAATATCTGACCTAACACAAGCAGTAATGTTGGTTGCAAAATACAATAGTCATGTGGCTGAATTCGAGTTAACTTGGACCATGGGTACCGAGTCGGATAGTTTCAACCTTTTTTGAAGCAACAGGAGTGTGTGCAATATGATATATAATAAGAGAACAGGATGGGATTTTTTGGTATTTTTGAATGGAAAGAACAGAGAGGAGAAAAACCTGTGCAGAAGGATCAGGGAGGCTCAGTTGCAGCAGAACATCATCATTTGGTTTTGAGAGGTTTGAAAACCATCTCTGGTAGCAAGTAACCAAACCATCTTCCTGTACGGGACCAGAAGGCAGTGATTGATTTGCAGTAGTTCTTTAACAGATGTCAGCATTCAACTGTCACCCATCCCAACCCAATCCTCAACTCCCTTTTTGCAGCTGTAAGGCCAAAATGAACCTCTGCTCTTCATATTACCCCCCTTTACTTCCTCACACACAACCTCTATCACACAGCGCCTTGCTCCAACATGTCCCTCATAACAATTCAGTTGAGAAATGAGCCCAGCAATCAGCTTGGTTAGATAGTTGAACATATGATAAACCTGAGCCTGAAGGTAGGGGTAGTGCCACAGTAAATCATCATCAAACTCTGGCAGTTATAGAAAGTGTCTCTTAGTTCCTAGCGGATGAATATCCTCAAGAGGTGAGCCCTTGTCCTTCAGTACCACCTTTTTTTTTGTTGTTTTTAAGGATTTAAAGGAAAAGTTAACATTCAACTGTACATTTTCAGGTGAACTAACAACTAAATTTGCCACTAACCATTCATTATTTAAAATAATTATTTATCATTATTTTAAAATCTGACAACCTGCAACAGATATTCCTGTTGGGGAAAAATCACCTTGATGCTTTAATGTCAACAACAATCACGTGGTTGTTAAGTATAATGAGAAAAATAAGCTTTTTTTAGTAATGACAAAATTGGTAATGTCAGTTGCTGCATCATGGAACTGACTGAGTGACAAAGTTCAATTGCTGGGTGAAACATTTGTTAACACTGCATTTTGTTAACAGTGAGAACAAGTTTAAATTATATTTTGAAGGCTTGCGCATATTATTACATGTGCTCTACAAAGACAGACAGAGGGAAAAGTCCAGTAAAGGGTAAAAGAGTGAAAATAGAATACTTGCAGCTAAAGGAGGTCAGAACCAGAGACTGAGTCAGTCGGGCAGGTCGGCTTTCTCTCTCAGGCCAAGATTTCAGTGTGTGCAGAGACTTGGCAGCCCCTTCCACAGCAGCGACTGCAACAACGATGGGGTCATTTACATATAAATGAATGTTGCCGATCACACACTGCTGACCCCATTTATTTCAGCAGACAGACAGACAGGCAGGCAGGGCAAGTGCTAGCGAGTTGCCGAATTACTCCAAATTACCGCATTTCCATCTCCACATCAGGCCTGTCAGACCTGCAACCATCGTCCCAGCAGCTTTTTCCACTTCTCCTTCTCAGCGCACCCACTAGGTCTAGAGTGACTCTAATTGGCAATGGTGAATTTAAAGGACCTGTCAGTGGCGAAAGCTGTCACCACCCAGGACAGGACAGAACAGCAAAGAAACAACATCGGCAGCTTATCACAGCACAGCATTAAAAAAAAGAACAACACAGCCAAGTTAGCATGGTGTGCAAACACTGCAGAAACAAACAAAAATCAGGTCAGCATAACGCTGAACAACATAGAGAAAGTAACTACCTGTCTCGTCAGATGGAGATGTGTAGCTTGTCCAAAACGCATGTATCCATTCACTTCTGTTTCTTGTTCCGTTTTCTAGTTCTTATTCAAACATAAAGTCAAAGGCTTAACATGATTTTCAGTCATTCTTTTTCCCTATGTCACATTCATTTCAATATCGTCATCATCTTTAATACTGCATTACTTTCTGCTTCTGTCTTACTCTTTTTACTTGTTGAGACATTAAGCTACATTTTTCATGAGCATGCACATGCCTGCGCGTGCACACACATGCATCAATCTATAGCCTTGAGCAGCTCTGTACCAGAAGTCTCTGGGTTTTACAAGAAAGATTAATGCTCGAAGGCCGCATTATCTTAACATGACAGCTGCATCCTTTACCAGGTGGAAAAGGACACATACAGATGCACATAATGCCATTGACATGAATCAATACAACAGTTGTAATTCTTAATGGGGGGGCAGCAAACTCAATGTTTGTACCAAATGTGTTTAACTAGTATACTCATTGTCTATTTCAGTTTTTTTTGTTTATCCTGTCTCATTCTTGGTTAGTCAAGCACACACCATGTTTACTTCATGAAAAGAAATATGATGTTGCTGCCTGACTTTGTGACAACCAAGGGAAAGAAAATAGGAGAACAAAAGGGGAGAGTCAAAACGCTACCCTAATTATTCAAGATTGATGCATTCTGTGAACATTGTGGTGATTACTGTTGCTTTCATTTGTTTAATGGTAGGACAGGGATCATAGGAAAGCTGACCCTCTGTGATCATTAACAGAACGAGTGGAGGCAAAGATACTACAATTCTGTTTTGGAGCCCTTCATTGTGGAGCCTTGTGTCTTACTATTAAATTCGAAATGCAATATGTGTGTGCGAATGAATTTGTTTACAACATTTTGGATTAAGGTAGTCATCCATCTATGAATGTTAGAGTTTACATGCAGAGATGGGTACTGTTATTATGATCCCCACAGCAGAAGGCTGTTATTTTTCGTGCAGCATTTGACGAGCATATTGTTATAATTAGTATTTGATTTATTTGTATTAAATTGTATCCCTCCTTCCAGCCTAATGCTAAGATCTGGTGGCAAAATCAAACCAAAAGTGATGGGGGGTATTTTGATTGTTCTATTATTCTAATTATTACTTAATTACATTTAATAATTTGATTAAATGTTTATGATAATATTTGAAAATTATAATTCATCACCACTGTGGTGTGGGAGTCACACAAAATATTGCCTCTTCTGAATATGGATGAAAAAAAGTATTGAGGCAAATACAGAACTAAATGTTAAAAATCTGATAATAATTATGCTTTTCTTATTTGTTTGCTTATTAAACAAAACTGAAATGGACAAAATATTTTTAGGAATCTTATCCATTGTAGTAAGAAATAAAGATTCTGCCCACATTTGCTGCTGATTACTGGTGATTACCAGATAAGATAAATGATTAAAATATTGTTTCTTGACCAAATTTGGATACTTTTACACATTTTTATCTATTTATTGATTTATTTTGTACATTCCAGATGAATAAACTTCAATGATAAGCTGAAATTTATTTTTTGCAGCATTATCAAATGAATTGTTTCTATGTCAAATTAACCCTGAAAAATTTCAGCATTGTAGCTGTGGATGGATTGGCTATCTTATAAGGCCAAAACAATTCTCTTGCTCACCAGAGTTATTGTCAGTGTCCTTGTTATTGTCATATTCATTTTAAAAATTCACTTAAAAGAATTAAATAATGGTCAGTGTCTATAGTTATTGCCTTAGGAAATAATAATAATATTCAAACTTCACTTTAATAAATTTAATTATTTTTTTCAGGGGTCTGCTAGTGGCTGGAAGCTGACATCCTGCAGAAATGATCAAGTCTGTGATTCAGAGGCAGCCACTGGCTGATTTCCATGACGAGTGGCTACCTTGTAAAATTGTCAATGGAAGTAGATCTTTCATAGGTTTTATCTAAATTTGGAGAGTTAGTGAATGCACATTTGACAACTTTTCCAATGTGAATGAATATACATCTCACTGGTTGCTGATGTGGATTGAACTCCAGCCCCTGCAAAAGATTTCTTAAAGTTGAATGAAAAGTGGTGAAGGTTCCAGGGTGTTTTGCAAAAACTTACCACAGCAAATGATGGGAAAGGATCTGTGCTAACACATTATATGTGACATACACAGTGCAGAAGACAGAGAGTAAAATATGCAAAGGTCTAAATCCCCTCTTCATCATCATCAGGAGCGCTTAAGACTCTCAGAGACATGTTTCCTCTGGTGACCAAGATTTTCCCTGCACTCATCACTCACACATACAGCTGTATGTGTATATATAGTATGTATTTATGGTGGCTTTTAAACAACCACTGCAGCCTGTCTGTAAGTGGAATATATGCAGGGATTTGTGCTATGAGTCAGAGCTTTCACTGGTCTAAACACCGATGGGATGTCTAGGACTTTAATGAAGGCCAAATTTGTGTTCTATATCTTTGAATTGAAAGGGAGAAGGCATTCAAAAACAGGCAAACGGAGAAAGGGACAGGGAGTTAATTTATTTTGAGGGAGAAGCACAGACTGTAAGGAAGAAGAGAATTTCAAGGGAGGGCAGGGAAGTTAAAGGAATGGCTTCGCCTTTTGTGCTACTTCGTGGAATTAAAATTATTTTGCAACCAAACTGTAGCTGATGTTTTTAAAGTTACTAACGCAGTTAGTACAAAATATTGGGGTGCCTTTTGGTAAAGCAGGCATCCCTCCAATTGGAAGATTGACATTTCAATTCCCGGCTCCTTCTGGAGTGTCCTTGCCCAAGACACTGAATCCCCAGTTGGTCCTGCTGGTCTGGATCGCACCTTGCAGGGCAGCTCTGCCACCATTATCACACATCGTGTGTCTGTGTGTGTGCGTGTTTGAACGGGTGAATGTAATCCAGTGTAAAGTGTTTTGAATATGCCATGTGATCAAAGTGCTTTAAGAGTGGAGATCATTTATTGTAATGACCAAACAGATCTGCACAAATGTCGGCACAGTTACACATAACATAGCATTATAATATGAGTCCTTGAAGGCATTTTAAAGTAATGTTCTCCTACTTTCCTACCCCCAGCTAACCCCGAGTAGACCTGGTGATGTAGTGTCAGCGATGACATTGGAATTCTATTAGCAGGTTGTGCAAGGCCCTGGCCCCCTGCCCTGTGGTGAGACCTACCATTGATCTGTCATGGGAGATGGCTTTTCCCTGCTCCTCATCCCATAGGGCTCAATTTGAACCTTTCCAAAAACCAGGGCCGAACCCACTGCTTGAAATCTACCTGGGGAGTAGAAAGGGAGAGGACAGCGTACAGCTCAAGGACGGCATGACAACTGTGTGCAGATAAAGACAGCAGAGTATGCTCGACACCAACAATAATGGCCAGTGAAAAGTGAGGTTATTTGTTATTGATTTCCAATGAGGGAAATCAGCGGGTCTGTAAAATGCTGTTTATGGTTCGGCAATCGTGTGTGTGCGTGTGTGTGTGTGTGTGTGTATTTTGGGGGCCTCTTTCTCTTTGCTAACGATTCAATGTGAGACAAATGTTAGGAAATACAAAGACACAAAGAATCCTTTAAACTGTTTAAAAAGAAACAAGTCTATCCACCTTGGTGCCCCATCTTCCTCTCTTACTTTCAATTTTGAACGAATGCATCGTAATCCATTTTCCCAGCCAGCCTCATTTGTATTTTTACTGAATTACCACGGATGCGCAACCTGAACCCACTTAAGCATGTCACTTAGCATTTGTTGAAGTTAGCCAAGACAGGGGCCTCATCAGGTTTCAATGAGGGAGGCTGTGGCTAAGTGGCCACTTGTCATGTTTATTTATTTATTTTTTTCCTAGTACCCACATGATGCTTATGCATGCTGTCGAAGCTGATTAGACAGAAATGCAAGACTAAAAGTTTTGACAAGATTAACAATTGCAACAAAAAAATTAAGACTGGACCAGTTGAACATTTACATTGGTGTTTTTTGTTTTCTTGGCTGGATGAGGGTTGAATCTGTAACTATTGTAGTTGTCAGGGATTTTAATTCCAAACCAGTTGTCCATCCATCCATCTATCTTCCTCCATTTATCCAAAATCTGGAGCAGAGAGGCCTGGACTTCCCTCTCCCCGGCCACATGGTTCAGCTCTTCTGGGGGTATCCCAAGGCTTTCCCAGGCCAGCCAAGAGACATAGTCTACCCAGCGTGTCCTATGTCTTCCCCGTGGCCTCCTCCCAAATGGACATGCCCAGAATACCTCCCCCCGGGAGGCGTCCAGGAGGTATCCTGACCAGATGCTGAACCACCTCATCTGACTCCTCTCTATGTGGAGGAGCAGTGACTCTACTCTGAGCTCCTCCAGGATGACTGAACTTCTCACCCTGTCTCTAAGGGAGAGTCTCGCCACCCTGCAAAGAAAACTCATTTCGGCCACTTGTATCCGCGATTTCATTCTTTAGGTCACTACCCACAGCTTGTGACCGTAGGTGAGAGTAAGAACATAGATCGACTGGTAAATTGAGAGCTTCACCTTCTGGCTCAGCTCCTTCTTCACCATGACAGACCGGTAAAGAGTTTGCATCACTGCAGACTCTGCACCAATCTGCCTGTCGATCTCCCGCTCCATCTTTCCCTCCCTCATGAACAAGACCCTGAGATAGAAGACCTCTTCCCCAACACAGAGTGGGCACTCCACCTGTCACCTGTGACCTCGACAATGGAAGTACAAAACATGGTCCATTCGGACTCAATGTCCCCTCCCGCCCTTGGGATGTGGTTGTGGTTCTACTGGAGGTGGGAGTTGAAACTCCTTCTGACAGGGGACTCTGCCAGAGGTTTCCAGCAGACCCTCAGATTATGTTTGAGTCTGCAAGGTCTGACCGGCATCCTCCCCTATCATCGGAGCCGGCTGACATCTCGGCTCCTATCCTCACCCGAGTGTCTAGGACATGTGGCTGCAACTCCGACGACATGGCCTAAAGGTCGATCAAAGAACTGGGACCAGGGGTGCCTTAGTGCCAAGTGCACATATGGTCACCTTTATGCCTGAACATGGTGTTTGTTATGGACAATCTGTAACAATCGGAGTGTTGAAGTCTCTCAGTAGAACGAGGGGTCCCCAGTGGGAGCGCTCGTGAGCAGCCCCTCTAGAGACCCAAAGAAAGGTGAGTAAACTGAACTGCTGTTAGGTGCAACAGCAGTTAGAACCTGTCCCCCCACTTGGAGGCGGACGGAGGCTACCCTCTCGTCCACTGGGCTGAACCCCAATGTACAGACGCTGAATTGGGGGGCAATCAGTATACCCACACCTGCCCGGCCCCTCTCACCAGTAGCAACTCCAGAGTTAAAGAGAGTCCAGGCCCTTTCAAGAGGCCTGTTTCCAGACCCCATACTATGTGTCAAGGTGAGTCTGGCTATAACTAGTCCAGGGGTGTCAAACTCATTTTGGTCTGGGGGCCACATACAGCCTGATTTGATGTCAATCATAGTATAATTCTTAAAAATTCTTGAGTCAAATAGCCATCTCTAGTGTCACAGCTTCCTCATACTTTTACATTTTCATTCAACTACACAATATTTCTATCTGTATGATATTACTTTTGGACAAGGTGTATGAGCAGATTTAACTCTTCCCCTCAGCTACTGTATGAATTGATTTTTTTAAGCAAAAAAAATGTTAATAGTGCTGTTAATTTGGTTCCTGGCTTTTCATATCATCAGCAACAGTGCTTATTAAATGACTAAAGTAAAGATAAAAGGAATTGTAGTAATGTAGATAAAATTTGGAATCATAATGATTATTTGCAATTGTCTTACTGATTTCCATCAGCAGATGGCAAAACCATTCACATAGTATCTATTCCCATTTTCACAGGTTGTGCAAATTTGCTAAATAAAGTTTAGGTAATGGTTTAATACACAAAATTGTACTCTCTCATTGTTGCTGTATCTGGATAATCCTGAATAGAATGTGTTTACTGGTATTCACCCACTTTTTTGACATGAACATTATGACGCAATGCCAAGGAACACTAGGATATATGTGAATTAACAGTATGAAAGTACAAACAAAACAGAATATTCAAATCTCCCCCACAGGCGATTTTCAGTTGTGCAGGGGCAGAAAGACACTTCCTGGTGCTGCTCTATCATTTTATATGTATGAATATCTCACAAATCCATGATATACATTATAGATGAGGGGCCCCGTTCTACACTCCAGTCACTGGAGTAGAATTTTCCATGATATGCATCCACCCTCCTCCATTGCCCCTTTGTCGCCCACTCCTATCCTCTTTTTTTTCTCATCACTCTCTCTTTTCACATCTCCTTCAATATGCCCTCACAGTGGAGAATTGTGTCATCCCTCAATATGTCCCTTTCATTTGTCTTCTGCCTTTTGGTCTCTTATCATTTCATCCTTCCATAAGTCACATCCAACATCTTTACTTCCACCCATCTGCCTATGTATTCTCCCCCTCCCCCCATAGCATGGAGCAAGTCAGTGAGAAACATGTGACTAGAAAGGTTGGAACCTGCTGGGCCTCCCCCCGCAGTGCCACCATTCGTTGATTTGTCTCCTCCAGTTCTTTATTGATTTTGTTTTAAACAAGGGAAAAATACAAGAGGAATGAGATGCTGGAGGTGACATGAAATAAAAAAAAGACCTAAAGGGGTGATGGGGGGCAAAGTGCTTCTGTGTATCAAATCTATGAGTTGGGTCCCAAGTGTTTTCAGAGTATAAGCAGGAAGATACAGTGTGAATTGAAAGAGGGCAAGGAAGAAACATGTGGAGCTGCAGAAGCTTTTAGATCCTTTATTTAAGGATCTCCTTTTTATTCCCACTCTTGACTTTGTGCATGCTAAATAACTTCTGGGTTTGGCTTAATGGTAAATGCATCTCATTCTATGTCATGGTACAGTCCCTGCCTTAAAATGATTCTCTGCTTAGTTCAATTTAAGTTGTGTGCAGAATAATCGATCCCACCCATTAATTCTACTTAGCTGAGCTTCACAGTACAAGCCTGGGCCTGAACGGTCCACCAAGGCCACCACTACTGAAAAGCTGACCTTTACACGGCTCGGACTGTCATTGATTTTTGGCAGGACTTATTTCATGAACTGGGGTTTGAGACAAGACACCTAGATGAAGATGAACTATGAGACATAATCAGTTTCTTTGCCTCTTTCTATTTGCCCTGGTCTTTTATATTTCTCAGTTTCTACATCCTCTTTGTAATAACTACAGATTGCTGTGTTGGCTGATGGGCAGTAGGATTGTCTACACCCCCAACAGCTTCTTATTCGAACTAGTAGCTCATCAATTTCTCTTGAGTGAAGTGCTTTAGGATTATTCATTGGTTCTTTATATGTGTGCTTTATTTTTTCTCATTTCTCTCAATGCGTGGATGCATGTGTGGTGCAGTCTGTATTTCTTTAGAATGGCTGTTTCTGTGACATGGTCCCTTGGCATTTTCAGTGTATGAACAGAGCTCGCGGTGTTATGTTCAGAGTGTTAGAATTTAAGAAAACAATCCTGACCTGACAGGGCAAACACACTTACTTCCCAAATGTAGGGGTGAAGAGGAGCAAATAGGACAGAGAAAATCTATCTCAAATGTAATTCCAGTTGCTTTTAAGGTCATATATCACAGTATTTAACCTTAAAGTCACATGCAAGAAAATGTGTTCAGATGTACACTGAAATGAATAAATAATACCAACTGAGATGGCTGTGGAGGTGTAGGAGGCTTCTGGTTGAGATTTAGCCTTAATTCGAGTAAAGTGCAGTGAGAGTCTCCCTCTGTCACTCTCTGTCTTTGCACTCTCCACTTGCCCTGCATTATCCCTATCAGTGATGGTTAACTGTGAAAATTCTTCAAATTGAATACACGCTCATGAATACATGTATGCCTACAAATGCCCCTGGATGATGGGGGATACCTAGGCCAATGGGGTCAGAGGCTGTCAGGGATGTTCGTGTAAAAGTAAAAGGGCACAACGTGAGAGGGATGATGGGGCTGACAAGGTGCCCTGGTCGTATCATTTGCTTATCCATTGTGTATACCATGAGTTGGGCTATTAAAACCGATACACGAGATCTCTCACTGTTATTATTATGCAGTTCTTTTGTTTTACTTTTAGCTCCTAATGGATCCACAATGTTGAACCTAATCCAGAACAGATATTTTTTAATTTGGCTTTGTCAAAGAGAGAGCTGTAACCCAAGACAATTTGAACCAATTTAAAATTGGCTCAAATTTATTTTTCAAGGAATTGTACCAAAAAATAAAAAAAGCCTTTGTCGGCCTGCGCTAGATTTGTGCTTCATATAACAGTGTATGCAGTACATATGAATACCCTTATTCTCACTGATTAGATAAAACACAGAATTATTTACTTGTCTTTCAAATACAAGAAAATTAAAATGATCATCAGGACTGCTGATATCATTAAAGTTTAGTTGTTTCTGGTGTATTCAAAATGAGGATAAATGTACTGAAACAGACATAATATAGGAATATTGTCAAAATTCACTCCAAGGACCTCCAGTGAAATAATCAACCCGGGGTAAGGAGAAGGAGTTGGCAGACACTTCAATGTGTTTCCCGTTCCAGTGCTTCTTGTTCTCATGTAGTCAGACTGTGTTTATTGCAAACTTGGAAAACTTGTGAGTCCAGGCCAGTGTGCTGCTTGTCCGGCCCTTAGGTTCCTTGCAGTTCAAGGTAGAACCAGAGACAATGTAAGGGTTTGACTTTCTTTACCAAATTATCTCCCTGTCACAGCACCTCAGACTTGAGCCTGGAAGGCAAAAGGGAGCGCTATATGTCCCATTGACTGAAAGTGAATGGACTTACTTTATGTAAGACAAAGACTCACATCCCAAGTGTTTGGACAGAGTACAAGCAAGCATTATTGCTAAGGTTGGACCTTTTGCTTGGACAAAGATGGAACCAGCAACAATTTCAGCTCTGTGTGTGTGTGTTTTGTATGGGAGGTGAGATCTTGATATGCTGAGAATGAAGCTTAGAGCAGATGGATGGAGCAGGTTGGCCCTGTGTTGATTCTGTGAGGTCTGGCTCCTTTTTGCATCCCACTTTGAAAGACATTACACACACACACACACACACACACACACACACACACACACACACACACACACACACACACACACAAACACACAGTCCTGTCGTGGTGCTATAAATGCAGACTAAAAATATTAGAACAATTAAGGAAAAACTGAGAAAATGGAGACAAACTTTCATAATGCAGTTTTGTTCATCTTTTTTTTTTGTCTCTCTTCTTGGCACCTGTAAGACCACAATTGAAAGCCAACATGCTCTGCTGCATATATATCTGTCTCTTGCTCTCTCTATCTTCCTATTGCCTCATGCTTTGCACACACACTTCTCCCTTGAATGAGGGGGAGCATTGTAGTTAGGGTAGAAAACTGCAACTGCTAGTGAATTGCTAATAGGCAATCATAGTGCATAGAACAAGGATGCCTACTGGAGGTGCTGGGACTGCTAAGAAATATCAACTCGGCATAGGAATGCCAAGAATTAGTCACTGAGCAAGCAACACCTTTTGGCTTCTATTGGTCAGGGCAGCAGGCCATAATCTGTCACAATCCTAGAGTTGCTGTGACAGCAGTGGGAGCATTCTGGGGTAAACTCAGAGGGTAAAGGAACCATACAACTGATGGTATGGATGTGTGTCCGTACGTAAGCCCATCTTCGAAAATAAATGCCAAAATAAGCTAAATCAGCATGTCAACTGAAGGAATGTTTATTCATGTTTTTGTCATGCGAGACTTTTCTAATAGATTTGAAATTGATTTCAGGATTACTGACTCACAAAACAACACTATCGTTTTAACTCACCTTCAATAAACATTGAAGCACAATCAAATTAATAATTTTCTGATGCAGGATGTATTGCAAGGAAAATACATTTTAATAAAATAAAATTAGATTAAAAAAACAAAAGATCAGTGTGTTACCAGACATACTGTAGGTGCACAGTCGTTATGGTGATACAGACAACACTGAAGCACGGGATTTGAACCAGGAATGTTTCGGTTACAAGGATGAACAACAATTGAACACCTGTATTGGGTTCTCTGAAATGTATGACTCATTTTAATTCCCAAATATTATTACCAATTTGTTGTATGAAAGTAATGACACATTAAGTAGTGATTTGTTTATTGCAATACATTAAGTCTGTTGTAAACACAATAACTTCCAAAGTTAACTTACCACACCACCCTGAGACAAAGCAGGTGGACCCCAAGGACCAAACACAGAGGCATAAGATCAAGAATGTGGAATATGCTGTCACTTGGACTGAGGATTGTGATAACACCTACATTGGAGAGACCAAACAACCTCTGCACAAACGAATGGCCCAACACAGGAAAGCCACCACTTCGGGACGGGACTCCGCTGTCTACCTACACCCGAAGGATAAGGACCATTTGTTTGAAGACAGCAATGTCCGTATCCTGGCTAGAGAAGACAAATGGTTTGAGCGAGGAGTCAAAGAAGCCATCTTATAAAAACAGAAAAAAACATCTCTGACCAGAGGAGGGGGCCTTAGACACAACCTCTCACCAACATATAAGGCTCTACTGGAATCAGTACAAAGACAGATTTTCACACATGGACCAGGTCCATCTGCACCCTCCAGGAAAGATCCACCGCCAAAACCAGACCCTGCAAACTTCTACATGAGCCTTAGTCCATGTGATCCCACAGGTTTCACATTCTGAGAAGTCTGGATTTACCTTTTCACATTCCAATCTAGGTAATCCCCAAAAGTTGCTTCTTTGTTCCCACCTAACGACACCCCATTAGCATAACAACCCCGCTTTGACCTAGTTTCTGCTGATCAACTCTTCCATTTACGTAACAAGCCATCATAACCTAGACACACCACAACCCACTCTGGAAGTTATATTCAGAAACTCTCCACAGATAATTAGAATGAATTAGATGAGGGGGGGAACGTTTTCAAGTGAAGAATTCCAAGCCCAGTTGCCAAACCCAGATTTCAACAAGAAACCTGCACAGATCACAACAGAACGAAATTTGAGTGAAGTGGTTACTGTAATCCATATTTCACTGCATACACACACACACACACACACACACACACACACACACACACACACACACACACACACACACACACACACACATAAACATTTCATTAGAGAATATCTTAAATGGCGTTATACAAGCACTTTCTGACGTTATTTTGCCCTTAAATCAACCTCTGGGAATTTAATTATATATCGGAAATAAATTGCTGTTTATTTTTACCTCAACTTTGCCTTTTTTCAAACAAAACCTCAGTTCCCTACAAAAACTATAATAAATACTAGTCCGAATGGCAATCATGAACTGTTTTTTGTTGTCCAAAAGACTTAGTGGGAACAATTTAAAACCAGAGTTTCATTTTATCTCCACTGATGTAAAAGTTAAGGCCTAAATATTCATGCAGACTTGTGCTGGCACTTTCACATGTTGCGTGTAATATTTTACATCATCTTCAAAGCAACCATTGAGAGAGTAACTAAATAGGGAACATGCTGTCAGGGTATAAGGACACCTTTAAGTATTAAAGCCTCTCACAACTCTGGATCTGTAATTCTGTCATGGAGCATATCCAGAGCAATTTTGTTACTTCCTGCTCAGTCAGGAACCTTGCTGTGGTGCACGCTGGGGTTGGCATGATGTTGCCCTTCTGAAAACACTGAGTTGGATCTGTCGTCATGATCTTATCTTTCTAAGGACAGTTCCTTAAAATGAACTGAAGAGCATAAATCACATCAAACAGTGAACTGAAAAAGAAAGACAGAGACGGAATGTGTGTGTAGGGAGAGTCGTGAGCCCACCAAAAGCTCAAGCCTCCTGTGTGTTGTGCAGATAAGATTCATTAGATAGGTTGGTAAATGCAAGAGAGAGGCAGTGAGAGAAAGAGATAGAGAGACAGAGGCAGAGACAGACAGAGAGAGCGAGGAGAACAGAGAGACAGAGAGAGGTTGTTGCCGCTCCAGGATTCGTTGCTGCTCTAGCATTCGTTGCTGCTCCAGCATTTGTTGACAAGATGTTTTGAAGTGATGGCCTTCCCCAGATAATCAAAGTGCAGCCCATAAATCCAAAGTAAAGGTTGGCCAAAAGTGTAAAAGAAACATTTTTATAATTTTCTTTTCTATCTTCACATCATTTCTTCCACCATATTTCCATAAGTTTCTGGTTTTATGACACTGAAATCCTGTTCCTTCTTATTCCTCCCATAGTATTTTACTCCTGTCTCCCTGTGTTTCTCTTTATCTCTTGGACACCCTGCTATTGGTTCAGTAGACAGGATTTAAGCTTTAACTCAATCCCCCTATCTACTCCCCCTCATGACTGCACACTGTTTCTGTCACCCACGCACCTTAGTCCATTGCACTAGTCTTGTAGCACAGTTACACAAATACTGATTGAGAGCTTAAAGTCCACAAGACAGGAAGATGCAAACCATCTGAGGTTTAAGGAAGTCTGAGGTTTAAAGAGCAAAACAAATAGAGTATTTTAATTGTATTCTTATTTAATTCATTTGCTGAAAAGTAATAAAGACTTTGATAAGAAGTAACATAGTCATGGCTCACAATTTTGCTTGCCGCGTAATGTGGTACCACCGACAAGGTGATTTGATTGTGACATTCACCTTCATGAAATCTTGATGAGAGCTGAGGTCTGCTGTTGTAGCAGTCGGACAGCTGGACAATTACTTCAACTAGTAAAATTATGATAATAGAGCATGTTGGAAAACATTTTAGGGAGCCTGCATTTAAAGGAATCGACCTTAGTCTGTTCCTTTAAATCAGTTAGTGTTTGGAGGAAGAGATAAACAAGTACTTGAATGGGATCAAACCACACAAAGTCTAATGGTCTATTTTGTAATGGTGTCACAGATCATATGTTTGTGAGCTAGCTGTCATCTTATTACATTGTGGGAACCAGTCATTGTAACTGATATTTATTGATAGTCTTGTAAAATGGAGGCAGTATTCAGCTGTACTTGAATCACTGAGAGAATTACAAGTGATTACTACATTTATTTGTTAAATGATACATTTTATATTTTCCTTTTTTTTAAAGTGTATATTACTAGAATAGAACTGTTCCAATGTACAGTGGAAAATGTAATACAGGCTAGCTGAGGTCTGCAGGTGTGTCAGTTCATGTCAGCCCTTGAAGCTTTAAATCCTGTTGGTTATGATGGGAATCGCAAAGCGTATAGTAACTGCCATCTCCTTAGTATTGACTGATGTTTCTTATCAGGTCAACCATACTGCTGCCAGCAGCAGTTTTTCAGATGTGGGTAAATTAAAAAGCACCTGTGAAAAAATTCTTCCACATAAACTGTTTGTTACTCACATATACTCAATAAACAGATGAAGGATGGATGACAAGGAACATCTAAGATAAATAAGGAGTACGACAAAGCAATAATGTCCATATGCATACAGCACAAGTGGGATAGTCTCAGACCTTATTCAGTGGTTTGATGAAAGTCAAAACAATGTATCCTACACTTTACTTAAATATTGGGCCGATGACAGGAAAAGGTAGAGTTAGTTGACCTGATGGAGAGGAGGAAGGTGGATATACTGTGTGTCCAGGAGACAAGGTGGAAAAGTAGAAAGGCTAAATGCCTAGGAGCAGGTTTTAAGTTGTATTATCATGGTACTGACAGGAAGAGAAATGGAGTAGGAGTAATCTTGAAGGAAGAGTTTGTTAGGAATGTTCTGGAAGTGAAAAGAATGCCAGATAGACTTATGAGTCTGAAACTTGAAATTGAAGGTGTGATGCTCAGTGTTGTTAGTAGCTATGCCCCACAGGTGGGATGTGAGTTGGAGGAGAAGTTCTGGAATAAATTAGATGAAGTGATGCAGAATATCCTCAGAGATGAAAGAGTGGTAATTGGATGCAGATTTCAATGGACAATGTTGGTGCAGGAAATAGAGGTGATGAGGAAGTGATGAGCAGATTGGGTATCCAGGATAGGAATGCGGAGAGACAGATGGTGGTGGACTTTGCACAAAGGATAGAAATAGCTGTAGTGATTTTTTTTTCCTAGAAAAGACAGGAACATAGGTAACTTAAAAGGGTGGAGGCAGAAGCAGGTAGACTACATCTTGTATAGATGAGGTAATCTGAAGGAGATCAGTGACTGCAAAGTAGTGGTAGGTTAGAGTGTAGCCAGATAGCATAGGATAGCGAGTCAACTTTCTCCATCTAACCCTAGCCTAGAAAGAGTACTACAGATGCGGTATTTGCTTTGAGAATGCTAATAGAGAGTTACAGAGCAGGTCAGAGGGAGCTGCAATGTGCTTAAGTAGACCTAGAAAAAGCATATGATTGGGTGCCATGAGAGGAACTGTGCTATTTTATGATGAAGTCTGGAGTGGCAAAGAGGTATGTTAGACTGGTGCAGGACATGTATGCTAGCTGTGAGACAGTGGTGAGGTGTGCTGTAGGTGTAACAAAGAAGTTCAATGTGGAGGTGGGGCTCCATCAGGGATCAGCTCTGAGCCCCTTCTAATTTGCAGTGGTGATAGACAGATAAGGTTAGACATGAATCTCCATGGGTCATAATGTTTGCAGATGACATTGCTATCAGTAGTGAGAGGAGGGAACAGGTTGAGGAAAATTTGGAGAGGTTGTGGTATGCTCTGGAAGGGAAAGGAATTAAGGTTAGTTACAGGAAGACAGAATATACTGTATATGTGTGAATGAGAGGAACTCGGGTGGAACAGTGAAGCTACAGGGAGTGTAGATCAAGATGTTGGAGGATTTCAAGTACTTCGGGTCAACAGTCCAGAGTGTAGGAGAGTGTGGAAAAGAGGTAAAGAAACATTATCAAGCAGGTTGGAGTGGGTGGAGAAAAGTGCCAGGGGTACTTTGCGACAGAAGACTATCAACCAGAATGATAGGAAAGGTGTACAAGACCATGGTCAGACCAGCGATGCTGTATGGTTTAGAAAAAGAGACATTGACGTAAAGGTAGGAGGCAGAGCTGGAGGTTGCAGAGCTGAAGATGTAGAGGTTCGCTTTAGGAGTGACAAGGGTGGATGGGATTAGGAATTTTGCATACCTTTAGGAATGTTTGGATCATAGTGTTGAAGAAGTTTGCAGTCTCTCACAGAAAAAAATCAAGTTCTTCTAAAGACCTCTTTGAGGTACAGTAACTTCAAACACACATGTGTCATTAAGTAAACAGTCCCTTTAGAAAATCAGTTACTAGAGCAATAGCTTTTTTATTGCCTGCTGAAACTGCTCATACCTGTATTGAGCCAAACTGAACCGCAGTCCTGTTCTGCAGGCACAGATGGATAACTCTTCCAGTCACAGCTTCTCTCCAATAACTAGACAGAAAAGTAAACATACAGCAAAGACCAGAACAGCGAGGTGATCTGGCAGATGGATGAATTACCGTAGCATCAACAACAGACATTATGACAGGCTGGTACACGACTGTGTGACAGCAGGAGCAGTATGGTTTTAGGGTGATTTTTGATCATGTAACAAAGTAAATAAAAAATAAATCCAAACTAAATGGAGGTAGAATACATTGTATGAGAGTACAAAAATGTGTATGTTTCTCAGATCGTAAAGTTCTGGGCAGTGCATTGCAAACAAAATGACATTATTAAAAGTCAAAACAAAATCATGTAACTAACAAACAACACCACAACCTTAAATCAGCACCAAACCTCAGTCTTTAGTTTTGTGTTGTTCTGGCATTTTGGCCAAAGCTAGATAGCATACAGACAAAATACATCTTTGCAACAGCATATTTTTTGGTATGATTTATTTTTAAAAAAACAAGAAATAAAGGTATGCAGAAGTCCAACAAAATCATAATGATATTGTGTATGGAAATTTCTCTCTCTTCTTTCTCTTCTCTTCACTCTCTCTCTCTCTCTCTCTCTCTCTCTCTCTCTCTCTCTCTCTCTCTCTCTCTCTCTCTCTCTCTCTCTCTCTCTCTCTTGTGCCCTCTGTCTCTTTTCTCTGTCACCTGCACACATTTAAGCACACATCTTTCAACAACATCTACAGTAATATTTCATTGCAGATACAATTTGTATGATACCCATTTTTTTGAAGACTGTCATTGTCATTTTAATTTAGTTGTATTTAGTATTTAGCTTTGAACAGCCACAGTCAGGCTCGGGTTTTGTTTTTTATTGTTAATGAACAACAGTTCATTAACACCTCTTAGCTGTAGATTATTATTTCATGTCTTTTCTACCTCAATGAGTCTCATCAGCAAATTCTCTTTTTCAGTCTACTATATATAGCAGATTTATAATCAATGGCTGGGGTCTCTGGACAGTAACTGTTCAGCAGTTGCTCAGATCAATAATTGGAAATATTAATTCTACCAGCAGAGATGGCGGGGACAGAAAGCAGCTGTTTATGCTCCTGCTACTGAGAAGTCCAGCAACCT
Organism: Fistularia commersonii; assembly: GCF_037954325.1. Lineage (NCBI taxonomy): Eukaryota > Metazoa > Chordata > Actinopteri > Syngnathiformes > Fistulariidae > Fistularia > Fistularia commersonii. The sequence goes on along the minus strand of NC_141299.1, from coordinate 7,924,509 downwards.
GAGCTTGGTTGGATCCTTAATACGTATTAATGATCCCCAGACAGGCATTACTCTATATTAAACTTGAGTCTAATCCAAAATGTATCATATTATTGTTTTATTGCATCTACAGTAATTGAGTGTTATTACACAACTGTGGTATTAAAAGGCAAAGCAGAGCAAAGAAAGCCTTGGGCTTGTTTGGACATGTACATGTGAAATGTGTTGATATATTTTCGAATGAGCCACAGGATTTCAGCATACAATTGATATCTGTAAGATTTATTGTTACGGGAATAAATTGTTACATACTTGTTTTTTTTCTATAAAATTGTCAAACTGTCAGTTCTGTTCATTTTCCCTCTCTGTTTACCTGACAATCTTATCTGCAGAGAACACTATTATATATTTGACCCAAAATTAAAAGCAGGGCTGCTGAAACATTTGACCAGAACATCATAGACTGCCATGAGAGGATGATAAACTGTTTGCTACTGCTTGAACCCCAACATTGAAACCTTGCCAGTATCTCTGAACATTTTATTGTCACTCCAATGGAGTCAGCAGATAACAGGCCGAGAGCTAGTCAATGCATGCTATGCCAAGGAAAACGCATTCCCAAAACAATGTTTTTAGCAAGGATGGCAACCGGGTATGTTTCCCATCTATGTACAACCAATAACATTTCTGTATCTCTTCATTTGTTTGTGTAATATGTTTGTTAAACACCTGTCCAATGCAGATGCATACAAAATCAGCAGTATTTCATATTTTTTACATATATGCCTTTAGGTAAAGTTAAGAGGGATTTAAGAGTTGTTAATACTGATATGATCGTGAGCATTAAATGGCCAAATGGCTGTGAAGACTTTTACAAAAAATAAAGATGTGCACTGTATCTAATCTCACTATTTATTTATCTTTTTTTTTAAATGACATCAATTTTAGGCCTCAGCAAAGTTTTGGGAATGACAATAACGTTTTAAGATAAATTCTAATCTGCATTATTGTTTTACTTCTACTCAATTTTTGGACTTAGAAGAAGTATATTGACACAACTATTAACTGCCACTAACCTTTACCAGTCATAAACTCATTATTCTCCGTGATAATGCTATCAGTGGGAGTCTCTAAAGTTTTTAGACTGATGCTGATTTAGATTCTTAATCTGCCTCACTATTAACAGGCTAATGCTTGAGCTCACATTCATGGTTTGATCAGTGCAATTTAAAATTACATTTTAAAATACCATAGTTGGGCAGAGCTTAGGACCTTTTGTTTTGTCTTGTTTTTATCACAAAATGGTCTTTTCTTGCATTTTGGAGGTGTTAGAGCATCAGAGAAAACATGGACCTGTTTGATGTTCATATATGACCCTTCTGTCTACATTAAATGTGACAATTAGACCATTGTATAGCTAGTTTGAACTAAAAGACCACTATCCGTCCTGAAAATCCCCTTACATAGAAACATCCCAACAATCCATGTATAATCTAGGCCTATGTACACTACATTATGTGCTGCTGGCCTGGGGGTTTCTGTCACACTTTATATAGAACACTAGCCTACAAGTGCTAAGAGCTTTAATTCAACTGACTGGAGGCTTAGCTGAGCAAATGAGTTGGCTCAATAAGAGCATATGGAACTATAGATTTTTTGACGCCCTTAGAGCAACAGAGATTGTGAAGTGAAATAGAAAGCGGCAGATATCCTACATCAGAATGACAAATAATTCGAAAAATACACTGGAATGATATGAAAGGAGATTCAAATTAGCTTTTTGCTATCAAAATTAGGTTTTGTTGTCTTTTCTTTTTTCTTGGCCTCTATATGTTTTTCAAAATGCAATTTGCATACATTTTATTTATATCTACATGTATCAAGGACCGTAATGTAAATAATTTGGTGTACGTGGGTCAAAACGTGTTCATAAACAGTGTCTGAATTTTTCACAACAAAAGTTGTTTGCTTGTACAGTATATTCAACAATAAAAGTGCTTTTAAGAATTTTTGGACAAAAGAAGCTTGGCCAAAGTCTGTTGATGGCCTGTTTTCTACTGCAGTGATTAAATCCATAGATGCATGATGGAAAGCAGTGCATAAGCCATGCCAACTACCATGGACATGGATTTCAGCAAACGTCTCTGCTGCAGTATGTAGTAGCGGTTCTCTTTTTTTTGCTGACCTAATTTAAGTAGCTGATTTGTAACACAACGTAGCAGCAAAGTGATGCCTTGCAGGAGAATGTAATCAGTGGTAAAGTTAAAAAATGACAAAACAAAGAGATTACAATTATTTAAGAGGCCAAATTATTATATATGTATTGAAAACAAATGTAAGTGTATACTTTCTGTGAGTCTCTGAAGCAAATTAACTAAATGACAATCCAATCTAGTCCCTTCCAATGTGTCATACCAATTAAGAGAGTCTTAAGTAATCACAGACCCTACAATCAACATAGTATTGGTTTATAAATAACATAAATAGTTTGACTGGGATATCTCAAGAGGAATGTATGCGGAACCTTTTAGATCTTTTGCTATCATTTTAGTATTGACAGCAATATCAGCATATAAAAATCATTCGCCAGTTTGTTGGGGAAAGAAAAGTCATCTCTTTATTTGAGACAAATTACGGGACATAGACGTGTAGCACTGTGAAACATAATCTTTATCAAAGCTTATTAAGTGAACGGACATATGAATTAGTTGAAGAGCAGTTTGCAATGGGCTTGCAATAAAATGAACTATGCTGTTGTATGAGGAAGTCTGGAACTACATTGAATTAGGTTAGACTGGTGCAGGACAATATGAGGCAGTGGTGAGGTGTGCTGCAGGTATAACAGAGAAACTCAAGACAGAGGTGGGACTCCATCAAGGATCAGTTCTGAGCCCCTTCTTGTTTGCAGTGGTGATGGACAGGCTGACAGATGAGGTAAGACAGGAATCTCCATTAATCATAATGTTTGCAGATGACATTGTTTTCAGTATTGAGAACAGAGGAAAATCTAGAGAGGTGGAAGTATGCTTTGGAAAGGAGAGGAAGGAATTTGGAATGAGGTTAATTGCAGGAGGACAGAACATATGTGTGTGTGAATAAGAGGGACCTAATTTGAATGATGAGGGAGTGCAGATGAAGAAGGTGGTGGATTTGGGTACTTGGGGTCAGCAGTCCAGAGCAATGGAGAGTGTGGAAAAGAGGTGAAGAAACAGTTTCAGGGAGGTTGGAAAGGGAGAAGAAAGGTATCAGGGGTTCTATGTGATATAAAATATCAGCCAGAATGAAAGCAAAGATGTACAAGACAGCGGTGAGACCAGCAATGGTGTATGGCTTAGAGACAGTAGCATTGAAGAGAAGACAGGAAGCAGGAGGGAATAGAGATGAAAATGTTGAGGTTCTCTTTGGGAATGAAAAGGATTGATAGGATCAGGAATGAGTCTATCAGAGGGACAGCACATGTTCGATGCTTTTGAGATAAGGTCAGAGGAGCCAGACTTAGATGGTTAGGTCATGTCCAGAGGAGGGATATTGAATATACTGGTAGAAGGATGCTTGGGTTGGAACTGCCAGGCAGGAGGTCTAGAGGAAGAGCAAAGAGACAATTTATAGAATAGGGTTAGATGAAGGAGGTTGATGCGGTGTGGTGACCCCTGAAGGGAAAAGCTGAAAGTTAGAGAAGAAAGGTACATTTCAGAAAAGGAAATCAGAAGTAAGCTGAATATTTCTTTTCATAACAGCTATGTTTGGAAAGTAAAAGATGAAATGGTTCAGTCTATAGCATTAGTGATGCTGCTCATTAGTGAAACACTGTGAAACAAAGCACCTTTTTCTCACTTTCCCTCTGCAGGTCCTGCATCCCTCTCGTTCTCTGCAACATAGCTGTATTGTTTATATCTGTTTTTTCTTATATACTTTTTCACTGTGTGTCTCTCAAAAGTTTACCTTGCATGTTATTACTCACGCAGTGTTTGATAGATTATCGCATTATTGCAACTATATCAGGTTAGCCTTTGCTTGTTAGCCTGGCATGCAACGTTTATTTCCAACTTGTTGGCTCTTTTACTTCTCTATTCTCTACTTTGGTTCTCTTTAGTTCAGCCCTCTTACTTTTATGTTATCACATGATTAGTTGGATTTGTATATTTATCACTATTCTTGGTATCGACCCCATTTGGAAAAATACATAGCGATTTCTTCTGTTCCTTTCCATCTTACTAATTACTGCATTATGGTCCACTTGTCTCCATTCAGTTTTTTCTTTTAATGCTGTCCCTCCCTCCCTCTACTCTGGCCCAGAAATCTATCCTGACCACCTTAAATTCAACGGCATGAAAAAAACCTTGATTTACAAAGAAAAGAATCACTGACATTATGAAACTTAAAGATAAAACATGCAAAAGCTGAACTTCAGATAGATTCAGCATGTTTCAGGCAGATAGTAGCTCTGTTCTGCAAATGACAAGACATTAATTTGTCAGACTGAATCTGTAAGTAATAAAAGGTCTGTTAGAAAACACTGTACATTTTATACAGCCAAGTAACTTGTTCAGGAAGTTTGCCTTCGTCTTTATCTTCTTTGAACATTCTGACACAATGCAATGTTTTCTTCATGCTCTCCTCTTTGGTCTAGTAACTGTCATTAGGCTACAGATATAGTTTTACCAGTACAGACCATTGTTATTGCAAAATTAAACATGTTATCTGCTTGTCTTCATTCTATATTTTAGAATTAGAAATCTTAAGATTAAAAATAACAGTTCTTTGATATATATTCCTTTGCATTGAATAAATTGTGCGCTGCAGAAGATGACATTCAAGAGCCTCCGTCTGCTTGCACTGATTCTCTCCATCAGGATGTTTTTTCATCTTGTCTCAATTATGTAAGACTCAATCAGCACTGTTGCAGTGCTGGCTCACAGCTGTGGCACATTGAGAAAGTAAAAAAGTACATAGTGTAAAGAAAACGACTTATAGACTGGCAGTCATCAGTCATGAATAGAATGCAGCTTGTTATCGCAAACCGCCATTTGCAAGATTATTCAATAGTAATAGATGCATTTGCCATAAGTCACTCGGGACTTGCACACCTGAAACTCCTCATAGTCATTCAGAATTAAGAGTCTGGTTTGAAGTGATAGATCTTCAAAAAAAATATATCAAGTCCAGCTGCCAAGAAACAACTTTTCAAAAAGCATTATGCAATAAGCATTATGACAGGGAATTTTATAAGACTTATGTCAGCAAGCCGAAACTCTTCTTGTTGAGGCTTATTGACAATCATTCAAAACTTTCAGACAACAATTCTTCACTTGATGAATGTCAACTTGACATTTGATGCCCCCATCCTGGATTTTACCCCTACTAAGGTCTTACCAGCTAATTTTTGTGAGTAAATATAAAACATATCATGAACAGTTTGCTAGCAGGGGAATTCATAAAATAGGTAAAATTTTAATCAGCACTGACCAACTTGTTTGGCAAGGGCCTGGATGTATTGACATTTATTTATGTACAAAATCCGTGCATGACCACTTAGAGGTAGACATAACAAACTTGAACAATCAGTGCTGTCTGTTCAAGAACATAATGTATCACTCTAAATACCTTATATAATGGAGACTGAATATTAAATTTTAGAGTGCTGCCTCCCCCACACACCATAAGATCATAGCATGGAAGAGAAACCACAGCTGCAGATTTGGCCTCCTCCTTCTCCTCCGTCATCCATTTGAATAAAAGTCAACAGGCAATGTGGTCGTATCTTTTGTCCATTTGACATTTCAAAGACAATTTTTCTGTGCTGTTGTGAAAGCGCAAAGGATTTTAGCATCATTTGTGAATTTGTCTTGTGGCTGTTTTTTTTCTTGTTTTTTTTTTTTCCCCCCACTTGGAGGGGTTTCTGTCTCAGAGCTTTCTTTGAACGTATGTGTGATACTGTCGCAGTTGATTCTGAAATCTATGCGTACAAACTGTAGAGATGTGTGCCCTGTGGCTTTGCATTAACATACTCCAGCTACTCAATTCCTCGAATTGGACAAGGAATGAAAGAACTGGTTGATGGGGTGAGAGAAAGATGGGGTGTATACTAAGAAACAAGCTGCTAAAACTGTCCCTGAACAGCATTTCATCCTCCTTGTTTTCCTACAAAAACCAAGCTGGTGTTCTTTATTATTTACGATGGGTACATTTATGGAATAATTTCAGTGAAGGAAGGTTACTCACTTCCTCAAGGTGAAAATGGATACATTTAGCACTTAATGAATCAGGCCTGGGCCTTTTCCCCCCATATATCAGCATGTTATTAAGACATTTTAAAATCCCATTATGGTGTTTCTCCTTGAACATGTCATGCTTTTATTGGACTGCCCTGTCTTTAAATCTGACCTTTTAAGCCGTGCCTTGGAATTGAACGGAAGAATGATACAAGATAGGGCGATTGAAGAAAGTATACATATGTGGGCATAAAATTGTCAATGCTGAGGGATTTTCTGCAATTTGACACAGTTAGTGGAGTATGAAAAAAAGGGTTAAAAAAATTAAAAACATGCTTGAAAGATAAGTGAATGTTCATGTTAAAAAAAAGAAATGACAGTGCAGGCTCAATAAGCCTATGAAATATGATACAGTAATTACTATGACAGTAACATTCATCTTCAAGTGTTACCTGGTGCCTGACAGAAGTTTGTAGGTGGTTGTATTTCTTGCTTTCTAAAGTTCTGTGGAGTTTTGTGTCAATATATTTTACTCAATTGAAGGGTTTTAACAACCATCCATGTATCAGAACTTTTGGCCCCCATTTCCTACAACTACGCGTGGAATATTTTTGGTTACAGACACTGCAACAAATTGTTGAAGTGCAAGTTTTACAAACACCTTTCGCTGGACAGTGCTAACTTGAATCTTTCTGGGCCCGACACATTCACAGCGGGAGTGTTCTGGGCCTGCAGTGGTGTGTTTCACCACTATATACACCTCCATATTCAAGATAGGAAATCAGCAATTTCCCCACTGTGGGCTTCTGAGCCCAGGAAAGTCACTTTCTCCCACAGGTCCTCTGACAGTTTGGCCAATAGCTCAGTGCAGATCTCTGCCGGTTCTGTCTGTCATTTTGCTGGCCGTGGTCTCCTGTTGTTTACGACTCAATTAATGGCTTTTTTTGGCAGTATTTGCTGAGAACTGCTTGATCAAACTTGAATTGCTACATGTTAATCAGTCATCCTCTGCATAGCAGAAAAGTTTGACCCTAACCATATCCCAACAAAGTAAACCAATCTGTCTAATACGATTATAAGTTAAGTCATTTTATAAAGTTGTTTCTTCAATCACCCAGAATGGCTCTGAATAATAATGAAAACATAATAACACACAATTTATTTTTGGCACTGATAATCAACTTATTTTCAAACCAATCCCTTTCTGCAACACCCCTCTAACTACAGCTGATTTATGCATAAATGAAACAACACATTTAGAAAATTCAATATCCCTACCTAAACATCCACCCTATGTCCTCTGAATATATAATGGACATCATATTCTTTCTGGCTGACCACTTTCAGCACCAATCTCTGATTTTCAAAGTCGACTGTGCCTTATAAACAGGGATCGTCAGACACTGAAAAACCACTAAGATGGCTATTTGGTAGAGTGGTGACTTCTGAATAACGACTACTGGTACTTTGGATTTTCGATTATTTAATTGCAATTTTTGTGAGTCGCTTTGGATAAAAGCGTCTGCTAAATGACTGTAATGTAAAAAAGCCATAAACCATTGTGATAAAAGAAAATATATATGAATCACTTATTTACCAAATATATTTTGTGGGTTCAATTTTTCTTTCCATACCATGCCCCGTTCCCCTGAAAAGCTCTAATTATTTGAATTTCATGAATCCTAAAATCATACCTCTTCAAATCTGCCTGTATTCTAGCCATATTTTGAATAAATAAATACAAACAAATAATATACTATACATAAAATTGATTAATTTAAAAGAATTATTTCAACAATCCTGTTTAAACAAAACATCGGAAGATGGAAACGTTCTCTTAGCAAATCTAGTAAGTAGATTTGAAGCTCAGTTTGAACAACAGTAATGAGAAGGAAACAAACAGGAATGTAAAATTGAAATGGAGGAGAGCGTGACACAAAGACTATGACAGAGGTACCTAATCCAAGCAATGCCATTCTTATCAGGGTCCAGTGGATTAGAGTGAGCCTTCTAACCAGAGAATCCTGCCCTGCTAGACACTCTCCACAGCCCAAGGGCCTGGATCAATAGGCCTGCATTGATCTCTCCTCCTGTGGCTGGATTCACCTTTATTAGGCCCTGTCCCTCTCACTAAGACGCACACATCCAGCCTTGCAACCTCTTCAAGCACCTTGATGGACACATACGCATCCAAACACACATACACACACACAACTCATTTTTTTTAATAGAGATACATGGATATATTGAACAGCTATGGATTTGACCTTCGTATTACAGCATGCTTGAGGTTTGATCATGAAATGTTTATATCTCAGCATCTGATTCAAATAAGCTTATGTTTTATTCAGTGACGTGAAATGATAAATCAGAAGAGATTTCAAAAAAAAAGCTCAGGAATAAAACAGTAGCAGTGAATACTCAAACTCCAGCAGAGGCTATGTCTGCTGTTCCATATCTATTTATAAACTTATTTCATTGACTTACTTTTGCAACCCATTAATGAGATGTACTAGAAATGGCAGTGATATTTTAGAGCTGCTCCAACTAAAAGTGTCTAAATAACAATATTCCAATTTTCCACAATAGCAGACTGATTGTCCAGAATAATTATAAACAAGGCCAAGTTCAGAATGTTTACACTTCAAAATGGCATTACTGTTGATATATACCGCAGATAGCATTTATAATCATTCACCTCTTTTTTAATGTAATTAACGAGTTTGCTTATTTGAATGGGAGCTTATTTTTAAACATTGAATAATAACATGGACATACTCTATTAGTCAATTTTAAGTAGCTGCATGAAGTAGCTGTTCCTTACTTTTAAAAGGTCTTTTGATCAGCATCATAGAACAACTATTAGTATGAAGGAGAGGACTTTGACATCTCTGACTTTTGGCCCCTTGTAGCAAAGACAGGCCGAGTCATCGGCACTAACGTCTCTATGGCTCTCTCTTCTCTTTCCTCTAGATGACGCGCCCCATCCAGGTGAAACCAGCTGACAGTGAAAGCCGTGGAGGTAGTTGTCTTCTTTTCGTCATCATTTATGCATGTTCCTTTTTCATCCAGCTTACCTAAGCTTATTATTTCATGTCAACTCTTAGTTTTTCCATTCGTATTATGGTTTTATACCCACATCCATGTGTACATTTGACATACTAAGCAACCAAGACACGGCTGATGTATTAATGGTTCAACTTGATGTCTCACCATTTTGAAACATTTATTATCTTTATTGTAACAATCTTACCGCATACATTTGGTTGGCTTTTGTTTGTTCGTGATTGAAATGATCTGGGTTTTGAATGAATTTCACAAATTTTATCCTTTTTATGCCTTTCTGTTAGAAGGATTACAGAGTGCATTTTTGGTATGATTTAGGGCTGTGATGGAGGATAATGTTGCCTATCTCTTTTTCTTGCCCCGTATGCCAAGTACATAATGATTGCACTGTAAATGAGGTGGTGATTAAGAGCAGTACAGGAACTACAGCCAAGCAAAGGCCCAGTTAAATGTTATTATGCCTGGTTTGTGTGCATCTGAACCATGTAAGTAAATGTAGCGAGGGAGAGTAAAACAGGAGCACGTACCGCTTGCCAAACAATCAATAAATTTTCAGGGTACTTGCCAAGATCCTCATTACTCGGCCTTAATTCTGTCGTCTTTGATCTCTCCCAATTTTGGAGGATTTCATTTACTCGCTGCTTATCTGCATATATGTTAATGGGACGAGGAGGCATGCTTCAAATCAGCAACAGAGACAATAAACCTTGCTGCTATTTTTTGCTGTGCTTCTCATGATTCATGCTGAAGCACAGAAAGTCCCTTTTTTATTTTATGGAGGAACATAGTTCTCGGTATTTTTTCATCCTGGTGGAGGGAGCAAGTGATTTGGGAATGAGAAAGGCAGGAGGCAAAAATGCATCGGCCATGCCAGCTGTATACAGCTGCTGTGTTGCACTTCTGAGGCTTTACCTGGAAATTTCTGCCTGTTTTGGGGGAATTAGGATGAATGGTTACTTGGCTGTCTCTCAAATGGAGACAATCTTCAAAGGCTTTCTTTCTCTTTCTTTTTCCTTCTTTCTATTTTTCTTTCTCTCTGTTTCTCTGTCTCTCCCTCTCTCAACTGTTCACTCAGAGCAATAGAGAAGACGTTAGACAAGCAAAGATTGATGTCCCCTATAGTTCCATTGATTTTGTCATTGTGGTGCTGTGTGTCCACATTAACAATGGCACTCAGCTGCCTCTTTACTTGGTTTGAGTGGCCATGTCCTCTTATTGGCAAATGTGGTGACCCGGCTGAGGAACAAATGAACATTGGAACAGACCTGAGAGTCACACATCATCTTAAATGAATGGGTTAGAGTGGGACCTCAGGGGCAATCAAACCCTAACATGACTTCTCAGGTTAGGATGTAAAGGTGCTAGAAGGATGTGATCTTTCTTGTCGAAATGTGCTTTTCTTGTCATACCTCAAATTTTCTGGCCCAAATTCTCTCTGTAATTACTACTGGCAAAGAGATGATTTTGGTGTTCTCAGTATCTGGTTCAATCTACACTGGCTCATGCTATTGTAAGCTGCTGGACCACTGCCGATGCCTCTCTGTGGCCTAGTTTTTCAAGCTTTAGCTTTCATTTTCTGTAATAGTTAGGGAAAAAAAGTTTAAAGTTATTGTCTGAAATTTCAGGATTGTGCGATTTCTTACTGGATTTATATGAGACCGTCTACACCATCCAAATGATATCTGTTAGTGTGCTCTCCCTCAATCAATAAGATAAGATAAGATAAGATAAGATAAGATAAGATAAGATAAGATAAGATAAGATAAGATAAGATAAGATAAGATAAGATCAACTTTATTGATCCCGTTAGGGGAAATTCCTTTGTCACAGCAGCGTAATATAAATAGAAAGGCAGAAGACAGAAGATACCAAGACAAAAAAAATCCATGAATAGCTAGACCACAGACAACAACAACAACAACAACAGTATCAGGGATGACAATGGGCAACATCAAGGAACAGTGAAGGGGGAGAATAAATAATAAATAATAATAAATATGAAACAACTATAACTTAACCAAAATATAAATAGAGTGACAAAAATAAATAGCAATGAATAAAAAAACATGAACAAAAAAAGGCAGGATGTGTGCGGGCTGGGACAAACAAGGATAAGAGAGACAGCGGAATTAAGACATGATGTGAAAGGGTGAGGTAGTGAATTGGGAAGGATAGTGAGATTATAGAATTGTGGAAGCAGCACAGGTGCACATATCCATAACTCCATAGAACTATAACTCAGTGCAGTGTGCAAGAAGAGCAGATGCAAAAGTATTAATTAGCCTCTCAGTTCAACTGAGGGTTGGACACAAGGGATGTGCCCAGTCTGGCCTGCTCTCTTAGGGGCAGCACCACTAGTCCAATAGGGGGCACACATTCCTCAGTGCATAAAGTCATACTAATTAGTCGCTTAATCTCATTATGGGGAAGACAGTTCAGATCACCTTACCCAGGCTGCTATCCTTTAGGGAAAAACTAAGTTTTTCAGTTTTATACCTACTGGACCCCAGCTCTTTGAGGAGCAACTGTTAAGATTACAAAGGCGTGGCAACAAATAATATTCTTCTTCTGCTAACAGCTGCAGTCTTTGGAAAAAAAAAGCTACCTGCCATAAAACAGGCTCAACAATGGCTGGGTAAGGATGAAAGTAAAGACTGTTCCTCTAATCCTGATCCTGGATCATTTGATGCAAACAAAGCTTTTTTTTTTTTTCTGAATGCACGTGCCGTCTCCTTGAATGTGATACTGGAAAGACCCAAATACTTGTTGATTCACAGAAGCAATGTAAGAAAACAACTAAAGCAATGGAGGGAAAGTAGATGGTAGAATAAGTCTATCCGAACATCTCATCTGGCCATACTACTGCTTCACAAAGAACCACTGTGAAATTAATATTAATGGCCAATCATATACCTAATCTAGCTGAACAGAAGCCATTTCACATTGATCTATCAGCACCATGAATTTCTCCGTCACTGATGACGCAGGCTGTCTTGTGATGTTTGTGTTACAGAGATGTTGAAAAAAAAAAGGTTCAACAAAGAAGCAGCAGGGACCTGTCTGTCTCATTTTCTCCTCACAGGTCTCTGATATAAAATAGATTGATTTTCCATCACACGTGGCACTGATGACTGGCACTGACTACTCTTGATATTTCATTTTTGAAAGGCTGTTCAGTTGCTCCTTAGAGGGCTTGGCGTCCTTACACAGGATAAATCAGCTATGAACACTTTGATTGCCCCAGAAGCCTCAGTGTTACACAAATATTATGACCCCCCTTGTTGTTTGCTTCTTTGAAGACTGTCATTTAATTTGATGTTCTTTTTACCTGATCTAATTTCATCTAATTTACAATGAGAAATTCCACCAGCTGCTGTGAGAGATGGTGTTCATTTTCACCATCATCTCATAGTATGTATTTATAGGACACTGTCTTTTGGAAGTACCTCTGGCACATAAATACATCTCATTTAGGCCTCATTTAGACCAAATGCAAGGTAACTTACCATTTGCTTTTGTAAGTCTGTTTCATATCAAATATAGCAATTAACATTTCAACCCGATGCCAGATATATCGTTTTAGGAGGTCCTCAGGTTTCTTAGCAATTGAATGTAATTAATATTCATACCCAGATGAAGAGTATTTTCAGTTCTTCAATAATGTGTTTCTAAACCTTTCCATACTTCACCTTAATCATATTTTCAGCAGAGTCTTTAATTGTATTTTAGATCACACTTCAGGCTCTAATGTCTCCCACAGCCATTCAAAGAATATTGTACAGCATTTTATGGAGGGCTTAAATTTAATGGAAATCTGGAGATAAATGAAACCAGATGACATGGAAATCTCCTAAAGTTCTAGCACTCACTGGACTCCAATTTGACTTTATTAAATTATAGAATAATTTATTTGTAATTCTTATTTATCTTAACTTCCCTGTGCTTCATGATCATGTTTCTGCTCCAGCATACTCTGACAATAAATCAGTCACTGAAGAAGCAATTTCAACTTATATATGATGTATTATATGTTGCACTTACACGTTTTATTGAATACATTAGACAGTACATTCACCTATGGTCTTCGTTTATCCAATCTCATACCCTGGCTTGCACTAGATAGAAAGTGTTTAAACCTTCAAAAGCCTTACCTGAAAATGAAAGCTCTTCTGATCAGTTATTACTGCAGATGGACAAGGAACAAGGAATTACTCTAACTTAGGGGTCAGGAGATTTCTTCTGGAGCTGCAACCTGTTTATTGAGACTTAATCAATAATATGATGAACAGGCTGGGAAATTGTTGGCTTGGCAAATAACACTGTACTATACAGAAAGAGCTATTCATTCGGTTCTGGATGCAGTGAGAGACCTGATGGCAGACTCTTGGGAGATAAATAACATTTCTAAATTCTGTTATGGGAAATGATATGCATCAGAGTATCCCAATGAAAATTATATTCAGGCATGCTTTACGACACCCTGACGTTTCATGGGGTTTTCAGAAGAAATTGATGACATTGTCAATGGGTTGTCACCATCAAAAAAATAAGTTAATGTAAGTGAACTGTATACTTCAAGAATTCCTGCAAAAGTGTCTTCAATACGCCAACATCAGACCTTCAAGAACATTCTCAATGGCCACAAAGCAAAGTACCTCTTCATGTTAGAAATGAAAACTTATAGCATTTTTACTTGTGTTTTCAATCCAACTGTTTGGCTGTTCTCTGCACCAATACTTGTAACGATGTTTATGCACAAAGTTCTTAAGGCGAAAAGTACCATATCAATTTGCTATATAATCTTAATGGACTTTCATTGTGTTCTTTTGAATTGAGACTATATTGGGGTTTTGCCATAAATACAAAAGGTTTTTGAATACATTTTGTTCATCTGGAATCCAAAAAAAAAAAAAAAACATTCCCATCCATCCTCTGAGTGGTTCCATAATCACACTATTCCAAAACTCCCCCAAAACACAAGAGATAGTTGAAATTGTGCTCTTGCAAGTATTATCCTGGATTTGTTTGGCTGACACTAAATCACCTCAAAGAGGTCTTCTGTCTTTTGTCTTCTTCTTTTCACCTCTTTTTTTTTTTCTTTTTTTTTTTTTTTTGTTTATTTCATTTTTTTGTTATGGTTATTTATTATTACATTTAGAAATTCTACAGCAGAAATGTTAACAAATAGAATACCTAATCCTTTTGTCATCTGAAGCACTTTTGGCAAGGTTTCTCTCTCCAGATGGACTACCAAATTCTCCCATAGACAGGCAGTTCCATTTAATTTAACATGCAGACATGTATAATCCTATTTCCACTTCTGTGGACACTCAGTGCTTGTGGTGTTTTTAGATGCAAAATCCATGACCGAAAATGTGCAGTAATTATATTTTATTAGATTCTTTTTCTTTAAAAAAAAACCCAAACAAGCATTTTATTTACTCCACACAAAAATAATTCTTATTGTTATTTTTTCCCCTTTATAATTGAATCATAATTCAAAATGAATCATGAAATCAATTGTATAAAATCCACCACTGTTTAACCCCATGATTAAGTCACTAATATTTTTCATGCATGCGCACACATATACACACACACTTGGTTCATTTCCGTGATTGCGTTTGTCTCCTATCATTTCCCACTCTAATCCATTGTTGAAGTTTTGAGCTCATATATTATCTATTATCCAGAAAGCAGAGAGAGGAGCAGGCGAGCTGTCAGCTGTGGCTCAGTTAGTGTTAGAGCAGGCCAGCCTGGCACAGCTAGAGATGCAACCCACAGAGGAGGCCTGGATTAGAAACAGGCTCTGGCATTTTCAAGGCAGGCCTGCCGCCCACACACACACCCACACAGAGAGGACAAACAGAAGCATATACAATGCATACCCATGTGGTTCTAAAACACACACGCATGTACATGCTCTCTCTTGCAAACACATTTACTCACACAGCGGGAAGTTGGATGGAGATGATAATAGGAGCTTGTGTCCACAAACAGGAACATGTCCAGTAGTGATAACATATTTAAACTCGCACACAATGCACATAGATTGTATGGAAAGGCTCGATATTCCTTTCCCATGCTGTCCTCATGTGGTGGGCCAACGGCAGAGTTGCATCTTGCTGTGTTGTGTTTACTTCAACTGCATGACAAAAAAAGAGAGAGGTTTGCTCTAGTTCACTGAGATGTGGCAGAAGAAAGAGAGGGAGGTAATCAAAGCAAGATGCAATATGTAAAATGTAGAGTGAATACAAAAAAGGAATACAGATTGGGGCTCTAGATTGAGAGAGCAAAGCTACATGTACTGCTGCTGTTCTGCGCACAGTTTTTGATGATGAATTTATCTGGCATAAAAGACAACAGAGTGATCCATGTATTAAACATCAGTGGTGTTCTCCTTTCTGTACTGGAGAGAGATGAGCTCCCCATGTCAGAGCAGCTCAGTAATGAACCAAGAAGGAAGGCCTCTAAGCTCCACTGATCCCCTTTAGAAAAGGGAGGAGGGATGAAGAAGAGAGCGGTAGTTAGAGGAAGAGGAGTGAAGTGAGAATAGATGGATGTTGAGAGTAGAGAGGTGAATGAAGAGAATTTGTTTTCAGAAATTAAAGGTAGGACCAATGGCGGGAACAAGTGCAAAAATAAATAGAGAAAAGTGTGGATGAAACCTTCAGAAGTGTGTGTGTGTGTGCGTGTGTGTGTGTGTGGTGGGGGGGAGGTGAAGCAAAATGCTGAATGGTATATCTTCCCTCTTTGGACAAGAGAAAACTATAGATTACTGCACACAATGTGCTTGTCTGGGCATAAATGGAGAGATTCGAAATAGTGGGGTGCATGTTCAGAGGTTAGAGGGATCAGGGTGAGCTAATCCAATGGCAAGGCCAGCTTTGGATCTCACATTCAGAGCGAACACTCCTTGTCCAAATCCCCTCTGGTGCTCTTACACAAACAATACCGATACACAAGCCTTTACCATCCCAGAGTTCAGTCAGCTAACGCCAGCAAGCAAGCAAGAGATGTTCAGGTCACCCAGCCTGTAAGCTCTTAACTTTACTCTCACATCAGCACATAGATGTTTATTTATTTATTATTTTATTACCGAGGATGGACCTGTAGAAGAGAGACGAGGCTGCAAGATGCAGGGCAACTGAAAATGAAGACAGGCGCAGAGAGGAAGAAGTGATATGAAAATGTCAATGGATAAACTATGCTAATTCTGCGTGAGCTATGAATGCATAAGGCAAAAGAAGTAGAGAACAACACTTTACCAGTATTCTAGTAATGCGCAGCTCATTTAGTCTTATCTTAAAGACCTCTAATGATAATACCCATGCAAAACTTGCAGAGATCGCAAGGAACAAGAGAAATAGAATAATGAAATACATTTTGCAAGATATTGTATTTCTGCAAACTCAGAGTCAGTGAGATTGTGAATGGAAATACATTGTATTGGCATCAAATGATTATGTTAAAAACAACTATAGAAAGGTCACAGACCACAAAGCAAAAATCCTTTTAATATGCATATTACTTAAAGTGAAAATTATAGAGGTTCAACAATACACATTTTAATTCTTTAAAAATGTTTCTCTTTATGAAAAGTCCATTAAATCTGTTACGGTTACGCTGTCTTCCCCTGTGCTCACTTGTGCAGATGCATACTTTCCTAAATACTACTCAAACAATTTCAACTTTACTCCTGTTTTTTTTAATCACATATTCGTGCCCCCTCATATTTCATTGCTGCTGTGGTTTCATAGCAGGGAGATCAGCAAAGGTTACTGTTGAACACAGAATGGAAAGGTCAGAAATCATGTTTAGTTTTCCTGGGGCTGGGAGGTAATTCTAGCCAGCCGACTGTGTTCAGACGAGCAAGCAGACAAGGCAGAGCCGTGGAGGAGATGCTCATGCAGAAGGAAGCGAGGCAGGGATGGGGACAAGGTTATCCAGTCAGCCACTGCCTCTCAGCCCCTCTGCTGTCACCCTTAATAACACCCTCTCCCTTATCATTGCAACAATCACCTTGAGAAACAAACTTGTCTTCTTTCAAAGAGGGATGGAGATGTGGAAGAGACAGCCCCTGTATGCATTTGGTCTGCGATTCTCATTACAGCACCTCAATCGCTTTGGGGACAGAAGACTACAGATCAATTTAGGGTTCAGTTTTCTATACTTTATAATTAATTTGCTCTCTACCCCTCCCCCCATTCCTGGAAAGGTTGCCTCAGTTCTTTGTAGCCCTTACATAAAGTATACCTATTTGTTTTTACACTATGATGAAGATGGAGAATAGTTCATTTTGAAAGTATTGAAAAAGCCGTCAATACAGAGTAACTAGTCACCAAAGAGTGATTTGAATGCTACCTTCTTCAAGTGAGGTTTAAATGCAGTCTAGTCTATAAAATATATTATGTATTAAACTACTTAACTTTAGTAAACTCCTCATGTTGAGGTTTTTTTTTTTTTATAAGGGTACATGTTATGCCATTTTGAATTCTGAAGCATCAGTTTTGATCAATTGAATATGCTAACAGCAATATCAATCATTATACTCTGCATCATTTATGATTTTTATTCTAGATTAGTTAATCCACCTTGAATATAGTCTTTGGGATGAAGATGGATAGTAAAGGGCATTTTTTTTATTTCTGTCATATTCAAGCTTTAAATCCACTTTGATATCCAAGTGTGACGTTCTGGATATTTTTGAAACATTCAATATTAGCAATACATTAAAAGGGAGGCAGATAAATGCTGCTGTGGCCATTCTAAGACGCCTTTTAAAACAACTGCAATAACAGAAGTTCATTCATTATTGTAATTCATTTGGCTAAAAAGAAATATGTTAGTAAAGTTAATTTGGCTACAAGTAAATACAAACATACCACTGAAAGTTCTGAGTCTTCCCGGTCATGGTCAATCATTGTCAAATCTTAATCCAGCAAAAAGTGAAGAAGCCTCTCAGATGAAAGGTGAGACATCTTGAAGGAAAGAAACTAAGTCCAGTTGCCATTATAAGATTTGACAATGATACCTGATAATATGAGAAAATATATAAAATATATATATGTGCGTGTCTACATGTTCTCCATAGACCTGGTGCTCTGTGATTGCAATGGATCTCAAGGAAGGAAGGCAAGAACTCTGATTGGAGGAGAGTCTGTGGAACCTCAACCAAATCACTGCAATCACCCGTTTGCTACTTGTCTCTGCTTTAATGACACCACTCCATAAGGAACCATGCTCATCAAGTGGTCCACCACACACACATAGGCAAGTAGACTGTTACACACTGAGGTCAGGCATGGCAGATTGGGCGGGGCATCGCAAGCCTCAGAGTAGCGAGAGGGGGTCCACAAGCAGATGGGAGGAGATTACTGGTAACTGGAGACACTTGCACACAGGTGAATACACATTAATAAACTTCTCATGTAGTGATATCAGTGTCTATCTATCTATCTATCTATCTATCTATCTATCTATCTATCTATCTATCTATCTATCTATCTATCTATCTATCTATCTATCTGTCTGTCTGTCTGTCTGTCTGTCTGTCTGTCTGTCTGTCTGTCTGTCTGTCTGTCTGTCTGTCTGTCTATCTATCTATCTATCTATCTATCTATCTATCTATCTATCTATCTATCTCTTTCTCTCCCTCTCTCTCTCTCTCTCTCTCTCTCTCTATCTATCTATCTACTTTGCGAAGTGTGTAATCAGAAATAAATCTGTCTGTTTTATGTATGTTCTGTCTATCTTAATTCCCATCTGAGAATTTTTAGGTTGTAAGAAAAAGCATGGGATGACGTGTCTGTGATGCACCATTAGGGAATGCCAACGTTGGTTCAGTGGGCATCATAAAGAGGCTTTTAAATTAAGCCTAGTTACGTCTCACCTATCTTTCCCATCTCACCTGCTGAGATGACAAATAGCGTTGCAAGCATGCGTGCACTGTGAAACACAGTCCCATGATTGCCCACCACTCCCCATCCATGTCTTCCCCCTCATCTGCCAGTCAAACGAGTGCAGAGGTAATGGGGAGAGAAATAGTCATTCTGTGGCTGTAAAACTGCAGCAGCTGAAAAGATGATTGGAGTAACCTTTGCTTTGGTGCATGAAAAGAGAAGGAGGGTTTTAGCATTACTCCTAAGTATCGGTCTCTGCATGTCTGCATCTGACTTAATTTCCATTTGAAGTACCGTATGAGTGTCAGTATGTTGGTATACTGACTGATTAACTTGTTTTATTACATCAATTTGTGATATCCCTCTTTTTCTTTTCTGTTATTTACACTTTTAAAACATGTATCCTAATTTCTCTTTCCTTTGAAGATCTCATATAATAGCCAGATAAACATAAATCAGGTTTACAATATCACTGTGATCTTGCTTGCCTTTTCTTCTTTTTGTTCCCTTCTCATTCTGTGTTTGCCGCATCTCATGGATGAGATTATCAGCAGAAGTAGTTTTATCTAGGATGATTGACAAATGGGTCAATGTGCAAAGAAGAAAATCCGCATTTTTTGGTTTTCCATGTCTTTGGGACAAGTACAGGTCAAACTGACCGCCTCTTCACGATGAACATGAAGAAGGTGCATGACAAAGAATGCAAAATGAAAGAAGTTACTTTTTGCCCTAAGTCAAAGATAAACAGGTTTTCAAATGATAAAGATACCTTCGGTTGCAGGAACTCTAATCTGAAACTTGAAGCAGTTTAATTGAGCCCATCCAGTTTGATGAGGGGGAGCTTAAAAGTTCTTTCAATTCTACATTAGCCACAGACTTGGCTTGAGAATAGTTACAGAGGAAGAAGGGAGTCTTGACAAGAGAAAGATCCAGTGCTAAAACAATACCTAATTACATTGGTACAACAACAAATACTAGGCTTCTGGTATTTAGAGATATTTATTTGAGTGTATAGCTTCATCCTCCTACAGCAATAAACTTGTCAGAAAAACCCAAATCGTGACACATCACTGCCTCAAACATAAGTATACTCGTTTGTTTCTCATTGATTTTCCTACCATTAGGGAAGCAGATAGCCTGGCTTTTTGTTGATGTAGAAGATATAGTGGGCCAATAAGATGTTGCTGTTAGAAGGCGCAAGATAATTTAAAAAAGGAAAAAAAAATGATTGGCACAAACAAAGATCGCCAATCTACTACTTTAATATCAAGAAAATCTCAGGATAAGTTCAAGGACATCTGCTTGCCATTAATGTTATCAGGGAATCTGGGAGCAGTGCAGGCACAATGTGCTTTAGGGAAAGGTATGGCCCTCGACAGCTGCCTGCCTGGACTGCTGGCACTCATCAACCTAATACGCTGGATCGGAAGTGGGGATTGATTCCTGAATGTTAAGGTAAAACCCTGCAGCTCTTCTGTGACCATCCAATTCTTACCGCAGGAGTAGGGAGCACTTCTGTCGGTGATTTAGCACCTTAATTTCATTGCGTCTTAAACTGCGGTGCCTCAGTCCAACAAAATCTAGTGAGATGACAGGAGCAGCAAGCAGTGACAGGAAGGACATGTTAATCTTGACCTTTCAAGTTTAAAGCAGTAAGATGGCTTATTTGGGCTACATGATAGGTGTGAGGATAAATAGTATGGTTAAACCTCTTTTGGGTTAAAGAGAAGAGCTTGAAAAAGAGAAGTCGAGGTCTTATGTCTGCTGATTAGAAACTTTTCTTCGTCCTTTTCTACCATTATTTCTTTATCCCTGGTTGCTGATGAGTTATTTAGCATATATTACATGAAAAATACATATCTTTTTGTATATTTGATATTAAATAAAATAAAATTGTAAACTCTGTCATAGTGATTCTCCCTCACAGCCCAACTGGAGTATGGCTGGGGTGAATTCACTTGCAGCAAAGCCATTTGTACTTATACATAAAACACTTTAAAACTATTTAAGACCATTTTCTCTTAAAAACATAGAAGGAAAAAATTTGGTTATGGACATACTGAAGATATAACAATTTTATATAATGGAAACATTCTCACCTTCACTTTTTTCTCTCCTTATACATATCTTACCTTACTTTTGATATACTGCACACATGTGAGAGAGATTATATGACATTAATATTTCAGTTTCTAGACCATCTAATTTAGTTTATTTTTTAGCATTTTTGCTGATCTTTTTGGGCAAATTTCCTGTCCCAAGCTAGAAACAAATAAGAGAGGGTATAGAATTATTACCTTCAATTTGAAATAACTGTGACCTACAGTTGCAACGCGGGATGTATGGTAACAGCACAGAGGAATCAAGGCACCGTCAAAATCCTCTGCTATCTCACCAGTATGTCTCTGTCAAAATCCTCTCTGTTCTTGTGTGTACAAGTCAGACTGCATTGCCTCCTGGCTGGGTGACATTAATGAAAGGTGAAAGGGAGGATAATCAAAGATCACAATATTTTAACTTTGATACAGATGCATGTTCATAAGCTGTTGGAAGGAGAGATCACTGCACCGCTCAGCTCTGATTTGACATTATGGTATGCTACATTTCTCTGTAGCTCACTCGTTTCCCTCTCTCTCATCCCCTTGGTTCCCCTTCCCCCTCCTACCTCTGTCCACTCTGGATGGTTGTCTGACTGCAGCTAAAGGGTAAATGTAGCTCAGGGGGGGAGTGTGCTACCTTCACCACAAGGTCCATGGCCCCACCATGTGACCTGGACCTCTGAACATCTTACTCTTTTCCACCTTCTCATTGCTTTCCCTTCGTGATATCTTTCCATATCCACTAGTCAAGCCACTTTAGTGGCCTTTTCCCATAGGATTGAAGAGCACATATCTGAGAACAAGGAACTTTTTGACCAAATGTGGCTGTTCAAAAGTTCATTCCTGTTGAGGCATAACACTGATGACCATGATATGAAAAACAATGTGGTTTCATAGATGATGAATGGATGATGAAATTTTTGAAGCTTGTGGACTGTTCACATTATACATGTATTTACACATTACATTCATCAAAGAAACTTAGGTTGATTTCTTTGAGTAGCTTGTAGCCTGTGTACATGTAAACAGATCGCAATCTGTGATTTGCTATAAACAAAATACTGACACTACAAGTTCATATGAACCAAGATATTAATTTTCACAAGAACTTATAAAATCCATCGTTTTTTTTAACTATAGCCGCAAAAAATTATTCATCTATTACTTTTTAACAATTGGAAGACACAGATTTATATCAGGTTATGTGTTGTGATCTTATTATTATAAGTTACAAACATATGGTTGGTTTTGTTTGGATGTGAGAGAAATTTGGTCTGATATATGAAATGTATCTTGAACTGTTTCTCTGATATAATTGACCAACTCAGAAAGAGACAACACAAACCCACAGACCCATAGTATTTACAAATATTGCCTGAGGTTATCTCAATTTAGTCACAGCCACTCAGTTGCATGGAAGGTGTCATGCAAATGTATTTAAAATAAGTAGATATAAATGTTGTGAATTAATCAAGTTTCTCATGTAACTAAAGTCATTTTTCTGAATTGCCTTCTTTTGGATAACATTTAATTCCATGGGATACCTTTCCCAACTTGTCCTACAAAACAGATAACTTTGCTGTTTGTAGAGAGCAGATTGTCTTCAGAGATCATCAAATTCAGTGGATGCAATGTGAAGTTGAGTAGCACTTTTACAGTATGGGGAGAGACCATTTAGTCTGCTCTGACTGGTTTGGTTAGAGGCAAGAGGCCTCAATTGGTTTACAAACCAGCCCTCTGACCAGCTAAGTTGGCTTCACTTCCTGACAGAAAGATGTACCCAGCAAATGAGCGATTGAGAGGCTGAGAGTCCCCCTTTTTTTCAGTTTGTCTGTTTTTCTCCTTTTTTTTACCATCGCATTGATAAGATTTATTTTTGCCTCCATCAAGGTTTGATTGACTTCTGAATATGCAGTTTGTCAGAAGGTCTCAATTGAAAATCTCAACAGCAGTAAACAAAACCCAGGGAAATGTGTAGAATTTGTATGTACATGAGGGAAGACTGTGTGCAGCCTAAGGGCTTAAGAAAATGAAATTATTCCAGCTGACCTGGAGCCAGAATTTGGCAAAAACTTTCATCTACCACCATCAAAATTATCCAGTGCCTTCAAATGTAACACTGAAAACATTAAATGAATATATAAATGAGTACATAGATAAGTAAAACAATCAAAACAAAAATAAACAAAACAAAAAAAAACAAAATTCAAAAACAACATCTGCTGGCAGTCTGGTTTTGGCCTGACAAATAATGCATGACCCGAGGTTCTATTGATTCTCTTGTTTTTCGCTACCTGTTAACACGTTGTTAGAGGAATCTTCCTCAGCACACTCCTCAAATAATTGTGTAAAAGCACTGAAAAAAGAACAGTCTAGAACATGTCATATGTAAGATGTTGATTTTCTATAGCTGTGAATCTTTATTTCTCTTATTCACTTTCTTGTGACATCATTTTTAACTTCAGTGGAAAAGATCGGGCATTTGAACATCAGATAACAAGGGCATAATTAAATGCAAGTTATTATTGATTATATGGCGTGGAAAAATTATAATTATTCTGTGTCTACCCAGAATTACCCCAGTTAATTTGTTCACATAGATTATTTCAATAGCTTTGGCAAGAACAATGGCTTTTGTAACAATATTTATTTCAAATTTATTTCTCTCAAATTGCATCAGCTCTAGTTATTCAGACCTCCATCCTGCAATGCTTTCCAATGCTCAATTGGTGAAATTTGAAATGGATTGCTCAATGGTATGCATGTGCTGCAAGACTTTCACAAATTAGCAGTTTTAAAGTATATGTATGCCATCGATGGATGCAAGGCTCACTGGAGGCAGTGTGCCGCTTATCTGAACTGTACAAACGTGGACAGCATGATAAGGTAGTATAATCGCAGATGCCCACCTCCACTTGCCTGGCCATTTTCATTACTCTTCGGCAAAAGTAGTTTCTCTCTCTCTGCAAACAGTCTAAAGGGTAAGCCTAACCACAGGCTATGCGTGAGTGGATGGAAGGCGAAGAGAAACAAGAACTCAAGAAGGAATTTCCAATTTGCAACAAATTGTTTTGGAGAGTATTAAACTGAGCTTTTCGCCCCATTTATTATATAAAATCAGGCTGGATGGAAAATAATATTGCATCAGAAGTAGGAGTTTTAATACTTACATGCAAAGGTGTGAGAGAGACCAACACTGAGGTCCCCAATTTCTCCATTTGAGAGCCAGCTTGGCATTCACAGGAAATAATTGGCTGGACAGGGTTTCAGGAGGCTTAGATACCCTGCTGGCACAACAAGCCAGTCTGTCCCCCGTCCCTGTGTTGCTGCTCTGCTAGGCAGGAGTGTAGCCAACTCAACTGCTGCCATTTCCCCTTCAAAGCCGGCAAGAAACTGAGGATAGCAGCAGCTGTTGTCCCATGGGAGAAAACCAGGGCCTCTGGTCATTAGTGGGATCCACTGTGCTTGGACGAGCCTGGGTTGGGGACAGCTGGGAGACCCCATTGCCTGTCATCCTTTCATTCCGTAAGCCATCCTCCCCTTACCTCTGCCAAGATGGACTGTGTATTCTCAACTTCTTTACCTCTCAAGAAAGGCTAATATGGGCTGAGACCTTTGTTACACTTGTCAAGGGCTTGTAGTCAATATGGGTGGGTCGAGCTAACTAAGAGAATATTATGGACATTGAGATATGTTTTGGAAATCTAATGAAGGATAACACCCTTTGCAAAAATGTCAGTCATTCATTAGCTGTTTGATGATGGTGGAAAGTGCAATCCTTCTATGTTCAATTGGGAATGCACCATAGCTTATGAGTCACAAAATTTTATACTAAAAACCATTCTATGAGCCATTATTGTAATATAACAGACTCAGCATCCGTGTAATACTTCTTTTGGATTTATACGACAAGACTTTTTTACATGCGCCGGCAGGAACATTTACTTTTCTCACATCTAGCATTTTTTTTCTATTGGCTTTGCATGCATTGTTAAATGGGACTGATGGAAGTACCCTGCCCATTACTCACTGCATTGCCTGGCTAATTTTTGTGGTCTTACAAGTACAAAGATGTCAAGCAGGAACAGCAGGCTTCCCTTGGCTTCCCTTGAGGCCATTAATCCTTTGGCTAGTGTTGTCCCTGCCTGCACTGACTCACCTGGCTCACAGCACTGCCAGCAAAATGCTGTTCCTAACCTTTCCTCCATGCTATCTATTTAATTTGGTTAGGCGTCATCTCCCATCAACAACCAAATACAAATAAATCCTTCTATTCTCCTCCGTCTATTGATTCGCAGTGGATAAAGTACTTGTTTCTTTCAATTGCACTGAGGTAAAGTTTTGCAAAATCTGTTGGATATTTGTTGAAGTTTGAGTTTCAGACTTTGAGGACCGTTGTGGGTTGAAAAACGCTAAAAGTACAGAAAAACACAAATGGAAAAAAACCTTTGTGAGGTTTGCTATCATTGCCTTCTTGTATTTTCTTCAGCTGAGAAAATACACACTCTATTTTTTCAGTGTTTTTCACATAACAGTTTTTCAAGGAAAAGTAGGTGAAATAATCTAATCATGTCCCCTACCTAGGACGGAAAAGTTTGCCAAACCTTACGAAAAATAGAATGAAAAGTCATCCAGAAATGTTGTAAAGAATGGACTACTAGAGCACACATCAAGGTGTATGAAGCTTTTAATTTAGACTCAAATAATTTTAATATACACTATATAGTTAAAAGAATTCACTCACGTGCTTTGACTTGCATATGAACTTAAGTGACACCCCATTCCTAATCCATAGGGTTCAATATGACATCGGTCCAGCCTTTACAGCTATAGCTGCTTCAACTCTTCTGGTAAGGCTGTCCACAAGGTTCAGGAGTATGTCCGTGGTAATTTTAGACAATTTTTCCAAAATCGCATTTGTGAGTTCACACACTGGTATTGGAGGAGACAGCCTGGCTCTAAGTCTCTGCTCAAATTAATCCCAAAGGTGCTCCATGGGGTTGAGGTCAGGACTCTGTGCAGGCCGGTCAAGTTCATCCAAACCAGACTGTGTCATCCATGTCTTTACGGACCTTGCTATGTGCACTGGTGCACAGTGATGTCAGAAAAGGAAGGAGCCAGCTCCAAACTGTTCCCACAAAGTTGGGAGCATTGAATTGTCCAAAATATCTTGGTATGCTGAATCTTTCAGAGGTCCTTTCAGTGGAACTAAGGGGCCAAGCCCAGCACCTGAAAAACAACTCCACACCATAATCCCTTCTCCAGCAAACTTCTCGCTTGGCACAATGAAGTCAGATAAGTACCATTCTCCTGGCGATGGCCAAACCCAGACTGGCCCATCAGATTGCCAGATGGAGAAGCATGGAAACCCATTCTATGAAGCTCTGCAAACTTTTCTTGAGTTAATCTGAAGGCCCCGTGAAGTTTGGAGATTTTGAAGCGATTGACTCTGCAGAAAGTTAGCGACCTCGTTGCACTATGCCCCTCAGCATCTGCTGACCCCGCTCTATCAGTTTACCACTCCATGGCTGAGTTGCTGTCATTTCCAAATACTTCCATGTTCTTATACTACAGCTGACTGTAGAATATTTAGAAGCAAGGAAATGTCATGACTGGATTTGTTGCACAGGTGGCATCCTATCACAGTTCCAAGCTGGAATTCACTGAGCTCCTGAGAGAAACCCATTGTTTCTCAAATGATTGTAAAAACAGTCTTTATGCCTAGGTGCTTGATTTTATGCATTGAGTGGCCATGAAAGTGGTTGGAACCCTTGATTCTGATGATTTGGATGGGTGAGTGTATACTTTTTGCCATATAGTGTATAATGTGGCAAATGAGTGCTGGGAAAGATGTCCATGTCATTTGAAACCAACGTAGTCAACTTGAGGACGGCATGAAACAATTCCTGATTGCAACAACAATAATAATCCAATTTAATGAAAATAAACAGTACCAGTAATAACATTTGGATTTTCTGGATCTGTTAAAATAGAGTCGATTTCAGAATGCATCTACACCAATTAAAAAAAAAACGAAAGACAACATCATCGTTTTGAACTGCACTAACTCCTGGCAGAAATTGCAAAAATAAGTGTATATTTACAGAACTATCTGAATGTTTGTACTCATACAGACCTTAAAGCTGGCCTGGAGACACAGACCCTGGGTATAGTCAATCACATGTTCATGCCTAAATTCCACCTTAATTGGGTTGGAGAATGCTTACACATTAGGAATGCAGGTATCAGCTATAATTCAACCCAAAACCTCTATGTATGCATAGCTCATTTACATCCCAACCACTCATAAATTACAAATTAATTTCTCCTTTGTAATGCCCATTAAAATCACATGATGAACTCCAAGCTCTCTGTCATTTTTACAATCTGCTTTCTTTGTACTGATTTTTTTTTTACAACTTAGATTAAATAAGATACTATAATGAAATGAAGATGGCTTGCGTTTTTGCAATACAGTTTCTTATGAATTTATTTTAAGTGGCTATTTCACCGAGGCGTTGGTATTTGTTTTCTGCTCTGTTGGGATTGCTGCAGGACAGGTAATTAATACACCCCCAAATTATTTTTTAATGGGAAAATCTGTTCATGTATTGGACTTGCCTGCAACCAATGGAATATTAATATCCATATCTGGATCTGCATGATCCACTTATTAACAGTGCTGCCAATGGGTATACCTACACTTGACAAATCACTAAGTCATCATCCAAAAAATTCCGTGCCCTGCCTTTTTTTTTCGCGATTACATATGATTTCAGCACTTAAAAGTTGTTATGAAATACATTTCATCTAAAAATGCAGTTGGGTCTTTGACAGACAAAAACACTGTATTTGTCCCCAAAGGACAACGGGGGGCACATGGGGTAGCAGCAGCAAAGTTGTAAACATGTGAATATCAAGAGTAAAGTTTTCAAAAAAAAATTAAAAACAAAAAAAGAGACAAAAAAAAGAGACTTACATATATAAATAACTTACAAAATTGTGCAAATCGATAGTACCAAAGGGAGGGAAAAGGGGGGTGAATTATTTGTCAATTACTTTTACTGCACACAATTTACAACCAACTTAGATTTAGGGAGAGTTGTACTATTAGTGAGTAACCTCATATTGAACTATTTGAGTTGGTGTAACCCTTCAAAAGCTAGCAGGCTGTAAACTCTTAGAAACATAAAACATGTAATCAGTCCACAGATGACTGCTGTTGACAAGCTAAGCTTAATTAATTCATTTTCATTTTAAGTAATTCCACTTTTCCAGTCTCCTTGCTGCATCCCTGATGCATATAATGCAAAAATGCTGATAAAATGCATTCATGGTATCTGTGTCTCTTCTTTTACATCAAAATAGGACAGGTAATCCAGTCTATTTGTCGCATTTTTTTTTCTTATTTTTCTTTTTGTCTTCAAAGTAGCTGGTGTTGGAATGATATATCGACTCCTTACTTGTTAAGACCCAGCACTCAATGTTTGTTGCTTTTCAAATGAAATTTAAAATGAAATATAATGTTACCAGTGATCATTAAGTTCGTGGCAATCATACCCGTGAAACAACCCAGGTGTGAATTACTTTTTAAAATGTGGTTCTGAACAGTCGGTTGATGAGTCAAGGTCCCAGGCTCTGGATTGACCTCTTGCAAACAATTTCATGTAGCTTTTTTGCAAAGTTGAAATAATGCATGTCATTGGTAGAAAGAATGCTAGTTTTATTCTGTTGACTTGGCAATTGGCAAACAAAAATCTAAAATAAAAATGGTTCCTTTTGACCTATATAGACCTAGATTCATCACTACCTGCCATGTATTTGTTACTCAAACAAATACTGGCTATTGCTCAATAAATGAATGAATAATTAAAACATTTAATACAGAGCTCTTATCATAATGATCACATCATCTGTAATCAGGGCTTTATTTTCCAAGTACTATCTGAACTTGGCAGTGTAAGCTCATCTCTTTCTTCTGGGTCCCGCTGCAGTGGACCTTTCATGGTGCCAAAAACAAGAGGCACGGTTTGTCAGTGAAGTAAGAGCACAAAGTGATATATGGTGTTTCTGTATAACACACCCAGCAGTCATAGCTAATACACACACTCTGCAATCTGTCTAGCAAGTTTTAGTTTAAAATCCAAATCAAAACAGTATTCAACAAATCCAAAAGGCTGACCTGATTAAAGATACGGTGGCGCAGTGGTTGGCTTCAGGACCAAGGACCCTAGTTCGATTCCAACAAGGGGCCCTTTTTGTGTGGACTGTATGTTCTCTGCGCTGGTTTCCTCCGGTTTCTCCAGTTTCCTCCCACATTCCAAAAACATGCAGGTAAATTGGAAAAAAATTGGGAAAATTGCCCCGAGTAAGTGAATGTTGTCTGTCTTTGTATGTGGCTCTGCAATTGACTGCCGACCAGACCAGGGTGTACCCTCGCTTCTCACCCTTCAGCATCCAGGCTCTAGTATCCCCCCCGCTAGCCTGATAAATGGGAGGATAAACGGCAGAAGAGTGGATGGTTCAATGCAACAATACTGTGATGCCTTTACAACACCTTGAGACAGATGTTGAAAAGTTGATGATTGTTCCTACTTTTCAACTGTAATGAAAAAAATGTGAAAAAAACAAGAACGATAAGGGACCTTGTAAAGTGCAAGTATTGTAACCACAGCACACAGTCAAAATAGCAAATCCGCATACTGTTTGATGTTAACGCAGCATACTATTTAACGTTAAGGTTTTGACAAAAATGTGGGGCAGAACTGCACTGTATTATACAAACACTTAAATATAACAATATGATATAGAAAAACTATACACACCCCACCACCAAAACCTGCTTGCGAAATTGTAGTGTTTTCATTCCTTATTATAGTTCCCTTTCTGTTGTATCTCATTCTGTATCCTTTTCCTTACCTGTGTCTTTTATATGTCAGGTCAGAATAACATCTTCATGCAGCTGTGAATCAAGGCAAGTAGGGAAGTACCGGAGAGAGAGGGGGAACTGGGGAGGTGGACTGTAAATTACCTTTGCGGTTTCAAGAGAGAATGCAGCTTATAATGATCCAGGATGTTCCCAAGAAAGGTCAGCTGAAATTGCAACAAGCGTAATTAGTTGCTTATCAATAATGCATCTAAAGGTTCAGTGGGCGTGCAGTGTGTGTGTGTGTGTGTGTGTGTGTGTGTGTGTGTGCGTGTGTGTGTGAGAGAGAGAGACAGACAGACAGAGATAGAGTTCCTGTATGGTGGCTGTTTGAGCTTGTCTATCTGCCCGCCTGTGTACATAAAAGGGTGACCAGGCCACCTAGGGCTCTTATCCTTACATTCATTTCAACAGAACAACATAAAAACATACACACACCACTCGGAGGATCCACTATTAGCATTAAAATACAGAACCCCATGAAAACTCATACACAGAACTGCCACTGTGGACAGTTATTAGGGTAGACTAATGGAAAACCTCATGAGACATTGATCCCTACATCGAATATTATTGATAGGAGCGCCAAAATTGTAGTACCATACAGGAGTGTGATATGGGTGCTTTTGCATGCAACGCGAAGAAAATATCAGAGTATTATGCAGAATTGGTATCATGCAATCACTAGCTAATTATCTAGCAGAAAACATACCCCCAAACACCATCTACGTTCATACACCCTCTTTATCAATGGCTTCAGCTGAATGTCAGTTTTTTTCTTAGAGGAATTAAAATGTCCTTTTTCTCACCTATACAACTTCTGAATGATGTAAATATACTCTCCCGCTCCTGCGGGTCTTGCTGCTGCAGTACAATTTAATCTAGAATTATGATAATAAAAGATTGCCTGCTGGCTTTTATTTTAGGTTATACACGTGTCTATTTTAGATTTATTCAACTCTGACCAGAAAAAAAATTATCTTTCCTAAATTGTCCAATTATGCCATGATGCATTCAAAATTCATCTTCATGACATATAATTGCATCAGGTCATAATCAAAAGAAGATTTTCCTCAATCTAACTCCTGTTTTGATCAAGATGATTTCCACTTTCATCCATCATAGCACACATTCACATGACAACTCATAATGCAGATTTGCTTTCGCAGTGTAATTTAAACTATTTCAACCTGCACATATTGAAATATTAAGTTAGAGAGTAAACTTGGATCTTCCATAATTCAATAGAGATAGCCAAACCACAGCTCAATGATGAGAAGCTCATGACTGAAGTAGCCGGTAGCTCAGCCACAAAACCTTCTCCTCCTACAACCGGTTAAGTATCTGAAGTCTTGAGATTAACAGAACAGTTTGTTTGAAAAAGCTGAGGTCCATGTGAGCTGTGGGAGGAGAGGATCGAGATTGTGGTGGTTGATTTGACCTCTGGGAGTGTCTTTGTTGTTTGTGTGTTTGTTTGCAGAATTTTTTGTGTGTGCAATGTAATGATCCCAGGTTCCTTGACCTCTGCCTGTTGATAAGTTGCTGCAGAACACATGAACAGGGGGAAACGGGTAGCAAGCGAGATGAATGTGATTGGATTGCCGGCCGAGTGCAGCCTTTCCCATCTGTCTCAGAGTCTGCCATCCCATCTCACAGGCGGCAGGAGGTAATTGGGTTCATTGTTCTCACCACAGGATTCCCCGGATTGAAAGCTTCATTATCTGGATAACCATGAATGTAAATGAACCACACGAATGCAGTAGGATAAAGGAAAAAATTGATCATTGCGTTCCAGAACTATAACACAAAACATGTCCCCAAACAGGATGCCTGCTTTTCCTCTGCCACCTTATGCAAATGCAAAAAATATCTGCACATGTGCAAAAACATTTCAGTTTATTCTGTTTTTTTAATTACCTGGTTTCTCACTGATACTTGAGCCTACACATCATTTAAGGCTCGGCTTGATAACAGTATTTGGTTTAATTTGGTTTATTTGCAGTAATGCAATGTTAATGCAGCACTTGAAATGTTTACTGTAGGTCTGTTTCCGTCTACAGATATTAGAACAGTTCTCATTCCTAACTTAATCAACCTTTGAGAATGGGGATTTATTTTAATCAGTTGGGGCTTCTATGTGACAGCATGGCAATTAGCATCTAACTGTTCTTTTCTGTACACATGTTTGCACAAGCGAGTTACAGGACACCCCTATACCAGCTGAGGCTTCTGCCATGAGTAGCAAAGCACTGAAGAGCACCAGTTCAATGCTTTATTACACTGGGACATTTAAAGCAGAAATATTGCTTTAAATACCTCTCTCTCTTATTAGTCCTTTGGACTTATTAGTCCAAAGACAGTGTTATGTCACAGTTGATAACAGTATTCTGCAAGCCCCAGAACATATTGCTTTGAAGTCATTGCTGCAAGGTAAGGGTTAAAGCATCTGCCATCTGAAAATAAACAGAGGCATACACTGGAGCCCAACCACACTCACATCAACTAACAAATCCATCTATTAACTGTAGATGTGATCTGCATTCAAGATTACTGCTATTTAAGTATGTCAGGAAAACAGCCTAATCTGGTCTGAAAAAGGCTCTCTAGTTTTCAATTTGCTTTTGAACAGGGACAGTGAATCGGGTGGGATTGAGGATAGGAGACTACACAGAGAATTGCAGGACTATTAAAATATGAATGATCACAATTCTAATTTTCTGAGAGTGAGCATGACATTACAAAATATTGCACTTTTTCTCTTGTTTTTGCTACTGATGTTATCTGAACTGTAATTAAAGTAAGGTACAGAATTACTAAATAAACATATACAAAATAATGTATAATAATGTAATAAGAAGTAGTTTCCAGAATCGGCCATGACAACTAGTGTGAGTCTAGCCATTTTACCTACTAATCCAGGGGAGTTGAATATTTTTGAGTAAAGTGCTGTCCTTACTGATTGTGGCATGCTGTGCCTTTGAATCCATTGTAGGACCCTGTCAGATTGTGTTTATTTTACTGAAGGACGTTTACCCTCTGGAAGCCCGCGAATGAATGGAGAACTGATTTCTACAACGGAGAGTAGTCAATCACTCTGCATTTATTCCCCCTCTCTTGCAGTGACCTCTCCCCTGCCAGGCGAACAATGGCAACCTCAACAACTGCAGACAACTCTGACTCACAGCAAGGCGTTATACAATGGTCACATCAATAGTGCTAAAAAGCGCAGTGAAATCAAAGAATTGTATTAGGCGAGACAAAAAGGCCTCATTCTTTTTTATTTTTCACTTTTTTGGGAACATACAATAAAATGACAAGTTATTGCTGTGCTCAAAAATGCTCCATACAATCAAAACATTTCTCTAATGCTTTCGTAACCCTTTGCTGCGTGTTTCATGTCACAGGTTATCAGTAAGGTGCTTGTGATTTAGAACTTGATACAGAGCAGATGATGGTTGCTTCATCTAAAATAGGTTTACGTCTAGCATCACTGCATAGTTAATGTCATGACTTGGGTATGGCAGATGGCAGAAACAGTTAGGGATCTCATTAGATCAACCAAGCGTCTATGCTTCGTTGCAAAACCTTTCATTAAAGATCCATTGCTGGAGTACTGATATCTCATAATATTGGTCAAAGTCAAGAATAGGAGTAGGAAAGGATTGAATTTTATGTCTTTTTAAAGCAGAGAGATTACAACTATAGTTTTCTCTAACCTAAAGAGAGAGGTGGCTTTGTGTGTCTTCAACAGAAATGTTATATTCTTAGCCGGAGTCTTCATATCTGTATTTTGTCACGTATCTGTGCATGCTAATGTGCTTGCGTGGGTGTGATGAGTGATGCATCCTCACTGAGCATAGCAAACAGGATTGTAACGGTCACAGGGCACATTTTGTACCATTTGCCTTGTAATTAACTAGAATTTGTTCAGCACAAATTCACTGCAAGCATCAGAATCTTAAAAAAAAAACACATTTCTTTAAAAAGGCATAGTATTGACAGGAGATTTAAGGAGGTTTTGTTTTTGGGGAAGGATTCAAAGTACTTCAATTTAAACAAGTGTTCATTTTTATTTCTTTTTTTAATTCATGCTTGATTTTAAGTGAGTACTATCTTTAATTACATTAAGGATAAATGGACCGTAGATCGAAATGGCTGCCTCAAGTCAATATGGATGTTTTATGGATTTTTAAAGGGCATTTAAATTCATTTTTATATATGGTTTACGACATGCAGCTAATCGCAGCACACATTTTTATCATGCATGATACCATACATTGTGAGGCATCATAGTTATTCCCTGTTAGCTGTCATTACATAATAAAAGTGGGGCAATGTGGAGGGAATATTCCACAACAAAGTAGCAGTGAAGGCAGCTTTATCTTCATCATAATTTCACAGAATATAATTGACATTGCAAGGAGGACTTTCACAAATAAATTCACTGGTAGTTTTATAGCTTCATTTGTCAATTTACCTTTACCATGAATTGTTCCTTACAGTATGTATGATTATGATATTTTAGTGTTTATGTTCTCAAAAGACAAACACTGGATAAAAGACTCTGAATGCCTGGAAACTTCTAGCACATCACAGAGTAACACCATCAAACGCATGATGTTTCAAAGGCTGGAAGCTGAGCACACTCTGGACGTCTTTGCCCCGGCACAGTTGGACTGAGGTTAGTTGTTGTGAGCATTACTGATCAACACCTTAGGAAAGCAATTGACAGAACTATTATGCACAGTGATTTTTCCCAGCTACCTCTGGTGATGGGAGAGCATTGCGGCCCATGGCCACAGCTCTCTAGTAGGTAGTGATTTGCTGAGATCTGTTGGAGAGAAAACTAAGTTATTTACAGGGAATACAGCAACCACAGAAGTAGTTTCTAGCCTTAGGGTGCAAAATACTTGAAAATAAGCTTCTGATCTCTTTGATGTGTGTGGACCAAATCTAAAGGCCTTTTAAGTAGTGCTGCATTCGAGCCAAGGACAAGTGTATATTGTTTCTTTGAGCTGGTTGAGGTGGGTAAAGGGGTTTTGTTCACAAAATTAAATAAATGAATTAATTCATTATGATTATTATTAACTAGTGATTACTACAAATAATAATGACCGTGAAATTACATTTTAAAAACATCTGGCCTTGCAGTTATATATGAAGAAAGACTTCATACCCTCTCTGGCAGGCTATAATTCCCAGAAGTGTCTTTCAAGATAGCTATCGGTAAAATCTGGAGCGCTACGAGTTTACTGCTCATCCACTGAGTGAAGACGGTAGTCGTGGGATGTTCTGATGAGCTTCATTTTGGGGAGTCATGACAACTCATCGACTCTCGGTTCTGTAAAGCAGCCATAATATGATGGAGGAAAATTGTTTTGGAGCAAATTAAGTGAGCAGTGTACGCCATGTGTCTCTTTTCAGCAATTTCATTTTGTGATGCTGCTAAATTAAGGTCTCTGCTGTGCGGTACAATCTGTTGCTGCTGTTGCTGCTGTTCAACAGTTACTGAATTTGCCACAATAGACAAGTCATCCATCTGCTCGAACACCAATTGAATGTCCAAGCATTTGTAAATTGCAGACAAGTACACTCAAGTACAGACTATCTGAGAACTATAGGAACACATTAGAGTAATGTTATTGTGATGCATGAAGGACTAACCCGCATTTCAATGAACTTAAGTGTATTTGTCAAAATGGTACAAGGATGAAGTAAAAGTATTTCTGCAGAAAACTTTTTTGTTAGCTCGTTTTTTCATTTGAGTACAGAGCAGATGTCAAGATGTGCTAGAAAGTAAACTGCAGGGGGTGAAGATGGCAAATGTGACAGTAAAAAAAGGGAGAAATAAGGCATTTCATATAATCTGTAGACAAGGTAAGGCTCTTACAACACACTGCAGAGAATCCCAGGAGGTCTGAATAGCAGACATCTGAAAAGACCTCAATTTTGAAATGGGATGGTTACTAAACTGCTGTAGAAACAGCTTTTCAGGTTTCCCTGTGCCTTCCAAAAAAAAGTTAGAAAATAATACTTCTCAATCTCTAGACCTTGAAAGGTTTCTTTTGCTCTAAGAGTTAAAAGGTGGAGATACTTTAATGGTTCAACAATTTTGGACCATTTTTTCCTGTTGTATGGCTAGTGAGTCACCATCCATTTTCTCTCCAACAAAGTTTCAAAGAGAAGGTTCGTCTCAATGTTGCATGGACTTGTGTTGTTTCAAAGGCATTTCAAAGCAAAATGACTGCATAATCCAAAAAGGGTGTAAGAGAACTCTGATGAAAACAAAAATATTCAGGGTGTTTTTAGATTTATTGTATTTGGTCAAGTTATTCAAAAATCTTTTGAATCCTATCATTTTAGATCTTCTTGTTGCCAGTGTGTTTTGGAAACTCCAAACTACCTGTCTCATAGAGATGAGGAGGAGCCACAATCCTTTAAAACACTAACCGTGATCCTCACACAAACTTTTCAGCACAATAATGACTCCTTTATTTTCTCATCATGAAATCATGCTATACTCATCAGCACTCCTGTTAATGGGAGAGGGTCATATAGTGCATGTGTGCAAAACCCTGTTTGCCTACTCAGACACTTGTACGATTTAATTTTAGCTTTGTCAAAGAGCCACTAATCTGAATCACACCTCAAAATATCATTGCCCTTTTCTTTAAATAGCACTCCATAAACACCTCTTGATCTACACCTAACTCTGGTTAAATGTAGACTGATAAATTATCACAGCAAATCAGTTTCTCCAGATATCAAAATCTGTCACACTAAGATACACCTTACTTTATTCTTTCATTTTTGAGATATGAAGAAGTGGTGCTCTCAAGTGAAATAGACCAGATGTGATGTTCTAATGGTTTCAGAGGCCAGGGCCTCCATCACTGGCTGCCATGGAGACAGTGCGTATTCTCTCCCTTTCTTTCCCCCATTATTCCCATGTCTTTGATGTCTTTGAGAAAAGATGAGGCTATAATTCTAGGCTGGATTTCTTGTCTAAGCCGTCTGTGTACAAAGGAGGTACGGGCATTAATTCAAGGTAACCCCTCTGATCAAGGATTTAATTTAGAACTGGAAAGGGTGTACAGACTACAGGCCTATGTTGTTGTGCTGACAACATCACTGATAGATGGGTTTTGCTTTAGGTTAAAAAAAGACAGACTTCTCTCCTTGCAAACGTTTCGTGTGAATGAAACATAAAAGGGTAAGCCTATTTCATTTTATTTTTATTCAAAAATAAACACAAAAAAGGCCAAAACACTCCTATTAAACTCAATTAAAATTTGGATTGAATTACTGTTGTTGGTAATTTCATGCCAAAATAACGATACTTTTGATAGTCTAGAATAGTAGTCTGTTTAGAGTATGTTTTTGTTGTGGCTTTGCTGACTGTTACCACTGACTTACCAAACAACTGCTCCTTAACAGTAAATTAGGACAACGTCCCTGTGGATCTCAGTTTCACCAGCTAACAGTATAATCTCCTTCCATCATTTTTTGCTCTTTGGGAACATACGTGTAACGTAGGCAAAAGAAATACATTCAAAGCCTGTGTCCCAGGTTTGATAGGAGAATTTAAATGCTATTTTGTGCCTATTGCAAATTGTCTCAACAACTTTCTATGAGTGCTGGATTTTGGGAGGTTTGTGGTGGTTTGAGTTCTTCAAAGGACTGATTTGCAGCCAACCCAACTACATTCATGAAGCTGCTACAAACCCCACAATTTAACTTAGCTGGACTAAGCCATCCTTATTATTATTTTTTTTTAAACGCTTACATTCTTCATGTTTTTTTGTCATCCACATCCAAATGTAATGGCAGCATCCAGCTGGCATTGCCTTCAGGTGGTCTTTAAAATTACCCAAAATAAACAGAATAACTACATTTTGACAATGAATGAAAAATATAAATCGTATGTCTGTTTGTTGTCACGAAATATACTTATCGTCATCATATTGGACATTTTGGGTTTTGGTATCTTTGCACTTTGCAGCCTCATCATTTTTACAATCTGACTGTTTCATTGGCAGACTGATGCCAAAGCAAGGAACAGTATAATTAGATTTGATGCAAATACTTGCCACAACTACCACGTTTTACAAAAAGTTGGTAGACTAAACACACTAATACATCCATGAACTCACAACAGCTGTTATTGTGTCACTCGACTCATTCTTAATCAGTTGTAACTCAGGCTCAATGTCAGTAAACACCGATGTATTTACACTTACCCGTACTGACACTTTGAATAACTTTTATTGCTGAACATAATATCATGTCTTTCAAATTGGTCCATCTGAAGTAAAGTTGCTGGACTTTAATGAAACAAACACCGATAGCAATCCTAAATAGACTAGTATTGTTTTATGCTCCAGCTCAATGGCCCTGCTCTGTCATGAGCTGTTTTGACCTACTGTAATAAGATGTAAGGCAAGGTCCAGACATGATTTTTAAACATGACATACTAAAGTTGTCTCTATGAAGTACATTTTTAAGAGAGTGCTTTTTCCTGGTTTCCTGGCTCACTTCTGTGGAAAATAAATATGCCCATATTTTATTACAAGTTATTTGTTTTTCATTGACAGCTCTCTCAAAATAAATATAGCATTTGCTTTTGATTTAAATATTCTAAATAAATAAAGTGAGGACATTTCCATGAGGGTATTTTCAATTTGGAATACTTGTCTCAGATAAGGAGGAAGACATTGGTTGAACACTTTTATTTCAATATGTATTTTTTTCACGAACCCTGATCCATATTTAAGTAGGGAGTATAGAAACTTATGTGAAGAAGAGTTACTGTTGGGACAATCAAATGATGGCTTTGGCTTTATCTTTTCCAACTTTACCTTTTCTTTTATTTTAGATACTATCTAAATGTACATTCTATGATAACCTCCCCCAATGTAAAATTTGGTTTAAGACAACATTGACTTATGAACGCCCCCTTCTCTTCTGTTCAAAATCTTGGTGAAGCTGCTAGATTTTTACTTTAGTGCATTTTTTTCACTCTTTAGGAAGGGTGTGCCATTTTAAGGAGATAGTCTTTATGAGATACGAGATCACATTAACATTTAATGACTGCGCTACTTTGTTGTACTGGCCCTTTTTGTAGGCAAAATTGGGGCATTCAAAAATGACAGGGTTAAAAGCATCTTATTCAAGGTGAACAATTTTTATTTTGCTACTTAGGTTTCAGTGTTTAATATGACACAAAGGGCTCTTCAATTAGTTGGTTCAATTCATTAATAAAACCATGCTTTATTAGAATCTGAAATATATCTGAGAATAAGAGTTTTTATTTATTTATTTTTTGTTGTCTTATTTTGGGCACATTTAGA
The DNA here is from genome assembly GCF_037954325.1 of Fistularia commersonii. Classification (NCBI taxonomy): domain Eukaryota; kingdom Metazoa; phylum Chordata; class Actinopteri; order Syngnathiformes; family Fistulariidae; genus Fistularia; species Fistularia commersonii. The sequence goes on along the minus strand of NC_141299.1, from coordinate 7,884,975 downwards.
TGGATAGCCTTATTGGAAGCCAGGTGGTATCAATATCCTAACCACTGTAGCTGCCATCATGACCTTGAGACCATTTAATTTCTGGGGTTATATTGTTCTTAATAATAAATAGCTAACTCTGTCCACTTTGCTACAGCCGACAGATTTAGCTATTTAGAGTCTGGATGCCAATACAGCAATTCATTTGAGAAAATGGAAATCCAGATAGAATAGGTAGCTGTTTAATTTAAAACCTCTAATCAGGGATTTTTTTCCCTGGGATGCGATGCAATTAACTCTAGTGAACAAGATGGTAAAATCAGTGGTATAATGGAACCCCTAACAATAATTAACAAACATCATTCATGAAAATGTATACATATAAATATATATATATATATATATATATATATATGTGTGTGTGTGTGTGTGTGTGTGTGTGTATTATATACATATTATATGTAACTATAGTATATGTATATATATTGTAAAGACACGCACTTTACACTTTGTTTTTGGTCTCAAAAATTGCAAAATAAAGATAAATAAATAAATATATGTACCATCAAGATTTTTTTCCTTTTTTTAATCAAGCAAATATCTGTATTAATGTGGCTCTCTTTTAGCCAGCTGCTGAGACAGACTGAAGTGTTTACATTACCTGAGGCCCCAATGTTCCGTGAAGGTTTGTTGTAAGCCGGGTGGCGTAGCAGTTGCAAAACCAGAAACCTAACTAATGTATGCTTTGCACTGATATGGTACTCAACACTGGGACTGATTTGGTGAAACAAAAACTCACTCCTGCATAGTTTACAAATTACTTTGTCAGTCGTTTCTCCTAACTTGGATTTTTCTGTGCAAAGACTTTTGTCAAGGACTACATGTTGGTTCTCCCACCAGATCATTTTGGGACACACGGGAGTGACATTCCCATTCCCATTCATTGTGGGATTCTAGTCCAACCCATGTTGCAAAAAGAATTTTTATGTTAATCAATGATAACAATGAAAAACATTGAAACATTGAATAAATTTAATTAAGTAAATAATACAAGAGGTATACATTTTCTTTTGCAGCATTACATACATGATCAATTCACTTAGATAATATTTTACATCACAAAAGGATTGAAAATCATACTTTTATCCAAGATTAAAGAGTTTACAGTGTATCATTCAATACATGTAGAATATTATTTCTTCTATGTTTCTAAGCATTAGTGGATTAGCCATAGAGACCTGATGTGAATTAATAATACAGGAGAGGAAATGCTTGTTCAGCTCTGAATAAACTAAAAATGTTTGGAGCTGAGCTATTTACCCCATAGTTCAGTTGAAAACAACAGCTGATGAAGTATCCTTTGGTGGCCATTGGAGACATCATTCACCTAGTAAATATATTCTAAAGCATCTTTTCAAGTTTGACATCTAAAATGAAATAATACATCCATCTTCTGCCGCTTATCCTGCACTCAGGATCACGGGGGATGCTGGAACCCAGCTGTCATCGGGCATGAGGCAGGGTTCACCCTGGACTGGTCAATCGCAGGGCCATATAGATATATACATATATAGATATACAGCCATTCACTCAGTCATTCAATTGGTACAATTTTCCTAATTTTTTCCAATTAACCTGCATCTTTTGGAATGCGCCACCGTGCCACCCTAGAATAACATAATTCAAAGTATAACTATGAGCATCTTCTCTTCCATTTTAATAAATGTCATGAATTGCAGGTGATCGTGTTTGTCTTTTTGACCATGGTTTAGATGATGAGTTTTATTCAGTATCATAGCAAGAGCAACAAGTGATAATAAAGGTCAACGTATTGGCCTCTGCTCAGCCCCTTTGTACAAATACTGGTATGTTGATTTACCTAATTAAACAATGTCTGTCACTGGCTCTTGCAAATAACATTACCCTCCACAAAGTATTTAATGTTGACATTGTAATTTACTCGAAGGCTATAAACTAATTATGGCTTTGTACCAACATTTATCTTTAAATGAACCTTGATTTGTACATGAATTTCAATAAACAACACATTAGATATTCAGTGAGCCTTCCTGCATCTCATTCCATGTCTACATTCTTTCTTTTATTTTCTCTTCTCTTTTCTTCCCCTGTCCATTTCATCTTAGCTTTCTGTATTTCCCCTTGTGTGCATCCTGGCCTTTTTGAGACTGTCTCTCTTGGTATCCTTGATTGACAATAACTAATATTCAGAATGTCGACTGCCCTTTAAAATGATAATTTTTCTGAACTAATTTCAGATAATGCCTCACCATACTGGGCCTTGCTGACAGTGCCAATTGATATTAAAAATGCAATCCCCCCTCCACCCCCTTCGGTTTTCACTAACTGAATTCTTCTAATGTCCCTGCTTTGCAGATTTGTATTTCTTTGAAGTTCTTCATTAATAAAGGCAGTGTGCTACTCTGGCAATGTAACAAACTTGCCAATTGTAGATAACAAACATAACTGTATTACTGGAAATAAGGGAGGGCTCCTACTAGAGAGAGAATATACATTGTCACGCAAAATACATAAGTAAAAATATGGTATCGTGGCAACCTGAGGTAGCCAGTCCCCGCCTCATGCTACAGTATGGTTCGGAGATAGGGGTAATTAAAATTAATCTATTTGTTCTTCAAGTGTCTCATTCACAAATTTCCTCTAACTTTACATCAACTTTAGCATGAATCTGGCATTTTCTCGAGGTTATAGGGGGACAAGAGGGAAGAATGCTCTCAAAAGTCTTGTGATTATCAGCCAACAGGTTTCTTGACTGGTCTTTTCTTACACAGGTCTTTTTTGAGTATTTTTTCACTTTTCCCTATTGCGATGGACTTTAAGTATTAAGTGATTCAAAAATTGGATGCTGGATTTTGTTATCTCATTGCTGTGTCAAATAAATGCTGATTTTCACAACACAGCAGTTTTTTAATTTTTTTTCTCTTGGCTGATGCATCAAAGTATGTAGTAACTGGTTTCCATTGAAAGCTGTATGTGTACATATGCGATGTTAAAAAAATGCTATAGGATCTATTATTTTCTCTATAATATAGATATAGATAGATGATATTGTCTTGTCACAGAGAGGGCCAGGAAAATAAGGCAGGTCACACTGTTTAGGTAGAAGGTAAATCTTGTATCTACTGGAATTAAGCTCACAATGTCTGATTTTGACCCAATCTCAGTATTCCAATATTTTTGCCTGAGAACACTTTTATTGGAGAACGTAAAGGGTAGATTGCCAAGAAAATAAAGCATTGCCCCCAAGACATTTTGCAACCCTCAATCAACAATAGAGAGGGAAAAAGTCAAGAACATTCATACCGATGGATGTTTGTTTTCTCCTTTTTTATGAAGTGCTTTATATCCTCATATTAACCATATGTGTCTCTGAAAGAGTAGATGTGTGCTACTTCTTACTCGCACTGTAAATGTAATTTTGTTTGGAGGTTAGTGTCCAGAGGAAAGGACCAAGGACCTTTAAGTGTGACTGTATGAGGAAGGGAAGAGGTGCGGGTGAGCTTAAATAGTAACAATGTACAGTGAGCCACTGTCCCTCTCTTTGGTCATGCATTTTTCATTACACTCTCCCTTTTTATACTATTTACAATTTCTCTCTCCTCTGAACTTTCATGTGGTGCTTGCTGACATGGCATTTCACTGCCTTGCACACAAAGCCCTCCAGTGCTCAGTGTACTAAAGTTGGAGTACAACTGTTAGTCTAGTTTTTTTGCTGTGTGTGTGTGTGTGTGTGTGTGTGTGTGTGTGTGTGTGTGTGTGTGTGTGTATGATGGGGGTCCTTGCATGCATGTACTCATTTGGGCATACATATGAATAATGGGGATGTTATTCTTGGCAAGTTACCTGATTTCCTCTTTTTTGTACACTCAAACGACACTATATGTGATCTTTGACTCTCATATGAGTGAGAGAGACCTCTTAAAGAGAGTCCAAGTATGTTGGCATCACCTTAACTACAAAATAACTAAGCCTCCTAGTATAGAATGGATTATTTTAAATTATTCTGAGTTGAAATTCAAATTTAATTTTGTTTTAGCCCTAAGCAAATGGCAAAACTGTCTGAGTGAGATCAGTAAAGGTCAGAGGAAATTAAAATGCTTTCTCTGAGGTTTGTCATTCCGCAAGACCTCAATGCGTCCATAATCATATGAATATATATTGCTGACAACAAAAGATTCCACCTGTAACATTTTGATGTGTTAGTATGTCACAATATTCTGTACGGGTTTTATTGCATATTATAGCATGCTATGTTATAGTTTACAGTCAATTACATGACATTATTTTGAACTGCAGTTTGCCATAGACCATTGCATTGTAATATGGTTTGCTACAGTGAGCAACATTATTAGAACAGAATATTTGATGTGGTATTGCATTGATTTCTTTGTGGGGAGATGAATCTATACATAAAAGTAATTATAATAGGTCCCCAAGACTTTGGTTTCTAATCAGCTTGTACACATAGTGTTTTCAACTTGGTTCAAAATACTTTTTGGAGACATACTTGAAATGCATGTACTTTACTTAGTGACATGAATTGAAACTCTTAATACCAGGGCTCAGGAGACTATTTTTTCAATATTTGTCAAAATAGTGTAAATGTCTCGCTAACCTTAGTGAAATTGATGAATAAAGAAATTAAAGAAATCTTATCTGGTAAGTCCATAAAACAGGTTCCCATAGTTGCTTCAACAGCATTACAACTGAATTCTAGAATTATGGCACCCAGAATCAAAAAAGGAAACTCAGAAATAACAGCGTCTCATAATTATTGTATTTCTAAATAATTTGGAATACATTCATCCTATATTGCTTAAATTTATAGTATTGGATTCATGATGATGGTCATACAACTTCCCATAGTGTCAGAAACCTATTAGATTCACCTCACATTGAGAATCAAAAGCAAGTCATGTCAGGTCTCATGTCATGGTGCATAAGCTACTCAAAATGTATGATTTTCTTACAGGTGGAATAAGAAAGAGACTGTATGTTTCACAATTACTTAGAGATATGTGTTATAACCAGGGATTTCATTAAAGCACCTAAAAAAGTGAGCGCTAACTATAAAGTAATAGCATGTACGTGATTACCACATGATTCCTAATCTCTGTCCAAATCCTGGATTTTGAAATGCTCCACGAATCAGATATTCTAACAAAGTGCTGGTTGACCATCTGGCCCAGGGGTGTCAAATTTAATGTGTATTTGAATTTGACACCAGTTTGGGCCAAAATTAATCAATCGGTACAAGTCGAGGGCCAGATTGGTTCAATGTTTATTGAAAAACATATCGAAATGAACTTGTTGCATATATTGACCCTAGAAATAACAAAGCTTTTAAATAATTGCCAAATAAAACAACACTAAATACATTAAAAATCAGTTGCAGCAATATCTTATGTCTCTCTCTTCGGCATTTCCAGGGTTACTTTTAATGAAAAAAAATACCACAGCCAAAAAGAATTTCCTTTAGAGAAAAATCCAACATGCCTTGTGGTAGCAAGGAAAAAGTACAAAAAGAAAACATATTACAGTTGAGTTTTCTGTTCTCTGATGCTCTCTAGTCTAAGCCAGAACCTTGAACTGACAGAGCTTATATGTTCTCGCCTATAAACAACAACATTAAATACAAGAAGAATAACTTGCATTTATTTCTTATGGCTCTATAAGCAACGCATTGTCATCCCAATGTGTTAACCGCCTGACAAATGGTGAAGCGTCCCTTGGCATCACATTCCGACGCATTAGACGCACCCTTTTTTTGGTCATTTTTCAATGAACCTGGAGAAGTGCCTAATTTTTTTTTCCCAAATTTTCGACAACACATTCCTACGCGCTATATACCAGCGCATTCGGCACCTCTTTCTCGTTCTGTATTGTGTCAGTGGAGGAACGCAATTTCTCCTTTAAAACACACACTTGCAAAACACTAACTGTGCTTTTATTTTTGTTAGGTTTAGAGAAATACACATGTCGATGTAGACATGACGCTCAGGTCCATCCAAAAATGACGAGAAAGAGGTTCCTAATGCGTCGGTATGGGAAAGGAAGCCTTCAACATTCTTCAGGCGGTTGACGCATTGGGATGAGAATGAGCTGCGAAAAGCAGCTTTTCCTGAGTAATTCCTGGTGCATTTTCTCCCAGATCCTGCCCACCAGTCCACTCTTTTGACAGCACGTCACAGGCGCTCCATCTGTTGTCAGTGCCAGAAGTTTATCCCAAGGCTGGCACATTTCATATACGCATCGCATGCCGCTTCAAAGATCTCCTTTCCTGTAGTTGTGCTATGCATTGATCTTAACCCCAAAAGTTCCTCTGTTACACACAGATCTGAGTCCACTCCAAGGATAAAATCGACAGCTGCTCAGTATCAGAGGCGTTGCGGCTCTCTCCGCAAACATATACTCCGCCTCCCACCTGTCTTGGAGGCCACTGTATTCAAAGTCCACCTTTCCTTTAGCCATTTTTGGGGGAGAGGGTCAGCTGACAGTTGACAACAGGTCACTCAGCAAGGCTAGCTGACTGGCAGGTGGGGATCGCGGTTGCCGGTGCCACAGCACTCGTAGTGTGTTGTGGGACTTGTAGTATCAACGGTGTTTGCAACATTGAAACAGCGGGCCAAATCTGGCACGCGGACCTTGAGTTTGACACATATGCTCTTGCCTCATTTAAGTGCAAAATCACCAATAGAGACCAGATAAGACAGCCTGCTGTCAGTATGACTGACAGGGTTAGGCTCTCCTCTCGAAGTCACATTAAACACGACAGAGGCTCTGCATACAAAAAGCCAATAAAGGCATATAAACTCAGATTAGTTTAGTATTTTGCCTTCCACTATGAGTTCCATTTAAACACATCTGCTGAAAAAAAGCTATAGTGAAACCAGATTCCAGAAAGCTGTTTTCTGGGATTTTCTGATTATGTGGTGCACTCAACAATAATCAACAAATAAATATAGACATACATGTAGTTTGTTAGAACCTGCAAATGTTTATTCCCCAACAGCTTTTTAACTAAGATAATAAGTCCCACACTCTTGAGTTACAGAGTAGTCCAAAATGATTATATTTTTTCCTCTTAGGTAGAAAATACAATGCTTTATAGATCATTTTGTGAGAAGCCCTAAATGTCTCTCCTGTCTAACACATGTCGCTTTTTCTATCACATCATCACTCTCTGATGGGCTAAAATAAGGAATTCAACCTTCTATATAGAATATTCAAATTCTGTCATTGTGTATCTACTTTTCTATACAAAAGTAAAGACCCAAATGCTAAAGACTACATTTTGATGAGTCTTTCACTATGAATCATCTACTCAAAAGCATTAGCCTTGGCTTTAAACGCTAGAAAATGTATCTTATTTTCAGCTGACAAACTCACCTGACCTGTATGTCCAAAGACAAAAGTGGAGCCCAACCCATACAGTTGACAAAGCCATTACACATGTGCAACAACTACAGATCACGAGATTGACACATCCAGACAGGGATGGTTTTCTAGTCGGAAAGACACTAAAGATTCTTAAGAGAAGAAAAGGTTTGAATTATTTGAAGTAATGAGAAATGATAAGGAGCACTACAAAAAAAGGGATAGTGTGAGCAATGTCCAACAATGGGGTTTTTTCTGACAGGATATAACATGGGTCAACATTTGGAGCAACCCCCATGCAAGGCTGCACTCCAGGCTCTACTCCAGGTGTTTCAGAAGAGACCTGCCAGCTGTATGACCACTTAAGTCCTAGCCTGCAGCATGTCCTTACCGCCTGAAAGACTCAGCAGGTATCAGTGACGCCATGACAGTAGTTGGCTGAAGTCACGCACAGAGGCTAGAAGCTGATGGGGCCAGCAAGGCAGCTGCAAAATGCCATATCCAGTTTTCCCCGTAAGTGGGCAAAGTGCTGAGCCGTAACACAAGCAATTGTTCACAACTGACATAGAGAGCAGAATGTGTGAGCTGACTTGGGTCATCGTTTGAAGTTCCCATTATAGATCACCACAATTTTCCTGCAAGACATTGTTTTCTATTCCACCACAACAAATACAGTCATCATGGTATAACGAACTATGCAACTGGAAGAGGGCTTGGAGTTAGCATCTAGAAGTAACTAGAGTGATCTGCTGAGTGTACACAAGAAAGATGGAAAGTCTATTCCCTTCCCAATGGATGCCAGTTGTAAAGTCTGCAGTTGAACACCCACCCAGTAGCTTCTGAAGTAGGATAAGTCAGTGGTCCAAGGATGAGAAAGCTCCAATGCATTATCTTGCACTAAGTAGGGACACTGTATGGTGGCTAGAATGATCCCAGGGCTGATGGCAAGGGGCAGGATGCTGTGGTCAGTCCAAGGGCAGCATCAAAACAGGCCCAGGGAGATATGCAAGCCGGACATAGAACGATATGCAATGGATAGAACCGTCATTTATGATAATGAAGTCACTGTCTATCATTATAGTTAGGACATATCTGAAGCTTGCTTTTGTAAGTCTGCAGGTGAATGTTTAAATTAAACCTTTAGTCCTTTACTGCCCTTAGACTACACACAGAGAAGGGCTGAATTGCAGGGTTGCCTGTAAGCCTCTTTTCTCCATGTGCTGTAAAGTCGTCCGTCAGCTCAAATGCTCTTGTAGGCAAAGTTTGGGAGAAGAAGCCCACACTCCAGAATATTCACATTGCATCACATCACATTGAACAGGACATTGGCCCCTCAATGTTTTATCTCAGATAAGCCTCCTCAATCTATATATTTTTCCTCTCTTTCATGCTTACAAACATTTTTCTCATTTTTCCTTTTTGACCCTTTTTTCTAGGTATCCCACAGCACTTTTGTTGTCCTTCGGCTGATCTTTTTTTTCCTTTGCCTTACCTTTCTCTTCCATTCTGAATAGTTTGGCTGTCACCTTGATTCATATGTTTGCTCATAGCCTTTATTTTTTATGGAATTGCTGTAGCCAAAGGTGAGAGCGTACTAGTTTTTTACAAGACATTCTAGTTAGATGAAGAGAAAAGATATAGCAGAATACTGTTTGACTGCTTTTTTTTATTAAGTTGTTTTGTCCTGAAGTTTGTTTTGTCCTATATGAATAAAAATGGTAGTTACTTAAGAACATGAAGTATAATGAGTTACCACAAGTGCAAGATAACATGAGAGAAAGAAGACAGATGAAATCACAAGTGACAGGAGAGAGACAAATGTGGTGAGACGGATAAAGCAAGAAATATATATTAGACCAAAAATAACAAATATTGAACTACTGCAAAGACAGAAAAAGGATTAAAAAAATGTGCCCATGCTTTGGCTGGGTGGAGGGCAGGCCGAGAGGGGTGTGTCCAACATAACCCCTCATGAATCAGTGTCAGTGGAGCAATGAGAAATTAATTAAGAAACAGGCTTGCACTGTGTTAAATACTGCCAAAGGTAAAAAGCCTGTTCTGCTGTATAAAAAGACAGGGACAGGAAAGAAGAATGCCAATGATGGAATAGAGGAAAGTGTGGAGAGAAATTCATATCATGGCAGATGCCAAAATGCCCTTCAGATGGCATTATTAAAGTAGACATTATAAATTACCCTGCCATTTTTTTCACATTTATGTATAGCAGCTCATACACATGTTGCTGTGTCAGGATTTATGACAGCAGTAGTAATACACCACAGTTGACACAAGGCTGTAAGTAATATTTCTCTTTTGTTATCATATCGACGGTAAATGTGCTGAGTTGCGGTTGAGATAAAATATTTTAAGTATTTTTTTCTTCATTTTTTTTCTCCTTTCAGCTTTACTGTTCTTGGCAAGGGGTAGAAGTTGTTGACTAAGCTGCAAAGAAGCACAGAAAAAAAAAGCAAAGCACAAACCACATTAACCCTAGTTCAGAAACACTGGAGCATTTTACATAGAGTATTCAGAAACAGGAAAATTAGGTCAGAAGTCTGCATCTGTGTGTTCAAGGCTACTGGCTGAAATCCCCCCCTGCAAGCACCACAGAACAAAGCAGTAATTTAATCATAGTGATGCATGAAATCTGTGGACTTAAGCGGTGAATACTGAGTGACATGCATTAGGTGTTGAGTATCCTTTAGGTGGAAATTGCATGTTCATGTGTGCATGCAAACATATGCACATAGACAGATATTTGGTTGAGTATTTTGAGCGTCATGTGCTATCTAGTATGCTGCCTGCTGGCAGCTCTGGAAGGAAGCATGATCACTAGTCACCAAATCTCCTCTGAGATGGAATCGACTCAGTGGGTGTGCGTGCATGTGAGGATTCTGTTCAGTAACACATAGCTTGATCCTAACCTCTTTGGCCTGTCTCACATGCAGTAGAGGTTTCCAGCAACAGTTACCACCCGCTGTCTCCCCCTCACTGCAGTGATGTGTGTTTCTTCGAAGTGAAGCCTAAAAATGAGGAAATGTACATTTTTGTGATTGTTTTTATATATTTATACTCATATACATATTGTAGCGAGTCACGAATGTTGGGGTTTATATTGATACTTGTTTTCTGTGTGATGTTGGGGTTGCTGGGAATTATGTGGGTATGGTTTGGGGATGCATTGAATTCTGTTTTTTTAACTGGAATTGAGTGGGAACAGTTAGATAAAGTGTAGGCTCATGTGGCATGGCTGTGGCCAACAACAGCTATTGCTCATTAAACAGACATTTTACCATCACCTGGGTGTTTCCCTGACTAAAACGCTACAATATTTTTTATTCTATTTTTTATTTTTTGCCGACATATTACGGCGAGCAACCTTTTTTCTATGTACCCCTGCCATTGTGAAAGTTTGTGTGCAGCAAGCCTCAATCCATCTCTTAGTAGTGAAGAGATGCACCATTCTGCAGCTTTACTATCAAGACTGTATGCCCTGCTGTGTGGCATTTTACTGATGGCTTTTATGGTTTACAACTCAGCTGTCAATGAGCAGCCTTGACACAAATGATATGACTATGACATAAAATTACACTGGTGTCACAATAACTGCTACTAGTGGGTTCCTGTATCTTAAAGTCAGTCGGTGATTTATGAGTGGTATGGTGTTTTACTTATTATCAGTTTTATTTTATTTTTATACTATTTCCTTTCCCTGTGATAAAATGTGGAGAGAAGATATAATGTGATTTTCTATAACCTTAATGCCCATGTATTTCTCAATCCTAGTGTGTTTTTTTTAACTGTTATTGTAACATAACACTAAACTGTTAAGATTCATGGTCATCCCTAGCCACTCAGTTTGATAGTTTTCACTTTGTCATAATTGAGAGTTCCAGATGAAAATGGTTGAATGTTTCTGTATTGAATACTACAATTATAGGCGAGCACAAAAGAAATCCATGGCAAATGGAAGGTGAGAGAATTTGTTACAGAATCTGATGCAAAGTATGATTCAGTGGTGAAGCACACACTGGACACTTTAGCGGAATTACTCAGCAGGAGTCTGTACATCAGAAAGTTGTGCATACCCTGCCGCAAGTAAAAGGGGTGTAATCTCCCGAACCCGGATGTAAGTCGATAAAGCACTGCTGTCTCAGCTCCCTGTATATTTTATATTTGACCTGGTTGTTCCAAGTTGAGACATGCTTCCTTGGCTACTTTTTTAGGGGAGGATATTAGAGTAAAGAAAAAGATGATTTCTTCAAACACTATACACGTTTAAGACAACTTGACTCATTTTGTCCTGTGCAAGCTATAGTTGTAATGACTCTCTCCAAGTCCCAAAAATAGACTGGAATCTTCTACATGTGTTGTTCAAAGAGTGTAATTTCCTAGTTTTCATGTGCTGGGCCTATTTGTATAGATTGTGCAGGAAGCAGGATGTGACCTGAATTAGGTGCAATGATTACTGTGGTTTATTCGCAACAATCACGCCTAAAGTTCCTAAATCTCATAAGTTCTCCAGGTTGGTATTTTTGGTGTTTTGCTCTTGTCACATTATAATACATATGCATACACACACATACACACACAGGCAGACACTGGGAATCCCCAAGAGAAAGCACTGTTTTGAATTACTGGCTGATAATGCAAACAGGTTCCTGGTTGCTTTCTTAACAATCTGTTTTATGTCCGATCTGGCTCGCTCTAACATTTGCTTTCAGACATACAGTCCATCTGCTTAAAGTCTAATTTTTGGCTTGTAGGGCTTGTGTGAAAGGAGCGAGACAATTCCAGATGTGCTTTCAGTCTAAAAAAAAATCTTTCTGCAAACCAGCCCTCAGTTCTCAGTTTCAGTTCTTTATTCATTGTACATGTCTTAATTTGAAATTCAAAATGTATAGTTTTGGTATTGAAATGAACAGGGATCACTGTGTCTGAATTCTTTTTGAGGAGAATGACAGTATTGTTTTGTTGTTTTTTTCAGTGCTGTTTCCAAGCAACATATCTGAACTTGCGGGGGAAACAGCACTAATAAGCTACCTCATTAGTGCTAGTGCATGGTATGCTGTGCAGTTTGTGCTGTCAACTCTGTGGGTTAGCACACAAACTTCAAAAGACAGCTTCAAATACAGCACACGGGAGTGCGAATTTACTTTAGAAATTGGTAAACAAACTATTCTATCAATGTTTCCTCCTCTTTAGAATATTAGTGCAGCCAATAGACTGATATCTGTCTATAGTGACTTCAGTGAAATGACGAAATCACCAGCAAGGCGTTGCTTGCTGGTGATAAAGAAGCACATAAAATGGTCATTATTCAGGAGTTAATTTGATGGGGCTTTCTCACTCAGAGGCAGAACTACACCTCAGACTCCCTTTCGCATCGGCTCTCCACCACTCATACTGGTGGTCCTGAGCTATACATTGGATGGAATGGTTTTTCTTAGCATACACTGTCACTGTAATGACACACTCTACAACCCCACACATACATACATACATACATACACACACAAATTACATACACAGTTTCTCATTAATGCAAACACACCCAAGTAAGATCCGTATATGTAATAAATTGGATTAAATTCCACTGGCTAAGCACCGTGATCTCTTAGGGTTAATTAATTTCTTTCCACTCTGTCTGTGTTTTTTATGCTTGAACACATGCTGACACTGTTATTATGTGACATCCTGCTCACTGGAGAAGTATAATGGCCTGCGAACAGGGGAGATGATGTAAAATGTTTGGTATTCAAATTACAAAGAGATTTGATTCTTATTTGTTTTCTGTCTTTTGACATGAATGTACACTAAAGTAGTTAGTGCTACCATGGCAGATCCTTCTCTAATGCTCCTCCTTACTTGCACCACAGTTCTTATCTTTCTCTCCAAATGAGAACTCCTGGCATCTTTTGGTCCCTTATTCTGACTTTATGCTATCTCATTTGGTTTTAATATATTTATCCATTCATTATTGTCCGCTTTTATCAGTAAGTCAATATTGTTCATAATTTGTCCTTATCTCCAAGACTGACAGTCAAATTTACACTGCGGCTTAACAGACAGATAGAGAACCCCCATCCCTCCGTCTCTTACTCGTCTCCTCTGTTCATTCCACTCCAAACTCCAATGAAACATGAATGACAGCCTGGTGTATATGTAGTTGTCATAGCAACCACCCCATCCCTCTGTTCTTTTTCAATGCTATGCACACCCTCTCGCACTGTCATGAAATATCTCTTTCCCACCTTCTATCCCCACTCCTGTAGTGTTGCAATGCTTGAGAGAAAGATAGACGGAGAAGAGAAACTGGAATTTGGTATGCTTTCCCTCCATCCAGTCATCACTGTCTGCTCCTGTTTTCCATCCCCCCTTCTTCCCCACCCTGTCAGTAATTTCCCAACTTCTCTGGTGCACCTCTTTCATATAGCCTATCTTATCAAGGACTAGCTGACTGTATGCACAGCAACTTACTCATCATTCTTACTCTCCCTCTCTCTCCTTCTGGTTTTATTCTTCCTGCCTCCCCTGACTCTCCTAGTCTGCCTTTTTTGTTGGTCCAATACTCTGCCCTATTGCTATTCAATAGTCTCATTCAACTGTCCAAATGCTCGGCGGTCTGCAATGTGCATATGCATAGAGAATACAGTATTAAGTCTCTGTACTGCATTGGACGTTTGCTGCCAGTCGTGTATGGATAGTGCAAAGAAAGTTTTTCTGAACTAACTATTATGTGGGGTGGCAAGATGGTCTAGTGGTTAGCGCTTTGGCCTCACAGCACGAAGGACTCTGGTTTGATTTTGACTGGGGACCTTTTTGTGTGAAGTTTGCATGTTCTGCTTGTGTTTCCGCTTTCCTCCTGCAGTCCAAAAACATGTGGCAGGTTAATTGGAAAAATTGGGAAAATTGCCCGGATGTGCGAATGAGAAGGTGCATGGTTGACTGTCTGTCCATGTGGCCCTGCCACATGGCGACCAGTCCAGGGGGGTACCCTGCCTCTCGCAGCTGGGATAGGCTCCAGCATCGCAACCCTGAGTAGGATAAGCAGCAGACAATGGATGGACGGATGGAACTATTATGTGACAAAACAAGATATTTTGAGATTTGGCATACATGCTAAAGGACGAAAATATGCCAATAGCGTTTGTCATACAAATGCTGGATCAGTCAGGCCATATTAGCAACACAAAACATGCATTTTTACTGATTTAATTTTCTTATTTGTGACTAAAGACTTCTTTCCTACCAGTGTACTCATTCCCGAAAGTGCATATTTATTCGAAAGGGCTTGAGTGGACCCAGTTGGAACCATTCAGCACATTGCAATCTAAGTATTCTGAGTTTAATTTGCAATGGATTTATTCCAAACAAACATCTGTTTAGGGACTCTGAGTAAATCAAACAAGATGGGGGTAAATTTCAGGACAGCAGTGTTGTATCATAATGATGCTGCATACAGTAATCAGCAACCTTGAGCTGTAAATGCATCCCCTTGCCTGCTTGCTGCACAGTTATCACAGTTATCTTAAATATTTTTTAGGTGACAACAATTCACTGTTAACACAGCAGAGCAGAAAAGTTATTTTCATGACGTGCTATCAATTCTGGAAAAGTCGCAGTTAGCTTTGACATAATGGACCAGCTAAGAATGTTGAGTGTCCAATAAGAAACTTCATGACATGCAACTGGAAATCCATACCCCTTGGTGGATTGTCACAAGAAAGTTGTATTTGTCCCTGTACTGAAGTTGTTGTATGTTCATGTCTGTTGTAGAATCTGAAGGCTCTTGCAATTTTGCATATAAGAATATGCATAAAGTGATGATTTCTGCAGAAACTGCGCTATTGGTTGGTCAGGATAAAATTATATCAAAATCAAATGAAACCAGGGTTAGTGATGGAATTAAGGAGGGTGGCGATGGGGATGAAAGCGACAACAGCAGTTCATGAAAAAGTTAAGATCCTAATTCAAAACACAACATCCATGAGTCATTCGAATGTCACTGAAATATGTGTATTTTCTATCGGGAGAAAATATGCATGAACAATCTAACATCCTCAGATGATGGACATCAGAGCTCTTTAGAAAGTCAGGTTGTATTAATTTGGACTTCCAATGCACCATATCCAGGTCAACTCACAGGGTAAAGTAGTTTATATGAATTTTAAGCACCACTTACCTGATGATGTGAGTTACACGAATAATGAGATGACACACCAAGTAATAGGATTACTCTATATCTGAATTAGGTAGGAATACTGGAGGAAATGCCATGTAAATCTGTGAAGCAAACATTCAGATGATTCATACACATAGTTGTTGAGGTAGCTCAATTAATCAAAAAGACTAAGTAATTCCCTTAAAAAGACATTACATATTATTTCAATTGTATTTTTTTTTAAGTAACTCTTGTGTGTTAAGGTGTATAAACATAAAAACATGAACATGTTTATAAGCATTGAAGATTTGTATGTCTTAAAATTATTATATTCTTTTTTTTTTAATTCTGGAATATACAAAACTTCACCGGTTTAAGAAAAGAAAGTAATAGAGCACAGGATTGTTTTGTCAACATATGGCCATACTGTCTTGGAGACTAGTTTCTTATATATTTCGGTATATAACAATTTCTCTTGACTTTGCAATCTAGTCCTGTATTTGTGGTAATTTAGAGCCCCTTTCCAACTAAAACTCTAAAATAATATACTGTACATGCTTTGATATTTTATAAGTCATTTTAAAATATTCTTGGACCGATATACGTAGACACCCTTGACTCTGTTACACAACAACTGTTATTCATTTCAGTTGGAGGTGACTTGCCAGTTAAGATTCTTCCAGCAGTGGATGTGGATATATTTCAAGACACTCCATATGTGAGCTGTTCTTGATCATTAGTGCAACTCATATGCGACTGAGAAAGGTCATACATTAATTCAAAGCTTCTACTTGAAGAGGAGACCCACAGCCAACATAGGGGCAGGCAGTGGCGGTTTTGTGTACTTTCTGTGGGTCTTTGGCAGTATACAGGAGCGGATATGAGATGTGGTGGGCCCACAGCCCCCCTTCCTTCCCTCCACAACTCACCCCAACCCCCAATCCAACCTCAGAATTTATATTCTCCCTCCAGCAAAAGGAAAGACCATCTCGGCCTTTCATTTTCCAGTTCAGGGCTTTCCTTTTTTTGCAGATAAATGCTCTCCAATCCACCCTGACAGATGTCACATTGCATCACTTCCATTTTGATACATAGCCTCTGATCCTGCCACTTGCAATAAGGAGCCAGCACCAGGGACACCCCTCCCCAGACAAAACTCTGACATGGGTGATTATTTTATAGGTGCATCATTTGTGGTGCTGAGTGCTGAAATCATTGCTGGATGCCGTGTCTGCATATACTGTCACTGTCGTGGCCACTGTAGGAATGTTGCTATCGGATTGTGTCTGGGCCAGGCACAATAACAAGACACACATGCAGTACTCATCCCAGGTCACCCTGACACTGTGAAATACCTCTGGCAATGATTCATGCTGTTTCCAACCTCTTTGCAGCAGCAACCACTACTTCTGCCTCGCACTCAGTCTCTCCACTGTGACTTCACAGGTCAGAGTTGGAGAAACAATCTGTATAAAAGGATAGTTTTAGTGCTTATGCTGCCAGCAGAGACTTGCAGCACTATACCATTAATCATAGAAGGCCCGAGTACATCAGTAAACATGGTGTGTCAGGTCAAGGTAAAGATCAGATCCCACAGCATTTAACAGAACTCAGTAGCATACAGGCAATCTATTGAAAAGTCAGCGTTATTCATGGCATGTCTCCCAGTCTTCATGGTTTGCAGGAGAGACGGGCCATTGTTCACAGAATAGCTCACAGAGATATTTCTCTGACTACACAAAAAACACTGGATCAGCAGCAATTAGTAGAGTAAGAGAGATAAAAAGTGGAATGGTGGGAGGGAAGCAGTTGAAAAAAGAATGAGGAGGAGGGGGTGTAGAAGCAGTGAGGAGAACAGCAAAGCAGAGAAGAGGAGAGGGGAGATGAATACAGTGGAAAAGAGAGCCCAAGAGGGAGTAAAAGAGAAAAGGGGGAGAGTAAGAGCATGAGTTTCCAGGCAACACAGTATGTTGTGTGGGAGGCTGGGGATGCCTGAAGCCCCTGGTGCTTTTAAAGGACCAAAGACTTTGCTCATTGTCTTGGGTCTCTGTGTGTATCTGTCTATGCGTCTGTGAAAACTCTTCATTAGTGTTCTTGCTTCTCCGTCAAGCTTCTGACCACTCATTTGCCCTCAGTAGATACTGTATCTGGGGATATATGATTAAACTCCCCTATACGAGACATAAAAATAATCATTGCCGGAAAAGAGTCACTGTGAGTCACCTGATTACAACTAGGGTGAAATAAAGTGGGGAGTTAAAATGCAACATCTTTGTAAATGTCCATGTCTTTGATTTTTTTTTTTTTCTTTTGTTTGTAAAAAGATGCGTTCTATTAAATCACAATATGTCTCAGCCAGAGCAATGGTATTCTTGAAATCAGTTTTGAAATTGAGGCCAAGGTTATAAATCAGCCTTTTTTCTTGTTTCCCCCAGAAGACAGGAAGTTGTTTGTTGGGATGCTGAATAAACAACAGACTGAGGAAGATGTTTACCGTCTCTTTGAACCCTATGGAGTCATAGAGGAGTGCACAGTCCTAAGAGGTCCAGACGGCAACAGCAAAGGTAGGAGCAATGTAAACTTGTCAGCGTTATTTAGGTCACTGTGAGACTGTGCGGGACAGTCTATATAAGGAGGGCCATGCTCAAGAGATTTGACATATTGATCAGATAATTGTGTTCTTTGATGTAATACAATATTTTTAGACCACCCTTTGATTTACAGACAGTGATTATTTTACAGATACTTTCAAACACATTTTATCAATGTTTTTATTAATCTATTGTTTGTGAGCACTTTCAGCATAAAGAATATTTCTCAGCATAATATTATTTTTGATAAATAAAATGATTATTTTGTACTGGAGCTCTGTAACTCTGGCATACACTATCTAATTCCATCAATCACTTCAGCATTCCAGCCCTGATCATTATAAGATCTTCACGACTGTAAATTTGTTTTAGCTTAATAAACAAATTTCCTTGATTGAGTTTGTGAGAAATGAGGCTCTGCATATTTATTATGTACGGAAGGATTAAGCCCTATTCCCAGGAAAAAAAAAAAAACAACCTGTTTTTCATATTACTTTTAAGTTGAAGTTGAATTGAACGTTAATTGATTAATGATGAGACTTACAGCTTTTAATTGCTGAGTTAGCATTTCAGCAATGAAACTTAATGCAATTTGAAGTAATATTGTGATGCACTTCATGAATTTTTGTTGGTACTGTAAAGCATGTTTTAAAACCTGCGCAAAATCCAATTGATTTAAGGTTATCATAACAATACTTTTAGAGATTCTTACCTTAAGGCTTGAATGAGACAGCCCAAACTTTTGAAGACATCAGTTCCTCTTGACATGCAGCAAAGGCAAAGAGACGAGTGGTTTTTCATGTCTCTAAAGCCTATTCCCCAGCTCGCGCTTATGGAAATTGTTGTGGGATTATATCTAAGGGGGTTTGAAGCCAGAGAACTCTAACTCCTTGGTGGTTTGGCAGAGGGGTGGGGAAAGATAGATGTCAAAACAATTCAAATGTCCCTTCTGTGAAGACCAGGCCAGCAGAGGGAAGTTGCATTTCATGTGGCTAAGATATTAACAACAACAAACATTATTCTTATTTACATTTCAGTGAGGAAGCTTTTGCCCTCTATATCCCTCCAAATGGGGAATTAACAAGTGGTTATTATTTTGTAACTGTAATTGTCTTCCAATTACATTCAGCATGTTCCAAAATGGGCAATGGGCAAAATGACTTCAAATTTTATTAGCTGTTTAATATTTAAATGCTGCTTGCAGGTTTTACTAAAAGAACTAAGTGTTTCCACAGGTCATACAAGTGTGTTTTTGTTTTTTCGGTTTCCTGTTTGACTGCAGAATGACTTGTGGTTATGAGGAAAAAAAGAAAAGAAAAAAAAAACATTAAGATGTGTGAAATGGTAAGCCTGTGATGAGATGAAAGACTTAGTATTCACCAAAAGGACAAGATGGTACAGGACATGATATTCTGTGTCCAAATGTGCAGGGAGTTTTCATCTCACAGACATTCAAGAGATAGCAGGCATTGAAGGAAATGTCTTCATAGCGATATTTGTTTTCTGACTGCAGAAAGACATTACTGTACTTTTCATAATTACGTTTACACCAGTTCCATTATCTGTACAATGTTTTTATTATGGATTGAAATAAATGAGAAATAATTAGTAGCTTTCCAATATTTTGTAACTGCTCACAGTATAAAATATATTCTCAGTTCTCCATTTTCTCAAAATTATTTAGAAATGAGACATCTCAGATTTTTTTTTTCATTTTATCTATTCAGCATAATGTTTCCTAAATGGGCGTCAGCTTGTATCGTTTCAGTCCCCCTGCGACCACGAGTGCACTTATTTTGCTCCGAGGGTCAACAAGGGAATGAATGTTAGACAATGAACGAATGGACATTTCTGAATGATTTTATTGCAAAGTTGTGAATTATGTAGCCTTTAGCAAAATATTTCTAGACTAAAGAATAATTACCACATAATTTTTTCTGTTTTCTATACGAATACAATAGGCATTCCACTGGTTGTGCCAGTATTAAACATGCTCAGACAGGCATGCAGTGCTAAATAGTATGCTTTTCTGCTTCATCAGTGCAATATTTTAGCCTGCAGCTCTTGTCTGCTTGCCTGTTGTCCAGAGAGGGTGCAACGAGATCCTTGGTTACTGTGCAGTGATTTCTTTGGTCGCAGGAGTAATTTCACATATTTTAATAACATACAATCCACATTTCAAATCATATTATCAATTAAATCAATTAACTTTGTGCCTTTATATGTTCTCTCTTGCAGGCTGTGCATTTGTCAAGTTTTCCACACACACAGAGGCTCAATCTGCAATTAGTGCCCTCCATGGAAGCCAGACCATGCCTGTGAGTGAACCCCAACTGCACACAGAAACATGTCCAAATCCATCAAAAGGACAACATACACACCATGTCAATCCTGCACAAAATGTGTGTGCAATCTATACATAGGTAGAAATTTAGCTTTGAAGTTAACCCCAATTTTAATTGCAAAGATCCTCATAAATATGCCTTCTTGATAAATTGTAAATTGATATAACCATAATTCTTTCCCCTTAATTAATATGGTAAATCCAAAAAAAAAATCTAATTTTGAGATAAAACTGTTTAGAATGATAATTGAATTTTGGGTGACTCATCAATCAGCAGTTATGCTTGCATAATCAGTGAATATAACTCCAATGTGAGATTACGTTTGCTTGTTATATAAGCACACCATGTCCTCTGAAGTCTCTCTATATTGGATTTACTGTGTGCAAAGAGGAATGATTGCTCGTTTTTATTTGTCTCGTTTTGAGGCATTGTCCCTGTATGTTTGATGTTGTCAAAATTAAACTACTTACGCCGCACTCTAAACCTGATTAGTTACTCTACATGACATCGCGACAGATCATCTACATCACATATTATACAGAGGCATGGAGGTGCACTCTGCTTTTATCCACATTTTTGTTTTGAAAACTTGTCTTGGGGAACCAGATCCCCTGAACTCCCTTGAAACAGGATGCTTACTATATTATTTTCATTATTAATAGATGCCAATGTCTGGCTAAGCAGGAGTATGCATGTACTACAAGCCAGCTGTGCCATTTTGGTCAAAACTCTAAGTCAATCTAAGTGCAAATGACGGTGGGTCATGAGGAAAGACTCTTGATGTCCACACCCCATAGATACCCTCCTTCACTATTGCTCCAACCTACTATCTTTGCAAGCTCTCTTCCCTCACTCGTCTCTCTTTGGCAGCCTCTTGGGATATTAGGCAATAGACTTGTTTACTCCACCTTTCACCACAATGGCTGCTGAATTATTCATCTAACTATAAGCAAGAGGCCAAAGGGAGGCGAGCAAGGGAGGGAGGAGGGATAGATGACAGAGTGAGAGACAGAGAGAGGGAGAATGAGTGAATGGACAGGATTTATACCTCCTGCTCTGGTAAATTGATTATAGAAATCTGATCAGCATCTCATATCCTGTGGCTGCTGGCAGAGAGGCTACAGTCTGCTTGTCTCACTGGGATTAGCCGACCACCGGTGGACCATCTCAGCAGGTCGGTTCTGTTCAGAGGAATATGTTAATCAATGAGCAAAGATCCTGGACCGCACATCCCATGTGTCAAATATAACCTGACACACCAGAATAAAAAAAAGAACACTAATACAAATTTTATTTTATGTGTTATAATCCAACTTATTTCAAAAATATGCATAGCAATTAGACAGATGCATTGTCCATTCACAAAATAATATATTTCTACACTTTTAATTATACTGTATGAATGGTTGATTTTGCACATATGAACAGTTAACAGAGGCACACTCTGGGTAGCACGTGAGTAGGAGCTCACACGCTTTGTATATTGCTTCACTCTGTTTCACTGTCTGCTATTCATATGACTGGGAGTGAGGGTAAAAGGCTCTCTGACTCATCTTATTTTCCAGCTCAGAGGGCTTGTGATGAATACATTTATGCTGTTCATGTAGAAGAGAAGTATGCATTTTGCATGTGTGTTTGAGTTACGTAGGAATGAGAAAACGTGTGAAAATTACAATATGCACACTAAAAGCATCACTTTACTGCAAAAATTGACAGTAAGTATGATATATATATCTACACACACACACACATATATATATATATATACATACATATATATGTAGATAGGCAGACAGACAGATAGATAGATAGATAGATAGATAGATAGATAGATAGATAGATAGATAGATAGATAGATAGATAGATAGATAGATAGATAGATAGATAGATAGATAGATAGATAGATAGATAAATAGATAGAAGAGACCTTGGAAAGTCCTTGGATGGATCTTCATCACACTCGAGGCCATCTTATTTCAAGCCTGCGTACATCTAGTTTAGATACACCCCCACCGTTGTCTCTCATTCTCCTTATGCTTTAACATGCACACACATTCAGCTACATTTCAAGATATGAGTGGCTTAATTAAACATTTAAACACCAGACTTGTAAAGCAAATTGATGACATTCACGGGGGCTATGTAGGAAATAAGTCCCGAGACAAGGATGGGGGATGTGGGGGGGTGGGGGGGTTACAGGTCATGTCCATAGAGCAATGAACATTTTCAATCCAAATCTGCATCAGCTCAGCACTGGTCTGAGGCTATTTCAGCCGACACTGGAGCTGGATGATGGAAGGATAAGAGCAGACGGCGGGGTGGTTTAGATACATTTTGTATAAAGGAGGGCAAGAAGATTGAGAAAAGAGCCATCATGAGTGATAGGACTCAATATGTAACAGGACATACAGCATTTCTAGATCGCCTCGACAATTTTACCATATGCCACTAAATGATAGTTAGCAATCAGCCTGCTTGATTACCAATTCTAGTGAAGATTGACATCCCATATTTTGGGCCATTACCTAGCAGATCTCACCTGGTCTAGGATCATAATTGAAACCCCTGGTATGTCTCAGAAAAAATGGAAGGAGATGAATAGATAATTTAAATAATTCAGTAAATAACTAAACAATGAATAGGTTCACATCATTTAATTGTTCAACCCTTCATTGCTTGCCCAGCACCTCACCGGGTGAAACCACTGGAATCAAGGGCATAACAGCACCCTGAAATTAATAGAAATATTTTTAGTAATTCTTCAGCAAATTTTAGTGGCTTGAAAAGAAAAAAGACAGGAGGAGACAGGGATATTCATGCACTGAGTGCAACAACATATTCGAGGAAAGTTACCATATTATCCAGGTCTGATTTGTAAGTAGCAAGCTGCTACATATGTCCTGTTACTTCTCTTCATCTTAACCTGGTTTGTGGCAGATTGGATCTATAGCATATTTACCATTGTAATGCCCCTTACTTAGTTAAGTGAAGCATATTTGCAATTGTGAAAATCCTAGAGTGATCATGGTTTCTTGATAACCCACTGTTCAAAACATCAATGGAGGAAGACACTGTGAGAACGCATCATGCTGTACTGTCCATGGTGCTGAAATTGTTCAGCAATACTGATTTCAATGATTTTTATCTTTTTTTTCTCTGGCTATATGTAGCTGTAATCAAATGAGCCATAAATGCATACATTGATTACTGAAATAAGTTAAAAAGGATTCTCTTAATTAAAGAAAAAAGTAATATAATCAAGAAATGCTTTCAATTGACTAGACCTCAAGATCTTATTATTTTTTATCCAGAAAGTCTATGAATTTCATTTTAATGTTAACTTACTTTAGAAAATACACACTTTTCAATAATGTCAGGTTCTCTGTAATTATTTAATTTCTCCTGAATTTATGACTTTTTTGATTTCGTATGAGCCCCTCTGCTGCTGACTCACTCAACTTGGAGCTTATACTTTATTAATGGTATTTCAGAATTCCATTTTAACGTCACAGTAAAAATTGGCAATTTGAAAATTTTCCAAATCAAGAGAAAGGTTGGCTATCTGATAAAATAAGCAGCAACTAAAACAACTTAGCATAGAACTGCACAAGTGTCTTTCAATTATCCAAACATCACCCAGTGCACCTGTCTCTACAGTATATCTGTTAATTCTCCATCCGTGGAAAAAGTTGACAAATGCTTTCCATCCCTCAGTCCTCCCTGTCTTTAAAAAGAGAATGAGATATTTAATGATAACCTCCACTCTTGATTACAACATTAAAACATGGTTCTCAAATACCAGTTAAAATCTAAAAACAAAGTTATTTGAATGATGATGTATCACTCATTGTGTTTGCAACATAGACATTAGTCTATTATTTGCCGTTTATGTAATACCCTGACACTCTTAAAGCTATATAATGATGTGTGATATGTCTCTGTGACTTGCATTGATGCAAGGATGTTTAGATTTAAGTCGGAAGAAATACGTGGATTCGCAGCTTTATTCACATGTGGGTGTGTAAGCCTCCTTGGTAATGAGCAGGAACTATAAAGAGGCAATGTTTCCTTTTGCCTCCCTTTCCTTGAGTGGGTCTCCGTGCACCTGGGAGCTGGTCGCCAGGGGGAATCTACTCACACTTGGCAGGTTGAAAATTTAATGAGACTTTTACTTCACACTTCAACCACCTCTCTTATGACAACAGATATTCTCTCACTGATATTCTGACAAGCTTATGTGTGAAAATCTTTGGCGATAAACAAAACAGGATAGCTGCTCAAAGAAAAAAGCTAGAAGGCCTAGGTGTGCAGACCAGTATATACCTTGAAAGAAGGTCTTCAGATTGAGGGACGCACATGTGATTACGAAAGAGAGTGATGAAAATCTGAAACCCAGACAACTCACAGTAAACTGTTCTTCCATTACTCAACTGACTACAGTCTGGCCTGGTCCTACTTCGGAAAATGGCTGACTGCATATAATTGAATGTCCTATGTCCTCAAATTATAAATCTCAGCATTCTAACTAAGTATCAGAAACAAAGTGAGCCTTCAGCTATTGCTATTAAAATTAACTTTTTTTTTAAGTGTGTGTGTGTGTCGGGCTGGGGGGGGGGGGGGGGGGGTAAATCATCCAAAATATAGTAGCAATCAAGTGATTTTGCACTACCCTTTCCTCAGTACTACTAAAGTTACATTTTGTAATAACGCAAGTGATGCCGGTACTAAATAGCTGGACAATCATCTTGGACAAAGATCTTGCAAATGTTGCCTGTATCATAGGTAGCCTAGTTGTAACTAAGAGCCATTCCACTGTTGGAAAGTTATAAACACAGAAATACTGGTTCATATAACTGCTTATGCTTCACTGTTGTATTGTTCTACATCATGCCCTATTCTAACACTTGACCATGTTCATCAATATACTATTTATATAGATAGCAGACTTACCAAAGGACCACATACCTACAATAAGTCAAGGCTATGCAATATCATCCAGTGAGCAAAGCAGGAGGGGAGTGTTGAGAGATGCATTGAAGAAAATGGTGAGAAAGAACAAGGAAGAGGTTAAACTCTATATTCAGTGCTATCAAATGGTGACTGCAAACTCCACGCAAGAAAGGACTCCTGTTGCGATCGAACCAGGAACCTTCTTGCTGTGAAGTGGCAGCACTAACCACCACACCAGTCTGCCACCAGTCTGCCTGATGTCAAGAGGCAGACAATTCGCAATGTTTGTGCGCAAAAAGAAAAATCCCTCTCGTTAACAGCCTTTTTCCCAGACCTTAGGAACACGCAAAAGCCTAGAACCCTGGGAGCATTGAGCATAGTGTGTGTCCAGGAAGCTATGGCTTCACCAAGACAGATAGATATGATGGTGCAATGCCACTGACTATTTTACAGGCAAGAAACACTTACTATGCAGTGTTGTATTATGCAACATTGAGCTATCCTTCTGTCTTCCTTTTTTTTTTTTTTTATAACCGCACTGTTTAGATCGGGGCAAATCCCATTACTGAAACCCCCTACACCTCTTTAGCCTTTTAAAAGCACCCAATCCCCAGTCTTCACTAGTCACTACTGTTATTGACAATGTTGCATCAATTTCAAGGGTCTCTTATTGTAACTGACACACAACCTTTGTACACTGTCAGATCAGAGTAATATTTCGGCCTTTTACGTGGATCGATTGGCCACTACAGTGGTGCAGATTGGAGGAGAGGCGGAGCACACAAAAGGTCAACTGTAGTGCTAAATCATTTGAGGATCCTTAATGAAGGGTGTGTGGCTAACACACCTGCATGATTCAAAGCTCAGTACAGATAGATGTAAAAGTTTGTATATGAATAGTTGTCCAGAGCTGGGAAGAAATGGTAAAAGGGACAAAAATTGAGAAATTGCCCTCAAAGAGGAAGACATTCTTATAAGAATACATTTACTGAGGTAAATATGTGCTTCCTGGTAATACTCGCAGCCATAGTTATTTGAAAATATTTCAATCTCAGCTGCGAGAAGGAGTACCAAGGTTACAGACAGGACATGTAACGATTGAAAGGGGAGTTTGGGGGAATATATAAAGTATTGATGCTATGAAAAGCGAGGATCTTATGCCTTGAGTGACTTCTTGCGTATGATAAATGCAAATTAAATGAATTGAGGGTCTACATCTGCACATCTGCTTGCAGAGCAGTTGAATATGTTTACGCTGCACGTATCTTGGTCAGGGTAATGTTTATGTATTGCAAGACAACGAGGCACAGTTCTCTGCAATTATACAAATGTGCAATGATGTGTCTACAATGCAAAAACTGACACGTAATTAGGTATGCTCTCTCTTTATTGACATTAACAAGAACTGCTGTTAATAATAAACAGAACTTGTGGAGAAATCAGATACATTAACCAATAACATTTTTTCCCTGGCATTTATTGGATTTTGAAACCTTTTTCATGACTTTTCAAAACATATTATAAATTCTATATTAAAATGACTTCCTGAGTGTTTTCAAAGCTCTCTTATATAAAGCATGATCACTGCAAGGATGGGATGCAACTGTTAAGAGTCTCATTTATGACTGACAGGGCTAAAAATAACCCCACTCTGATTTTCCTCAGGGTGCTTCCTCTAGCTTGGTGGTCAAGTTTGCCGACACGGACAAGGAGCGTACCATCAGACGTATGCAGCAGATGGTTGGCCAGTTTGGCATCTTCAACCCAGCCATTGCCCTTCCCTTCAGCACCTACAGCTCTTACGCACATGCGGTGAGTTGGAAAAGACATACGTAGCCCACTAAGCCGTCAGTACAGCATCCATATGCGCACTGGTTGATTTTGTGTGAGATACCTTTAGTTAGTGAAACTAAAAAAAGGTTCAAATAGTAAAGAGCAGTGTAAATGAAAATTACATCTCAGCATGTATTTCTCATCAAAATAACTTACAGTTCCCCTTAATTCCCCTCAGCATTTGGATTGTTTTTCACCATACTGTTGAAACTTAAGAAGCACCTGGAAAGACTGAACAAACAAACAAACAAACAAACAAACAAACAAACAAACAAATAAATAAATAGATACATTTGTGAAAGAAACGATATATTGATAGAATATTATGACAGTGCTTCATTCACACCTTGCTTTTGCTGTCCCCAAGTGGCCAAGTATTTGCAGGTTCATGCGTTATTAAACCATTCCATTACTTCTTATAATTTCATTAACATTAGTTGCCTGAGAAGATGTCTGAGAAGATAGTTCATACAGTTGTGTTTAAAATTTACACAACTTTGGCCCTGAAGGTCTTAAATCCTAAAGTCATTTTTGTTCTCTGTGGGTTATGGTGCTGTGTGGTACATTTTAATTATTCAAATCCTCCTTATCAATTCAGGCTCTCATAATTTCCCTTTGTTAATAAAAGAGTTGAAATGTTGAAATACAACTCAAGTATGTAACAAACCTTTCTTTCATTCTGGCTCAAACAAAAGGTCCCCTTGTGTTTGCTGTTTAGTGCTTGAGCAGCAAACACACAAGGTCACCTCAAGTTTAACCTGGTCTGCATTCAGAACTAACAGTCAGAACCAAGACTTTTGACCCAAGTTTTAGGGTTTCATGTAGTTGTAATGAAGCATTTTTGTTTAAACCCACGCTGTTTTTCTCTCTGTCATGCCGCCGCATATTTGACCAAGAGATGTAAATCATCTGTAATGGTAATGCCAGTTAGTCAAATAAGTCATTCTTAACATTAGAAGTATTTCAACTGGAGTGAGTTCTGCACAAAAGTAGATGGAAAGACAAATGAATCAGAGAAGAATTTCTGTGGTGGTAGCAAAGAGAATATATTTAGAAAATGGATACAGATATTTTTCAAAAGTACTCCGCCAACTGACGATTATCAGAGCGAGATGCAAGTTAAAGACACCCAAGAGATTGAGCACATGCATGTGGCAGATTTGCCCTCCATGAACACTAAACCACAGATCCTTTCAGACTCAATCAATCACATAGTGTCTCACATAGCGTACCTAGCAGTACAAAGTAAGTGAGAGAAAAAAAAACAATAGGTAAGAAGAAACACTTGTTATTTATTTGCTAATAATTCAATTACCCTGTTTATTTTTCAATAATATAAAGAATTGTTATACAGTAATTAAAAACTAATTTTAGCTGAACTTCATGTCTCTCTGCAAAACATACTTTATTATTTGAACTGAAAATATTGAAGTTGCCTTGCCGAAGAAAAGGGGACAATTGCTAAATTGTTTACAACTGTAAAAACAAAGCGAATAAAATCAACAGGCAACGATTGCTGTTTTAATCTCAATTTGGGAGGAATTGTTTTATTGACAAGAGGGCTGGATTTCTAGATACTTATCTTTTTTTATTGCTCAAACTGCTGGTCGATAAATTTGCCTGGGTATTATTTAACATTTTAAGCGTGGTTTACGACATTTAGACATTAATACAGCTACCATTTCAATATCAGTGGCAAGCTGACATTGTGGTGTTGGTGACCTTTGCTTGAGTTGCTTGAGTAAACCGTATCAGTGTGAATTTTAATTAAACGCTCTTGTCTGAGTATTGGGAACACCTTCCCCGAAAGTGTTTTGTAAAGTTAATCACCTCAGTTTAAATCATGTATCAAAACACCATTATAATTCAGTTCTTGATTTTGTTATTCTATATTATTTTTAGCATTTTGACATTTTTCTTTTTATTGTGTGTACACTTAAAGCTTTTAATGCAATAAATGCATTTTATTATTTCCTTGGTATGTTTATGATTTACCTTCTCACATGCCTTTTCACTTAATGTTTTTTTTCTTTTGCATTGTGTAATTGCTTTGCTATTTTGTTGTTCCGTCTATTACTCATAAAAGTAATCTAAATCTATCATTCCAGCTAGTAGTCCTGCACAGAATAGATTAATAAATGCTACATACAGCTAATATTGATAAACACTGCCACTAGAGAGAACATAACTCTTGTGAAATATTAAAAATCTTAAAATGTGAAAAGTCCTCATGTAAACACAGTTACATAAACAATGTTTTTTTTCTGCCACTGAGAACATTTGAACCCTTTTAATCAGACTCACCCCTGGTAACTGAAAAAAATTCTCCTCAATCAGGTCTCCCCTTACCTTCAACAGTAGTGTACTGAAGCCAGCTGTCAGCTCTGGTTGACATGGTTGCGAGGGCTCTACAGGCTGTAGAACTCAAAAACACCGAACAATCAAGCCAGATTCATGAAGACTGTGCTGAAATTGTTATTAAAGTTTATTCTGGATATATGTGCACTCATTTACTGAAGGTCTTCCCTTAAAGATGTCCCGTATTCTATTTTGTATTTGATTTCTTTAACCGACCTAAGTGTAGCTAAAATGATCTAGTAGTAGTATGTTGATGAGGAAGAAAAGATGATGTGCAGATTAGGCTCTGCATTCATCACAGACCATTGTAGGTGACCTTTGTGGGGAGAGGTCTGAAAATTTGAGGATACTATGTTAAGAAAGACATTTTGAGTATCGTTTTATAGAGCTTTATCTAAAATATGACTTTTATCTGATTTAGAGCTCTTGTTTACTAGTTTGGGTGTAGAGCATACACCAAATTGTCTGCCCATAAAACAAAATCCAAAGCTGAACATACACTTCACTCAAGAATCACTACTCAGTGAACAAAATGGCCGGCAATATCATTTCTGACACATCCCACCGCCTTCACAGTTCTTTTGAGGTGATGCCATCTGAGGCAAAGGTACAAAGTCCCCTGAGTGCAAAGATACTATTTCAAGGAGTCCTTTATTCCCGCTGCCAGTGCACAATCTCCTCAAGGAGCCTACACAAACACTTTATGTACTGTATATTTTAAGGACTTGTTTATATTTAACTGATATTTTATGATATGACTTTTGTGCTCTTATACCTTCCACTGTACTAAATGAGCTTTCCCCCAGTAATTTCTTTAATTAACTTTTTTCTCTACAGTATAATTAAAGTTTCGTAGCTTTTTGCTTGCAACTGTTTCTACGTTGCTGACATGAATATATCATGATAGTTCCACATAGGTATGTCTCTGCACATATAGATATATATATGTATGATTACATTTTTTTTTCTTTATTTTGTTTTCTTATTATTTTTCCATCCGTTTATTTATCAGAATTTCAATACTTGGGTGTAACCCTGTTTATTACCAGGATAAATATTACATTTTATATGGGGGCATGGTACAGGGCCTTGTTGTACTTTGGAATTCACTTTCATTTCACAAGCTTCCTCCTGTCCTTTTGTACCTATTTGAGTTGATCACTGCGCTTGTTTCTACTGTGATTTTTTTCATTTTAAACAGTGCTATAATTCAGAATATATCTCTGAATACTCACCATTGCCAACAGAGCATCTATTTCCTCTCATTCTCAGCAGGACATAATTTCATTAAAACCAGGCTTTCTCTACAATCTGCATGTAAAGATGCACATTCAGTTAGTCTCTTCCCCAAAACCCCTACATCAGCTTCTCTCTTCTCCCTACCTCACACACACCAGATTCCTCCTCAGGGCATGAAACCATACATGCATAGCAGACCCCTGGCTCTTTGATGACTTCAGACAACCTATGCAGTCCCTTTCCCCATGCACCCCTCTACCCGTTTTACCACCTTCCCTCTGGGCCTGCGAGAGGCTTGAGGGGGCAGAGTTGAGAATATTCAACGGGCAGCCTCTCTGCTAAAAACTTTCTTCTTCTATGCTGAGGTAGCGAACATATGTGCCGCCCTTTATGAGGGAACAGCCACGCGCATAACCTACTTAAAGCAAGTCAAAATGAGTTTCAGAATATCTTTACACTCGGTGGAGAGATAAAACTCTATCACAACACATTGCATGAATGTAGATTTTACTATGTCCCATAAATGTTTGCAGTTCCTATATACATGGAAATCAGAACACCTTCTTTTTCTTTTTTTTTTAACTCAGGGTTAAACATATGTATGTTTATTTAATTTTTTTGTGGTTTCAAAATGCCAGAATTAATTGTTGACTTTTGCTAGGTCTTGCGGGGTTATCCATTGCACTCATTTTCATATCACAGCCATGGGACATGGTTTGAGATGTGCAAATTGACCATCCCAGAGTAATTGCGAGGCCATCTCTTGTGTGCTCTCCACTAAAAATCCCACCTTCATTACCATTCATGAAATGCAGTCCTTTCCCAGTAAATGTGAAGAAATGCAAATGTTTAAAGGGTGGCTGAGGTAGTGGCAGTCTACCGGGAGGCCATTGTGTCCCACTCAGGTTGTCCATGACTCCCATTTACAGTAGCAGAGACCCGTGTCAACTCATGCAGACCCATACAAGAACATACACACCCAGACATACCATGCTCCCCGCAAGCTCTTTTTCTTTTTCTCGCCTTTCTGTTACGCACACGACAAAGAACGAAATGACGATTTCAGAGTGAGAGTAATAGGGGCGACGCGGATAATCGACATTAAAGAGAATCAATTACCATTAAATCTAAAGGAGGCATTGCATATATGTGGTTTCTCAACGCAAAGATTTTACAGCATGAATGATGTTAGTGAAGGTGAAATTACCCTTGTATTATTGTTATGAATCACAGGCACTCCAGAGGAATTGTACCTCCATATAATGAATTCAGCAAAAATAAACCAAGTCTGTGGAGAAACCGGAAAGCAAAGGAACCTTGGAGATAAGCTCTCACCAACTTTTGATTCAGTAAGGAGTGCACAAGTGGCAGTAATGGATATCTGCAAGGTTCTTCAATCTGCATTCTGCCTATGATTTATTTAATTAATCCAAATCTGGTTCTGACTGCTTGAGTACCTGATGATTTTGAATAAAAGGGGAGTAAAATAGTTCTCTTTAGTATGGATATTTGGTTTGGATGCACAGTGGTTATAATTACATTAGTGTCTTTGGTGCTGGTTGGGGATATGTTTTATTGCCTTGATTCTCTTAAAGCCACAGGGAATGTGCTGAAGTGATACGATAAATTTTTCTTTATGGACAGATAAACTACACACGTTCCCCAAAGACGAAAAACCTGCAGTGACAGAAAAAGGACTTTATCTCCAAAGACACACTACATGCGCGCCTACTCTCCATATGCACTGGCCAAAAGAAGAGGAGGTAGCAAAGCATAGAATACAGAGGTGGGGAAAGATGGTATATATAGCTATAACCAAGAAGTACTGTAAATGGTAAATTCAAAGCGCTACCTCTCCACTACAGCAGTGGATAGGATTATAGAGTTGAGCTGACAGCCAGTAAATTGGATTTTAGTCAAACCAGGAGAAGGAGGGGTTATGAACACAAATTGTTGAGGTACAACACTAACAAAATTGAGAAATGTCTATTTTTTTGATAGACACAGACACCGGTGTACTCTGACAAGATACATCTTTGCAAAAAGGTGATTTCATAAAACATAAGCAGGATGAGAGCTACGAGCAAAACTCCATGTTGTCTTCCGGTGCAGTGAGTGATATAGAGCTCGAAAGACTAAAACCAGCTTTGATTAAATTTCATGCTTAAGACACATATATCAAATTTATATATAATGAGATTTCTTACAGGATGTGTTTCTTCCCGTGTTTTCCATAACCACATCTCTTTATGAAACCCTGTGTGTTTTTTGTTTGTTCTCTTCACGTGCGAGAACTTTTAGACTTGTAGGGACCTCAAGCAACTCGCTTTCTCAAAAGATGCATCAAACTACGAGAGCGATAGATGAATGAGAGGAGAGAGAACGGTTCAACTTACAGCTAAAAGTGGCTGTGTGTGGGTAGAAGAGAGGGAGAAGTAGGAGGACTGTAAACTCCCATAAGGAAACATCTCCCCCTGTCGGAGGGATCCATTCTCATTTTTCAGCATCACACACACATGACACCATGATAAAAGATGACCTCACACACACTAAATATGTGTGACCTGGTTTAGCTGTCTTAAAGTTGTAAAGACTGTTTCTTGACAGTACCTGATTGTGTTCACACCTTACAAAAAGCAGTAGAGATTAAAAAAGGTAAAAGATTAAAAAAAAAAAAGGATTTAAATATTTTTTTGTGGAAATGCACCTGGTTAGTATAGGGGTAACAAACTAGGCCCTTGAGCTTGAGGCCTCAGCCTTTTTTAGTTCTCATTTTCCCCACTGCCCCTCAACACACACACTCACACACACACACACACACACACACACACACAATTTCTCTCTTTCCATCTCTTTCCAAGTCTTTTCTACTACTTTGTCACTTGCCTTCTCCCTCCATCCCCAGCTGGTTGGGCTATAAGGGTTCACATGTGACAGTGTTGAGAGTCAGCGAGTCACAGAGCAGCGCTACAGAGATAATTGCCATGTGATAAAGAGGTGATTGCCTGCTGGCACCATGGGAGAGTAATGCCATCAGGTTGTAATAAAAAGCAGATGTCTGATACTAAATGAATGCTGCTGTAGCCCAGGCAACTTTCTTTGCTCCCTTTCATCTGACATGCTTCTTTTTTGTTCCCCTTGTTTTTGTCTGCCTTTTCTTCTCGGCTCTTTTCTCTCCAAGAGGAGAGTGGAGAAGGTTATGTCAGTGATGATGGAGTCTCAGTTTTTCTCCACAGAGACATTTGCCGTCTTTGAGGCAGAGCATAAATAATTATATGGGAATGAAGTTCTAATATGATGCTTTTGAAATTCTCAGAGAAAAATGGAAAAATTAATGGAAAGCAAATTGAAACGACTTCGAATACCTTTACCAGCACAACTACACTGTTTTTCAGCACTTTATTCTCTCTCTCTCTCTCTAACTCTCTTACTCCCTTTCTGTCTTTGTCTGTCTCTCTCTCTCTCTCGCTCTGCATCTATACACACAAATACACAAGTAAAGCATATATAAATGTTCAAGCAGCACTTTAAAATTCGGTTGCACAGATTTAGATTTGGAAACAGAAGCGAAGATAATGGTTTTGTCTCTGTAAAATCATCACTGCTTTCCATTTTGCTTTTGCATTGTTAAGTAGCCAGATTTCGGATATGTTTGTGACACAAAGCCACACACACAAATGTGTGTATGTGTACTCTGTTGGAAATGTTAAATTAATGAAGCATGAAGTTATAATGCTTTATATCAGCAACAAAAAGTTTGAATGAATCAGCCCAGAGTCTAGTCTTCTCATTCATCGGTGAAAGTAGTAAACCGAAAGAAAAAAATGTTACATGACAGTGTGTTAATTTTGGTATGACATCCCAGTCAACCCTGTCATCCTGTTGTCCAATATATAATAGTGGGGCCAGTCACCAAAACTGCCATAGCAAGAGAGCCCTGGATCCTGCAGACCTTTGTTTGTATCAATGTCATTTCTTTTGTTCAGTTTCTTGTTGCCTCGCCATCCCTTGCAGCCATGCCCTCCTAAAGGGTCTAATTTATCTTATTTGGAAGGAAACGGATGATCCCCATTTGTCACATTGATAAAATTATGCAAATTACAAAAGGCGTTAATAGATAGCCACAGCTAGGCATGTGGCTAATGGATGAGGTGCCAACGTCGGGCATTCTGCAGCAGGACAGCCACTTCTAGGTTACCTGACAGGGGCACTGAGAGAAAATAATTGGTTTTTATATTGCAGGATCCCATTTCAAGTACAAGCAGAGTTGCATTGCGTACCTCCACTGTCTAACAATCCCATCATTAGAATTAGTTCTAGTTGCAGAGGAATTTGATTTGTGTTTATATGAGTCAGTCTCAGGCCATAGTGATCATTAGCTCTCCTGTCAAATAGTTGCCATGGAGTATTAAAGAGATGCAGGGATGGGAGCAAGAGTATGGTCCAGCTTTGTTTGTATTCTAATACCACACAGGTCTGCATGCCTGATTTGCAGCTACACAGCCTGCAAAAGATTATTGATTCCCTGGGTGAACCCGCTGGTTCGCAAACTGCAAAACCCATTGTGCAATGATAGATTTTGTTCTGAATTAAGCATTCAGCATGTGGTTTGCTTTAAGCTGAGTGCAAAAACACCAAATGGGTAGTATTGGTCTCCATGCATGTGGTGTGTACGTAGAGTCTGCTTGTGTGTATTCGTGTCGGCGTTGTGTGCACAGGAAAGTAGTGCATGTACAAATGCCTTATGCAAATGGAAAAACACTATCGGCTAAATTTGATGGAAAGTAGTTTCAGCTCTCACTCATGTTAAATAGAAATCGGGAGTGAATGAAAGAGTATTGATTCTATCATCTTGTGAGGTTTTCCTATGGGAGAAATATACGACCGCTTTAATTTTGTGATGGACTCTATTATAAAAATCTGAGCCACAGTTGTGTTACTGTTGATAACTTCAGGACACAAAGCTAAAGTGCAGTTCTAACTGTTTTGGAAATAGTTGTGTTCCCTACAGCAATTTGCAGTGCAAAAGAGAGTTGGAATTTTCCCAGTTTTCTATTGGTCGAATCTCTGCTAACATAGCCCGCAAATACAGTATGTGGTTTGAGATATTACTTTTTAACATTGAATATTTTCTTAAGTCCTTGCGTGAAATTGAAATAGCAATTTTACATCATGGATAAACCATTAGCAGCAGGCCGCCGCTCTGGTCAGTGGAGTGTCTCGTTCAACAACACTTCGACAGGCTAGGAATTGAACCAGAAACATTCAGTTCTGAGATGACCACTCTTACCACCTGAGTCTCTACACTCCAAAATGTATATTTTAATACAGACAAAACACCTTTTGTCCAATGGCACCTTGGATAGGTTCCAGCATCCACCGTGATTGATGGACAGATGGATATGAGGCTACAGTGATTGAGCATTGCCATATTTATCACCATAAGGAAAGATTAGTCTATAGAATCATAGAAGAGGCTTTGCGATGTCTGCTGTGTTTGCATGGAGCAAAACCATGTATTTTGACAATTATATGGAAAAAGCATTTTGCAACTCTTAAGCATACCTGTACCTGTTTCCTGTGCATAGAGATAATGTGCTCATGTCAATGTCTTGATTTGAAGGAGCCTAACAGACAGCTTTTAAATCGTTTCTGCAACTGGTGACAGGCTCCCTGCAGGGAGAATAGACAGAATCACTAAATATAGGTTGACAGGCTTCTTTTTTCTTCCCTTTCTTTTATTCTGCTCTACTTTCTCTGTATTTTCAACGCACTATCCATCCATCAATCCAAACATACATCTACCCTGCTCTATGTTCGGCTCGCCTCTCTCGCTCTCCCCCTCACACTTTTGTCCCATTCCTTCCCTCCTACATATTTTTGTATTTCCATCTGTCCTCCCATTTGCTGCTTTGCTATCTGCTCTACTCCATTGTCTCTTGCATCATCCCACTTGACCCTCCTGTCCCCCACCCATTTTTCCATGTCCCTCTTGTTTAGCTCATGCAGCAGCAGGCAGCCATCATGGCAGCAAGCCACGGAGGTTACCTCACACCCAGTGTGGCATTCCCTGCCACACAGATCCACCAGATGGGGGCGCTCAACATCAACAACCTCCCGCCCACCCCCATGACCCCGGTGTCGGGTGAGTTTCATCATACCTTGGGTGAGCACTCAGTTTCATTCCCTTTCCTGTTGTGGATTTATGTTTTTGTGTGTGTGTGTGTGTGTGTGTGTATGCGTGTGTGTGTGTGCTTAGGATGAGGGTGATATAGAATGATTGGCATGGTTTTTATGTGCCTGATTCTGAAACAAGTGGGCTTTATGTGTATTTGAGTGTACTTACTCATACAGCCAGGTTGTCAGAGAAGGTCAATTAGTATTAGTGTTCGCATGTGCATGTGCATTTCTGTGTGTGTGTGTGTGTGTGTATGTGTGTGTGTGTGTGTGTGTGTGTGTCTTTGAGGCACACTCTTGGTTTGAAAACAAAAAAGTAGGGCTGCAGCAAGGCCAGAAGTGTGCTTCTCTACTGGTAATCCAAAATTATTCCACAGGAGAGAAAAAGACAAAAAGTACAGTCAGAGGGATTTGCATGTTTATGTTGTTTATGAATGCAGACAGTATTTGATGATAGTCACAGCAAAATAAAGAATATCAATAAGTGTGTTTATAGATAAGACGCTAATTTCCCTGCAGTATTTTGACCTTGCGTTTTGAAGCACTCACGCATGATCTGAATATAGTTGGGTTTGTTTTCCATAACAAACACATCCTCTGTAGATACATTACAGAAGGACGGGACGGTCTTTGAAATACCTACCCACTGCATAATATTTGCTTATTCAGCATTGAGACAGAGGAAACTTAAAGATCCTTCACTCAACAAATGCAAGAAGTGAAATAAATAATACAGAATCCAAGTCTTTGTTGTGCTCTTCTTACCTGCTTTGTCAACATTGCCGTACAAAGTGTTTAATGTGATGACTTTGCCAACTTTTAACCAATCAGCATCAGCTAGGACTTTACCATACAACAAGGCCTGTTATGGATTTTCTTTCCAGCCATCATAAAAGAAATAGGGATCCGGCTTTTCGCTACAAACTTAGCTGTTTTACATCAAAATCTTTCAGCACTGTGGTTTCTGCAGGGGAGATTAAGTTCAGCTTTTATCCATATAAACAAAGAAAGGACATGCGGTTTTCTTTTTGTTTGTTTGATATATAAATATAGAAATAAATTTTTTTCTAACTCTGCCTGTTTAGACTGGCTTCATTTTCTCCACTACTGTCAGTATATTTAGGATACACAGAACAGATAGCAAACCAGGTGTAGAAATCAATGTAGCACAACCCTTATTAACCTTTTTATCAAGCATGACTTCGCATACTGCTGCAGGACAACATGTAGAGAAAGGAGGATGATGAAATATGCTTGTAACAAGGAATGTCCACAGTATATATGCCGTCATTGTTAATGTAGGGGAGCGTAACCAGAGGACAGAGCAATTTGTCAAATATTCACATTGATGTTTTTAAGTATGCATGTTTAGATGAGCACTATCAATCAGAGACTGTTAGTAAAAATTGCTCTCCATCTTTATAAGAAGCCTGTTTTGATAAGTATAATTTTGACAGCGTTGCCATTCAGTTGTTTGTGTTCAGGTTGAATACCTGTATTTTGAAACATAATTCTGGTGATGAAAGATGGTGCAACTGTATTGCAAGAAACCATCTCTCTCTCTCTCACGAGCGCTCTCTCTGTGTCACACAAACACACTCTTTCTCTTTGTCTCTTCATCTCCCTTATTCTCTTTGAATACAGTTGCGTTTTCATAATTTTTTGTTCCCCAGCGTTATTGTCTTAATTTGACTGTCACAAATGGCAGAATCAGCTCTGTATTCAATAGTCGGTTTTGCTGAATTGTGTTTGGTATTGTGTACTCTAGCCAAGGGAACAGAAATCGCACTTGTGTTTGTTACAGAGAGACTGAGAAAGAGAAAAGGGAAGATAGGTGAGAGAAAGTGTGAATCTGGTGTGAGTGAAGTGGTGCCATTTATCTGCTTTCAAAAAAGCCCCTGTGTAAGCTACAGTCTACTGATTACCTTTTATTATTGAATGTAATATATCATTAATCCTTCAGAGAAAGCAAGGCTTTCATGAATTTTCAAGGACTGTCATAAATATGAAATGTTTTATTTCCCCCTTCTTTGTTCATTAATTTGAGTTTGTGCTGCCAACAGCCA
Source organism: Fistularia commersonii (assembly GCF_037954325.1). Taxonomy (NCBI): domain Eukaryota; kingdom Metazoa; phylum Chordata; class Actinopteri; order Syngnathiformes; family Fistulariidae; genus Fistularia; species Fistularia commersonii. Next base: position 7,845,857 of record NC_141299.1, on the reverse strand, counting down.
CAGGACTAGCAGTGAAGCTTGCTGCTGAAGCGTACACAGCCATTCTTTTTTCCCTCTCTCACACCAATGGCTATGACTTATTTAGAGTTCATTGATAGAATACATAACAATACTGGCAAGGCTGTCTGCACAACAAGGCCAAGAGCCTCTGATACTACTGAGAGACTGTAAGATGTCCTCCACAAGTCAGAGGAATAATTTATTGTAATATCAGAATCCTTTTTAGCATTTTAGAGATCTTTCATTCCTGACTTCGGCACTGGTTTGATTTAATAATTAAATTCAAATGCACATTACTGCATTTGTAAATGGCGTATGCTGCTCTATAATATCTAAAAGCATAAGTGGTACCTTACTTGATGAACGCAGCCCAATCTCAGCTCAACTGTGTGACATTTATATTTTATATGTATGGGCCATATGACCTCACAACCATTAAAGAACAGTCTGTGAGACCAAACCAAATCACAAAGAGACTCAGAGGTTAAGGGTGTTACTCGGAAAACAATGAGGCATCCATGTGATCAACAGATGCAAGGCATTTAATCTTGATGGTGCACATCCGTTTGCCAGATGGTCAGCTGATTTGAGCATATATCCTTACAATGGTGCATGATGATGCTTTTTGAAAATAATGTTCACCAGGTGCCACTCCCTGAGCCCTGCAGAAGAATAAAAGTTACACAAACGGGTTGAGAGTGCTGGAGTAACAGTGGAAGGGGTGGGTGGTTTGAGCAATGAGTGAAAGAATGAGACAGAAGGCTGTGAATCCAGCTGTGTGTTTGGTGAGGAATGCGTGTCAATTATGCTTCAGTAAGATGTGAGAAGAGCATAATCTAATGTTCTGTTGTTGGATCAACTTCGCTTTCAAAATGCACATGTGTAAGAAGCTGCACGGAAAATATAATGCAGATTCTTCACAGTGAGACACAACTCACTCATAGTCAGGTTGGATGGGGCACAATATGCCAGCTGGATTCTTACGTTGTTACACCACTGATGCAGAACACCTCCATGGTGACAAACACCACAAAGTTAATGAGCTGTTTGACATGATGATCTTTCTCCGTCTGCACTGGTCCTTTGTGACACATCCAGCATGTTCTGTAGATGTCAATTATTACAAATAAAAGCAATAGAAAAGAAATGTGGGGAAAAAAAGCAGTACAGCTTATTGTTAACATTCCTTAAAAGAGAATTCAGAAGATTCAGGGCAGGAGTGACGCATCACATCCGATTTAGACTGAAATGCATTGACATAGTCAATTATGTTTGGAGTAAGATAAAACAGCTGGAAAATGATTACCTGAGCATCTTAATCGGTTGTGTGATCTCCACCAACCAGCCTCTAACATTAAACATTAGCATTACGTATTTTTTCAAGGCCTTTGCTGAAAAGAATGTATAATCCCATCTCCTGTTGCCTAAGCAACCGTTGTCATTTCAAACAAAAATTTCCATTGTACTGTTCAAATCAGGCCTATCGCGTCACAACTTCCAGGAAAAATCTACTCTGCCACAACTGAAGGTATCCTTGATCTGCAAATAATTTCAGAGACCCTATCCACAGCGCTCAGCCATACCTAAGCTGGTCTGCAAAGAGGAAGCTGGGAACTGCAAGAGCAGCAGAGCCTTACAAGCTGCCCAGCTGGCCGGCTCCAGGACCCGAAAGCCAAGCACATTGTTATAATCGGTGCGGTATATGTACATTCGACTCTAGAGTGGAGCAGACTGCACTGAAGTACTGAGCTATGAAAAGTTGGAGCAATTCTTGTGATTGTTAAGATGACATGACATATTATCTTGTTTGCAAGGAGATATTTATCATATTTAACCTCAATATGTGATCCGGAGGGATCGCCTTTTGTCTGCTCAACATATTGATCAAGGAGGCTCTTACGTCTCTCAACAGCATTTTGGAGAATACTGAAGGCAGACGAGATTCTGTAGTTGGTATGTAAAAGGCGAGCAGACATGTTAATTCACATAGAATAGTGGGTCAGGTTTACTTGTGGTTGTGTATCTTATTCATGACTTTAGCAAGAGTATTGCAGGAGGTGTATTTGGCTTAATCCACCATTTTTTAGCCTAAATGTGAAGTTGATGTGTTTTAAATGGAGAACTTGCCAGCTCAGTAATACACTCTGAGACAACAGATCTGCTTTAGACATACCCTCAGCTAAAGATCAGAGCAACTATATTGCCATCTCACCCTAATAGAGATTATGATTTGTGATTTATGTTGATGCTAATGTAGTTGGACCATTTGAAAGCTCGCATTGGTTCTTCACCTAAACTGAAAACATTCCTCTTCAGATATGAATCTGTTCCTCGTGCAAGACTTATTGTTCTCACTAAATTACACTTCAGGTGATGTTATAGAGTGGTTCAGAAATTTGCTAACATCAGCAAGATGATGAGCCTGGCCAAAGCATTTCTGACCAAACCTCATCATATATATCTTTTAGTTACAGCAGTTCCTCTAATATTGGATTTGCAAAGTGAGAAAAAAGGAAAAATTCACAACAATAAGCCCGAAAAGATCAGATTTTCCCCCAAGGCCTGATATTGAAACAGCACATAACACAGAACAGACTTGTGCTAAAACAAATTTATCCAGGGCAAGACATACAGTATATGATACATTAGTTTTTAAATAGTCTTGGCTTATATGGGCCTAACCTTGTCAATCTTACCAAATAATTGTGAGCTCACTTGTATGCACGAAAGACAACATTTGGATTAGATTTGGTTATTTATAATCTTGGAGTTGCCCACACCACACAAAGGAGAGAGTGCATACTGCAACTGATCAGACTGTTACTGCCCACGGAGTCTCCTACTTTACTTGCAAGAAGGCAAATTAGATTCCAAAGATATTTAAGAAAATAAAAACCCTTCTGATTGCCCTGAAAAGGTTGAGGTTAAGTCAGGTTTGGCTTCTCTCACAAATACTATCTAAATAGCTGTATTCAACCCAAAAGCAAGGTGCTATTGCCATAGTCAAATTTATAATTGTCTTCTTGAGGACAACACAGACATCATAATTTAAATCAGCTGGATTAAAGTATCCGTATTGAGTGCTTATTACTTGCTCCAGCAAAAGTCTGCTCTTATGGGTTTAATGACTACAATATCCATTATGGGTATGGGATTCCTGCTTCACTTGAATGTATAATTAGCATAATAAAAACTTCTGTCACATTTGAAGACTTATTTTGTGAGCCATTCACCACAAGATGCAAGTCTGTGAGAATATGTAATTTTGCACATAGAACATTAGTTTTGAATATATGACACACACACACACACACACACACACACACACACTGTTTTACAATGCAGACTTTTTCAAGCGTTAGTAAAAATGGGAAAGTGATAGATAAGAGCAAGCAACATAGAATATGTAATCAGCTATCCTACAGCTTCGTCTTCAGCCATTCCAGAGAGGAGTAGCATGTCATTATTACAGGCCAATATGCTGCATACACTGACAGCCACATGTATATTGGCACTCTTGTGGGCATTGTAAACAGCCTATGAATAAAATTCCCCACAATGCAAATATTATATGACCATGGAGGTATAAAATGAAAATGTCTTGTTATTTCCTAGTTCAGGATAGAAGGAAATACTTCCCCATTGCAGCTGAGAGGAAAATGTTCTGCGTATTCTTGCTGAGATTGCACTAATGTGACAGAAATGGCAAAGATGATGACTTCATAAAAGCCTTTCTCATGTAATCATTGTTTTATTGGGTGAGGTGTTGTTTACAAAAGGTTTTGTTGGTTATTAAACAATTTTTCACAACATTACATATAACCCTCCATCTGTTGTATTTCCTGCCATTTAGTTATCAGATTGAATGAAGCTACCAAGCGATAGCCACTTCATATTTTGTTCTATGTTCAAATGTTTGCAAAGATATCTCACTATTTTTACATCACCTACAGCTCTTTCCTGCTGTGATAGGTCCATCTTAATAACATGACTCGTCTCAGTGGCCCCCATCAATTATATTTGTCACAAATTTTTTCTTTGGCTCCTAAAATGGGTAGTATGAAATTCACCTTAACAACTCTGTACTTTTGTAACTGAATGCCTTGAAAGGCATAAGACTTAAGTGACATGAAAAAAATTCCTCTGGCTCCCTTCCACAGTCCCAAATCATGCAGAAGGTTAATTGGGAAAAAAAATGCCCCGCATGTGTGAATGACGGGATGAGAGGTTGTGACCCTGGGATTGATTGTCGACCAGTCCAGGCAGCAGGCGGCCTCTTGCCTGATGGCAGCTAGGATAGGCTCCTGCATCCCCTGTGACCTTTAGTGTTGTATAAGTGGTAGATAATGGATAGATTGATAAATAAAAGGAAGGTGGAAAAGACCCTTTTTTTGATCCCTTGCTGAGCTACATATTTGGAAAAGCTGTCAAGATGTGCTCCTTTGTTTCCATTATTGATCACTTTGAAAAGGAATTTATTTCATATCATGAAGGCGTGCCTGAAAGAAAAAACAGAGGTTTACAAATTCTTGTGTGCATAGGGATATAAAAACAAAAACAACCTCACTTCTGTTCATTCAGTGATTATCATATCGTGAGCATACTAAACCACAAAGCTTGAATGTTATATCTAAGACTTTATGGGAAATATTGCTTCATTACAACATAAGACAGGTCCTCACAGTCATGGACTCCCAAACCTTTGTAATAGTAGGTTAAAGACATATGATACTACTAGCTACTACTTCAGCTACTCCTAGACATACATGGATGCTAGCTCCCACAACACAGTTAAGCCTAGGAAAATGAATTTGTCTGATGATGGAGAGGGTGCATTATGTGCCAGTGCAGTAGAGCGCGTGTGGCCAGAGCAGACTAGCTGTCTCTAGCCCCTCAGAATAGGAGCGGCAGTCTCTTGGGTCCTGGTAGGAGAATGGGTTGAAGCTGCAGTCCAATTCATCACAGACCCACAGGAAACAAGCAATCGTTGGGAGGCTAAAAAATAAAAAAATAAATAAAAAAAAGTAGTGAACCAGTGCAAAAGACACAAAAGCTCTCACTGGACCAAGATAATTCCCTTGGTTGCTCCAGCTGCCTGCCTGACTGTTAGGCTCGTCATGGCTTAAATGCCGGAGAGCCGAGGAGAGGAGATTTGGAAAAAAGAAAGGCTATTCCTTATGGATATGTAGATGATGTGACTCTGTCGTTGAAGGGTTAGGCATGTGATGTACAGCATATTTACAAGTGCATTAGCATAAATATCAGTGTGCAATGGATGAGATTGTTTACCCTAACTGGTGACAGGTTCTTTACTAAAGCAGCACACTAGAGGAGCACAACACAAATGACATGCGGTGGGGTTTCTGTGGCAACCTTTTGGCTTTCAGTCCAATCAAAGAAAAGGATTTCAGATTGAGAGGCGGTCCTCCAGGGAGCAGTACTTCAACAAGCTAGGATGCTTTGCCACGAAGCAGCCCTTTAAGAGAGGCCATCACGCAGCAAGATTCAGCTCAATATGGGTACTTTGACGTTCCCATCATAATTGGAAACACTTTTCAAAGGAGGGCCCTTTTTAAATGCATTGAATGAGAGAGGACAGGGAGCATCCAATTTCGATTCCACTCATGACCCACCCTGCCTCTGCCTTTCAGGCATACACCATATATGTTATGACCCACCCATTTGTCAAACTGCCACCTACTATTTTTTTTTATGATGAATAAAGGCAAGAGGCATCTTTATGTTTTGCTACCTGCTTGTTCAAGAAAATCTTCTCCTGTAATCACTTCTGTCTAGTCCATATCTTTTCTTTTTTCCTTTTTTTTTTTTTTGCCTTGGAGGTTGCATAGTGGTTTCATCATTCTGAGCAGTAGGAGCCAGCACAAACACTACAGACAGGCTCATTTTTCACTGGCTGACTTCTAAGCTATCCTGCAGGATGTCTCACGACAAATGGTGGATATGTGACAGACACACATTGCACCCATTAGGTGCATCCTTGCATTAGTGTGTGTGTGTTTGTGTGTGTGCGTGCACTTGTCTGAGTTTGTCTGCAAACATACCTATGTATTGTACGCGTATATATATATGCATTGTATATTTCAATTGCTCTAATCATTAAAATTTCATCGATCCAGTAACAGGGAACCTTTTTTTTCCCAGCAGGTCTTAGTTCTCCACCAGCCAATATCACCACCTCCGCCGTGCCCAGCATTGTCACGCCCATCGTTAATGGATTCACTGGAATCCCTCATCAGCCCAATGGACACCCTGCTGTGGAGACTGTGTACACTAACGGTCTGCCGCCCTACTCTACCCAAAGTCCAACCGCTGCTGACACCCTACAGCAAGCTTTCACAGGGGTACAGCAATACACAGGTGAGCATTGTTACTCTCAATTTGCATGTATGCCATGGGTTTACAAAAGCATTTCATGTAGTTAGATAAAGTAATTCAATTGTAACATCCAGCACTCACAAGCACTGAAGTTGCATTATTAAGATGAAAAATAGATTCATTACCAAAGTTTGAACTCAAAAGTTGAGATTTTTGATAGGTGTTTAAACAGTTGATCACTAACTCTTAACTCCACTTAAAATCTTGTAAAAAAAAGTGGTCATAAATACCAAAATAATTAAGAGATTTGATACCATCAGGGGTTTATGGCACTTACTGTATGGTTTTATACCACACTAATAAACACAGAATATTTTAGTTTAAATTCTATAATCCTTGCAGGATGTACAGGGAAACTATGAAATGTATTACCATGCTGCCACTTAATGAAAATTTCAAACACTGATGACATTAGTCTTCATCACAGTAGATCCCAGAACTGCGGCTTCCCACAGTTCCCCATGGACTGGAGAATTGATGAGTCAAACATGCTTTTAAAGTCTTTTCTCTTCTAACTCTGACTTCTAACTGGCTCGACAAAGCTATCATGGGCACATATATCTAGCCCCTGATTCCACTTTACTTCATTTTTTTTTAATTAACAAAGTCTTCTTTCACAAATTGGAATACAATACACATCGCGTCATTTCAACATATGCTGTATATTTCTTCATTCAGCTGTGAAGTTAAATAAAATGTAATTCAGAGTTGTCCCCAATCCTACTAGAGTATCGTTTAGCTTAACCTCAGTCATCTCAAGTAAGCAATTTAATAGTGAAAGGCACTTGGTGTGAATCATTTTATACAATTCTATCATCTATTATTTTGTTTTTGTTTTTGTTTTATTTTATTTTTTTTAAATAATATGATGCCGCAATTTGATATTTGCCCTTGCACTATTTTCCATTTGCTGTTTTTTGGCAAAAAATAGTAAATATTCAATTATGGTATAGTTATTCAGTTTTTGTGCTATGGGCCACAAACAGGCCGAGAGCAGAAGTGCCTATCAGTTTCACATGGAGATTTTAAAAATAACAGCATGGATGCTGATATTCTGTCTTGTAGCTACTTTCCCCACACCTCAGAAAAATGTGTTATGTAAACATTTGGATTCTCAGCCAGTGAGGCTCCGCGGTCACTCTGCAGCTGATGGAGGGTCACCTTGTTTGACACCAGCGTCTCATTGGTACCGTCTGATTTACTGATTGACAAACAGACATTGGCAAAGTAACACAGGCTTTGCAGTGAGTACTGATTTTTCGTCAAGTAACACATTGACTCAACTGCCATTTAGTTAATTTAATGCCATTTATCTTTCTATCTAGACACTTTACATATTAATCAAGTTATTAAACTAAGCTGAATCACGCATATGGTGTTCTTCTCTACTTTCTATCTTTTCCTGTTTTTGCTCCTCTGTATGCCCATTTTATGTAACATGAGTGCAAGGGGGTATTCATTTATCTGAACTTTGGACACATGATTTCTTCTTCTGTTGCTAACAGCACTGAGAAGTGTCGGACTTCTATTCTTTAATCAAAAGAAATCCCTGTTACTTTATTGCATTTGTTGTCTTCCTATTTTTGTACTGGCATTATTAGATACTTTTGTCCGTCCGAATCTTTATTATACACATTTTATTCTACTCCCCATTTCTCCTGTTGTGTCTCCCTCCCCTTCTCTCATAGCAATCTACCCAGCCACCACGCTGACTCCCATTGGCCAGACAGTGCCCCAGCCGCCCCAGGTCATCCACCAGCAGCAGCAGCAGCAGAGAGAAGGTGAGGGTGAGAGAACATTATTACTTTTACACTTCACACAACACATCTTGTGCAGGCGATATATAAAGAAGAGAAGAGCAATATTGCTTGTACACATCTCATTCGGTGTAATGCATATAAACACAGGAATGAGTTAGGAATATTACTTCAGTATTGAACACTACGCATTCTTTGTAACTGATCATTAAGGTGAGATAAAGGACATTATTATTTAATATTTTCCAAGGCCTCATTAGAGATCATGCCAGTGTGAGACATTGCAAAATGTCAGTGCTTTATTATAAAAGTCCAACTCCTATTTTATACCAACTGCAAATTGCTCAGGTATCATTTAAGTTTTGCAATCAGGTCCTCTGTGTTGCACTTCATGTACATGACAAGATAGAAGAGCAAAGTTACCACTTTGATGAGGCTGAATTCTACAACTCATGAATATTAAACAGGGTCTTTTGGAGCGTATGAATTTCATTTACTGCTGTTTCTGGATTCATTGACATCAATTTGAAGAGCTCTGAAAGAATAGTTCAACATAAAAGGATGGACTTTGTGTCTAAAGATTAGCACTGTTGTATTACATTGTATTACATCTGTGAATACCACAAATGTTGACGTGTTGCAGGGGGTTAGAGCGGTCATCCCTGGAACTCATCCTGGTTCAATTCCCGGTTCCTCCTGACCTGCTGATTAGTGTTGTTGAGCAAGACACTGAAACCTTAACTGCTCCCCTGGTGCTGTTCCTTAGTTGCCTTCTACTCATGGTGCATCCATGATGGGTTAAATGCAGAGGTCAAATGTTTGCCTATGTTGTGCTCTATGTATAACTGTATGTGACCATTAAGGCATTTCTTCTCTTTTTCTCACTGGTAATGTAACAGAAGTCTTGGAAGTTAAACTAAACTGGTTTAGTCCACCCAAATCACTGCATACAAAGAATGAACATTTCAGACCTGTCTGTCTTTATCCTTCTCCTCCTCAGACATCATTCCTCTGTCTTTTCCTTTCCATGTATTCAGGGCCGGAGGGCTGTAACCTGTTCATCTACCACCTGCCACAGGAGTTTGGTGACAATGAACTCATGCAGATGTTTCTGCCCTTCGGCACTGTCATCTCCTCTAAAGTCTTCATGGACCGGGCAACTAATCAGAGCAAGTGCTTTGGTGAGTCACTCACTGACACTATCACAGCTCTTCAGTCAAAGTCATACACATTTCTGTCATTGCAAGTATCTTGAACATTTAAGGCTTATTTTGTAGATATGTTCTCATGATTTCTGGTTAATGTTTGTGATGAAGTGTGTGTGTGTGTGTGTGTGTGTGTGTGTGTGTGTGTGTGTGTGTGTGTGTTGTATGAATTCACATTAAATACAAAAAGACACTGGTTTTGTGCTGTATCAGCATCAGCGTCACCGTTCTGGAACCCCAATATCTGTCAATGTGCTCAGTGCTCACTGCTGAAACTGGTCCACACCTTCATGCCTGCTGTCCCATTTGGCTCTGTCAGCCTACTCATACCAAAAAGCCCCGGGGTTTAGAAAACTTTAAGGGAGCATGCTGGCAGGGCAAATGTGAGAAGGCAGAGGACAATTATAGATCAGCATTTGTTTTCACTTCAGGGATCCACAGAACCCTGGCAGCATTGATCGCCAATCCTGTCCGCCTGGGGGGACTTAATAACATATAAATTCATGAAAGAAGACCTATTTGCAGTATTGACGTATACACTATACATTTACAACATAATGTTAGGCCTGGGGAAGGAGGGGGCACAATGGTATAATTAATCTAGAAAGACGAAAGAGGGGATAAACCAAGATTGATGGTTGCTCTGTGAATGCAAAAGACAGGGAAACAAAGAGTAAGAGAGAAACCACTCTCATATTGTGTGATAGAATTGAGCTGAGGGAATTGAGCGCTAAACCAGCGTCTCCTCTCCATCTTGTCTCTGCTGCACAGTCCCAATGTATTTACCTGAAGTTGGGTCAGAAGGTCACCTCTTTTCTTGCCTCTGTACTATCTTCATACATCCATTCAGCCCTTGACACCGTCCAGGGTCACGGGTGGATCGAGAGTCAAGCAGGCTAGATACGCATCTTTTCCAGGTGACTGTGGACGTGGAGCAGCTCCTGCTTTTTTTCATGGGTCATTGACTGTCCCTAAAGACAGTAGAGACACGGGAGAGTGCGGCAAACAGGGACACATTCCATTGCAGTTTGTGGTCACTGAATCGTCAAGGCTTTATTTTAACACATGATGGAAGCGAGATGTTCGGCATAGATTTGAGGAGGTATCTCAGCAGTATGCAAGGGGCGGGATGGAATACGGAGGTTCATTCTGACTGTATTCAAATGATAAACTGTCCTTTTGGGATATAGTCAGATTAGATATGTTTTTGATAAAACCCATTTATAGACAGGATAATGATACTAGTCATCACACACCATTATGAACAGTCTAAGAAAAAAAATGGCTCATTTGTCAGCAGCAGCAGCCAGCTCTTGTTTACTCAGGACTACTTGTTTACTCATTCCTCTGAGAGCTAATGAACTTCATCTTTTTGACAGGCTTTGTGAGTTTTGACAACCCTGCCAGTGCACAGGCAGCTATTCAGGCTATGAATGGCTTTCAGATTGGAATGAAGAGGTTGAAAGTCCAACTAAAAAGACCGAAGGATGCCAGCCGCCCCTACTGACACAGCCTACCTTTAGTATTAATTGCAGCTGCACAGGTAAGCATTAAAAAAAGTTAAGCATTGATGATGGTCCATGGTTTCAGAAACCAGTTTTTCAATTTTGATATTCATCTAAATTTCTGGCAAAACAAGGATAAATGTAGTGCCATTTATATCAAATGGTTTGGTAGATAGATAACGTACCTACTACAGTAGGTAGATTACCAAGCAACTGTGGTCAGTATTGTAGAAATATAGATGAACTCCACATTCAAAAGATCACTTTGAGATTTTGTTAGGTTTTAGTAAGCTCTAAAAACTATTATTGATTACTTAACATCATCACAGCTGGCATTTCAGCTATGGAAAAAATCTTAACTGGCAAAGATCAATAGACTTTTGAATAATCAAAACTGTAAGGAATATATCTTTTTAATTACATTTTTGTATGAGAGGGGATCTGAAATGGCCCTTTTTCTTCTGTTCCCCAGGTTTTAGAGGACACGTGAAGAAATCTCGGAGGAGTTAAACTTTTTTTCTTTGAAAGCAAATTATGTTTTAAAAAAATCAACACATAAGGAGTTTTTGAAGACATATCAGCATTTACATATGAAGATATAGGTAACGGCAGAAGACGACATTGAGAGGAAGCACTTCATCGGGGGACTTAACATTAACAGATGGCACAGTGCAGGAGAGTTGCAAAGAAAAAAAAACTGAAAAGAGACAAGACTGAACAACAGAACTTTTCTTGTTGAGACTTGAATTGTTAATTAAGCAACAAACTAACAAACAAAAAAGCAGCAACAACAAATAGATTTCTATATACATATTATATACACCTATATATAATGAAAGAGGCGCTTGTGGCTTTTACTGTACTGGACAAATGAGGGTTAAAACTTGAAGATCAAGAAAAACAGGGGGGAAAAAAGAAACTATTGTATTCATCCACCAACAGACTTTCTTTCTCTGTCCCTCTTTCTCTTCTTCTCTCACCATCTCTCAGCAAGCGCAGAACTATGACTCTTGGCGGTCACTGAGGTTTTCATTAGCAACAGTAGAACTGCAAATCTTTCACCCCTAAGGGACCAAAGGACCAAACATTTTTATTGTTCTGAACATATAGTATTAATAATACTAATACGACAAAGTACTACTAATAATATTGCAAGTTGAACTTAAGAAGAAATACTAGCTTCAGGTTGAAAAAAAGAGGAGGGGGTTTCAGTTTCTTTTACTTTTACATTTATAGCTACTGGTTTTGAGAATATTGAAACAAAACAGGAACACTGTATTAAAAAAAATAAAATAAAGCTGTACAATTTTAGTGACGTAGAATATGTGGGTTAGATGTTGATCTGGGCAATTTCAGATTTGTTCTTTTGTCCCTCCATCTGCATCACAGCATTTTATCTCGGATGTGTGATCCTCTGTTATTGTGTCGGAAGAAGAAAATAGTTCTATAGTGCCAAAAGTGACACAATGACATCCGCTCTATCGCGTTGCGAAAAGGTATTTCACCAGTGCTGTTATTTTGCATCAGCTATTACAAAATATTTTCAATTCCATAACTGTCACTGCAAACACGAGTAAAAGTCATCATCATCAAAGCTGAGGAATCACAAATAATCTGACCATAAAGCACCGAGGTAATTGTGCCACCCGGCTGAGCTGGATGTGGAGCAGTAAAATAGCCCCATGTCTGTAACTGCTAAATAAAATATACAAATGAGGCCGACAGCAGTGGTAAAAATTTCCATGGTTGTGTCACAATAGCCCCCGTCGGGTCAAGGGCTCCCCTGCTAGCAAGCATCTCCAGCTGCTCTCAGCAGGAGAGAGCTCAGCCTCCTCTGCTCCGGCTCCTCACTTCCTCAGTGCCAGCAAATCTAGCTCTTAATAGTTCAGAGGGGCTGAGAGCTCACCCGTAACATAATTAGGATAACGGTAATATTGATCAGACGGGGAGCAGCACCACAGGACAAGAGATTTATAATCAATTACACATTGGCATTTTGAATGAATTGACTGAGTGACAAAGTTCATTTTTCTCTTGGTGGCTTGATGGGATCTTTTATCATTCCTGCCCTCTTACAGAGAGTCAAAGGGGATCTTAAATGTGAATTGGGAACCTTGGACATTTTTTAAATATATGTAGGACCGGGTTATTTATTCATTTATTGAATATTCTCTAGCTGTGCTATCGCACCATGATAATTTTGTATTAATATAAAGGGATCCTCAGCTTTACTGCCTTTATTATATTTATCCAGATCATGTTCCAACAAAAGACATACACAATCAATAAATCAGCAAACCAGCTCCTTAACATTTGTAGGAAATGAGAAAGATATTACATTGAATATATTGACGTTAAATTACTCTTCATTTTCCCCCAATGGAGAACCTTCATAAGTTTATTTGTGCCCTTTCACTGCGAACGATTTTCCATGATTACAGCAACTTGAGGCATATATCAACAGAGACCAAAATATCTTATTGATGCTTTATTCACTTGTTTTTTGACCCACCCTATTTTTATGTTACTGTCGTAACATAACGACAGAAAAGAAATGATTCAGGGGATTACATATTTTGGAGGACTGTTCCAAAGGATAGTAAATTAGAACTGAGTCGAGGGCCCTGCAGTGACAGCTGTCCAAGTCACATGGTTTAAGGGGGTCTCAAAATGTTTAGCTGAACCCTTACATGGATGTGGCAGAATCCGTATCCATTGTTAGAGTCGATTGTGTGAGTTCTTCCGTGAAGAGCAGCTGTTTTCTCTCCTCAAAGCCTATAATAGAACTGTGAGTGCTTGTACACAGAGAGGAACTGCCTGGCATTACCAGCCTTAGGAAGTCAAATTAAGAACAAAATGATCCCTCAATTATACATCAGCAGGTCTGTAAATGTACCCACTACAGCTGCTACCACTGCTATCCAACATGATGGCAGCTAACACTAACACCAGCCGCACGCCGCTCATGAACAGTCTGGTCAGGCCCTTGCAGATACAACCAAACTGTACTAGCGTGATCCAGGCTGAGGCTTTTACAGATGTACAGAGACACACATCTGAGATTTGAAATGAAATTAATTTCCACTGTTGTTTGAATTGCTTTTTCCATCATTGTCAGTGTCTGACTTACATCCAATCAGCTGTCTTTTATTTTTTTTTTGTCCATTTCTTTTCTATGTTAAACAGCTTTCCTGCAACAACCTCAGTAGTCTGAGCATTGTTCTAAGCTATAGGCGCTTCAGTGCTTCAGCCAACAAATGACCATGCAGTCCTTGTGGCCCGACTAGAGCCACATCCTTTGATGCCTTCACTAAATATACTGCAGCCATTGTGACTCATTTTTTTTATTATAATTTATGTGGATATTATTTCACTTGATCCCTTTCAGAGAGGAGACATATAAAATTACCATAGACAGTCAGCTTGTGAGCCCCAATCACTGTTCTATTAGCAGTAATATTTAAATGCTGTATAAAGAAATGCCTTTTTCTTATCATGAATTGCCAAATTACGCCAGCATATCCGCTGCATTTCCTCATTAGACTAATTTTGTGCCAGATATCTTGAGAACTGCAAAGTTTTAAGGTCATTTCTTATATTTTCAGGAAATATTTATTGGTAGAATGAGGTGTTTGTTGTATACTACATTTTAGAGGGTGGGCTAGTTCCGGGTGTTATGATATACTATAGGATTTTCCAGTCAAAAAGGTTAGATTTCATATATATTGGCCAGGAGACAGCTTTTTTTCAACCTGGTGAGTTACTGCTCCACTCCTCCCGCCTGTCAGGACCCAGCAGCTTTTAGGAAGCTGTGATGTATGCCCTTCTTTCCCCGGGCTCCACAGGCCCTTATAAACCTGCTCCAAAATCTTTTCTTGTGGGATTTCAACTGAAGAGTTCTGTGAATTATTAAAATCAAATTAAATTTGGCCTTCACAACAGCTTGGGTAATGCAAATTAAAGATGCCAGCTGTGGCTGAAATTTAATGAGTTTGAAAAGATAATTTCATTCTGCCAGAGGAAAAAAAAATGGATTGAACAAAATTCAAGCAGTGGAAATTCGTGGAGAGAACTCATGTAGGACTTGAAAATGTGGGACTTTAGACATATCAACTATTAAAGAGCCAGTAATGAAATGACTGAAAAAACGATACACCAATTGGGTTGTTTTTATTATTACAATTATTAATATTAACATTGTTATTATTATTTATCATCTGTATGATCAGAGCGGGTGGAAAAACAACATTTGAAAAAGAGATGAATGACAGCAATCATTAGTAATCTGAAAGCTTATCTTTTACATTTCCCCCTCTGCATCAATTTTTTTTCTTCATATATATATATATATATATATATATATATATATATCATCCTGCCATGGTGCCCTTTCAATCTCTGAGCATGTTCAAAGGGGACTGGGTTAAAGATTATGAATATGGTACTCATGTATTAATAATATGACTCTAACTATGGTTTGAATGCTAAGGATAGTAGCTTATTATAAATATGAAATCTGTATATTATGGAAAATCAGCACAGGACCTTTCTTTGGGTAAACATAAGTAAAGGGTTTGTAACTGGGGAGGGAAAGGGGAGGGTGATGGTTTTATAAAGATGTTAAATTTCTGGTTTCTCAGCACAAAGCCAACAAAAACATATAAAAATAGTCTGGAGTCAGTGAAGTCGACTTCAGTGACAAACAGGGCGCAAAAGAGGAATCTCAGTACTATTCATTAAACCTGGAGGAGAAAATGCTGTTTACAGGTTGTATTGTTATTTTCATTTCTTTCTTTCTTTTTTTAAAGGAGAGCGCCACCTGTTTTTGTGGCAGCGTCAGTAGAGCATGGTTTAACTGACAGGGAAAGCAGTATCTTTTTATATTTAAGGACAAAACTTAAAAAAAGTATGTGTTCTGTATTAGCCTGAGAAACCAAACATTTTTCCCCTGTTGAAATTTCTTAATACTTGCTGCTTAGAGTACTTCATAATACTGATTGACGGTTTAATAATTTTATAATTAATTATCAAGTGTTTAACTTGAGGTTTTATTTATTTATTTATTTATTTATTTATTTATTTATTTATTTGTGTTTTTTATGTATGTATTTATTTATCAATTTGCTTATTTATTTTGATTTATTTTTGTTTATATATTTATTTACTTTCTTCCTTACTTATTTGTTCATTTAGGTATTTATTTCATGTCTTATTTACCATTTTCTTTGTGGTTATAGTAAGATAAAAATATGTATCTATAAGAAATGCTTATTGGGGCTTTTCTCTCTTTCTCTCCTTTTTTTCCAATTTTACAATAAAAAATGAAACTGGACGTTTTGTGATATAATATTATGATATAAAAAATGGAGTGCTGAACCACAAAGCAAAAAAAGGGTTGTTGCACACATCATTGCTCCTCACTGCTTTGCAGCGTTTACAGGTACAATTGTGGGAAACCAGGAGCCTGTTTCTGACGGATCAAACTGTAATGATGTCATAGCTCTATAAATGCGAACCCCAGTTACTGCTACATGTCTGCAGCTTTAGAATTTTAACACTATTTGCCAATATTTGTTTTGGACTCACAGGACGTAAGACAGTCTCCCATTTCAACTGAAGTCTCCTCTGGAATTCAAGTTCCTTTAAAAGATGTTGGCAGCTTCTGTTGAGGAAATGGGTCAATTTTATGAACCCTTTTGGTAACTGATGCTAGAAGATTTAGATTATAACAGAGGCTGGTGGTTCTTTGCTACGCCAAATAAATATGGAAAGAGAATAGAAAATCAAAGGGCTGCTTATTTTCACCAGACACTTGTTAATCTGGGTGTTATGTGGACAGTAACCTTGCAAGAAAGAGGTGGAAATTTAAAACTGAAACAACCAGGTAAAATCTTAAAAGTAGTATTTAAAGGGTTTCTGTTGCAATGTGGTTGTCAGAAGATATTGCAAACAGTCATTAACTGTTTTTACTCAATTATCTCCAACCATGTCACAATATAATTGTATTCAGAATGTTTATTCATCAGCACTTAAACAAATGCAATATAAAGTCAGCTGCTTACAACTGTAGCATGTAATGAAACATCTATTAAGTGTGTGTGTGTGTGTGTGTGTGTGTGCGTGTGTGTGTGTGTGGGGGGGTATTTTCCAGAATACGTATTCACAGCTAATATATTTTTATTTTGCTTTCAAACAAAAACAAAGACACCATAAAATATTGAAATATGATGAATTGAAGTTTGAATTTTAAAATTGGTTTCTTGAATGAAGACTTACAAAACTTGGGGAAGTTTAAGCAATATTCTAGCATCAGTGTTAAGTATCTGTGGACAACTTGTCAGCCTAATTACAACTAGCTGCCATCATATCCATACAACACAGATTACTGTAGAAAATGAACCATCTACTGGTGCTCCATTTACACTTTGAGAATCAGAGACAGATATGGAAAAATAAGAAAAAGTAGAACCACTGGCTCATGAAATAAATTGTCCCAATTACAATAAAGTGTGGCTCTTGGTCAGTGTGCAGGCAGTTCATCTTTATTACAATCAGTTAATGAAAATCAATCCCCCTCCTGATAAACTCTTATATCCACGGCCTTTGCACGCCCCTTGTGCAGGGAGATAATAAATTAGGGTAATATTGCCTTTGATGAGGGAGTGAATTGCAAATTATTGTAACTTTCCAAGATTTATGATGCAGATGCTTAATTTCCAAGCTGGGTTTTTCAGGTTGTCAGTGTGCCAGAGGACCATTTGTTAAAAGTTTGGCGACACGAACTCGTTAATAAAAATACACATTTAGACAGCCAGGTGTTCCCTGCTGGCCTCTACTGTTAAGGTGGCAGAGAGAGCACTGCTGAAAATGCAGGAGTATGTTGATTTGGTATACCGTATTTAACTAAAAATACAAGAAGGGGCAAAAACCCAGAGGATGTTTACTGATGTTTGACTACCAATCAAGCCAGTTACCCCCAAACCCTGATGCCTCTCCACCCCTCCACCCCCGGAGTCTCTATCACAGAAGCCAGGAGCGCATGATTTGTTATGTAGGTCAATACCCAGATTCGGGTGTGAGCCAGTGGGTGAGATATGTCTCGTTGCTTACTGTCACTCTGATTATTGAGGAGACATAGAACGATTGAGTTAGTCAGGTATGAGGGAGCCTGTGGTATGAGATAGCTATGTAATCTCTGGAACTGTTGCTCTCCAAAAAGCACACACAGACACATTCACATCCACATCCATGTCCACATCCATAAACACGTACACACACACAAATTGCTTCAGAGATAGCAAGGTCTCTGTTCTGTAACCACGTAACAAGCAGTGTTGCTTGGTTAAGTTAAACGCCTTCTCCTCAACAATCGACAACAATCAGACAGTGATTGCATCATTAAGCAAAATGCTTTGCCAAAGAGGTTTATAGAGTCTTGCCAGGGTTCGGGAAGCTGCAGGTGATAACACAAGGTGATCACCTAAGGCGGCACTTGAGAAAATGAAGGTAAACACAATGTCACAATAGCTGAATGAGTTTACAGCAATGGCAGGCCAACATCCCAAGCACCATTTAACCCACGAACTTTACATGCATCACTAAACACAACATGACTGTACGTTTAAATGCAACATTGTTTTCTGCATGAATTGCTCTCCTCTACACCAGCTTGAACCATTACCCATCCAGCTACACTAAGTACTATCAGTGTTATTTTCATCCTCGGAAGAACTTCTGTGACACCTTAAATAACAGTGTCAAAGTGATTTCAATCTCCATGATTCTCTGAACCCTCATCAAGGCAACCTCATTTATGTCTAAGGAACATCTTGTATTAAGACAGCCATCAATCCATCTATTATCAATCAAGGAGAGGACTCACACATCATTATCTATTTATCTTGCCAAGTGCTCTATTAATATCAAATTAATTTCCCCATCGAGAGTATCAATCACTCAAGCAGTTTTTTTTCTCAACTCATTAGCTTGGTAATTGTCCTTGTTTACAAGGGAAAGTCAAGCCGAGACAGCTCAGAGAGGGGACATGAGCAATCCATCCACCGGCTCGAGTAGTTTTCTGAAAATCGAAGCTACCATGATGTCTATGATGTGCTAAATCATAAACTGGTATCCTCTAGCTAAATCCTTCTTTTATGTATATTCGCATGTGTGTGTGTCTGTGTGTGTGTGTCAAGTGATGGCTAATCTATGGACACAGGCTGCATCATCAACTTAGAAGTAATATCATAATTCTTTAGTTGCATTTATAACATACAGCTACATGAAACATTTAAATTACAACTAAAAACACACAACCATTTACTTGCAGGCCTGAGTATGTTGACTATTCATTCAAAATTGAGTGTTTTTACAAAACAAAATCAGTCACATGTCCTTGTCTTGAAGTAACTCATACTTATAAGCTGTCCTAAAGTATAAAACACAGGCATATTTTGTGAGTTTTAATTCGCAATATGATGTAGTAGTTGACATCACCTTTAAAAAACTCTGGTGGATGCAGAACCGGACGTTCTCTAAATCATGCGCTTGCTGTCTTTATTTAAGAGACAAAGGGCCAGGGGCAGAATGCATTTTATGTTTATGTGTGATTAATTGTTTTGACACTGAGCAATATTATCGTCATTGTAATATTTACTTAACATAAAAATGCCATCCCCCTATGCATTATACAGGATTCATTTTTAAGGAATCTTTATAAGGCGGAGTTTGATTTTGATTTTTGATGAAGAGCAATGCTAATGACTCCCTCCTTGGCATCATGACATAAACTCATTGTTTATATATTATATAAATATCAGCCTCCTGCACTTTTAAGAGTAAATTGGTATTCATCACCAACTAGGTCTCATTTGGAACTGTGCAGCACTCTGGCATACAAAAATAAAACCAGCAACGGGTTCAATACTCAGAGGTAGCATTTACACTAAAGACATACTGTGGATCCATAAAGGTACACAGCCTGACTGTCAAAACTGTCTACAAACTTCCAAGCTCTTATAGCCTGAGGACCTCCACAGGACAGGAGAGGTATCACACGTGCAGGTAGAAAACGGCCGCTACTTCCATTTAAACATTTTACATGTTATCTGAGGTTTCTGGAGGTGTCAACCCAGACATAGTAAGTATGGTTGCCTTTTTAAATATCACCAGGAAAGAGGTCATGCACCTTGAGAGGGGGCAGATGGAGGCTTAAAATCAATGTCAATACTTTCCAAATAACTTAATAGTCCATACAGTTACAAAGCTACATATTTCTTTCTAATGCAGGGGAAAGAAATCTTAAGTCAGATGTTTCCAACACTTTAATACAGAAAATTACAGATATGGTACAACATGTATTAGTTTACTTATCTAAAATGTATCTACATAACACAACAATGTAAAACATATTACAGTTAAAACATCTATACACTGGGAAATTTACACAATATAAAACACATATATACACTCTTTTAATATATTATTATATAAAGATTTGTGTTTAACTTTCAAACAGAAGCTAAACAGCTTGAGAGGAGCATGATTCACAGGAGATGAGAAGAATTGGATGTCACAATGAAAAATGATATAATGGATAGGTAGTTTTTACAATCAGTTGTTGGATCTTGTGTATTTATCATGCCAATTTCTGAAATTAAGGGTTAATTTAAGCAAAGAAATAACATTTAAATACACAAAACATGCTGTTCAAGCCTTTAAGTGCTATTGATAAAGATGGATTATACTGAATCCAGAAGCCACATTGCTCTGCTTGAAGCACAAACAACATGGCTTCATATGCATCTTCACACATTGTGGAGTGTTTGTAGCTTGTGCATGATTTTCCTGTGGAGTGAGAATTTATATATTTACAAAAGGTGTCTTTTTAGCTGCCTCCATTTCAGGAAACACAATAACATCTGACCCTTTCAAACTTTCCCAAACCAATTAATATTATGCGCATGAAAATGTTGTAATAGACCACACAAGTAAATGAATTATACCTCTTTGAATGTTATGACAAACGCATACATCTCCTAAATTTCCCATCATGTATGGAATCCTTCAAATGTAAAAAAAAAAAACAGGAGAAGAAAAACATTAACAAAAAATCCAATATGTTCACACTCAAGTCACTCATTCCTCATACTGCCGCCTCCACCTTATATTTTTTGTTACACACACACACGAACTACATATATGTATGTATGTATGTGTGTGTGTGTGTGTGTGTGTATGTGTGTGTTTGTATATGTATATCTTACAAAAGCAGCAGAGTGAGGAGCAGAAGTGAGAACAAAGAGTGGCTGTTGATCGTCGTTGCCAGCGTCTGTGACATCCCTCGGTTGTAAAGACGAGGAGTCCTTGGTGAGTTCTGCTTCAGTTTACTGGGTGGCAGTGCCTTTAAATCCTCCAGAGCGCCATAGGCCGCCATGGAGAACTCAGGGTCTCCTGTGGTCAGCAAGTCAAACACGCAGGACTGAAAGTACACATCCTCCACCTGTAGAGTCTCTCTACACTTGGCCGTAGCTCGCTCCACGGTATAAATTTGGTGAGGAGGACGAAGGGGGCCCAACTCTGTATTGGTGCGGTGCTGCTGGCTCAGACGGCCAAGAGTGTGCTCTTTGATTAACTCGTTACGTGGACATCCGTGCAAGCAAAGCTGGAGGCCGCCATTGTCCTCCGAAAAGTCTAGAGTATCTTCTGGCATGCGGATGGCAAAGGTCAAGTAGCTGCCCACTCGCCGGACAATGATAGATGTGCCAATGTAACGGGCTTGTATTATCACCTGCCGCCCCACGCCAGAGACGCCTCGCTCCATAATGGTGAGACTGCTGCTTTCTCCACCACTGCGAGTCCCATCCTGAAAGGCCAGAGGCAAATCTTCTGTGGTGGCCTGGTATACTTTCTGGTCGGTGCAGCCATGATAAGACTTGAAGATCACTGTGATCTGAAATAAAGGGAATTACAGGAATAATTAATGAAAATCAGATGCTATAATTGCAATTTTTACTTAGTTACACTGACAATTTTTCATGAAGGAAATAACAGTAAATCCCCAATAATTATTTATGTGTTTTGGTAAAGGCTTGTCAGTGCAAATATATCCAAGAATTCCAGACAACGCAAACGACAATTCCAGACAACCAGAAGGTGGCAGCAGCGAACCAACCATGTAAGAAAATTGAAATCAATGAAGATCATTTTTGTGAGCGTTTTTGCTCTTTGTTTATTGTCATACCAGCTAACCTTTAGTGTGATTAGTGTTCCGCTGAACTACAAGCATGACATTCGCTGAATAGAGAAATTACTAAATAACTTACAAAGTAAAACCATGCATAGGTCACCCCCGTGGCTCCGTTATTACTTGTCTTAAGAAGCAATGACAAGGGATCCACTAATATCACCTTGACTCCATCAATTTTTAAGAGCCTATGATCTTCAAAACATTCTTCCTGCCTGCACCTGCTCAATAACTGACTGTCATTTGTATTCCAGCTGAGCTTTGAAAAACTTGGGTCTAACCATTATTTCTTCAAAGAACCTGACAACACGGTTGCTGTGGTTTAGTTTACACTTAAGAGGATACTGTATTTGATTGATGATTTCCTGTCTTATGTCTAGCAGTTGGAAACAACCCCAAAGGCATGATAGAGGTATGCGGGTGCTGGCACAGATCTCCCCCCACAACAGGTTAGCATCTGGCAAAACAAAATAAATATTTTGGACAGAGCAGAGACTCCTAAGTGTATAATACAATATCACAAATTTCTTTGCCTCCACAACAGAGGTTACTTATGCACATTAGTTAATTTTTCTGCAGGCAAAACTGTGCAAAAAATACCAGGCCACTTTTCTGAAAGGAACCTAATGAAGAGGCAGGGCATGGGCCAAGGAGGAACGAATTTAAGGCACATCTGCTACAAGAGAATTCTTTGTTTTCTTTTACTTTGGCATTTAGTTGAGTCAAGTTCTGTTTTGCTTTTTTATGCTTTGTTTTCAATTGCTGTTTAATCGGAGACATTATGAGCAATGGATATAAATGTTCCCTTTCAGAACAAAACTCTTATCGCAAAAGTGGTTTAAACGTTCAATTTAACTGGCTGGTGCATTTTAAGCTTGGTATACCAATGTCATAATTACTCTTATGATGAGATACAGGCTTCAACAATTAAAAATATTAGCTCAAGAAAGACCTGGTGATATTAATAAAGAAAATAAGAATGCATTCCTTTTCCATTTTTCTTTTATTTTTCCACATCATTCTATATTTATACAAAATGCACCCAGTTAATTATTTGACCAGAGGGGCAAAAAAACATTCCAGATTGTGGTAGTGGAGGAAAATGTTTGAGTGAGCGTTAATCACTACCATATGACCACCCATGTGTTAAAGGTAGAGCGCTCAAGCATGTCTGTGATTCAACACCACTGAAAGACTCCCTCCTCTTTTCCTCTCATAGATCTGAAGGAGCTCCAAGACAAGAGGAATGCTGGAGGCTCGAGAGGCACCATGGAATGACTATTAACTTCACATGTTTGATACTTTATGACAATACCTGAACATGTGAGACAGTTTTACTCATGCAGTCTGTTCTTTTCAAACTTACTAAAAATCTATGATTTGGGATATAGGTGAATGAAGGGAGAAAAGCAGAACATGTATCATAATGTGCATGTGACAGATTTAATGTATTCACAGATAAGTTATCTGATACAGCTTCATGACCCATCCTTACCTTGCTGGTAGCTGTAGCACTAGAGCCAAGGACAACAGGGACATTGGTCACCTGCACGGACAGGAAGCTGTTATCTATCAAAGGCCACGCCCCTTCCACCTTGCATGTCTGAAACTCGTCTCGGAAAGTCCGTAGGTGAGGGTCTCCAAATAATCCGCAGTGGGCGTATTTTTTCTGCTGGCCAGCTGAACTGGAGGAAAGGACCCGATTCTCATAGTTGCACAACTCCGACACAACCGGCCTAGATGTGCTGGGGACCTTCGCAGACGATGTGGGCCCAACACTGGAGCAGTTGTGCTGAGAGAATAACTCCTTAATGCGAAAAACGGCTGAGTGATAGGCCAGGTCGCCTCTACAGCTTCTTGCTTGCCGCCGGGTGCACAGGGCATAGGCCCGCAGGGCAATGCAGTAGCCCACATCCTGAGTCACATCCTCCTGCAGACCACTGGATGGTGAGGTAGAAGCTACGTACTCTGCATTGCAGCGCTGTATTCGACACTGCTGACAGTGACCTGTGAAACAAACAAAAAACAACGACCATCATCAGCATCTTGCACAAATATGAAGTTGATCATGTCTACAAAGCCTGCTGGAAAGACCCAATGAAATCATCTTCTTGAGCAGGAATGGTGAAACTCATCCATCACAAATGTGTTAGCTGACCTCAGCCTTTGAGGCAGCAGGGTGAAAACTTTTCAACCATCAAGTAAAGCTCAATCAGGAGCGCCATTAAAACCCAAATATGTGAGCTCACGAGGCCATGATCCCACACTGTGCTAAAGAGTCAGTCAATACTTATTTCCCCCAATGAGCCCTCACAGAAATAGCATGCTGTCTCCACAGCAGGGGGAAACCAACCTGTGTTAGTTTGCCTGAGGGTGTTGAATGTGGTTTGGCTGTTGCTGAAGTAATTGAAGTCCATTAAGCTACTCTACATGGCACGGTAGGGCTTGTTGTATGGGGGCAGCTAACTTCAAGAGGATCACAAGAGGAGTATCACAAAGAGTCACGCTTATTCAGCAACTCGGGGTCCAAACTGGAGCCTGTTGGGGGTGGGGGCAGCAAAGCACAGCATGTGATATCTGGATGGTTTAGCCTGGGCTTATCATGAAGTCATGACTCACAAATGTAATAATTAAGGAAAGACAAATATTATATCAGTTTTTGCGGAGGATTAGTTGGCTTAAATTTTATGTTACTTGAGGTCAGACTGTCTCTAATGTTGAAAAAAATTGGTCTTGCAACAGTTTTACATAGAGGCTAAAAACTGTCTACAGACTGTCTGTTGCAAGAGAATAATCAACATTTTGTGAAAATGATCCATTTAATGTCTTCCTGTAATGAAAATTAATAAAAACACCAAACATGGCAATGTCCAATGTGTGCATCCAAACATTATGGTACTACTCTGAAAGGGCACTATATCATTAATGCATGTCACACATGAGCCATGATACAACTCAGGTAAGGGGCAAAAGGCCAGGCCAGAGGCCAGGCCAGAGGCCTCTCACATCCCTATTCTGAATTCCAACAAGCATCACCCGGCATGCTGCAGGGTCAACAGTCTGCTTTGATTGACACATTTTGACCATCAGTGCATGCATAAACATCAACAACTGTGCATCTCTCTGAAGGATCTTCATGCTCTGATACTTGAAAACAAAAAGTGTGAGGCTCATGAGGGAAACAGCCGGCGATTAAATTCAACTGACCACACAAACACCACTGCAATGAGTTCTGAACAAGTGAGTATGATTAGAGTCAAAGAAAAAAAATAAAAGTAAATGTATGAAGTTTCATGTCTGACAAAACCTGTTCAACTTGAAAAGAGAAGTGATTTTCTTTTCTTAAGGATCACTATAATATACAATGGTAATAATTTTGTTATACATTGCAAAGTTTTTTTGACATAGTTGTATTTTGCAACTCCAATATACATGTTTATAAACAAGAGAAAACCTACAGACTAAATGCAATGTATAAACTATGTTTATAAACCATGTTAAAGACAAATACAGGGGCTACAGATGTATTCAGCAAAATCACTTAGTTGGCAAGGTCATGATGATAATGTTTATGCAGTATTTTTTGCCAAATCTGTGACAATAAAACAACAATATAATATGAAGGTGTTAGTAATCTCACTAGGTGGAGAACTATACTTTTCATCTATTTACATGTAACCATGCCATTTTAAGGGATTATTGATGTTTTGTTTCAGACTACCTTGAGTCAATTTGAAATTGATTTCCTGATGACAAGAGGCTATCCTGTAACAACCTGCCCAGTGTGATGTCTCAACAAAGCTGACAGGCAAGATTTCATCCAGTGTAGACTTTACAGTGGAAGTCTAAAGCCATCTTTCCATTTTCCTATCATGACCATAAAGCCAAGAGGCACCTACAGGACTTACCATCACATGTGAAACCAATAAACCTAGTAATGTAAATAAAAATGATTTAAATCCTCCAGGACTTTTTGATGGCTGACCGTGGTTTAGTTTCTCTTATGCTGCGACCAACACGTTCAGAGGCCAAAAAGTTGACCCCATGCGTGTTAGCTGACTGAGTTAATGAATTAGGCATGAATAGGGAAGAATACCGTGGCCAGCATACCTTTAGCTTCGACGGCGACTCTAATGCCCGAAACTGGGTGTAAATGTTTGCTTAAAAACATAAGTGGTTAAAAGTACCAAAGCGAATTTTCGACGAGCGCTATGTTCTCGTTGAGAAAACTGTAGTTTTCGGTCGGTCGGACTGCGGCTGCTGGACGGCAGTTGCGAGTCAACAATGCTAACCGAGAGTTCTACCGTAACTTCACACTTGTTGCTAAAACCTCGAACGGCGGCGACACTTTGTGTTTGGTTAACGAGATGCATGGAGGGGAGGAATAAAGAATACCACGTTTATAGTCGCGGTTTACTGTGTGGAAATTGGTGAATTTGTTGGGAGAGACGTAGATCGTGAGAGTCAACTCGTGCTGCTCGGCTAGCGGTCCACTAAGCTGAAGCCTCAGCAGCAATAGGACATTACTTCGTCCGCGGAGTGAGTAACCAAACGCGGTTTTCTCTTCGTAAAACACCCAGAACTCGAGCAACTAACAGCAAGGAGCGTTTTAAATCGTTCGACGGTTTGAGTTTAACCGCGCGTTGCCAGTGAGAAGGAAAAAAAGTTAACTTTTTCCATCTCCACCTCCATTCCAGCGGAAGCGGGACGCAGCTCCGCACGCCGGACTCGAGCGGAGGAACGCGGATCGAGAGGCGCTGACTTACCTGGTCGAAACAGCAGCGAGAGGAAAACCATCGTCAGCGTTACACAGTCCCAAAGCTGCCGCTTAGCCGAGATCTGAGGTCCGCTTCTACCCATACCAATCCATTCAGTTAGAATGGAGTTCCTCGACTGCTTCTCATCGACGCTGTGGCTGCGGGAAATCGAACAAAAATTCGTCTTCTTTTCCAAGCGCTGTCATTCAAAAGGGGCCCCTGTCTTCGGGGCGGCTCTACGGGGGAGGGGTCTAACGTGTCGACGGGGCCCAGAGGTGATCGCTGGCCAATGAAAGACTAATTATTCACTAACCGCTTGATATTTACATGCACAGGCAATTACTGAGGAAGAGGAGAGCGGAAAAGTTGCCCCCCGAAGTCAGGGGGACGGCGTGAGGCAAAACTACAATTGTCCCGATTATAATTGAAAAATCACATGGTGTCACGTTATAATGGTTATACGATTGCCTGCCATCTACGGGATAAATGTTCTGAGGTTGGAATCTGGGGCTTTATGGTGGCCCCGAAAAAAACAAAACAAAAACACTTTGGTGAGGAGTTCTTGCGGCGGATTTTGCACTACAAAGCCCGCAAGACATCTGTCCTCCCCCTCCTCCTCCTCCTCCTCCTCCTTCTCCCTGAGACAAATGTTAGTGCGTTTTCAGCATTGAGCAGGTTTCTGTCACCCCAGAAGGTGCGAAAACAACATCGTGTGATTGGCAGTTGTAAGTGCAAGGTGACAGTTATATGTGTCAGTGTTTGTGTTTGCAAGGTGACACTTTAGTTTTGAACTGGTGTATTTAGATAAGATTCCAATTTGAATTGCTTTTATTGGTAAACAGAGATATTGAGTGTTGCCAGGACCTATTACACATGATTTACTTTGTTGCGCTGAATACAAGCAAACACTCACAAACATATATACTGTTTGTGTTTGAGTGTGTGTTTGTGTGTTTAACCAATGACAAAACATTGTCATTGGTTATTATTGTCATTCTAAAGTCACATTTAATGCTCAGATCCGATGATTTTCTCTCACCAAATGTGTGCGCCATTAGTTTTTCCATTACATTTTCAGTTAGCAACTCATGTGTTACTCTTTTCCTTTTGTGGCCAACTTTCCATCTCTCACTTCTTCAGTGACACTTCGTCTTTCATTTGCACAGCTGCTGTGAGGACGGCCCATCTGCAAGGCACAGAGACTTGCAAGCTTTCAGCCCTTGCCTGAAACACTCAGTGGTTTTTCTGTGCTGCCAAGAAATTATAGGTTAAAATATTGGTATTAAGAACACTAATGGGCAAAGTTCACATTTCTTGGATTTGATGAAAAGTGTAAGCTTTGTTTTGGTGCTGCTGGAACATTAGGGTTGCAGTTCTCCCCTGCACCCTCCTGACTTTATGAGAGAGAAGTGAACCCAGACAGTCACTGGATCACTGGTTTTTCTATACACATGCTGGCTCCTCCGGCCGCACAATTGTGTGATTCAGGTGGCCTGTCAGTCTTGTGAAAGGTCTTCACAAGCCCATGTTGATGTGGGACTGATATATATAGTGGAGTGGGAAACGAAGACAGCTCAACCCAAGTGGAACGTTTGGATTGTTCGGAGCTGCCAGAGGGGCCTCTGTCACACAGGATCCAGTGTGCCAAGTATATTCCCCAAGAGCTCTACCTTACTGTGTTTGTTCAGCTAATTTTGGAGGCTTGGCCAGTTGATCTGCTTTATGGCATTACTTTATAGTTATATTTTAAATCTGTCTTAAAATGGTTAAATTTGCACTCCCCTTGATGACAGTGGCATGGACTAGTGATGTAGTCACGGAGATAGATGTTGGTGTAAAATGTATTGGTCAAATTAAAGTGATATCCATCATGATGTGTCTCACCTGTTACACTTTTTGTCCCCACTGCAGTTTGACAGCATTTCCTGAGGGAGAAAAACACTCTGCTCACTTAACACAGTAACAGGTGAAGAGAAAAAGAAAGGTTTAGCAATAGTGATAACCGTGATTAGAAAGCAACAATCAAAGCACAGAGAAAAATCACAATAGCACTTAGTAAGCTGATAGCCGGGGTGAAATGAAGTTCTGCATAGCAAGAGTGATGAGCAGTGAAGCAAACAGTTAATTGATCCAGGTGGACAGTAAGAATGAATTCATTTCATGAAAGAAACCTTGAGACCACCTGTCAGTCCTGATAAGGAGAGAAAGACAGCTTTCTCACCTTGTTTCTTCACAGCCAGCCTGCATTTCGCAAAGTAACAAATCTGTATCACAGAAGTAGCTAAACGTCGTAGAAGTGAAAGACAGAGAGAGAGAGAGAGTAAAGAGGCCAGTGGATATGTTCATGTAAGGCTAAAACAAAGCTTGAAAATGTCTCCTTGGACAATGGACCACCTGTCCTAGCACAATAGAATTCAAACGTGTCTTATAGAGG
Organism: Fistularia commersonii; assembly: GCF_037954325.1. Lineage (NCBI taxonomy): Eukaryota > Metazoa > Chordata > Actinopteri > Syngnathiformes > Fistulariidae > Fistularia > Fistularia commersonii. Next base: position 7,816,558 of record NC_141299.1, on the reverse strand, counting down.
AGGCTCTAAAGTAATGGTGCTTTAAAAGATGGAGTAAGTGACATAGAGTGTAGTGAGTGAAGCGAAAGAGAATGAGAACGAAAGAATGGGAGAGGGGGATGGGAGGAGGAATGGGGGGTGAGGGATTGGGTTTCCTCTGACTGTGTGTCTAGGCAGCTCCACATGTTCCTCATTAAGGTCCTCACACTGTGGGACCAGCTCCACACCAGGATGCTTGTTTTTGTTATTAGGCCCAGTGTGCTGTGGTTTGGTAGAAGCCTGAAAACAGGGCAAGGACCATCTCAGCCTGCTCCTCTGAAGCCCCCAATCAAAGTTATTGCACTGATCATACATTTGGGCTCTACAAAATACAATGTAGCTAAGCCAGTTAAATACATTCAGTCTGTTTGTTAATTTATTATAGAGCCTGACTGATGATATGTAATACAATTCTAATATATTAGTTGAGAAGAATGCTTAACGTTTCAGTTTCTGGGGGTGTTTTTATTATTGTTATTTATTTATTTTGTAGAATGTATATCAATTTTCAACCAGCACCATTTGTTGGACACAAGAGTTCTTCCAACACTGACATTTGGTTAAAAATGTGGAGTGTATAGTCAGTTTCAGGGTGTCCACTGCCAAGCATATGATTTCATGTGATTCATTTGATTTACTGTTTTGGTTTGCAATGATCGTGACGGTTTTGTATTACAGTGACACAGCTGCAACTGAACAAATAAAATATTTTGTGTTACAGGAGAATAAGGTAAATGTTGATACAATAGGAATTTGGTAATGAATATTTATGAACTGTCACAGTGACATTTTTAAACATACTTTATATTTGTTATATTCAAAGTGGTAGTGCCAGAGACATGACTGACCTACATCTCTCATCAATTTGTTTACAGTCATATATTTATGAATTCAATTATTTAATTCTTCCTAAAACGTATTTAGTTTAGACCTCATCTGTGGCTTATAACTGTGACCAAAGCCTTGCTGTATTGTATGTTCGCACTTTTGATGTTTCTTTTAATATTGGAATTCAACATTAAACCGATTTATATTTCCAATTTATTAATTAGCATTTAAATATGATTGATACACAAGGTCAACTAGTTCTCTAAATTCCAGTTTATATCCTCCAAATAAACCAACCAAATAAGCTGTTCTCTCTGGTATTGTATTGGTATTCATAAACACTTTTGGTGTTCAAACTTTTATGCTTTGAAAATTAAATTATGGAAATAAAAAGGAAGTGTTGCAGAAAATAATTGTTTTCACACTTTTGAATTTTGTTTAATTTCAAGCCCATCTACACGTGTCAGCTGAGATGGGTATCATGTTATGTTTAAAGGCTGACATCATAGATAAGAATCAGAAGCAGCACATGTTCTCAGTAGCCTCTACTATGAGAGACACACTTATTGAATTTTAAACAGGAACCATTGCAAATTGACTGTTTTTTTTCCTATGGCCCCCTGTCTGAAATGAAATGTTCTATAACACCACTGAGATAGAGTGAGCGAGATCTAGAAAGTGTGTGTGTTGTGCATGTTTGTGTGTGTGTCTGTGTGTGTGTGTGTGTGGCTCAGGCCTCTTGCTGTTAGAGGGGATCTGTTATCTCAGCAGAGATAAGGGAAGCTATGGTGTGAGTGTATATGGGGAAGCGGTGATAGTATCTCTACTCAAGGATACCACTTACAGCACTCTGATTGATATCTGACAGCACACACAGGAGGGAGGGAGGCCTGTTTTGCAGGTAAATGTTAAAAGTTATTCAAGCAAGCGTTCATTTGCTCATTTAGTTTTTCATATCCATAAATCCTATTTAGCTTGATTCTTCATATGTTTCAATATCAAGCGATTTATTCTTTTTTTTTAATTTCAGCTGATTTGTTAATGCGTTTTTTACCGTATAGAAGACGGTTGTTTTCTTTTGTTCATTCTTTTTTCTCACATAACAAATGTTGACACAGCTACAATCCCTTTGCTCATGAGTAGACAGTCAACTGACAGGTAACCCTAGCTCTGGGGTCGTGGGGTCACTGACCTGATGAGGGATGATGGGTAAAATAAATGGAGTCCAGTACACACAGGGGTCTGTGATGTCTTCAACCAAAAAGAGAGAGTTCAGGGTCATTTGACCTCTGACCTCGGGGCCACTTTTGTGTTTGAGTGTGTGTTTTGATTTTTAACCTCACCGCAATCTTGAATGCTCATATATTGGTCAAACTGACTATTTCCTGGCTTATTTATCACAAAAAGTTTAATGCATGGTGTCAGTAAGAACCCATTGTACTTACAGCAAACATTGCTCTGTTTAGGAGAGTCAAAGTCCTTAATGGCCTATGAGGAGTCTCTAAGCTCCCATACCTGAAGTAAGAAGTTATGTATAAGTAATGATACCCTCTGGACTTAAGAGCTTATCAGTCTTTAAGAATTTCAAAATTCACATAATTTTTCCACATTTCCTTGGTGAATTAAAACCAATCAACAAATATAAAGTTTGATAAGTCCATATAGAATGTGTTGTTCTGTTTTTTTCTCTGAATTCTTTGAATTGTTTACCTTGAAAACAAATCTATGTCAGATCACTTATGACTCGATTGTACTTCTGAGCTGCAGAAGGAAATGCTCAGTGCAACTCATAATCACATACCAAAGGAATATTCCTGTTTTCAAGTTGTTAGACACATTACCGATTAAATAATATGCCTTCAAGATCACCTCTGCACAATGTGCAGCTGTCAAATTTATTAGAAGAAAAAAGTTCGATTGTCATATTAAAACAGCTAAAATACAACTTATTATTCAAAAATTACATCAACTTTCAAGTAGTTTTTATGTCTACAGTTGAATTGCCAAACTGATATCCTCAATCAGCCTCTGTATTGATTGAATATCTATCTGGAATCCAAATATCTCAAAGTTGCCACTGGAGCCAAAATTCTGACCAATTTCTACTTAACACAAAGACCCCTCCAGAAGTATTTGTGATAAATTAAGTCCTTCACTTAATCTGCAGTGATTGAATACTGCCTCGCACACTAAGAAATCTGCCTTGAACTTGATCACAGATAGATGAATTAACAATGAGAGGATTTTAATGTTCTTTTATCTTAATTGTTTGCCAAAAGAATGATCTGAAATGTAATGTAATGCAGTGGGGGGTAAATGAAAGCATGTGAAAAGTGTGAGCATGGCAAGGTTCTGCTGTGCGATACCTGGTTGATGGGCAGAGGTAAGAGTACAATATTGCGAGCTTGATATAACCGTTTCCCTCCTTTTACTATGACTCTTACACTTGTACTTACTTTAACAAAACTGTCAAACAGTCTGATATAAAAAACAGCTCTTCTTTGTTTTACTTTTTGATTTACACCAGCAACGGGCTAGAGTGTTAAAAAAATCATTATGATTCACTTGCTTCCTTTCCCCAAGATAAGGATATTTGTCAGATCTACAATTGGAACACAACATTCCTCACTGGTTTACAACTGTTTTTTTTGTTGTTGTTTTTTGCCTCTTCATTCACCTCTTGAGGGACACTTCAATGCAGGTATATTATCAATCAAGACAGAGGAGAAAAAAAACACTTACCTTGGATCAATAGTATTTCTGTCTATGCCGTGTAGTGACTTAGAGGAGTGCTCTAACAGAATGGACAGATGCAGTTAACCCTCGTTACTCTACAACTTCAGCTGGCCAACTAAGTACATGGGCAGCCACATGAACAGATAGCCATTGGAATCAAGGCACATGACAACAGCTGTCCGTTTCAAGAATCGGCACTTTGATTAGAGTAGGATGGTAAGTGAGCGTTGCGGCCTAATTCCGACATATCTGGGTAGGGCACTTCTGTGAATAGAGAAAAGAGACATAGAATGGAAAAAAGATTAATGTGCAATCCCATATTCAGAAAACATGCATGCTCTCAAACACACCCACGCTGCATTTATACTTTGTGTATTTATAGAAATTCATAGGCTTAAAACCATGTGTCACATTTGGAAAGCTTCCTATATTCTCTAAAACTCCATCGGACAAACAAAAGAGCGCAGTGGATCATTGGGCCCAGTGTAAACTGAGTACATGTGCATCATGAATGAGACTTCTGTCTGTCATCACGGTACTCATCCACTTCTGGCCCAGACCCATCCCTATCGATATCTCTCCTTTTATGGAATTTCTGCATGTATTTTAGCTTTGGTTTTGTTGCTCAAACACTGAGACACCGGTGTTTACGCAAAGCAAGAGTGGAAAACACAATATGGGCCCACAGCTTTATCGACATGAAACTCTTTAATGTGGTTGTCACTTTTAAGTCATGATATGCACAGAATTCAAAAACAAGAGAGATCATGCCCCGTAATCTGTGTTTGGTTGTCAGTTCGCTGATGCATAAAGGGTTTAGAGACGTGAATGTGAGACTTGCTATACTGACTCAGAGCGCTCTCCCCTTGATATAAGCCTACGTTCCTGTGATTTATAGACGTGAATTAGGCAGCCACGGGGCCTCAGACTGAGACAGAGAGAGAGAGCGAGTGAATAACAGTACTTAATTCAAGTCTGACAAATATTGTGCAGGAAATCCATACAGACTGCTCCATCAAATCTTTCAGACCCCCTGGTTCCCCCACAGTTGTAAACTGCAACTTGTAAACTCACAAATTCCACATTAACAACTGAAAAAAAAAACAGTCAGCTCAAGTTTTCTTTATTAATGCAATTCATGTTAGTATTTCTACCCAGAGAAATGAGAAAATGCATCCTTGCCACCTCCCTGGGAAACACACCCTGGAACTAATGTACACATGCAATAAAAGTGATTCTTAATCCAGAATGCATTTTTTTTTAAGAGTTGTGAAATTACAAAATACCTAATTTGTTGCATATGATTCATCCGGCATTGTTCTTTTCACCCTCTAAGAGTCTGTTTGGTCCAATCTTTTTAGGCGAGCAGCTGTTCACTTCGACAGCTGCATCAGCCATTCACTGCAGCCAAGAGGCAATTAAAAAATCAAGCCAATGTTGTGTTTCAGTTGATCCATTGCTATTTCTACATATAATCCCCCATTCAAGGCCCCTATCATTTTTGCACAAGCAAATACAAGGGTACGCATAAAAGCATTCGCACGCGCTCGCACACACACACACATACACACCCACACACATGCACACGTGCTTTCTCACTCTCACACACAAAGATAGAGAAATCTTTCAATCACACACACATATGTCCCATCAAGAGTGTCAAAGACTGCAGCTTGTAAGTTGTTATCAAATTCATTTTTTTGATGAAGATAAAAGCCCCAAATTGTGGTGAGATGGTACTATGGATTTGAGGTATTATTGAGGCTAGAGCTGAAAGGAACCACGTAATCTCCAAGACTTACTGTTCCAAAGATTTTTTCCATATCTTCCTCAGTGGCGGTATGTGGCCACACAAAGTCTGACTGGCGTCACACTGGCATTCAGTGGAGGGTTAAATCGAGCTGAGGCCATGCCATGTGCCATAAGCACTGGCACATACTCACACACACACAATCACACATTGTCAACATACACACACACACACACACACACACACCCAGATACATTTATTTCAAACAAGGGCTTGCATACCCTGCAGTTATATTCTCTTCCAAGCACAAAATCCAATCATACACATGCTCTCCACACCTCCAGTTGTTCTGTCCTCTCACAGCACACAGCAGGTGTTGGAGCCTCATTGAGTGGGAGCGGCTGGCTGATATCTAGCCTGAAGAACAGGTTTTCTATTGTGTCAAATGTATATGCAGTTTGGAAAATGATTCAGAAAAAAAACATAGTGGGATTAAGACGTGGTGATGAATATGACGGCCTTAGGTGAAGTGATATTTCGCAGCCCATTCTACCAAATTTCCATAAGCAGATTTGGGAATGGAACAACCAATTACATTTTTAAATCTTATTGGATCTAACTGATTCTGTAGATTGTGAAGGTACCTGTCTGTAGGTGCAATTTAGGAATAAATGTCTTTTGACTCTTATATAAAACTGACCGAAGTGGATGTGATGATAGCTCAGAAAAAAGGGAGCCAAAATGCTCATACTGAGGAGTTAACTTGTGTGCTGTGGCGTTTTGAATATGAGACAGACTATAATCCCTGGCAAGGTTTCATATATCATTCCAGAACTGAGAGAAAATTTCATTTTTTTTCCCTTAAAATTTGCAAGCAGCTAACTTTAACTTCGAATGCTGAGCAAGCAACTATGAAAATGATTTTCCAACTCATAAATAATAAAATCCGTTTTGCTGCCAAAAGCTGCAAGTCTTTGTTATGGAAAATGATGAAGATCCAATTCAGTGTGACTCAACTTTGATTGAAACATATTGAGATTTTACTCTTCCATGATCACAAATTCATCACAGCTTGCAGGACAACTATCAAACACGTTGCTTGAAGTGAACTGTTCGGACAGTTCCGAATCATATTCAAATATCATTTGTATTCTTCTTCTTTTTGAGAAATGTATCCTCTTTCCTGAAATAGTAGTTAACTATTCCTCTTACCCTTTGTCTTCTACTTCATTCACCTCCTTTTCTCCAATTCATCCATATTTCCCTACATTTCCTCTCGATCCAGACAGGAGCATTACAGAGTAATAGCAGTCAGCGAGAAGCGCTTTGGTAATTACTTGGGCTCATGTGCCGTGGAAAGCCAGGGCCACAGGCCAGCGGCATCAAAGCTTGACCGATCATTCCTCAGCCTCCCTCCGCAGAAAGAGGGACAGAGGAAACAGGAGGGGGGAAGAAATACAAATACAGATGGACAAACAAACCAGGGGAAGTCAAAAGTGAAGCAGATGTTCCGATAGCAACTGATGGACAGATAGAGCGACGGAGCTTTGGCTACATACATTCTCCTTCTCCTCCTCCGCTCCTGCACCTGTTAATATTTAACCAACAATGGCAGTGGCACCAACAGTAGGGTTGAAAAAGTGATGGTAAGGTGATATCATGGATTATTAAGGTGGGGGTAGGTCTAATAAGTCCTACTTGGTGCAGGAAAGAGGGGCAGGAAACTCGGAGAGAAGCAATTTGAGAGGCTGAGGCCTTAGTTTGCAGCTGTGCACTCTTCTAGCTACACAGCTGCAGGATTGACAATACGGCACATATTTACCCATGACCTCTCCTCTACTTCACATTCAGTGGATGCTGTTGTGACTTGCATGTTAAAAACAAATAAGCATTAACAGTGATGTTTTCAGAGGAAGAAAAATGTGGTTTGGTACAATGCCAAATGTAAAACAAACTAATAGGAGATATTGTCAGAATGCATTTTTGTTATCACTTTCCAGACCTCTGTGAGTGACTGAGAAAAAAGACTGCTTAGTCATGTCACGTGTTTTTTTCCACTGCTAATATATAAAAAATCCAGTCATATGATGTTAGAGCTCAGGCATTAGTAAAACTGACAGTAAAACATTGATTTATAAGAGACTTTTGGATGCTCTTGTACCCCACACTGTGATCAGAGTTGCATTCCAGCAAAAGCATCTCTGTAGATGGCGATGTTCAGCATTTGAACTAAGAGTGTGTGCAGGCATGCTATAATCAACCAAACACAGAGAAATTATGTCTGGAATCTTTTTATTGCCTGTGTTCAAAGATGCCAGATTTTAAGCAGCTTTCCCTTTTTGACAATGTACCATTTGCAGTATTGAATTAAAATTTGCAGAAACTTTACAGATACCCTTGAAATTAGAAAGGAGCTTAGAAATACTTTGGCGGGACAACTCGCAAACATCGTAATGCCATCAATTCATCACACCAAACAGAGAGAGGTGAGGTGTGTGTTTGGTGGTGATTATCTTTCAGACCAAACCAGAAGGAGGAGAAAAGGGGGATAGTATGTGGCACCACTCTGAGAGCTGAGCCCTCCGCCACGGCACTTTTGTTTCCAGATCACAAACAGATGTGCCAAGTGTGTCTAAACAGGAATGACTGTGTGAAGGCAATTTTCAGCAATTTGTCAGATTTTAGAGTTGCTTACCTCGCATGCCTTCTCAAAGACAAATACTAATGTTGGAGGAGCACAACAATTCTTTCAAGCAGGCTCCCATGAATGCTCATTTTACTATTTACCCGCAGTACAGTCAAGTGATGAGAGATATACAGCGTACAGTGTCTGAACACTGAGGGGCACAGCATTTTCGTCTCGAGTGTCATGCATTTATTTACCTTTGGTCTATGTTGGGGCATTTAAAATCCCGCACCGCATTTTAAAATTATAAAATCACCCTATAAGGATATTCATGTACCAAAACTGATATAAAGTGAACTATATATTCAACTGTTCACTTTTCTTTTCAATAGGTTTTGATAGATAGAATTATAATATATTTTCAGAAATAATGTACTATTTAAACTTAAATAGCTGTGCTTGGTAAGTCATGTTCAGCTTTAAAGAGCTTAGGCAGTATATTGCATTTTTATCTGTTACTACCATATTATATGTTTGGTCAAGGGATTGAGTATTGCAGTGACTTGGATTGGATGACTTGGTTTGTTTAGAAAATTTTACTCTTATCACTGCCATTTGTATAATTATTGTTAAAATTCCTCATTTTGCAAAAGGAATTATGCTTCTTACTTTAAAATAGAAATTAGATCTACATAAGATAGGATTTGATCAACATTTTTCACAATTGAAATACAAAAAAATTAGATATTAATATTAATAATAAGAAAACAATTACAGAATATTCAAGATATATACTGAATTGTCAAAGATTCATAGAACAGAGTATATAAACATATACAGCTGTACATGACCATTTAATACTCTCATTTGGCAAATACTACCCATTTAAAAGCCTGAACTGTGAGGTGTGATATTTTGAAATGGGGTTTCCATAGATCCAGTGTTGCACAAGGCATTTATACATTTCCTCAAAATTTGCTGTTAAAATTAGGTAAAAGTAGCCTGTGTTTATTATTTTAAACATCTCTGACATCTGTCAGCATTTTAATTTGTTGTCAGGACCATTCTGACGATTTGTAATGCTGTAATGCTGATTCCCCCAAATCACAGTGGTTTTCTGCTGTGTTTCTAAAAATAATCAGCAGTTCAGAATGTAAACTATTACCATTCTGTAGGGGTTTCTATAAATTTACAATGGCATATGAAAACAGTTTAGCTTTATTCAAATCAATTTTCCAATGCCTCTGGGTATAATGTAGAACTTTCATCCGACTGTTTTAGGAAAACTTCAGCAGCAGATGATGAAAATGTTCTTGGCAACACTTTGCTGTAACTTGCTCCTCACTTTCTAAGGTTTGCTGCAGCTTGCACCTCATTTTTAAGGTTTCCTCTTGCTGGTGTTGGTGGTTCATAATTAGCAGTCCCTGAACTTATCACTCGTCCCTTATTCTTATACAAATGATGGCATCGAAGAAACAATGACAACTTGGTAATATCACATAATCTGCATCCTCCTTCGCCCTCTTTCAAATTCTCCACTTGTTCCTATCTGGGTCCTAACCTTGAAAATAGCACAGATGTACCCCAATGATTTCTCATTGCCCAAGTCAGTCATATATCAGAATGACCTAAAAAAAATGGCACCTACTGACAAAGCTGAAGACTTATCATCAGACATCCCTCCACCCAGTCAGTTTTGTTTTTGGCACACCCTATCAAAAGACTTTTTGCAAGCAACTAAGTGATCCACAAGCATCAGGCAAGCTGTGATTCTATTTAGTGCAGTCAGAGGACACATGATTTAAATGCTAATTAGAAAACCACATAGTGGTGGTTGGAATTATTAGTACCGCATACAAGCTTTTGTGTTTTCAATGTCAAGTTAGGTTCGCTTGACACAGCATTCCTGTCAGTGAAGCCCACCTTTGGTAGTTTTATGTTTTTTAATCCAAGAAAGCAAGACTTACACATATGGTTTTGCCCATCCTCAGATCAACATTACTGAGAAGCCTCACAGGAGTCTAATTCCTTAGACCAATGAAAGGGACAATTGTAAAAGGGTTTGCATAACGTTTCTGTCAGTCATGTGTCTTGTTACTCCGAAAGAGAGCTCAAATTCACCACTAATGCCTACTTTAATTTGTTGCCTCATTGCTCTGGAATCCAGGATAAATTGCTGTCATTGTTAATCTTGCTTACAAAATGGTTAGCCTTGTTAGGAATATTTTTTCCGTTTTTCCAATATTCTTTGCAGTTTGTTGTTTTGGGTTACATAACAGAGGCAATTTCCCTTGTGCTGAAGGAAAAAGAAATGCAGGGTAGACAATTTAACCATGCCATTTTTCAACATAATTACATTTAAATCATTGGCTCCAGTTCCCAAAAGTATGCACACTACAAGGAGCTACAGAGAATGATGTATGTATTAATGAATGAATGAATGAATGAATGAATGAATACAATCAATATATCAATACAATCTGTATGGGACTATCATGAGTTTCGGGTATCCCAATTAAAATAATGAAATCCTATAAAAATAGCTTAATTTTTTGGTTTAATCGGAGAAAAAATAATGCAATTATAGAAAATGGAAAGCAAATTGCAAAGTGTCTTCAGGGTGGCAAAAATTTGTTCCCATTGTCAAGAACAATGGGAACAAACCTTGCAGTTTCACAGTACAATACTTTGGATTTCGCAGTCACCCATTCACAAACACACTGATCGTGGCAGAGCAGAAATCCAAGTACCTAACCAGACAATTGTGAGGAACTTGGTTTCAGTGTCTTGCCCAAAGACACTGTTTCATGCAGTCAAAAGGGTCTTGGGATCAAACCACCAACCTTCCAACTGGAGGCCCGTTTTACCAACTGAGGCACAGTCGCCACTAGGCGAACACAACAATAGCAACATAGAATGGTACATACCCAAAGCTACTGGCTTTTTCATTTTTTTTTTAATCTATTTTTTTTCATTTTGTTACATGTGCACTGCAAGCTTATTATTCTGTTTATTTTGCCCATGATCAGTCATATCTGATATTTTCTTACCAGAATGGAGGTGCAAGCCACAAGCTATTTGTGGTATACTTGGATACAAGTATGCAACAGATGCACATTCCGCCATAGCTTCACTACTGTGAAACTGGATGATAGACTTGTGTTGATGACTTTATCACGTGAAAAAGATAAGAATGATACAAACATATTCTGCAGAAGAAGGCTGATTCACCATTAAGATTACTATGATGAGCAATAAACATATCAAAAATGTCTGACTGGAGATATGTCATTTTGAGACTCCCAAAAGACTAATTAACCTCTGACAAAATAGTGGCATAGTTTCTGTGAACAAATCATTATTATCTGAACATCCAGGTGTTTGGGTCATATCCTAACCTGCCCATTCTCTCATCTTGACCATCCAGAGTTTTTCCACTGAAAACATCTGACAAAGACAATCTTGTGTGAAAGAAGTATTTATCCAGTCCACTTACTCTTAGAATTGCCAAGAATATAAATGTGTATGGGGCTAAATTCAGGCTTGACAGATGTAGACTGTTGTAATCCAGAAAACATATCAGTTTTATCCAGTAAAGATGAAGAGTTGAAGGTGTTCGCTCCTCAGGGTGTGTTTTTAACATTGCAGCTGGTGTTTCCTCATTGGAATTTGCGGGGGTGTGAGAATGGGTGAAAATGAACAGACATACTTTGAGTGAAGTGCTTTATTTATTAATTTCCTTTTTTTTAACATGTAAATTTATGTTTTCGCATTTGTGAATGTCTGCATGTGCACACGTGTGCATGTGTGCATGTGTTCATGTATGCATGTATGCATGTGTGTCTGTGTCTGGGTGTGTGTCTATTTGTCTCTGCATGTGAATGTGCAAAGCCTGCGTTGGAGCCAACTTACGTGTGGTGTTTTTAATATGTTTGCGTGTCAGAGCCATTGTATAATGTGTGCAAACGTCTGCCGACCAGATGCGGAAAATGTATTTTAAAAGAAATTGCTTGGTGTATGAGAGCTCTGCACAACATGCATCATATGTGTGGATGGTGGGTTATGTTTGTGGAGGGAATATGTTTGTGTGTTTGGGTGTGTCTGTATCTGTAGGTATGTGTCTCTCCTTATCTTATAGTATGAGTTGTGTAGGTGCCATGCATACCTGTGGTTCAAGCCATTCTTGCAATTATGTTGGCATGCACTATGTACACTTATGTACATACACTCAGATGGTATGTGGCTGACAAAGTATGTTCAGAGATTATGCATCACTGCAGGCTGTGTGTGTTTGTGTATACAGACCCGTGGCAGTTGCTGAGCACCACCTGTGGCCGAGCCCTCCTTCAGGCCTGTTGTTGCTCCAAATAGTCCCTCTGGGCTCACAGGGATTCAGGCAGTGGATGTCAGGGATATTCAGGCGCACACAGATGGAAAAGAAATTCACTTCTATGTAATCAAAGTAGCACTTCTCTGGTCTTGCTCCCTTTGTCAGTCCTGCAGGTTTGTTAGGTGAATAGCTGGTTGACAACTCTAATATTTACAACCATACCATACCATACCATACCATACCATACCATACCATACCATACCATACCATACCATACCATACTTAATTCCATTCACCACAGCATAAAAAGCTCTAAGCTTTGGCTCTACGCATCTCGTGCAAGAGGACTAACTAACAGTATAAAAAATAGGTCTTCATTGACACATATGCATTACTTAACCAAAACGAAAACACTTTGAATGCACTATGATCCATCTATAAACAACTAGTAAAAGTAAATATCTTTTAACTATTGCTTTTCCACTTGGAAAATCCTTCACTGATAAGAAAGTCAGGCATTCAGAACCTGATCCAAGTAAGTATTATTAGAAAATCTAATTGAAGTTAAACAATCTATGTAATACAATTACATACATTGTCTTGAATTAAAGTTTGAACTCCAGTAATGTCAATGTCATACGTTCACTTCTTTTGATAATAAAGTTTAAGGTTATTTGAACCTCTTGATATTTTTTTGATTAGCTTATGCATAAAATAATCACAGCAGTTTATAGCATTGTTTGCCTTTTAAGGACCACTGGAAAAGTATCTGAATAGTGGCATAGAGACCTGTCTTAACCCTGTGAGAAACACCTATCTCTCATTTTTACCACAAAAATCTGATATCAATACATTTGTAGGCAAGTGTGCTTTTATTGGACAGAAAAGCTAAGAATGACTGCATTCTGAACAGTAAGTAGCGTCTCCACCTGTCAGAGAAACACTGTGGGTAACATTGTTATTAAAAAGTAGTGGTGTAAAAAAGCAAGCAAACATAAACAAAAAGCAAGATAGGAAGTTATTTAGTATCACAGAAGAGAAGAGAAGAGAAGAGAAGAGAAGAGAAGAGAAGAGAAGAGAAGAGAAGAGAAGAGAAGAGAAGAGAAGAGAAGAGAAGAGAAGAGAAGAGAAGAGAAGAGAAGAGAAGAGAAGAGAAGAGAAGAGAAGAGAAGAGAAGAGAAGAGAAGAGAAGAGAAGAGAAATGTGTCAGATGGCTAGTCTAAGCTGAATCAAAGACATTTGCCAAAACACCACTCTTTTAAGACAATGTCCACTGACTGTTTTCTGAAACGACGGCTTGTTCTGTTCAATTTTCAAATACGAGATTTAGTCCAAAAGTCAAGCCAGCTTTTGTTGAGAATTAGTAAAATTCATCTTCATCTAGTAAGTGATCTGGTTGTGAACTCAATTTCTGTCTTTTAGAATGTACATCATAAATCATGCTATCAACACCTTTGTAATTGAACTATGAGAATGGTCTGTATTTTCACAAGAATAAACGACTGTATATCAATATATCTAAAGCATATGTATCTGGTTCAATGATATGACCAGTACACACACACACACACTTGCACACACACATATACACACACACACACACACAAACACACACACACACACACACACACACACACACAAACACACACACACACACACACACACACACATCAACCTTTGTATTCCTTCCAATGCTCAAATAGCAGCCAAGTTTGAGAATGTATGTGTTAGTAATTTGGAAACTTAGTTTTGGGGTTACCAATGTCATATCCCACAATGCAACGCTGAATTCCTTTAACATGTGGTGATTCAGGAAAGGGGTGATTGACCTCTGCCGTCCCATGAGCCCCTCGGGAACAGCTTTGCTCTGTTGCTCAAGAAATCTAGGATCACTGCAAAAAATGCTGTGCTGGTTGTGACTGGAATTGTAATCACCTCACTCTCCTTCTACTCTTCAAATTGCAGTCTCTCTTCCTTTTTATATTTTCCACTCATACACCATCATGCATTTCTTATTTGTGTCACGTTTTTCCTTGTCTGTTTTAGCTATTTTTTTTTGTGTGTTAGACAAATACCAACTCTGCACATGTAATCCATTATGTTAGGTATGCTTGGAGATTGCAGGCAGCTGAGAGGGGAAAATGGTGTTCTCCATCTATTTTCTCTTTTTCCACCCGAGTCACATTTCTTTTCTTTGCCTGACAATGTGAAATACAAATCATCACCAAATTGTTGTGTTTCCTCTACAAAAATACAATGTGTTTATACTTCTATGTAGATTATTCAAAAAATAACATTGTTTGATTTGAGATGACCAATTTCAGACACATTTTACAGATGGTTGATGAGCTGTAGTCATAGGGATACTATATGTAACATTTCCAAGACTGTAATTGTGATTGAAAAGGTGAACTGAATATAATAATCACAATTAATCATGAAAAAATATCTTTCTCATGGGATATGTTTTTATAAAATGCCAAAAGATATGTACGGCAGTCCAATAGAGACCATTTTTTCATGTATATTTCAATATTAACAAACCTAATACAAAATTTGACTATTGTCTGTGCATTCCAGGTTATTCTCGGCATGAGGATGAGTATATTGCAAGCCCCAGCAATCGCTAATAACATTAAACAGCATTGATTCCTTCAAATGACATGATGTAACATAACAGAAACATTCGTCAAAGTATGCATAATTTCAAATGTTTCGAAAACATCAAAATTATAGAAGAAATAAACATGCTTTAACAGCCTTCTACAAACATTCAGTTTGATCTGTATATCAACTTTTGTCAAGACAACTATACATGGTGAGTTTTATAGACAGTACCCTCACCAGTACATTTCATAAAGGAGTAACAGGTGGGGGTGCTATAACAAAACCGTCTATCATCAAGACTCGAGATCCAAGATTCAAAGTGTTTATTGTCATATGTACAGTTAGGTAGTCAAGTACAATGAAATTCTTACTTTGCCATCCACAGTGCAACCAGACAAACAATAAGCATACTGTAGATATCTGATGTAATAGCACAGGAATATGTAAGCATATGTGGAAATGTAAACAGTATTAGTAGGTGTGCACTCTTTAAGTTTAAGTTGATTGCAGCTTTGAGTGTGCAACTCAAAATGCAGGTGCAGGTTGCATGCATATAGTTTAAATAGGCAGTTATGGTAGAATATGATTATGGACTCCTGTCATTGTTCACCTATATGTAACCTATATGTATTGAAAGAACATTCTGCATTGAGGTGTCTTAGCAACACTAAAGTTATTTAGTATTACAACATTCTGTTTTTGTAGACCAGAATTATACTGTTCCAGCTGGTCAATTTATATAAAACATTCTGGCACCCCACAAAAAGCCTGATTTGAAAGCCAATGAGTGAGCTGTTTTGCTGTTTCAGCAGTATTTTGTCCATTCTCTTTCCATCTACTTTTGTACAGATGGACTACTACTACTATAACTGGGTCACAACGGAAACTATGAGCTCTTTCATCTATTTGTCTGACGGAGTTACTCAGAAATGTTTGTCTATTTGTGGAACATAGATCCTCTTTGGTAGCTTCTCATGTAGTAACTATGAAACATAGTATGAAAAAAACAACATTGATATTAACATGAAACCTTTGTCCAAAATATAACTATAAAGATCTATCATATTGATAGATTAAGAAAAATAATAATAAATTAATAACAAAATTGATGATAACATTTTCAAAATCTACAAAATTGCCCCAAACTAAAGCCTAGTCACATCAATTATAAACCCTCACACGTACAAAATTGACCCAACTCCTGTATATCATCCCATCCCAACTCAGAAACTATTCCCCTTCAGAGTATTAAACATATAACAATGCATTTGCTATTTTTAAAATGCATAAATATTATTCTGTAATATATGTTATTCTTCATATGACACTGTATTGTGATGCCTCTGCAATTTGCTCTCTGGGTGTTTCTGCTCTTTTTGTCTTATAGAATAATACATTTATTGACTGAGAGAAACCTCCTTGACTTCTAATAATGTAACTTGGATTGTGGTTGCAGGTTATAATTCATTATTATGGATGTACTTTTTTGCCAACACATGGTATTTGAGGCTGATTTGGATTAAATGCTGATTTAAACTTAGGTAGAACCAGACTTTAATTCTTATTCTGAACAAAGATAGATAGATAGATAGATAGATAGATAGATAGATAGATAGATAGATAGATAGATAGATAGATAGATAGATAGATAGATAGATAGATAGATAGATAGATAGATAGATAGATAGATAGATAGATGCATACATACATACATACATACATTTATTCAAGATTCTTTTCGCTGTCAGTAAGGCGTCACAGCACGAGGATGGGTCAGGGTCTAGAGAGGCATATGTCCCTATTTCTCTATTTTAGTGGTGAAAGGGGCTATGTTTGAGGGTGGGGAGCGTGGAGCAGGGGCTTGATGGAATTTGTAGTAGAGAACTCTTGCAGCGGACGCAACTAATGGGGAGCACGGAGAATGGGAAGTAGACAGCTGCACGGGGTGAATAGGAGGTCCCTTTGTGTCCTGCCAACCAAAATCTGTGACCAATTATCCGTGTCTGTCTCTCAAGGGGAAATTTTTGAACACTTTCTGTGGGAGTATAGGGACGAGACATGAGATTGCAGCTGTGGGAAATCGGGAAAACCTGCTGGTGGGCTATTGTCATTTAGCATTATACCTTGTCTTTTCTTTTAAGGGCAAAAGCAGGAGCAAACTTGTCCCAGAACATGCTGCAAAGGTATCGCCAAAAACGTTTGCATCTCCTGGATGTCTATTTTAAGTCCAGGAAAATAACAATTTGTCCCACAGTTGCCAAATTGCGCTTGCCTGTGACTTACCCCCCCCACCCCCCACCCCACAGCGAGCGCTTCCTATTTGTGTGGTTAGATTTCCAGCTATGTGAAAAGTGAGTCCAACTGAGAGCAGGGTAGAAAAAAGGAAAGTTAGGTCCATGGATTGCTTGTGAGCCATGTGCTAGGCATTAAAGGGCTAATTACAGTTTTAAAAGCTCTGTGTTTACCACTGAGAAAACCCTTGTTATGTATATTTTACTGTCTCCTCTGAAATTATTCATCCTTGACAAGCCTAATTGACATTATCATAATTACAAATGTGATTGCTGGTTAATAGCGCTGACTGCTATTTCACCATTATAAGTGTCTACAACGGAAGTCTCTAATGTTTGGGCTGCTTGTTTCTCTCCATTTATCAGAAAACTGAATGCCAAATACAGGATACTTGTCTGCAAGTAATGGTGAACATGAAAGAAAAATTAACTCAGTAAATTAACATAGGTACCGCTATTGATACTATTCATCATCTCCTGCTGGCAGGACTGAGAAATCAACAAAGAGGGTAAATAGATGGAAGGGTTTTCTTGTCGCAGTCTTTTAAGTAAAATCTGAAATAGTGCTACTCTTTTTTGTGAGAAGAGGCAAAAAGGCATGTTGTGAACTCTGCCCCAGCTACGTGTGTTATGGCATGGGTATAGAATAACTACCGCCGTTGACCCTGCGGCCACTTCTCTCTTCCAATCCCACATGGTTGCCAATAGCGATGACTCAAGTTGATCTTCACCTGTCAAAGCAAAGCTCTGACTAAAGACTTGCAGCTTGAGAAGCTGGAGGCAGGGGAAGAGAACAAATAAGACAAAAATCTTCTTGGTGATTTCCTGCAAAGAGTCTGAAATTAGTTTCAAATAAAAGCAAAAAAACAACAACCAAAAAAAAAAAGCTTTGTGCCTATGCTTTCAGTTGATTCAGACTCAGAAATTGTTCTTATGTTTACATAAAGAATGCTAACCATATTAAAATTAATTAATGATAACTGAAAAAAAAAAATATGAATGGTGCTCATTTCCTTTAAAATGTCATCATTCAACATGTGTGGGTTCTGCTATTCAAACATAACAACTTGAGCATTAAGATCTCAAAATAAATACAGGCAGCAGATATATTTTTTTTATTACGTTTTATTTAACATTCCTGTCTTTCAATTTTAAGTCAATTAATGATATATAGTCAAAGGATTGAAATATACACTTGGGTATATTTCCCAGGCCTTTAAATGCCTTTAAACTGAAGGCCAGCACTTCCTCTCACTTCTCTGTTGCCTCAAGCAATCTGAACAGGAGAAAAAAAAAAGAAACAACAACAGACAAGTTCTAATCAATCAATCAGCGGGCAGCAGAAGGTTGGCATTGTTTTGCATATTTTGAGTTTGTTTCTTCCAGGGATGTTTCCTCTCCTGAAGAGTTGTTGTACACATACCATCAGTTGAAAGAGGAGCCACATTCTTTCACCAAAGACACGTCCATCTCTCCTTTGTCCAAAGTGTGTTTGTCTGGCTGGTTTTCCTCACCTTGAACCCTTTTTTAGATAAGTTGGTTTAAACAACCATAGACAGGGCCAATTTCATGGCCCTTCTGGGACAGAATAACGGAAGATATGGTTTATACCAGCAGAGAATGGTTACACTTAATAGCTAAAGAGGAATGGTAGAACTTGCTTTTTTTTTAATTTACAATATATGGTCAGATTTTGATGTCATAATGTTAGGCCGGAATTAGCATGTGGGCAATTTTATTGCCATTTTCACAATTACCCATGTCATGTGGTTTCTTCTCTCAGAGTGAAAGTACAATGAAAACTTCACATGTTTATGGGAGGAACAATTCTAAGGACACTTGATTGAAGTTGTCTGGTTTGTAAAGAAAATAAGCCCTGTTGTAAAAAAGAACAACAAAAAAACAGTCCTGGTTCTGCTTGACTAGCATCTAACCCCCTAAACTCTTTGGAGTCAGACATACAAGTGTATCATGGTCCTTGGCCTTTTTATCTTCTTTCAAAATTAAAAGACCAATTTGACCCCAGATCCTTTCCCTGGGAGTTCTATTTGTCTTGGATCAGGGTTAAGAAAATAACCTTGTGTTTTACCCCAGCATGGGTCAGGGTCAGGGGAGGGTGAGGGCAGGGGCTGCAGTAGAAAGTAGAAAGTGGTAGATTTTGACAGTCACAATGGTGGGTAGCAGACTCGTCCCTCCTTTTTTGCTTATGAGTTCTACAGTGGCATTTTTTTTCCTCAAAACAGTGGGGGTGAATGTGGAAATTGAGGCTACCTGTTGCTTGAAACAGCTCCACCATTATGCATGCTGCTGGCCTGCCACCCTCAGGGGAAGGAGAGTGCAGGCTGCTGATGGAGACTTGGCTGCAGAGCCATGCACATCTGGTATGTGTTGTGCAGACTTAACTTTTTCTTTAATAAGTGCAGATGGTCTTGAATTGCTTTCTTAAAAATAATAGACCCAAGTGAAGTCTGACTTTCCTTCTGCGGACTTGTTGTTCCTTCACTGTTTCTGGACCCAGAGAACCCGAGTGGAAGTGAACACTGATGCTAAACTTCCTCAGTCTGATGAACAAAACCCAGCAGAGGGAACAGAAAAAGTCCATTTGTGCGGTTGTTCTCTGAAGAGGTTATGTAATGAGCCTCAAGCAGGTGATGTATGGGTAGGCAGAAATCCAGAGCTCAGGCCTGGCTTCTGTTGACTCTGGCCTCTCTCTTTGGGGTTTGTCTACAGGAATAATCCAAGCTTGTGTTATAGCCAAACACTCCATCTTGTCCATGAGTCTCTCCATGCAGCTGATCAATCAAATATTATCTTCCAACTTCCATGTTGATACAGCGTGCTTGAAACTATTGCGAATTCACATTGCCAAGTATGTACAACTGCAATGTGCTCAAAAAAAGAAACAACAAGAGGCAGAACATGGAGGCTAGAACAAACAAACTGACTCACTTGCCTTTGCTATTGCCCAAAGCACATGGCAAAATCCAGTGTTGACTCACTAAGGTGCACAGTGCCAGCTATTCATACCTTCCTCCCCTTCTCTATTTATTTCTCCAAGGAATTTTCTTCATGCAAGCACCAGACCAAAGCATCACCCAACGTGCTGCGACTCAGATATGTTCAGACAAAGACATACATACATGACACTGCTTTGCTACGCCTTTTGGTTATAATAAAACATCTTGCAAAACAAGCAATCTGTCTATTATTTGGTTTTTATAGAATATATTACATTGATGATAAATATTGTATAACGACTGGGGGAGAGAGCCATAAAGATTTAATTGTGTGCGTTTATCAGTATTTATTTTAATTTAATTTATTCCATTTGTATAATTTGATTTTCTATGAATCCCCAGAAGAAAACTTTGCCTCCCAGTGCAACCTAGTCATGCAACCACACACAGTGCACAGACAAACACACACCAAGATAGGGATGTACACCTTAAAGAGTCCAGAGAGGCAGTTGGGGCATCAGCGCCTTGCTCAATAGTATATCTGCTGAAAATCCTCAGAAAAAAACAACATAAGGGGAGAAAAGGGGGAGAGCATGAAGGATCCTCAGAGAAAGACCTGGAGCACAAGACCTTCTTTTTATGAGAACTAACATCTCCACAACCTGCCCCCTGTTTACACTCATCTCCCCTTTTTCTTCACGAATAATCAATTTTTAATAGTTGCATTCACTTAGATGCATTTTTTTTTGCATTCATAACAGTTACCCTACAATACACAATAAAATATCCAAAATAGAATGCGGAGTGAAACTAAAGAAAGGGAACATCTATTTTTATTCCAGTGTTTCTATGATTCAAAAAGAGAATTGCAGTTATTGTACCCAAAACACTGACTTTACAAATAGAGATATCTTAAACACACATTTTTGGTCATTCTGTGGTATTCAAATCAGAGTCATATTTTCCATTCAGGTATTTAACTTGTAACTATGTATTCAGACTACTGTATTTATATTTCCTTATGGGTTGGATGGCATACATCACAGGAAATAGCTCAATATATTATCCATAAAAATTGCTGCAGGATTATGTCAACTGTTCACTGCTTTATTCTGTCACTATTCATCAGTAACTAAATATAGATTGCATCCAATCACTTGTGGATGTAACAAAGATGTGTATAATATGTGTTTGAGAATTGGAATATGTAGATATAACAAACATTCAATTGTCCACATTTGTGTCTTTCGGAACTGAGTCCAATCTTTCAGAGTGTACATAAAAACACAGACATGCAAAACATAGTTTAAAGAACTCATGAACCTACACAGAGCCCTCATTTGCACACAGCTCATGGAAAACCAGAATGCTGTACAGTTCCAGAGAGGACAGGCTGTGCTGACATTGATTCCAGCAGCAAAGGATCACGATGGCGAGTCATGCAGGCCAGAGATTTGAGAATGCTTTTCCCGGGAGACCCATCGATGAGCAAAGATGTATTCTTCCCCTCCGCTCTGGCCCCAAACCAAAGCCTTTGTAAGGAATGCAATCTGCCTGCCATCTGCAGGCCTCCATGGTTCTGTTTGATATTCAAACAAACACCTGTCAAAATCCATGTCTCATCTCAAACTGCTGTTGGAAATTAGAAAAAAAAAAAAAAAAGAAATTCATCTCACAGCAAAAAAGGAGTGGCAATGTTTTTTTTAATTTTTTTTTTATTTTAACCACCTGTGCATGTGTTAAATAAATAGATTCCTATGGAAGCCTCAAAGGACTTGTTCCATTTCAGTATAAATAATGGCCTATTCAAGGAGTGACATTCTGCGAGGTGTTGCGCGCAAAGATTTTTCAAACTCAATTTTAATTTAATCTTCAAGATCAACTGCCAATACTACTTCAACTATGAGTGTGCTGTAATGGTGTAATGTTTTGGAGGATGTTTTCAGCAGGAGGAATAGTCAGAATCTTTTATATAAAATCCATCCCTGTCCCCCTTTTCCACCTATTCCCTGCTGTTTTTCACATCCCTCCATCTCTCTCTGTCTCACCTTCACTCATATTGAGATGAAGGGGCTGCTGTGGTGTGAGGGGGAGCTGCTTGGCAGGCATCCAGGCCCCACATCTGCTTGACTGCTGTTTGTCTCTTTCTACTCCCCCAACATCCTCAAACAGTATTGGTTCAGTTGTCAGTCCATTTCAGGGTCTGTCTCAAGGCCTACAGATGGGTTTCTCAGAGCTGCAATGATGAACTCTCTAGTGTGAGTGACTAATGGTGCGAAGACATCTCCAAAGGCATTGAGGAATGGATTTATCCAATATCATCTATCACACCGCCTGTCTCTGTCAATACAAATATGTGATGAAAATCCCATAGCCACCTATAGTGGAACCATCTGAGCTGCAACGTTCAACTGGGGGGATATTACGAAGAAATTCATGTAGCATTAGTCGATTGAAGAATGGAAATACACATTATGGAGTAGAGTGAGAATGTTTCTGTAAATGTTTCTGTAAAATATTGAGATTCACATGAGTCTGAAGAATGTAGATGTGAAGAATGTGCATGGCAAAGTCAAGTCCAACTGGTTCTTCTCATGTGAATGATTTTCCTGGAGGTAGCATCTCTGCAGTAAAAGGAGTTTATGCAAATTGACATAAATAAGAGTGTACCGTCCATTACAAGT
The DNA here is from genome assembly GCF_037954325.1 of Fistularia commersonii. Classification (NCBI taxonomy): domain Eukaryota; kingdom Metazoa; phylum Chordata; class Actinopteri; order Syngnathiformes; family Fistulariidae; genus Fistularia; species Fistularia commersonii. Next base: position 7,793,731 of record NC_141299.1, on the reverse strand, counting down.
TAATTCTGTACAAATGCAGATGTGTTTGATAGTGAAGTATTTTACTCATAAGGTTGGTATTTACCCTTCTTTGTACCTTCAACTGATAATGGGAAAACAATGACTAAAATCTGTTTCTCTTTGTGTTTCGCTTTGCATCAATTCTGCTCACGTGTGACTCCAATCTGTTGTTTCCCTGATCAGGGATCAGGACAAAGCACAAGCAATCTGATCTCTTAAATTCAGACACAGACAACTTCCACTTTGCTCCTGAATAATAGTTAGCACATTCATTTTTGTTTTGTTTTTTTGTTTGTTTTTCTCCCAATGAGACCCAAGTCAGAGAGATCAAGTCTCAATTCAAATTACACTCATTCTGATATTTGCCACAATTAATCATCAATATAAGACTCCACATTGTTCTTTCGAAACTGTAAATAGATGACGTCTGAGAAGGGAAATGAATGGCAATGAGGTATCTAGTAATTATTTTGGGTGGAGGTCTACTGACGCAAAACTTCAGACTAAAGAACTCAACTGGTCTATGATAAACAGCCCTCTGCTGCAGTAGGAAAAAAGACTGTACAAGTAAATCAAGAAGTCTTGGAGTTAAAGTTTAAATAAGTTTAAACTTAAAGAGTTAAAGTTTAAAGTTCAGGACCGAATTAAGAGGAACTTGCGGTCAGATCAACCTGCAATTCGATCTAATGGTCCTTTAGAGCAGGAAAGTCACTTCAAGACCACACCAGAATTTGATTCAGAGTCAGAATAAGAAGTACTTTATTGATCCTGCAGTAAATTGAGTGGTCTTAAATGCTCCACATAGAAAGAAAGAAATAAGAAGATTTTCGGAGATTCAGAAACAAATAAATAATACGAAAAGCAACAGCAACAATATAACAAGCAAAAAATGATAAAAAATAATAATAATTATGATGATGATAATAATAATAATAATAATGATAATAATAATAATGATAATAATAATAATAGTAATAATAATAATAATGATAGTAACGACAAAAAACACAAGAAGGAATATTATCTTTGTACATTTAAAATGAATCAGCAGTATAGTATGAGTGAGAATTAAATTTCTTTTTCTGATCAAAAAAAGAACACTTCTGTTAGACAAATTAGAATATTCTGCGGTGGGGAGCCAATGAATACTAAAGCAGAAAAAAGCAGAGATGAGAGCATTTTGGAGTTAATACACCAACCACAGAATCGTAAAGAAGTTTAGCTGTTGGAGAGGAGAGAGACAGACAGAGAGAGAGAGAAAGGTAGAAAGGAACAAGGAACTGACAATTAGGGACAACTAATCACTGAGTGTTTAGCCAAGCGCATCCCCCCACGCTGGTGCCAGCACTTGCACTGTGCATGAACCTGTGCTGAATGCCAACAGCAGATAATTATAAACCCACAGGGCAGGCCTCCTCTGTGCAGAGGGAGGAATGGAGCCTCAGCCAAGCCTGAACTCCTGACCTTCTTCACACACCAAGCGTCTGTTGTGGGCTTCGGGAGGTGCAAGATGGGTCACTGCAAGCCATGAGGCAACGAGTGAACGAGAGAGGGGTGAGGGATGGATCAGGGGAGTGGAAAAAAAAATTCAAGGAAGGGGGATGGTTGAAGGCCCCAACAGGAAAATGAGTTGGGGGATGGAAGGATTTGAGAGAGGAGGAGCTCAATGAGCAGTCATTCTGTGGGCATTTTGTGTTGGTAGTTGCTGGCCAACCAGAGGGAAGACTCAAACACTTAACAAATCAGAGAAAAGTCCTCACTGGGAGAAATCCCTTTTGCAATGCATTGGTGCTTATCTCTTTTCACTTCATCAGCATTCAATGGGCGGGGGAAATGTAGTCTCTTGACTCTCTTTGTATACAGTGAGAAGCTTTTGTTTGAGCTTGATCATCTTTTAACATTCCCTTTACTTATCACCACATTGTCAGCCATTATCCACATACAGTTATTTAAATCCTTCATGTTTAGAAGTTTTAAAGTTCTTCTGTCTCCGTTTATTCCCTCATGAGGAAAGTAATTTACTCTGGTATTTCCAGGAACAATGTCTCAAGCACATGAAAACAAGTTTTTACTGCACATTTTATCACTTCTTCAACCTAAACCTATCAATGTAATAATGATGTTTCAATTGATTTCCACAAATCTTCAAATCTCCACAAAACTTTTCTTTATTCAGTTTACAATTGATCTACTATTACATTGGTTGCATTAGCAATATTGAGACTATTTGAGGAGGAAACCCTGTTTTGTCAAATATAGTTTAATGTACAGAAAAATGTCAGCAAACTGTCACTTGCTACATTTCACCCACCACTGATGAACCACAAGGAGCCACTTACCAGCGCCTGGGGAGCAATTAGGAATAAAGTGTCTTGCTGAATAACACTTTGACAGGCTAGGAGGAGCTCGGGAATTGAACCGAGAACGTTCGCTTATGATATGACAACTCGCTAGTAAAATTAAATCCCCATGCCAATGTATGACCAGGAAGAGGTTTTGTTTTACAACCCCCAATTCCAACTTTTTCAAGTGAACTTTAAATGTGCCGTTTATGTCAACCTTTATTACGCTGCATTAGCTGCAGGATGGGTTATTATTGTCCTTTTTCAGTGCTTTATCATTGTTTTGCCTGTCCCAGCTTTTTGGTATGTTTTGCAGGCATCACATTCAAAATGAGTGAATATTTCCAATTAACATGACAGTTTACTACTTTGAACAATAAATATATTGTCTTTGGAGTGTAATAAACTGAATAAAGGGTTGAAAGTGATTTGCAAATCATTATATTCTGCTTTTATTTATGTTTTCCACAGTGCTCAACTTCATTGGAATTGGGGTAAGTACAAAGCACTTTCAAAGTTGAGAAGAAATGTTTTGTCGAAACTCTTAATATCTGTTGAAACAGTGATGCAGACTTAATTGTGATAAAACACAATTAAGTCTGAAAAACAGAAAAAAGACAATAATAAGCCACTCTGCTGCCAATGCAGCATAATAAAGGTTGATATAAAATGCACATTTAAAGTTGAGTTGAAAAAGAAAAATTTGTAGGAACTTATTTAATTTAAATTGCCATCTTTTTCTCCCTGAGAAACTGTAAAAACATGATGGTTAAGAATTTATGATCTCTGTAAAAATGCATGCATAACTTCTGCCACAGTATCAGTGGAGATTTTGAGTGAAAACATGGAGTGAATTATATCCCTTCAAGCTTCAGATGTTGGCTCTTCCACTTTTTTGAATTACACCAGACAGACGTGAGGATGTTTTTATTGTTCTCATTGTTTTATTTGTTGCTTTATCAAATTGGAACAATGGGCATTTTTACCAGAAACTGTACGGCTGTTCATCATTTTGGGAGATTGAAAAAAAATTCACCTGATTCCCAGTCAAAGTGGTTTAGAGCAGATTTATAAACTTTCAGTGATGGGTCAAATGGTATTGGCACTGAGACCAATCACAGCGAGGTGCACAGGTAAGGCTCAAAATGAAATACAAATAACATCAATAAGAATTCCAATATTCTTTTTTTCTCTTCTCTCGGAGGCCAGAAATGTCAGCGGACCACCTCAGCTCATCTGGTCTCCTACTCTCATCCTGAAGTTATCTCTTGCTTTGCCCTTTGCCAATTTCCCATGATTGAATGTAATTGGGAACAGATATCCCCTCCTCCTCCCCCTCTTCTGCAGTCTTTGATCACTTTTGACCTGGCTTTTGCTCAGCTCTGACACACTGGCAGCCATTTCTTGGGTGGTTTGTGATTGCTCACAGACAAACTAGGAGATTGAGTACTGTTGACTGAGAATAAAAAATCCATCGCACTGTAGGTAATGTTTGGACTTTGTCCTTTGTGATTGTTGGATTTGAAAAATGCAAAATCAACAAACGTGTCATTTCACAGCCACAAAAACAATCAATGGAACAGAACGGTTTTACTTCTTTGGAGATTTTTTTTTTTTCATGAGTAGGTTCACAAGTGATTGTCTTGAGGAAATAGAACAAGATGTGCACAGAGATTCCCAAATACGATTCAAGAGATTTGTAAATCCTGTGCAAATTAGTGTTGCCTCTTTCTCTTCTCCCCGCTATTCTCCTCTTTGAAACTTGTCTTCTGAGGCAATCACTCCCAGATGGAGAATATTAGATTTAATCACTTCCATTTGCCAGCTCTTTTACTCTCACTGCGAGGTGACATGCCTTCTCCCTCTGACATCTCCTCACAATGGACAATTACTGAACACTCATCAATCACTTTCAGCACAGAACTTTTACACTCCAAATCTGGAAGGAATCATCTGATTTGATAACCCTCTAAAATATAAATATCTGCCTGCATGTACTGAACGTACATATCTTCATTGCATATGAGTGCCCCTATCAGTACTACCACGTGGAGTATTTCAAAATTTGAAGTGCTGTCCTTGTTATTTTCATAAGCCCTTTACTTAAAGTGTTGACCACATACATACTGGAGGAATTACTTTTGATCTGCAGTTTGGAACAAATATGTCAATGTATTGGCTCAGCTTTAAAGATAGCCACATGCTTACAACTATTGTGCTGGGAAACTGTATTCCAGCCATATGGAATACTAGACAATCACACATGAAGGACATGGAGAATTAGAGATGTCAAACCCTTCACACTTGATACACTTTATAAAACCACTTCTATTCTCGTTTTAATTCTGAAATTTTCCGGCCTGTTGTTGCCCTCTTACCCCACCACTGCCCTCCCTCTTGTCATCTCATCCTCACCTCCCATCATGTTTGTTCCTTTCTCGCTTGGATTCAAGCCTCATTCTCTGAAACAGACAATAAAGTAAGTTTTTTTTCCATGGCTGACCTGTTTCTCACCCCTACCTCCACACCAACCCAAGCCACAGACAGAGAGTGAATTACACCCAGAGATTCACTGTGGTCCAGAGAGGTCCCAGATTGCAAGCCAGGGCTACTGGCCTATGTTGTCTATCTGTTCCACACTGATGGGGTTACAGATGCTTCAGACACATCACCAGTCACATTACAAGATTTCATCAGGGGGCAAATACCTATGGGTTTTGGAATGAACTAATGGAGTACAATGGAAAGGAGGAAAAGAAAAATATAAACAAGGACAGGAAGTTCTGCTTCATGGGAGGCAAAAATCAGATTTTGTACTCTGGACTGAGTCTCTCATGAAAACCCCAAAAGAAGAGGAGTGAATTCTGACATGCGTCTAATTCCAGGCACATGCTTTGTCTGCGCATTTCTCATGACCCTCATTTGACATTGCCACTTCTCTGACCTTTAGAGCTGTCATTTGCATTGAAAAAAAATATAGTTCATGTGAATCAGATGTTACGGGGAAAAGAATGCCTGCTAACATCGCCAGAGATAGACCATCTGTTTTAAAATAAATCTTCATATAAAAATGATATATTGTAGTTCAATCATATGTCTGAAAATGTGATAACGTTTACATTAGTTTCAGGTGAATTATTCATCTATTACTTGAAGTTGTAAGTTACCATTTTCTGCTTTTTACCTCAAGCAAAGACCAAAACTTTAGATTTAAAGCAACACCAGAGTCACATGCTTCTATAGCCACCTTCATCCAAGAAAAAAATGTAGATTATTTTGACCTTGGGGTCCCACAGTTGAGATGGAGGCCCAGACAGGCTTTACTGGTGGAACCATGAACCGTGTCAGGTCATGTCAGCTCCTCTTACTTAAATGTAAATAAAGCCAGACGGGCTTGGTTCCACACCACCAGAAGCTTTTTTGTCAAACTCAAAGGATGCCATCCTGAAGAGACAACATTCCTTTTAAAGTTATTGTCCAAAGGGAGATAATAGTGTGGTTCAAATAATAGTGGGTTAGCTCTGAATTACAAACAACAAAGTGTGCGTCTGTTATTTGGCCAAATAAACTATTCTGAGTTCTGCTTGTCTGTTAATGAAAAGTTAACTATCGTGCTCTGGAGATATCTGTTAACTGAGCACCACTGTATCAAACTAATGATACTGTATGCAAGTTTTAGGGGGAAATTTGTCCTGCTGACATGGATCCAAAGACATGAAAACAACTGCTATTTTTTTTTGTGCCTGCATCCCAGAGTAAACCAATCATCTCCTATCCCACTGCCCATTTGTAAGCACTGCATAATTAATGTTAACATTTGGAATTTGTCTACCTATCCCCATTATAATTGTCAAATACAGTACATATCCTCATGTATGTCTATATAATCAGTACCCTTTGATTTTTCCACTTATCTTACCACAATGTTTATTTGGGTCAATCAGAAAGTCAACTGTGAACAGGTCTCTTAGGATTTCAGCTTTATTCTTAACATTCACCAACCAATCAGGAGACACCAGGAAATTACCGTACCTTACTGAGTCAGCCACATAAAACCCTCGTAACTAAGGCGAATTGCATCATTTAGTCTGGTTGTTTCTCAAAGCAGTGCTAAACTAGCTGCTGGCTCGAAACTAATATGCATCCCACAATGCCAGAATGCTCATTTAAAGGCAAGTATAATAGTTTCCATCCAGTCATATTGTAGTAAAGTCCCTCTTATTGTGTATGCAATGCTTCGTCTTGACACAATCTTTGTGAAATCCCCAAGATAACCCAGGTTAATGTTGCTCCTCATCACAAAGTAAAGAAAGAGGAGGGTCTAGACCTGGTCCCAAGAGGTCATAAATTGCAGAAACAGGCCCAGTTTGGGATGGGAATTGAGGGCCAGCAGAAGCTCCCTAAAAAGTCCAGTGGGCTCTGCTTCTCCCAGAGTTTAACCCTCTCACCTCTTCTCATTGGTTGCTCTTTTATTGCATTGGCTGATTTATTGGAGTTCACAAGGGAGAAAAACAAGCAAAGCACAGCCATCAGCCTTACTTGTGATAAATAACCCGGCTGCTATCTTCATCTCGAATGGGACCCACAGTTCCAATGGTTGAAAGGGCCGATGTATGTGTGTGTGTGTGTGTGTGTGTGTGTGTGTGTGTGTGTGTGTGTGTGTGTGTGTGTGTGTGTGTGTGTGTGTGTGTGTGTGTGTGTGTGTGTGTGTGTGTGCGTGTGTGTGTGTTTGCGCGCGTGTGTGGGCACACGCTAAGTGAAGATGTGTTCACTATGCGTAAGCAATGTCTGCATTATATTTGTGTATGTGTTTGTATTAGCTGGTGATGGAGGCGGAAAGGCAGAAACATAATTCATTAGAATATTTTAACCTCAGAGACAATCACTTTGCAATGTTCAAAAGATAATGAACCAAAACTACCATATAAGTATATATGTTAACTTATCTTTGTCGTTGTCGCGCTGTCTTACCAGGGTCCCCCTATCCCTATTCCTGCCCCTTGCTGCCCAATGCAACATAGCCCCTCTTCTCCCCAAATGAAATTCTTTGGAAAGTCATTTTATATCACCCTTTGACTGTGCATTGAACTGTAAAACCACCCCATTGGAAACAAAATAAAAGGATGGAAGAGGGAAAGAAGGAGGGGGATGGGGCAAGAAGGAGAATTATAATTCTTTGCAGGCCTTTGGTATTAACCCAAACACCAGAGCTGTCAGCAGTTCAGAGAGGGAGGTGCGAGGGGCAAACATTCAGTGTTAATTGGCACTTTGTAAGCTCTGAGCTGTCCTTTTGTGAGGGAAGTGGAAGAGAGAGTGAGTGAGCGAGAGGGGGGAGGAGTGGTCATCGGAGCGGAGTGAAGGAGAGAGGTAGAGGGAGAGAAAAGAGAGAGAGAGAGAGAGAGAGAGAAAGAGAGGGGGGGAGAAAGAGGGCGTCAGCTCTTGTTCTTGTAGGTTTGTTGGGCCTTGTTGAGGGTGTTTACGGTTCACTTCTTATCCTTTGTTAATTGGGCTTTCTCTCCCCCAATGAAACAAAAAAAAAGAAAAAGAAGGATTCATGTAACCCCCAGTCTGCCACCCATGGTCCCTGTGAGTCTCCCTTCCTACTCTTAGGAAAGAAAAATGACAAGTACATAGTAAAGGTATTGCATTGCAAATGTCATTTAAATCTTACAAACATACAAATTTCTACAACTGGCTCCAGACCTCAAATAAATGTTGCTTTGTTCACTGTACCTATATGTATTAGGGACCATCATTTTCAATTAAAATGACATTTGCTAAATATATTCTTAAAATAGTAGTACTCAGAGATCAACCTAAGCCAAATGTACACAAAAGAGCAGGGACAGATCAAAAGACCATTGTGTGCAGGATTTCACTCTTTTTCTCCTCTTTGTGGTTCATCTGTTTGCCTGTGTTTTTGTAGTTATCAGAAATAATTAGGAGGGAAGAGACTGGCAGGCAGTCTGAGAGAGATGAAGAGGCACCCAGGTTTGAAAGAGAGAGGGGGCAATGTTGGCATGAGGCTGGTGTCCTCTGTTTCACGGAACCTCTGGCCTCTTTTTGTCTTTCCCTCTCTCCCACAGACTGATGTAAATAATAATAGTGCTGGCACTGAAAGGACACAGGTGTGAACCATTGTGCTGCTCTGAATAGACCTGGGGAAAGGAGGTCAGGGGTCACAGTGCCACCTCAGCCACCACTCACACACAGTTTTCATTTATACTGACGCTCCCTTTCACAGGTTTTCAACATACCCCTCCCCTTTGTCTCTCCTACTCACCCTTCCTTTTGTTATCATAGTTCAATGTGTTGTGACAACCTTTCGGAGGTCATACACAGGCGTGTTATTCAGAAAGATTAATTTTTATTCAAAATTAATCGCCTCCCAAGAAGTATCAGATCAACGGCTGCTTAAGTGATGGTGTTTGATTCAATAGAGAAAAATGCAGTTGTCACATTTTGAAAGCATTTAAACAGAAAACAAGACAGTGTGGGGAATACCTTTGCTTTTTGCCAAGAATTACACTGGATGACTCACACATTAAAATCTGTCATGAAAATGTCTAGGACATATCATTTGAGGTTCAACTTGGATATATGTGTCCAGCAAAAACTTAAAAATAATTGTTGGAATGAATATTGAGATGTTCGCCTTATAAATATTGCAATGGAAGTGTAAGTCATTCTTCTTTAGGTGCACCATCATTTGAAAATCAGAACAGCACGACTACTAAACTTAAAATAATAACCTTTTGGAGTTTTTTAGGCCCAGTTTGGAAGTGGTTTAAACTTGTTTTCAGAATCACAAGGTAACTGATACAGTTGGAAGGAGAAATATCTTATAAATATTGATACAATGGAATATTGTAAAAAGTGTTCATTAATGTACCACCTCAGAATTAATGTAGAATCAGGTTTTCTTAAACTTTTGCAAATTTATGTGGTCAATAAATATTTTAATTCATCATGTAATATAATTCATTTGGTCCTGTAATGCACAGAAACCCACACTCGCTCCACCTTGAGAAACTGTCAAGCTCAAAGCTAATTAATTTCATTTCTAAGATCGCTCTTGACAGCCTGAATTGATCGGGTACTGTACATCTTTTAACTATGGCAGAAGTGTGCACAATTGCTATTGACTTTGAATAATTTGCTTTACTTGAAACAGATTGTCCAGAAATGAATTGAAGTAAGTAAGTAAATGAATTATTGGGTCTTTTGCACTGATGATCCAGCTATGGTTGCATTGTTTATCAGTAACAGTCATATTATAAAGTCAAGAGCAGCTTTGTGTCATTTTGGGGATATAACCATGTTAACCCTTCACAAGGGTTGACCTTCCCACCTAAACAAGCCCTCATGGAACTTTGTTGCATGGGAGTTATAAATGTTTCCTGATCTTGATGATGCCCCCAAGATGATAGGATTTGTTGATGCACAAAAATGCAGCCTTCATTTCCCCCTGGCACAGAAAGTATAGTGTGTGCCAAGTCAGAACAGAATTGTAGTTTATTGTAGAATTGTAGACATGAATTTATTTCATTTTAAAACCCACAATCAAGCTCAACTGCATCAAGGTTGTAAGATTATTGCTTTTTCCCATTTTTTACCTGTGATTACTATTAATAGTAAATATTTTAGTTATTAGATATTTAACATCTTTATAACTTCATTATTTTAAGTTGAAATAAAGTGTGTGTCTTCTGCTTTAGGTATTAACAATAGCAGACTCTATCCTGACAAAAGGTACGTCACCAGAAAATGTTCTCTTTTCATATACTGTACATCATTAATAATTTGAAAACCTTCCCATTTGCACTCCCCTCTACCCACATGCTCTGTGGTCTCTCACGATCAGTAAAAAAGCATTACTGTAAAACAAAACGGCATCCATCCTAATTATTATTATTATTATTTTGCTGACCAAGGTTGTTCACAGGCTATTCATCCCTTTTATCCTTTATGTACTTTTCTGCCTGACTATGTGTCGATGTATCGCTCTCTCCATCTATATAATATATATACGAGATTATATATTGATTAGTTTTATATATATATATATATATATATATATATATATATATATATATATGAAGCAAATCTGTCACAGCAATCCTTGTGCATTCATTCAATCTCTGCGTACATATTCTGCCTGGAGACACCAGGTGCTGGAGCCAATCCGAAATGACATTCAGCAAGAGTACACGGTGGACCAGTTGCTAGTTGATCACAGATGCATATAGATATAAAACCATCCGCTCTCTTACTGAGACTTGGGAACAGGGAACTTGGCAAGAACCAATGAGTGCATTAAGATAACATCCATCCGTCGTCTGCCACTTATCCTGCACTCAGGGTCGCAGGAGCCTATTCCAGCTGTCATCGGGGGAGACGTCGGGTACACCATGGACTGGTTGAGAACTGGACTGTGGGAGAACAGACACACAGTCCACACAGAAAGTCCACACAGAACCAGGGTCCTTTGCGCTGTAAGGTCGAAGCGCTGACCACTACACCATCGTGGATAGAGGGAACATCCAAATGACATATAGAAAGGCCCAAGATTGCCACTGAAATCAAACCAAAACCATAGAACCGTGAAGCATGTGTTCTGAACCCTTCACCCCCATGAGCATACTGATGGAGTGCTGTGTTGATTTACAGTCATAACTTAATAAAGTGATAACACTGATTTATACAACAGAAAAATGTATAATTTTTTGGTCATCAGTACTGTTCTACATTGATTCAATGTTTGTTCATTGAAATGTCTGGGATCATAGATTTAGATCTTTTGCTGCAGTTTCTGTAATTCTGTAAAAAAATGATTAACAGAAGATAAATACACTGCTTATGACCACATGCACATAGAATGCTGACTCAAAGTTTTTTATTTTTAATTCTAACCATGACAAATTACACATTAGCTGGTAAAACTGCCTTATTTTTCAAATTGAATGTCAGTCCATGACTTAATAGATCTACAGTACTCGTTAAACGAGTATTGGTTTTCTTCCAGTGCATTTATGAAGATGATCAACATTATTAAGTAGCTGTATCCAAAGTATTTTCTATATTTGCATCATTTACCCAAGCTTCTTTAGAGAGGTGACACTGTTTTCAGATTGTTTCAATTAACCATTATGTGTTGGTTTTCTCCTCTACCCTGCAGTAATGTATCTCCAACTGGAAAATGCATAAAGAATTTTAAAATTTAGCAATATACTTTAGCGCTATCGCCTCACCTTTTGAATTGTTAACAGACTTAGCTTGTTAGCCTGAATTATAAATTTGAATCATAAAAATGCACACAACATATATAAATGATTAAATATATATATATATATATATATATAGCCTCTGCTGATGCCAAACAAAAAAGCATATAAGTAACATTTTATTGATTCAAGAAACAGACATCAACATGGAAATCACAATTTTCATGGGTATTTCTGATAAAGTGCTATGTGAGGGACATGATAGAGGAACACCAGGGCTGCTCAAAGTAACTAATGAGTGAGGCTGGAGTGAGAGTTATACTATATTTATTAATGTTCTTTGTACTCATGGAACCAGGACAAGAAAGAACCATAAATTGAGTCTGCTACATGATGGTTGAGCTGCACCATACTATTTCCATGAATAGGGGAGTCTTTATGGGCTGAAACATGGCATTGTGGCTGCATCAGCAAACTTTGTGGGCAAAAATAAAACTGGTGACATCTGCTATTTTGGACTTTCTAATAGACCTTTTTTTACAAATAATTTGATTTTACTATTATAAGAAAATATACAAATGTCTGATTTTTATCTGTCAACAAAGAAGTTATTCATATGCTGCATTAATGTTAATAAATCCAAATTTGCCCCCTTTTCCACATCTCTTTGAGTTCCATTGGCCAATCAGTCCACCGTATTAAAAGTGAAGTAGCCAGTGAGGCATGTAACCCTACCAATAGTCAATGAATTGTCTGTTTCGGTCACAATTAAAATGTGTGTTTGAAATCATTTATGTGATTAGGAAAATATGAAAATATTAATACTAAATCAGTCCATGTATGCATTAGTCAACATTCTAAGTGTGGGTGTATGCTCCTCAGCATGTGAGCAATGCTTGGTGGAGATGGAGATGCTAGGGAAGGGTGAGAGGATTTATTACCTTGCATTAGCAACACTAATCTGTTGCAGGTGTTTCTGGCTGTTCTCCCAGGCCATGACTGCTCCCCTACTCAGGCGGCCCCGTCATGTTTGTGTGCGAGAGGCTGAAGGAGTGAGCATGCAAGGAATCATCTGAAGAGATTATGCCACCTCCTCAAACCCCTCAAATCATCAAAAGCATCGAGATAACTACAAAGAGAACATGCATTTAATGTCATCTAACCATCAATCGCATCAAATGATTAGAGAACAGAGGAATGCAAGGAAAGTAATTGCAATGCCATACATCTATATTAAATTTAAGGCCATTTATTCTCGCAATAGGCGGACTGTTTATCAGAATAAGAGACGAATAACCTGTTTTTATTTCCCAGATTTTTATGTCACTATAACTTTCAATGTCCCCCACCCTCCCTCTGTTTTTACACTGACAACTCACTCTGGCTACAAAGCACTCTATCAGCAGGGTTCAACCTCTTGGGTGTATTACAATAAAGAGAAGACCACCAGGATTGATTGGGCCAACAGCTTCACAGGATGCCAGCAGTGCCTTTGGGAATGAGGAAAAGACACAAAAGAACCCACTGAGAAACTCCTGCACGGCAGGAAGTCTGGGATGCACACTGGGGCCAGCTCTGAAAAGACTGACCCAAATGTATGGGATGGACAACACTGTGGCCAGTTAATGTGGACTGATAAAGTGGGGTTTAAACAGAAGCAAAAGATTCAGTCTGTGAACAAATAAGACCATTTTTCATTCAAAAAATTACACATAATTGATTACATTGTTAAATCTTTACCAATCAATGCAGATTGAGATTCAGGACAAATCAGCCTCACTACTTTGGTGCTACTACCCCCATGTGGACATTTGTTGTACTTCAAGTTGACTGTTAGTATATCAAATGTGTATTTTCAGGTACAATTAAATTTGAAGAGGTGTGACAGTTTATTATGATATTCCATCAGTTTTTTTTATTTTCTCTTCCTATGACCTTAAAAGAAAAACACACAACTTCCGATTAAAAAAATATAAACCAGATAATAGGAGTGTGGCACAGTAAAATTTTGTTTTATATATTTTATTTTCATACATATCATAAAATTACTCTAATCGTAAGATTGTTGTTCCATCAAAATCTTGTTCACTGTGCTCTTGAACAACTCGGTTTCACATCTTGATCTGGTGGTCAAACACTGTCCACATTTGGACTTCAGAATGCATGGAGGTTTACATATGCAGTAGGTTTTTTGATTTTGACTCCATGTTTCTTTGAACGACATATAGTTAACAATTCTTCTCCCGAGCTAGAAAACCTTACAGGCTTGTATAAATACCTGGTAGAACCTTTACCACAAACATTTTCCAAAAGAATGGCGAGAAAATAATAGAAGACAAGGCTAAATATTCACTCTTTCAGAAAGGAAAATATGGAGAGTGGGACTAAAAGCGTACATAATATCATCTGTATGATGAAAAGGAGTTTGGGACATAAAAATTTGACACAGAATCCAGAGTCTCATTCTGTATATCAAAGGATTCCTCACCTTGTCAAAGATTAATCTTATAAATAATTCAACGTCTCTAGGGTGTAGATAATAGCTGACAAATTCTTGTTTTTCATGGGCTATACTGGTAAGAGTTTTGGATAACATAGTTTGTAATGGAGGGAAAAAAATCTTTGCTCAAAGTCACAACTTGAGTAAACCATGGGTAGAACAGTTCTAACTGTCTGGTTGCTCCTGTAATGATGATGTTCAAAGCTGCATCTGTCGCAGGGTAGGCCGGTACCTTGGTGACTCCCCTTGCATAGAGAAAAATATTGCATTTAGATAGAGCATGGTCAAATATCTGCACAAAAATGTTCATGATACTGATTAAGTATTACTAAAATAGATAAATTAGCCTGTGGTACATGACAACATTAAACATGATACTCTTCACTTACCCAACTTTTTCCATTGCTGAGTCAGTGTCAATGAGTCCAAGTGTACATATAGAGATGGACACATTACTTTTCTTCATCGCCAACTCATGCTGAAGCGACCCAAAGAAACCATTCACGGCAAATTTTGTCGAGCTATAAGGTGCTACAAAGGGACTGGACATTTTACCTGTGAGGTGAAAAAAACTGTTATAAGTAGAGTCATTAAATGTACACAAATGAAACAATGGGCAGGAACCAGCAGGCTATGGTTATTAGAAATGTATTCTAAAATGTAAAAGGTTATTCATGTTGCAAATAAAATATCCTTCAAACGAATGTCACAAACATACCTAAGAGGGAAGAAACAACCACCAGGGATCCTTTACTTTGCTCAAGGCAGGGTAGAGCTTTCCATGTCATCTGAACATAGCTCAAGAAGTTGACCTTTGGGGAGTGTACACACACACACACACACACACACACACACACACACACACACACACACACACGCACACACACACACACACACACACACACACACACACACACATACAGGTCATCAAAGTGTCTCCCAATGACTATAAATAACATGAATTACTGTAGCCTTGTAATAATCAATTGCTCTATCTGTCATTTCAACACTGAAAATATTCTACTATCTGCATGGTTATAAACTGTCTAAGGCAACATAACTGGACAATAAAGGACCTTAGTGGCTTTTTGAAACAATTTTCTACTCCAAACAAAAATACCAGCTAAACTGATGATAACAATCGTCATTTTTTTCAGACCAAGTGCAGTTGCTTATCTGTAACATGCCCCAGGATAGCGCTTATGTCAATGTCCTTTAATGTAACAGAAAATGCAATTAAGCTTTTTTATGCTACTGTTGCATGTTTGACATAATTAACAAAAAGCAGATTAACATAACTGATCTTGGAGCCACACCCCTAATCAAATAACATAGATTAATATTTTACACAGTCCTTTTATAGTGTCCAGAGAGTTTGTATTGACAAAATCTGTCAAGTCCAAGTGTTTATCAGCCTTCTGATTATGTGAAAGAAGACTCATAAATTCATAAATTCATAAAGATAATTAAAAACATGAAAAAAAAGGCTTTATATCACATCCTATTTTTTGCCTCTTAACTAACCAGGAGATATTCTCCAAAATCTCTCTGGAGCCTGATTGTTTCCATTTAGAAAACATTCCCTGATCTCTATTTCTGGTAGAAAAACTGACTCTGGTAGAGAAACCAACTGGAGTTGCCCAAAGTTTGCAAGATATGATCTGTCCAGGATCTGAGGGACAATGCTTAACTATAAGATTACCAGTTAAAAAGATACCACCCAACAAGAACCTAGAAAGGAGAGTTCTGGAGCAGTGGGCGGGAGGTGGTCGCTGAGAAAGTGATGAGGTGAGGTTGTGAGACATTCAAAGAGGCTGTGACTTCACCTTACAGGTGTGGCCTTTCAACAAAGTAAAAAAATACCATATATTTAGCTGTATAAAGAGTAAGCAGTGTTGGAGAGGAATGGTGTGCCCAGTGGCAACCTAGAATGCTACTGAGGGAAGAGCCCAGTTGAACTTGGAAAATACTGATCATCTACTGGGTGGGTCACAGACAAGGTGTATTGTAATTAAAGGATCAGTACAACCTGCATGTGCACATATGAGACAGTATCCATCAATTTGAAGAGGGATTTCAAATGTGATATCTAGCTTGCCATGTTCTGCGGTAATAAAAAAATGTTTTGAGAAGTTCCTGGATGTCTACCGAAAAACAAATCTCACGTTCAATACCTTCATGAGCCACTGGGTGTGATCCACATCCCCCTCCCACATGCTGAAGGGGGATGGTCCGATGTGGTTGAGAACCACATAATCCAGGCCTCCCAGTTTGTTTATGGCAAACTCGACCACTTTGTCAGGGTCTGAGTCACTGGACATGTCCGCTGCTATGAAGTAAGCTTTCTTGGCTCCCAAACTCAGGCACTTTTCCACCACCTATAAGCCAGGATCAGATTTAGGGTAAGGGCTCCTGTCCCACGGACAATACATGTGGACAGGGTGCTCTTGACAGCAAAAATAGGTAATAGTTGAACTTTGAATCAAATTAAATGTCATGGAGTAACTGACCTGTTGTAAAATCTTGCCTCTCCTTGCTGTTATTACTATCTGGGCCCCAAAGCGAGCATAGTGATAAGCCATTTGTTCACCAATACCTGTACTTGCCCCAGTCACCAACACTCTGGCCCCTCTGAGAGACTCTAAAACACAACAGATGTGAAATGAAAACTTCATGTATGAAAATAAATCCCTGCATGCAGTGTAAAAACTATTCAGATTGCCACCAGCCAAATTCAATTTACACCTCATTACACCATTACACCTTACACCTCAATTTCCATAACGTAGAGAAAACAAATGACACTTGATCAATTGAATCTTGGACTATCTATCTCAGTTCATTTTGTATCAATAACTTGCACCACAGAAGAAATGATGTGAGCATATCTGATAGTTATATAAGCTTTTGGGAGTCAGCTCAAGGATATTTTTTTCTTCTTATTTACTACATGTTAACCTGAAATAACCTTTGAGACACTCAAGCTAACAAAACATTACAACTGATATATGCCCCTGTTTGGGTTATGGGGACTAAATATTGGTTTCAGTTTATTGTTTGTTGTTTGAAGCCTTTTTGGCAATATTTTTAAACTTTTTAAAAATAAGATGTGGCACTTAATCATCTTAAATATGCTCATCTCAATCATCTCAAACATTTGCATCTGATGTTCTTCTGTGACCAAGAGAAGTGCATTTTCACTTCTCCACTGACCCAAAGCATGTCATTTCATTATCTTTGGAAACCCAATTGGACACGACATTCTTAAAGGATATGAATAAATTCTCTGTGCTCATAATGGTAGTACCTCATCAGTAACGCACAAGATTTGTACTTAAGTTTTCAAATTTCCTCTGGGAACATTAAACTTTCTTCATCACAATAAGACATGGAAATTTGGTTCATTTTACACAGATTTTTCATTTAGTACAAGAGCCCCAGGCACCCACAGGAATGATACAGTAGAAATCACCTCAAGCCAGAGGGTCTCAGTTATATGCACTTCAATGTAGATCATTTCAAGCAATCTTGGGGGATGGCTTGCATTGCTTTAGGTTTTTCAGCAAGAACAGATTAAACTCTTCATCCAACTCAGGCAGCTTTGTACAAAATATGCACAACACTTATAATAATACAATGGCTTTAGGTCACAATAATTAAATGGATTGGTTTCTGCTTGTATTTCATGATCTTTATTGGTTACATAATTCCAACAGTCTAACAATACTACAGTGCCATTTTCTTTTTTCCGATTAACTTGCACTGATTGCACAAAAGTGAATGTGATTATATTCAGGGTGGGTAGATAATTAAAAAAAAGAACAAATTAACCTTGTTGGTGACGTTGGTTTGAGTTGGTTTTAGGGTGGCATGGCGAATTACACCACAGAAAGTTATGACCTAATTTGCAGGACAATGTTGCTTTTTTATGCCATTAGGTCAAAGACATTAAACTGTCATATACGTATGCATCAGGAAGCAATTTGCTTCAAAAAAGAAGAGGGTGAAATCCAATCTGTGCAGTCACCTACTCATTCCGATTAATGTTGGTGCGGTTACTTTTAGCATCAACAACACCTTGGCTGTTCATCTAAATAATAATAATAATAATAATGACAATGCTAGCCTGTAGCCTTATAATAACCTCATAATAATTAAAATAATTCAGTTTTCAAAAGTGAATAATAGTAGTTCTAGCTGCTGCTGAGTAATTTTACTTACTCTAGCCTTTAAAAGCTTGCAAATAAACTGTCAGTCATCCAATATAATCCAATATAAATTGATTAATAACAAACAATTCACAAACAATTCTAGCTAAAAAATAAAAAACAAAAAACTTTGAAATAAATAAATAAATCCACAAACAGTTCTAGCTAAAAAATAAAAACTTTGAAATAAATAAATAAATCCCCAAACAATGCTAGCTAAAAAAAATAAAAACTTTGAAATAGATATAGATAGATAGATAGATAGATAGATAGATAGATAGATAGATAGATAGATAGATAGATAGATAGATAGATAGAGATAGAGATAGATAGATAGATAGATAGATAGATTATTTTCAATAGCACCAGTCATACTGATCATTGAATGTCCCTTACCTGCATGGAAGCTGGGAAAGCTCCACCTACAAGCCAGGAAACCAACACCAACACTGACCAGCAGAAGTTTTGTGGAAATTTTCATCGTGTAAAGTAAAGCTTTTCAGTTGTGGAAGCAAAGTCTGGTTGTACCCTACGAGAAATATAGGCAAGTGGAGAAAACGAGGACTGTTTATACAATCCCGGCTTAAGTTTCTCTCGGCGTGCACAAAGGGGCGTGTTTAGATAAGAGTTTTATTGAAGCGGCAAATGCTTTTTGTTCTATGCTTTACTCGGTCTGCGTTGAATTCACGTCTTTGAAGCGACCGAGTGAATCTGCGTTTTCTTTGGCGTTTTGATCACATAGGAATGTTGAAATTTAAGCCCAGGCAGGTCTCCTACCTGCCATCTTTCCATACCTACACACCTGCGATTCAGGGGGGAAATGCTGACAACAGTAGTTGGGGGGCGACAACACTGAGGCCGGCTCTGATTTGACAGAAAGAAAAGGCAATGAAGAAGAGCGCATGCGTTAGTTTTTGAAAGGACAACTTTATTGATACAAGCCTTCTTGACAGCGTTCACCAGAGTTGTCCTTCACATACCAACCTAAACTATCTTGGTTTTGTATATACGTGAAGGTCAAGGGAACCACTTCGCTGTGCATAATGGCGGCAAAGATCTTGCCCATAGTAAAGTGAGTATCTCACCCACAGATATTTGTGGTTTAGGGCCATCTTTAGCCGATGCTAAAGCTCGCAAGGCGAGTATACTTAAGTAGCGCTAAGCTAGGTCGACTGTCAGCAAGCAGCCTTTGAATGCCTCGGCATGTTTAAAATTATTTTTGTCATCGTCCTAAATTTCGTGAACAAGTTAATTTGTGTTGAATTTTTATATATGTGTTACATTAAATATTCCCTACCTTGCCCGTGTGCCTTTATTTCCTTTGTAATGCTCTCGCACCAACATACACCCTTGTATTTAAATGGTTTAGAAAAAATAGGATGTGATATTACTTAAGTTTGTATGTGTTGAGTATAATACATTTATGGATTTTGGCAGGGTATAATGGTACATTTTTTTCAGGTAAACAGCTAAAGTTCCTCTGATCTTTTGATTCTTTCATTACCAGATTGGCCACCAAGGTGACAATTGCTGGTGGAGCTGTCTACATTGTCTATGATTCTGGTCTGCTGGGAAGCAGCGGACAGGGGTCGGAGGCCTTAGAGAAGGCTAAAGCAGCAATACCACCTGCTATAGAGGAGTGGATGAAGTATTTTGGAGTAGAGGTACAGGTCTTTCCTCGTATAAATATACACTAAACTGGTTTGTGCATGCACCAAAATCTGTGTTTGTTTTGTAAATAGTTTAGCATGCATTACTGATACGCGTTTCTCTCGTTTGTCCAACTCTCTTGGCCAGACTTTGCTTATACCAAGTGAATTAAAATATCTTCAAGGGTATTTCCATTTCTCCATGGAGTGCAAATTTTATATTTTCTACTTAAAACTCATCTACTGTGAGCACTAAGTAGTGACACTGTTTGGATCGTCAAAGGACCCTGATTGACTAAAATCAGAGTTTATAACTTCTGTTTAGGCGATTACAATATTTTACTTTTAATGTTCCAAGCTTCAACTACAATGCAGTGAATAGCTAATGACAGTAAAATACTGTATCATTTCATTAGACAAACAAGAATCTCTCTTTTTCTTAGACTGAGCTTCCAAAGGTGCCCAAAATTGAATTTGCTCCGTTGCAGTCCTGGAACTCTGGTAAGAATTTGACAAACTCATTTCGGCGGGTGGGTAGGTGGGAACTGAACTGGAAACAGAGGCTTATTTCTTTCGTTGAAAACGTGAAATATTTCATAATAAACGTGTGACTATCACGGGTTTGGTTTTTGACTGCGTTTTGGTTTGAAATTGTGGTTGCGTGACTTCAAGTTACATGCACTTATAGTAAATGCATTTATTTGGTGCAGTAACTGATTAGATTCACTTCTGCAATTGACATTTTTAGGCTTTTAATGCCTGTACTTTGTTCATGTCTTAAGATCAATCAACTGATTTTTATTTTGGTTTTTAATACAGGGGTGCGGTGGACGATTTCAACTCTTTCAGAGGCTCCAACAAGGGCAACTGAATACACAAACCAGGGTTTGCAGTATCTCAAGGATCTCTCCAAATGAACTGAAGCTCCATGGACATCTGGATATTCATGTTTGACAGCGCACTTCTTGAGAAAATAAGGTCTTCAAATATTGTAGCCCCGTACATGCTGAAAATGAAAGAAAGTCTGAAATGAGAATATATGAATTATAGATACTATAGGTAAGCCTCCCAAATGTGCATTGTGTTTCTTTAAGGTATCACCAATGATTGATTCGTATTGTACATAAAGCCCTGACCTTTCTTTTAAAAAGTGTTGTCTCATTCTGTTTTTCACCAAGATTTGAAGATTTAACGCACCAATGTACACCAAACGTCATGTTATGAAGATGCTTGATATATTTATATATATGCAATTTTAGTTATGACTTAATTATATGTCTGAAACTGCCCTGTTTTCTGTTTGATTTCTAAGCTTTGATAGACAAAAGGAAATGAGCACAGTAGCCATTTTTGAGATGCCATATTCTTTACAATTATATGAACCTCAGCATCACCTTTGGAAATTGTTACTTCTGATAAGAACATTCCAGACAGAAGGGTTAAGTAACAGGACATAGTTTCTTACAGTGATCTCACTCAAATGTTTGTCCTTAATTCATGAGGTTACAATGGAGCTGTATGATTTGCTGTAGGAAAAAAAACATTTAGATCATTCTAATTAATGGCATTTTTAGGCATAGTAACTATGTTTTTCTACATGATCAAAGAATGTTGTTTTGCCTATCCTTAGCTCTTGCTGCTAATGTGATAAATGACATTATACTTGGCCAACTTCAATGTGACATTCTATAAGAAAATAGTTCAAAGTAATGTTAAGCTAAATGAAGTAGAGCCACAATTTGTAATTACTCTGCAGTTTATTGGATCACTTAAATTTAATGAAATGTGTCTCAAATCTAATATTTGTGTACTGCTGGTATATAAGAACTTGAAATTTCCACTTGCGCTTTTGTCAGGGCATTGCAAAAAAATGAAAAATAACAACACACAAATGTGAAAAATATTTATTAACTATGACAACTATATGGTTGAAAGCATGATCTACACCCCGTCATTTTGAATTGATTACACATCAATTAGAAATACTTTGGACTCTACTGGTGGTTGACTTCATAATTTTTTTTTTAATGTGTACTGGTATTTTTTTTCATTATCAAAATTATGGGTATTTAAGAGTTTTGAAGAAGTCTCTAGATTACAACACATGCAGAGATTTGATAGCCCAAAATACTAGGAGATCCACTGATTGACTTGGGTGGGGAGGCCATAGATTTTCTGAAGTCACTTCTGAAAAGATTAAGAGTCATGATAAGTTCGGTAACTCAGGAGTAGTGATGTAACGGGCTAGAATCCACACTCCAAGCATGAATGTCATGTTGTAAAACAACAGTTTGTTATTCTACTTAACCCTTAATTATCATTGAAGTAGTCCATTTATAAGCTCTGTTTATCAATACTTTTACAATTCTTAAATTCTGTTTTGATGTGATATTTATACAATATAGTAATCACAACAGGTAACTTTACAAGGCATTTCACACAAGTTGTACAGATTAAATACTGTTATCCGAATGTATTGCCACAGGTTTATTTTTTTTTAAATTTTTTTAAATTTTTTTTTATTTTTTATCTTTCCCTCCATGCGTGTGATGTAAAGCATATTCGGCCACATTTATCCATGAAGAAAACAAGCATTTGGGGAAAAAATGTAGCATACTACGTTCCAAACCTGTAAACTTGATACAATAAAGTGCTCTCCCCAAAGTCAGCTGGGATTATAAAACCATGTTACATTTAACATTTTCGTACTGCATTAAGAGCAAAATAACAATGTAAAGCAATGACCACAAAATTTTCTCTCAGTTGTCAAGCGTTACCAGTCACCTAAGAGCATCTAACTTTTGGATGAAACCAAATAGCAGCCTTCTTACACAATTATATTCAAAGATATTGGAAGTACAATATTGCAAAATGACAAGCCTGAAGGCACTTTATTATTTGTGTGAAGAAAATTTTCAAAGGGAATAAAGCACACTGCCTCTTCATCACAAACACATATAGAGAGTGCTGTTAAAATTCTGATTTAAGAGCACCCTTAGGAGCCACCCGTGCGCTTAAACGATGGGATACCCTCCTATTATCATCAGATTTAGTTATCATTAATTCACCTAACTGAAATGTGTAGCAGGATTTCCAATTATTCGGTATCAAGGGATTTCACAATTCAAATCCTGACATTTAACATGATCGTTAGACAAATACAGTACTCAAAATTACCCCATGACTTCCAAAGATGGAGGAATCCCAAAAATAGCATACAATTGACTTAGAACCTAACAGAAAAAAAGGCTTTTGTGCAGTTTTCTCTGTGACACAGGGACAAATATGATAAGTAGATTAAAGACAACCCACTTGTTGTCTCAAGGACAAAAACATGATGCACGAACAGCTGCAGAGAACAGCTGCTGAATGTAGCCTTATTTTACACAGTCAGACCCTTAAGCCAGTTCAACCATTTGAAACTTAAATGAAAGAAAGTTGCAACTGAGTTGCATTAATTTTAAAGCCCTGTGCGACACAAAATTTTATTCAATTGAAATTTAATATCATGAGCAGCAGTTAAGAATAACAATAATGATAATAGGTCATGATGTCAAATTCAATATCAGCTGGATAGTTTTAACTGAGTATAACACTAAAATTGATCACAATAATTTACAAGAAATTACAGAAGACCTGCGCAATGCTTCAGTTTGATAAGTCTATTTCAAGATACTCATTTTGTAGCTCTATTTGTTTGATTATACTCCAACTTTAGTGCATCAAAAGCTCTGTTTTTATAGTCTGAGATAGCCATTGTAAGAATGAAGCTGGCCAAATGTAAATCTGACATCATAAACATGGGAGCTAAAGCAGTTACCATGTCACTTCCTACTTGGTAAATACAGAAAAAAAGATGAATAACTGCCCACATGCTCATGATATTTACTGTTAACTCAAGTGTGTTGCATGGCCTTTCATAATTTTTGAATTGCTTCGTGAAACTGTCAGGTTGCATGAATATTTTTCATGCAAACTGCTACTAGTAGCTTCTAAGTTTTGTGTATACAGGCAACCTTAACGTAGAAAGAAGGGCAGCGACAATAAAACAAGATTACTTGCAATAGCCAAGCATAGCAGTGCTACAGTTCTGCTGTGCATCCAAAAAAGGATAAAGAAAAGCGAGATTGCACTTTAAATTGAACAATAAGCATCAACTATTCAACCATGTCATGGCTTTCCTATAACAGATCAGAATGAGTGACATGAAGAAAGTCAGGAGAGGGAGTGTCCGCTATCTCTAGGTGGTTTTTACTAGATCATAGACATGGATATGAAAGTCATCATCGTATTTAATATAGTAGACAGAGGGTTTCGCTGGGACCTGGTAGATAACTAGGCCTGTTCTTTTCACACCCTTGTCAGTAACATACTCCACTTGTTTGCCCACCAGACTCTCCGTCTCTTCTCCTGGCTTTCTGTCCGCAGGCAACAGGTGCTTGTTCTCTGAGGGAAATGGAGGCAGATGGTTAAATCTGAGCAGTCAACTCAGTCAACAGTTTAATTATGTCATGAAAAAAAGAAACATGAACATTGCAAATATATTTCTCCTGGACAAAATGTGTAAGGACTTCCTTAGGGCATAAATGGTAAATGCTACACTTACTGAGGAAACATGGTTTATGAAGGGCAGTTCAATCCCACTACAATCTTTGTTTCAAGAAATCAAAATAATGATTGGGAACCAAAGCAACATCGAAACATCAAAAAGCCTGAGGCAGAAAGAAAGTTTGCAAAGGTCTATGTCTTTTGCCAGGGGTTTTGTATGAAAGGATATATATTCTTGAGAAATTATTTTGGACAAACATGCAAAGTGGGGGTAACAGTTAAATGATTTGTACAGTTAAATCAGAATCAGAAATACTTCATTGATCAAAGAGGAAATTCAGCAAATAAATATATTAGTTAAGATTAAACAGGCTTCAGTTAAATATGACTCACCGTAATCTTTCCCATACAATGTACCAATTTGTTTTAATAAGATTGTATCTCTAACTGTAAGACGAATGCCATCAAATTTTTTTTCTTTCAATTTGAAAATATACAAATAAGTATTTGTTTAATAGAAATTGGAAAAATATAGTTACTAATAGCCTTGAACCAGTATATGTTTGTCTGTGTAACACTGGCTGGTGTGGTATTACATAACAATAATAAAGTATTCAATAGAATAGGTATTCATGACAACACCTTTGCCCAAATAGAACAGGGCAATGGTGTTGTCAATTGCTTTTAAAGGGTTAAAATCCTGACAATGAATGACCATTTGTCATTTATGATCAGTAATGGTGTCTGTGAAAAAATGCACTAACAATACGTGGTACTTATCACGTCATGTTTTGTCGGAGTTCCAGGAATGAGTGAGTGTGGGACTTCAATATAACATTAGGTATTTAGGTCAGCTGGAGCAGATGCATGTTTATTAGAGAATTTAAACTCCAGGCTACACTAATCGTTATTCGTTGTTGTTTCTTTTCAAAAAATGATAAATGGTTATACTCTAAACTACCTACGTTTTTTTTTTTCCTCACTTCAATAGCAATCAGAAATAGCAGTATTTTTTTAAGGATTTTAACCCCTTAAGAGCACAACTGTATACAATATTTCTCTGTAGTAGCATTTATTCCAGTGAAATTAGCTTGTTTTATGACGTGTGCATGTGTGTGTATCATTATATAATGCCTACACGCCTACACGTGACTTGACATGAAGTATGTGTGTCTGTGTGTAAGTGTTCACAACCAAAGACACAGCCCTCAAAATTGTTCTTTATCTAATTTCATTCAGTGAGGTAGAATTTACAGCATGTCTTACATTTAACTTTATTTTTAACTTGGTTTTTTTATGTTTCTGCTAAGCTATCATCAATTATGAATATGGCTTAAAATGTGTAAATCTGCAAGATCACAAATGCATCAGATCATATAAATGTTGCAGCCTTTGTTTTTGCTTTTTTGTTTAGTTTAGTTTTTTGAACAGCAATAAAGAAGGCTGAAACATATATGCAAAGGATTAAAGACCATGTCACTAAAAACTTTGTCCAGCAGAGTGCGCTCAGACAAAGCTGTGTTTACTATCAGGTATAGATGCAGCACATTGGGAGCAGTTCATTACTGTTAATTGGACAACTGTGCAGGATAGGTGCTTCGGCAGCTTAATAGGATTCACGTAGAGAGAACACATAATTACAGGAACCCTAGCATATCCCTTCGGCCTGGTCTGGCTTGCACTGCCTCGGCTGCAGATGAAGCTCCTCAAATGTGAAAGGTGGATGGTTTACTGTCTCTGGGATGGCAAGGGTCTGCTGCAACTTCCTTGTCCTTCCCTCATGGCAATTAATGGTTTTGGGGTAGTTTGGGATTCTTCATCAAAGATGATGGGGTTTGCTATTTTAACTGGTTCGAGTTTAGTGAATCAACTGAATGTTCTCACTTTTGAAAGGGTTCCATTGTATTCAAATTGTTCAACTCCTGTCCCAATTGCTCTGTTTCTGATTTACCCTTCAGGATACAAGTGATTCCTCATAGACTAATAATTCTGAGTAAAACCAATTTCTACTTTTAAAAGGCTTCCTATCTCTCCTTTAGCCTATGAAGTGGTGAGTTTTTTCAAGGTCTGGTGTGTGGATAGTCCCTGTAGGCCTTAAAAGGTACGATTATAAGACTATATAAAACTCAATGTTAGTTGCAGACCCTCTCATCTTAGTTGCCAAAATAATGTCCCACTCTGTTCAGACATAGCAGCCGTACAGATGTGCAATGCTGTCCTTCGATAAATAGAAGCCCTGCAATCTGTTAGATTCAAATGATGTCTAGGACGTGGAAGCAGAAAACATTTCTGATCTGAAATTGACTAGTAGCAAATGCAAAATATGTCCCGTTTTTTCATGAAAAATCAAGCTGCTCTGAAAAAAACCCAGAGCTCTGTGGGGTTTGCGATTGTCAAAAAATATCAACACCAGGCCTGAGGGATATTTCCTCAATATTATTAGCTCAGTAAGTGACAAGCTGAACTGTGGCATTGATCTTTGCTGTAGGGAGAATATAAACACAGCTGATGACAACAGTGGGAAATTCCCTTGGGAGATCAAAGGATGGAAGGGACGACTGCATCTATATCTAAGTATTGACCATGCCCTGCATCTTGAGGTTATTATGAGCTTGTTGCCTCAATGTGGTCTGAAGTCTGACCAACTTTCCCCTTTTCTCAGTCAGATCTTTGTTAGGAGTAAATTCCTTTTTTTCTTTTTTTTCTTTTTATCCTGACTATAACAAAATACAGAAAAACAAATGTTTGAGAGAAACTCTGTGTGTAAGTGTTATTTTACTTAATTCTATATATTGTTGACATTTCTAATTATAATATTATTGTATTAGCTGTATATTTTTTATCTATATTGACTGTCATAATAAAACAATGATTCTCTTGGCTTAGCATTTAATGATATTATTATCATTGCTCCAGGGAGAGCAGTGGTGGACACATGCAACTTAACACTAACAGCCCTAAGTGTTTGGAAATAAGCGATTTGAAGTATTTTCTGAATTTTCATAAAAGTTTTCCATTAATCGTCACAGGAAAGAATAGATTCATCAGTGATAAGCAATGCTGTTAACATGATATTGTTGAAACTTCCAGGTACACATGAAAAAGAAATGTATATGGTTGTCCCAAATTAAAAAAAAGATGTGTGTTTTGTAGTGTTTACATGTATGTCTTATCCAAAAAGACATTACACATTTTCAAGGATCAGACCATCTTTGCTGTACACAAAGGATCAATACCTGCTTCAGGCAGAATCCTGAGGTCTCCATCAGCATAATCATCCCATAGCTGGTACATATAAAGAACTGGGTCCTTTTCATAAGTGATATAATACCAGTTGGTCATGATTGGTGCTCTAGAGAGAACCATCCCTCTCCATTCATTCTTCTCCCCATCTTCTTTTTCAAAAAGATGCTCTACAGCTTTTCCCACCAGCTCCTCTGCACCTGGAGGTATCTTGATCTTGTTATTTACTATGGAGATATGAGAAAATTATAAAAATGCTAAAGAAATGAGACAAAAAAAAAAATCTATTATCATATGTTAAAAAAATTAGTAGATATTGCTTAAAAATATCCATCGGGCTCACCAACTTTTTCCGCCAGGACTTGTAAGTTTGACACCCTTTCATCCTTGAACAATTCAATGCCATAGACACAGTCAAAGCCGTCATACTTCACCATGAAAAGAGAAGGGTT
Source organism: Fistularia commersonii (assembly GCF_037954325.1). Lineage (NCBI taxonomy): Eukaryota > Metazoa > Chordata > Actinopteri > Syngnathiformes > Fistulariidae > Fistularia > Fistularia commersonii. The sequence continues at coordinate 7,765,565 of NC_141299.1, read as the reverse complement.
TACACTAAGTCTGTCCAGCACTGTGCCCTTCCATTTACTTTGGTTCCCCTTCTCACGCCAGTTATGCTGAATGCGGACTCCAAGAATGCCGTTGGGATCAAGGGTTACTGTGTCACTCAGTTCCCCGCTACTCCTTTTTCTTGGAAAACAGAATGAATAAGTAATAAGTGTTAGTGTGGAGACATTTGACCTGCATAAGAACCATCAATAGTTCGATGGTATATACCTTACACCTGAACAGGAGCTCATATTTTCCCAAGATTGTCATTTTGATAAAGGGCTGCAATAAGCTACATATACATTTTGTGCGGGTTTTTCTGGTTAACCCTTACAAATGTAAATCCACATAAAGACAAGCTATGACTTTTTTAGTTAAAACTTAAAATTGACTTTTTAATTTTACACACTAATCAGGAACATTTTGATTTTTAATTTAATGACAATTTGTTACATTTGACATGTTGATGTAAATAAAGCTTCTGATTATCCAATGTACCACTAAAAAAGTGACCGTGTGTATCCTGGATGCCTTTCTTGAAAAAATAAAAAAGAACACAACTTTTTATTCTTAACTGGGCTTCCCTTAGAGCAAAGTGGCAGTTTACATATATATATATATATATATATATATATATATTTAACTTACAAATTTACATCATAAGGAAGTAGAAACTGTAATAAGCAATTAAATCACAAGATGAACTAGGAGATGAAATCAGAACTATTTTACATATGAAAATAAATTTGGCAAATATATTTGTTATTTTGTTTTCATTACTGTTTAATTTAATAATTAAATAGACACTGACCGTAATTAACTATTCCCAGAATCCAATATATTGTTACAGTTCTTACTGTAAAAGATTACTGAAAGGTGGAATGATATAAATTCAGTTTTAGTTACACAGTGATGTACATTTGTTAGAAATTAAAGAAAATATATTATTACCACACCACATCCCATTATACAACTGAGGTGCTAAACTGTAAAACTATGTCATATAGTCTGTGCATCTATACCTGATGGGTGTCTATGAAATGATGAGTTAACATTTACAGTCATGGATAGAGGTTGTAAAAAAGGTGGGATTTACAGCAGCTGTGTTGCTACATACCTGCCCCTTTTCTTGGACATGCCTCCAGGAATTCAAAGGTTACTGATTAATAGAAGAAGAAAAAAAAGAGGACAACGGTTATTCATTATGGGCATGGGTATGGCGCTTTTTAAATGTACAGGGCATGCAACAATTACATGGAAGGCTCGGCCGCCGGGGGAAACAGCCGCCCAAGCAAAGACTGACACCTCCGGCAGCCAATAGCCGAGGTTGTTCGAATAACTTCCTGGGCATACGCGTCACGTATACAACCTTGGAGGTCATTGTTTATAAAAACATTCCGAGATTTCAGTGTGTCTTCTCAGGTGTACAACGGGTAGTAGCTGGTGGCGGACTCGTCAATTAAATTCGACATTAAACACCTAGTGAACAACTTTTGATAGAGTGACGTTGTGTCAACTGTGTCAATGTATTTAACAGATCACAGAACGTTAGCAACTACCATATTGCTGTGACTAAGTTAGCAACAAACATTTAGCATGAAACCTCGCAGACAGTGCCACAAATTACCCCGCACCACCAATCCCAGAATAAAACCAACAAACATTAACTGAGCCTGTCGGTTATCAAAATCACCCGTTTGCCCTAGCTTTACCCCACTGCAGATGTTACAATCACGCCGAATCGGCTAGCTACATTCGCTTTTCATAATCACGCCAACAGAGAAGTGACAGCTGGATGCTAAAACCATTATTCTCCATCTGAACAGATGTTTTCTTACCTGTGCACAGATTTCATAGCAATTTAGTTCCGTTCGACTGACAGAGAAATGTTGCCACACACAAACCCGCCTATGTGAATCTCGCGAAGCTTGTGGAAAATGGTAGATAAGGAAAATGACTCAGTTTCCCAGCAACCCTTTCGTCTAACGACAGCGAGGAGAAATGGGAATAAATGTTATAATTGTATTTTACCTTAAAAGGGCTGTAGATACTTCTGCTGCATGCAGCAGATATGGTCATAACTATGTGAAGATTTTATGTGCACATGAAAACGACAAAGTAATTATATCACAGAGGGAAAAACAGGCAATAACAGAAAAAAAAAATCAGAAAAAAAATCTTATGTGACAAAAACTGAAGTCCTGACGTATTACAGAGTGCAAAATATTCAGTTGATTGATATTAATTCAATTAAGAGAATTTTAAGGCCACTGCAACCACAGCCTTGCCTATCTTCTGCAGATAAACTATTGCCGGAAATGTATTGAAATAATTGTTTAAATATAAATTAGTAATCCTTACAACATTTGGTACTGCAAAGCGGTACAATTTAATTCATTTTTATTTTAAACTATCTTTTTGAGATGTCCATCATCAACTTTGAGTGCTGTGTTTTTTTTTTTTGTTTGTTTTTTTTTGTCTACTTTCTTCAAACCACCAAAAATAAAATTTCATTTTATTTCAAAGTTAAATAGTAAATGCCTGCCACTATTCTTCCTAACAGCCGCTTCCAATAATTGGTTGGGTAAATGTGCTATATAGTGGTGTATGTTCATTTTATCATTATACAACACATAACACTGTGCAGTCACATAGTGGAGCAGTAGAAATTTAACAGCTGATTTGGTAACTTATAAATTGGCTTACAATCAACCATTGTTCAATCATAAATGTTGAATGTTTGTTTCATTATGTTCTTTTTTCCCTTTTAATGTTTGCTTCATTATGTTATTTTTATGTTGTCAAATTATCATTTTTTTCACTTTCAGTAATTTCAGATTCTCTATTTCTAATTTGTTTAGTATGTTTTTTTTTTTTTTTTTTAATGCATTGCCAATTAAGTCACTGGAGTAAGTTTCGGTTCACTCCCAAACCTTTAAGTCTGCCACACAGACCATAATATGGCCTTGATTATGGTACAGTATGATGGCGACCTCTGCTGATCTTGAAGTGCCATGCCTGAAATAGGATCTTTCTCCCTGTTGTTCACCGCAAAGATTTTGACGCTGTTAAAAAGACCCATTTGTCTTCACATTTATTTTATTATCACATTATGCTCAATTTAGACATCAAAATGGTGTTAAAGAGAACACAAAAGTTAAAATGGTAAAGGAATCAGTCCTTCACCTTTGGGAGAGACAAGAGCACAATGTAGAATCTTACCTACAACCTCAGAACTTCTTTTATTTTACTGAGCATGTTGTACAGGTAAAAGAAGTTGTTTTCCCACTACCATTTTAAATAATGTTGTTAATTGTTGTTCAGTACATCCATTATCCACGCATTGTAGGATGATATGCGCATGTAGACATCAGGGGTCCGAGGATCTCCGCATCGCTTTCCAGAGAAGGACACCACACCTGCTGCTTCTCCACCACAAACCAAAGGACCTCCTGAATCACCCTGTAAAACAATACATAGAATACACAGAACAGATATGTTGGTTTATTTTTTTTCATCTGCGAGCAACATCGGTTGCCGGATGACAGGAGGCTGTTTTTTCCTGCACATTGTAGAGCTCTGAGGTCTAAGGTCAATTTTTATTATTTTCAAAGAAGAAAGAATGTAGTCTCACTGAGCAGAAGCCTTGAAAGGAATGGGCTCCAACGCTACAAACCATGGTATCGGTTATCAAAACGCCCCTCCATCTTCTCGCACATGTCCGTTGTTTTAGGATTGTCACATTGACTTCCTGCAGCCTGCTTGATAGTGTGCCATTATCACCGATGTCCCCCCAGCCAATTGTGATGCATTTACTGTAGCTATTCAGGATGCCGCTTTTCAGGGCTATGAGTTGTACCGCTTGAGTGAGTTTTGCGGTGCCGTTGAGCTGAAATCCAAATCATGATGGAGAACTTGAGCAGGTGTTCATGAAGAAATGTTAATTGCAATACATAACAGAGTAATATCAGATACTCCATACATGCTACTATCATAAGTTTTGTGTAAACTGATAACTGAATAATAAGGACCAATTACCTCTTAATTAATGTGAAGAAACCATGTTGTGATTTTTTTTTATGTAGCTTTATTATTGTATGCCTTTTTTCTTACCTTGATGAGCATGATGTCATTGTCATGTTGGTCATAATCAGGATGCTGAAAATATCTGACAGACTTAAAAATCTGCTTTGTGGACTCATAATTTGTAAGGGAATCAGATCCGAGGACAACTGTGTATGGTCTGGACAGAACAGACAGTTAATTATAATATCATTTATAATACAAAAACACATATTAAGACTGATGAATAATATCATGGCTGGTCCCATGTATCTGCATATCTAAAATGATACGCAGAGATAATTAATTATAAATGTATTCAACTACAATTTTTCCTATTCAGAACAGAAGTCCATTTCATACAAAACAACTCATTCCTTGGGCTAATTCAACACAGAAAATGTTGTGTTGCCTTCATTTTTCTTTTAGTTGATTATTCTTTACTTTTTTATGTTTATTGCATTGACTCATTTTTCAACACAGGTTTGATAAATTCAACACTTTTATAAGAGAGATAGTAAGAATGTAAGAACAAGCTGTATGAAAAGATAAAAACGTTCCTGCTTGCTGGAATAAATTTACAAACATTTTAATTAATACATACAATACATTTATAATCAGTGTTTTACACAACTAGGACAAATTTTCTAATTTGCTGACCCATTGCTGAGATTTCCTTATCAGTATTTTTCTGATCCTGTTTATATTGTGTTATTTCTAGAAATATAAACAAAAATCATTATTGGATTCTTACCCAGGTATCCTACAATGAGCTGCTGTGAGCACAAAGTCTTCCCTCACCAGAATTCCTCCACAGTAAAGCTGACGTCCAAGTTGCAGCGAGGCCATATAGGGGCGTGAATGGGGGACAACATTTCTGCCTCCAACAATATATGAGCCATTGGCACCTAAAATGCGAAACAATACATTTATAATCTTGTTATATTATTTCACATTAGCAAAGCTTTGCGAGAGTCATTAATTGAAACGGTCAGATTTTTCAATTAATTGACTTCGCTTTAGGTCAGCATAGCTTACTCTTTAAAACCAAGAGCAGGAGCAGTAGTATGAAATGCATTGCCAGGGTTATGTGTCCAAATGAACAAGATCTTCCTTCCACTTTAAATCTTATCCTATTTGGAAACAATACAGTGTTGCTTAGGATGTGGTTGCTATTGCTTCATTCTATTTGCTAATAAGTTAATGGTTGATTTGGTATTTGTTAATAGGACTGCTAAGGAGAAAATTGTAGCGGTGAGTTTCATTTAGCAGATTACTTTCACATTCAACCTGATTTCCCCAGTCGCATGTAATTTCAATTCTCCATTTCCATTTTCTATTTTTATTTCATGAGATGCCAGTTTCAGACCCTTTCAAAATATTCCCATTGCTGTGGCAGCATACAGGTTAGGCCACCCGAGGCTCCCATCTCAAACAACGATGGGATGTAGGAACTGGGTTGACCTAACCCAACCTAAACGCTAACTCTTACGCCAAATATCTATGCCACTTTCTCTTTCTCTAAGGCTAAGTTCAATCACACCACAGAGGCCTCTCATTTCAGTTCATTTGCTTTCTGTCATGAACCATAGTTTATTCTTCTAGGATAGGAGTTGGAGCATGAATAGACCAGAAAAATGTGAGCTGCACTTTCTAGTCAAACTCTTTCTTTACCATAACAAACGAATTTAGTACCTGCTGGACTGCGGATGTAAATAATATCCTGGTATATTGTCTTTTAAAAAAAAAAAAACAAACATCTGCAATGCGTTACTGAAAATGACAATTCAGGACTGATACCTGTGTTACCTTATAACTTTAACATGTATATCTTCAAAGCTTTCTTTGCAGTTTGCATTTGGAGTTCAGTTTTGTTCATTACGTGGTTTTGGTGCAGCACTGGCCTGTGGTACATTTGCCATATGAGCAGACATAGGTAGATTCGGTAGTTGTATTGCTGAAGTATCCAAACTCCATCAGTGTTCATTTGTTGTGCAAATTAAGGTCATTAAAAAAAAACACCATAAAATAGCAAACAAGAATGGAAAGAATAGCCTACTTGGGACCCTCTAAAGAATGAATGAATGCACTGGTGAATTCGGCAACATCAAAGTATCTGAAAAGACAAAGGGAAACATCTAAATTAACTAATGGAGGATTCGTTTTTTGTTAGAAACAGTTCACAAGGTCATGCAGTAGGAAGTTTCAGGATAGATTCTGTTCAGAAGAGCATTCTGTTTCCAGTGACAATGTAGCAAAAGTATGATTATCCTTCACTCTGAAAATCAATGATCATTCTCTTCTCAATTGCTTCATTATAAATGTATTGTATTAAACAAAGAAAACATAATATTCTCTGGCCTTTTTATGAACTTAATGTGGCCATACCGTTGAATAGCAACAGAAACAGCTCCTGACTTAAAACATTTGTTTAACAACAGAAACCATGGTTTGGACACCTTTATTTCATGAAGTCAGTTAAAAAAAATCCCCCAAGATTTAGAAAAAAATCAGTTGCTATGTGAAGCCTCTGAAGTGTTTGTGGTCCAAAACACTACAATGATTCAAAATGTGAATTTGTAGATGGGAAAGGGAGGCATGAGGAGTACAAATGGGTTAGAATTTTCTTTGCAAAATGGTTTCAATGATGTTTATTATAATGTATGAAAATGTTTTTGATTTCCTTAACTGTCTCTTCTTGGATGTTAATGATGATATAAACATATAATTATATAAAATTTTCAAAAGCCATAAGGAGAAACTAAAAAAGTGTAAACATATCTGTCTGGGACATACTGTGGAGTTAGTTTAGCACTTGAGTAAGGTATTGAACATACCATTATTGTTATTTATTCTATTAACAGTGTTTCTGAGATTGAAAATGCAGCTGTCCAAGCACGTGAACTGCCTTCCAGAGGGCATAAGGATGAAATGGTGATTCCCTGGGTTTGATCAGTCTTTTGTTATATTGTTGGCACATTGCACTTGGATGTGATGGGACAATTGCAACGCCCTTGATGTCTTCAAGGGCAGGGAAGTGACTGTTGGTGATAGAAAGACAGCGGCAGCTCCAGAGAGAGGCTGATTTTCCTTAATGAATTCAGGAAAATACAGCCGTTGCATCCTTTTTGGATGGTGTTAAAGGTCCATGGGAGGTCCTGGGAGGTGTCTGTGCTAAGGAACCTGAATTCCTTTATCCTGTTGACCTCCATCCCTTTGACATACAGGAGGAGTGGGTAACCGGCTCCAGTGACAAAATCGATGGCAATATTCAACCAGGGTCTCTTCAGAATGGTCAAAGGCGGATGGTTGATCCCGCCTCAATGTGAATGAGAACACCTGGGTGGAATGGTGAGGCTACAGGGAGTGGAGATCAAGAAGTAGGAGGATTTCAAGTACATAGGGAAAACAGTCCGGAGCAATGGAGAGTGTGGAAAAGAGGTAAGGAAATGGGTCCAATCAGGTCGGAATGGGTGGAGAAAAGTGTCAGGGGTACCATGGGATAGAATAATATCAGCCAGAATGAAAGGAAAGGTGTACAAGACAGCGGTGAGACCGGTGATGCTGTATGGTTTAGAAACAGTAACATTAATGAAAAGACAGGAAGCGGAGCTTGAGGTCGCAGAGATGAAGATGTTGAGGTTCTTTTTTGGGAGTGATGAGGATGGATAGAATCAGGAATGAGTCGATCAGAGGGACAGCACATGTTGGATGTTTTGGAGAGAAGGTCAGAGAAGCCAGACTGATATGGTTCGGTCATGTACAGAGGAGGGATAGTGAAAATATTGGTAGACGAATGGAGTTGAAGCTGCCAGGCAGGAGGTCTAGAGGAAGACCAAAGAGATTATTTATGGATGTAATGAGAGAGGATATGAAGGTAGTTGGTGTGAGAGAGGGGGATACAGAGAATAGAGTTAAATGAAGAAGGTTGATTTGTTATGGCAACCCCTGAGGGGAAAAGCCAAAAGCAAAAGAAGACATAAAGTGATGAAGATTGACATTTCAGTAGTCAGAGGTCTATGTGGCCTTTATGACCTTTTGATTATAAATCATATAGTTGTCATATAAGTTGTATGTCATAAGTTAAAAAATCACATGTAACACCTCTTGGAGCAGACATGAAAGACATTTTTTTAATGATTTCTGGTGTTGCATGGTTCAGGATGTAGAGATGTTGTCTGTTGATTTTGAAGGTTAGTTTGTCATTTAGTCTCAATGTATTTAAATCTATTATTTTACCGTTGGTGGCACTACATTTTGAATTGTGATCTTTTAAAATGCTGTTTAAATTAACATTGTTTTAATTATATTTTGTTTTGCAGTTTTCTGCAAGATGACATCTCATTTCATTTACTGTGTTTATTTCCATTCAACAGACCAGTTTTACTGCATTCCATAACGGTTACATTCATTAATGTTTTGCAAATTTTTTGAATGAGTAATAGTATTTGCTCCTTCATCTTTTCGCTTTCACAGCCACAGTTATGAAACTCAGTGGTGGAATTCATTTCATCACCAACTGACACTAACTGAAATGATTTCGAAACTGAGGCTATGATAGTGGTTAATGGATTGGCCAAAACTGAAATGTCAGGCTACCACGGCAAAGACACCCTATTTGGTTTGTATCATTTCATCATTTTTTAGGTATAATATGTGACCCACCGTTTGAAGAAAATGTACATTTGAACCGTTTTTAGATGAACTGAACTAAATCAGAATCATTGATACATTTAATTTTACTATCACATAGTCATATATTGACTTTTTCACTTCTTCTGTCATTCACTGCACAGTTAGTAAGCAGCATAGTCAAACACAAAAAAAAAAACATGTTCAGTATTGTCTTGCAGCTTTCAGGAGGCGTTGTAATTCAATTAAATGCATGCTAAAGAGAAGCGGACTATCACTGATTGATCAATTGATTGATTGACAAATGAGTGTTCAAGGTAAAAATTGAGTAAATTACTTTATTTACACATTTATGCAGTTATTTTTTCTATTTTTTTAACGGAAAAATTAGAAATAGCGCTCATAATCCGGCATAATCAAATTAGAAAAACCATAGAAATCCTGTCTTCTTCTGTGTGACACACATAAGGACCTTTGTTATATGGGACATCCATTTGTGCTGGAACAAAACAAAACAAAACAAAACAAAACAAAACAAAACAAAACAAAACAAAACAAAACAAAACAAAACAAAACAAAACAAAACAAAACAAAACAAAACAAAACAAAACAAAACAAAACAAAACAAAACAAAACAAAACAAAAATAGAAAATAAACCCTGTTTATTCTATTTTAAAAGCACCATTAAGTCTATCTGCAATATTTGCATATTTGATTTGTTCGATTTGGTTTCTTAATCTAGCACAGCTTGATAAACAGCCAAGAGGGACAAGATTGATATGAAATTTTTTTAACCTTGATATATGTTTCACCACGGGAGGGGGCTCATTCCCCAGAAATGATCTAACAAACTCACAGACGGCACAATTTTGGAGTCTGCCTTCCATTATACAACTACCAGACGACTAAATTCTTAGTAAACAGGAATATTTCCCACTAGTATAACAGAACCACAGTTCAACAAAGGATCAGAATATGATGGAAAGTATTAATATGTCTCAAAATCTCTGAAGATACAATATGCCTGCTGGTGATTTTATAGTAAAAGAAAAAAAAAATAAACCATATAGGTGGTGTTAAAGGGCCAACGTTGTGCATTTCTTTATTCATTTATTGGTATTCTGAACCATGAATGGCTTTCCTCATCTAATGATAAACTAATAAGGAACCAGTTTGAGACTTTGTGGCCCCCAGCTTCGGCCCGCAGTTCACACTTAAAGCTTGTCCGGACGTAAGTTTATGATGCTGATGTTGGTAATTATGTCAGTTGTATGTATTACAATCAGCATAGCATACAGCTGTTTTTTTTTTCTTTGTGATTAAATATTTTTTCCATGATTTGAGTGAAAGTCTGTGTTGCCATAGCATTTGTTTAGTTCTATTTCGTGACATGACGCTGACATGTGTCCTGCTCCCATGACAAAAAAAACCTAATGAAATCTTCTCCACCTGGTTAGTGTCAAAGCTCAACACAGTAAGAATGGTTATTTTGACATTTTCCAGTAAAATAAATGCTTTTTAACTTATTAATTCTTGTACTGAAAAAAAACAACAGTGGTGAAGAAATGTCACCATGGATGCCGTGACAAAACACAGAGTCTGTCTGGTTTCACTGGCATGAAGAATTACTTCACACACAGTTCTGCTGCTTAAGAGGCAGGGTGGATAAGTTTTGGCATAACTCACATTTTGCATGAAGCAGTACTGACTTTGGTCTTTTCCAGTCACTAACAGCCAAAGACAACCTCATGATGTTGACTGGGCTGTTGGCCAACATGTGTCTGGCCTGCCTCGGCCCGCCAAACTTTATAGAAGGCAATGGTCAGTGTCCCATTATGCTAAGTGATCTCCTTGTACTCATTGATTTTATATTCTTATTATCTGAGGGCTCAGGTCAAGCGTGTCTAGAGAGATGCACCTTTGGACTTGCAATTTGGGAGCGACAACTTCAAGTGTCTTATAATGGCCAACATTGTCATCTGTTGCCAGCCCCCTACCATCGCTGCTCCCATGTAAGTTTGTAGCCTCACATAACTGAATCAATACATGTCACAAAGTTGAACCGTGAAATGATGAAGTTTAACATTTTTTTTTCTGTTTTTGGAAAGTAAAAGATGACAGTTTCCCTTAACTTGCCCCCTTAATGCTAAGCTAAGCTAGGCTAATTGGAGGGATGTAGGTAAGGGCATCACACAATGATATGAACTGATCAAAGGCACGGTAGTTACCTAATTTCAGAACAATATACACAAGGAATGCTGCTACTTTGCACCATTATTCATTTATCACTTGCATTTCATTACCATAGCATCCAAGGCTCCGTACTCAACACAAGCTTTAAGCTGACGCCCAATGAATTTCCAATATAAGAACAATGTATAATGTGCAATTGATTTCCTCAATGCTCAACCTGTAACTGTAGGAACATAAGGGAGCAGGAACCAATGCCAGTCACAATGTGAAATGAATTATTTACATTCACTTTTTACTCTGTTTTCATTAATATAATATCCTTTATCTGCAAACAATGCTCGCATGTTCTGCATTCTTAGTCTATTATCAGACCTATTCAATTATTTCCTTTTCCTCTTGTCAGTTTTTATTCCTACAGCCATATTTCTATCTATCACTTCACCTTGCCCCCTGACGTCTGGCATAGCTGCAGGCATCCAGAGAATGCCTGGCATGGGGTTTGGCTTGTCTGTACCACATACCTGCAACACTAATCCACTCAGTGATGGGAAGGCCTCAGTACCATGCTATGCATCAGGCTGCCAAGACTATCCAAGCAAATGCTCATGTTCAGACCGGCTGAATGGGAACAAACTTTGTGCTTCAAAGAAAATAATTACAAATTTAATGAAATTGGATTTGACTGTGATGAATCAATTTGTTCATGTTTTCCTTGCCTTTTATTAAAGGTTTAGTTTCAAAAGGAAACACATTACAGTGAACTCTGCCTCTGTTCTTTATATGTTTACACATCCACATAGGAAATAGATGCCATGTGTGAAGATACAGAGTGTGTCTTAAAGATCTTTCCAACAGGTAAGAGGGACAATGAAAACTATTTCTATCTCGCATCTTCTGGCCTCACCATCATGTCAGAAAATCAGAATAGTATTTCTCAATTTATTTTCTCATTTTGTCAGTGGTTTCACACCAAAAAAATACAGTAATTTTATATCAATATATTATTTCACAAAACATGTCAAGTTAAAATGTATCATTCATTTTAGCACCTACTAATAGGTATGGTGGTCCAGCTTTATCTGTTTCACAATGTGTCTTCCTCTTATTGCACCAAATGCCAATTCAAAATGAAGTTTGATCAACCTTAATTGTAGATTACAAACATCTACCAACCTGTTTCCAACAGGGTTTCAAATTGAGATTCTAAATTTAACAGACTGCAAAAGATCATGGAAAATCTTGAAAGACTGTTTCACATCATTCAGGACAGTTCACAGAGGAATTCAAAGGATGTGCTGTGCACAAAAATTACTACAGTTCTTTCCAAACACAAGACAAAGGAAAATGCTTCCCTAGTATCCCTTATCTCTGAATGTTAAATCTAAAAAATCAGTATCTATATCCTCATAAATTTGCTTATAAACATAATGTACACGCAGTACAATGCATAAATGCACACAACCTCGGACGCACCCTCATCTATCATCCACTCTTTGGTTCATCTATTCAGCATTATAACTTGGGCTGTTTTTGTAACAAAACAAGGCCTAATCCTAAATTCAGGGAGTTGTGAATGTGCCTCAACAAATGGCAGACAAATGAGAGGGATTAGCAAGGGCCTGTGAAAGAGTGAAAGGTTTGCCATTGATCTATGGTGGTCCTTTTTTCTTTCAGGGCCACTCGGTTTGAAAACCCCACTGAGTAAGAGCATACAGGGCCACTCCAGAGCCCCCTAGGCCACCGAGAGACACACAACAGCCACAATTAGTCTCAGGAGCTGTAATGGCAATTCAATAAGCGCTTTAAAATTGTGCCTCAGTCCGTCTGCCACCCCGCAACCCCTCCCATCACTCCCATTTTCGTCTACATACATAAGATTGGTATTATGAGTGGTGAGGGGCTGTTTTTTTTCTTTCCCACCCACCACAGTTCTTTTCAGTCGCTGTGAGAGAAAATGACCACACAGGGTTTCAAAGGTTCCAGAGGCTTCGGATTGTTGTCGCTGAGGCAGCATGACTTGTGCCCCTATAGATTTTGATTAACACCCTCGAAATGGATGTCTATTATTTCTTTTTATCTCTTGGTTGCAAACAAATTTTGCAGAAGTTACCCTCTCAATAAACATTGTATCTAGAAGGTATGCTTTCATGTAATTTATTTTTCTCACAGATGTGCAAAAATGTACTTACATTATCACTTTGCAGGGATTCAGAAGTTTCCATCAGTTTCTAGCTTGTTCCTTTCTGCCGACTGTAGCAACAACATCATAACATTACCTACTCCTTTATTCGTATACTTGCATTCATTTGACCAAATACCACCCAGCACCTGTGTTTTTGAAATGTCATTGCAGTGTCAATGTGGACGTCTGCCATTTCCATTCTCCAATGCTCTCTTTGAGACACTGTGGCTTGATTTAAAGTAAGTTTTATGTTTTTCCTGTTGCTTTGTGCTCAACTGCCAAAGTGATTGCTCAAGACTTCCAAAGAGTTCCTCTAGTTCTGATGGTGAGGACACAGACAGGTTCGTGTCAGAGCGATGATAATTGTATCCATCCATTTTGTAGCCCTGAAACTGACAGCCACAGCCAGTCAAACCCCTCAAGCAAAGAGGGAGGGAGATTTGAAAACACTGAAGAAGAGGAGAATAGAAGGAAGACACTGACAAATAGTCAACTCAATCAAGGAAACAGGCAGAATATGGGATAACTCTGTGGACTGTGTGTTTTAGTTGCAGGAGTGAAATGAATCATGTGAATCATTTGGATCCCTGTAAAACTGATATTAATCTCATTTTCCAATGCAGGATGTTCCTTGCGAGACCATTTATATACTCATATACAGATACAAAAACATGTACAAGTGTATCTTTATATATTTTACCTTTCTATCTATTTGGTGTATATAAACATCATTAAAACCCAATGTTGTCTACCAAGTGCAAAGCATATGTACCTCCGACACTCCTCCCAGACCTCTGGATTTGCACTACAGTGTGACTTCACACCCTTCTGACCAGACATGTACCCTGTCACAGTAATCTCACATTATGACAGGCTGAAAGGTTGGCCTTTATTCACCCCAAACAGCCACAATTCATCCCATAGTCTTCTTTCTGCCTGCTGAAAAGACAGGGTGGCCTCCTGTACAACTGGAGGGCTCGTCTGTGTGTAAATGGACTTGATGCTCTCTTGCATAGTTCATAAGCACAGACCTTTCATCAGACACAGGAGGCCCCTCACATCAACACCTCTCCCACTGTGATTTTTGTCATTATCATGATGAGGAGGGACTATCATGGCAGAGAGAGTTTGGATGGAGATGTTACCAACACTTGACAATCAGTACCATGCTCAAGACAAGGATGAATGGCATTATTGTGTTTTGAAAATCTCACAAAAGAATGAAAGAAAACTCAGCCGGCTGGCAAAAGGGGTTGAGCCATGATGGATTTATCCACACTTTATTGATGTTTATGAAACTCAACATGAACCAAGGCACTTGGATTGTTTTAGTTTGCTTAAATTAGTCTAAGGGCTGTTTGCTCTGTGACCCTATGTACAACCTTTGAAAGGCCTGAAACTGACAGCTGTTTGTTAAACGGACCACGAATATACCAATAGCCGGTCAAAATGCTATATAAAATTAGATGAATATAATCTTGAATACAATATAGCATTACTTCTTTTCCCTTGGAACTACAATTCACGACAAACAGTAACAGTAAACATCAACCTCACTGAAAAGTACCAAAATTATGTTAAATATATTAAATGTCTTATTAGCAACTGTCTTGTTGAGGAGAAGATGTTAGCAAGACTCCAGCGATTTGTAACTGTTGACAAAATTCATGAAGTTGCTATGTCAAATTCGGTGCACATCTATAACATTTAAATTGCCTTTTTTTCCACAAGTGATCACAAATAATCAGAAACAAGATGAGACATGTTAAAGTTTTTTTTTGACTCCTATTAATCACCTGTAAGTTGTTAAATGGGAAAAACAATTAAGAGATGCATGCACAAACATAGATAGAGATCATCCTAGTAGGATTGTTTTTTTTTCTTGTCGCACACAGACAGAACAATACATTTATCAATGTGTATGAGCCTGTAGAAGTTTCAAATGTAAACTATACAGTTCATGTCAGCATCCCTTTACCAGTAGTGTCCATCCAGTAAATCCCAAGCAACAAAAAAGGTGTAAAATTGGTAACTATCTCCACATTGTACGACTGACAAGTGCAACCTCAGCTGCCCCAGATACTTCACTTGATTTTTTTAACATCTTACATGCTATTGAAATTGTTTCCATCTTGTACAGTCTCTTAAAGTTCCCCTTGCACAGCTGTCTCTCCCGTTGACAGAAGGTTTTCTGAAGTGCCATGTAAATAGACACTCACAGATGCCTGAGGATAGCACAACTCTACTGTATTAAACCATATTATTGAGCTTCATTAGGAAATGGAGAAAATAATTTAAAGCACGTATAATTAATCTACCTCTACAAATGTTACAAACCTCATCAAATGTACATTGATGTGACCGCAGGATGGAATAATAAGGTGGCAAGCGAGCCTACCAAGTGCCAGTCAGTCAGACTAGGAGGGCAGCATGGGCAGAAAATGAGTTGATGGATGTCTTCTGCGAGCTTTGTGACCTCTCCGGGGCTTCCCCCGACCATTCAGTGAAACAAACATCTGCCTGCCGCCATGTTTCCAGCGGAGAGAGGCATATGTGTTATAGCCATTCTCCTCAATGCGTTCCTTAAACTTACAGCTAGGGTTGTACTTGACCTGCAACAGAGGGAAGGAATGACAGAAGATTTTTGGTTTCAGTGTTGCTGTTGTGTTGTCTGAAAATGTACATAAGTTCCATGAACAACACCTGGATTGTGCACTGAAATGGTCATTCTTAGTGCTTTGTGTTTATTGTATCAAATGGCACATAAGGGTGGATATAAGAAAACCTTTATTGATCCCCATAGGGAAAATTCTTTTAATGTCACCGCCCAATGTGTTTTATTATATTGTTATTGACGTCTAAAGTTAGATTACATTGAAATTGATTATTGAAATTAAAAATTGAAATTGAATACTGCTGGTGATTTCCTTCCACATGATTATCATAGATTGTTTGTAGCATATTTCAAAAAGGTCACCTTTTTAAGAGTATCTGCAAAAAACTTGACAATGAACTTTCAAGCTGATACAAAAGATTGATTCATTTAATAATTTATCAGAACAAGTTGTATTAACTCATCAACCCAGAAAGACAGGGAAATTCTTGAGTCCATCAAACATTCAACACATTTAATGATACAAACTTTGACTGCACAAGAAAGTTATGAAAGTTACTGAAGGATACCTATTATGATGTCATTCTTAGAGGAAAGTGATAGAGCAAAATGGAATATATTTACATTCACATTTCCCCCCCAAATTGTAGTTATATCCAATATCCAAGTATACTTTTTTAATTACTATATTTACTATACTTATTTACCATACACTGCTAAATATTAGGTTATAAAAGAATTTGTACAGGAATTTTTCAGGTTTCTGACTCAAATGAAGCTGTTTTTTTAACATGTCACTTTTGTTCATAAAAACAAATAAACATGATGTATACATAGCTTTTTCATTTATTTTGTATTTTTTTTACCATTTTAATTGTTGCATAACAAAAAATATGTAGCATCAGTCCATTGTACTACTAGGCTAACCTCACGGGTTTGTGCTGAAATCCTGTAATTGCATATCTTCTGGTGAAATACCCTCAGTAATTGGTACAGTTGTATCAGTAAATGCAAGATATTTTGGAGTTGTAAGTGGTACTTTTGAATATATTGTGGCCAACCAGCAAAATGTGATCCACTGCCATAAATTGCACATTAAAAGTACAGATTTGAGAATAAAAAAAAATATTATTAAAGTATCAGAATACTAATCAGAATATTAATCATAACACTATTTATTTATTTGTTTATCTGTGTATTTATTTATTTATTTATTATTTGTACTTTTATACAACTGACCAGAGGGGGTAATTTAAGTGTGGCCAAGCCACGTTCCGCCAATTGCAGCTATCTAACCTCTTATCAGATCAGTGAAACAGTCTTCAAAGATACTTTGTTGACAAGAGATTCAACTGCATTCCCTTTTCGAGATCATTATCACAGTACCATCATGATGCACACCCTGTGATAGCGTCAGGACAGCACAAGCGTGAAATCATTCACCTGTCTTTTTGTTATGTCTGTCTTTTGGAGGATTGAGGCTTTTAGTGTGTGTTGTGTTGACTGTGTAGCAAGTTGAAGGCACTTCTTATCTCTTCTTAAGGACTGATTTTTTGCCTCTGATTTCTCCTTTCCTAAGATGCATGAGCTAGACACCGCATACCTCTAGTCAAATGTGTGGCTTCTTTTAACAACAAGGGGTGAATACTTTTCAAAGCTTGCTGTGCAAAACAGAAATTCTGGGATGGCACGCAAATACTTTCAAAGGAGGCCAGGTGGCTCTTTGTCACTGCTGGTTGGGTTTCGTGCCTCTGCTATGTATTTTGACAGTGGAACAAGCCAAATCAAGCAGCAGGTATCATCAGCCATGGCCCAGGTGTACATGACTGAGAGTGAAACTCTGACCTTTCCTGGACTATCCCATAGGAGAGTCCTGACATGTCCCTTGATTACTTTATTTAAACATGTTTGGAAGGGCACTGATTTAGATTTACCCCCTATATGTATATGTACCTTGACGTTCGGGATAATGTTGCCAGGTTGTATACGCACCGATCCAAAGAGCGTGCCTTTCTTGGACATAGCTAAGTACAGCCCAGTGCTGACAGATTTGATGGCAACAACTCCCACACTGACAGATCGGATTTCCATCAGACCTGGAAAATAAAAGAGGGAACAAGGGTCTGGGTTAGAAGCTTCTAGCTTTGTACGTTTCTCCATCAAAAGCCACTCTATCATTAGTGATGAGGATACCAGACAGCCTTATACTCTGGGGATAGGGAGCCGAGACAAGAGAACTAAAGCGTACACACACACACATGCACACACACACACACACACACACACACACACACACACACACACACACGCTTGAAACACGAACACATACACACACACACACAAACACACACACACACACACACACACACACACACACACAAATTTGTCTGCAGCCCAATGAGCAATGAGCAATAGCCAAAAATCTTTTTGCGAGAGCACTCGGTCTTCAGAATATTTTGATTTACATTAGTTTTCCTACCTGTGTAAGGTTTTTTTTTTTTTTTTTTTTTTTTTTTTTTTCATAAATACCGTTAGTATACTATTATTATTCTAGAATTTTAACACAATATATTGGAATGAATATACTATGTCCTTTAGACCTCTGACTCCAGATGTGACTCCATTCTGATGACAGCTTGTTTTGTTCCCAGACTGGAAAAAAAAAACAACTGTCTGATGGCCACTCAAGCAACCTCTCTAACTTGCTTCACCTCATGAATAAGCTGGTAAACATTTGAGTTAATTGTTTTCTCCAGGCGGTGGCCACAAACAGGCCACATGTGGGTTACTCTTGATCTGGCATTTGTCTATATACATATAAAAGACACACAACCATAGTCAAGGCTACAGCAGGGAGATGTTTTTGGAGATCACCTGAGGGCTTATCACAAATTTCTGAATAGGACCTAATTACTGAATAAGGATATGTTGAGGTTACCTTTAAGATTAATCTGTCACAGCTTTATTTGCCAACCAAAACAACCTGCTGTTTTTGTTTCTGTCATGCAAAGAAAAAGCCTCTGGGATTGCTAGCTTTGGTGTGAGGTTGTAAACACACATCAGCAGATCAGGGGGGCTGACAGGCAGTGTCAGAGAAAGCTAAGAGGAAATGAAACAATCATGAAACCGGGCCACAGGCCACCTGACTGATGAGCCCCGGGCTGCATCAATATGACCTCAATAACTGAACCGTGCATCCACTTCTGTCTTTGGGGTCATGATGATAAATGCAAGGGCTGTGCTGCATTGAAAAAGGAGCCCACTTTAATTAGGGAATTTCAGATCTCAATAAAGAATATTTACAATTATGCATATCTAATGCAGTCAGTGTCAAATGCCTCATGGCCAAACCCCCCAAAAAATGACAGAAAGTTCCCCCCCTTTTTAAAAAAAAGTCTTCATCTCATCCAGGCCTCACGTGTCTCTTTTTGTCTCTGTCTTTTTTACTGCAGCTGAGGATCTTTGGGAACAGGGGCTGTGACTGATCTATAATTCTGCCAAACCATAAAGCAGTTCCACAGTTTCCACAGACAAAATTGTCAGTTGATATACATTTTTCTGATGCTATATGGTGTCATGTCAGATAGCTGTGTTATTAGGTCAGATAGCTGTGTTATTAGCTCTATTTCCATGAAAATCAATGCACTTATCATGGATTTCAAAGCTTTAACTCTTCTGGATTTTTTTTTAAATTATTTCTTGAAGGACAAAATCACATCTGACATAAATAATTTAAATAATGTGAATGTAAATATGTAAATAATTTATTCAATGTCTGAAATTATATATTTGAGACCAGTAATCAATTACCCTTCTTTCTAGGGCAGCTGTAAATACAATCAGATAAGGGATTTTGACTTATAAGAGTAAATTTGAAGGCTTCCAATCCAGAAAAAAATGCATCTGGTCTAAACATTCAGTTATTCCTAATTGTTTTTCAGCCCAGTAACGTCACCGGTCATACCAGCTGAATGACATCATCACGGTTTAGGCACGGGCACAAAAAAGTACAAAGAGTCAAGAGATGGAGAGAAGAGGATGACAAGGTAAACAAACACAAAACTCCTGTTGAGTGTCTTTCTTCTCTGACAGGACTGTGTAAATGGAGCCCTCTCTCTGCTTGCTCCAGCTGCAGGGAAGGAGGGACTGCCTAACAGTCCATCCAGGTATGAACACAGCTGCGCCCCCATCGTTCCTGTATTGCCTCTGATCTGCCAAGGAAACATTAACACTTTGATGGCAGATTCCTCTTTACGAGCTGTGTTTACAAACACCCCATGTGCTATGGTGGCACCTGGAGCGTGCAAGGGACTCATACGTAATTAGCTGAGGCTCAGCTGGTGACTCGAGCGCTTCAAGGATTTATTGGAGATTAGTCCAGGCCAATGAAAACCGCTGGTGCCTGAAAGTGGTGCCAGCAGTAATTGTCATTATTTGTTGCTTTGAGTTCCAGTCACCTTAGGTGTGCTGAAAGCATGCTTGCATTGATGAAGTTTGGTTTGAGTCATCAAATTTAATTTTAATGTGAAACAAAGACAGCAAAAACACAAGTTCTTTAAATCAATCTAGGATTTATAAAACTGTAGAAGCTGAATTGTGTGTTCGATATTGTGCAACAGTTTTTTTATATGCAAAGCTCTTTCCACATATTGTGGAATGTTGTCTCTTGTATTATCAGGTCTCATCGGTAAATGTCAGTACAATCACAAATGCTTGAGCAGCATCCTGCAGTCATAGAAAAGATCTAAAGACACACTTTGTTTGGACAAATCATTCGGGCTTTGGACATGCAGAAGGTTATTTTAATTAAAATTGGGCCAAATGAGTGCGTGAATGGTTGTCAGTCTGTATATGCGGCCCTGCGATTGACTGGTGACCAGTCTAGGGTGTACCCTGCCTCTCACCCAATGACAGCTGGGCTAGGCTCCAGCATCCCCTGCAACCCTAAGTGTAGGATAAGCGGCAAATGATGGGGGGATGGATGGATAATAACAACAACAACAATGACAAGAATAATAGTGATAATAATAATAATAATACACACATGCATATGATGAAGGACATATGATTAATAGTATTTGTTGTAGTAGCAGTGCTTTTAGTTTGTAGTAGTAGTTACTATGATCACTTGTATATTGCTTCTGTTATTTTGATATTACTATTAGTATTTGGATATGGCGAATGATTTTCATTCAAGACCAATGAATAATATGAACAACAGAAGAAACAGAAACAATGACGTCCAATTAACTGTTTTCTCTCAAGCCGTATTGGTAGCTGAGGGTCACCTCTTCGCAACGTTCTGCTGAGCAAGTATCAACTGATGGCCCTATTGAGCTCATGAAAAAGGTACTTTTGGCTTCCCACTGGCAATTGGCAAGATCTCTTAACCTTTGACATGTTTTGGCTGGGACTGTCAATAAGCTCAAGCTGCCATTACAAGCAAATCCTGCACTATACATGTCTAGTCAACTGTGGACTTGCCATTTATTCCTCCTCTATGGGATTTTTAAAAGCACAGAAAAAGTCTTTTACCCAGTCTTTTTTTACTCTTTCTTTTCTTTCCATCCCCCATTTTTTGGATGTAAGCCCATCGTCAGATCATTCAAGCCTTTTCTGACCTTGGTTAAAAAAAAGGCAGAAAGGAGAGTGAGAGACACTCTCATGGGGTTCCCTTTTGTTAGACTCACGGTATGGGCCAGGAGGAGGGAGCAAGTACTGGGTGAAGGTGCTGGTTTTAAGATGAGGGATTCAGTGGTGGGGGGCAGGAGCTTCCATTGGCTGGTCCCCACACATCTTTTTTCACTCACCTGAAAGGTGAAAAGCTACACAAGATCTTATTAATGGCTGAGGATTGTGAATAGAGTGTACAAAGTATGGCCGAAAAAGTTTTATTCTATCACCATTTTTGCAGAAAAGACTGAAAGACTGAGCAAGAGCTACTGGTGAAAATGAGATTTTGTGGGTTCTTTACTCCTGTCTTCTTTTTGTCCCTTTCCCAGGTCTTTAATTTCTTGGGTTGCCCCCTTGAGCAGCCCTCCATGGCTCAGTGCTCGACCAGACCAGAGCCTGGGAATCTTGGAGTTCCCGCTGTGTTCCTGCTCTTGATTGACACACCTTTTCAATTATTTCACAGTTTGCTTGCTTTTTAAACGAAGAGGGCCCTGTTGTTTTTTTCCTTTTGCCGTCCTTTTCAAAACACAAGCTTTTCATGTCGGGTCTGGGCTGCCGGGCCTAATGGCTGTGACCAGCACCTTTGATCTACCATGACCCCCTCGAAGGGTCTGGTAGCCTACTGCACGAAGCAGCCGCCTGTGTGTATCAGCACAGACAATGGCTACATCATTCAATATTGCTTTAAACACCTTGAGAGATTACCATGAAAACAGGCACTGTAGAGGGGCCCTGGTGTTACATTGAAAGTTTGCACATTAACCCTTCGGCATACAGTAAGGTCCAATTTGTAGTTATTATCAAGGGCTTGCTGAGGAGTACGGGTCCGTCCATTTCCAGAGCACACTACTTGCTTTTGAACCAAATTCAATTTACATTATTCTTTATCTTTCAAAAAATCAAAATCAATCAGTGAAAGGCCGAGTAAAATTCTAATGTGTGAATTATAATTTATGACCCATTTATTTTAAATGTTTTTATAGTGTACATGTAGTGACATGTCAACATTTTCCTTAAAATCTGTAGTTATTCTTTTAGAATCTATTTCTAGGCACTTAATCACATGTTTTTAAGTGATCAGAACCGCTGAGAAAAAAAAAAAACAGCTCTGTTGCGCACCGAGTGGTCTAAACATGCTTTCTTGCAAAGGGGTATTAGGGAATTGAAGCACAAGCTGTAGTTTCAAAACCACAGAAATGATTAAAAACTTTATAGGTTAATGTCGCTAATAATATTTATATCTCTAAATTCTATTTGGATGAGTTTTAATCCAAGATAGCGCAGAAAAATCTCAAACTAATTTTGGGTATTGGTCCATGATTATGCCCTGCTATTAAAATGTTAAGCCACCAAAATTATTAAACTGGCACAAAATCAGGGCAATAAAAATGTTCTACATTAAGTAGCCTGTTACTAAGTGGCTTTTGTTTTATTCTAAAACTGTTCCAGTAACTTAATCTATGAGTAACTTGGTGAAAATATTATGCATTTCTAATTTTAAATGCATCATGGCACATAGCTCAATTTCTACATTTTGGACACACAGTTCTTGTTTTACAAACGCATTTATCAAAAAAAATAAAAGAAACAGACCATAAAACTATCTCAAAAGAAGCAAAATGGACTTGAGGCTTGCAACTTATTCTTCATCACAACACAACTGTGCAGCACCCGTACTATGGCTGATGATAAACATGCACCTGACTGAAAGAAACACAAGGGATAATATGGCCTTGACGACTCATTTCTGTGGCAGTAGGATATAATTTCTAATAAAGTTCTATTCTATCAAGCAAACTTTTGAGATCACGGACTAAGTCTGTGAGCTCGTCAGGCTCCTGATTACCAGACGGGTTTTTTGCCAAAAGTTATTCCTGCCACTTCATCCGTCCAAATATTAAGCATTAGAGAACAATTACAGTCACATCTCTCACTGCTTCTTTCTCAAGAGATTCAGAATGTCTGAAATTCCAATATAAGCAAAGGCGTTCTATAATAATTATGAACACAACACTCCATTGTGAAATTCTAAAAATACATCTGTTCACATTGAGGAAAAATCTAATTTCTTGACTCCTCTTAGAGAGGATTAACTAATTCAAGGTAAGCTGTTTCATGCAGCGGTGCCTTCTGCTTAAATGTAATGCTGATTGGATTTGTCTTTTTCTTTCCACCATGGTGTGAAGCTTGTAGAGTGATTTGCATTTCTTATTTGTCTGTCTGACATGAATTAGCATAAGGTTGAAGTTTCAGGTAAAATACTTAAGCCCACAAAAATTGCAAATCAACCAAGAATTGCTTTTGGCAGAAATATCAGGTGTTACTGCTCAACTGGCTGAAAGGCATGCGGTCCTCTAAGCCACACCCCAATGAGTCAAAGCAGGTGTTTTACATCTGCTGTCTGAAGGAAAAATACCTGCTGTAATACTACTGATTGAGATGCCACAATAATTTTATGCCTTGTATGATTTATTCTTAACACATATGAACGAACTGGACGGATGGCTGCAGATTATATTTCATTCTTCAATAAGAATTACAATTACAAGAAAAGGTCTGCGTCCAGATGTACAAAGGAAAAACACACACATCCAAACATTTATTAAAATGCATCATCTCTCTCAACCTTCAAGAAACAGGTAAAAACGTTTCTCTTTCAGGACTTTTTACTGCACTGATGCCCCAGATCAGGTTGGCAGCAAGTTAGGCTATGCGGTGTGTGTGTACGTTTGTGTGACTCTGTCAAAAAAAAAAAAAAAAAAAAAAACCTCACTAACCCAAGCTTACTGTTCTGTATATTTCCTGTGCATCGTGTATTTGCAAGTGTATTTGCAGTCCCTATGTCCTCTATTATAAGTCGCTTTGGATAAAAGCAATGTAATGTAATGTAATGTAAAATGTAAAGATGCCAGTCTTTACTTGCTTGTGAATATGAATTACTTTCATCACATACGCTCATTTGTTACATTAATGCCAACACTTCAGCTACAAAAATTGACTAGCAATGCTAAAAAAACTATGTGTGTTTATTAACTTTGATAAAAAACATATTTATATCTCAGATCTTTACTGTGGGGAGCAGAGCATTCAGCCGCTGTCCTCCCTGTCTCTGGAATTCACTACGACCTAAAGTCAGGAACACCAGTTCATTTTCCCACTTCAAATCACAAATCAGAACTCATCTGCTTAAAGAAGCCGATTACCCCTTAGGCAAGCTGCTGTCACTTTTAGTTATTTATGTAAACATGTGTGTATATATTTTATACATGTATACATATGTATATGCATGGGAAAATGCGTATGTATGTATGTATGTATGTATGTTGTTATTTTTTAACTGCATATCCGCTGTTAGTGTTTTATTTTAATCCTTTCTCTGGATCTATTTTGTGTATCTGTATGTCTTTATGGTGTTTTTTTTACATATTATTTATTTTTTTGACTTAACATGCATACTGCAGTTGTTTGGATGGAGGTAGTTGAGAGCGAATCTTTTTCTCATAGTTTCATGTTCATGAAGTAAATACATTTCATATTTTATAACAAGTTACATGCCTGCAATGACGCATGATGCAATGCTAATTCTTTAACTAGTTATTTCATGGTTCAGTGGAACAACAGTGAGCAATAATATAAAATCTCCAGCATCATTGGCAGTGAATGCAGCTGATAGGTTCCACTGTTCAGTCTGGCAATTTGTATTTTGTCAGCTTTGTGTATGTGTGTGCCCACATCCTCACAAGTACCTACAGTAGATACCTTATGTCTTTTATGAGCTTACGGTTAATTCCAGGGCTGGATTTTAACTGGTTATTATTCAAGTTTATTAGCATGTTAGATCTTCTGTAATGAAAAGGAGTCGTTACACAGTCCAAATGAGGATGGCTGCACAAAATTGCTGGCCTTGTGTTGCAAAGCTGCAGTTGGTCTAAACATGTCATCTCCCTCAATTCTCGCATGCGTGTGTCCTTCCCACTACCTTTCTGCCTCTCACATGCCAGCCTGCCCGATTTCATCATCTGTGTGTCCCATGCAACATTATGATTCTTTCATAAACTTCCTCTGTCTCTGTGTCACTCACCAACTTCCATCCCTTGTGTCTCTCACCACTAATCTTTCTACACCAGGTCTTTGGACATGCATCACACTCACTGACTCTCACTGGACTGGGATTATTCAATAATTCTATGACAGCAGTGATGAAACATGCAGGCTCAAAGCCAGGCCATCGAGTAATGTCGAATAGACCTGGACCACTGGAGAACGTGATGGCTGTGCTGACATCACAGACACTGCATTATTTCATTTATTTATTTCTGTATTTTATCATTGTTTGAGAGGCAAGAATTAAGGTAAAGAAGAATGTTATGATATTGTGCATGAGGATGACATTAAAAATATTCTAAACATTAAATTAACCAACAGACCCTGCCTTTTATGTGCACCAGTGTTAGTAAGGGTGGCAAATCTACAGCCAAAATGCTGAGTAATTTGGCACTGAGATCTGATGAGATCTGTTCCTCAAATGAGCTCACACTGTCTGGATGTCTGAACAATGTTTCTCTTTCTTAATTTAACTCTGAAATCCAGCACAGTTATGGATCCTTCAAGTCCTGCTTGCTTTAATCAAATAAAATCTTAAAGCGCATAATTCAAGTTGCAGAAAAGGAAATAAGAAGCAGGATTATTTGTGCTCCATTTTTTTGTGTTTCTTCTCCCTGGGCCCTTGAGCTTTCACAGATGTAAACATGCTGTTATTCCCCAAATCACCGACACGCTGCGTGCAGACATTTGAAAAAGACTTTATATAATATATTGAGGACATAAGACACAGGAAGACACATCCAGCTGTGTGTCTTCCATCTCTTTGCGTGTTTTCAATTATAGAGTTTGTTGTCCAACCTGATGGATGATGCATAAAAGGATGGGAAGATAAAAGAGAGAAAAGATTACCAGAGGCTGGGTCTTCCTCACTTGCATGTCACTTATCTTTCCTATATTGCATTAGCATCTGTGAACCGATGGGAGGACAGAGTGTGATTGATATTATGAGGTTTTACTGTTTTTAAGCTGTCTGACCAAATTCATTCTACGTCCAGCCAATCATCAGTAATGTGCACAGTATATTAGCAGCTCAATATACTGTACGCCAGTGACTTAAATTGCATACTGACAAAACATAATTTATTGATGACTTGTTTACAGAATGGTTTTCTCCCCATCCTGTCAACTGCAAGACACAGCCAATGAGTGAGGTGTAAGAGAGACTGTCTACTTCTCTACAGTCTTGGGCTCAGTATTTTGACCCTGTGAAAAAGAAACTGAGTGGGGATCTATTGAAAACTGACTCCCACACTCTCTCAGCCACAGCCCCGGCCACAAGGGGTGACATTCTCTCATACACAATCCAGAGGCTGGTCCTCTTTCAGAACTTGTGCTAGGCCCTTTTACCCCCACCCTTTCATACAGTGGTGTTTGGAGAAGTACTCCAGGGATTAGCCAAACCAGGTCTTTCAAAGGCCATTAGAGCAAATTACAGGTATCCTGTTACCAGAGTACTGGGACAGGCCAGGTGAGGGGCGCAGAGGCCAGGCAGGAGAGCAGGGGTCAGCCTGGGACAAAAAGACAGGGCCACCCTGGGCCCCACTCTATTGGAGTGTCTCCCTGGCTTCACAAACTGGTAGGCCCGCATCCATGAATAGCTCACTTGATGGGACCTCAGAGACATTGTCTCACCACTGTAACTTTAGCCTTTTTTTTCTTAGTGCCCCCTCACTCCACACAAACACACGCGCCCACACACACATCTCACTCTCACCAACTTGGTTCCCTTGTGTTTCAGTTGATATGGGCATGGCTTTGACCAGATAAATGATTGAAAAAATAAATACATAACAGAAAAAAAACCTTCTGGAACACATTTCAAGATATGGCTGTCATCAGTAATTCATATTGTGCGTGCCTGTTTCTTTAGTGCTGCTTAGTTATGTCACAACTTACCATGCTTAAGGGACAAATGTGATTTCAATTGACATCCATTAACAATCCCTTGTGAAAACCTAATTTTGGCTTGTAATGGCAACCACATTACCACTGATGTGTGCACTGTCAATGTATCAGCTTGCTGCAGCCATCATGAGACTGAGATAAAGTTGTAAAGATGGCCACAGGGAGTTCCCCATCCTGTCATTTTCTGTGGACCACTCACACATAAACATGCACACAAGTCTCTGAGCCACTTGTGCAGGCCACACAGAAATGCACACCCACATGTCTCAGTATCCCAACTGGTGGATGACAATCTTGTGGAGGAGTTGCGGAAGTATTTCATTAGTCAATTACCACTGGTAGATAAAGCCTGCGTTCCCACAGTCCACAAGGCTGGGGGTCAAATGTGACCAATTACCCTGCATCCCCTCACAGAACAGATTATTCTGTCTGATTTATCCCCAGACCCCAGACAGACTGACCCAATACTCCACAATCCACATCTGGAGACGTCTACATCTGTTTGTATGTGTGTGTGTGTGTGTGTGTGTGTGCTCGCGCTTGTGTGTGTGTGTTAAAAATACGAGCACACTACTTCTACAGTCCCCAAAACAGTGAGAAGAATTTCAGTGAAAAATGATGATAAGATCCCTGAAAAAACTCTTAGTTTGACTCATGTGACTAACAAATCAAAGGTGCAGGTGATACTGGAGCACCCCCATGACATGCACATTTACACTCCTCATCAAACAGTAATTAGTGTCCGGGGAATTATCGTACTACAAACAAACCTCTGACAATGTGATTGTAGGTAATGGAACTTCAATCAGTTAATTTTGAACCTTCAGGATGCTGAATCAGAGGTTAAAGCCCTCGTGCTGATCAAACCACAAATTTACAGGCATGCCCAAGAGGGCTAGAGAAGGACGTGGGGGTTTGGGTGACCTGCTGGAGGAGGACTGCCTCAATAAGGCTGACGAATAGCAAAGGTGAAAAAGGTTAACGAAGCCCACACTATTCACTCTTCCTTGTTGTCTGAGCCTGTGTGGTATTGAGGGCCGCAAGCTCACCAACTCAGAGGCCGTTTCTTTAATCAAGGAGGGAATATAGGGAAAGCAAACTGCCTCCAAATCATGCATCACATCCATAACAAGCCAACGGCCAGCTATCAAAGGCTTCACAGATAGTTACAAGCAGATCTGCCCACTGAGAGCTTTGTGACTCACAGCTTCTGCAGTTTCCTGCACTTTGGTACCCTGGGAATAGTGGCTGGTGGAATCTGCATTAGTCTGAGGTCATTCCCCTGTGCCACTAAATTGCAGTAAGCTGGTCTGTTGCATCTGCGGCTGGTTTGGTTAACCATCCGACCCAGACTCAGCCACTCAGAGTAGAACGCTAATCAAAAGAGTGTGTTTACAGTTTCCAGCTGATATTTTCTAGACTCTCCACAGAAAACTCTTCAACTACTCAAGGGTAGCATCCACATCTGAACCAAACTAACAATGTCTTTCAGCAAAGCTAAACCACTGTGAACGTACACAGACAAATGCTTTGAATGATTACGGTTAAAAGCTACGAGTGTTGACAAACTGAATTGTCAATAACATTTAGTAGAGGAAAAATTATACCATGATGATGAAGTCCTATTTCACATGGCTTTTCAAACACCACAAAAGTCAATTTTGATACAAAAACAATATTGTTGGATCCAAGAAGAGTTCATAAATGATAAACATTACAGTTTATTAACTCCAGTCCATCTCTCTATCAGCCTTACCTTCTCTTATGATTGGTTGAGGTACTCTGAGTTCAGTTGTCTCACAGTTTGGTTCAGTTGCTTTTTTTTGTCAGTCATATCCTTTTTATTCGAAGTTTACTTTTTTGGGTTTTGTTCCTACTTTTATATTCACCGACAATCACTTAGATTTCCAAATCTGACCTAGTTTGACGAATACTGCCAACTGTAAAAAAGTAAACCGTGAATTTGTGACTCAGGAGTGTAGTGAAGTAGTGTGGGTGTTCCAGTGAGTGAACACCAGGATAAAGAATATTCTCTGTGGCCTGAGCTTGCCCCATATTTACATTATTAAAATGAGATGGGCATACAGGGAGGTGACAGACAGCACAAGAGAAAAATCAGGGCTCTGTCAAACTTGTCACTTGCTCCACTGGCCAAACGACCCTGACCTCAATACTATCCACTGCAGGGGGTGGGAGGGTGACGAGGGTTGATAGGTAGAAAGATCCACACAGAAATAAGTCAGAAAACCAAGTAGATGCTTGTGCAGAGATATACTGAGAGTTAGGTACAGACACTGGGTTCCAGAGAGTTTACATGAATGAAATTATGCAAACACATGCTAAAAGATGATAACACATCTAAATGTAATATCTGCTTGCTCATTCCGTGACAGCAGAATTTAATCACCCTCTAGATCACCCTCTAGAATCTCAATGATTCATACAGTTGCAAGGTTATCTCATATTCTCATTTATATTGGCCGAGTGAATGATTAACATATTTTTGTTCTATGAAATACATAAAGTAATACTTGCAAAAATCCCTCTGAAAGAGTTAAGTTTTATTTCTGAACTTAGAAGTGCCCTGATGTACTTTCTCAGTACTTACTACCTTGTGTGCTCTAATGAGCAGCAGGTTTGTCAAAATGAGAAAAACACTAATGTGCCCACAAGCTTGCGCGTGTCAGCATGCATGCAAACACACATATGCATCTGAATTGAGTGCAAGGTAAGGTCTGCTTCACATTAGCCATTTGGGAATGGAAGCACACATCTTTTTTAGTTTAGGCTCCACTTCATGCTCCTGCTATGGCACAAGTATAAACACAGGCGCTTGCATTTTAAATGTACACACATTCAAAGAGGTCTAACACAAAACGCACATGCTGTTTTTTGAAAAAACAGGTATTGGTGGATATGTGATGAACAATTCTCAAAAGAAGTTGTGTGGTTGTATGAGAGGGAATACACAGACTGTACTGAGTTTACTGATTTTTCAGTCTTCCGCATTACCGTAAATGATCTAGAACGGTCAGGAAATTCTATTTACAAAATATTTATCAATTGCAGATGGGCATTGGAAGCATTGTTTCACAACGATGAAGATAATAGTAATAATACTAAACAAAAACAACAAAAAACTACTACTACTACTACTAATAAGAATAATAATAACGATAATAATAATAATAAATGATAACAATAATAACACTTATAGATTCATTATGAAATCAGTGTTCCTCACTTCCTCCATGTGATCAGTATTTTTATGTAGCAATCCTCATGCCAGGATTCTCATGGACAATGCTCACATGTGCACAGTTGGACATCTTTTATGTGGAATAAAAGCTTAACTGATCATACAGTTAGCACATTGTGTGAGCAACACTGATTCCAATTTGGGGGCTGCGGGAAAAACAGTGTGTCACACAATGTGTGTATTTGTATTGTTTATGTGATTTCTGTTTTAGTCACTGGATCTTTTTTTCTTGGCATCCAACAAGCTAATTAAATGCAAACATGTTGAACTTCTTTTCATTTTTCCTGTACCTGCAGTTCCTGAATTCTCACAAATCTCAAATGAAAAGTTCCTTGCTATGTTGTTAGTCAACGCAAAAGAACACATACATTAGGGTTGAGTGAGGGCAAAATGTATTATTCTCAAATTAAGTAAGAATCTGTATCACATTCAAACTGTTCTTGTCTCGTTTGTGGGGAAAGAAACGTCACAGCCCTCATCCTCTGTTTTATGGAATCTTGTATAAGCAAAGCAGAAAAATACTTTAGCCTGTATTCTTCTTTATTATTGAGGTTACAGGAATGAGCAAAATGTTCCTGGAAGTGGATAAAATTATATTTCTTACCATGCAGCCATTTATGACATTTTATGGCAAACTAATAAATGTGTTAAAAATGTGCATTTCAGGCCTAAAAAACTGCTTTAGGTTCCTATGTGTGACCTTGTAATCAAGGTCACACAATCAAGCTACATAACCTTGCATGAAACAAAAATGAATATCATTGATGTGATATTATGTCAATGTCAGATATAACTATATAGCTCACATAATCATGGTATGATTGTCCAACAAATTTCCAGTGAACCAAACTCAGATAAAGCAATCAACAAGTGTTTTATAGCTTCATGGCCTGATAAGTCAATCTTTAGTTGAAAAGATCAATGTGCATTTTATCTGTAAAAATTAAGTAGATAAAAAAAATGTTGGCCTATTTCTTCTTTCACAATGCCATCCGAATTAAATTCCTTGTTTTATGGCTTCCTTTTCCTTCTTTCAATTTTTGGACCTACCAACTAATTTTGCCTGCCAGTCCTACCTGCATTAAAGAATTGGCTTTTCTACATGTCTTCAGTAGGAGCTCCTTGGCATGTTGTTAAATATTTCCAGGACAGAATGTCTGGTGCAGTTCAAGCAGAGAGGTGAGAGGCTTCATTAGCCAAAACAAAATAATGAATATGTCATATTATGTCGAAAGTTGAAACACAATTTGTTGTCTCTCTGGCACAATTACATTAGATATTTTTCAGCCTGGCTCTAAAGCTTTTTTTTAAGTTTCAGTTTGAGTTAATGTTAGGGTAAAGACTGGTGTTAGACGGGGTTAGCAGTGGTAATCATAACTATTACCATGGTAAGGGGAAGTCTCCAGGAAATTAATGTAATATCCTCTGAAGTGATGGAAACACGACTGTGTGTGTGCGTGCATTTGTATCTGTGAGTGAGGTGCGTGATGTGAGCTGGTCCTTGGTGAGTATTTCCTTTGGCAAGTGATTTCAAACATGTGGTGCTGCATGAGTAAGACTGGCTGGCAGACGGTTCCCAACTGATCTAATTAATACTACACCTTTCACAAAAGCACACACACTAATAGTAGCGCTAATATCTTCTTTTTGAGGCAAGGACTCTTCACTCTTATTTTAAAAACACACTGATTGACAGTGCCTATGTTGCAAGTAACTAACGTAACAAATTGCAGCTTGTTACAAGGGTGTATCATACGGGGGGTGTAACTGTTGGACACCAATAGATAGTTTGCTCATGGGAAAGGGAAGGAAAGTAGGAGTAAGCGTAATGGTTGTTTTCTATGGCTGAAAGAATATTTGAGGTTAGACCTCTTTCTTATAGTAAGTGCTTTTATGATGGTATTGAGGCCTGCACATCTCATATCATACATCAAATATCCCAAAACCTTACACCTACTAAATATACTGGATGTACTGACCTCGACCTTTTTTTGAGATGCTTTACTTTCCACAAAACAAAACAGCAGAATTCTTCATCTAAATCCTTCTGTGCCACATGTTCAGTCTCAACAAGATTTTGCAAGATGAAAAAAAAGGAAAATAGTAAACTATTTAATACAGTAAAAAAAAACATGGTTGTCATACCTGATGTGTTTCACTTGCTGTAGAAAAACAGAAGATTTTGTACAAGTTACATGGTTTTCTCATTCTGTCTCAATAGTCCTAATTTTGTAAATTTTAAAAACAATGCTTCATATCTTCTCCTTGGCAATAAGTTCAGTGTGGGTAAAATATGGTAAAAATAAACTATGGACACTCATGGTGCAAAGTTATAAAAATTATGCACCTCCCAGAATGTATATGTCATTAAGGATTAATATTGTTTATACGCTATTGCATACATATTCATATGTTGCATGTAGCAATAGTCTGTTTATTTTTAAAAGCCCCTGAGACTTTAATGAAGCTTTATTATGAAGGTTATTCTTCATTAAACTGCCCTGGTAACTCAAATAGGTAAAAACTGCGGCTCATAGCTTTAATTACAAATTCTATTCAGTGTTATTGTGTATTTTTTTCCTTTTTCCAGTTTTTTTAAAGCTTCCCAGGACATCAGCGCAAACATTTTTCATCAATTGCTGTAAGGTCCAAGTTTCTGGTTACTGGCACTGTGAAATCTACTCTTTTGTACTTCCTTCACACCCACAGGATGTAATGATAAAGGAATTGGCTGCCGGAGCCAAAGTCAGACTCTATAAACCTGCTGATGAACCCAGTAAATCCCACACTAGAGCCGAAGCCAGACTGCCAAAGGTTGTTAGCTACTAATTGCTACATTTCTCGAGCCCATTCATGATATCGAGCCCTGGTGGCAGAAACCAGGGATGCTCAGCTAATTAAAGTGACATTGACACTCTTGTCTTGTGACATTCTCAGGACAGTTTCTTTGTTTCTGTGAAAGGTTTAACATGCATGGATTTGGACGGTGGGTTTTTGTTAGCCTTCAACCTCCTCATATCAGCAACAGCTGTCAAATGGCCGATTTTCATTTGTCCCCTCCGGGGAAAGGCCACTTGCTCTATTGACTGATGATAAATGAATAATTTGTGGGATTTTATTCTACTACTGGCATCTAAGATGTCCATGAATCACCCACAGTAGAGACATCCTGGTGAAAAGCGTACATAATGCCTAATGAGCAATTGGAAACGCTCCAGCTGTCCTCTAGCCTTTAATTTCCACCTCAATACTGAACAGAGCATGCCCCGACCCTTCTCCTAGCCTCATTAACATGTGTATTCTTCTGATTCAAAACACCAAAGCATTTCCTTCGGCCAGGTGCTTCCCTCTGTGGCCCTTCCAGGCTCTGTGTTGTTTATACAGTCAGGTGGCCCTGTTGGAGCTTTACCCGAATTAATGGTGAGTCATGACAAAGACGCAGAAAACCAGTTGTACTAACTTTCTTTCACCTTCATAATGGGAGACAGTCCAGATTAGACATTTTGAAACATTTTGCCTCTTCAGCATGTGAATATAAATGTCACGATTGTACCCTTTACAAGACCATATGAGCAGATTATCTGATATTTGAATTTCAATGAATCGGACTATTTAAAATTCTCAAGTTTTAATGAGCATACCTTCTACAAACAATAATAAAATGCTGCAGTAAATTATTTCTTTCTGAAAACATTGCCATCTAATATTTTTGGAAGTGTTGATTTATGTGTTAATTAGTGAACTTTTAGGGTTGGGGGATTTAGTTACCCTTGGATCAAGTCACTCTAGACATTTCCAGTCTTTTGCCAAGTCAAGCTAATTCACTACTGACGGTCGCTATGGATTGAAAAAACAAATATGAGATAACTTTCTGAAGGAAAGTGCATTAACATGCCACCCCAAAATATCCAAAATGGGTAAGTATTTTAGTATTTTTTTATCTTTGTATTTCATCATTCGAAAATAACAAGATATTCCTTGTTGTTACAGTTTTGATTTATACAAAATACCAAGTATAATTAAATCCAATTAAAAGAGTTGAGTTTAGTGAGGGCTGTTTTAGGCTGTAAAGAGAGAATCAAAATGCAATCAGATTTATTATTTTTCTCCACAAGACTAAATTATAAATTGCTTAATGTCCTTGTGCACTACTTTCTGTCATATCAGCTTGCTGAAATCTATTCAGATATCAATGACATTGTTAGGTTCATTTGATCACTATTTGATTCAATATGAAGAACACTATTTTGGATTATCTTGGATTTTTCTAAACTTTTTTTTTTTTTCAGACTAAGTGCTCATTATCTTTGGTGCATCTTGATTCATTTTCAACCATGTATTTGTGTAAAACATTCACCTTTTCTTTATCTATTTTTAAAAACCAAGGCAGTCTCCCACTGGAATTTGTTAGTTTCCCCCGTCTTAAACTAGTTTGAATAATTTCTACATCTTTTTAGTGAAGTGGAAGATTCTTTTTCTGGGCTCCATCCAAGTCAAACACACTCATGAACTCAGAGAACTCTCACATCCAACATCAAGATGTTGAACACAGAATAATTTGGTAAACACAACACACTCTGGCTGCAAGAGCTGTTCAGGTGCAGAGGCTTGAAGCTTGTCTGGCCAATGTGACTTGCGCGATTAAAGTGATGAGGTGAGGTGACCTTATTTCCTAAGGGTGAACGGGCTGTCACAAACTGGATGCTGCTCAAGCGTTTGATTCCTGAGCCACAGACACCCATACTTTAACAATTCATCCTTTAAAATGTGCTGAAAATTAAGCATTTATTGAAATATACGCAGCGCGACTTGCGTGCAAAAAGAAATACAAAATTGTGAAGCAGAATGAAATGAGGGAAAAAAACAGTGTATGCTTGAAGTGAGGTTATAAAATCATTCTGACCCTATCAATTATTTTTATCGACAATGAATGAAGATTGTGTTCTGTTGCTTCATCATATCTACTGTTGTTCTCAGCGTTATTATTTGCTTTTGCAGTTGATCATGGAATGGTTGTTGGGCGGTTCCACCTAGATGTTATGCTGTAGTACTGTCTACTTAGTAGACTATGACCGATGACCAAGGACAGGATATGATGTGTACCTGCCACTGGAGCTTTTGTAAACACTTGGTTGTGTTTTTCCCCTCAATCATTTCAGCCACGCCATAGGTCAAAAGAAAAACAGGGGGCTCATGTCCCATAAAATGACTTTATATTTTATTGTAAATAATCTTTCTTTAATCATATTACTGATTAAATGCTTATCATTCAAGATTGGACGTACATTGCGAGCCCTTGGTTCCACATAAGATGGTCTTATCTTCTCCAAAGGGTGAAATTTGATAACAGCTCCCTTCATTGTGATAATAGATATGAGCAGAAACATGAGACCTCCATGTTGTTTTGAGCTCGAGTGGATGTTTGTATGCATTTCTGCATGTAGGCACAAAATATTTCACCGCACACTTTGAAGATGTAACTGATATATTTCCAGGTTTCTCTGTCTGTTGCTGTTTGGGTCCAGAATATCACAGTTGCCGACAGACGCACAAATTTCACAATAATGACTACTTCATCATAATTTGAAGTCACACCTGAGCAAAATTCATTCTCTCTTAATGTTTTGCACCCTCCCCCGAAAAAGACTTTCATCACCCCCCCATCCCCCATCCCTCTAAGTCAGTTTCTCCCTGTGGCCTCTTCCCTCAGCTGCTCCATGCCACTGTTCCACTGGGATTGATACAATATTTTCCAACCTCAATTAGTAGGGAGCCTGTTGACTAAATTCCAACTGTTTTTGCACCTGAGAGAGAGTTGGGAGTTAGAGCTGGAAAAACTGAGTGGGGTGGAGGTGAGGGCTGGGTGTAGCAGGCAGAGCTGCTGAGGCCATGTAGTCGTGTCGACAAAAGTGTAAGGGCAATACGGAGGACAGAGGAGGGGCCGGCCAGACTGAGGAGCAGCTGTTGTCGAAGCTGTATTTCAGCTAAGGAGAGTCCTTCTATGAGTTTTAGAGCTCTACTATGACAAGCTATGTTTGACTGTCTTCATCTTGAAAACCACATAATCATGCAATTACTTGTTCCTCAACAATATGGGTGTTTCTGTGAGTTTTTTGAATTTGTATCTGTTTAACCTTTTAAGTATCATA
This sequence comes from Fistularia commersonii, assembly GCF_037954325.1. Classification (NCBI taxonomy): domain Eukaryota; kingdom Metazoa; phylum Chordata; class Actinopteri; order Syngnathiformes; family Fistulariidae; genus Fistularia; species Fistularia commersonii. Next base: position 7,728,793 of record NC_141299.1, on the reverse strand, counting down.
CAGATCTATTCAGTTTTACGCAATAATTTAAACCTTTTTTTTTCTACCACCGATAGTAAAGGCATTGATAGAGCGGTGTCCTCTTTTCTGAGTGGGAATTATGTTAATGTTGCGAGGATCTGTGTCACGGCTCTCATTAAATATGTACTACTTCCTAATAGTCCTCTCATTCTAAGATATAGCGTGGCCACCGTAGTATCAGTATCAAGAAATTCTCTGGGTCAAGAGGCTTTAGGTCTGATTAAAACTCCACTTACGTAACTGAAGCCTAGCAGAAATAATCTTTACAATGGCCCTTAAGTGGATCCGTGTCCATGTAAGCCGCAACTACATATCGACCACAAGGTCCATTTTATTAAATTTATGGGATAGCTTATGTGACCATTGGTATAGCCCTGGGTTCTGTGCAAAGTGCAGTTACACGCCCTAGCTGTGTTCACGCATGGAGAGAGCCTTTCTTTACACCAAAAATACAGAATGTATGGCTGAAGTATTTGAGGACATTAGATGTGAGGGTCTGCACTTTTCTCCACAAGAAAATTGAACCTTCCCAAGTAAGACTGACAGGACCACGGCAAGAAAAAGACATGAATTGCATTATTGCTGGGTGTCACATTTGCCTTTATCCAAATTAATGTTTTGAATTTCCTTACAGTCGTAACATGTAGTATCATATTGGGTAACATACGATCATCATACTATGTACAAGTATGCACTGTATACTGTGCAGTATATTACAAAAATGCACAATGACCCCCCTTGTAATAAAATATCAGCTTTGTCTAATAATTTAATCGTGCTATAGAGTTTCTGCCGCCTAAGAAAAACCTTGACAAGTGGAGTCAATGAAAGTTAAAAAAGGGAAGGCATTTTGCGAGAATGCTCTATCATGCTGCATTTTCTTTTAAACTAACACGTCGGTGAATGCATGAAAAAAATATTCAATCGGGCTGAGGTCACAGGTCCACATTTAATACCACAATAACTCACTCGAAATTGTACTTTAATGTGTGGTTTTTAAATTATTCTTGCAGGTGACTAATCCTGACAGGTTAACAAATGTCACTCAGTATGAAACTTGGAGCTTACTAAAACAGTGGACAAATTCTGACTTGCCTGTTAGCCTGACAGCTGCTGCCCCGGTAGCTGTGTGGAAAAACTCTGACTCACCCACTCATATAAAAAGACATTAACGACCCAATACATAAATAATACAGACAAGGCATCGCCGTCTCTATGGGCCATCCGATCAGTTAGTGAGTGACTAATGGTGAGGGACATCATCTGACCTGGTCAAACATCTGAGAGACACTCAGTGATGGACTCAATTCAGCATGACTGCTCTGTGAACAAACTCTGATTAGTTGTCTTTAACCGCAGATAACAAATCCAAGTTTAACTGGACATGCAATGCTGGACGACAAACACAGTAATTACACCGGAAAATGTTCTTCTGTCTGAGCAGGGAATGTTTTTAATGGCTTCCTTGCCGACAATGTCTAGAAAAATGGAATGAAAGATGTTTTGGGCAGGACAACTCTGCCTTCCCAAACACAGAACCAGCTCATTTTCTTAACCGTGTCGCTTGACAACTCATAAATTGTTACAAATCAAAACATGAAGCGTACAATTTTGTATTCATAGAATTTGTCTGTGTACACCTGTTACTTACAAATGATGCACTTTTCTCACAGTTATGACAAGTTAATCCTCAGTGACAGCGAAGCCATTTTTCCAAGCCCAGTGCCTCAACAACTGATGTTCAATGTCTTTCCTCAAGTCAGCTTTCTTGTAAACTTTGTGCCAGCTGTCCCATGAGGAGTGTAAATCCACACGAGAGTATTCCTTTCTTACCTAGCAACGTACATGTCATGCTCTAAACAAAGCACAAAACGCTCAGTGGTATTATGACAACAGGCTACTCCTTGGAAGTGCAATAAATGAAAACAAGAAATGATAAGAAAGTAGCACCCTAAATATAAATGTGAAAAGAGACCCAGCCTGCTGTCTGAAATTCAACTCTCATTTGAGATAGAGAAATCAGATGCACTCAGTGTTTCTACTCACTGTCTGCGTAGTTTTTCCGCCGGGTGCCGTCCACTTTGCCTGTTTTGTCAATGCAGAGGAAGAACTTGTTGGCGGAATAAAGTCGCCGTAGACGGACGTCACCCTCCAGGTGATTGTAACTGCGGGTGTGTCTCTCCAATGTCCATGAACAGTTGATGCCACTTGCCAGCATTTGAAGGGGTTCATGCCCTAACCCAGGAGGACAGGCCCCTGTGGCAGTGCCAGCGGTGGCCAGGATAAAGGTGAAGCATGCCAGGCAAAGGGAGGCTGCGCTGGGCAGGGGGAGAAGTCGCCCGGTAGAGGCTGCAGTGGTGATGGTGCCAAGTGCAGGTTCAGGATAGAGATGAGCTACGGATGGCGTCCATCTGCACATGGTGGGTCAAACTCCCAAGGTGCACCTTCTGCAAGCTTTAGGCATGCTGATGATTGGGAGACGTCCCAGTGGGATGACAGGAGGGTGGGAGTCCAGAGGAGAGAAGGGAGGTCAGTGGCCCACACAGTAGCCCCTCTGGTTGTCACAGAAGACAGAGTAGCTTTTTTTGGGGAGCATGGGATGACAGAAGGCCTTTCCTACAACAACAGGCTTGTCAGAGTTTCTCCAGATGTCATCTTCTGTCTCGTTGCTCAGTTCTATTTATCCACTTCTTTCATATCATTTAATGAATCCAATTCTTAAAAAGTTCTTCTCTAGTTGCACTCCTTGTGTTGCAGTTTGTTTTCCTCCTTGAGTTGAAGTCTTCTTTCCCGTTTCAGAGATATAGTCCTGGGATGAATGATGATGCACATGTGTGCCTGTGTTCTAGTGTGAGATAGAGCGAGTGTCTATTGATATGTGTGTATGATTAGATATGCATGTGTGAGAGAGTGCACCTTGCGATGTTCTGGTCTTTCCAGCTGGAGAGGAACAAGGTGCCTTGTCTGAGCTGCTGACCCGTGGCTGAGAGCGAGCTGAATGAGGGTTGGTGACCGTGTGTGCACGTGTGCGTGTGTGTGCATGTGTGTGTGTGTTACAGAGAGGAAAAGAGAGGCAGAGAGAAACAGATTGAGTAAGTGAGTGAATGAGTATGGGAGGGAGAGAGCTGGTGTATGCTTACGACAGAGAGAGAGGCAGTGAGAGTTTTTCAGAGTGCCAGAGTGAGCGGCAGTCAGGAAGTGTGTGTCAGCTAGCATGGGGCAGTGAAGCAGCAAGTGAACGGCCTCACGCTCTGCTGTGTGCAATCAGCCAGCCAGTCGGTCCTTTCCTCTGTGGAAGCACCGGCTGAGTTGCCCTGCATTTTATCTTGGGCAGGGCCAGCAACATCTAGGGGGGTTGAACAGAGAGGGGTGGGGCCATCATGCTCATTCATAACCATTTTGAAACACATAACAAAGCCTGCAACATCTCCCCTCCTCAAATTTTAGTCTATAAGACCCAAAAATGTACTTTTCACCAGAGGATTTTTTCACTTCTTTTCATGGTTATAGATGCCAGAAGCAGAAACTCTCCGTCTTTAAACCCATATTTGCTGCTTCCCTCCTAATGCCAACAACGAACCATTTTGTTTGATGGTGAATTCATCACATCCACAGTCAGCCGGGAGATAGTTTTTGCCACCTCTGTTCTCTTTTCTTCTCCCTGGCCACATGGGGCAAATTAAGGAAGCCCTTCACTTCCCTTTTTATCCTTTTTTTTACAGCCACTGTTTGAATCATCAAGCAGTTGCAAACACAGAGCAGGTTGCGGGAGTGTCAGTGGAGTTAGTCCAGATGAAGCCTGAGAGACATTCTGATCACCTGTGTTAATATTTCAGCGCAACACCCCCTCTGATCTTTGCTATTTAATTTGAGTGAACGGGGCGGAAATGAAGAACACCTTTTTTGTGACTTCCCACACTTGCGTCTGTTTTTTACAAGCTGTGTAATGAAACGGATTAGGGCAATGCCTTTAAGTGCAGCCAAAGGAATCCAGCGACCACCGACTGTTTGGTGTTTCAAAATCTTCTGATATGTTCTTTGTAGATGTGGGAAATTGAAGAAATAAGACACTACATTGTGCAAAAATAGTAAATAGATTAACATATATACACTGCAAATTACATGAGCGATCTGATATTGTTTTCTCTGGTTTTTCATTCAATTTTATTACGTGAAGGTAAGACTAGAACAATAAACTATATAAATAAATAAATTATATTATATTATATTATATTATATTATATTATATTATATTATAATATAATATATTATATTATAACAATAACTTAGTATATGTTAACTTAAAACTACAGTTAAATCGGCTACACTAAGTGAAAATGGCCTTCAAGTCAAGCCCAAGCAGCGCATGGAAGGCTTAAACATATTAAGTTACAGAGCAGACACAGAATAAATTTACAAGCAATAATAATATATATGGGAAAATATAGGTAAAACATGAACTAAATCAATGAACTACAGAAAACAGGAATCAAGACAACATGTGCCATATTAAATCAACAAGTGCAAGCTTAGATTTAAAAAAAATAAGTATTATGTATATGTCAAGCATTTTCTTTTGTTTTATGGTTTTACTGTACCCAATTTTTATACAGCTAGGTAATGAAATAATGTGTGAAAACTCTAGATTAGGGTTAGTTAAGATTTACTAGTTTGATATTTCAGGGTTGTCATGCCTCATGCTTTGACTTTTTATCAAAGGTGAAAACTATCAAAGCAAAAAATACAATTTTTGAGCATCCATTTCATTGATGAAGTGTCAGTAACAACATGTTAGAATCAAGTTCTGTACTTTTTACCTGTTATATTTTCAAATATGCGTGTAGCTTCATTCAAAGTCTTCCTTGCCTTCTGGCTTTTCCCTTCAGGGGTCGCCACAGTGAATCAACCTTCTCCATCCAACCCTACTCTCTTGATCCTCATCTCTCACACCAATTACCTTAATATCCTCTCTCACTACATCCATAAATCTTCTCTTTGGTCTTCCTCTAGACATCCAATTCCAGCATCCACTTACTAATATATGCACTATCCCTCTGTACATGACCAACCATCTCAGTCTGTTGCTTCTTTCAAAGTGCTTTTGAAAATTACATTCAAAATCATTTGATGATATGATACTATCGCAAGTCATTGATGTTAATTTTACTTAAACAAGAGACATAAAGTTTGATAGACATTCCAGGCATTTCACATGTTTCTGTACTTGCACTTGGGGAGGGAGTCCAAGTACTTTTACCAATACTGCTTCTTTACTAACCTGCAGTACTGTAAGCTAAGTGGCTGTGGCTTCATCATTGCAGATATCATAGCAGGATTTATATACTGTTAAAGTTCATGCATCCATCTTCTTCTCCACTAAGAGTTGTGGAGGATGCTGAAGCCTATCTCAGCTCTCATCGGGCAAGAGGCGGGGTACAGGGGTACCCCCTGGACTGGTCGCGAGTCAACCACAGGGCCACATACATCACTCACTCATATTTTCCCACCACATTTCCCCATTTTAACCTGCTGCATGTTTTTGACTGCGGAAGGAAAACCAGAGAACATGCAAACTCCCCACAGAAAGTTACCTTTGTCAGATGATGCTTCATGCTGTGAGGCTGAAGCGCTAACCACTGCACCACCATGTTGGCTACTCTCAAATTTGCTAGAATAAATATTTTTCTTTTTTTTTCCGATAAATTGATCAGATGGCATAAGCGATTACTTGAGAGTGCCTAGTTCATACTGGAAATTAATTTCTTTGTTAAGGTGTTACCACCTTTATAAGTACCACCCCCAGGTCAAGCTTCCCAGTAGCTCAAAGTGTCCTGGATAACTTAGAGCTCAGAAAAGAATGGCCCCCTTGTCACACTTGTGTTAACTACTCGCCACAGACTATTTGAGATTTACTGTCATAAAAACAGGAAAGAAAAAGACAAAACTCTCTTCAGATCACCACAACAACTTTCCCAAGCAGGACGGTATGCCTATATAATTTATTCATTTACTGCTGCCAAGTTCAATGCCGAAACTATTTTAGTACAACAACAAAAAACATAATTTTACATCCTTGATTAGTCATCGTTGTTTCATCTTCAGGTAGAAATCCTGTTCTTTTACTCCCTTGCCTACCGCTATCCTTCCTGAGGGTGAAAAAGAATAACAGCAGAGAGACAGAAAGAGGACAGGATGCTGTGTGTTCAACATCATTGTTACCAACACTGAAAAAATGTAATTTAAATAATTAATATGATATTGGAATATTTGGGTTTTTGATATATTTCCTATTTTCTTCAATATTGTCATAGGGAAGCAAAAATCTTATAAATAAATGTAATATCATGAATCCATTACATCATTGTTTTGCTCCGTGATGGAGAGAGGCCAACAACTCAGCAAAAACCTGCAAGCTGCAGGTTTGAGAACCCTGGTCTAAATTATAACATTTCTACTCTGCAAATTTAAACTTCATAAAATTGGCAGATAAAGACTTTGTTGCTCGCATATCATTTTCAAAAAAAGAGGTTTTTGGTTTGGTTTAGTTTAGTTTAGTTTAGTTTAGTTTTAAATTTTAAACTTCATTTTTATTTACTAATCTTGGTCAGAATCATGAAAAAAATCTGCCCATATATTCATAATAGTTCAATCCTATGCTTCCACTGCCTTTTCTGACTCAGGAGAATTATGCATACAAAGACTGATGAAACCAATATCCATGGACAAGGCATTGTGTAAAAGCCATGATAAAGTATATGATGTGTACATGTTTTCATATCATATTTTGAAAAATCAAATTTTTGCCCTTTTCTGAAAAAAAAAAAAAAAAAAAATTAAATACGTTTTCACTCAAAAATGTTTAAAAACAGAGCAATCTAGAGAGAAAAAGGAATCTAGGCATAGTGGGTTTTTTTTATGAAAGACAGCTTGTCTTTTAAAATACAAATATATAACCAAAATGCTTTCTAAGACTGAATTACTTTAAACTTCATGATTATGAAATTACGATATAATTTTACAAACATTGAGCTGCATGGCTGTGGTGGCCACTTCATTAAGAAATTACAGCATTGCTTGAATTCAAGATATGAAATAACTGATCCATACTTATGTTTTTTACATTCTAAATATTATATTTTAGTACTGGATACATTTAAATTGTTGCTTGGTTTCTCAAATCATTTATGGTCAGTTATGGTGGTAGTTGTGGTAGACTTTTTTATTTTTTGGACTCTTATAGCATAAACTAACAATGAAAATGAATACAGAGATTTCAGTTGAGAGGAGAGTGTAAGTCCCCCTTCATGTTCTGTTCCTTATGTGATCATGTATCTATAATCATACAGTAATGTTATGTACTGTATCACGTCTCCAAAAACCAAATTGCCTCCTTGAGTCAAGAACAAAGTTTTGGCATTTTGTGAATATCGGATGTGACAGCAAGTTTTTTGATGGTGTCTATGAAGGCAATGAGCTCATTGGAAAATATCTTAAAATGCAGTCTTGCTGTTTTACACAGTTAATCTCTGCAAATGACAGTCTACTTCTGATGTTATATCTAATGCGGAGGGAATCATTAATGACTAGTTTGGTCAATTCATTTAATGTTGCAATTAAGTCACTGTACAACCTCTAATCTTCCAATTAAATGGCAGTTCAAGTGATTTGGTGATTAAGTGATTCATTTGGGTAATGCTCCAAATAAATGTAACCAAGAAGCTTGATTGCTGTTGCTACTGACTCTTTGTGTTGCTCTTCCTGTGGTCATGGTACAGCATTGTTGACCTTTCCTAAGAGAAGTGTTGAGTTTTTCTGTGTGGGCGTTCCCTGAACTGAGAACAGCACTCTGTGAGCCAGGCGCCCAAGTAGGATGCTCTCAAGTGAAGGAACCTAATCTTTCCCAGCAGGGATCCAAGTAGCTCTGTAAGTGTATGAATAGAGATAATATCTCTATAATGAGGCCTGTTTTGTACCATCAAAGTCTTCAAAAGAGTCTGAAATCTGACCTCCCTCCTAGCACAGACAATCCCTCAGTAATAGCTCCCTATTATTAATTGTTTTGCCTGCCTGTTAAGTCCTTGTCTTCTTCCCTCGCTTTGCTTGTGCAGTTGTGTATTAGCTGCTCACCCTTGACCTGTAGCTTTTAAGTGGGTTGACATTCTGCCAGTTTGTGCCTCGGTGTAGCGGCGTGGTATTTGGTTTCCTTGTTAAAACCTATGTATCTATACATTTTTTATAGATACATATAAATTGATACACACTTCTAACTACAGATTCTTTTGAGACATTGAATGACCTCATCGACATTGTCCTCAGGCAGCATACTTTTAATATCTATCATAATGCAATAAATTCATTCAGCATATCCATATACGATTCTATGTCGGCAGCATTGTGCTAAGAGTGATAAGAGCACATCTGACAATAACTCTTGTCGTAAAACATTAGATGTAAAGACAGAATTTGCAGCGCCAAAGATGGATTAAAGGCACTAGAAAACTGACTAAGCATTACTTGACTCACGTCGCACAAATGAAAACCAGCAGCAGTTGGTTCTGTGGCTGAGGTCAGCCCGGTATCATTTTGTTCGACTGATACATGACTCTGTCCACTTATTCCATTAGTCTTCTAAATAGTAGCATGACACATCTGAAGACATTTCAAATGACACGCTAATTAAATCCATCTTACACAGTGTGTGTTGGGAACCAAGCAAGAACTGTGTGAGTCACATCCCTCCAGTAAAAATCTGTCAAGCCAGAATCTGATTTCTGATGTCTGCCACACCATAATGGACATTAATGGGCATAAAAGACATGAAAAATGCAATGAGATATAGTTTTTTGAATTGTTTTATCGAGTTATTTAACACATGCCAATAATAGCTCTTTTTTTTACTGGATATTTGATATCTGAAGGCTTGGGGAGAAAGGATTTAAAAATAGACTTTTCTGACACCTACATGGGCTAAGACAGATGTAAAAATCCTGCTCATCAAGCATCAGCCGGTGACAAAGGACTTTACAAACACAAGCATTTCACAAATAATTGTCTTCATCAAGTTTCCCTGGCCAGGTGAAGCTATTCCAAAAACTACCCTCTTCCCATCTGTTAAATAAATAAGGAACCCCTACAAAGGTGTGCACAAGAATCCACATGATCAAAGTATATGCGAATGGCAGCCTTGTCCTGGCCTGGCCATTATCAGGCCCAATGAATGCTTGTCTTCTCGTCTTTTGTCGGTGGAGGCATTGACAGTCACTCACCCGGCAATGACTGTCACACCAGCGCAAAGAGCCAGTCGCCGACAGGGGCCAACCACATCAAACAAGGCTGTCAAGGGGCCCTGCTCGTGAACCGTGGCAACAAACACCTCCTGATCCTCACCTACAGCTCAGCAGCAGACACCCACCGCTGTGCTCTCAGCCACTGCCTCCACTGAGAAAAGATGTACTGCCAGGACCTCATTTCCCTCTCTGTCGCCCCCCCCTTCCCTCTTTCTCTCTCTGTCAAGTAGTGCTTGTGTTAACCTCCAGCCTGCTGAGACACAAAGGGCTGCTAAAGTGTTTAAGAATGCTTTATGGATGCATGACAAGGGGAGGGTGACACTGCTTGGGGTCAGAAAGTATACAGGATGTGACTGCAATAAATTCAGTTTTACTTCACATGAATTGCTGAGTCACACTTTATTTGAACTGTTGGAAAAAAGGATGGAAAAAAAGCAATCATTTTTCGAAAGGCTGTAGCACATTCTTTGGATGTCAAGTAAACAGCAGCGCGGGCGGATCAATAGAAACAAAATAACATCTTGCATGACAATTCTGCCTTCTCAATAGTGCACGAGGAGATGCACTACAGGGACGATATCCTGAAAAGAAAAGTGCACTACACATTTAAAGTTGGGGGGGACTGAAGTCATTTTGAATATCAGAACATATACTAACAAAATCCCGTCTGACATCAAAAAATGCTTTTACAACATGGTTTATGGTTTAAATATTAACTGTGTGTCTGCAATAGCACTTTCAGATTGAAGAAGCTTTTTGACTCATTTTGAAAGAGCCAGAGGAAACCCCTGATATTTTATTGGAATGACTGAAACCCCTTTAGGCAGGATAAACATAGGACACACAAGAGTTCACTTGTACAATTTTAACTTTAACTAAGAAATAATGATATGCGGTTGCTGTATTGGATTCAAAAACTATTAAAACATTTTTAAACACGTAGAAACAGAAACCACCAGAAGTCAGTCAGGTATTTCTAAGTTAGTTAATAGTTAAAGGTGAATGGGAAATATTATTCATTTTATTTTTATTTTTTTATTATTATTATTCACGTGAGGTACTTTTTTTTCCAACAAAAATATGAAAATAATTTTCTGTGCAAAAAAAAAGAAAGAAAGGAAAAAAGTAATAAAAAAGGAACCTCCCAGGTGGTGGCAACTTAGCTTGGAAATTGCCAGGTTTTATTAGAGTGATCTAGACTTAGTGAAACAGATGTAAGTTATGCATATGCACTGAGGGCAAATTGGGATATAAAGCAGCTTATTGATGACATCAATTTTGATGTCCTTTTCAATGTTGAGCATGACCTCCAAATTCACTGATGTAAGACTGCCATCTGTAGGCCAGATACCATTGTCAATTCTTTTGTGTACATGTAGACACATTTCAGTATTACCACTGAAGGTATAAAAGGAAATAAAAAAGTCACTGAAATAAAAAAGGGAACTCAGTGAAGTCTTGCCAAAACACTGAATGATATATGATCAGATTATTGGTTTGATAAGTAATGCCACATTATGTTGTAATGTATAAGAGAGCTGCAACACACCCCTATAATATATTCACCTTTGACTTGAATCCGGATCAAAATAGGTCTGCGATCCGGAGAGAAATAGCTAGAAAGCCAAGCGTGCTAAATCTGCACTCCTCTAGTCAGGTCTGGATCTGTGAGCTCTTCCTGCGATTAACTCGGTCTCACTTAAAATGGCCGCTTAGTGCTCAGATGTAACGCGGTTATTACATGTCAACATGTCACTGCACAGAGTTTGCGCCGTTGCCAAATGTCTGAACAGTCGCCGTTTCTTAGGGAAGCGTATTTTTCGCGTGTCTCCCGTGGACTGTTGTCACCTTTGCCTCTCAATACGGAACACCGCGGTCAGACGAGTGTCAGGTGAGCCGAGGATCAATCCTCTAACTTGTCCTGCTGTTTGATGTCCAGTAGCCACTACATGCTGAGCATGTTCCTCCGCTGCCTAATTAAAATAAAATAAAAACATTGGCACACTTCTCCCATTGTCAATTTGTGAAATTTTAGTTGACTGGCACTTATGGCTGAATGTTTTGTAGTTGTGATGTTGCCTGAACTTGACTTCAGATCATATACACCATCCTTAAAACACAATGTTACACGCTATCCCTGATGTTTTGCAAACAGTATAACCCAGTAAAATCATTATTACAATTTTCCAAAGCTTTCCAGCATATCCTTACAGAGAAGGACGTGCAGTTCACCCATGTGTTGACGTGCATTACCTTTAGTAAGGCCATGTTTTGTGCCTATCATGTAGGACTCTCAGAACCACATGTTCTGTTAGGAACCAGGCTCTTTGGAGTGTATCAGAATTGCATTATCTTCAACAGTTTATGCAAAATTACATTTATTAATAGAAGTGTTCATTCATTTCTCCAGCAATATTTACACTGACCTTTGGGTAAGATCTGACATTCATTATTAATAAAGTGGAAACTGACTTTATCCTGTGTCCGATATCTTTGTGTCCTTTGTATTTTTCAGAGACGCCATCGCAGCTTCAGAAAAGAAATGTGTCTTTTTTCATTCCGAGGACAGAAGATGCAAAGAAACGGGTACTTGAACAGTCTCAACTGTTAGATGGTATGTTAATGCGTCGGTATTGTATTTCACTGCCTATTACATTGTGCAATCTATATCAGGCCTTGGTGGTTCAAAGTTTTTATTGTCATATGGAAAGTCAGGTGTTTTCTTGTGCAATTAAAGTCTTACTTCGCTGCCTGCAGTGGGTGCCAGATAGTTTGACAAGTTGCTAGTTACATAGAAGAGACATCAGTACATTAGTAAGGACATAAAACAATAAATAAGTAAGCACAATGAAGGTTAAACAGTTAATGAAAGATGTGGAGGGAATAAGATTTGCAATGCTTCATTACCATCTGACTAAAACAAAAATACGATTGTTCCTTTTTGGTAATGCAAGCAGAAAGCTTTTTTAGAGTTTTTCTTTATGACTTTCTCTATCCAAACTAACCATTTTGACCATTGCTTTTGATACTTAAATTTCTTGCTTACCCCCTCAGTCGCTCACATTTGCATTTAAATGTGTCTTGTGCTTTTTTGTTTAAAATGCCAGTCACTACTTATATAAAACTCATTGTCTATCTTTTTTTTTTATCTATATGTCCATTTAAGTACTAGAGGCCAGGATCCAACAACTGCAGTCTGACATTGTTGTAGATGTCAAAGAAGCCAAGTTTGAATTTGTTAAAGACCCAACTTCCAGGAGAGGAAATTCATCTGGAAGGAGTCTCAAAGACATACCTCTGGAAAAGGCTGATATTCCCAAATCAGGGCAGACTGTTGGTAGAGAAACTTCTAAATCCAAGCCCAGCCGGTGGATGGAAAAATTAACGCAAGAGAAGACAATCAAACTTAAGAAACAGCAGCACCTTCAACAAGAAATACAGAAGAATATCAATGAGAAATCAGCTGAAAGGTACAAAGCCGATAGAATTGTCCCTGGAACAACTCAAAAAACAATATCTACCACAGCTAAAAAGACAATGAAAAAGGACTTGATCAAGAACAAGAGCAAAAGTCGCCTTAAAGTGTCTGACAAAATCCGTGCTGCAGTTTCCATAACTCCTAATACCTCTTCTGCTGCAGCTGGGACTGCAGCTTTAACACATAAAACCTCAAAAGGAAAAAGAAAAGACTCTAAAAATTCAATTCATCAGCAAACTGTCAATGAAACTCAGGGTCGAGCACAGGAGCTGGCTGAGGCGGAGCAGCTTGAGAAAACTCTTAGTCATCATGTGAGTCTCAATCAACCAGCGCAGCATCAGGAAGACAGAGAAGGAGCTGCAAACATAGACATCCGATCAAGCATTTGTTCATACCTGGAGGCATGTGTGTTTGTGGGGGACATCGACAGAGCGCAGAGTTTCCTGCTTAGCCAGCACAGAGTCATGAGTCGACGTAAACATCTCAACACAAGTGTCTACAACATCATGATGAGGGTCTGGGCCAAGAGGGTCAGTTGATATGACTTTTTTGTTTGAATTACTTGAATATTGCCTCTATGGCAGGGGTCCCCAAACTTTTTCCTGCGAGGGCCAAACAACTTTTCCCTTCTCTGACGGCGGGCTGGGCCAGTTTGTAACGAACAGTGTGACGATCACAGAGGTGTCTAAATTTAAACATTTATTTTTTGCCAGAAAACCACACATAACCAAAAATGAACCCTTTCTGGGATCTTGACAGGCAAAAGAAATCAGAAAATAGATAATAACATTATTAATGAAATAAATGACACTATTCATGGAATAAATAATAATCAAATAATCCTTTTCAAGTTTTTCACAGATAAAAACTAAGGAACATAAACTTTCTTGTAGACACAACTGCCTGCAGCTCTCTCATATCAAATTCACCGTGAAAACCAGAAAGCAAGTCTGCTATGAAACCGAAAAAGTTATATACACCTATCAGGTTCAATTGCCTGCATTCTGAATCTATCATTTCGTGTTATTTGACAGGGATGTGTCCAGGATTTTTTTTTTTTTTTTTTTGAGGGAGGGGTTTCAGATAACGCACAGACTGCAGAAGGGTGGAATAGAATGTCACGTTCTATGTATGTATAAGTCACGATTACATGGCCAGGATGAAAAAAAAAATCATAATGCATCTCCGGTATTGTTCAGAGGCCGGGCAAAATGTGGCGGCGGGCCATATCCGGCCCCTGGGCCGTAATTTTGGGACCACTGCTCTATGGAGATTCCTTTTATGTATTTAAGAAAATTCACATTGTGATGTCACTACTAATTTACATACAATTTATATGCCCCCCTTGCTTAACCAGCTATATAATTTTGATATGACATGGTCATTTTTTGTAGAGATATCAAAAACAGAAAGTTTTTCCTCTGACACTCAAAGTGCCCAAATCTCAACTGAAATATATCTCCAGAAATTATGACAGACATTGAACCTCGGATCCAGGTGGAGCAGTGTAGTTTTTGTCCTTGTTGTGGAACAGTGGACCAGCTATATACCCTAAGTTTTGTCCTAGAGGGGGAATAGGAGTTTGCCTACCCAGTCTACTAGTGTTTGTGGAGAAGGCATTCGACCGTGCCCCGTGGGCAAATCAAATCAAATTGTGTACCTCAAAGAACTTCATAAAACATTTTCTAATGTGTAACTATCATCCATTTTATTTATTAGTAGTTAGAAAACCCATATAATCATTCGTGAACTTGTCACTCACACGTAAAAATCCATGTGTGAGTAATTTTAATGTCCAAATGAAAGTACATGTCCACTCATCTTTTTTTTGTAGGGAACCTTGAAACAGATTGGCCGCATGTTTCTACTGTTAGAAGAAGCTGGTCTGAAACCAAATATGGGATCCTACTGTGCTGCCCTTGAGTGTATGGGTCGCAATTCCATCTGCTCTCCACAGGTTATTGCAAGGTATTTACATACACAAACATCACAGGTGTAAATAAATAAGATCACACAAGATCATAGAATTAAGTATTATTTTGGTCATAATTCATGTCATAATGTCATAATTCTCTTGAGAGATCTGAGTGCAAGGGTACAGTTTTACTAGATGAGCATGCTGAGACTTACCAGCAGGGGTCAGGCTAACCCTGTGGTTTTGACTTTCGAATCATCTTTCAAGTTTTGCAGTAGACTGTTTATCTCTATTATATTTACTGTGACAATTCATATATGTGCCTGAACTAGCATGTCTTTTCTTGAAAGTATATTTCCTCCTGATTTACCCTTTGGCAGCAAAATTGACCCCTCCCCCATGCATGAGAGAAAAACATTGCACTTCTTCTAACATCTGTCTTTTGTCTGTACTTGGCATTTAAACCCAGTTCACATGACTCCACAGGAAAGTATGCATTTGTTACTGGTTGTGGTAGAAATATATCAATAACACGTTTTATCATTTTTGCAGGGGAAAAATGTTACAAATAATACGCCATTTAAATTTTATGTTTTTCATTTTCATAGTTCTTAATTCCTCACTAGACTGTGTTTTTGAGGATGACACTAAACTGAATGAACATTCTAGCAATTCACATGGCTGCCTCTATCATCAAAATATAAATGTGCTTGAATGTCAATATGAAAAAGTGAATTTGGTAACACTGCCATATACTCAAGAAAAATTGAGGTCAATCCAGTGTTCCTTAATAATGATGGAGATGTGTAAGAAAACATGGAAAGCTGTCAGAACATAACATTTTTTAGTAGTTTCTTTGAAAGATAGAATATAAACACCATGTTTTTGGAAAATCTTGTAGTATAGTGGCTAATGACCAAATGAACAATGATACATCACAGTATCTCTGCTACCAAGTTACTTGAATCTCTGTATTATTGTTGCTCTCACTGCAGTTGAGATAACTCTGATTGTACAATTTGTAGCTATATTGATATATCAATTGGTTTTGATCCATTTTGTGAAAATACATTGGCAGGCTGCTGGTGGCACAGAATAACTGTGCCAGGAATGTTTTAGGTCTCAGGAATAGGTCTCAGGCTGGTTTCTTGAACTTGATAATTTTTTCTCTGTAAGAACAAAATGTCATGGTGATCTTGTAAAATTTCCTTTTTGTTATTGGTGGTATGTCGTAACGAGCACAGTAAAGAGTAGAGTTTTGTCTGCATCTCAGTGAAAAATAGCTATCAAATTATATAAGGGCTCTTGATTCAGTAGGACCCCCCCCCACCTGGCTTTCATCAAAGTATTCATTGTATTTGAAATCCCACTCCTGGTTGAATGCAGGTCCCTTGCGCTTCCCTCTCAAATTGAAAAAGAATGTCAAACTGTGTTTTGCGTACTCAGAAATACTATATAATGTACCTCCAGCAATTTTCTTTTTTTTTTTTTTTTTTTTTTTTCCCAAATAGTAAAGATAGTAAATCAATCGACGCACTGGTCAGATTGAAAAGGGCTGAAATATGACTGACCCTTGACAGTACAGACTGTTTAGTGGGATTGGGTAGGGAGGAGTTGCAGGGCATGCATCAATAGAGAAATCTGATGCCCAGCTTTTAGGTATTCCATCATACTGAGTACTTTGTTCTTGTTTCACAAATATTGTTAGGAGTTTGAAAAGTTCTTGTGAAACATAATACGTTGTACCAAAATTGACATTTGTCAAGGTGTGTTTCATTAATTGTTTTTTGATAATTTCTTATCAAGGATAATCTGGATCGCCAGATGTTATACTGCCTGATGGTCAGTAGTTCATTCTGAGAAATGATTGTTTGGCATTATTAATAAGGATGTTACATCACTCTGTGTTAGCTCAGCAGCTGGATTTATTAAATGCCATTCAGTGCAGAGCAAGCTATTGGGAGAGTTTATGGCCTCTGAGAAAGTTACCCATCTCAATATGCTTGCTATTTTTGATGACAGTCAAGACTGTCAGCTGGCCTGAATTGATTTGAATTGAATTGATTATATTTCATTGCACAATAAATCACAGCGGTGAATTAAAGGTTATTTACATCATGATATGTAGGCATGTTACCTGTGCCAAAACACTACAGTTGTTTTTGTGTAATCTTTGTTGCATGCACATTGGTCCTATGAATATTTGTACACACGGGGAGTCTTTCCCAAATGAATTGTATCCAAAAAAATCTCTTGTGTACATGATAGTGAGAATCCCCACTTAACAGATGATACATACAGTAGGTTGATCCATAATTTCAACTAAGGCGAATATATAGAGGGATGGGAGTTGCCAGTTCCCTCCATACTTGTGGGATGTTCTGCCTCTTCCCATGCACCAAAAACCAGATTGTTCAAGTAATTGGAGACTAAATTGGATGTAACTGTCAAGAATGCTATGGCATGGAACTGAACAGGGCTTATCAGTCATTGTACCAATTTGTGTTGTATCTGAACATACAGTTAACGCATTGAATCCAAAAGCTGATCAGAATTGCAGCTTCAATATGTCCCTCTAATAGTTTAGTGGTATCAGAACTTCATTCTTGTGGGAGAAGACAGTGAAGGAATTAAAAGTTCTGCTTTGAAAGATTGGATCCATCATGAATACCTCATGCCATTCTAGACTGAATTGGATGTTTCCTCAGTCTTATTCAGTGCTTTTGTATAAACTGCACAAATGTGGAAAAATGACACACAATTGCTTCCTAGGCACTTGCAGTTAAATCCAGTAGCAAAACTATTATGCTTATTTTGGTTGGACTGTAGTTGGTCCAAGAACCAAATCTAGGTTTATTTTATGTTCCTAAACAATCATCATTTTCTTTCACAGTTGGCTTTGGCTGCCAGTTGTTTTAAAGTTTGGCTGTCTTTTTATTAACACTTGACCAGTGTACTCTCCTTGTATCACTGGGGTCTCCAAAGTCTCCCCTGGAGCAACCTTGCCCTCAATGTACCAGTCTGTTACCCTGTCTTCTGTCTGTGGTTCACACACATGCCATAACTCTAACACACACTTAGCCCTTTAAGTTTTCTCTTTGTAAGTGCTGCGTCCTCCAGAGCTCTTTGGTCTCTTGGGTGCAGTAGAGCAGTCACCAGACTGATTATATTCTATCTTTCAACCCCTCTGTCCTCTTTGTTCCTCTGGACCACACTGCCAGTACCCAGACTAATCCAGTCTTTGTTCAAGGCTCTCTCATTTACAATACACTCAGAGGCACGAGTAAGAATCCTAAAAAATGTGACCTCCATGACTTGCACTCGAAAAATTGTAATGTAGTAAAACATACCACATAGTTTGAAATGCTAGATACATTTCTTGCATACTATTACAGAGCCTCACACATTTTATTTATGTACTCTGTATATGCAGAATTCTGTTTTTCTGTTAGAGCACTTGGAGTCCGCGGATGTAAATTGTCCAGGATGCTGGACAGATTGTAAATAGTGTAATATTGTTTGTAGTGTCTTGAAGAAAAAAGTATGGGGTGAAGCAGAGCTCTTTCATATTATGAGTCTGTGACAAATTAGTTTTCTTTGCATTTGCCTCTTGACATAGTCTTTTATTGTGTTGTTTATACTTAAGGGCCAGTGCAGTGAAACAAGATCTTGTATTATCTTTTCTCAATGTGTGCATGACTCTCACATTATATGTTCTCAGACAAACACACACACACAGACACATATAAATATACCTTTCCTTTCGGCTTTTCCCTTCAGGGATCATGACAGTGAATCAACCTCCTCCAATATCAATATATCAATATATTTTTCAAGAAAGTGGACCAATTTTCGATGAAACAAATGACAATGCTGTAATAATACTGCACAGACACATTTGTGGAATACAAAGTGCGTGCATTATTTTTGATTATAAGAGCTCTGATAAAAATTCATATTCATCATAATAATCAGCGCTTCGGCCTCACAGCATGAAGGACCCCGGTCCAATTCCAGCAGGGGACTCTCCCTGTGTCATGTGGGTTTCCTCCGGGTTCTCTAGTTTCCTCCCCATAGTCCAAAAAAATGCAGCAGGTTTATTGGAAAAATTTGGATAATAGCCCAGATGTGTGAAAAGGAGAGTGAATGGTTGTCTGTCTGCATATGTGGGCCTGTAACTGACTGGCAACCAGTCTAGGGAGTACCTCACCTCTCACCCGATGGCAGCTGATAGAATGGATGGATGGATAGTATAGAATCATTATTAATTTCCAGCAATTGTTATATTTTTCTTTCACTTGTTATACATGAATAAATTAATATTTGCCACAATCACATCCCAATAGATGCCAACTTGAACACTTACTTGTATGATACCGAGACATACAAAGAAGAAACTGTTCGCCCGATGATGTTCTTTTTGGCACTGCTAGGTATTCTCTATTAAACTGAGTTATAAAGTAAGCAATTATATTACTATCCCTCTCATTTGTATTCCAGAAACAACTGGCACAATGGCATTTTCAGCATTTCACAGTACCATCTTGAAACTGCACTCTCCAGGAGATCCTTTTTAAATTAACATTTTAGTAATGTTGTCAGTGCCAATCTGCCTTTGGATCAGAAGCATACTTTCAGCTTAGCTGAAAGACTGTCAATGCTCACACTTCTTGCCAAGGCAACTGAACCTGAATTTCTTCACTTGAAGTTGTTTCAACCCTCATCCAAGAAGCTTCTTCAGTTTTAATGACCTCATCCGAGAGGCTTCTTCAGTTTTAATGACCGTGGCAACTGGACTTGAATTTCTTCACTTGAAGTCGTTTCAACCCTCATCCGAGAGGCTTCTTTAGTTTTAATGACCGGTGGGGAATTTCTAAACACAACTGCCAGGGTTTTGGGCAGGTCTAGGATATGGTGGCTTGTTATGTAAATAGAGAGGTTGATCGGCACAAACAAAGCTGAAGGGGGGTTGTTATGCTAATGGGGGTGTAGTTTGTTGGGGACAAAAGATTAACTTTTGGGGATTACCTGGATTGGAATGTGATTCATTTGAACACAGCAATGTCCATATTTGGGCCAGAGAATACAGATGGTCCAAGAGAGTAGTCAAAGAAGCCATCTTTGTGAAAGCAGAAAAACTGTCTCTGGACAGAGAAGGGGGCCTCAGACACAACCTTTCACCAACGTATAATTCCGTACTGGGATCAATACCAAGATGGATTCGCACACACAGACCAGGCCCATCTGCACCCTTCAAACAACCAGGAAAGAGCCACCACCAGGACCAGCCCCTGGTAACTTCCATCTGAGCCTCAGTCTATGTGATCCACCAGGTGTCGGTCCTTTGTTTCACACCCTTAGAGGTTTGGCTTTACCTTGTCACATTCCAATCCAGGTAAGTTGCTCCTTTGTCCCCAACAAACAACACCTCCATTAGCATAACAACCCTCATAGACCTAGATTCTGCCAAACAACTTTTACATAACAAGCCACCCTAACCTAGACCCACTCAAAACACTGGTAGTTATCTTCGGAAACTCCCCACAAGTCATTAGAACTGAAAAAGCCACTTTGATGAGGTGCGAAACATCTTCAAGTAAAGAAATTCAAGTCCAGTTGCTATGACCAGAAGATTTTGACAAGATATCACCATGGCCTGGATGACTGTGGAATATTGAAATGACAAATGCCTTATTTTTTCCTTTTGTTTAATTTTGTATGGATGACAACATATAAACTAATGTAGGTGCATTTATATGATCATGAATAATTTTGAAGTTGAAATAAAATGCCAAAAAAGATTAAATATTTAAATTGCAATTTTCATTTTGTTCAATTTACATGTTACCTTGTTGGCCCGTGCATTAAAATGAAATAAGGAATATAGCCCGCCAGCCAAAATAATTGCCCACCCCTGATGTAGTCCCACCTCCACCTTTAACTTCTCTGTCACACCTACAGCACACCTCACCACTGTCTCACATCTTGCATACATGTCCTGCGCCAGTCTGACATACTTCTTTGCCACTCCAGACTTCCCCATACAGAAACTGTTCTGTTGCTCACAAATGTTGACTTCTTTTCTCAGTCTAGTTTACACTGCTCTTTCCCATAACTTAACTGTATGGCTCATCAATTTTATCCCTCTATAGGTACCTCAGTTCTGCACATCTCCCTTATTCTTAAAAATGGGCACTATTACGCTTTTTATCCCTCTATAGTTACCACAATTATACACATCTCCCTAATTCTTAAAAATGGACACCATACGCTTTTTCTTCATTCCTAAGTCATTGTCTCACTTAAAGATCCTGTTGAATAATCTAACCAGATAATCTACTGCTGTCTCTCGAAGACACTTCCATACCTCCACAGGTATATCATCAGGACCAACTGCCTTTCCACTCTTGAATACCCTCCTCATAACCGCCTTTACTAATCTCTGCTACTTTGTTGTCCATAATAGTCATCTCTTCTACCCTCCCCTCTACTCCCCCAGTTTTCCTCATTATGCAGTTCTTCCAAGTACACTTACTATCTTCCCATCACTCTTCCAGCATTTGTCAATACATTTCCCTCCCTATCCCTAATTACCCCAACCTGCTGTACATCCTTGCCATCTCTATTGCTCTGTTTTGCTAATGTATATAAATCATTATCTCCCGCTTTTTTGCCCAACCTGGCATACAAGTCATCATACACTCATCTGTTCTCTACAGTCTCCTTAGTGTACCACTTCTTCCTTAGTAACCTCTTTCTCCGTACTCATGCAGTTCTTCATTCCACCACCAAGTCTCCTTATCTACTCCCCTTCCAGATGACACTCCAAGTACTCACCTACTTGTCTCCCTAATCACATACGCTGTAGTTGTCCTGTCATCTGGAAGCTTTCCATGGACACCCAGAGCCTCACTCAACTCCTCTCTGAAAACTATACAACACTCCACCCACAGCATCCACCACTTCATCCTCTGCTCTGCCTTTGTCCTCTTTATCTTTCTTGTCACCAGATTCATCTTACAAATCACCATCCTCTGTTGTCTGGCTACACTCTCACCCACCACCACTTTGCAGTCCCTGATTTCCTTCAGATTACATTGTCTATACAAGATGTTGTTTACCTGCATGCTCCTGCCTCTGCTCTTATGGGTTACCCCATGTTCCTCCCTTTTCTGGAAAAAGTTTTCTACCACCATATGTCCCTCTGTGTTCCTATCCTGCCAATCACTTTTTCACCACCCCTATTGCATGCATCAACATGTCCATTGAAGTCTGGACCAAATACCACTTCCTCACCTCTGGAGATATTCTGCCTCCCTTCATCTTACTCACTCCAGAAATTCTCTGTCTCCTCTAACTCACATCCGGCCTATGGGAGCGTAGCCACAAACATCATTGATCATCACACCTTCAATTTCCAGTTTCAGACGTATTAGTCTATCGAACACTTTTTTCCCCTCCAGCATATTCCTAACAAGCTCCTTTATTTTATTTGTAAATGTTTTTTTTTTTAAACTGTTGATAATAGCAACCATTTAATGTTGTTATAGACTTTGACTTTACCCTGTGTGATGTTTTATGACCAGATGCTTGAACCAGATGGAGGAAGATGGCCTGTCTATGGACGATCTCTTCAGTCAGTGCTTGTTCCGACAAGACGAAAGAGACATGGTGCTAAAGGCCATACACGTTGTCCAGCCTGACTTCCAGCCTGACCTCAAACTCACCACAAGCGACTCCTGTCCTTCATTGATTCAGGACTTCTATTCAAAGGTATTTTACCTGTACCTAACCGAGTAATACTTTATTTCGTCCGTTTGTCACTGAATACTTGCATGTAAGCACAGTAAGCCCACCTTCCTATTAAACTGTTTGCATTTTCAAATGTCCTGTGCAATGAATTATTTCCTTTTCTTTTCATTTTCTAACATATTTTATGGCAGTATTTCGTAATTATTCATGTGCATTATATTTTATTTTTTGGATCTTCTTAGTTATTGGATTAGTTGAATTCATTGTACTTTGATTTTTGTGTTGATTTCATAATATCCACTAAAGCGTTGATAGTTAATCAATTAATTAAACTTAATAGAATAAATATAGGATACAAAGTCTAATTATTTTGTTAGTATTGTTTGCATTGCTGTACAAACATCCTTTTAATTGAATCTATTTTTACAAATTAGATTTTTTTCTCTCTAAACGGAGTGTTTTTCTTTGCTTTTGTTTAGTGATGGTTAACCTCTCCTTTTCTGTTGCTGCATCTTTTCTGATTCAATCAGAAATTCACCCAGCTTTGATTTTACAACTACTGTCTACCGTCTTCTTCTTCTCCTTTTGGCTTTTCCCTTCAAGGTTCACCGCAGCGAATCAATCTCCCCCCTCTAACCCTATTCTCTGTATCCTCCTCTCTCACACCAACAACCTTCATATCCTCTTTCACTGTGTCCATAAATCTTCTCTTTGGTCTTCCTCTAGATCTTCTTCCTGGCTGCTTCAATTCCAGCATTCGTCTACCAATATATTCAATATCCCTCCTCTGTACATGACCAAACCATCTCAGTCTGGCTTCTCTGACCTTGTCTCCAAACTTCTAGCATGAACTTTTCCTCTGATGGACTCATTCCTGATCCTATCCATCCCTGTCACTCCCAAAGAGAACCACCTACTCTCTACTGTATATGTAGATATGTATTTCACTGACATCTGTATATTCTTGTCAAAATCTGCTTGTCATTGCAACTGGACTTGAATTTCTTCAGTTGAAGACGTTTCACCGCTCATCAAAGTGGCTTCTTCAGTTCTAATGACCTGTGGGGAGTTTCCAAAGATAACTGCCAGGGTTTTGGGTTAGACTAGGTTATGGTGGTTTGTTTTGTAAGAGTTGATTGGCAGAACCTAGGTCTAAGGGGGTTGTTATGCTAATAGAGATGTCGTTTGTTACGGACAGAGGAGCAACATTTGGGGATTGCATGGATTGGAATGTGACAAGGTAAAGCCAGACAAAGGAGTGACACCTGTGAGATCACATGACACTCATGTGGAAGCCTCCTGGGGCTGGGTCTTTGCTTGTTTTTAAACAACAAAACATATTCAGTATGTGCTCAGCTCTATAGTTTTAAAATACACAATTGTTTGGTGGCTTTAGCCCTGAAATGAATACATTTGCATTTTTTAGGACAAGCGCTATTTACCATCCTCCCCTCACGAAAACAATTCTTTGTTACATTTGGGAATAAATGAACACACGTTTTGGCACATTGTAATGGTATTGTACCTAAAACAGACACGTCTTCTCTTGAGTAGGGCTTTATATCAGAACTGGTCATGTATAATTTTTTATAGTTATTTTGATAAAGTTGTTTTCTTTTACATGTCAAAGCAGCAGGGAGCCTGGGAAGCCGTCAGGGGGCTCTTTCTTGGCCATGAAGGATTTGACTGTCACCCTTTCAGTGCCAGACAAGAGCAAGCCTATTTATAGTGAACCAACTCCTGTAAAATGGCTCCCGTGTTTCCTTTGCCTCTCACCTCATCTCTACCTCCTTTTTGCACCTCACTTTTTCTCCTCATCCTCACATATTTCATTAACAGCTACAGTATTTGTGGAATTGTTTTCCTTTTTAGCAGATCTTTACACTTCATTGTCTTTGGTTCTGCCTGAGTGGCACATTTCAGGTCTTTTGGTTTATTGCTGGCCTGTGGCTGAGAAAGGAGAAATCAGCAACTCATGTATTTTTATGAAGGTTTTGAAACTGTGCCTGTTCTTGAAATGTAAATGCAGGTCACACTGGATTGTTTCATTCTCGAGGATGATTAACTGATTATCTGAATAGGAGAGACTCCTTTGGCATTGTTATGGAGTAATGATTGAATGGCTGTCCAAATAACTCATCTACTACATAGTGGAGCTGGCTGGATGGCCCCAGGAGTATTTCAAATCTGTGTTAGTAGAAGAAGCACATTTTAATTAGAATATTGTTTGTTTGTATGAAATGGAATTTTAATGTTGCCTGTTCAAACTGCTGTTTGTTTTAGAAATAACTACTGCATTTTCCACATGAACAGTGACCTTCATGAGTGTCTATTTTATTTTATTGTATTTTCCAATGCTTGCTTAGTACCACCACCACTACTATTACAACTACTGCAAATGAAGATTATTGTTGCTGCTGCTGCTGTTGTTGTTGCTGCTATTGCTGTTATTGTTATCATCGTCATAATCATCATCATCATCATTATTATGAATAGGTCAAAAGATTTGACTTGGCTAGGCAGGAGTTTGCATGAAAGAGATTGTGATATTTTTAAAAGTGGGGAAGGCACATGCACCTTGGATGCGCTGGATGCGCAACCACAGAATATGGCATGAGAGGTACATTTTTGAGCATTTTCTGCTGTAAATACTTACCCCCATGACTACATTACCTGCATATCTTGATAATTGTCATCATGTTGCAGTAATGCCCGTGGGAGTCACATAAACAGGGCCACGCATATAGCTACATATTATTTGAACATTTTTTTTTTCTGTTTGATGTTATTGGTGAATAATTCAGCAGATCTGAAATGTGGAGCTTTCCAGTGCCAAGTTCCAGGAAATTTTCATCTGTTCTAAATGCAGACCATGTCTCAATACTGTAATATTTACAGCCCTCTATTTTTTCTTTTAAATAGATTCCACCTCACCTCATCATTTAGGCTATTGCTTTCTAAGTGCAGGTAAATCTTGACAAAAGTCCAATTCTCCAAAATAGAGGGCTGCCAAAGATGGTTATTTTAGTTTGATAGAGCGCCTAGCAAAATTATTTGGCTGAAAATAATTGACTCTGTTTCACATGCATTTGTGAGATTAAAGTTTATGTATTTCTCTTCTACAACAACTTCTAACAATAAAATGGTTAAATTAAGGTTGGCTGTTAATGCCTGTTTGTTTCTCTGTATGCGTTTGTCTTTTAGAGGGTCGACCACCATTATCCGAAGCTGAACTTTACTCAGGAGGATCTTCGGGATCGTTTCAAACGTCAGCTCAGCATGGAGCAGGCCTGTACGATAACTATCGACTCTGTGGAGGCTGCTAAACCCATCACTGAACAAATGGCCAAAATGGTAAGCAAACTGAATTGTTTTCTTTCTTCATCTGAATATTTTTCTTCCCTAAACGTCACGGAAAGAAAAGAAGATGAACTGTTACATAATACTTAATATTTTCAAAATTGTATTGGCTTATTCAGAATGATAGATATTCTGTTCATTTATTCTTTATTTATGTCCCAGCTTTTTTCTGTAGCATAGTAAAGTGAAACCTAGTGATGGATGAATGATTTTATTCCTCGCAGTTCAGGAGAAATTAACTCTTACTAATGTTTGGAAGGAACTGCTGAAGCTAGGGCACAGACTCCGACGGATTTTAGATTTCAGACCTGTTTATTTATCATGTGTGACGGTCAAAACTGCAATGAAATGCTTTGGACAAGAAGAACCGCTAGACTCAGTGTTCATGACACAGAATAACAAAAAATGCAAAATATAAGGAAGAGAATGTATGTGTGGCAATATTATAAGCAATAGGATAGATTAAAATAAATTAACCTGTAAACATATGCAATTAATTGAGACTGACTAAGATCATTATTAAATAATTTTTGAAGAAAAAAGACCATAACCATAAACCTCACTGAGTCTTGGAAGGTTATGGCACACATAATATGCTATTTTGACAAAAGGAATATCTATTATACATTCTACAAAGCTGTCCCTTTAAACTGCAGATTCCAATACTTAGTCAACAAAATACACTGATTGTTTAGATGCGTAACACATTTTTTATAAGAGTTTAGCTTTTTAGTTTTAGTGGCACACATTTTTCATCTATATAACATTTGATTATTATTATCATCATTCTGCGAGTACCCATTGTGCCCTTCCACTCAAGATTTCTTCTCAATATAAGAAATATTTAAATTGATATGCGTCAAAGCTGACAGGTAAAAGGAGGAGACATCATATTCCTGTCGCGTGCCTCCTTTCTAACTCTGGCATTTACAGTCTGGTCTGTCTTGCCTGCCTCTACAGATGGGCTATGTGGGAAATGAGCCGGCTGAGAGTCCCTGGTGGACTGGAAGCATTTACAGGCAGGCAAAGCTGAATAATAATATATTGTAATGGAGGACTCTGGAGGAAATGCAGAGTCACCTCCCAATCCACAATTCAAATTGTATCTTTTCTTCAATTGAAAACTTTATAAGTACAGAGCAACCACTAACCTAGAAATGAATGACAAATAAATATTAAGCACACACATCCATAATACTTTATCCCTGTTCCCTAAAAATTATTGGACATGTTCAAATTTGTATGTTTGTTCTTGTTGTATGTTAAGATAGTATGAATAGAAATGATATTAAATCTATTTTAAATGTTTTGTCAAGCTGATATTGTACCAACCTGCAGTCTTAAAGTAACATTTGCACCCCACATCAACAACTATCATCAGAGTAGAAGAGAAAGAGAGCAGATCTCTTCCATTATTATGTACTTCTTTTAGTGGATACTACCTTTATTTTCCTCAAGATCAGTCCTACATTGTCTACCTAATTTGCTTTTATAATGGTAAATATGCCTGTTTCTTTTTCCAAAATTGTCTGGGGCAAGATTTCCTAATCACTAAATGAAAAGTGCACTATGTATCCTTGCCAAGCATATTGGCTGTAAAGAACTTGTCTTTTAATATTCTATAAAACCTTTTAACAAGGTTTTATAGAATATTAGAATAATAGGCTTTAAAAACTTTTTAACAAGGTCAGCGGTTTTTCTAGCTTCAATTCTTTAAATGAAGGATAAGATAGATGACCATATCTTCCCGATTCGTCTTCAGACATGTGGCTTCCCAATTCCCATTTTTTTATCTTTATTCATACAGTTAAGATTTGTGATGTTAGTCAGATGAATGGATATTTAATTTGATAATCTACAATTTGTAGTCTCCTTTCTGAGAATGAAATACCATTTTGTTTGAACTGAAAACATGACTATACAGTCTTGGTAATACTGTACAGTGTGGTCTCCAGTGGTACCCCACTCACAGCTTCCCAGTTTAGAGTGCCGTTCCAGTTTTTCATGCATTATAGGATAAACCATATCTTCTGCAGAGTGAGTCCTTTGGATTCCTCCCTCAGCTGGAGGATTCTTGCTGACTTCTAGTTGGTTTATTTTAGAGGGAGCTGCTGGCAGAGCAGCGGGCTCAATGGCAGAAGGTCCTCCTCCAAGCCTTGAGGGACAACAAGATGATCCTGGCTACCACAAACACCAAGGACTATAGGCTTAACCTTTATCCTTACCTCTGTCTGCTAGAGGATAGCGAGTATGTTGACATCATGATTCAGGTAATACAATCCCACAAGACCTACCTCCCACTCAGTTTATCTGCTTGACAACTGCTTAATGTTGATGAAATATTAAAAGAATGCTGTTGTTCCTTCTTTGCTCTCTTGGCCTTGCTATTGTGTAAGACAAACAGACCGATAACACCACATTTGAAAAAGCTCACATTAAGAAAGGGAATTCTGTTTACCAGAAAAAACAAACAATTACTGACTGTATTTATTAATCCAACCAGATCCTACAAAAGGCTCAAACATATTTTCTGACAATGGTTGTCACAAATATTGGTATCTCTCGACCTTTCTTAACAATGCCCCTTTTTATGTCCAGAGTATTGCCAATATGCCACCCAGTGGAGAGTCACTGAAGATTTTGGCCAGAGATCTGGGTAACAGGGTCTATACGAAATACTCCGTCCGACAGAAACATCAAAATCAGATGGTGGAGAAGCTGGGCAACATCTTTAATGCTTACACAGACCTGCTTGGAATGGATACCAAGGTAGCGAACTCATCTTGCTTATCACAGGTTTATGTTTCATAAGCAATATTTCTTATTGAGTAATAATGTGGGTAATATATATTTGGCTCAAAAAAATGATACTTTGTCACAGCAAAAATAGAAATGTTGTGTGTTTTTTATTTTTTTTATCTGTTTGTCTGAATACAAACCAAGATTTCTAAAAAATATAGACATACACTGTTATTTTTATACATCAGAAAGTAGTGTTTGATTGCGTTACTCTTAACAGTAAAAGGTGTAACGCTCTCCCAAGCAGACACCACCATACCACCAGAAGTGTAACTAATAGACATTTAACTTCAGCCCTGCTGCTCCAGTTGCGTGAGAAGACAATATATATGCAATAATGAATACAAAATACATCACACTTTTGAATCCAAGATCTAAGATATTACATAGTAGTGAAATTTTACTTACGCACCATACTATTATCTGTAATCATCTGCAGGGCTTTTTTTATTCTTCTACAATTCATTTTATTTCAAATTTGAGTTAAAATCAGTCAAAATCAAAAACGCCTCCTTATTTGGAACATTCAGATAGAAATTGCAATGGTTTATGCATGATTTGTTTAACTCTGTTTAACAAATTCATCATGTTCAGATTTTGGAACATCAGTACAACATGGTGAAATTCACAGACAAGCTTATGAAATGATCACTGTTTTATTCAACTAGTGCTGAATTTGAATGAATCCCTTAATAAGCAAATGAAAATTATGTTGTGGCCTTTTTTCATTTGGCTCATTAACATGCTGTTTATTTTCCATCAAAAGATTTTTTTCCTGAGTGGGCTTATGCTAACAGTATCACTGACAAGTATTTCACCTGTGCTTTCATGTAGAAGTTACTCCAGGGAGAAAAACACCAATATCATCAAAACTATAATGAGCTGGAGCTCACTGCAACAGTGTTGTTAGTTATACTACAAGTTAATTGAGGTGTTTGTGTTGTGTTTGTGTTGGATCATTTGTATTCAGCCTTGTTCCTGTAATTAAGTCTAACACTGTGTTTTTAAGTGTTCTTCATTACATCAAACATAACCTGGCAGTTTTTACTCTCACATTATTCCTCTCACTTTGGGTAAAGGTTATTCTAAACTCAAAATTAGCTCAGCACTTGATTGTTAAGGATTTCAGTTCAAGTTTGCAACATTAGCGAATGTCTTTATTGATAGATAGGCAAGAAGCATTATGTTTGACAGGTATAAATGAAGGATATCAACAAAACCATTTCCTGCTGGATAAGATCTCCTCATTTGTGTTGTGAAAAATGTTTTGTTGTTGTTGCTGCGTTTTTTTTTTTCTTTCTTTTTTCACTCTCTAACACATTTCGCCAATTTTTTCCTCCTGTCTCTTTTTGGACTGTGGAAGGAGAACCCAGAGGAAACCCACCCAGACACGAGGGGAACATGCAAAATTAAAATTATTGTCTGTTGAATTATTTGTCTTTCTTTATTTTTAATTCTGGTTGTTTTGTATGCTTTCTGACATGGCAAGAAGGCAGTTTCTAATTCTCTCTCGATTCCAAATCTAGGTCTACGATGTCCTGCCCAGGGAGCAGTGGTGTTTGCTGGAGACCAAGCATTCTTCAGGACCCACGCTGCAGGGCTGCGAAGCTAACTGGCCATACATAGTAACTCTGGAACTGGGCACTTATATGGTGGATCTGATGGTTAAGAGCCTCAAAATTAACAGCGATATCTTGAACCCAGCCCATAATAGGAAACGCATTCCTATCCTTTACCACATGTACACGTTTCGTAGCACCCGGCAGGTATAGTGGATGTTTTCAACTTTACAACCTTGTCATTTTATATATTTATAGTCAATTAGTAAGATTTATAGGTTACCTACGACAGTCCAAGTGGATGTTTAGCTGATGTTTGCCTTAATTTCAAAATAAGAATAGTGTAAATAAAACATGTGATATTAATATGATAATAAAATGTCTTAAAATACTTGACCTTCAGTTTGAAAAGACACTGTGTCACCTTCCACATCTGAGCACCCTCCTATCCGGTATAAAGCTCCAAAGAGTGGGAATTATAAAACCATTTTCCCCCCTGTGTGAATTGGCAGGAGGAGCAGTTGAGATAGATGAACACGTTCCAGGCTAATCCCTTTTAGTGCCCCTTTAATTGGCCTGCTGATTTACTGCCAAGGGATCCTGCAGGGTCAAGCGACCGTGTTAAGGGACTTGTGTTCTCTGGCAAGAGAAACTGTTTAAAAAGAGCAAAATACTCTTTGACATAACTCATAACACCTTATGCTGAGGGTAATACTGATAGATCAGTAACATGTGGTGGAGAATAGATTTTCGAATGTCCCTTCAGAAATATGGGTAAAGTTTGTACAGTTGAATAATGGACTGTTCAAACTTGGGGGTTTAGGGACACAAAATCCATATTGATAAGATACATTACATTATATTATCAGCTCAAGTCACTCATAGACAGTTTTAATTCATTCTGTTCAGACCTTTTTCAATCTAGTGCTCATTTCCTCGACTTTGTGCTGAATGTATCCTGTCTTGTCATTAGCATGCATATGTTTTTTAAACTGTTTAATGCCAAGACCAGCAAATTATTGTATGTAAAACTCTTATCTAGCGGCCAAGATGATTGACTAGAAAGATTTGACATCAGAAGTGACAGAAATTGACAAATAAGAGCTTGATTATAACTACTTGTATAAGGTTAGATTTTTTTTTTATGGATTCATGTTATTATTGTTTGCCTAAATTGAAATGGTTAAACCAGTCTGCAGGTTTTTTAAGCGTTCACCCAAGTAACTAGAACAACAGTTGTGTCCTCTGGAGATGTAAAATTGGAGCTGCAGTATGATGAGGGAACAGGAGAGTATATCTTCACTGAAAAGAAAGGAGCAAAAAACATTGAGTAAAGAGTCAGATCAACATTTTTCTTCAATATAAAACTGGCTAATACAGATCAAGTTACCTGGAAAGAATAAAAACTAAATACGAAAAAGCATATAAAGCTTTAACCAAGCAATGTCTTTTCTGGACTTCTTGTGTAATGAAGCAGGAGGGTAGTCTTTCCACATGTTTCTAACCCAGTGTGTATTGAATTGGTCTGATTGGTTGTCGTCCAGTACATTACATAAATAATTACCCCGATTCGTTGGTGGTCCAGCCATATAACTTATGTCAATGTTACTCTAAGGTCTGCAGTTGCTTTAACAGGTCTTACAAGTCTAAAGAGAACAGGGACGGAACAGAACAATTTGCTTTTGTCCAAAAACATGGAGTTGATTGATGAAAGACCTTGGGCCCCACCATTTACAACTCACAATCCTTTTTTCCCAGGTCTAAAACCTTTCAAAAATTGGTATATGGAACTACTCTTGAGACATCTATACCTTTTCATTGGTTAAGTTTGAGTATTGTTAGAGACTAGATTTATAGAAAACACACTGGCTTAGATCAATGGATGTCATCAATCTGACAGGTTTGAACTGTGTTTTATGCTTCAGGTTGGCTTTATCAAGCCTCACCCGATCCTGACCCAGATGCAGCAGGACGCGATGGAGACCAAGTTAACCTTTGACTCCTATGTGATGCCGATGCTGTGCCCTCCTTTACCTTGGACTTCTGTGAAATTTGGAGCTTACCTACTGACACCTACCAAGCTGATGCGCTCAATGGATGGGGCAGGCCAACATGAAGTTTTGTTGGAGCAAAGCGTGAACCTCCATGCAGTCTTGGACTCACTCAATCAGTTAGGTAACTGTGCTTGGAGGATCAACAAACCATTACTGGATATTATTATCTCTATCTTCAATGACCGAGGTAGTGATAAACTAGATATACCTCCCCCCTTGTCAGAGGCCCCTAAAATACCCCACTTTAACCCCCAAGATCCGTCTTACACAGCTAGTGAGAAAGCCCACATGAAAAGGGAGGTGATCAAAGCAAAAAAGAAATGTAATGAAATGCACAGCCTGCGTATGGATGCACTTTATAAACTTTCCATCGCCAACAACATTAGGGATGAAATCTTCTGGTTCCCTCACAACATGGATTTCCGAGGACGTACATACCCCTGCCCTCCATACTTTAATCACTTGGGAAGTGATGTGACTCGAGCAATCCTTTTGTTTGCTGAGGGGAAGATCCTTGGTCCAAAGGGTCTGGACTGGCTAAAGATACACTTGGTCAATCTGACAGGATTGAAGAAGAGGAGCTCCCTGCAGGGACGGCTGGAGTATGCCAACACTCTAATGGAAGACATAATAGACTCGGCTGACAACCCCTTCAATGTCAGTCTAACTTTTATTGTCATTTTTGAATAATTTAATATGTGGTCATAGCATCAGATTTTGCATTTACTTTACAAATACTGTACAAATTTAGATATTTCAGAAATACAGTCACAAAGTCCAGTTTTATTTGCTTCTTTATGCTGACTGTAGCATAAGCCCTTTGTCTAAATAGATGAACTTTCCATTTGATCACTATTCAGCTATTTTTTGAAAATCTGTCAAAAACAAAGCCCGTGGCTCTTGTGCATGCAGGATAATTTACCATATGCTGTGTTTGTTTCAGGGAAAGAAATGGTGGATGAATGCAGATGAGCCGTGGCAGGCTCTCGCCTGCTGCATGGAGATAGCCAATGCTGTGAGATCTCCTGATCCAACAAAGTTCATTTCACATTTTCCTGTTCATCAGGTACTTAAAAAAGTCACGTTCAATGAGATACTGTTGATTTTGTGTCAGAAGTTAACTTGTTTTGTCTTGTCCTTGAACATCTTCTGCTAAGGAATTCACTAATCTGAAAAAAAAATCACATTTCTATCTTATGGCCTTGTAAATGTAGGCTTTCCATTTATACATGTTTTTATAGTGGTTTGGTTTAATGGGCACATCAGGGTTAACAGTCTAAGACATTGCTATACGCTTATTATCATTTTAGTCCCATAACCCTGTGCCTAAAAGAAGAGGCCATAGCTTACCAGTGCACTCTCCAATGCAAATTAATTTACAACAAACTATAGCAAAAACAGTTGGTGGCCTCAAAGTACTGGCTTTATATACACTTTGTAATGAATATGTTTTAAAGGTGGCTTTTACTTGAACTTCCGACATGCCATTCTTTGAGAATTTAGAAATCTATAATTTGAAGTAAGCATGAATTATTTCATTTTAATACTCACCAAGGCAATCAACATAAAGTGAGAGACAGAGTGCAACAATTAGTATTTTTGGTAATGTGATTTCGGTAAGTTTTATATTGTTTTGTAAGTGGTAAAAATTGTCCCATTTTATCACATATAAAAGGATACGCTTAATGCATCGGGTACGATGAATATAAAATAAATAATGGATAGAAGAACTCTGTCCTTAAGTGAACAATATTATTTCATGAACAAGTATACTATTTTTTTGCTGTTAGCTATACATTGAACTAAAGAGCACATATTCTATAAGACACCATGGATCATAAAATACACAATGTTGACATTTTACACAGGCATCATATTTCATATACTGTAGCCCTCTACAGGCAGTCAAAGTCACTTTCAACACATTTATTAGACAGATGCTGAAACCACTCTACCTTGTTAAATTATCTGAGATCAGCTGATCTAAGTGGACAGCCCAGGTATTCACTTCCATATAATCATTCGGTTTTTGCAATCCATC
Organism: Fistularia commersonii; assembly: GCF_037954325.1. Lineage (NCBI taxonomy): Eukaryota > Metazoa > Chordata > Actinopteri > Syngnathiformes > Fistulariidae > Fistularia > Fistularia commersonii. The sequence goes on along the minus strand of NC_141299.1, from coordinate 7,694,527 downwards.
TGCAATTTTCATCCAAAGTGCCGAGTTTCAACTGCTTTGGACTGACTTCACAACCAGTTTTCACTGCATCCACATGCTTTGCAATCAGCCATCTTCTACTCTCTGTGCCTGACCTAATCAATGTCTTTTTCGGTTTTCGGTGACGCATTGTCCTTTTTTCTGTGCCCAATGCGGGTGTTTACTGTTGCTCCCTCTATCGTGTTTTTTTTCAATGTAGGTGCATGGAAGAACTGGGAGCTCACAGAGCAGTAATAATATAGTAAAATATTGGAATGGGCAAATTGGGCTAATTTTAAGTCCTCCGGGCTCTCCACCCCACTAGGGTGCCCCCGACCCCCGGAAAAGGGGGTTGTTGGCCGGAGCCGTGTGAGAGACACTGAACCACCGGGCTCGCTGGCCACTGCCCCCCAGAGGGGGAGGGCCACAAGCAGGTTACGGGTACCCAACGGCGCGCAGCCTTCCCTGCACGGTTTGGTAGTCCGTTTGGTGTTGCCCCCTCGACTTCGGGCATCCGCCCTTGGCAGATCCATATTTCAAAAGAACTTCTCATATCAATGAAAGGGAGATGAACATGTGCGATATAGGATATGTTATAAACTAGGACCAATAACTTTGACTGCATAATTTTTTTTCGTTGCGTTTTGGGCTTTTATGTTGTTGCTCACATTTAATCTTTTTCTTCATCCTCATTTTTATTCTTGTCTTAACCCTTTATGTAATTTTGTGCTTCGCATTTATATTCTTCAAAAGCATCCATTAATCCTTGTCTTGTCCCTCTCATCTTCATTCGTGTTGATTTCAGTAGTTCAATTTCCTCCGTCGCCGTTCTTTACCCCTCTCCATATCACTCCTTTAATCATTCTTTACCCTCATGTCCTGCTCTCCTCCAGGATGGCTCCTGTAATGGTCTTCAGCACTATGCTGCTCTAGGCAGAGATGTTATTGGTGCCAAATCAGTCAACCTCATGCCCTGCGATGTGCCCCAGGATGTCTACAGTGGAGTTGCACAACAGGTCAGAAACTGTGAGCTGCTTTTCGGCTTGCTGTTATATTTACTGTTGTTAAACTACATAAAGTCAGTTGTTGTACAGCATAACTGAATTGTAGTTGACTGTAAAGTCAACAGTGGTGTTTAATTTTGTTTAGCAGCTAACTCTGCCCATACAAATGCTAAAACATGCCCCTGGGGTATTCAGATCAGTGAATTTGCAAATGAGCCCAATGCCAGGGGCATGCTTGAAGGTCAAACAGCTGATTTTGACAAGTCTAAGACACAGAAGAAGAAATGCAGAATTTAAAATACATAAAAGTTCATTACTTCAATTGTGAAATATTTGTAATTTATTGCATCACATTTATAATATCATAAACATGATATATTATATTTATCTTATCTATGTCTATCAATCAGAAAAAGCATCTGTTTGAATGGCTAATATTGCACTGACTGAATGACTTGGGAATCCAAAGGGTCTACATGCCACTGTTTTGGAAATCTATATTAACTGAAGAATCCATTCACAACTTGGAGGAGGAGGAAGGAAAAAAAATCACCATAATCACTGTTAATCATTAAAATTAGATTAAATTAATTTAAGCTTAAATGCTGCATGTAGCTTGATACTTACATTCTCCCTATGCTATGCATTTATGCATAGCATAGGCATTTATGCATAGCATAGGGGAACTTGAAATAGTCCATTGAAAATGTCTTCATTTCTTTGGATACTACGTTTTTTATTGTCTAAATATGCAGCAGGAGTAGAGTCCTGTCTCCAAAGAAACTCAAAGCAAGTATACATAAGTAGAATTTTAATTACCTACAAACAAATGTAAACTATTTTGTGTAAAAATATGCATTATAAAATGCATTGTCCATTTGAAATGCTTGCATTAACAAATATGCAGAAAGGAGTGTCTATGCCTTGATTGGCCAGTTACTGAGGGGAAAATGCAAATAAATTAATTTGAATCAGTCATCCAAAACCTTAAAGTTGTCACTGGTGTCTGTAAAATTGTACACGTAAAGTGAGTGCGTATATCAGCTGTCATCATGGCATTAAGGAGACGTAGATGAACACAGACGCTACAACTTGCTAATGCTCTGTTATAAGGCAATATTTCATCAGGGCTTCACCTGGTATTTTGCTATCTTCTATTATCCTCAACAGGTTTTAATTTATTTTAGAATTTCTTTTTTTTCTTAACAGCATTGACTTCCCTTGTACAAAAATGTAGTGCTTTCTTTTTCCTCAGGGTACTATTCAGACGTGTCTGCTGTCGCTTATATGTATGTCAGTGTCTCTCCTTTTTGCATCCATAGTTCTACAGCCTTGAAGCTCTATAGCTGAAATCATAAATAGCTTCAAAACCCTTTTTTAAATACAGCGTTAGACACTGTGTTTAGACCTGTTACCTAATTACCTTTAGGTAATTATTGCTTAAACAATTGTCTGTACACACAATCAACTCTTTATTGATAACAAGCTAGATAAAGCCTCTTGAAAAAAACAGATTGCTTTGCATGCAAATCTGAGTGGAACTCTTACGTAGCAGTCAATCTGTTACCTGTGTCTCAGGTGGAGCAGTTTCGAGCACAGGATGCAGAGAAGGGTCTGAAAATTGCCCAGGTCCTGGAGGGCTTCATCAGCAGAAAGGTGGTCAAGCAGACTGTGATGACTGTGGTATATGGGGTCACACGCTACGGGGGACGACTTCAGATAGAGAAAAGACTGAAGGAGATTGATGAGTTCCCCAAGGTACAGTAGAGAGAAAGGGAGTTATTACGGCTAGGTCGGTGGGGGGATCCCTCACACAGCACACCATATTATATTTAGCCTCATATCAGCATGATATGTCAGACTGGTATTTTAGCACAGGGTCTCTTCTATGTGGGTCACTTAACACACACACACAAAGCCCAGATGCAGATGTATAATGTATAAGGACTTTTCTGCTGTTGGCCTCATTTGTTGCTGTTGTTTTCTGCATATGTATTAATACATGTATATCAGATTTGTTTAATGGCCAAAGGAACCTCCATCGGAGTAATATTGTGACTAAAACAGTCGTATTATTCCACATATCTGCACACTAAATTTGTATTCTCTAATAATTTTATGTCACAAAGTGACAGATATGGAGTTGTGAAATGTGAAATGTTATTGCTGTGTTAACAGCTTTTGTACACCCGCATATGTGTTTTATTTTCAGGAGCATGTGTGGGATGCATCTCATTACCTGGTGCGTCTGGTGTTTAGTGGCTTAAAAGAAATGTTTACAGGGACCAGAGAAATCCAGGTGAGGTTATTATACTCAAGACATGTACAAATGTATACTGAGGGGTCATATCCTTTACATGAAAATACTATAGCCACAATGTTAAAATACTAGACTTTAGAGCAAGGTTTCTTTGAATTAATGGTACTTCTGCATTTTTAGACCTTTGACAGCTATGGTTGTTGACTGTAGAGGTTACTGCTTCATATCCACTTGAATAAAAAGGCAAATGTTTTAAAACATCAGAGAACCAGAAAAAGAAATTGGTAATATACTTGAGACAGCTACTTAAATTCAGATTTAAATACTTACATACTGCATATGATAAGCTATTCAAAGAGTAAACTAGATGTATGACTTATTGCCTTAAGAAGAATATACTTTATCCGTAATGATGACTAGTCGACTTCAGGATCATTCTTTTGGCAGCACCCATTCATCAAGTAGACTCTATTAATAGATTTAAGAATTGCACCTGGCAGGGGATTGTACTTTGTCTTCACAAGCAGAGGGAAGTCTGCTAAGCTAGAACCACTACCTCTCCTGATGTTTGTCCGTCGGAGAATATGTGAAAACAGCCCAGTCTTGGACGAGAAATTTCCCATTAATTCTTGGTTCCGACCCAATAATTCTGTTTTTGCATATTTGTGCACATCGTGTACCTGCTGCACTGAAATAGGTCAAAACCACTCGCTTGTTGCATCAACATCAAGTGTGAGTGAGATAGCTTGTCATTCCTATCTTTTGCTCTTTACGCATTTCTCAAATATTTCTACAACCATACCATCTGTCCTTGTCAATCTATGCAACCATTATCTTTCTCCTACTTATTCTCCCCCTGCCTGTCTCAGTCCATCTGTAGAACTATCAAGCTTGTTCATCCCACACTCCTGTCTATTTGCTTTTAAGCTATCTTAATTTGATGGCTCATGGAAAAAGACAGAGATAAGAACACTAGTGATTGTAGCAAGGGAGCAACATTAGGCGAAGCTGCTTCCTGGAGTTGTTGGAACCAAACATTCCCGGTTCGATTCCCACGCGCCTCCTAGCCTGTTGAAGGGTTGTTGAGCAGGACACTGAAACCTTAACTGCCCCCCTTGCACTGTGAGGCTACCATCTGCTTATGGTTCATCCATGATGGGTTAAATGTGGCAGTCAAATTTCTCATGTGCTGTATGTACAACTGAATGTGACAAATGGAGAAAAATGCATTTTTTTCAATCGAAGACCCATGTGCACTGTTCCCTCTAAGCTGCGCATTTGCGCAATCGCGCACTGCTCCAACGTTTTCCGCACACAACAAAGCTGAACTGTAATATAAACATATTTATTTTGTTTAGAGTTTAGCTTGGATTTTATTTTGTGTGCAGCATATATTTGTTGTGTGCGGAGAACCCTGGAGCACTGTTGTGCAGCAGGGTTGTGCATACACGCAGCTTAGCTGGAACACTGCCCATGTATGTAATAATAGTGATTTAACTATTTTTCTAACAAAACTGCTCAGTGTTGCATTTACTCTCACTTCACCTTAACTTGCATATTTCTTATGCAGGATTGGCTGACAGAAAGCGCCAGGCTCATCTCCAAGGCTGGCCACACAGTGGAGTGGGTGACACCTTTGGGTTTACCCATAATTCAGCCCTACCACCGAACACGTACCCAAGTGGTAAGATGCTTAAAAATGCAAATGGCTCTCCAACATATATGTCAGATCCCTATAATCACAGTCGCTGTGATTCGTCTTGTCATCACTTGTTACACTGCAAAGCTTTTACAAAGCTTCACTCATTTATACAGTATCATTTTTAGAAATATGACACTTATCGCAATTTGTGTCGTTAGTTTTGTCTCTCAGGTGTGCACCGTATTTTTCCAATGTTGAGCTTGTTTTCATTTTTTAATTGTTGCATTACACACATATTTTCCATTTAGATTTTTGGAATGCCATTTTTTTTCCTGTAAGACAGCCACTGAAATTTGAGTCGCAAGTTTATGTCAAACCTTCACTGCAATATTCTCACAGCTGTACAAAAGTTATTCACAAAACTCTACATATGTGTAGTTCAAATCAAAATGAAGGCCAGATTTTAAAATGGAGCTAAGCAAAATACTTTTAGTCCACAGTTATTTTAAGATCTATACTTCAATAACATTTGTATTGAAAGATAATTATTATTTATCTTTTCCTTTGCACATTTAACTGCTTTCTGAGTTATGTGCTCATATAAGTGTGTATGATTCCAAACAATTCACTTCAATTAAAAAAACTTTATTTGTCCCCAAAGATGCAATTTTTATGAACATACTTGAATGTACATCTACTATTATAAGTGGATTCCATACTTGTTAATAAGAGAGCTCAGATTGAGTTCTATCTGTTTGCAGATTTTTGTTAAACTCTTTTAAACCATGTAATTTGATATGGTATAACATTTAATGATGTCATGTATTCTTGTCCTGCTGCCAATCAATTGTGTCTGACTAGCCCAACTGACTGTTCAATTACCAAGACATCAAGTCCCTATATATATGTCTTTGCTATAAGAATGAATGTGTGAAAATGTGTGTTCAGATGTATTCAGTGGGCTATTAAAAAGTGTAATTCAAGCCTTCCTTAAACCAGTAATGATCATATCACTTTATGATGTCAACATGTCAACTTGCTTTATAGCATATAGTTCCTCCTTAATCTCCTACATTCAATCATTCTGTTTAGCCAGACAATCAGTTCATTGCTTTCACTATGTAATTTTCGCTTTCACGGAACCGGTAGTAGACGAAGCTGATAATGTATGTGGGAGGCCAGCTGGCTGCAAAATATTTAGTAGGTTGAAATCATGGATGTCCAACTGTCTTCTAAGTATGAACAACAAAGCATACATTGTAAGCACTGATGGTAACAACTACTAATATGCCCAAATGCTTTATAGAATGCAGTGTTTTTATCAAACATGAGCAGGCTGTTGTCTTAACACAGCCAGACCATAAATGTTGCCTCGCTCATTGTTCCTTGGCAATAATCATATAAAATTTGCCTGATTTAATTAAACTTCTGACATCTACAGTCCAAAAATTAATTAGCATGGGGTTTGATCTTTCCTGTTTGATATATATTTGAACCTGTCTTGTTCTTGACTTGATGCACTTTCTTGCTTTGAGGTTTTTCAAAGATGTTTCGACTGCATCTTTCATAAAAACCCTGTGTTACCATGATACCAAGGGTAAAGCGTACAATATATTCTGCTTCAAGTGGTTATGACTCAGGATAATCTCAAGGCCCCCATTAACTTTGTAAAGGGATATGTGGGCATGGATAATTGATGGATCGATATTCTAGCTGTCGGATGTATGCAAAAAGTGTTGGCATAATGATAATCATGGATTATTGGGAGTTTGGATTGTCCACCAAGAAACCCTCTGATATATTTTCATAATAGTTCACTTCCAAATTCTGCATTTTTTTCCACAATTTCAACTTCCTGTTACCGACCTTTTTCTGTTTTATCATCTTGATTCAAGGGTTATAATCGCGTCCTCTTACCACATGCTGTCTTGTAACTTCAAGCGCTGGGTACCACATGGATGGCATGTCTGAGTTAGACTTTCCAGATTTGATAGGTTTAGTGTAGGAGTGCCTCACTGATAGTGTATTGTGATTGCCCTGAGTGCCATCACTGTAATGTAGCTTAACAACATAACCAGAGTTGTTGGATAGTTGTCACTATGGAGATCCTAATAGTGGTGCCTCTGAGAGATAAATGTCTGTGTGCTGGCACCTCTGTGAATAACAGTCCTGTGAGTGTATTTACAAGTACCAGGTATTCTTCATGTAACTTACATCTATACCATCATGATGTAATAGAAGAACGTCAGGCTAAACAATTAATCCAATTGTCTAATATTCAATATATACAGTCCTCAGACCTCATATTCCCATTAACAGTAATGTATGAGATGTTACCTTTGATTAAATATTCTAATAGATGATGGAGGATTAAATATGGTTTCACTCTAAATTTCCTGATTCTTTTCAGCTCATTTTAATATATTTTCCTAATTTTTGCCAGTTTTAATGTAACTTTTCAGTAAAGTTCATGTAATTTCCGTTTTGTTTTATTCGTGATTTCCTCCTTTTTTCTCATTTGTGTGGATTCCGAAATATTCCTTATTATTTTTTTTCCATGACTTTGAAAATTATTCAGTTAATTTACTAGAGAGTGGGAGAAAGTTACACAAATAAAATTAATTTGGGATTTTTTTTGGGTAAAGATTGCAATGTTGTTTTTTTTGTGTTTGATAATATAAAATTCATCCAATTCCTTGAAATTCTCAAGGTTTTACATAAAGCAGATGGCACAGTCAGCCAAAGGCTGGTGGACGCTGTGGCTGCTCTTATGACAACAATCAAATGGTTTGTTTATAGGAGAAGGACACCTCATAAGTATGTGTCAGAGAATAAGGCTGGCAGATACTTTTTCCCAGAGGCTGCATCCTTTGTTGTCAGTATAGTAGGGTGCATTCCCTTGATTTGATTTGATCTGTGTTTTTGTATGTCCAACAGGGACAAGGAGGCTGATTAACATCCCTTTATTTCAAGTTCCCCAATATCAATAAATGCAGGAATGAAGCGTTGACTTTATGGATTAGCTTAGGTTTTACAGATGATTTTGTTCACCCCACCTGCAATAATTCTCTAATCCAGTTGCATCATTGGTGACAAAAATGAAACTAAGTTGCAGAAAGGTCACCTTTTCCAGACATGGATAGATTAAATTCAATCTCAGAGTCTCCTCTCTACCTCTTAAATCCAAGGCCGCAGTATTTCTGGGGATCATTAGTAATTAGACACCAGATAGAATTGCACATTGAGGCATGATGCCTAGTAAGAAAATGAATAAGCATTGGAAAAATAGCATTTTACAGTCATGTCTGTTTGTAAGTGCATATCTGTTCCTTTTTATGTTTGTGTAATACTCTTTGCAGTGTGTGTGCACAGGGTTTAGTACAAATGTCAACTTGCGTAATTGAGTATTTTCCATGGGAGGTGAGGAAATTAGACTAGGATGGAGTAGCTGAATGGAGGATGAACATACATCAGTGAAGCTGACTAACAGGATTTGGAGATACTAATCGGATCAGAGGTCACTCTGGCTCAGATTCCTTGTTTATTTTTCATTCCCCTTCCCAGGCAAGGTTACAGTGAAATCTCACATTGAGCTAATGGCGACGCAAGGGAGTCATCAGCTGGATTGAATGGATTTATGAGTTTATAGTGTGACAACTGGTCTGTGATCTGATGTCCTCTATTTTGAGAGATTTGGAAAGGTTATTTGTGGTATTTTATGGTAAATTGTGATTGCCAGGGACAGTTACAGGAAACATTCACTTTTTTTTTCCTACAAAAAAACCCTAAACTATAGCAAAGTAAATTTAGACCCTAGAAGACTTGTCATTCTTTATTGTCAAAGATTTAGGTTTCCATTTTGGATACTGATCAGCAGTATGTAAACAGACCTTTTTCAAGGTTTTAATTCATAATAAGTGTAAATTCCACACATCAAATATGATTCCATGGTTGCTATCCCCCTCAGGCTTTTGGTTGCAGCTTTCACTCCCCTGAGCCGGTGAGATAGCATTTTTTCACCTTTATATTTAAATTCATTAGGAAGCCAGGTTAAAAGCCGGAATTGGGAGACCTCCTTTTTCCTCGTTCAGCTACAATTTCTTGACATTTCTTTATTTCAGTTAACTAAAAAAAGTATACTGCTAAATGGTCTAATTTAAAAGCAATATGTTCAAAGAATTAAATATGTATTTTTCTAATAAAAATCCCCCATACTTTATCTAGCCCACTTTCAGCCCATGTTGCTGCCTTACTCAAAGGATGAACTATTTTGTCTGGTTTGCTCTGTGTAAACGGAAAGTAGGATTGCAGCAAAGTTGAATGAGTCTGGTTTTCATTTTAATCCTGAAGAGCTATGAATCTCGAAATGTTGATGGAATACCCTCCCTGCCTCCTTCTGTATTGGAATAGAAGGGGAACATAATGTCCCGTTGATCTTGCTTAATTTTGTGGCATTTTAGGATGAAATAAATAATGCAGTTTGAGTTTCAAGGACACCCTTCAGAAATAGAAAGTAGAGTTTTGTCAAAAGAATGTACAGAAAAGGTCAGTGGGAATATGGCTCAGGGGTGCCTTGCATGTTTGCACGCATGTTCGTCTATATGTGCACTTGTATGTGGTATGTTTGTGTGTGCGTGTGTGTGCGTGTGATTACACATATATTAATCTATCTTCAGCATGAGAGGGAAGGTAAATGACTAGGTGACCCTCAGTACTAAAGACATGCATCATAGTAGAAATATTGAAGAATATTGGGAGACTCCCCTCCTGGCATTTTGCCCTACATATGGTTTGCAATGACCATTGGATTTGTCTACTTTCTCAGATGATTTAGACTCCAGCATTCTATTCAGACAACATCCATTATGTAGCTGCAGGGTTTAAGTCAGGTCTTGTACACAGATCACCCATTCTTGCATTATAATGAATGTATTGGAAGGTTCAGTCATGACCTAATTTCCAGTGGGGCAGTCTATTACACCAAAGGTAACCTCCATTTATGTCACCATCACCTTTATGTGGTTCTTCTTCTTTGTAACTGATCATGTTACGTTGAGATCATTGCTCCTCAAATAGTACTCCCCCCCCCCCCCCCCCCCCTCCCCTGCAGGAGGGGCGCGTGTGACCCTGGGGAGCATGCTTATGCTGTAGTATTAGCTCTATGGTGTAGGTTTTTTTTTTGCACCGAGCACACACACACACAAACAACACAAAGCAGGATAAACGAAGTGCAGTGAACAAACCCTCAAGACACCCTATAAAAATATTTAACAGGGATGATAAGAAAGGTGATGATGAACAGAGATAATGAGACAAACGAAAGTCACCTGAAAGCTAAGATGAGGAAATATGACGAAGCATATGTAGCGCTCGGCCTCACTGTGACTACAGTGGTGGATGAGGAAAGATGGATGTGTTTACAGTTTCTAAAAATGTTGGCAGCGGACTGCATGAAGCCAAATAAATTAAGGCATTACTTAAAGACGTTACATCCCTATTATGCAGATAAGCCGCTTAAGCTTTTTTTAAAGAGAACGTGCCAAATATTTCCAACCATCATCCCGCGTTGTGAAAGAAACTTCAACCAAATATATATCAGCCAGCGATTGCTGCTGGATTGCAGCGATTGATATATATTTAACTCTTTTTATTTTCTTTAATGTTAATAAGGATACAATGTTGGGCAGAGGTGTTCATATTACAGTTATATAGACATATGATAGTAGTAAGAATTGCAGAGTACAGTGGGAAGGCGCAAAATGTTTTCTTCTTCCTCGGGGGGGTGTTACCGAAAATAAGTGAGAAGCACTGGTTTAGATGCAAAGGATGTTTGTATGGTCAAAAATTTTGGGACACATTCCAACAGGACCTCCAAGGGCAATGAGTTCACAGCATTGAAAGAAACAAATTGGGTTTTCCATTCTGCTCACCCATCAATTCATTGGTAACCTTGAGTGACGCTGTCATTAAATTATACATATGACAGTCAACACCTTGAATCTTGAATCTTTGAATCTTAAAATTGATCAATGAGACCCAGTCTGATGTCAACAGCACTTCTACCTGTGCTGCTGCAGAGGCAAAGTGCTATTAAAGGTATAAGAAATAAAGACAAATGCCCATAATGAATGCCACAGTTCTAACCACAGAGACTCCCACCAACCAAAAGTAAACCAATAGTCTGTGAATTCAGCCCATTAATGACACCATTCCTCATAATCAAGCTAAAAGTAAACAAAAAATGAAACTGTTTTCTTGAGTTTTTTGTACAAGTTGAAGAAGAGAAGTATATTTCTAGCAATAATAATAAACATGAATAAATTGTATTTAAGTGGACCATTGACCCGTGAAAGGTCATGTAGAAGGAACACCTAATTCAATGATTCTTGGCCCACAGTCCAACCATCCAAAAAGTCAAGAAAAATGTATCTTCTCTCGGATACAGTATGAAGGCCGAATTGAAGGTAAACACTCCAGTGCAATGAACTCACACCATCAATGAGGTGGCTACTTGCTGCCACTGATAACCCCTTTGTGATATTAGCTGTCGGCCCCACCGTGGCATTGTTCCAAGGGTCAGGGGAGAACTGCACTGCCGCAGATGGCTTGGCACAGCAAACTGGACAGACCTTCAAGGTTCAGGAGATTAGAGTGCTTGGTCCTTTCTGTAATGCAAAAAGGCAGTTGTTTTGGTCCCAGAAAGAAGAAAAATAATTGGATAAGAAAAGCAGCAGATCAAAAGCAGGTATTTATCCAATGCCATTATAGTGTGTTTTTTCTTTATTTTCTTTTTTTAAATGATGCTAGAGTTTTGTGATTAAGTCAGCAGTTTCCTTAATAAACAAGAAAGAATTCTTTTGCATGTAGTACACATAGCCTCAGCTTAAAATAAGTTAAGATATTTACAGCAAAAATCTATTCAACCGAGAAAAATCGAAACAGTGCTGTCTCACATGGATTTTGTTATAAAACACATGCTATAATTCTGATATAACAAAAAGGAAAATCATTAGTCTCAATTATTTTCAGTTTTTCAGTTTCCAGTGCTTTTTAGTATCAGGAGAGATCAGATTTCAAAATATTTTGACACCTCCAGTTATGCTTCTTGGCCCATTTCCTCCTTTCAGTGTGCACAGGAATTAATATATATTTAATGGATGAATGCATTCTTTCTCAAACCAACATTGTTCTACACAGGGTGGCTAAAGCATTCAAGAATGATGAACCAGAAAACGTGTCATCAAACCTGTTGTCCGTTTGGAAGCAGAGACCGTGTGTAAAGAAGGATATGCTGAACTAATTCCTCACAGGTCCATGATGCATGATGATGCACTCTGGGTCTCTATCAGTTAATTTATTTCTCGTAGTTAGGGTTTTTGTTATTATTTCAACCGTGACCTCCAAAATGAGGAACATGAAGACGGAAATCCTTTGCTCCTACATTAATTCACATTAACACTTGTCACTTTGATGTCTTAAAGTCCATAGTTATTGTTTCCTGTTCGTCAGTTCCTGACGTCCAGTCGTCAATATTTCATCAGATAAATTACAGAAAGTGCCACCTGATGTTGACGTTGCATCTAGGAGTCTTGATACCCTCAAATAAGCCTTTACCTTTTCATTCCTTCCTAATATTATATAATTATAGAAGTGAAAACCTGTTTCTCTTTTACGACTTGTTTCCAGTTTTTCAGGTCATTGAAAACACAAAAAAGAGTTAAGCCTTTACCTTTTCATTCCCTCCTAATATTATATAAGTATAGAAGTGAAAACCTGTTTCTCTTTTACGACTTGTTTCCAGTTTTTCAGGTCATTGAAAACACAAAAAAGAGTGAGAGGTTTAAGGAACAGATTTCAGAAAGGCCTTGATTTCAAAGAACATCTATGCGCTCAAACTTCAACCCTGAGAGACAAGAAAGAATGAATAAAACTGCTGTGTGCCAAACTTATCGTTTTGTAGTTTTCAAGATTTGCAAGTAACAATGTAAAGGTGGAGGGATTGAGAACTTTATAGCTCTCTTGGTTGTTAATTACTTGTCTGTCTTTGTTTTGGCCTGTTGAAAACCTGAAACATCAAAACCCAACTTGTTTGAATACGAATGAAGTCAGTTAAACATTTTTGGTGAGTTTTTCTCAAGGAGCTCTCTAAAATCTTAGGAAAGTTCTCAATGGATTTCTTTAAATCCATTCAGACTCAAGGATAACCCTATTAGTACATACTGGTCAAAGGGCACTGGGGCCTCAGAATAAAACATCTTGAATGGGCGGTGAAAGTAGACAGGCTTTAGCTAAGAGTTTTGTCTTGGCCTCATGTAACTATCTATATAAAAGTGTTCAAAGTGTTCTTAGAATAAGATCAGTTACACAGCTCTCTTTGTTGTGTCTGTCCAGCTGAAGAGTACCATGCAACACATCAACCTCCAGATCAGCCATGACACCAAAGAGTAAGTCTCTGCCACCTATTATTACTGTATGAAATCTTTGTCACCCTCTCTGCACTCATTGGTGTTCTACACTGCAGCGCACGTTACCTCATTATTCTCACAAAATGTTCATTGATGCTTTTCGCTAAAATTTGCATGCTGTAACTGACTTGAAACCATGTCAACAGGCAGTAATTGAGGAGAGAAAATTTGATTGCACCACATTTTTTTGCTAATCAATGTGTTCTGTGTTTGCTTTTCTGGTTTTAATGTAATTTGACACCACTTGAACACATTCTTTTGGCTTCCAGGCATGAATGAGACTAGAAAGCACAGCTGTCATGAAGCAATTAGCTTACATTTCTTTTAACGTCAACTCCACAGAAGCAGTGTCTCCACTGAAACTTTGCTTTGTTGCCAACTTCAAACTTGGAAACTTGGTCAGAAAGCCAGAAAAGCTGGTTATGAATTTGGAAACTCATTTGAAAATGGTAGCTTTGCACTGAGTTGTAAGAGTTTGAACAGGAAAGATAATGGTCCAAAGAAGTTATACATTGCCTGGCCAATAAAGTTGCAATATAAATGATAAATAATTTGAGCACCAAAATGTCTGAGATATATCGTATCCTTCAATGGTATGTATCATCTTAATTTTTTCATGAGTGTTGCTGTCTTAGAAAAAAGAATTATAGATGTGAGTGAAAGACGACAAGAGGTTGAATGTGAGACAGCATTAAAAACTAGTTGTGAGAAGATGGAGTCAAAGTATCAGAGGCAGAGACAGCGAAGACCCCTCAACCCCCAGTATGACATTAACTGTACACGGCAGAGAGCATTGTATAAACTGAAACCTGAGCCAAAGGAAGGTTGCAGAGGACGTTGGAGGAGATAGGGGAAGCGTTTGGCCTGAAACTCCCTGTCAGAGGTCCCAGCAGGGCTTCACACACTGACATTCAGAGACACAATTAGCATGATCACTGATGATAATGATGTTCTGCTACCTTTTGTTCCAATTAACAGCCAACAAGAATTTTACTCTGACCCATAGACAACCTGAAAAGTCTTGGCCAGAATTAATATGTATATTGACATACGAGAAGAAGGAAAAAAAGACAGATTGCCTGCTCCCACTGCAGACAGCCGTGTTTGGCAAATATTTTTCAGAACGTTATTTGGTGTTTACAAGTCCCAAAACATGTCAAATGAAAGTCTAATACTTCCCTTCCAAAAATAAAATATGAAGCATGATAAAGAAAAGGCTGACAGAAAGGAATCATGACAGTGTGCCTGTATAACCGTGTTATAGCTGTGGCTTCTGTCCTCTTCCCTCTGCCTTCATTTCCCTTAGATAAGCATTCATGCCTTTGGCAGCTCAGGGTATATGAAGGGTAGACTCTGTCGGGGATATGGGTAAATTTCAAAAGCGGAAGAAGCTTGATGTTGCTTTTACCACTGTGCATTTAGTAAAAGTTATGTGTTTGTTTTTGTTATAATCAGTACTTGTGTATAGTTTAGTGTGAAAATAAAACAGAGTATTGACATCCCATAGCAAAACAATCAGTTCAACAAGAAAATTTGGTGTTGAATATGCTATGGAAGAACGAATTGCATATGGAACTCCTTCAGTTCTTACCAGACTCTACAGACTTGACATTGGGCAATAAATTGGTTCAAGAATGGTTGGAAGTAATGTGAATCTGATCAGCAATTTACACTCAGGAGATGATGAGGGATAACTCAAAATACAACATCTGAATATTTATGATAACTCTTAAATATATTTACAAAGTGCAGTTGAAGCGCAGTTGAAGGTTTGGTACTTAATAATCATATAAATGTCATATCTGCACCCCCACCAAAGCATTGATCTTCATATAAAATTTAATTTGACTGAATTAAATATATAAACAAATCCAAACAGTGACTTACCACAGTCAATGTTAAAGGTTGTTGTTTTCATTAGCTATAGTTGATTAAATATCTTGAATTAATGAAGGTATCTTCAAGGCAGTGTCAACAGACTCCATATCAAAGCAGTTTCTTAATATGAAACGTCTGCCATCCAGCCAGGTACAACAAAATTAACAGGGAGGTGGGAGAAATGGTTATCCAGCACAGTCATTGCATATTTTCTCAGTCAAGTCACTTGTACACTTTTAAGGCAGGTATATATACCATATCTTTATAGTAAATATAAGTATAATAATTTTAATTGACACAGATTTAATACAGAATTCCAGATTCTGTTGGAAAGTAATAATATCCTGCTATAAGCATCTTGAAGTATGTCTCCTTTGTGTAATTCAAACACTGTGTCAAAGTGCTCCAATAGCAACAGAATAATAGTCTCACCTTACATAGCACTTTCACAACTTGTGGTTTCAAAGCCCTTCACACTCGATTGCGTTCATCCATTCACACACACATAATTACACATCGTTGGCTCCAGAACTGCCATGCAAGGCGCTAACCAGACCATTAGGAGCAACTTGAGGTTCTGTGTCCAAGCACACTTCGCATGCAGACAGGAGGAGCCAGCAATCAAACTGCCAGCCTTTCAATTTCAGGGACGCTCACTCTTCAAACTGAGCCACATAAATTTTATCATATGCGCTGCATTGTTTTCCAACCATCTATCGGGCATTTACATCATCTGAATGTTTTTTGAAATGAAGAGATGTTAAAGAAAGAAAGTATTTGTGAAATGTCAAACTATCTCCTTGAATAGATCATGATGATGGTACTTAAGACGTGGAAAATAGGTGTGGCCGAGGTATCCTATCATATCACAAATCATGAAAGGATAGTGGAAAGAAATCTGTTTTATTTATGTACTTCCCTCTTTTCCCTGATAGGAGGCCAGACACAGTTAAACAGAAGAATGCCTTCCCACCAAACTTCATTCACTCCCTGGACTCCACGCACATGATGCTGACTGCTCTCCACTGCTATAGGTATGACTGGAAACTGAAATCATATTTCAGCCTTCTAACAGCTGTTCATTTTCTTTCTGAAAGATAAATATCTCAAAATTGAGAAAAGTCTTGGGGAAAGCATGTAAGTGTACGTAATTAAATAAGAAATAGAGGAGTTAACTCCAACCATGAAGTCAGTTAACTATTTAGAAAAGGAGTTCCACTGCAAAGAAGGACTTGTAAAAATTCTCTTGTAAGTGGCTGACACTTTTAACATTCGAATGGATAGAAAGACACTGCTGTTCATAGTCATGACTGATATTCTTGAAGGCTTTACTTTAGACTGTCTGAATAATAAAAGGATAGTTCAATTTAATATTCTAGCGGTAAACTGTTACTAATTGATATGCTTCGATGTAAGCTTTGATAGGGACTGAATGAACGAGGAAATGAGGATCCATGTCTGGCTCTGTGAGACAGAATAAAACCCAATTTTGCTTGATGTGCCAATTTCTAATGTGTAGGAGTTCTGGATCAAAATCCCTTTTTATAAACATGTTTTAGCTCATCTTAAAAACTGCCTTGAAATCTCAAATTAGTTGTCACTTCAAATGGGTTTCAGTGGATACGCCTTGTCATGTGAACTTATGTTACAGGTGGGGATATTAATATATGATTATAATAGCTTCACAGATGGTGTAGCAATGGTTTCAGCGAATCTGGTCAAAGATATTTGTCATATAAACCTATCCATTTGTCTTGTTAATGTCTCATTTTTTTCTTTCTTTTTCTTTTAATTTTGCTTTTGCTTTTAATCACTATACATGAGCTTTCCTCTTTCCTCCCAGTTATGGCCTGACATTTGTCTCAGTTCATGACTGTTTCTGGACCCATGCCCTCACCGTGGATACTATGAACAAGGTATTCTGATTCCGTACAGCTGCCTTATTTCTCTCTCAAAATTCTTCTGCAAATCTCACAATCCTGTCAATCCCGTCTGATCATTTATCAATAGGGATTTAATGCTTTTTTGCAGTTTTGATTGATCCAAAAGATCTATCATGTCATTTGTTCTTGCCGATATGCTTTTTTTTCACGTTCACACGTCTTTGGAAACAGTTATCAAACATGTTTGCAAGTACTGAGAAATTAGCTTGTTTCTGTTTTTCTCCTGCTAGCACTAGTAATGAAAACAATTTCTCATCTCTGGTGAATGCGTCTTTCAAGGCGGGAAAATCTGCTTTGCGATGCAAGTACAAGCCATCTGACTGCTTTAGAAATGGCCATCTTTCTCCAGCAGTCTTACTCCAGATAACACCATTAGGCCTGGTGTGGTGAAAAAATAACTGTCTGCCACTGTCTGGTGGTATTATCATGTCAACAGACCCAAACTGAGATCCATTGTTGAATAAAATGGCTGAAACTGCCAGAAAGCCCCAATTTTCTGTAACTGTGGAGTCAGAGCATAGTCAGAGTTTATGTTTTCGCTCAACCTCATAGGAGTCACAACTAATGGTGCAGTTCCATTTCATTATCATTATCATTATCCTCTTGCTTACTGTCCGACTCCTGATGTGTGAGTGTGCATCCTCCTCATTACACAGGTAATTGAACATAGTACCCGAGGAACGACATTAATACATTAGTCAACACCCAAGCATATGAAGTTGGCCTCTTTTAATAGTAACTGATCTTTTGTTTGATCCATTCATTTTTCTGAACTGTCAGCCCTTTTCAGGGTGATAAGGGAATGGAGCATCTCCCGCTATTCACAGGATGAGAGGCTGGGCTCTATGGACAGGTTGCTGGTGTAGAATGTTCCAAAGTGACAGAAGATGAGCATTCATGCAATAAATAAAGCAATCTGAGAACTTCTGAGATCAAGAGTGACTTTCAGTCATTCTATTTAAAAACAAAAATTGGGGAGGGTGAAAAAAGTGAAGTTGATAAAACTTCCAGGCATGTTTCTCAGAAAAAGTGATATGTATTTGATCAATGCATCACTGATTCTTTGACAGAAACACCTGATTGAGGTAACAGGCGAGTGACCCTTTGGATGTTCATATTCTGTTAGCCTCTCGGTTTCATTTAGTATCAACAAAAGATTAAAAGATGAGAAGAGGTCATTTTAGGACAGAAGTTGCAACTGAAAAGGGCAATACATTTGAATAGAGCTGTGACTATCTATTCTCTCATATCTAATCCTGATATTCTATCATGTATTTATATTTCAGTGGGGGGGGTCGACAGAAGACTGGGGCATTGGAAAAAATCGACATGTTTAACATGTTTTCAGTGTTTAACATGATTATCTGCTTGGTTATGAAACATCACCTGTTGGAAAAGGCAAAGGCAACTAATTGCTAAGTTCTTGATTACATTTATTCTCATGAAATTTTTACTGTTGTGATCAGCTGGGTATAAACCATGTTTCATAATTTCAGATATAAAAAAACAAGACACACAATGGCCTTGAGACATTACCAAATATAATGTACTTTATGTCAATATATTGCCCATTCCAACAGCTAAGTGAGTGGGGTTTAAGATCTGGTAAAGGCCAAATGTGTCTGATTTTAAGCAAAGGCAGATATCTGATCTTTCTCTTGTTGCCCCTTTCGCCAGATTTCCCTTCTCTTCTGCCTTTTGTCTGGTTAAAGAGCAATTCGATTTCTCAAGGCTTGTTCTCTCATCATGCCAGGTCTGTCGGGAACAATTTGTGGCCCTACACAGCCAGCCAATCCTTCAAGAATTGTCCAACTTCCTTCTACAGAAATACTGCAACCGGCTGCCGTGAGTTAAACCATCTGTATAATCTTTTTTATTCTTTTATGATACCACACACAGGACATGTGACTCCCACCTCAACACACATTGTACCATAACACTGGAATACGAGGTTTTAGAATGTTGGGGATTATTTTTGGCCAGTTTTTCCATGCCCCTGTGTCAGTGATATAGATAGATATAGATATAATTTTTTTTTTTTTTTTAATTTTTTTTTTCTCTCTTCCGACATGCTCCTATCTGGCCTCAGGCAGGGTCTCACTCATCATCCATCTCTGTTTTTCTTGGGAATAATTGGACACCTTTGCTACAGCTTTTGACTTGTAGCAGCACTTGCCCTCTTTGCCTCCTTCTCATTTTGCAACTGCACCTGCAAGTTAGGAAGGAGAAAACAGGGACGATTTCTCTTAATTCACTCGTGGACACTGGGGTAAATCAAAACTAAAGTGCAATGATAGTCCTTATTACCACTTGGTTTTATTAAAAATATTTTTAATCATTGGATTTTGCTGTCTACTCAGATACATGCTGCCCCTTATACTGTATTTGACATTGCTTGTAAGCAACTGTAAAAGTTGCTGATTGTCGTGTACTCGGCTTCTCATACAGTATAACTTTCTTTTTTTTCCCAAGAGGGCATTCCTTTGACAGCCCTTTCAAAATGAACACAGTGACCTTCAGGAATGCTATGAAAATCCAGATGTATTTAAAGTCTGAATCTCAGTGGTTCTCAGCCAAACAATATGGCAGTTGTTATAAAATGGACCCTGTGCAGGGTAACCCAACTATTTTATGAAAGGGTAGATGAGTCTGGGGCAGTTTTTAACTGTTTGTTCCATGCAAATGCTTCCACTTCAATGGCTGTATTAGTCTACAAATTGCTTGTAGTCTAAAAATGTGAAGAGTAAAGGAAAGGGTACATGTATTTCTTCTTTTTTTCAAGGATATTGCTTGCTGATTTTTGGTAGTTTTCTGGTAATTTTTGGCAGATTTTATACAAGTCATGGGTGATATTTGGGTAAATTCTCCATAAATTGTGTACTGATGGAAGTCTCCTTCTTGATCCTATTTTACATGGCAGAGGCGCCTTATCTGTTGTAATATAGTAAAATAAGGAAAATGTAATATTAATGTTCACAGTTAGAAGCACTAATTTTTGATTTAGTGCTGATTATAAATTTTAGGACTTTGTGGACTGGCCCTTGGTCTCCCTGCAGGCATTTAAATAGCTTAGCCTAGGATTTTGGATCAAATGGAAAGATGAGGTAGCTTTTTTCCCAAACCATATTACTGGAGTCACTCAAGCCATAAATTTATTTTCATCGTTTGGCAGGGTCGATGCCAGGAACAAGAAGTACCAGGAGTACAGGAGGCTGATGCTGCTCCTGGCCAAGGTGCCCCATACAGGTGAGTTTGGTGTCCTAACATCTGATCTCACTGATTGTGATGAACTGTTTGAGGCAACTAAGCTCACAGGGTTTTGTTTCTTTCCTGCTAATTGGACTGAAGAAGACTTGAATGTCCTAAAGCCTTGTTAGGGGTTAGCCCCAATATTTTCCTCAAACTTTATTCTGTACTTGGAGTACTTCTGAGATGTCCTCATGTATCACTTGGGCAATTTGGATGCAGTAATTACGCAATGTTTCCCCATTTATTGTTTTGTCCAGTTGGTCAACTCGTCATACATTTTTAGGCGAGGAAAAGACAATTGGTCATTGATTCAAAGAGAAAACCCTCTTGAGTTTGGGGTAAAGATTCATTTTTAGCCATGTCTGTTGAATTATTATCTGCCCACTTGATCTGTATTCTCTAGTTTTCATAATAGAGGCTAGTGTTTTTTTGTTTTTTTTGTTTTGTCGTATTTTGTTTTGCAGAATGACAGCACACAGGCAGAATCTCTGTCGGTGGATGGAAGCTTTGTTGTTACATAACTCTTTGCTCCATCTGTACACTCTGTATCTGCTTGGCACAAACAGATGGGTTGTATAAATTGATTACTGTTAATTGTGTCCCTCCCCTCAATAATCAGCTTATGTGGCAAGTCAGGTATGCTCCTTGAGATAGGCGTGTGTGTATGTGTGTGTGTGTGTGTGCAGTGTGTGTGCGTGCGTGCGTGTGCGTGTGTGCGCGTGTGTGTGTGTGTTTGAATTTCCACTGTATTCATTGCTCGATACCTGACTCACAGAATCTGAACCAAAATCCATTATAATCTTCATTGTGAAGGATATTGAACTTATTAAGGGTCGAGCTCTACCGGGTGTAATCCTGGGGGGGATCAGCTGAATTAGTTTCGTCTATGACCGTAGCAGCACAGGGGAAGTGGCTGGAGAGAACATCGAATAACTTTCATTTCCAGTATTTCAAGAGCAGCTGTAGCGCAGCGTGACACAGCCTGTCCTTTTTTGTGGAATTGTATTCAAATTCACAAGGGGTGAACGAAGTTATATACTATATGTCCAAAAATATTTGCTCACCTGCCTTGACGCGCATATGAAATTAAGTGACATCCCAACCCTTATCCATTGGGTTCAATATGACGTCAGTCCACCCTTTGAAGCTATAACAGCTTCAACCCTTCTGGGAAGGCCAATTTCCTAGCCTTTTTTCAAAAATACTTTGGATAGTCAGATTTTTGGTATGAAAGATTGTTTTAAATATAATTATAATGATATAAATGATAGTAGAAACTAAAACAAATGTAATCCATGAGAACTACACATTTTGGACTGGCTGTCCTTATGTCTTCTGTCTTACGGTTCTTTTTCCCTCTTTCCTCATAAAAAACAAACCCATTTATAATTAAGCCTATTTATATGTAATGTTGATGTTTCAAGACACTTCCATAGCCCTTTCCATCAGTCAGCTTAGTCTTTTACAGAAAATTTTGAGAAGCCAGTCACTGCCCTGCTTCTCATTTGACAAGTTTAGAAACTATAATCTATTTTTAGCACAACATCCTGTACCTGGTTATACTTTTAAATCCATAAATAGTACTTAAAACCCACAGATGAAAATAGCCCTTACTCCAATTTGAGTTTAAATCTGCAGTGCTTCAGAAAATTGACTCTTATTCATGGATGAAATTATTTTTATGATGTAAGAATGAGATGATTATTTCAAGGGGACTGTTAAAGTGGAAGTACATGCACCTACTCTTTAGAGGTTTAAATCTGCTCTGACCCTTTGCTTCTTACATCTCCAGGGGATTTCGATCTCCAGCAGGTGAAAGACTCCACTTATTTCTTCAGTTGAAATGCTGGTGTAAACGAGCCACTGGAGGAAGATGAGTGGACTTGACAGAGAGCAGCAGGGAAGCTGCGGGCCACGCCTCATCCGACTGTTTCTCTCAGACCTGAGCTTATTGATCAGCTTCCTGGTCCACAGGCTGCCTGGAGTTGCAGAATCCACAGATTGTGAAGCCACCTGATCACAGGCCACATGTTTGGGAGAGGAGCACTCATACAAGACAAAGATGGGGAAATCGGGAGAAAGTACCTCTTGTAACGAACAGGACAATATTTTTGGAGGTGTGTGTATGCTAATGACTGTTGGAATCAACATCAGCTAGCAACACTTTTGCTGCTCAATTGGAAAGTAAAAGCATTCTACCAGTTAAGTGTGATTCTACTGATTGGTGGTGATGGTGTGTGTGTGTGTGTGTGTGTGTGTGTGTGTGTGTGTGTGTGTGTGTGTGTGTGTGTGTGTGTGTGGGCAGGCATGCAGTCAGGTGTGCTTTCTCCTGCTGTGACGCTGACCTGCCCTGCTTCTACACCCTCTAATCATTGATTGTATGATCACATCAATTTCCAGAGGTGGGATCCTCTCTGATACAATGCTTGATCATTCCAGCTTTAAAAAGATTCACCCAAGAACCTTGTTAAAGGACATTTGAGAGCAAGTGAAGCATTTTATTTCCATGGGGATCCATATGTAGTATTGAGTCATGGTGTTTTTAAACATCATTGTGTCATGTATCCCCCTGAATGACTAAGCATTTAAAAACTGCACTGAAATAAATATTTTGTTTTTTTTAATGGACAGTGCTTTTCATTTGATGTCTCAAAAAATAGGTGTTACTCTTGATGCCCATGTCTAATATTTAGTTTAGTTTAATCCTATTGTGAAACTTGAGATTAACTCCTCCTCATAGATATGCAACAAAGGCTTGACTCGGATTCCTTCTCTTTCTGGGCCAGTGCTGCATCAAGAATTAAAAATAGCAATTGTGCTATCTGATCTTCAGTGGAGACATTACAGAAGATCTAGACAAAGGGGGTTGTTGATGTTCAAAGACAAATATAGGCTTAGCCAAACAGACTTGCTGAGTGACAGACTAAAAAAATGCAAACAATCTTCACACAGGGTTGAATGGTGCACTGCTCACTATAGGTTTTGATATTTTCATTGACATGTGTACTTAGTGAGGCTTTTTATATTTCATGATGTGAAACTGACATGATTTTGAGTGGTTATGCTGATTACACCATACATCAATCATTATTTTACCTGTATTTGGGTTTTTGTGTCAAGTGACATAGCATGATATTTTAGAAAATGCGTTCTTCCTCAAAGATAATATCTTTCAAAATCACAAATCACAGTTGCATAATATCTGTAAACCTATAACCAGTATTTTTGTTTTCAGATGGTCATTTTGGTTTCCTTGACTGTATCTTGATATTTTTAAAGACCTAATTTAATTGGTTGAATATGACTGATGGACATAAGACGGATATTTATCATTTTATCAACTCTCCCATAGGGTGCCCCTGACAGCCCCAGAGGGGTCTGATCAAATCCCAACATTATTCTGAAAACAATAATTTTTAGACTTCGCAAGTACTCAAAAAAAAACACAAGGTTCCATTTTTCCCAGAATTTGCATCATGTCAGTATTTTATTATAAATTGGTGAAATTATTTGTGTGCAGTTACTGCATCTTTCAGGTTTGGAAGGTAAATATTTTGGCACATTTGCCAAAATTGATTAAAGAAAATCACATGGGTACTTCATGACTTGACTAAGCTAGAGTCAACAGTCACTTCACTAAAGCATTTACAATACAGTTTGAAGCCACCCATTCTGTTCACATGTTCTAGTACATTTACATGCAGATTGTGCCTTTTATGAATAATATATTATTTTTTATGTATATTTTGCATTAACTTTAAATGTTTTTAATTTCAAATCAGTAAATGCCCAGATAGGTTTAACCTTTACTTGCCATCACCCATCTAACACTGGCTGCCAAGAGGTATCTCTCATTTGAGGAGTAGCCTCAGGTTCTCATATACTTGCATATCATATCACATTTCACAGCTTCATACTCACAGCTGACTGAGAAAATGGCTCTTTACCAGATCTGAGTTCTCTGTTGGATGGACCGCAAGAAGAGTCCGATTGAATCAATAGTCACAGTGAGAGTAAAATTCACTTTCAAATACTGCCGTCACTAAATATGGTATCAAAATAATATGTACCAGTGCTCAGATGGATGGGCAGGGTTTGCACTTGGGTGCGGCTGTGGCTCTGATGGTAGAGCTTCCTATCCGTCCGATAGAAAGATCCCCAGCTCCTCCTGTCAGTGTGCCTAAGTGACTCTAGACAACACAATGACGACCACCAGCTCCAGTTGCTCATGATGGTCTGGTTTGCACATACTATAAAGTGATTGAAGCTCTATATGAGGCAAGATCATTTGCCATTCCTGTTTTTAAGTCCGAGTGTGTGTTTTTAATTTTTTAGTTTGTGCTGGGGTGAAGTAGGGGCGACTTTGGCCCTAGAGAGCATACAGGATACTGAAGATGTCCTTACAGCAAATTAAAGTCCCCCTGCAGTTTGATGGGTCTGTCCAGGCTTGTATTGGGGTGACTCCAAGGACGTCTGCTGTCAAATCAGGCAGCTGCTAAGGACGGCCCGGTGGTAATGGAGCAACTTTCAGGAGAAAATACTCTGAGCTTCCATTATGAGAACTCTCTAGAGATTCATGCATGTTTTTCATGATTAACTTGAGGGGAAGCTGATGGGAGAGTGATGGAGCCAGGAGTGTGGAAGGAAAGAAATTGTTTACATTTCACAATGTCATCAATCCAGCGCGTCTTAAGCGCAAATAGAATGCAGACTTATGTTTTTTAATGGGCCACTTCCCCTTCAAGCACTCATGATTTTTTTTCCGCTTGACAGAAGATCGTGCCTTTTAAAAGAGTAAGTCTGAAATCCTCGCAAAGGAAATCCATAGTATGAATCAATATATTAGTCAGTGACTACCAGGAGATCATTAGCAGCATATAAAACTGTACAGCAACTACAGTATTTAAAAGAAATGGCTATCGCCACAGGACTTTACTCGTAGGTGTTGTTTTTATATGAAGATTGGTGTTACCCTTCCCAAATGTGCTATTTCTGAGAGCCAAAAGTAACATTATTTTGTCAATAACGTGAAGCTGCAGAACTAACTTCTGCTACATTTCGCTGCAAAACCACTATTTCCATACTATCAATCTGAGATTTTGTTTTGCTGTCTGTTTTTTTTTTTAATTTATTTTTTCTAGCAATTGACTTGTTCAGCTCTACCTTGAAGTGACTTGTTTAGACGTAGGAAATTTGATAGAACTGTAGCATAACCATGGTCCCACATTTTTCTTTTCTTTCATAACCTTGTTTGTTTTGTTTTGTTTTGTTTTGTTTTGTTTTGTTTTGTTTTGTTTTTTAAATTACAGCAGGTGATTGTTATTTTGTTGCACTGTTGCCTTTGTGTCTACCTGCTACTTGAGCCAGATAGTTACACTAGTGGTCAAGTCAGATTTTATCTATATAGCATCACATCAAAACAGTTAACTAATGACTCTTCACATTGGGGGGCGGGTCTGGACAAGGCTCTTTTAAATGGTGTACAGAAATCCATCATTTCCCCATGAGCAAGAAATACTTGATGACAGTGGCAGAGAAAAACTGCCTTTTACTGGTCAGAAACTTTGTTTAGATCCCAGCTCAAGGGTGGCAACCTACTGTCTTGAACAGTTTGGGTACAAAGAGAGAGGAGAACAAGGAGAAAGTGTGATAGAGACCAGGGGTATGAGGGTTTGTAGTCCATCCAGTAAGTCTGTCTATAACTCCCATTAAGTCAGATGATAACTTTCAGTTGTACATACAGCAAAACATCAGCGGACTTTGACCACTGCATTTTACCCAACATGGATGAACCATGAGCAGAAGGCAGCTAATGAGCAGCGTCTTGACTTGCTTGGAGGAGCGCAGGAATCAAACCAGGAATGCAGAATGTGAGAATCTTTTGGCCGTGATTTAATTAATGGCATGATAAAGCTTGTTACAACTATTCTGGTTAGGACAGGAGTCTTATAAGGAAATGAAAAAAATCAGTTGGAGAAAATGTGTAGAGTGAGAAGTGTGAAACAATCATACAATAAGACTCCAGTGTCCTGCAGCAAAGCTCTCCAACACCTATCCAACTCTATATCATTCTAGGTGCTCGCAACTGCTGTCATGTGTGAATGTGAGGTTTTTTTTTTTGTTTCATTTATTATTTGGATTCAGTTCTGTGACAGTGAAAATACTATGAAAAAATGTAATGTTTATGGAGAAAATGATACACAAATGCACAGTATGTCTCCACACAGATGAGTAAGTGTATCACATTTAGCTAAGGCAGCAATGCGAAGCTTTTAGCAAGCTCTTCATTCCAGCCACAGCACCATCAGAAAGTGGACACCGCACAAGTGTTGGCTGCAATCTGCCAGACACGGCAGAGTCTCTGATAGCCAGGACACGCACTTTCACTGAGAGCACTTTGATGTCTGTGCCAGACTCCCAGGCTCTCCTAGTCTATCTGCTGCCCTGTGGTGTTGTGAGACCCCAGGACTCAGCAGCAGAACTCAGGCCCAGGGGACCAGAGTGGAGAGAGCTGCCGGGGCCACATGGGTCCAGAGCAAGGGCAAGTAAGTAAGATTGAGAAGGAAAAAAATAAGATAAAAAAACAGCAGTAAAGTGTTGACAGGTGTGTTTGTGCCTGTATGTCAGTGTGAGTTTCTTTGTTCTGACCTTTATTCTGATGGACTGTAAGTGACGGGTTCTCACACACACACACACACACACACACACACACACACTACATCTGGTGCAGTGGTGTACTGAGCCTGCCAAACGAAAATGCCCATGACAGAGTTGTGAAATTAAACATGATTTGAAATTACAATTATGAAGGTTTTAAAATCACAATAGTTTTTGGCATTCAATTCTGGAGGAAATAGAATTGTCAATCAAAGGGATTAAATAGCCTATTAGCTAATACACAGTGCATTTGTCTTTATTTTTTTTTTTTTTGTGAACACAGCTGTAGGACCAACAAAAGCAAAATATTTCCCTTTTTTTGTTTCCCAACATTTCAGACTGATGTCTATAATTCAATTCAGGAAATCAACTTGTGCGTAATAGTGTTCAAAGCGAATATGCTTGTTTCAAGTGGATTGTTTGAAATAGCCATTGTCATAAAAAAAAGGCAAATCTTGTGTTTCTTACCCTCCATCGATGTGAAATATGAGGAGTCTATAGCCTCATATTATAGTCTGATATAAATAGTCTGTAGAAATAACCCCTTTGCTGTTTTGAATGCACATAGATTTTCTGAAAATTTGCATTAAAGTAAATAAGTACATTTGAAAAAGATAAGTTTTAAGATAAAGGTATAAGTTTTAATCTTTTTATTGTAATTAAAAAAAAAAAACAGACTGACAGAAGTCAATGTGATTTACCGTCACATGCTTTTATTGCATTAAATTCTGCTTCTATACAAACCAGGCAAGACTGATCATGGCGGGGATTTGTGCTTATTTAACATGCTGACCCAGCATCGGTCCCGAAACATGAAGCATTGCAATGGTACAGTATTTAAACACATTTATTTCTTTTTACATGTATTGCAGTGGCATATAACTGACAGTGATGTCTGAATCCTGGGTATCTTGCATTTTACACAGCCACACACAAAGATTGTTGTACATGTTTGTGAAGATTATAGTATTTTCTAGGCACTAGGTATGCACAGTACATTATATGATGTGACAACTGTAGTACAAGATATCTACAGTTACAATACAAGATAATCAGCTCCCTGACAAAGAAACCAATGTACTGCAAACTTTAGGAAGTGATTTTACAAAGATCCAAAGACTTGCTCAAGGGGAGTTGTGGGTCCCTGGTGAAGATGTCATTGCTTCTATCTTTCCATAGTTTTCTGGTATTGATTGGTTCTGCTGTTGTCTTTGTTACTGTTGAGTTGCATTGCATTATTCACGCTTAAAAAAGTGATGTGATACAGCAAAGAAAAAAGAAAATATTGTTTCAGAATGACAAATAAGTGTAAAGTAGAAAAAAAAACTGTGAAACTGCATATACATAAATATAAATATATATGTATATATTTATATATGAAATGCTGTGTTGAAATGGTTAGGTTGACCATTCAGAGGAACAAAAAGACATAACTCAAATGAACAGCCCTTGGCGGTAAACATTTTAAACGCTTCACATATAAATTGATCAATTTATTGTTCTGATCGACACAAAGACACATTTGGATACAATTTAAAACTTTTTTTTTCTGCAGAAGTGTTGAGGAGACTAATCCCAGTTCAGTTAGCAGAGGAAGCTTTGTTCGTGTAACTGCTGCTGCTTTCCACATACCTTTCCCAAAACCCAACAGAGAAAACTTTAAACGTTTTTGATGAGAGAAGGAAAAGGGGAGTGCATTCACAGAGGTCTGTGCAATGTGGTCATTATGTGGTATGGGTTTTGGCATGAAAGTAAAATATATATATTTCAATAGTAAAAGTAGTAGGTCCGTAGTTCTGAATGGGCTAGTTGTGATAAAGGGAGCTGAGGTAAATGTGCAAAAGGGAGAAAGGACGGATGGTAAGAACTTGGTGTTGTTTAAAATCCAACATTTGTGTCCTTAACTTGTATGTTCATCCCATATGATAACTAAAGCCAAAATGAAAAAAGCTATTTTTAGTGCCATGAAACTAAATTTTACCAAAGTAGAATATATAGTCTGATTTACATGATTCACACCATCACACATATTAATGTCATTAGTTGTGGGATATCAGTATGTGAAGTATTGCGTCTTCAGTATCGTTGCTTCTTCTGTATAAAGTGACCAGCAAAATGTTATTGCTTTGTTTGCTACAGTTCAGTTTCTCAAACAATAAGACATAATAACTTGAATGTGGATGTGTATTCTTTTTCTTCAAGTTGTGCACTTGTGTGGTTAATGATTCCATCTCTGTCCTGGAATTTATCTCCCGCATAGTTTTAAGTATGCAAAGTGCCTCTGCAGTATAACGTTGGTTTGTCTCATTCCTCAAAGTTTTACCAAATGTGAGGTTAGTTTTTTTTTTTTTTTCTCAGCTGGCTCACTTTACAGCGTGATTTCTTACTTAAGTTGATGCAGCGAAATGTCTCCATTATAATTTTGGTATGACACACATTTGTGTCCCCAGGCTGCGTATCCAGGACAGTAAACACTAACATGATTTTCAGTAAAATTCCAATTCGCACAAGAAGCCTCTTAATTATTCTAAGCATCCAAACAAGTTCCAAAGGGCATAATTTGAGTATAAAACAAAGTACATCTGACCTCAAAAACAAACACTGTATAAAAATACTTAGAAACCTTCAACTTTGTCCAATTGAAAAGGATATAACAAAGCGGGACCTAGATCAACACAAAATGAAAATGCAAAATGATCATAAGAGAAGAACTCATTATTGGCACTGAATAATGAAATCCAATCGAAGGAGAATAATAACAGTCCCAAACAGACCAGAGAGATTCCATTTTTCACCCTCATTACCCAGTAATGGTTCAGGCATCAGCGGGATGAGGTGGATAGAATGTCAGGTCCAAAAGGGAGAAAAGGTTTCCTTCCTAATGCTTCTGGACACGAATCAGGGGCCCCCAATAATGTCTTGTGGAGGCATTAATGATCGAGGCACACCGCTGGCTGCAGTCTGAGAAGGACCTCCACTATCCTGTTGGTAGTGATTGCAGCAAGATTGAAGTTTGCAAACACACTTAACTGTAGGAAGTGACTCTAGTGACAAATTGCCTAAATGGACGCTAAAAGAGAGATTCTGGACTGTAAAAGTACTGATTTACCTTTTGATTTTCTGGTTTTGAGCGGTTTTACATTTTCACTTGTAGAAAAAGTTGTAATTACCTGGCAGTGCATTGACAATTCTAAGGTAACATAGAATACTATCACAAAATGTGGTCAGATATTACTAGTCACACGACTACAACCCATAAACCCAATACTTCATTTATTATCAGAAAGTGCCATCTAGAGAATGGTATTAGGATTTTTGTCAACTAATGAATATTATAGCTACATTAATCAATTGTTTTAAAAAGTTTTTTTTTTCATGTTGCAAAATTGCTTATCGTCATTGTTGTCAGAAACCCTGCAAGTTGTACATTCTGAAGACAAGCTTCATTAGCAGCTGATTTAAGTCAAATATATTTACAAAATTAATTTAATATTTCCTGCCATTGGGATCTGTTTTGTGTTTTGTTTTGTTTTGTTTATCAAATATCTGTGACAGCAGCTGATACATTTTTGGGGAAGAAATTCTAAGATGAAGCGGCAGTCATTCCCAGCTAGTTCTTAGCTGTAGTAACTGCCTTCATCTTACGATAAATTGATTGGTTCACTGTTTATACAAAAACATTGGTTAATACAGCTTGAAATTCAACAAATATCCCAACATTTCCTGTATAAATCAATGACATGGATGGAACAGGACAATCTGTCCCATAGCTGTAATTTAAGTACAAAGGATAGTCATTGTCAATCATCTGTAGATTCTAGGGATTAATATTCTACGCATGATGACTATGAGTAGCAGCGAAGACTTATAAAGTAGGTCACCTGTACAATGAAAATATTCTTTCTATACCAATAATGCACACAGGTGGGGTGGATATATGGTTTAAAACATCTGGTCAAATGTTATAAGAGCATTCGTGTTTTATACTGAGTACTATCTCTTTCAAAGGATGCATTTGAGTCTACAAGTCTGACCTATAGATTTCTTTTAACGAGAACAGGAAACACGAGAATACACTGTTTGAGGTTAAAACTTAGCATGAACCCACTAAACCACAATCAACCAATGTACAGCTGAAAGATTTTCAAGGACAACTGAAAAAAATTGCCAGCTTTTGATATCTGAGGTTGATCCCCAGTTCTCCCTTAGTCCTTTTCAACCCTTACTTTGTTAAATGAGGTGAAAACACAAGGAAGAGGAAGGAAGGTGTGAAGATGATACGTTATACAGCAGGGAATACACTAACCAACGAAGGTGGAGATGGGAAGTCTCATTTTAGTTGAACAGAGCACATGTTTTCTTTGCATCTAAACAACTCAATGCTTGAGTATTATGAGTCTCCTTACAGGCTTATTGTGTCATAAACAGTCTCTGCTCTGATCCTCCTGCTGTTCGTACATTCAAATAGTCAAACCAGAGCAAATACAGAGAATAGTAACTCTAAAGGAAGACCAAAGAGAAGATTTATGGACATAGTGAGAGAGGATATGAAGTTAGTTGATGTGAGGGAGGAGGATACAGAGAAATAGGGTTAGATGGGGTAGGTTGATTCACTGTGACGACCCCTGAAGGGAAAAGCCGAAAAGAAACGAAGAAGAAGCAACTGCAGGACTCTCACTAGAAAAGGGCACACTCTTTCAAGAAATCTATCATCACAAGTTTGAAGATAACCTGGATCTGACTTTGACCTGGTCTGTCTCGGGAAGGCTCACGATAGAGTCCTTCTTGGGTAATCTCAAGTCCCCAAGGGCTGTGCCCAGACCCCCTACTACTGCCAACCCTGCTCCAGCCCCGAAACTCGGCAGAGATGCTACAGGAAATGCTCCAACTGACACTTGGTGTGGCAGTACAACCCTTTGTGGAATAACACCCCGGATGCCCGAAAGGCTGGAATGGGTCTGTGTTGGTCCAATGGAAGTGGAGGAGACTCTAGTTGACTGGGGTGGGCTGGGAGCTCCTGGTTGCAATCCTTCGTGTGGTAGTGAGGGTTGAGAGGCTGACAGTGCTCTTGCGTCTTGGCCCAGACTCCCCATTTGCAAAGAATGGGTGCTCTTATGCGAGCTGGGTCGGTGTGCAGGACTGACTATGTGCTGCTGAGCTAAAGAAAGCTGAGAACCTGAGGCGGGTTCAGCCAGGGCACTGGATCCGTATTGGAATGATCGTCCTAGGACTACAAGTGGGCTCTGGACAGGGGGGCTTGACAAGACTGGAGCAAAGGCACCAGAAGCAAGAAGCTGGGTCTGTAGTGGAGATGCCGAGACAGGACTTGATTCACTTTGCATTACCTGGAATTTCCTCACTACCCTGGGGGACGGCAGATTTCCAGCTCCCACTGTATTCCCTTGCATTGGTGGGCAAAGACTCATGGCTACAGCCTGCTGGAGCGTACCTATTGCTGAGTTTTGGGGCTGGAAGGGGGAACTTGACGGAGTTAAAATTCCACCAGGCAGTGGTGGTGTCACAGACATGGCTTGCTGTCGTGGTACCTCCACCTGTTGAACCATCTCACGATCATATTTAACTATTTCCTGGATCATCTCATTCTCTCGGTTGTTGAAAACACCCGAGTTCAGATCGTGCTGAACTTTATGCATCAGGATTGAATTCTTCTTGCCTGCAATGACAAAAGTACAAAGAAGCATAAATGCTAAATAAAGTCAAATTTTAATGTAAACAGTTTTTGAGATAATTTTACTGCATTTTGGGTTGAAATATACTTGGCACATTCTTATGAGGTAGCTAATGTGAGTGATATAAAAACCTTTATATAAAGCATCACCAGTTTATCGGTTACAAAGAAATAAATGAATAAAAAATTGTGACCACCTCTGGCTAAGCAATACAATATTTAAAATGATAACATTTCGTTCAACCTTTATATTCAGCTCATTTTGAACTTATGTATCTTCAAAACTGTTCCATGATTGGCATCATTTCTAATGATTGAGATTCTAAAAGAGATAGATTTCTGGTAGGACAGGTAAAACCGCAGGTACACTCACTGACATCAGTCCACGTGATAAAATTTTAAATACCCGTGTATAAAAAGTGGTACTGACGTACATTTTGTTGCAAAGACCACCTTGGCTCCCGGAACTCTAAAATACAGTATTTATCAACTTTGAGCCTCATTCAAAAGTAATCTGAGTTGCCCTCTGCAGGCTGAGGTGCTCTATAAAAACATCAATCATGCGCGGGAAACTCCACACTTAATGCAATATTTTTGTGGAAGCACCAACTTGAAACACGGTTGATATATACTGTGTCACTTTCTACTGCTAAGACAGTCTAGCACACATCAGTTCCTTGTGTATATATAATATACAGTATATCAAAAATTTATTTCACTGACTGAACAGAAAAATACGGATATACACACCCAATTTCTATTTTGTAAATGCATGCAATCACATTTTATTTCATTTTCATTAAAGTGAATAGAGTTTGGATTTTTAAGAAAGCTACAAGAAAGCTGTCTTTTTGCAACGTAAATACATGCATTTGAGAAAACTTCTTGAATTCCATTTTACAATATAGTACCTCACAAATTGATAAGTGTACACAAATTTAAAAAAAATGGAAACATTCACAGTTCATCCCCTGAATTTTGGTGCGTTAGCTTGTTGGCACTTTCCAAATAATAACATGTTACGAACTTCCTTTTATCCACAGATCTGAGTACTTCTGAGTCATTGGGCGCTCATTTTCAGGAGGGTAATGCATGTTTTTCAAAAGAACTGCAGATTAACATGCAATAAAAAATCATGCAGCACATGTTCACCCAGCTGGAAAAATGCACCAAAAGCAGGTGTGTACCAGAGTAAGGCTGTGCATATTACAGGTTCGCACTAGGACAGGCACAATGCCAAGCCCTGACTGACACAGCAGGGGAGTGTGAAACTACCTGATCACATTTGATGACACATGCCTCAGGCAAAAAGCTGTGTTTATGTCACAAAGTGGTCAGAATCCAACTCTGTGGTTTCTCGCCGCTGTTACATCAGCAGGCGATTATAGATTTTGGTGAGTGGAACCTGCTGGGAGTTGGTATGACAAGTTTGTCCAGTCTGGTGTAATGAAGGGTGAATGGAGAGTTGAACAGAAAAAAATCTCTACTTGATTATATGGGAGAGCAGTAGATCAATTCTTTCAACATAACAACGAGCTGATCTCTGATTTATTGCGGACAATAAATACTTCATCTTCTCTCCCTATTTGGGTGAGGACAGAAGTTCAACCTGGCAGGGTTCCCGCCAGCGTTAGATAATTTAGTATAATCTGGGTGGGTCAGATCATTGCAAAGAAAAATAGCTTTACCTTGAAAGATGCTGTTACATGGTGGACAATACATCCATCATTCAACTTTAATACTTTCTTGCACGCCTAGTAAAGCCAGATGGGCAGTGATAGATTTTGAAATCCACATTTAAAAGTTGATGGTGGTAACATCAAAGGGCTGCTTTTGACTGAGCAACTACAGCTGATCAATAAGAGCTACTTCCTGTTGTTCTTTGTGGAAAGACTATGGACTTAAGCGAGCATCTTGCAAGTAATCAGAATAGCTTCTCAGTAGAATTTGAGTATATCCACATGTGTAAGAACTAAGCTCTCATCACCTGGTTAAGAGAAGAAATGCAATTAACAAGGGATTATCATACCTTCTTTGTATGTGAAAGGTTTCATAAAGATTATGTGTAATGTAATGTCTGTCAGATCTGAAATTTTTTCAAATCCACCTACTCATGAATGATAAAGGGAGAAAATGGACAGAACGGTGATGAGATGTTTTAGATTACTTGGGGACTTATTTCGAACATGAACAAAGAAGGTAGAGATCTTATTCTTCAGCCAGTCTTTGTGCTCCAAAAAGACAAAAACTTTTATTATTCTATTCTGAGTCTTTGCAGTCTGAGCAGTGTTTGATAGGCTTTTGGTGTGTTTGATTTGAATCATTTTATCTTCCATCTATATGTGAGTGGACTGTCAGAATGCTGCTTATGTGTGGAATCTGGCTGCTATGGCAACATCTGGTGCGTGTTATACACAGGGCTTTTGTTAACCCATTCCACAGCACTGCTGTGGTACGGGTGTTATTTTAGGAGGGGGGAGGTCACTTGGGAGGGTCATAAAATTATGTTTTTACTTGCAAATAAGGTATTTCCAAAAAGCTCCTGCAAGTTGAAGTCCCATGAATCTTAAATCTTTCAAACTGGTACACATAACACCTAAGAAATCTCCTAAGCTCTTCCCTTCAAAATATCTTGTCAAGATCAGTCAACAGAATATCCCATCATTTTAACACAGATGTTTTTGTCATACTTTATTTGATTGTTCGAAGGTGTAATTTCAGGAACACCATTCTTGAGTCGCAAACCAACAGAACATAATGATAAAAATCCCAAATATTATTTTGTAACTCTATCTGTCTAAATTTACACCTGCATTTAGAAATTACATTGAATTTTGCAGCAATCATAAGGGACTTCAATATTTCAAAAACCTATCAGTAGACATGCTGTTCAGTTGGGCGGTCGCTGGACCTTGGCAGTCCGACCCTCAGCTGCAAAAGTTGGCTCTAGGGACATGGAATGTCACCTCTTTGGTGGGGAAGGAGCCCGAGCTGGTGTGCAAAGCTGAGAGATTTGATAGATATAGTCGGACTGACCTCAACGCACAGCGTAGGGTCTGGAACCAAGCCTCTTGAGAGGGCAGGACTCCTTTTTTCACTCTGGAGTTGTCCCCAGTGAGAGGAGCAGGCAAGGTGTGGGCATATTGATAACCCCCCAACTCAGCTGTTGGGGTTCAACCTGGTGGACAAGAGGGTAGCCTCCCTTTGCCTTCAGGTAGAGGGACTGTTCTGACTGTTCGGACTGTTTGTTTGCAACCAACAGCAGTTCAGCTTACCTACCCTTCTTGGGGGTCCCTAGAGAGACTACTAGAGGGCACAACTACTGGGGACCCCCTCGTTCTACTGGGAGATTGTTAATTTGAGCAACGGCAGTGTGACTTGGAAGAGCGTGAATGGGAGGAACGGCCCCCCAGATCTGAACCCGAGCGGTGTTTTGCCACTGGACTTCCGTGCTCATTACGGATTGTCCATAAAAAACACCATGTTCAAGCATAAAGGTGTCCCTATGTGCACATGGCATCAACAGCACCCTAGGCCAAAGTTCTTAGATTGAATTTGTGGTTGTGTCGTCAGACTTTTGGCCGCATGTTCTGGACACTCAAGGGAGGAGAGGGGCGGAGCTGTCAACTCTAATGGTGAGCTAGTTCCAATAGTGGGAGGGGATGCTGGTCAGACCTAGCAGACTCAAACGTACGTGAGGGAGTTTGGGGAGACCATGGAAAACAACTTCCAGTGGGCTTCGAGGAGATTCTTGTCCACCATCTGGCAGCTTGGGAGGGAGAAGCAGTGCTCCGTCAACACCGTGTACGGTGCTGCTGCCTACGTGACCCGACTTTGGCTAAGCAGTCGAAGATGGATGGACTGATGAATGAATTGTGAGCACCTATTAGCATATGAATTCATGTATGAATTTACTGTTATGTTGTACTTGAAACTCTGGCACAACAATTTCCTTCGGGATACATAAAGTTATTCTTATTCTTATTCTTATTCTTATTCTTATTCTTATTCTTATTCTTATTCTTATTCTTATTCTTATTCTTATTCTTATGTGATGTTATACAGAATTAGGGAGGGTAAGAAATTTCTGATCGCCCTGTTGAGTAGATTTCAAAGTTTCCAGTTCCAAATTGTATTGTTTTTAATATTATGCACCAACAAACACGATAACATACACAAACTTTTATCCAAAAGCAAAAGATGAAGAAAACTCATCATTTTTACTTATCATTAAGAAAACCAGTTCTTACCTATCCGGTCCAATCTATCGATGGCAACAGTCTCAAAGGCCCTTCTCATCATAGGATACTCCTCAAGCACCTCATTGAAATTGTCCACGGAGAGTGAATATAGGCGACAGTAGGTGTCTGAACGCACACTGGCTGTCCGCCTGCCACGGGTTAGTAGACAGATCTCTGGAGGTGGAGAGAGACACAAGACAAAGGTTGTATCTCTCAAAGATGACTAAATAAATACATAGATGAATGAATGAATGAATGAATGAATGAATGAATGAATGAATGAATAGATCAATAAACAGGTAAATAAGTAAATAAATGAAACTCTCACTGCAGCTGTAGCTACCTATTTCCCCTAAATCTGGCACAGAGCTGGTGACCAAGTTAAGGGAGCTCGCTATATCAGGAGAGTGGAGCTACATGCCTAATTTCAAGCTCTTGTTCCCATTCTTTGCCCCAAAATCTCCTTTCTGCTAGCTCTATACCTCTATGTGTTGGAGATGCTTAAAGATCGGCTTTCTCTGACTCTCTAAGGGAAAGGGGGGCAAAGTACATGACAAGCAGATGCCATAAAGGGTATGTATGGGGTCGCCACAATGCTTCAGTGTAGTGACGAATGAGCCAGCAAAAAGATGGATGGATGGATGGATGGATGGATGGATGGATGGATGGATGGATGGATGGATAGATAGATGGATAGATAGATAGATAGATAGATAGATAGATAGATAGATAGATAGATAGATAGATAGATAGATAGATAGATAGATAGATAGATAGATAGATAGATAGATAGATAGATAGATAGATAGATAGATAGATCCTGTTAAAAAGCAATAACAACATCACCAGATTACAGGATCCAGGCCACAGCTGGAAACAGAAATATTGAACATGTACTTCATATTAATTTGTTTTGAGGTTATCTAACTGTGACCTCTATGGTGACTGTGTTTTCTACTCAGCTTTAAAAGGATTAATATTTCCTTGATATATCAATGATTAATAGGTTACAAAGAAAGACTCTGTACTGTGTGAATACATTGTTTATGGTCAGATGATGTAACAGAAGTAAAAGCATTAGAATATCCCATATCAATCTCTGGTAGCACAAGCTGGAATAATCTTTTGGCAACAGCAACTGGTATTGAATTTACTTTCCTCTTTCTCACAGTCATGCAAATCTAATTTCTTCAACATATAAGGTTGAACTAAATGCATCAAATAATACAGTGGAAACACCATTCCTACATTGATAATGTTCATCCTTCAAAAATGGGAGAGGGCGTGAAAGAACTGCAGCTTCTCCTATCTCAGGAGGTCACCTGACCCCCAAATTGTCCCTTGTGTGTTTGTGTGATATCGTTTTCACATATTATGGGTAAATAGCAGAGGTAAAATGTATAAACAAAGTAAAACTAAATTATTGTGCAGTAGAAACATGGAGGCTGAGTTAAAACTCAACTCAAAACGCTGATTCACACCTGGATGAAAGAACCTTTTATTTTTGAATATCAAAAAACACTTATTGGGCAAGACTTGCCATGTGGCCATATTAATTTTGAATATAAGAAATACAAAATCTTCCATAAAACTTGACTCCAAATTCATTGAACTATCTGAAAAAGAAGTTTCACAGTTATTGGTCATCTGCGAACAATAAAGGGCAAAATTTAGCAAAGCAGAGAGCTTTCATTGTAAACAATTTTGAGCAGCTTCGTAACTGTCCACTTTACATTCATGTGCATCAACATCAACATCTTCTTTCACACATGACAATGTGAAAATGAGCGTAGGAAAATGTGAACGTGAAACAAGGTGTAGAGAAAAGAAGAGCAAAAGGGAAAGGGAGGACACCTTACCTCCAAAGTAAGAACCATCCATCAGCTTCATTCCTATGTTTCCTTTGGTCAGGATGCTGACGACACCATGCTGGATGAAGTACATCTTCTTGCCAACAGTGCCCTCTCTGACAATGTAATCGGCCGGCTGGAAGACTTCAAATCTCAGTTTTGTTAACATGGCCGTCACAAAGTTGGGGTCGGCATTGGCAAACAGTGGCATAGAAGCCACCAGTTTACGGCAGTTGAAGTTGATAATTTCCTAAATGTTGACAGCAGACAGCAAGCTCAGGAATGACCACTCTAATCGTGTAAGGCAGGCATGTCGCACACTATTACATTACCATGCAGAAATGTAATGGTCAATGCTTGCTTTACCGTCATATACCACAGATGATTTGCTCCTTCAACTAGGAATTTTATGACAGATTTTATGCATATATGGAATACCTAGAAAAATGACTTTTTGTATAACAGCCAGTAGAAATTGCACTTTATATCTATATTTAATTACATTAACAGATCCTGGTGATACCCAGTTCAGCCTTCTAACTCTTTTTCTGCAGAATATACTTAGTAAAACAGCTTCTGAGCCATCCTTGAATCAAGAGGATCTTTTTTATTGCTGTAAACGGTGGCAGCTGGCAGGAAGACTATTGGAAGCGTGGGTACATGAAGTCCATTTGAAAATCAGGTTAAAGCCATCTGCTCTGCATCCTTTGGAAAAAATCTCTTTATTCGGAAAATTTGACAAACTTTAAAGTGCTAAACCTGAGACCACAAAACCAGCAAATGCATTCTAAACAGTTAATAAACCTGTATGTATTATATGCCTGTATATGAAAATGACAAATTTCAGACTGCAATACAGTTTCCCTTATTGAGATGAAGAGATCAGGGCAGTGCAATAGAACGATTTCTCAGAGGAGGGATTGAAGTGTGCGTTAAGTGGAAATTTTTGTGTGTTTTCGTACCTCGCGCAGGGGCTCATTAAGCTCCTCTAGGATACTCTCCTCATCAAACATCTTGCCCTGGTATCTGTGCTCATAGTAGTCATGGATTTTCTGTCGGAAGTCTGCTGGTAGTTTGTGGAAGGACATGTACTGCTCCACTTGTTTGTACTGGTGAATGGAAGGAGAAGGCAGAAGAAGCATGAATGGATTCAAATTTTATACTGTTACTCTTGTTAAATGTGACAGAAAGATCAGTTTTGCAACACACACACAAATATTTATATATATGCACACATGTATATGTGTGTGTGTGTGTGTGTGTATATATACATATAGGGACTTTGACTGCAATAGGGGTGTGATGGTGTGATTAGATGAAAAGAGATGTGCAGACGCATGAATTAATACTCAAAATTACTCTCCCTTAATCATCTAATTACCATCTTGTAATCACCCATAACATTAGTGTGTACAGTTACTAGAAAATTGGAGCTCCACAAGAAGATCCTTTGACCCATTTATACCTCGTAGCTATGGGAGGAACACTGTGATGAAGCTGTTAAGGAAACATGACAGTTCTGTAAAGCCCATGAGAATTTATCACGCTCGGCTGTGTTTAGAGAAGGAAGATGCTGCTATGCCTTAGTCAGAGGCAGGCTCTCTCTCCTCTGTGGCGGAGGACTTTTATATTAACCACCTCTACAGAAAAGCACTGATTTAAAGTAGGAGTTTTACAAGGTACAATCGCTGTGAATCTTTTATTTTCTTTTGAATATATTTTCATTTTGCAGCACGGTGACTCATGAACATCCATCTTCAGAAGTGATTATGAATATATTCGTTGGTGCAAATGACACAGATTCACTTAGAGATGATTGAAGATTGACTCCATTATTGTATTCAATGGGTACTGATAAGATACCAGGTTTAGGTCCTTATTCTTGACGAGCCACATCTTTTATATCAATAAATCAGTGATTCATGTGTATTTAATGTTAATATGAAAATGTGATAGTATTTCATAATGTTCTCAGCATCAGCTATTTATAGAAGCTCTTTTAATTGTCATGGTCTTTTTGTAAAGCTCCTTTCAAACAAAACATTATTTTAGACGTGCACAAAAAACGCTTTTCATTAAATGTTTAATTCAAAAGGAACATTAATGCGCCTCTGCTACTTGTAATTTATGTTAAAAAAAATGATGAGAATTTCTAAATAATATTGTCAAGATAAAGGAAACACAAGTAAATTATTTAGAGGCAGCAGTTGGCAGCCACTGTGTTGGTTACTATTCTTGTACAAAGTTGTTTGTTATTTATGTTGGAAATGATGAATATGCAACCACTTTACTTTCAAAGAGTTAAGCATGGAGAGGCAGCAGCAGCACTAGAGGATAAAATTGATTCCTCGGCTTTTAAACCACCTCAATTTTACAGGTGTCATAATAATCTTTGTCAGAAGCACAGTGAACTCTCCTTTTCCCAACTCGTTCCCAACACATTTCATATCTGGAGTTCTGGTTAAAGTAGAAGCAGCTGAATCTAGTGCATAGTAGGATTGAACTGCATAAACTGTGTCGAATATATACCATTTATTCCCCATTCATTCCAAAAAATGACATGGGGTTTGTTTTGTTGAAGCTTGAAAGATTGGATTTTTTGTGTGGGTTTTATGCATGACTAACCTTCCTGTAAACAAAACACTCACCCAAACACTGCACGAACACAGCGCACCCTGGGGATGAATAAGTGGCTATAGAGTTTTGCAATAACACATCAACAAGATAACCTCCAAACCCCATCTGCTAATTAGGTCACTGAATTGAAATTTAAAGCCACAAGATTCATGTGGTGCGAGAGATGCAGCAAAATTATGTTGCCAGAGTTGCTTAACACACACCTTCCATGACTGAAAATCCACATGCAGGGTACTAATTGGATGAAACATTATTTCCAAGTAACTTGAGAGTTACATACAA
Source organism: Fistularia commersonii (assembly GCF_037954325.1). Classification (NCBI taxonomy): domain Eukaryota; kingdom Metazoa; phylum Chordata; class Actinopteri; order Syngnathiformes; family Fistulariidae; genus Fistularia; species Fistularia commersonii. The sequence continues at coordinate 7,652,733 of NC_141299.1, read as the reverse complement.
CTCATAAAGGATCATATCTCATGCAACAGACTTGATTTACAACTGAAATCACAATGCTACGTGTATGTAAACAAATAAGAAAATACTGTAACAGTTACTAGTGTCTGATTTTCATTGGTTGTGTCATTGAATAAATATCAGTTTATATAGTAATAACACATCATTTCACCTTTGTTAAGAAATGGCTGCATTGGTGAACAGAGAAAAATAAGGGAATTATAGAATATTGTTAGTCAGAAAAATAAACAGATATACAAAAAGGCTAAAGAATTCTAAATGAAGAAGAGACTACACTGAAGAGAGGCCATCCAACTGAAGTGTGTTAAATATAATATTATGTTATTTGGTGAAATTTAGTAAAAACCACTTTGCGTTTTGGTCAAATAATTGAAACCCTGCACTAACTACTATAGTTTGACCTTACCAAGGTTTTGTCAAACACCATTTTCACTGAAGTGAGAGTTTTTCAACAAATATAGCTGAGTTTTAAATGTGCAGTGGAGGGACTTTGACTGCAACTCAACTGCATCGTTTATAGTTTAAGCAACTAGAATTGCTTGAAAGAGTCAGCATATAAAGTCATTGTCACAAATACACACACACAAACACACACACACACACACACACATACACAAACAGGTTTTTTGTGTGCGTGTTTAAACAGGGTGACTCATCTCTCAGTGGAATAAACTGTCAATTGGATGAGTGGTACATTTGAGCAAGCACATGTTCTCTGGTCAGAGGGAGCAACCTCTGTCCAATACTACACTTGGACACAAAATGATGAAAATAAAATCTTCCTTACACCTCTCTAATACAGCGCTAAATATATTTTGCTCATTTCACACTGACTGCAAGCAAAGGCTTTAGCGTTTATTACAGAATCAAGGAAAAAATGAAATGTCAGAGAAGCCTGACTTGTTCAAACAATCCAATATACATAAGAGAGGAGGCTTCTTCAGCTGCGAGTTCATCTCGTAAGTGGCAGATGGAAGGAAATTCTTTCATCATGGTGAGAGTCAACGCCTAACTGTTCTTCAGTAACAGTCTTGAATGTACAGCAGAAATTTAGAGTGGCACACTGAGTATGTTTACAGTCAAACATATGCGGAGGGCAGGAAGCTTTCACCACACTGCAAGGGGACATAATGAAGAAAATGAAGACTTTGCTTGGATGACATGGCATTGCAATAATTATAAAAAATAGAAACTTAGGTTTATATCTCATTTGACAAAAAAGATATCTTGTATTTAATTTAGTTTAGTTAAGAAAGTCTTCAGAGGCCTCCAGGTTTCCACATCAAAGAAATATAAAAACTTTTTTCAGATATTATGTATTATTGGTGTTATCAGTGAGTAATGGCCCGAACAATTCTCCAGTCTTTTTGATCCACACAAGGCTGGGGAAAATAATGGTCCCATTAGCCTTCAGCCCAATCGTGGTCGGCAACATGTGAGGATCTTGCCTGAGAGTTTGAACCAGAATTGTATGTTTGAATCAGAATTAAGAGCACATGCTATTTCCTCCCAGAAGCTATTACCGTAAGTATGAATGCATCTAACACATTTAAAAATCGGTGTCACATTAAGAACCGAATGGTGAAATTTGGCAAATTCAGGGAGCATGGATCAAAAATGATGTATTAAGAGCTGAAATAAAACCCTCCAGCCATGATTCAAAACAATGAAACTGGTCCCAGAGAACACTTCTGTTCTCTTGGCCCACAGACACATCAATGACCAGTAATCACCAGTATTTTATTATATAAAGCTACAACAGATATATCATATTATGTACAAACAATGTCTGGATGCAGACTTTTCTGGATAAAGTCATTACTTCTGCTTGTCGCTACTCGTGCAGTGCCAATTTGGCTTCTTTAATTCCACTCCATTTCTTTTATCAAATCCCTCTTGCTGCTTATGTTTTTGGAAACTGTCTTTCTTGGCTTGTGCTTTCACATTTTAATGCTCTCCTTTTTTCCTAATTACTGTTTTTTGTTGCCAACCTGATTCAAAGATATGAGAAAATGATCCATCTGTTTTAATTGTTTTGTTAAATGGGTCTAAACTACATACACATCTATTCGATGAATCCACAATATACTTTACATTTCATACTGGAAAAGACAAATACATAATTTGGACAGTACTCCTCATTGCAAAATTTGACTGACAAAATTAAGACTGGTATCAAACAATGACAGGATTTTTTTTTTTCAACATTTTCTTCATTTGACGAAGGAAATAAACACAAGTCTTTAAAAGTTCCATTTTAAACTGATACATTCCACCTCATTTTCAGTACGTCAGCAACAATTAAGAGGCAGTCAACAAACAAAGTATCCAGCGCATTCAATCACACCCAAGGATAAACTGTGGCTTCTTCTATAATCCGTTTCCTGCCTCAGTATTCCAACTGTGGCAGTCTCAGTTAAACTGAAATGACATCTCTCGCTCACTGGGCTACTTCCACTACTTTTTGAAATTGTTACAGAAACAGCTATGTTTATTGACATTCTTATTTGCCCTGTCTTAGACTTCAATTAGTAACTGTGTCACTCAAATTCAGTGAATTGGAGGTGGGCGACACATAGTCAGACTCTACTGAAATTAAATTAGAAAATATAGTCCGTTAACGCTCAGTGACAAAATTTGATGTGATTGGCGATGGAAATGTGCAGAAACAATGCAGAAAAACCCGTGTTCCGATTATATATGATTCAAGTGGTGCTGTGAACCAATTGAGGAGGAAGAACACACATCTGATGTGTCACTTTTTATTCTCATGGCACCACATGTGCAACTGAAATGAAAAACATCAACACAGACTGACCTGCCCAAAATGACATGATTTAGCTGAATATTCCTATCTACATACATATGCAATACTAATTGAGATAAAACCACTACCAATAGAATATACAGTCTGAAAAAATATCTGGAATATCTGGAATCTTATCTTGTACTTGAAGGTGGAACACAATTGTTCTCAGAAATGTTCTCAGAGCCCGTGTGAAACATGTAGGAATGTAGTCTGAAGGCTTGAAGGTCACAGTTTGCTCCTTACCCGTTACATGAAGAAAAATTGTTTAGATTCTCTCTTTTTTTTCCAATTTTTTGAACTGCAGATTGAATTGCTTACATTTCTTGTAATGCCAGGTGGAGTAACTTTGTTTTCTCAATCTTTGGACTACTCAACATTGTGTTTTTTTCAGAAGTAATGAAAGTTTCTCCATTCCTGCTTGTGAATGACTGAACCTTTTAAAGAGCATACTTCATACAAAACAATGGCGCTATCACCTGCCAGCAAGTAAATATTAAATTGTCTTAGTAACACTTTCAATTGAACTGATCAATTCAAATGGATTAAGGATATTCACTCTGTCTCTTTGACAAAATGCCTCACTATATTTACATTATTATACTGTATATATTTACATAATTTATACTTCAGCGGTAAATGCCACCAATGTGTTATTGAACAGGTTGCAAACCAGGCCACGTCAGCAGAGTGCAACCACAAGGATTTAGGAGCAAAGAACAAATAAAAAGCTGGATCCGTGCTTTATCTCCGACTTCCTCTCTTTCCACTTTGTCATTGTTACCACTTATGCACAATCTAGAATCCAGGCACACCTGCACTTTTTAATCTTTTACATTCTGGACAATGGAGTTGGTCACTTTATTTTTAATCCACGGAAAAGAATAGAAAAGGTATCCTTCCTGCTATGGCTGACACCATGAAAACAGCTGATATTTGACATTTAATGCAGTACATTGAGATTATGAAGAATGAAAGTATGAAATCATTAAATATGCTTTTAATGGGATATCACTGCATCATGCTTGTCATTGGTGTAAAGAATAATAATGTTTAGGTCGTAAAATATATGAATAATATCAGCTCAATTATAGTTCAACTCAGAGCAGGCTTATTCTTTCTATAGAATGAGTGACGGTCAAGTGATTCTACTGTCAAATGTTTACCTATTACAGATATTTGGACTTGCAGGATCAATATCCTGTTCAATTTTGCATTCATTCGTAGCAGGTTATCACTTAGACATCAAGACTGTGCAGACATGAACATTTTAATAAACACAGGTTTTAATATCCATGCAATCTAATAACTGACATACTCTTAGTTCTAACTTGAACTAATACTCTTTCGATAATGATCATTTTTCTTACGAGTGTCTTTCAGATCCCTCTTTATCGTTGCAAAAGTACACAGCTGTCATTGCAGCATTGATAGCAGAGGCCTTAACTTAAATTTGATCTTATACTGTACTTCATTTATTGTACGTTACAGCACAACTTGTTTCATTAACCTAATATGTTAATTAATTTTGTGTGATGGGTGAACATTATAATTACAAGCTTGCCACTGAAAGCAGTACATTTGTCTTATGCATTGGGCTTCTATAGGAGAAAGTCTAGGACTGCCCCAGTCTATCCCTGCTTATGGAAATGATGCATAGCTGTCACTGGAAGCTGTCACAGGGATGGCGGAAAATGAATTGACACTCCTATTAATGGACTATATCACTGAACGTCAGAGCTCAAGACGTGACAAGCCATATATCTCTGTGCATATATGTTTGTACAAAAACTTATATGCTTTTCAGCAGTGTCCTTTAGCACATTAAGTGCATACCAGAGATACATATAAAAACATAACTGCACGTATGTCTTTTAATCTGAAAAAAAAGGATTTTCAGCTTCTTAAAGAGGTGAGTGATACAATACACAACAGCTAATGACCCCATTTCCATGTGAGGTATCCTCTGGCTGATGGCGTTTTGCCCAACAGTAGAGGATAAATGGGTAGAAGATGAGACGGGAGACACATACAAGATTGAAGATGGGACAAATGTAATGAAGAGAAATGGGAGCATCAGAACCCTCAACTGGGAAAAAGAATGACAAACATCACACTTCAACCAGTGCCTCATCATTTTTACGCTACTGCTGTTTGAGTGAACACTTAGATACACAAAAAGTTTATTGTTAAATATGTCACACTTCAACCACTGTGGTCCTTTAGAAAATGAATTTAGAAAAAATATTCGGTTTTATTACAAGAATAGATACTCAACTGGTAAAAAACTGTGTTCATTAGGCAGAAATAAATACTTACTTGCTTCCATTAAATCTTTCTTTCTTTGAAACTGTTAAAGACTGCATCGGATCTTTAGTTACTGTGGTTTTTGCATGTAGATAAGACAAGAGCTATTATGACATTTCTGTCTCAACACCGAGTTTGATACAAAGTGTTTACTCCTAGGTATGTCAACAGAGGTTCATGCTGTCATTAACATTTAGTCTACCTAGCAGAAAGAGTTTGTTTTTGTCCGACTCAGGGCTCTATCTTTGCTCCATTATCTGGTGTTAAGGCTGCTAGGCACACTTCGTTTTATTGGTTAAGGATGAGCAAACAAAGCTAGACAGGTTTCTCCTACTGGCTCAGCAGGGGTCACAGCTTCCTTTCGTGGACTTTCTTAACTGACATAAAACAGAGCCCACAGAGCTCTTGTTAGTGCAAAAGGAAAAACATATAGGACAAGCCCTAAATACTTATTTTATTTGTATCCTTTAATAAATTATGTTGACAAATCATGAAACATGGATGCTTACTTTCAGATGAACTCCTAAAGGCAATTTTGGAGATGGCAATACAGTATAAATAGAATGAGTTATATTTAGTAAAATGAATAGATAAAAACAAATACTGAAAAAAACAACAGGAAAATTACCTAACACATTGACTGCCTAAAAATTCTAATGTAAAAATAAATGTGAAAAATAGGCCTGAAAACCAGAATTACACTAAATAGTGAAAACAACAGAAGGTTAGAAAATTATGCAAGATCACAAAGTAGTTACATGAACAAAGCAGGCCTGTGAACATCCTTTCTGTTTGACAATATAAGATATTCTGCTGAGGATGAGAATGTTACTTCTTCAGGGAAGAGCTACAAATAACTAAATAAAAAAACTTCTTGAGTCTCTGCAAACTTCTGCATTTTAAATATGGTTTGGTCTTTGAATATTTTTTTCATGTCACCAACAAACAGTATTGCCACTGCATGGTCTTTTATGGGGAGCACTGTTTTAGAGCCTCGCTTGTTCATCATGTTTGGTTTGACTTACTGTCTTTGTTTGGTTTCCTGGGTCGCAGTGACTCGTGCTAGTCCCATCATCTATTCTTAACCTCACTTACTTTAGCTCAGTGGAAAATGGCAGCAAGACAGTGGGAAATGTGGAGAATGTAGCTTCTCGGTATATTAGTGCTGATTTATCAAGATGTTTCACATTCCTACAGGAAAACACTAAAATGGAATGCCAGTCAAATATCCAGCTTGGAAATACATATCATAGAAGAAGATTTAGCATTCGCCGATTTTATTTTTAATAAATCCCCTCTCTAGGACTGCGTGAAGGTCTTGGTAAAGATGAACCACAATTCTTTGATTCCTACTTGCGAAAATATTGCATTCAGATCAAGATAAATTCAGATTGACATGGGGTAAAGGGGTCAGAAGAGACCACACATCTAGTCAAGAAGCAGCACTTTATGTCACCTTGAATTTGCCAATGGGGACCACTATTTGCACAGCTTGTCAGTTGCTGATGGATGCAGGAGCAAGTAATCAGCCGTTAAACTCACGCAGTTCAAATCCATGTATATCATTTTTTGCTTTGCTGACTCTGTTATTAAGCTCCAGGGATATCAGCAAGGTGAATGACAGAATTTTTGTAGGCCCTTAGATGTCTTGCAGCTGTAAACAACGGAGGCAGACCAAACACTGCTGGATGAATATAGCTGGATCCAAGCAATGTAGCAATTTCCTCTCTGCAAAATCTCAAAGTTACAGCATCTTCTTTTTCAAAAGAAAGTTTGGCATAAAACGGTCTGAAACAAACGCAAGCAAAATGTTCCTTAGCAGCTATTGGCCAGTTCTTTTATTCAACCCCTGCTACCTCACCCCAGAAAATTTGGACAGTCTCAGCTGCCCACAACCTGCTGGAAATCAAAGTGAATTGGAGGTGCAGCAAACCAATCTGCAGTTAAATGAAACATGAGCTTGGCAGAACAGTCTAGTTGCAAGGTTAATCAAGTTCTACATTAACTGTTAAAACAAACACATCCTGAGCAAAATGATCATGATCATCACAAGACAAAAAAGTGACATGAAATGAAGACTAAACAGCAAATCACTGACAAAAGCAAGGAACCCTGATCAATCCTGAATTCTAAACACTGCACAGGGATGTCAACCAGACTACAAAGCTTAACCACTTTGTGCTCGTGTTTGTGTGTGTGTGTGTGTTTGTCTTCAATCGTGTGTATACATGATAGATAACATGAGGCATCACTACATCATCAAGGATCTGAAGAAGCTAACAAGACACTGAGCAGAGGCCTGCAGCAGCCAACACCCTGGCCTATAAAGCAGGAGTGTCTTTGGCAGAAACCAGAGGCTTTGATCTGTTTTGAATGGGGGCAACAGACGGGCCCGGGGCCAACAATCTGCAGCCATGAATATCGGGCTAATAGAGCAGATGCTGTTCCCACCAAAATGTGTTGGAATCAAATGAGCAAACCCTCTTTGCTCATCAAACAGGGTACCCTCATCCACGTCATGTCATTGCACAGGACAGGGACTGAGCATAAAATCGGCAGTGCCCTTATGGCACCTTGCTCTACTTCTCAAAGGGGAACCACCTGAAGGATACTTCTGTTCATGAACTGAAGAAGCCTCTTGGATGGGTGTGGAACGTCTTCAAGTGAAGAAATTCTAGTCTAGTTGCCATTACAAGAAGATTACGACAAGAATTCACGATGACCTGGATAACTGAGAACCTCAACAGACACCTGATGGATTGTTAGTTTATCCTGTTAACATCCCCCTAGTGACCACTGATGACTGATTTATATCACCAGAAAAAAACAAAGGAATGGATATATATATGTATATATATATAGAGAGAGAGAGAATATATCTATATATAGAGAGAAATATGTATAGAAAAGCGCGCGCACACACACACACACATAGCTGTGGTTTAGCAAAGCAAAACTTGGCGTCAAGGATAAATTTCTCTGTAGAAGATGGCTATAATTCAACAGTCAACAAACTGCAGAAACCCAGGGGGTTGTCTCTCAGCGCTAACAGTTAGCCCGAAGTTGCACTCCTCCATTATGATAACCAACAATGCAGGTTAGTGTCACACATCGAACACATCATCGTAAAGTCTTTCAATCATGGAGTTCTTTAACATAGAACCATGAAAAGCTCCCAACAGTCATAATCATCATCATTTTCAAAGGATTCTGGGGTTCCACAGTCCACCCCCTGTCCCCCACGCTACAATATATATATGTGTGTGAATACATACATACGCAAATAAATACATATATACATATACTTATTGTGTGATGTGTTTGTGTTTGTGTGTGTGTCTTTTTTATATTCCCATTGCTTATGTTCCTAACCTTCTCTGAAGTAACTTTTGTTCACTGAGCGGTAGATTGTTTGATCAATTTCCAAAATAATAGCAAGCTAGCAGCTATATAGCTTTAGAAAGTGTCATGAAAGCCCAATTTTCTGTTTTGTCAACAATCCTAAATTAGTTTGATATTTGCACTGACTGCATGAACTGATTCGTTTGTTTTGCACAGGAGGGCTGTTTTCACATCTGCTGAATGTGCTTTAAGGTAAAAAATACACATGGGGAAAATTAATGACATTGCAATCCTTTTGGGGTGAATAATAGTCCTGTTTTCAATTTAAACTGAGAATAGACTTTTCAGTGAAGTATGACATATATTGTGGGAGCAGATAAAACTTGCATATCAGGATTTAACACAAACGTTTCAATGCTGAGGTCAGCAAACACATTTCAACCTTTCAGTCAAGAGGCAGTATACCTCTAAGAAGCTAATACAAGGAAATCAGATCCAACAAATAGTGCATTGCTTTATTACTGGTTGCTGAAGGGTAGTAAAAGTGTGTGTACGTGCGTGCCTGTGTGTTTGGTTTACTTTGGCTGAGACAAACCTAAGTAAATTGTTCTAGAAAGAAGGCAAGATATCTACCTTTTCCTGATATTGCCGCCTGGATGAGTCCAAAGACTGGATGAGTGCTGTTGCATGGCCGATGAACATGGCGTAACATGTGGCTCCAACAATCATACTAAGCATGGTTAGCCAGATGTCCGACATGCTCTCAGGTGCTTGTCTTCCATATCCAATGCACAGCATGTGGCTCATGGCCTTAAAAAGGGCAAAGGAGTAGAGCTCGCTCCACGAATCATTCTGTTAAAAACATGGAAAAGTAAAAAATAGTTAGAAAATTAGAGGATACAACAAAAGTGGATTTTGCAATGCACATTATTGCTTATACACATACTCCTTATCCTGCAGTCAGGGTCACAGTCAATGTCACACATTCTGACATACATACATACATACATACATATGAATGTATTTATACATGTATGTTAGTATAGACAACTAAATAGAAACATTATTTACAATATAAAAAATAAAGAAATATTTTTGCTATTGATAAAGATGTTGATTTTCATGTGTGCTTTTAGCACACTGTATTAATAGTATCAAAACTATAAGAAATTTGTATGACATATCTTAAGAAGTTTTTTTTTTATCATATGCATTTATGTTTTCAAAACTACAATATTACAGTAGTATTTGATTTTATTAGACAAAAGCTAATTGTTACATTCTGTTAAAAGTTGCAGGCATTCTGTATTATTCAGTTATAAATTTCATGTCAGAAGGATTTCAGTTGGTTACAGTTATATCTAAACTAGAATAAATATTAAAATAAAACTAAATTCAAAAAATATAGAAAATATAAAAATTCAAAACTGTTTTGTTTAAATTAACATGTGGGCATTCACAGGAGCTTGAATTGTAAACACTAATTGGCATATTCAAATCAACAGGATGTAATTGTCACCTTTCATCAGTTCTCTGAGTCATATGGCTTGCATTAGATGATTGCATTGATCTTGCAACTTACACTCAATTATAAACCCATATACACATGTGGAGCCTGATCAACACACATATACCAGTTGAGGTATGAAAAAAAACAGGATTTCTGAGCTTTTTTTGTGTTGTCTTTCATGCCAAAAACGTTTTTATCAAATGACATGAGTCTGTTTCCTCTCTCATTCGTATACTGTTAACTCCCATTACAGTTTAAAGTGTGACAGAAGTCATAATAGACTGAGTGAATTTAATAGTGTGCTGACAAAAGGGGAAGGCATTCTGGGGCATATAAAGATAATTACTGTCGATGTCCGATAATTATTTGGTAGATAGCCTTATCTTTATCACTGAGTTGTCTTTTCTTTTCTGGGCTAGGCAGAAGAACAGGAGAAGGTAAATGTTGTTGAGGAGGAGCTCATACATAGTCGACCATTTTACATACTTTCATTAAAAAGCTCTCCACAGACACCGCCAGCCTGCCCTTACTAGCCTCAAATAGCTGCAGTTCACACATTATCTGGATTTTACTGTATGTGTGGGACAGTTGGTGCCATCAATCTCTGATTGACTTATCTAGTTGGAATTCATCACTGGGACGGCTGTGTTTCATTAGAAAGTCAAATTCAGTTGGTTTCTGAGGTGGTGAAACAGGATAGGACCTGCCATCAGATGTTTGAAAGTAAGAATTCAGAATGGTGTTTTGATGAACAAAAACATGAGGGAAATGCCTGAAGCGGCGGGGCATTGAGAAACTTCTTGATCAGAATCTCACAGGCATTAAAGAGAAGCAAAAAGTTTTAAATCTGCTCTGAACAGTATATCTGTTTGAAGAGAGGTTTGGTTTATAAGTCCAGAAAACACATAACAGCTAATATTCACTATCATAATACTTCAAGTTTGAGAATAATTTCCATACTGTTTGCCTTATAACTGCAGTCCTTCTTTTACTTTCATTCACATCCTGTTTTATTATTATTATCATTATTGTTATTATTATCATCCATCCATCCATCCATTATATACTGCTAATCTTACATCATCTTACATGGGTTCACCCTGAATTGGTTGCCAGTCAGTCGGAGGGCCACATATAGAGATAAACAACCATTTTCTCATTCACACATTGGGGCAATTTTCCCAATTTTTCCATTTAACCTTCTGCATGTAGACTGTGGGAGGAACCTGGAAACCCAGGCACACATGGGGAGATCGTGAAAACAACAACACACAGAAAAGTCCTCTGTCCGAATTGAACCAGGGTCTTTTGTGCTAAAGTGCACTGCACCACTGTGCCACATTATTGTTGTTGTTATCATGCATGTCTCAAGTTGTTTTGTAAATTCTGCTGTTACTTAGCTATAGATTATTTTCAACTGCAGTTGATTGTCCTCCTGTCTCTCAAATCTGAGAAAATAAGTATCACTTATATATGCCATTAAGCACTACATAAGCAGATTAACTTTGCATTGTATAAAAAGTAGACTCGAAAATTGATATACTGTTTGAATATGCATACCAGCAACTCTGAGCATTATCATTTACCATACTATATAACATAAAGTGGTCTGTTTGCCTGGTCACGTCTCCATGATGATAAATAAATGACTTAATTAATGTTCCAGACATTTATTTTCCCAGATTTCAATATGGTCACATGAATTGAAAACCAGAAGTGCTGGAAAATGACTATCTGTTTAGATTTGTGACTTGTTTAACATAATGACAAAAGTCTATGTTTGTCTGTAACTATTGAAAATTGCAACCTTCATAATAGTACAGTAAACTAATTTTACTGAAATACCCTTGACCACAAGGTACAGAGACAAATTACATTTGTCCTTGTGTTCATTTCATTTGCTACTGGTCTTCAGTGAGCAGCACTCATAGCTAATTGTACATAATATACTTATGGAGGAACAAAAGGGGAGTAGTGGACATATATGATACATGGTAGTGTAATAATAGAAGGGAGTGTATGTTAATACTGGAACAACCATCTGGTTTTACTTGGTTGAGAAATGGTTACATGGTTGTTGTTCTCTGGGTGAGGTAGTGAATGGGGTGAGGTAGTGAGATTGAGGAAGCAGCACAGATGCACCTCAGGCTGGTCAGAGTTGTGTGCCGTCCAGCCTGCTGTTGTACAGTCAGGCTGATGGCTGTGGGCACAAAGGAGTGTCTGAAGTGTTCAGTTCTGCACCGGGGTGGGATGAACCACTGGCTGGAGGAGCTGCAAATCAGCCACAGCTCATCATACAGGGGGTGGGATTCATTAAGACTCATTATCTATAATCTGCAGGCTTGTGTTTATATTTAGCATTTAAGAAAATTACGGTACTAAAGGATTGGGCTTTGGATGTCTGCTATTATTACTGATAATTACAATTAACATGCTCAACTAAAATCAGTTGGAGTTAATGATCCCCGTTATTTACCCAACCAACTGTCAATGGAGAGTGACATGTGACTGGGAATTGTGGTATCTGAACATAAAATCTGTTTGGGTATTGATGATAGTTTGCATCCACAACCGGTTCTCTGGGAAATATATTTTAATTGAGGCCTTGACACAGATGCTAAAGCAATAAATTACATCATGTACTAAGTGGTTAAAAAAACAGCAACATTTTATTCCTTTTATTACTGTATTTATTGCATAAACTCATTTTGTTTTCCATCCCCCAAATTGGAGGAACAGACAAAGAATGTGGCAATAAGACTGCCAAAAGTTGTTTTCTGCTGCAGAGGACATAAAATAACTGAGGTGAGATACAGACAGTTAAGCAAAACCTTTTTTTTTTTTTAAATCAAAACCATCCTAATCAATGAACTTTACAAAAACATCTTAAAGAAAAGAGTATAACTTTGTTAACATCTATGAAGTGAATATTTTAATTTGAATCATTTAACAAAAACTTGTAATATTATTAGTATTGATTTTACAAACTGATGTTAATCAGGTTGTAATTCAAACATTGAAATTGGGCATTGAAAAACACCAAACAAATGTCCAGAAGCAAGCACAATGAATAACAAAGGAGTGAAAACAAAGCACTCATAACCTCTCATTTTGTTTGAGTTCAATAGCTTTTATTTGGTATTACCCCGATGAAAGTTATCAACAAGTAGAAGATCAGAATCTTTCCAATAAAAAACTTCCATTTCAAACACAAAAAATTGACGAAATTACAATTCAGTCATTCAACATTTTGTAAATGAGGTGTGCAGAGGGGTAAAAATGACAGTAAATGTAACTGGGGGTCAGTGTTGGATTCAGGACGGGGGGTAGGAGGTTAAGTCTTGCCTTTAGGTTTGCAAAATCACATACCTGCCACTACTGTCTGAACTATAAATTGAGACACAGCTGTAGATTTCAGGCTGCTGTTGGTGTGCAACCATGTGCATCAAACAAAGTGTACAGTTGATGATTCAAGCTGTGGTCTTATGTCTGTGTAGCTCAAAGCATCTGCTCCTCTATGTCCAAGCAGCAGTAAATAAAAAGGCATGATTATGTCAAAAGTTGAAGCAAAAAGAAGCATTCAAGTTGACATTTCCTCTGAAAATGGGGGTCAGTTTCTAAAGGGTAAATCTCCCTGCAAAGCAAATACATCCAGGTTTTGCACCCAAATAACTCAGTTATAACAGAGTGCAGATAGTCCTAATAGTTAAGCCTGTGTTTAGCTCTTCAATTAATTGTCCTTGAGTGTGGTCTCATAAAAGACACTCATATCTGGTGCTTTATTTTATGTTTAACCCAAGAGAGGTCAACTTCTTATTTTTTCCCAATGATTGTGAACTTTTTGAATTTTATGCCTGTATCTGCTGGTGTGGAATAATGATATGAGTCGACATAACATTTTGATTCCTCTGCAAGAGACAGATCTTGCAGGCAAATGATTAGGCAAATCATTTGTGATATATATGCAGTTGAAAATTCTTAATATAATTAAACTGAACAAATATTTTACAAATTAATAAATATAGACATATGTTCCTCGACTAGTTCATGGAAAATTTGTGTCTTTCACATACATCTACATTCATACCTTCCCAAATCACATTTGTTGCTGGCATTTTGACAGCCCTCTTTGCCATTAAAATAACACTGCGAGTCAGATAACGGATATTATTGTTAGTAACTTTCAAAGCAGAGGGCGTTTCCTTCCCTAAGTGCATGCCTCCTGAGCACATGCATTCATTTTCCACACCGTCACAGTTGCAGTCACTCCTCCAGACACTTAAAATGTTTCCTGGTAGCAGACCCAAGTTGGGATGAAGAGAGATATTTATCCTAAAAGCTGAGAATTTGCCAGCCAATCAGGCTAATGTAATAGACATGTAACACTGTTCCACTTACATAATAAGCAGTGCTCACTCTGGAATCTGTGTTGTGCGGGAGCCTGATTAGATAACTAATGAAGCCAGCTACTCTATTCATATTGTGTATGTGTCATTTACATCACCTCGGACATGCACATAGACTAAACATGAGAATACCCTCAAATAAATTGACAGATGTATATAGTTATTTATACAACTAAATGGGACAATAAGGGGACTGATGAACCAGAGAGGAGAATGGAGTAGAGTCCAGTCAGTAAGCACCTAGTGCAGCCTGCAGTTGACTGATATTGGATTATGGAGACATTGAATAGTGCAGCACACCTAGCAGACACACCAAAACAGTCTCACTGCAAATTCTAATTGAAAGTTAGGGGGTGAAACCGATGTTTAATTTAGGGAAAAAAGTGAATAAAGAATGAGTCCATTGGATGGGTTTACATGAGGCCTTACATGGGGTGAACTTTTTTCATGAACCAGTCAAAAAAAAAAAACTGCTGAGTTCTTCCTGCACATGGTCTCTGTCAAGACTAATGTTTGATGCTGTTTTAATTTCTATTTTTTATTTTTTGATGTCAGCTGTAAGGCTCTATTTGTCCCTTGCAAAGAGTTTGATGTTTATCAAATCTGATTTTTAAATTATCTGACAACTAGAAGAACTAAGCCCTTTATTTTGTCACATTGAGTTATACATACAGCACAACATAAGCAAAATTTGTCTCCTTCACTTAACCCATCATGGATGAACCAGAGCAGTGGGCAGCTGCTAAGCAGCCCCCAGGGGAGCAGTTGGAGGCTCAGTGTCTTGCTCAGCAACACCTCGACAGGCTGGGAAGAGCTCAAAATCAAACCAGGAACAAATCGTTCCAAGACGATCACTCTTTCCAACTGAGCCAAAAGAAAAAGATGATAATAATCATCAACAACTTCACGAAGGAAGCCAAAATAGATCATACCTTTTTTTCAAAAAAAAAGATCACATGAGAGGTGAACAGCTGGCCCAGCATTTTCAATTTTTTTTTTAGACTCTTTTTCTGCCCAGCCTGGTCGGGCCAAGCAAACTATGAATCAGGATATAGTCAAATAGTTAAGTTCATTTGCAGTTTGTGTGTGTGTGTGTGTCTGTGTGTATGAGTGTTCTAATTTGACAAAAAAATCGTCTCAAATTGTCACAGTTGGAGTCTCTGGAGATGATAAGAAAATGAAATGGATACTGTGAGAATCAAAGCATTCAAGAACCCATTTTGAGGCTAGGAGATACTTTTAAAGGCCTGGCATCCATTGACATCGTAACCTTTAGCTGTTTCTGTCACGATCACACCTACAGATTTATCACAGCCCTGCTGTTCCCCAAAACCCAATGCCTGCGGCACAGGATCTCTTTTCAAAAACAAAAGTTTGATTATCAATTCCAATCCTAAGGAGTTCAAGGGGCACGTAGGACATTGATTTTTTTGAGACTGGACCTTTGTGCTTCCTGTTTTTGCTTTTTGGCATCAAAAATTCTGTGAGTCAGTCAACAAAATTAATTCCTTCACATAGCAGGGGTTTGTCTGATCATTAAATCACTGCTTTGCAGGCACAACAAATACCGGATCTCATTGCTCTCAAATCATCTTTTTCTCTATGCTCTTGTTGATTGTTGTAGAAAGATCAAGGCATTCCTAAATTTAATTTCCTGAAGAAATACAGTTTTTTTACGAGAACATCTAATATCTGTTCAGTGATGTACATCCATTAAGTGAAAAGGTTCTTAATAAGTAAGAAAACAAAAAGGGCTGTGCCTGAGAAAAAACAAACTTCAATGCATATGACTTATTACATTTTTCTGAATGTCCCAAGATGAAAATATCTACCAGGCATGTGGATTTAAGAAACTTCTAACCTCAAGCAGCACATGTCAGGAAAGTATAATGCTGTGTGATAATACTATGCATTGTGTGATGCAGAACACAGGGGAAAGCACCTAGTTACAGATTGACTGAGCCTTGCTGGCAGTTAAGTATATTAGGAGTGTGGTTTAGCTGAGCAATGTACCACTTGCTACTTAGAGAAAGAGTGTGTGAGTAAAATAAGATGAGAAATGTGAGACGGAACAACAGGGAAGCAACAATGCTATCCCCTAGGGTTACTGGGTGTGAGATCCATCTGTTCCTGGAAATCTCTCTCTTTCTCTCTCTCACACACACACATGCTTAACACACCCAAAGTATACTGCTTTCATGAGCGTTTCAATGTCAGACCACAGGATGCAAACATTAGAAGGTTCATTATTAGCAAAGAAAACATTCCTCATAGCTATGGAATCAGCTTTTACCTGACAGCATAAGACAGTATAATCCACACTGCTTCACAACCTCAAATGAAACAAAGATGTTTCCTCCAATAAGAAAGAACAGCACTCCGAAGTGAGAAACACATTGCAGAAAGACATATTAAGGAATCTGAGCATCCCTTGTTTTTCATTAGATCTATTTATTCATTTTTCTCTGGCCTAATAGGTCATTTTCTTTGAATACAAGCCGTCAAAGGCAAATCCCTCTTTAGCAAAATGGACGAGTCTTTCAAACACTGGGTGAAGTGTTTCTAGCCTAAAATTGGTATAAGAACTTTTTATACAGTATAATTAGCAACAGAGGTCACAGCAGTTTGGTACCACATGCTGGAGCCTGTTTCATGGGAAGTTACTGTGAGAATACATATAATATTATCATAATATAATGGGCAGGAGTTAAAAAGTGCAAGACAAAAAGAAAAAGGATGAGACAACTTATATTGAGTGTATCACTGTTTGTACCCCTTTAGTCCCGTCAGTCACTAACTCTCAATCTATTGCCTCCGATGTACAATAATTATTCAAAAACAGATGGGGGGATTTAACTTGAAAAAATTAAAAAAAAAAACAAAAAAAAAACAGGATAAGTCATTGGTATTGTGTGGTTGAAGTATTGTTTATGAATATATAGATTGATTTACAAAGAAGTAAATAACATAAATCTCCTCTGGAAAAGAAGATTAACCATCAGGTAGGATGATGGTTATTCTTTTCAAATAATATTTTAAGAAGAATCTTAAAAGTAAATAAAGCGAATAATTAATAAAAAATACAAAACTTAAAAAAAAAGGAAAAAAGAAAATCTTTTCTTATATTCCTCAGACAGATATTGTCTTAAACTTTAAAAAAAATAACATGAAAAGTGATCTATACAATACTGGAAGATTTACTAATGTCGAAAATAAATGCTTCTAACATGAAAACTTTAATAATGATTTTGGTGACTTATCTACTTTGAATATCTTAATTGTTTCATGTTATTTTTAATTATTTTTTAAAATTTGTTTTCAAAGTAAAGCTTTATTCATATAGCTATCTGGTCAAAACAGTCTTATTCCATCCCTTCCTCCTGTTTAACATACATAGTCATGCCCACATCTGGTCATGTGGGTTTACAGAGGGTGAAATTGAGGTCTACGTGAGTGAATGCGCATGCGTGTGTGTGTGTGTGTGTGTGTGTGCTGCCCTTAACCTTGATTGGATATTCAACACTTAAAATATTATCATATTATATTGTAATAAATTATTCTAACTCATGATCAATTGATATAATTCGCTACTTGAAAGCCATTTTTAGTACTTTTAGAATTAGACTGGCTTTTAGATATTATGTCACATACATATTGAATTATGTGGACAAAATGATCCATTTTGAATATGACATAATTTAGCACTCCATAGTATACTTCTTGACTATACTATTACTTCTTCAAAATTCCTGAAATGTTAATGAAAATATCACCCCCACTGGCACACAAACACAAACAAATAGAGCGGTTTGCTTACCACCATCTTGTTGAGGGAGACCCAGCAATCAGAAGGAAAGTCCTGCAGCATCGGAACCAAAAACTGCAAACAGCCATCCCAGTGACACAGCAAGAGCATCATACCAATCAGGTTGATTATTCGCATCACAGCACTGGCGAGGTCATAGGTCATGTGAAAGATCTGTCAGAAAGAGAGATGGAAAGTTGTGGTGGATACAGAGTGGGAAAGGTGGTAAGAAGAATAAAATAAGTTTATTTTTTGGTATGTATAGTGTCTATTTTTGACAAACGGTGTAGATTATCACTAAAGGTATTTTTAATCGCTTAAGACAGATTCTGATCAGTGCAGAGCATGAACTGGAAAATTAAACTGAGCTCGAGGAATTTTCTGACACTTAGCCTACCCTCAAAGTGTCACCTGGGTCACACTTTTTTTTCTGCTAAAACATCACTGTCTCATTGGTAATGTGAAAGTATGCTTCACTTCTTATTACTTTCAGACAAATTTAGTGCTGTGCATGTGCATCAAACTTTATAGCACTGGAAAGGCTGGCTTGTGTCAGAAAAACCTCTTCTGTGATTTCAACCTTTATTTTGCTGAAATGCCTGTTAACTAAGCTTTTATTGATGATCAGCCGGCTATAACCCTTCCTAAATTAGCTCAGGTTGGGTCAAGGAAGCTCAAAGTGATTTTAAGAAAAAAGGCACTTTTAAAGGGCTTTTGAAAATGCCAGAGCAGAACTCCTCTGCACTTGCAATCCCAGTGAAAAAATGTAATGACATTTAAATATTAATATCTATGGGGAAAAAATTCTTCGGTGTTAAAAATCTTGAAGAGAAACTAAAGCAATATGTAGTTTGGAAATGAGGCCTGTTTCAATATTGCAGCCTAATTTGCTGGATGATAGAAGCTGTGTCTACATGCATTCAGCATCGGTTTAATTTAATCTTTATACTTATGTATTCTGAAAACCACTTCTTCTTCAACACTTCCAAAAACCTGTGGTCGTCATTACGGACTCAATACATTGTTACACTATTATCCATTAAGGCTACACAAATGATTTATGTGCATATTGTTATGTCATCTGCTTTCCTCCAACAAGGTGTCCTTGGAATAATCAACAAAATAAACAAGAATTTTGTCCTCAGTTGTAAAGTCCGCAAAATCGAGCATTGTCACCGCTTTATATCAACTGAGTTTGATGCTGGTACAGTCAAATGTCTTTTAATTCTATTAGGATTGCAACTAGTGTGCTCTTTTGGATAGTCCTCCCTCAGAAATTAGATTTCATTCTCTGTGGACTTCCCAGTGAAATAATGGTCACATAATAGAGAAAAAAAACATGCGACTCTCTTCACAGATAATGGAATTACATTGCAAGCACCCACTAGGAAAACACGATATTGTAAAGTTATTCCCTGATACACATCCTTTGTTGGACTTAAAGGAATAAGCCAGAGTAGTTAGCCTACTGCATGCAAAAATCACTCATTTATCTTGTTGCAGTGAATTCTACCTCTACTCTCTATGTTACTCATACTCTCCACTAATTGCAATTCTTACCGAGTGTGACAGTTTAAAAAGTGACATGCCGTTGCTCATGGTTCTCATTTACAATACAACCACTACAACTGAATAATAAAACAGTGAAGTCCTAAATCAGCAAAAAAACAACAGAGTGCCAACGAACCAAGTGCAGAACATTTTTTGGAATGATGAAATGACGACCATCCTTCCCTGGTCTTTCAAAAAAAGTGTCACTTGAGGTAGGAATTTAAAGATGTGTAAAGCGAACAGCCACAGGGTCTGTTGAATGAACCCATTCCCATGAAAACTTCATCTGGTGCTGAATGTTTGATCTGCAGCCAAAGACTTGCATCTCTGCTGTTTATGAGCAAAGCCTCCCTCAGGTGCTTGGTGTTGTGGTCTCAGCCTTGTAAACACTCCTCACGGCGGCTTTACTGGCTACTGGCCAGACCCTCTCCACTGTGTGTGTGAAGGGCTGGCATCTGTGATTACTGGTGTGAAATCCATAGCTATCTAGTCAAAATGAATACATGATTAAAGCATGCCTTATGGAGAATTTTATACAATATGTTTTTTCAGGATATTTAAGCAGGATAAAACCTTTTTCATGTGTTTATTGGAAGGCTTCAATAATCTGCTTCATGAATGACCAGTGTGGGACAGTTCACATATTTGATGACACATTTTGTTAACTTAGAGGCCTTGATCCCCTCAATTTGTGGTTCACTAAAAATCCTCATCAGCTGTCACTAATCCAGAAGTCATCAACCTCTTGTTGGTTACAGTGGCCCCACAAAAAATATTACTATCTTCCTCGAATGAACTCCACAGAAAATCTGCAGTCCAAATCCAGAATTTAAAGCCATACAATGCATATGTAGTAAGGAACAATCAAACCCACTGAAATTCATTAAGGAGCTAATGCAAATATCAACTATATTTTTGTAAACCTATGGGGGATCACATCTCCTTTCGCCAATGACTTTTTCCTTGTGTTGGTAAATTATAAGTAATAAGGTGTAACTACTCAAACGGTCCGCCTCCTTCACTATTTCAGAATTTCCTACATGGATTATGACCTTCGTTCATCTGGTGTAGGAGAAAGGGAAACGTACTGTGAGGCCCTACCCTGTCATTAGGAAGCCATCGTATCATGATTAATGAGACTCCAGAGCTAATGGTCCCTCTGATACCTGCACTGCAACTGGCCATGTGTCACTGTCAGACCAAAATCTGGGTCAAGATATATTACTGCGGTCAGTCTAAAAAAAATGAATGTAAAATACTTTGTGCTGTGTTTTTGCATATGCTCAAACACCTGGGTATACTGTATGTGATGATAGAAATTTAAATGAAAACATTTAGAGAAGTTGATCCATTACACATCAGACCACTGTGCACACATTCTTACTATTTTTCCTATTCCTAAATAGCTCATGGGAAAGGCGTCCTATGATCAAACCAACAAGTGAAAAGACAAGATAGAAGCTTCTTGCTTCTGGAAATTGTTCTGGCTATTCCTGACAATGATAATCTTTGCCTGTATGTCGGCCAAGTAACAAACACACACATACACAGACAGTCTCTTCAAAGATCATATCAAAATATGTATTTTTAACCTGAATCTCCTGCTTTATCGGTTCTAAATGAGGCTGGGTTCCCAGAGTTTTTCTCTGAGATGGAATATCACTGAAATAAACCGCTTCTAAGATGATCTTTGTGAAGCCCCCCACCCCACCCCGGCTACTGCAAGCTGAGTCAAGCAGAATCAAGCTGAGCTGGACAAAGTAAAACACAGCCAGACACCTCTGGATGGAGCCGAGCACAGCTCAACTCAGCTCAGCTTATCAGGGCACAGCTGACTCGCAGCAAAATGAGCATTCAGTTGAGTGTGCTGAAGTCAATGATGAGGGCTCGCACTGAGCTCAAATCACCATTCTGTAAAGAGCTGTGGTTATTTTCAGTGCTTCATAGATGCTTGTTAGTCTAAATATGGATCCTGTTTCATTGCTAAACAGGCACAGACAGGCACGACTTAATTCTTTACGTAGCAAGGGGTAATATGATGGCTATTAATTGAACCATCTTTGAACATTTCCTGAGTCGCAATCAGAGAATCCATCTTATACATTATCAGTGGACCTGATTTTAAGATTAGTTGCACCAAATTGGAGTAATCATAAAAACAGAGAGAAGGAGATGAAAAATCTCATCAGTTCCCTAGAAAATTTCCAATAATTCCTCTGAAAATCCTGTTTCCCCTTCCCACTGATAAGCACAAATTAAATTTTCAATCATTCAGGCCACGTCAGTGCAGTGGATCCTGATGAGCTGCTTTCTAGCTTTGCCATTTAACATAGAAGGGGGCTTTCACTTTTCTTTTGTATGGTATTCTTTTCAAATAAAATCCAAAATGTTAGTTTTATGCTGTCACAACCCACATGAAATCCATGATAATTTGAGGCGAAGAGGCATAGCAAGAACAATTCAACAAATTAGTGGCTCTCTTGTCATTATGCTATAATATTTTGCCGTAATATCAAGGATTCCATAACAGTGTTGAGCTGTGACCCCGCAATTTTTGGGAGTCATACACATAAAGTATCTTTATTTAATGAGTGGGTACTAATTAAATTATTTTCATGTAATTTGATGCTAATTATTGGATAATCTCCTGCACATTTTCAGTCCTCGGTCCTATAATGCAAAGAGTGGAGCATTTTTTGCAGATTCTTTAGAGGATATTCCGAACAGTTAACTCCTTTGTCCTTTGCAAAATTCTGTAGTAATTTCTATGGTTATTTGAGCAACTGAATATAAGTGATAAATAATAAATAGCTACATCAATCAGTCCGTGAATAAAAGGACCTTCTTCATTAAGTGTTTGTGTAATTAATCTATTCATGCTTCAGCTTTAAAGGGGGAGACAATGGAAAAACAGCAGCTCCTTTTCCAAAATGACAAAGTTTGGATTTTGGCTAAACACAGGAATATTAATGAACGTCAATGTGTGAAAAATGGCTCCAAAGTGCTTTTCACTTTACTTCAAATTCAGCTGCACATATTCAAGCACTAATTGGAGGGAGAACAGTACACTGCAAAGCATGCTATCAGAGCATCTGGAGCAATATATATTATTAAGTGCCATTCTGCCCAGTCAGAAGAATTGCGTGCAAATGAAATATGCTTCATATCAATATTTCCAACAGCAATGATGGGAATGTAATTGTGTTTATGTATGGCAAACATTCTTGATTAGAAGTAAAGTTTTCATCATTTTAAACCAAACTAATTTGTTGACCTGTAAAACTTTTTACATCTAATCATTAAAACCTATAATAAGAGGTATATTTGAGATGAAAAAGTCAGGTAATACAAGTTTGGCCCTCTATGCCAATACAGAGCTTGGTGACTGAGCAATCTTTCCCAAGGACATTTTAATATGTCACCAGTTTTGATAAACAATTCAGCTCATCAACACAGAGTCTCCTAAAAAGACTTTGGGGTTAAAAGAGTAAACCTCAAATGTGAATGATCCACATTTATATAGTCCCTAAAGCTCTTTATCCTGGATACCACCCACTCACACATAAAAACACACTCACCAAGCAATGGCGACAGAGCTACTATGCAAGGCTCTAACCAGGCCATTGGGGGCAACTGGGGGTTCAGTGGTGTGCCCAAGGAAACTTCAGCATGCAGACAGGAAGAGCTGTGACACGAACTACCATCTTTTCAATTGGGGTGTCGCCTGTTCTACTAACTGAGCTGCAGCAGAACCCAAGCATCAATAAAACATTGTGGAGAGCGCAGGGAAAGTCATCCACTTCACTAAAATAAAGTTTTAAATACAAGCAAGCCTTTCTTTATGATGTGACACTGTTAATCATTTGGCTTTGTTTTACCAAACAGTAAGTTTGGAAAAGTTTAGTATAGTTGAGTTTATTTTATTTTGCATTCTGCTGTTGCAAATCACTGTCATCTTCTTCTTTTCCTTTCAGCCTTTCCCTTCAGAGGTCGCCACTGTGAATCAACGCTCTCTATCTAAACCTATTCTCTGTATCCTCCTCTCTCATATACCTCATATCCTCTCTCACTATGTCCATAAATCTTCTAAATCAATTTCATATGAGCCTCAAATAACAATCCTAATCTATGAGTTTCCTGATAGATTAGTAGAGCACATGCACAATAATCCTTGCCTTTGCTTTTGCTTCCCTTATGTATTGCACAATGCTAATGGATCAACGCTAAGATTTTACCAGATCAGAAATATGAATCGCTGAATTGGTTCAACCCACCTCCTCCCATTGGTGGATGTAGCGGATGAGTCTGGACAGCCTCAGAAGGCGCAGCAGACTGAGGATCTTAGTGAAGCGTACAATACGAAGAGCGCGGGCAGTCTTGTAAACCTCTGAATCAATCCCTTTCTCCACAATGAGGAAGATATAATCCACTGGTATGGAAGAGACAAAGTCCACCACAAACCAGCTCTTCAAATACTTTGTCTTAATCTTTTTGGGATCGAGGATGATTTCGGTGTTGTCCTCGAAGACAATGCCCGTCCTGAAGTTGAGAACCAGATCTATGAGGAAAAAAGTGTCAGACACCACATTGAAGATGATCCAGGGCGTGGTGGTCTCGTCCTTAAAGAAGGTGATGCCCACGGGAATGATTATCAAATTGCCCACCATGAACATGAGCATGGTGAAGTCCCAGTAGAACCTGGGAATATGCAACAACAGAGGGAAGGTTGTTAGAGACTGTTCAACCTCATACACTGACAACAATAAACAGCAAAAGTATGCTGCCCCCATCTAGATTTTGAGTTGATTTAAGTCTAGAACATAGAAAAGTACAAGAAAGCAGAATAGTTTTTCATGGTTTCAGTGACAATGTGCAAAATGAATGAATATGACTATTGAAACTCCTATATCTGGAAGCCCACAATTAGATTGGCCAAGCATATCACATCACAGCAAATATGCTGAGGTGGCTTGATTCAGGACAAATTGTTTTGTTGCCTTTTTGTCTATCATTAAACCAACTGTCAAAAGACACCACCCCAACAGCAGGTATGAACCAAGTTCAGGAAAGATATTCTGGATGAAATGCAATCAAACAAATAGGTCCGCAGCTGTACATGCTCTCAGTGCTGCATTTTCATGTATCATGTTAAAGGAGGAATCCCTCAACTTTAGCAACCGTTCCTCTTTTTCTTTACTGTTTTATCCATTGGATAACAACCTAATTGATCAGTTATTTGATTTTAAAATAACAAATATATAATAAAAATGATGATAATAATAATAATAATACCTTTCCCACAAACTACTTTTGGTTATAAATTCACTGAACACATTTTCAAACAATCACCTATTTGACAAAACAAAGAAAAAGCAAGCTTCACTGACTCATATATCAATATCACAAAATTGATGAGCTAAGGGAACCAAATACATAAAAATAAACACTTCATGAATTTATCTTCAAGTGGTTCAGTTGACATTGTGGTGCAAATAGAAAGCAAAGGGAGCTGAATGAGGTTTGTTGCTAAGTCTTGTATCATCTGGTAATTTTTAATTTTATATATGTTATTTTACTTAATTGAATTGCCAATGAAACCACTTATTCTCACCAATAAAATAAAATAAATAAAAATCCCGGGCAGCTCAATCGGCGGCGCTTTCGTTTCCTGCCTGAGCTGTCCGTGGTGCTGAAAAATGACGACGCACTTTTCCTTCCTTTTTTTTTTTTTTTTTGTAACTTCACTCACACTGGTTTTCACCTGAGTAAAATAATGATATCGTCTTTCCTATATATATTCAAATATTAAAAAGCCTCTGGGCACGACACTGCCACCAGATCGCTTTCCTGAAATTACTGAACTTTACATTGGTGGATATAAAAAGTGAGATTTGAGGTCTCAAGTTAAGTCACACCTTCAATGCCGTTTCAAACTGGGGTACAAAATGTGTTTAGGAAGCGTGGGATCAGTTTGACCACTACCTGAAGTCGCTATATGGGTGGATAATCCAATTCCCCGCCGACTTGACGCGCTCTTGTTCTTTCTCTACCGCTTTCTGGCTACCGAACATGCGCAAGGAGAATTTGTTGACCCCGGGCTGAAGCATGGAGCTGAACTGCCGCTGCATGTACGTCTGGTTCCCCCTCGACTCCCCATCGTCCGCCACGATCTGCGACCCGTCCTCCGCTTTGCTGAAGACCACCGAATTCCTCGACTGCTGGCTGGGGGTCTGTCCTTTTCCAGCTGGGGCGCTGGAGAAGGAAACCCGGGAGTCCTTCTTCTCCATGGCGGCGGGGCTCTTGACCTCGGCCCCCTGCCCGTGCGTCAGGGACCCCGTGGAGGTGATGGAGCCGTCCATGCTGGCAGCCTGACCCTCAGCTGCGGTCACTCCATCTGCCTGCTTCTCCTGTTTGGATATGAGAGAAGAGAGACTCCCGGAACTGGTGGGATCCCTTCTACAGTCTCCGTTTTTGTTGCATATCATTCCGACGGATACCCGTCCGGTCACGCCTGCCCCAAAGTCTGCGTGTCCCCCGCCGTGCTGCGCCTCTGAACGGTTTCGGGTGGGGGCAACATCCCCCTGGTAGAAGGAAAAGCAGGCTGTGCTGCCGGCGCTGCTGAACGCCACGGAATCCGTGCCCTGTGAGAGCCAGCGCTCATTGTTGTTGGAGTTTTTGCGCGCACTTGATGCAGCTCCGCCTCCCGGCGTAAATGTCTTCCTTTTCGTTTCTCCGCTGCTCCCTGTCTCGCATCCGGTCATGAGATGTACCTGTGGAGGTCGAGCATGCCAGAATTCGGGCTCTTCGTCGCCTTCCTCTGGCTCGTCCATCACACGAAACATACAAAAACAAAGGAGGACAAAGACTCAGGCGCTCCAGCAGTGGAAGAAGAAACCCTCTGCTTTCTGTCCTCGACACTTTGGGATGCCGACGGCGTTGCTATGGCTGCAATCTGTCCGTGCCCAGTCAGGCACACGCGTGTTTCTCCAAAAGGAGAGGCAACAGCGGGATACCCCGTGGCTGCAACCCTACACCGGTATCTTAAACAGGTGGCCGGACAGTTTCTCTTGCTTTCCCACTCACACATGAAACGTTAAGGTAAAGATGAAATACAACAGAAAATAAATAAAAACTTTCCTCTGCTAACTCAGACCGTTTGAAATGTTTCATGAGATATTTGATGACCATTGAGGTGCCTGGGTTTCAGAAATCAGGCTGTTTGTAACTCACCCGGGAGCTTTCGTCAAGTCCCCTGTAACTTCGAGTGAAGTGTCAGGCCGCAGGTCGTGCGACTTGCACGGCTGAATGCCTCCACCTTGTGGCAAACTCTATACATGGCATCGTCAAGCTTGCATACAGTCAAGAAGCGCATGCCTTATGTTAATTGGACACAAAATACAATGCACTATACTCACATTAATATTTAAGAAAGCATCTCCCACCTTTAGGGGAAACAATCCTGGTGAATACAACTTTCTATAGCATAGGTGTCAAACTTTGGTCCGGAGTGTCATTATATTTGGCCGGCGAAACCATACCAAATGACTATTAGAGTTGGCCCGCCAGTATTATAGCCTACAGCGCATGCACTGCTGATACTACAAATCCCATAATGTTCTGCTGGTGTTTTGGCACAAAAATCACAACAGGACCCAAAAACTCCCACTAGTCTAACAGTCGTCATAGCAACCTTATCCTAACACTGACACCGTGCTACCCCTCCAAAAATGGTGAAAACAAAGGCAGAAAACAGGACCTTTCTGGGCAGGTGGGAGGAAGAATATCTGTATGCATATGTACAAGACAGACCTGTTTGCCTTGTATGTGGAGTCAATGTGGCTATAACACATTAGACGACACTGTGAAACAAAACACCAAGACAAGTACAAGGACCTGGACATGACTCAAAGGCGCTAGAAAGTAGAAGAGATGAAAAGAGGTTTGGTTTCACAACAGACTACGTTAAAAAAAAAAAAGGCCTAATCACAAAGCTGCTGTAGAGGCTAGTTATTTTCAATAAATATCAACGTCGGCCTGCAACTCCACCCCAGTTTTGAAATTTGACCCACTATTTATTTTAGTTTGACACCCCTGGTCTATAGGTTTAAATGTAAACAAATGAAAACACGCCAGTCACTCCATAGGCCACTCATTTCATATTGAGTTTCTGTATTTTCACCTTAATGAGTCATTGCAGTCACCTTTATTTTTTGCATGTTTTCATGATTTTGTATAAAATACTACAATGGTGGCATATGGCTTTAGGAAACTGCAGTTACCTACATATAAACTCCTTGATGACCTGTTCTACACGCTCATTAAACGCCTTAATAAAACAAGTTACCTGAATGAAGTGCATTTGAGGAAAGTATACTGCTGATATGTATTGGGTTGTTTGTAAGCTCTGGTTATTTCCCCTGGTGCCGCCAGGGGGCGATATTATTTCTGCTGTGGCTGTACAACCAGTCTTCCCCGTCTGTGTATTGACAAAGTACTTCCAGTTGGGCAACGCGCTATAACGGCTTCGCCCCCGTTATTTGTGGAAAAGTTGAATCACGACAGTTTTTGTATTCAAGTACACTCACTTGGGTGCAACATAAATTGGCGACGAGGATGATTCACACAGCGACTCGTAAGAACGCTTGGGTGGAGAAGAATCCGCGGCAGCTGGCGGCGGCTAATATTAGCATTGCTAGCAGCGGTGCCGGCCGGTAGACTTAGCCGGGAAGATGGCGGGGATCGTCGGTCATGTCGGGTATTTTGATGAAGCAGTGGTCGACATGTAGAGAGATTTGAACAGTTGGTACTCGCAAATGGTATAGAAGAGGATAGAAAGCTTCCAGTACTTCTGAGTGTGATAGGGCCAATAGCGTATGGATTGTTGCACAGCTTAATTGCCCCAGAGAAACCGGGGGGAATTACGATCAGGATGGGGGAAGTCCTACATGCTCATTTCGTCAAACCTCATCAAGGAAACGGCGAGCCAAGTGCACAATTCATAGCAGATTTAAATAAATTGTTTGAACATTGTGAATGTGGGGCTCCCCTGCAAGATGCACTTAAAGACAGGTTAATCTGCGGCCCCCGTAGCGAGTCCCTACAAAAGAGGCTATTAACGGAGGCTGAGTTCAGCTGTAGAATAGCAGTGGAGATCGCTAGATCTATGGAGACCGTGGCAAGGGAGTCTTAGTAACTCCCTGAGGATAAATGCAGTTTCCTTCTCATACATGCCAGGGACAATGTAGGATATACCATTCTGAAAGTGACTGTTCTAACAAAGACCAGAGTTGCCCCAGCTGTGGTAAGAAAGGCCACATGTCAAATGCAAGCAAACAGCAGGTCAAGAAATAAAGGTGGAATCACAGTTTGGCAGGAGGGAAAATTCAAAGGGACAAGTAAATGAGCTTGCAACCAATCATGAGCCAAGTGACACAGATACAAATGATTCTGAAGCAGATGTCACGCTGCACATGGTAGATGTAGCCAACATGGGAACATGGAAAGCAGACGTTGAACATCAGGACAATTTAGCCTCTGCAGCAATCTGAGTAAGGCCAAAGGTTGAGGGACAAACAACAAAAACAACTAGACACAGGTGCAGTAGTGTCCATTATCTCAGAAAAGCAGTATAATGCACAAATCAGCCACAATTGTATGTGCCACACCCACATCCTGGTGAAAACACACTGGCCAAGTCATGACCCCAGTAGCGTCAGTGAAAGTTCAGGTGCAGAAGAATAAACAAACTGCACGGCTCCCCGTATGTGCTCAAAGATAACACCCCCCCCCCCCCCCCCGCCGCCTTTGGCCGTGAGTGGTTGAGGATAGGATTAAGTAATCCAGAAAGAGCACACACACTAGAGGTTTTGGAAATAGAAAGGCCTGACTGAGATGGTTTGGCCATGTACTCAAAAGTGATACTACTTTTTGGGAAGGATGCCAAGGTTGGAACTGGCAAGAGGACCAAAGGAGATAGAACATAAAGTTAGGAGTAGGAATGCAAGGAATATTGTTAAATGAAAGAGGGGGGCCCTGTTGCAACCCTTGAAGGGAGCAGGGTTAAAGTTTCAGGGATGGATTTTTAGATGCAACACAAAAACAGCTCAAGGCAGGCAATGGTGTACCACACATAAAGCTCTTTGATTTAAACTTGTTTATTCAGGCAGAAATGTTAAATCAAATTCCTTTATTCAGTTTGTGCAACTCATGAAACAGATTTCTCACGTACATTGAAGGTACAAGAATTTACTCAATTCTGGCTTAATCTTCTGAATAAGTGAAATGGCAACATCCAATCACAACACTACTCAGGTTAAAAAGGAACATATGGCTTCTGAATCATCTAGACAGTGAATAAGTTCCAACATTGCCTCATGTCACAACTTCTGAAGTTGGGTCCTTCATAATTCTTTACTAACAATGTATGAAAGAGAAGGGGGTTCAGACATTTCACAGAAAATTAAATGAGAAATGGTGCTTAAGGCTAAGTATAAAAGTCTGCTATGGAAGGTGTGTTGGCTGGAACAGCAGATCGAATAAGAGTTTCAACATACCAGTCAGTGCTAACAGTTACAATTCATGGTACAGTACTCGCAGCATGCTCCTTCACAAGTGGCCATTTCAAATGAGACAAATTCTAAAGACTGGTCAGTTTGGGGAGAAAAAAAATAAATAAAGAAAACCCCCACACACAGTAAGCATTCCCCAGTGGACATTTAATGATTTTACAACAAACACTTGCTAGAACAGCATTTAAACTCATGCAATACTTGCCCTTCAAGCATAGAATTTCAACTAAGTTCTCAGGCTGCACAATGTGAGGAATATAGAAGAACTCAATTTCTTATTACGTTAACACTCGACCACAAAATGGTACTTAGAATTGCAGATTGCACCACAACAGCTGAATATAGGACTACCATCTGGATGGCCATCTATAAACAGAGACAGGGGGGAGGGGTGTAAGTGAAATCAACCAAGACAACGTTTAATTCCTGACAATTAGCTTTGACACTCAGAGGATTGGGCTATTTTCCCGAATCATAGGTAGGGTACAGAGGATACTTCACTGTTAAAATCTGGTTGTTGCAGATTTATTGCTATCTGGCTTCACTGTAGAGAGCAAGATTTCATAGTCCAGGGAAACAATTTCCAGACCGTACATAATACTTTGAATCTTTAGTATAAAAAAAAAAAGTCCCTAACTGTTAAGTCAGGAGAACTTAAGCATTCCACATTATTTTGTGCAAGTTTAAGTCAGAATGATTAAATCGATTTAGCTAATAAGACTCAATTTTGTTTTGTTTTTTTAAATCAAGTCTACTTGTACTTCCTCAAGGCAGAACAGGACGAGTATCTCACATACCTCTTTCAGCTTCTAGTTGGAGTTCCTTTGCCGCACATTCTTGTCTTTGTGGTTTGCGTTAGAATTGCTCTTCCTGAAATATAAAGCAGAAGTGTTTATATTCTCTGTCAAACAAAAATGTGACAATGAAGGTACAAATGGGTCTCGTGGACTTACAGAGGAGCAGATCCTGAGTCATCATCTGAACAGCCATCATTTATCAGCAATATGCAAGAAAAGAAACAGAACTGTGAGTGGCAATCATAGGTTGCCACCTTTTGTGAGATACATGCTGTTCTAGCATCACGCGTAAAAATATTCTTCTGCAATGAGATTCCAATGAAGTTATGACAATCTGAACAGCTGAAGCATGCCCACCTGATGCATTTCTGACAATGCAACACAATTAGGATGACTATGCATAGCAGTCACAGTATCTTATATAAGCTATATACAAAAAAAGTTGAATATTTTGTAAAAGGTTCATCACTCCATAGTGTCACTGAGGCTCATGCAGTACAAGCAAAAGATCATAGAACACAGTAGTGGCTGTAAAAAGATCTGAGCTGACAGATCCTGGCAGAAAGAGAGGGTAATATTCTAGCTGGAACACAAGGAGTAGGCTCTCCATGGCCAAATAGTGAATGAGGCAAATGGTATGCTGATCTTTTCAGAAAATACCCATCATCTATCATGCATAAAATAAGATGCAGAGGACATGCCCATTTTTACCTATCCAACCTCTAGCCAAAAAAAAAAAAAAAAAATTAGTCTCATTTGACTCTTTCATTGGCTCAGGTATATTTGCACTGAAAGGGCCAAGAAAAGGTGCGCCCCAGGACTTTAGACTGCAGGGCCAGTGAAAGAGTGACCATATCTTGGGAGCACATTCCTCTTAAGTGGTGACCAAGAAAGTTCAGACTCAGCTTACACCACAGTCATCTCACCTCAACCACTTCAATCATGCAGTTTTATTCACTTACCAAAAACGCATAAATCAGCAGCAAACAGAGAAGTAAAAATGTAAATAAAGGGGTCCTATCAGACTGTTTAAACAAGAATGAAAAATAAATTAAAGAAAACAAATTTTGCATAAAGGGTCATATAGAATGCATGCAAATAGTCTCAAGAGCAAAGGCTTTGCCACAATATTCTTACTTGGAATGGAGTGCCATTGTAGCGGATAAGAGTTTTTGCTTTTAACAGTAAGACCTGTCCTATTAAGATCAGTCTGGTTACTTTCATTTACCAAACATTTTTCCCCCAATAGTTTGAAAAAGGTTAGGTGCTGAGAAGAGTTTATTTTGGTGAGGATTTTCACCCATGATTCAGACAGTAGTGGATGAGTATATGCAAAATGTAATCTTTTACAGAAAGCTGTGTTAAAGATCTACAAAGTGGGTGGGTTTTTCCTAAATTTAAAATAGGTTGTGAAAGGCTCCTTGAGGAAATTTGAGATTGTAGACCATTTTAATAGCTTTCTCTCCTAATTTTGAGGAAACAAGGCCTAGGAGTGTTTAAGTCAAATGTACAAGTTAATCTTTAAAAACCAATGAAAGCTAAGATTTGTTGAATTCTTGCAGGTGTGTGTTATCCCATTGGTGCATTACTCATCTATGCCCAATTGTGTGAACACACAGACACTCCTCTAGTAGGCTAACAAGTTTGGAGAGAAAAGGGAAAATTAGCAGAACCCTTACTTTTGCCAACACTGAATAAATGGTTTACACATTTGCAGGAGGGCATACGTACCATCTGTTATCTCATCAGGCTTTCTCCTCTTCTCATAGATGAAAATGATAGTCACCAGAATGATGACCTCCGCCACAATGCCGAGGAAGGGCCACAGAGCAGCCAGGCGACTACGGACACGGAGGTGAATCCTGTCGGACATTGTTCCAATCTCACTGGTTCCATAGCAGATGTAATCCCCAATGTCATTTTCAATGCTCAGGTTATTAACAGTCAGAGTGGTCTTGTTCGGCGTGCTCTTGATCTCATATTTGTCATTTTTGGTACTGTTGAAAACAGGCTGGGGATTGAATTTAAAAACGTTCGTTAACACAGGTCAATTTAGCAAGGTTTCCTTTACAGCTGAACACGGTCTGGAATACATTAACAGTGAAACAAAATGAAATTAATTTGCTGCATAAACTAAAATTGAGAAAAGGGAGTGACTCATACCAACTGGGCACCATCTTGTTCTTTGTACCAGGTCCATTCATTTGGTAATGGGTAGCCATGGCTCACACACACCAGGACACCTTTATCCTTCTCATTACCATGTTCAGAGTGCTTGTACGCTGCAACATGAGGAAGTGCTGGGGGGGGGAATGAAAAAAACTTTCATTCACCTGCCTTGACTCTCATATGAACTTAAGTGACAACCCATTCCTAATCCATAGGACGTTGGTCCACCCTTTGCAGCTCTAACAGCTCCAACTCTTCTAGGAAGAGTGGTCGCATGGTTCAGGGGTGTGTTTTTGGGCCTTTTTGACCATTCTTCCAGAAGCACATTTGTGAGGTCACACACTGACGTTAGACGAGAAGGCCTGGCTCTCAATCTCTGCTCTAACCCATTCCAAAGGTATTCTATTAGGTTGAGGTCAGGACTCTGCAACTTCATCCATATCTTTATGGAACGTGCTTTGTGCACAGTCATTTGGAAAAGGAAGGGGCCAGCTCTGAACTGGTCCCATAAAGTTGGGGGCACAGAATTGTTGAAACTGTCTTGGTATGCTGAAGCTTTGAGTTCCTTTCCCTGGAACTCAAGGGCTAAGCTTAGCTCCTGAAAAAACCCACACCATAATCCCTGCTCCAAACTTCACACCTAGCACAATGCAGTCAGACAAGTACCATTCTCCTGGCAAATGTGAAACCCAGACTCATTCATCAGATTGCCAGATGGAGAAGCACGATTCGTCACTCTTGAGAACGTTCTCAACAGCTCTAGAGTCCAATGGCGGTGCGCTTTATACCGCTGCAGACACTTTGCATTGCATGCGGGGATGTGCAGCTTTGATGAAGGTCTCTGTGCATTGTTCTTGAGCTAGTCTCAAGGCAAGATGTTTGGAACTCTGTAGTGATTGACTGCAGAAAGTTGGCGACCTTGTCGCAGTATGCCCCTCAGCATCCACTGAGCCGAGCTCAGTCAGTTCACGTGGCCTACTACTTCATAGCGAAGTTGCTGTTGTTCCTAATCACTTTCATTTTTTTTATAATACAGCTGACTGGAATATGCAGGAGTAAGGAAATTTCACAACTGGATTTGTTGCACAGGTGGCATCTTATCAGTTCCACACTAGAATTCACTGAGCACCTTGTGTGGCCCATTCTTTCACAAGTGTTTGTAAAAAAACAGTCTGCATGCCTAGGTGCTTGATTTTAATACACCTGTGGCCACAGAAGTGGAGAACCTCATTCCAATTATTTGGATGGGTGAGTGAATACTTTTTGCCATATAGGGTATGTGGCCCACTCGCAAGCAAGTACAGCAGACAGCCTCCTCCCTCATTTGTTCAGGGGGATAGGGCAAACAGGTGGAGAGAAACTGATGCTTTAGAACCAAGAGGACACCCTCAGGGGAAAAAAGTAAATCCATAGTAACAGGACAAGTCAATATTAACCTAATAAAATTACCTAGTTCATGACAGAACCATGAACAAGCAAGAATGTGTCAGATGTGTCAAAATTAATGGTTGACTTCCCCCAACTTATTATGAACTAGGGGAGGAAAAACAAAACACACACACTTGATACCCCAAAAACAGTTTCACAGGGCATATCCTCTAGGGTCACGTTATGCATATTTGATATTAAAAAAAAACTCACTTTTTACTTCAATTGTCTGCTTCACCTCTGGTTTAGTCATAAATACACACTGATACTTTCCACTAGAAGCCGGTGTGATCTTGTCCAATCTATAAAGAAAGATTGAAAGTTAGATCAGCATACATCACAATGAAATTCTATTGTCAAGTGCTGTCCAACCTTGCATAAAGTAAGAATTACAAATTCAGATATGGTAACAGGGACAGTTACCCCTTTGGCTAGAAGAATAGTCCATAACAGAATCCTTTCATTCTCAAGTGTAGCAAGTAAATCTGTTCATGCAAAGCATTTCAAGTTTCCCTGATAATGACAATCCCACTTTTGTCTGGTCCTGCTTTTCTGTACTGCCTTGCCTAATGGGAGAATTAAGGTCAGAGTAAGTGAACAAAACTGCTAGGGGCGCTTATCCTGGCTGCCAGGGCTACAAGCATAGTTGCACGTCTGCAGAGTCTGTTAATCAGGAATAGTGAGCGCCCGAATGGTGCCTAAAGCTCTGCAGCTAATGGAGTGGCAGAATAGCAGAGGAGGAATGAAGAGAGCAAAAAGGCAGAGAGCATTATGACAGAAAAATATCCTGCTATAAGCTACAGAAAGGGACCGAGCAGTGCTCAAAAACTGCATAAATTACAATTATTATTCTTTAAATACTGCAAGATCAACCTTGTGTAATGAAAAAGGAACAGTAGTATAAAACTATCAAATTACAATATTTAGGTTAATCTTTCCACTCACTTCAGGGATGTATATGGGCTGGTGCTTGTTGACTTCGAGTCGTCGAGTACTTTATCATTGTAAATCCAATGGGACCCCTCAATTGGAAGGCTGTTGTCTGTCAAATTGCAGCTGAGCACAGCAGAGGTCTGGTTGATAACCTCTGTAGGTTCAGTAATGATCATTGGACCTTCAGATAAAGAGGAATGGGCATTAATCACAAATGAATACAAAAGTGCATTTCAGAAAACTGGCAGTTTAAGAGAACTTAAGTGCCTAACAAATAATTGGACACAGAGAAAAGCCTGGCTGGACTTAAATCCAAGATGGGCTTTAAATAAGGTTGCAAGGGTATGAAATGCAGTCCAGTCACATGTAAGCCCATTACAGGATAATTCCAGAGACCTTTAAATTAAAACGTGAATTTGTTGGACTGCATTATCACACCAGCCCCCCCCCCCCCCAAATAAAACCTTTAGGTCTAGGGAGAGAAGCTGTGGCATTAAGATGCAGAATTTGCCCACTACCATTATTAAAATACAGATGCACAGCTCATTGCCTAGTAGACCATTGCAACCACTTACAAAAAGAATATTACTGGCACACCCTTAACATTGGGTTATAGATTACAACACAAAATTAATGAATTACAGTGACAGATTTGATGGAACAAAAATTTTAAAGGTAGCCAATCAGTGCTGGCCCACTTTTAACAGGTAAATTTATTGAAGAGTCTCGACATTTTCTCAGGGACTCAATTCCCCTTGTTTGTTTCCAACAAATCTGTCCTCTCTAAAGAAAATGCATAAAGTTGTACAGAAAACAAATGCTATTTAGGCTATTTGGTGGGACAAATGGGCTACTTGAAGGAAATGGGGGGGGGGGTACACTCATGCAGAGGGGAGAAAGACAGGAAGTTATAAAAACATTACACTTCGTGTACTTTGTTTAACTTCGATATGATACCAAGTTGTTGCAACATGGCAAAACCACACCTGAAATTACCAAGATTTCTTTAAAAAGGACTATTGCCTGCACACTACTACATAGTGAAAACATTTCAGTCCTCTTCTTTTAAGACAATGCTATTAATACAAGGGGGAGGGGGGGGGGCAAGTATTGATGGTATTCTGAATTATTCAAAATACTAGTATTTATACACGAAGAATTGTTCAGCCACTATTTCAGCATTATGCACTAACTGGAACATAGAGAGTGAGAAGTCAAGGAAAGCAAAATGTAACTAAAGACACATTGTCTCAGGACATCAAGGATTAGGGTACAGGCCAACCACACTTTATAACCAGGTTTTA
Organism: Fistularia commersonii; assembly: GCF_037954325.1. Taxonomy (NCBI): domain Eukaryota; kingdom Metazoa; phylum Chordata; class Actinopteri; order Syngnathiformes; family Fistulariidae; genus Fistularia; species Fistularia commersonii. Next base: position 7,615,789 of record NC_141299.1, on the reverse strand, counting down.
CTCTACTACAGGATACAATATGGGGAAGGCAGGATGGGCGGGTATTGGACCAGGAAGCATGGAAGTTTAGGACAAAAGGAGCTGAATGTCCAGAACTTCACTAATGAGCAGATTACAGCCAAGCTACTTTGACCGGGGTCTCCTCATGCTTCCTATGCCACTCACTTTCCAGCACAATAATGTTTGCCTGCGAGCGGATCCACTTGATTTTTGGGGTCTTCCTCAGTTCATTGCGGTCAGGGTCGTTGGAAGCGCGGCACTCGTATGTGCCTGAGTCTTCAAGGGTGAGGCTAGTGAGGTAAATGGTGCTGGTGGCATGTGCAATATATGTGGCATTTATTTGCACACGGTGGTTCCGTGCCCCATCAAAAAGCTGGCTGAAGGTCTCATTGGGCTCTTCGCCCTCAATGAACCACCATTGCACCTCAGGAATTGGGTTCCCTATCACTTCGCAATGCAGTTCTGCCTTATCATTGATCAACTTCATCTGAGAGAAGGGGGACTTGATGAAGCCCGCTGTGCAGATTAGTCACCCCAAAGTTTGGGATTTTAAATGTGGTGGATTTAAGCATGCCAGATGATTTCATGGGTTGTGATGGAAGAAAACAGGCAAATGGAAGAGAGAAAGAAAAAAAAAAAGCAGTTAATAAAACAAATGAAGAGCAACAAAACATTTCCAAATTGCTTTGGAAATGTGACTGTAATGACAACCAATTTAAAAAAAAAACAACAGATGTACATGGATCAGTACAATTTAATTCAAGTTTACATGAAAATATTTCTTTACAAAAGAGAAATGAAGCTCAAATTTTAGGCTATTTTGGTAAATGAGAAATTAAGATTAAGAATTTGTAGTACTTCAATAGTGCTGCATAAGACTGTGGTAGAGAAATTCAAAATCTAGCAGATGAGAGCTTATACAGGCATTTTCTTACAAATGAGGGTTTTTCCATATGTAAAGATTTTCCAACAATGGCAGTAAATCTATGAAAAAGAAAATGAATGATAAATGATAGCAAAGCAAATGAAGCTGAAATGAATTAAATCCATGGGTCCAAGGCAGTTTAAGCCAGTGAAAGTTTCCCAACCACCGTTATAGGCCTTTCACTAGACAGTCAAATTACCATGCAGACACAAACTACAGAAAAATTAGATTTGTTTTGACAAGCACAAAAGTGCATTTAAAAAAAGTAGAGATGCTACATTTTAATGCTGTGAATTTGTTCACATAACCCTACATGATTTGAAGTTGTGTAAGAAGGCTTTACAAAACAAAGCAAGGTGGAACAATATTTATATCATAAAATACTTTTGAGAAAAGAGACTCATACAGTTAGTGGTTCACCACATGCCTTCAATCTCACACGAGCATTCAAAGCGGAACCAATAGAGGTCATCTGCCCCCCAGAAGTTCTGACCGAGTGGGAGGAACAAATGCTTAGAACTTAGGAATGTCAGGTCCACCACCACATATCTTAAATTGAAGCCTGTACAAATATATTTTTAAAGCTCAAAGACTTTTCCATTCGTTGGCTTAACAGCTATTGAAAAAACTATACACCAATTGACACACTATATAAATATGCTTACAACTGCAGGAAATTGTTTACCCTTCAGCTGTAGGTTAAATTTTGTAACTATACAGACATGTATTTTGTCAAGTATCCCGCTAGTTCTCACCATTGCAATGCATTCAGTTCTATGACCGTCCCTAAATGATTTAGAGTCTTGCTCTTTTCTACACTGACATGCCAGCCATAAGACACGTCTAACAGTATGTGAGTAAATGACTTCATTAGAGATGTTCACTGAACAAAATTTAGTGGTGGAGTGAGTGTTCGTATCTAGCTGTATGGCTAGATACAATGTATGGAGAGTCTATGACTTGATTTTGTAATCTGTAGGCCTAAAAAAAAGTTTATTTTAAATAATTATCTCAAGATACAACCAAAAACCCAATTCACTTTTACAAAAGACCATTGTAAACAAGAGCCCTTGTTTCAGACCATGCTACATTAGGTCTCAGGCGGCTTCCCCATTACAAGGAAAGGTCACTTTCATGATACATGCTTCACAAAAGATCAAAATTAAATATAGCCAAGGCCCAAGACCCAGCTGTGATTAGAGGTGAACCATAAGCCATGAAAGACTGTTACAGTGTTGGGAGGCCTTTTCAGAAAGTATTAATTGAGCAAACAAAAGTTGCTAAATGGGGTGCATGGACCTGTGCTGAAAATTAAGGGTTTCCACACATGTACTCCATTGAACCATTTGTGACAAGGGGAGATTTTTTATTATTAATACAAGCACAGGGTAAATAAACCCAAACTATGGTCATACATGCCCTATCTTTCTTATTTTTCATGAAATCAGCAGGTTAAAAATTAAACTATTTCCAAATGCCTTTGGAAAGACAAGCATAAACCCTGTATTCCTCGAGCAACTCTGAAACCAGCTCAAGATAGACATTTTCCAAATAGGAGTGGTTAACAAATCTCAGCAGAGGTCATTTGTTAACATTATGAAACATTATTTATAAACACCATTCCAGGCTCACATTTAATAGCCCCCCCATTGCTTGTCAGACAACTCATGAGATGTATCAAAAATGACCTGCCCATTTTCCTAATGATAGCGGGGGAGGGGTATTAAACTCACTGAAATAAGTGTTCGCTTAGAAGCTTTTATCATAATTAATGAATCATTCAAATGGAAACCGGGATCTCAAAGGATCAATAATCAAATTACTCTTCACATCTAGTGTTGAATTTATGAAATTATACTGTATCCTACGTTCCATTTTCAGTCAGTTTTGATGGTGTCTGGAGGGAAATGTCATAACATTGGCATGTGCAAATGAAAGCAGTAAGTCCACGTTTATATGTATGGCATTTATGTATTATGTAGTTCAACCTTTTCGAGGGTTGAAAGAACTTTTAAGGTTACGGTGCCAATCGACCAGGATTGGCCAGAATTAAGGAAAGTTAATTTGAATGCAATTTCTACAATAACTATAATAGAGAACACAAAACGGGGCTAGACTTAAGTTTTATTTAAAAAAAAAAAACTAACTTTTTCTGTCTACTTGTCTGACAGTTCCCATTTATTTAGATGGTAGCAGTATATCCATATGATTTTGGAAGTGCATTACAAAACTTTAATTTAATAATATATTATTATATATATATAATAATCACAAGCCAAATATTTTTTTGGAGCGGATTAAATAACATCCACACGAGATGAAGAGCCGAGCAATGGGTGCAAACAAGACCCCCAAACCCCATTTCTTGTGTTTCAGAAATCTTACATTTGATTTTCAGTTGATCTGCAAGTGTCTTAATAGATTTTTCTAAATAGATGAGGGATACCGATAAAGTCGATCGAAATGGACTTTGGCATGTCACCACAAGTGTTCAAAACTTATCAGCCATTTAATAAGTTACAGCCCTGATTCCTAAATTTGCAAGCTGCATTGATATGTCACTAGCAATGAGTTTTTTTTTTATTACATAATTTGGTAGGGATATTGAGCTCGCTCCTTCCTGAAAATGTAAGTCTTTCCCTAATAACCCACATATTACCTCCTTGGGAAATCCTGTCCAAGCGATTGCATTGATATTAGTAACCATTTTTTTTTTTCTCCCAGGGTGATTGTTGCTCGGGCAGCGGAAAAAATGTGACACAGCAACCAAGTCACTGCTGCCATAAACCAGGAAACCCTGTGGTAGTTACCCGAATACTAGTTTCACGATATGTGGGGTAATCTTAAAAAAAACACCGGAAACAGACGTTTCATTGAGTCCAAACGAAATGACCGATTAAGAGTAGGGGTAAAATTCGACGATTCACGTTAGGAAATGTGACGTTTCCGTGATGATTTAAGATATTAGAACAATTGTCCGAAATCGACAAATTCAACGTTATCGATGAATGAATATCGGCGCTAGGGTATAAACGTTACGCAACAGGGAGCTCACGGCAACCGTAGCTGCTCGACCATACGTCTGAAATTAACTCGGGCTCTCACATGACTAAAAACACTAGCGTACACAGCCGGGAGCAATTCTACAGCCTGCCGTTTCAAACATACAGACTTACAGAATCGCTAAAAGGACTGTCTCGAGTGATAAATAAACAACGTGGTTATGATACTAGAGGTCGTCTGACAACATCAAATTAGCTTGGTATTGAGCTAGCTTTGACCTCGTCGTTGTGAATTTGCGAGCCATACACAATATACGACGATATTCATTCTCAACGGTAAGAATAATTAGAAAGAAACAAAAAAACCCGAGTAGAATAAAGGTAAAATATAATCATAGAGGAAAACGAACGTTTTCGATGCCAGTAATGAGGTCAAAGACTACATCTTCTCCCAACATGGCTGACGAAAAAAAAAAAACATATTTACCTGTAGAGGCATCAGTTCGCCAGAAGCTCAACAGAAGGACACTAACAGTCCAGAGTAACTTCATGGCTGATAAGATTGTTGAGAAAACACGGTGCTAAGTGAAGTTACGACGGTCCGAGGTTCCTCCACAGCCGTCTCAACTTCCACAGGGTGTTCAGCCTTCGCCCGCCTCAGCAGTCGGTCGGTCGTTGTCGTCTCTGGCTGTCGTTACGCTCTACACGTACTTATGACGTACCGGTTGTGGGCGCGGCCATGTCAAAAATTGCTGCTTAAACCGCTTTCGGATTATTATTATTTTTATTCTTCCTTACAAATTTGATATTATGATTAGATACGTCACCTGTGCTGCGTTATTTCGCCGTACAACAACCATATCAGAATAGACGCGAATTAAATACTTGATTGATGATGGGATTCAGCTGCGTAATGAGAATATTATTTCACCACACGCCTTTTACGTTATTTTGTTTCAAACCAAAGCGACTAATATGCACTGAATATAGTCCCCGCTAAGAATCGGAAAACATTGTTAAATGACAATGCCAAGGCACGAGGTATAATCACGATCAAAGTTAATTTCACATGATTTAAGACAATTTATTGGTTTTCATGTATTTTATGACAAGGGAATGACCACACTCCACCGGGTTGGCGAACATACAAAGTCATAGCCAAAAACTATTGAGAGAAAACACCACATTGTTTGATTTCAGTATCATGGTGACTTCAAGACTGGTTTACAAATCACATCTATGTCAGAAAGCCTGTTCTTTAGTAGCAATAATTCGCTTATTATAAAAAAACAATCCACATTAAATCCTGCAACCAGCTGTTTGTAATGTCCTGGATCACAATGGGCCAGGAAGAAGTAATACGTCATGCTGCAATGGATACACAAAAGACATTTATAATATAAAACTGAGAGAATGTAAGAACTATCATCAGCTAACTTTGCACATTCCAAAGGTGGTATATTATGAAGTATCAATGTACTGTAGAAATGACTAAGGTTAAAAATACACACACAACCCTGCAATTCTACATTGTCCGAGAAACCAAAGGCACAAGGGAAGTGTGTTCATGTCTTTGACCTCAAACTGATGTTATGGCCATAACAATAATCCCTTGAGATTATAGACCTTTGAATATCAATACAATATAGAGGAAATGCATTAACAAAGACCCAACAATAAAAGGAAGCTGGATTAATTACCTAAATGGTAGAGTTTTGGCAGCAATGAAGGATTTCACCTAGGACCTATTTACTATTTGCATGCCTTTAGATAAGCCCTTTCTTGGGAGGACAAAACAATCTCTAACATGAATTCTGCACTGAAATCGCTTCCTGGTGTTTTCGAATGAGGTTATTGTTCTCCATGATGCTTGGTTGTTCCAAGAGCCTTCCAGATGTCTGGGGCGCAGACCAGTACATTCTAGTTCATTCCCTAAACATGTTTAGCAGAAACATTTTCTATACACAATACTTGCTTTGATCAATCTCAACATATGCACTGCATGGACAAATACTTTTTGGGACAGGTCATAAACATTGTACTTCCGTGTAGTTTAACAGCAATCACCCCTTAATTCTAACAGCAAAGGAAAACTAACTTCAGCTGAATTATGTAAAAACAAACAAGCTGGCAGAATATTATGTCTGTTTCTTTTTACTAGTGTTAGACACTTAATAGGGTTAGTATGAATGCACACAATGAGAACAATTTTCATATAATTTGAGTGATGACACCCAAACATCTTTATTTTCATTTTTTGCTTCACATAATCATACTGCAAATCAACAGTTTTTCAACTTGGCAATCTTAGAAAATATTTAATTTACCATTAGGGTAAAATTCATAAATTCACTGAAATGTTTCAAAGTATATAATGTGAAAGGCTGATCCACATTTTGGGCTTGCAGAAAATATAAAATCTGTGTGTATGTCATAAAGAAATTACCTAAATAGTCATTAAAACTTGTGGATCTTGACTATTAAATAATTGCATTTCTTTTCAGAAATAAAACAACAATGGGAAAAATTAAGTGCACAACTAAATGTGGCGCACTACAATGCACAGTTGGACATTTTTTTTAGATATGTATACTACTTATAAAACATAACTGTACATGTTTCTTAGTTTTTCTCATTGGCAAAGCAGATCCTTTAAATTCCAAGCTTTCAACCTTTGGATTGCTTTGTCTTCTCATTCTATATGAGGTTATTTAGGCAAATCCAAGCCTTCTGAAGTTTCCATGCTTTCCCACAGTATCCCTGACAGAAACTGCACTCCAGGCCTCCATCCTTCCTTTGTTCAGATTCCTGACGAAGGTGGGAGCATCAGGACCAGCAGAAATACATGGCCATCACGTACGACTTACGACTAAATCGGCCTTGAGTGTGCCATGCGAGATGCGCTCAGGTCTCTGACCTGTGGCAGGGACTGACTGAAGGTCACTGCTCTGAAGTGCAGCAACCAAGGAGCTACAGGCAGCCCCCAGGGTGAGATGGATAAGTAGTATTCTATGAGTTATCGGTGGAGTTCTCATTGCTGGTTGAACTTGAGGAATGGGGAGTAGATGAAGATGAAGAAGAGGAGGAGGAAGAGGAGGAAGAGGAGGAGGAGGAGGAGGTAAAGTTCATCCCTGATAATTCTGGAGGGTTGGTTGCTGTATTCTGTCCACTTAAACTTTTCCTGCACACTGGACACGTGTCATGCTGGGGAAAGAAAACAGTAGAAATGCATGAGGGCATATCTGCTCAGCACTGATGCCTCAACAAGAAGGTGCATTGGTTTAAACTAACAGCCCTTTTTTTCTAAACATTTTTTTCTATATTCTGATGTACCTGTTCAAGCCAGGGTACTATGCAGTCATTGTGGAACATGTGATTGCACGGAAGCTGCCTCACAGTTTCTCCAACACTGTAATCTTCTTTACACACTGGACATTCCAGACATGAAGCTGAAAAGACAGAACATGTGCAGTTTATATAGCATTAGAGGGTAACAAACTCAAGAAGGAGCACTTTGTGATTGAAAGAGGGGACAGGGGCTAAATTGCTTTATAAAAATTTAAAAAATTAACCAATAATCACGAAGTTTTTTTAGATACTGTTTTTATGTGCTATTTGTAGAATGCAAATGTAATTACATAGGAGTGATGCTGCTGCAGGAGTTATACTTCCAATTAGTTTCCCAATCACATTATGAGTTAGTTTTTCCAGACCTCATTTAGTGTCTTAAGTTTGAATGCTGCATTAAGGTATGCTGTAGGATTACTTTAGGTTGGCATGGTTATCAATCTTAGTCTTTCCATTTTGGTATCTGAGATGATTTAAATGAATTGTATCCTAAACAGGAAAAACTCATCTTCCTGCTTAGCTGGTCTCAGCCAGCTTCTGACCATTAAGTGTGTGAACTGACATTCCAAAATGCCTAGCGGGCCACAGTGAGAAACACGAGGCCATGTTATTTGTAGGCAGAGGTGTGATATAATATATCACCTTAAGTATAACTTTGAGTTACTTGCGCTTAACTTGATTGCCAATTTGACTTCGTTATCTCCACTGAACAACATTTCAGAAGGAAACAATGTATTCTCAAATACCCTCTCTTAATTTGAAAATAGTTGGCAGATGACTTTTGACTTTCCATTATTGACTGAGATACAGGTTCAAACATATTCTGTCTGCCATGTCATTCACAGGCAGCAATGAAAGCGATACACTTAGGTGTGCTGCAATGGGGAAATCACCAAAACTTCCAATCCTACAACATCTAAATTCAAAGAGTCAGTTTGTAAGAAGTAAGGAAATAATATGCACAGAGAGGGCATTACATTAGTTTATCATTTTACATTCATCCAACTCCAAGCCTGGGTCAATGGGTGAATAACATGCACCCTGGCAGCCATGTCTCTATTTCCCTTTTGTTTTTTACAGCAAGTCGGTCTAGACTCAAATTTTACAAGATGTCAACATTAGGAATAAATATGATTTAAAGCGACCCTTTAAATAACAGTGGCATGTTCTTAACATTGAGTATCCCACTTAAAACAATGACCCTAAGTACAATGTTGGTGTGAAAATATCAATTATTTCAAGAAATAAAAAATTGGTATATTAACCTTTAACACATAAAGAAATACTTTTCACACTGATCATACCAAATATTGACGGGTTATTCTTCAACTAGCTCTTCCCTGAATATTAAATGCAATGATTAGGTACTGAATAGCATCAGCACCGTTAACTGTCCACAGATGGGACAAAGTTCAATCCCAATCTGACAACATGCTGCTTTTCATGAAAATACTGTCAGTAAATTTGATTGTACAGTAAAACGATAAGACATTTAGACTTCTCTATTGATATTAGGCATTATTTAGAGTTGTGAAAGGAAACAAAAACCATCAATGTAGATAACTATATTTTCACTTACCAACATGCTCCTCTGTAATTTGTACTGTAGGAAGACTTTTTATTTTATCTCTATCAGCAGGAGGGGGACCCGTATTCTCAAACTGGTTTAATAGCTATAAAGCAAAGAAAAAAAGTATATTTTAAATGTTATGTAAATATTTTCTTACATATCTATTATCTTTCAACATGCAAATCTAAGTCATTTTTGGAAACTAAAAAAAATAAATTACCTGTGTTATGATAGCATCTAGTCCGTTAGCACCCCATGCATAATCCATAGGATTTGAGTGAAGAACACCCCTTAAAAACACACGAAAGGCAAATGGCATTAAATTTATCATGCAAAAGTAGTTGAGAATTCTCATGGTTCTGTTATAGAGACTCACCAGGGTGACATATTTGGAATTGCAGCAGGTGCAATAATCCCATTCACTAGCTGCTGGATTATTCTACAGATTGAAAAATACACAATATAAAGATATTCCGTTGCAATGCAATTCAAACACAATAAACAGAACGAAGGGTATGTGGATTGCATAACCTTCATAATAACTTAAAAAATAATAACAGACATGCATTAGTTTGCTTCAAAAAGAAATGTTATACCTACGGAGATCAAGGCAAATAAGTGAATATGTTGGCGATGATGGGCACCTCGTACTGTGATTAAGTTTATGACTTTTTACAACAGTTTAACAATAAATGACAGGAAATTGTAACAATGATTTCCATGCTTATAGACTGTGGTAATATATTAATGTCAAATTCTGCTCTGCAGGCTTCACAATTCAAGCAAGGGAGCATTGTGATAACTAAATCCTCATCATTAAATGATTGTGAAATTAGATTTTTTTAGAAAAATAAAGTAGAAGAGAAGAAGAAGAGAGTAAGCACTTTTTTTAAAGTAACATAGTTCTCACTTTTGATTGCTTCAAACAGCTTTATTTTAACTGCTTTATAATTGAATAATATCCCTTTAGCAACATATGTGTCTCAATTAAACTTTCTGTCCCAAGGGATTCCCACCCCTAAGAATGATGAGGAACATAATGATGAAATACCAAGGCTAGCTGGTAATAAGTAAGTGCAGAATTAGACATGTACCAAATGACACATCAGTCATGAAGGCCACGGACTGTATTCCATACCCCTCTAAAGTAGGAACTCCCTCATGCCTCCCTGCCTGCCGCCTTGAGCCATGACGACTTCTGGGTTGCCTGGCACTGTATCGTTGCCGTGATGCATTTTCCCTTTCACGCCGGTTTTCAGTATCCCGGTTGTCTTCAGTTCCAAGTCCGGCCCCAAAGTCAAAGCTGTCATCAAAGACACCGAGGGCAAACTGACCATAGCCCGAAGGGAATGTAAACAAGTGTTGGTCTGCATTCTAGGAGGCAGGAAGAAAAACAACAAACATTAAGTATTCTTGGTGCTGTAGAGCTAACAAGCATTTAGAAGTACGCCTTGACCCCGACTATTTATAGTCAATAAAACACTCAGCTTTTAACGTCAAGGGTTTTGTTGACAGTAACATCATTGGAAAGTGGGTATATAGACATCACTGGGCACATAAACTAGGTTATAGATCCAGTGAGATAATGGTTACAGAGTAATTTTGACATAATAAGTCTTTATTGTGCTGGTAAATTGATTGTGACATGAGACAGTACTAAAGCTATGGAGGCTTCCATCTTGTCAGTAACAACTGTATTTATCTTTTTTTTTTACCAGTGGGGGACTACTAAATGTCTAACATTTCCAGTTCGTTAGCGCGCTCGCTCTCTCTCTCTCTCTCTCTCTCTCTCTCTCTCTCTCTCTCTCTCTCTCTCTCTCTCTCTCTCTCTCTCTCTCTCTCTCTCTCTCTCTCTCTCTCTCTCTCTCTCTCTCTCTCTCTCTCTCTCTCTCTCTCTCTCTCTCTCTCTCTCTCTCTCTCTCTCTCTCTCTCTCTCTCTCTCTCTCTCTCCTCCCTCCCTCCCTCCCTCCCTCCCTCCCTCCCTCCCTCCCTCCCTCCCTCCCTCCCTCTCCCTCTCCCTCTCCCTCTCTCCCTCTCCCTCTCTCCCTCTCTCCCTCTCTCCCTCTCTCCCACCGTCACCCTCACCCTCACCCTCCCTCCACACGCACCAATACATTTATATATATATGGCGACAAAGAGAGTTTTAGTTTAATATCCAATTTCACAAAATTTGTTTCAGAAGTTGTTGTCAATGATACTTAATGTGACATCAAAGTAGAGAATTGGTTGAAAACCTCATATTGATGTTGGTTCTGTGGCCCACTGGAGATGGTTGAACTGGAGCCATTGTCCGCACTAAACAGGAGGAAAAAAAAAAGACAAAGATGTTACATAGGATTTTAACCCAATAATATACTTACTGTTTTATTAATTCTGTCATTAGTGTTATTTGTTTTTCTTGATTAACATTTACAACAGATCCATTCCTGTTAAAATCTTCTAGTTGTGGCAACTGGACTTGATTTTCTTCACTTGATGTTTCACCCCTCATCCCAGAGGCTTCTTCAGTTCAAATGGCCTGTGGGGAGTTTCTGAATTTAACTGCCAGGGTTGGGGGCAGATGTAGGTTACGATGGCCATTGTAACCTTGACCTGCCCACAATCAGTGGGCAGGAACCAATGCAGTGTAGATGCACTCATAAAAGGAGACAGCAGACAAACTTGATGTATCATTTATAAATCATAGGAGCTTCATATATCATATATATAGATATTTATATATCATAAGAGCTACAGAAAGACATCGCTCCACTAAGTTCTGCTTTGATACTAAATCAGTTAATAAACTCAGACAAAACAGTCAGAGTACTTTAAACAAAACTTTTTAAGATAAAAATCATATCACAAACTGTTCAGGTGGCTTTATTGCTATACAAGAATAGAGGAATAACCGCACTGTTGAGCTTTCCCTGTATGCTGATAAAGAGGCAACCAAATTTGTGCTTGGTTTTCACAGCTATTTGTTGAATTTGTAAATTCACATGGTGAAACAAACCCAGAGCACTTGGTTACAATGATACAAATATAAAAATAACAGACTAGGCATCAGGGTCTGATACGATAAAGGATGGAAACAACTTTTTCACCCTGAATATGATGGCCAGCCACATTCTGGCAACATGAAATGATGCAACATTTATAAAGCCTTTTCAAGGAGGGCCTGCTGCTCAATATGAGAGCCCAAGAGAAAGATGCGGCAAATGTTTCTTGGATTTTGCTTGAGTTCTGGCATAGTTATTGTTTCATTAAGGTCTCAGCACAGTAATTTTCTCTCATTAGGTAGAGCCACTCTCAAAGGAATAGTTCTTTCTTTTGTTGCAATAAATGGGAGATATTTTTCAGACCCTTACAGCCGGTTGCTCCAGTCTAGCATAGCAAAAACTTAATCCACTGGTTTTTCCTTTTATTGAATACAGTTCACCATTTTTCATCTGTCTCTATTTTAAGGTTTTACTGATGCCTGTAGGAAAGCTTTTAGAGGTAGCATTACTTGACTGGTCAGAATTTTGAATAAGTGGATAAAATCTATATATGGCCCATCTTTGATTGCAGGGAAATGAAACAGGACCTGAATGAGTTGATAAAACTATGTGGTGAAAAAAAAAAGCATTCTGGCTCAATCTACACTTTGATAGCTATGGTGGAAAACAAAATTATCTGACAGTCCCAATTGCAAATCACAATTGAAAAGTGAATCATATTGGTGAGGCTCAGTTTTTCTTTAAAAAAGTTACTTTGTTACATCTCTCTTAAAAGGTGGGGCCGTGACACTAAATCTATAACAGTTTATCTCTAATCCTGACCTATTGTTCCCTACTGCATGCTGATGAGTAACCTAACTGAGAATCAGGAAATGTGGTACATTGTACTATATCTTAAAATTTATACACAGACCCTCTCTCCTCCAGAAGTTCCTCAATAAACCCAGACTCACATCTTGGACATGTATAATCCTGTTGAAAACAAGAAAGAGAATTGTAACTGCAAACTGAAATTAAAAGTACACATTCAACATTTTTATCAAATAAATAAAAAGTTAGTGCACAGACTATGAAGTACATTTTTTTAACTATGTGTAACATAACTGTGCTATTACTACTAGAAAAGAAAAAGAAATATGACAGTTCATTTTGTATGTTTAGGCTTTATAAAAGGTTTTGGACATCATCTGGTCCCATTACTTGGGTACAATGAGTTCCAATATGTTGAGAATCCACATCACTAATATCTTCTCCTGTTTACTAAACACAGTCATTATAGACATAATAGTATAGCAGCGCATTCCCTACTTGACAAGAGTGAAATGAGAACTCTGCTCATGAAAGTAAATATGACTCTGAGCAAAGCATTGCTCAATTAACAGGCAGATTTTTTACTTTGGGGTAAAACTACAACTCCAAAAAGCCTGAGCTACGAGAAGACATTCAATATTTGGAAAAATCTGTCCCAAACCTATCTCAAAATGTAATACTATGACTTTTGATTATTATTATTATTATTGTTATTATTATATGTTTCTATCTAACCAATTCATTGATGTAAACATCTGATTTAATTAAAAATGTTATTATTTTAATTGAAAAGACTGATAATATTGATCTCCTGACTAATAAAACATATTATTTATACTTAATTAAAAGGAGTGATTTCCACTGCAGCGACGGACTGTGGCTGATCATTAATACATTAACACCGTGGTGTGACTTCGAGCTGCATGACAGATCATTCTAGCCGGCGGTAACTGGTAAGCCACTAGAGGATCTTAGTAATGACAAAACACGGTAAGACCAATGATACTATCACTAAACAACTGGGTAGCTTCATTACATAATTTGGGTTATAGATCGTTCGAAAAGTCTTGAAAAGGGCAAACTTAATCACTATCTCATTTCCAAACATGCTAAATTAGACCGATGTTCAGTCGGATACTTGGTGTTAACTCTGGATAATTAGCTAGAGGTTAGCAATCACAGTTCTAAGGAGAGGAAAACAGCAAACTATACGTGAAATGGAATTGTTTACTGCGTGTGATGACTAAGCGTTGCACATGTAAACTCATAGATCCAGAACTTAGATAACAAGACAGCGAGCGCTGACAAACATTTAAAAGGATAAACGGCACCTCATAGTAGCTGGCTAACACTGCTAGCATGCTATCACCTGGCCTCAGAGCTAAAGCGATACCTATTACTGTAAACAGAATAATACTATGCATCACATTTATTCATCCATCCACACCTTAACGTTGTGTCAACGACACTTACGGGAAGCCGAGGATTAATCTCTGCGGAGCATCTGTGACAGAAGAACCGGCTGGGCCATGGAGGTGCTTCAGCCATCTTTAGCCACTTAGGCAGAACGGAGGACGGACTACGGAGCACCGTGCAGGACAATTTTGACATCACGGGAAAAAAAAACGACGGACGTGTGACTGAAACGATTATTTCTTAATCGATGAAACTAGAATATCGCGCATGGATAGATTGAGTCCTAACTTTGGATTGTAAACGGTTAATTAATTAGTTTAACATTATTTTTGACCGACACATCAGTCAGACGGTCAAGTAGTCTAACGTTATAACGATTCATAGTTTTTTTTAATGATTTAAGCAGAATCAAAAGAAGGATTATTTTAGGAAAAATACTAGATTTTATGAGATTTCCATGCAAGATTGCATATTCCAGTCACCAAGTACTATGTGTCTTTTAAGTTATAGCCACATGGTGGTGCTTGAGTGAATCCAGAGTGTTAAAGAATAACCACAAGGTATTTAGAAACTGGAGATACAATCGTTTAGTCATGTTATCCACTGACATTAATGGAGCGTTTTTCATCTTATAAGATTCTAAATAAACTAGGTTATAGTCACATTTATATTTCTTCAAATGCCAGATGTAAAAAAAAACAGGTGAATGGAAGAACTGAAATCCTTGATGCAATACTTCCTAACACATTTATATCATGTGTCACCACAATGTGTCTCCATTGCACTCATGTCTTACTCCTGCAAGTTTGGCTCTGAGATGACACTAAAATCAGAGATGTGTTTTTGCAATCTGGCATCACATTAGTTTTATTGTGACACACGTTACTTTTCCATTGGATCCCTCTCTACTACCCGTTAAGTCCAGTGTTTGAAATCAGTTTGATGTCTAACATCTGTTTTTGAATGGAACACTGTTGAAAATGAATTTATATTTTTTCCTTCATAATTTGACAGAAGTTATCTGGGTCTACTGTCACACCTGAGATATGAACCTATAACTCAGAACCTATAACTCAAAAACAAGTCAAGTTGCATATGGGGGAGACATCTTACTTTTTATGAACCAGTTCTTTGGCTATCTTGTGGCTATGACATATCAACAGCGAATGCAGGAATCAATTACATCAGAACTAAAGTGAAATATTATTAATTTCTTCAAGTAACCAGGCCTGATCTTTATTTTGGCTGTTAAATATAGAAATTCCCTTGTTTATTTTTTTTCTTTTTTGTTTTTTTTCATAACTATCCCTGATGTGATTATCATAACTGAAGATTGACGCCTACAATCATAAATCCAGAGTATCTCTCTAGCTTGGCTCCACATGCTGAAAGTGAGTAGGAGTTCTCTTTCGACCGCCCATCAGCCAATCACATTTCTCAAGCTCTCTGGCCTGATTTTTATATGTATGTACAGTTATATGCTGCTTGTGCACCACTGGATACAACCATCAACATTGTTTTTATATGTATGTCATGGGAATTGAATAGCAGAAGCAGCTTAATTTAAAAACAAACTGCTATTTTTTTCATATATTCCTTGTGGTTTTACTGGCATACTGTTTCTACAAAATAAAAAAAAAATCTGTCATGGACAATTTCTAATAGAAATAAGCTATGCTGTGAAACTTTTGAATAATATGGTAATTTCCCAACCCGGAGCACATATTATAGATAGGATCAGTGAAAGTGAAGCTCTACATTTCTGTACAACAAAGCTCCCAATGTAACCTAGTTAGCTAATGTCCTTTAGTCTGGTATTGTGTCTGATCTGGCCTTGTGGGAGCAGGAAAGACTTGGCTGTCCCATGGGCTGAGATTAGAGAGGCTCTGATTGCACTGAGGATTGCTATGTCTGCTGGCTGAGGTAAGATATTGTCTCTTTGTGCCCAGTGCGTCACTGCCATCCCAGTCCAATGCTCATTGTAGCAATCCGATCTGGGGAGGGAGTTACTGTGGGTCAGAGACAGGTCATTTGGGAGGCCGAAAACAACTCTAACAAAACTCTGACCTTCTATATCTTGGGTTACAATGAGATTTGGAATTTAATGGGCAAAAATGCATTAATCCACAAGTAAACTCCTTAACATTTGTGGCCATTCTGTCAATTTCTTCCCGCAATGTGGTTGAAAAACATGCAATGTATTATTTTTGTGGGCCACATTTAGATTATTTGTCATTGTCACATGCATGTATGGCCACACATACATCGGAAATCCCCCAAATATTCACAAAAAATAGTTGTTGCTTTCTTGACCTACTTTTTATAGCTTAATTTCTATTGCACTGAAAGAGACAATAACTGTATGCAGCCAAGGCTGCAGTCGGATATGCTGGAAGGGACACTGCCGCTTTTGTCACTCCATAGTGTTTTTCCAGGCACTCCAGCCGGGATTGCCCCACACAGTTCCCGTGGGCCCCCGAATCACACTCACATACATACATAAACACCTCACATGAATACACTCAGAGACACACACGCTCAGCAATAACAGCCGCCTGCTGGAACTTCCTGGGCCTCTTAGTCATGCGTCAGTTGTTTTCAGTCCCACCCATCGAAGACTCTCTCCTTCCAGACACAGTCTGTCTGAGGCCGTGTGTCACACAGAAAAACACTGTAAAATCAATGGATCAACAGTTACAGGGTTAAAAGTATCCATTTAAGAGAAGGGAAAATATATCCTTAAAAATAAACACAATACACACAGGAATCTCAGCAAATATGTATCTTCTGTATCTTGTGATCAGGCGCTGTGTTCCAGAACAAATCCCATGGAACTACATTGGTACATAAGTGTTTGGGATTACATCACCAAACAGCTAACAAAATATAGATGCTGCCAGAGGAACATATGTGCACAATTAGTAGCTCAGGGTCTTTGTTGTACAGGGGGTTTAGTGGTCACGCTCTGTATGTTTTGGTGATACTTCAGTAGAGTTTGTCTTCTTTTAATTTCTTTGACCCCTTGTATGGTTCAATTTAATAAAAATGCCCAGATATTTTCAGCTTTTCAGTCTACTGTAATCTTCAATATTATATACTGTTGTTTCAACCTAAAACAATGAGTCAGACTATTGTTTCACTTCATCCATTGTCCTTTGCTTTGGGTTGACATTGATCATTTTCAGTTAATTTTAACTAAGTCATCAATACTAAATCAAGTTTGTTCATAAATTAAAATGTGTTGTGGTGCATCTGTGTTAAAAAAGAGTGTGTTTGTTGATAAGAGTAAGTGGCTATTCCCCTGTGCGTTGCTTTCCAGAGTGTTAAAGGATTTTGCGTGCATACACTATGCTTTACTGCATACATGGACATATTTGTTATCCACAGTAAAAGCCTAATTAGGAAAAACTTGTGTTTTAGTTGCACACAATTTCCCCTCTAATAGATACAACTAAAAAAAGATGTAAATGCATAAATGACATTCTGATTCTGGATAACAATGTGTATCACTAATAGGTTAACTGGAGATTTTTTTTAAATGTGGATATATGTTAAATGTTTATTTTTGTTAAATGTATATAGTATGTATAATGGAGATAATCGTGATCAATAATCAACAATCATAACATTGGCAAAGGTTGTGGCAAATATAGAAGTCTGTGTACTCTGGTAAGAAAAGCAAGGTGAGAATTTAAGAATGATGTGTGAGATGGAAAGGATGCATCTCTGAGAAATGCTGAACATCTACATAGTTAGCATGATGTGCTGATGTTAAATTAAAACAGAATTTATTTTCTCTTCCAAAGACCAATTGTCTTCCAAATGTTAGTCTTATATTCTGCTCTGCAACTGTTTTATTTTGTCCCGTAGCTTTTGACAACTTTGATACAGACTTGTATTTACCGGTAACCAATAAGAATCTGATTTTCTGTCTTCATATACATTAGATTTTATGCATGAATGAGTATAGAAATACAATATAGAAATATTAATATAGTTGATCAAACACCAGTTTATAATATAATGTTTCTAGAGCACAAAATTAAGTTAAGGTTGAGGAATGCAGTAAAGTTGAACACATTGACAGATGTATAATTATATACATTAATGTTATAATTGTGTGTAGAAGCTGGTTCTATGACTGTTCCGCTCTTTATCCTGCTAGATTCCCATGCTACTCCTGCTCAGACCTTTTGCAGGGGTTGATGGAAGCTTTTCCACAACAGCAAAACAAATAAAATGACCCGTTGATAAAGACTGGACAAAATTTGAACCAAGGAAAATATCTACAACGTCTCTATATAGATATTCTGCCTGGCATGTTGTCACACATGGCTGCAAAGTAAATCCGCAACCATGATAAACATCCCAAAGTCCCATAATAAGCAACAAAGTATTTGTGCTGAGACTAATAGAAAATGCAGGCTATTTGGCCGCTTTCTTTGCAAGAGCACCTGAAAAGCTGATGGGAAATTATGGTCATGGTGTTGTAATTTTCCAAACCTCAAATTACACAATTGCACTCAATTTGTGTCAAGTTTGGAACAAAATGTAGCCGCATTATTACACTCTACTTTTTTCAAGGTATGCAGCTTAATAATGCAACAGTAACTCAAACCAGGGTTAATTCAATGACCTTGCCAGAGCCAAGAAAAGGAGGGAGTTATCTCACTCCCTTCATGTCCAAGTCACATTTTACACTATACTATATAAACCCTTTAGTTATCTAGATCTATATTTAGAAATATGTTCACTGCTCCAGTTTATTTCAGTTGATAACAATTTTTATATAAATACTTAGCCAACTTCACACAATTTAAGATGTATCCCAATAGTATGCATGTTTTAGTACATATGGATGAGATGGCACACACACACACACACACACACTCTCACACACATACACACACACACACACACACACACACACACACACACACACACACACACACACACACACACACACACACACACACACACATACCTATGACCGCACTCACGCCATCACTCAGTAACACATGCACACACGTGGGCGCAGGCACATTCAGCTAGAATCTGTCCCAGAGGTAATGGAAGCAAGGAAGTGAAACAATTAACCAAGAATAATTGGGGACTATTACAATTTGTACAAATTCGTTACTTGTGTTGCTCTTGATTCTATCCTGAGCATGTCCCTGTCAAAGACCAGCATTTCACTGTTGGCTCAAAGTGATGACATGAACTCACTGAGCTTATATCATCTCTTCGAGCTAACAGCAAACATATACAACCATATTTTTCTCAGGTTAGGACATGACATACATTTGTCAACAAAAACCTAACAAATGTGACCAGTTGTGGCTCAGTACTTTCAATTGCATCCTATCAACCCAATATAGAAAGAACCAAAAAGATAAGTAAATCAGGAATCCAGGATAGAGGTCACTGAATGTACCATTTCTGAGAAATCCATAAACCATTTACACAGGTCCAACTTAAGTAGAATGTGGTCTTTGATTTATTATCATGATCAGATGTGATGAATAAATGATAAGTATGTGAGAAATATAAGAGCGATAACATGCAACCAAGAAACAAAAATACTGGAACATGCATTATGATAGTGTGATGAATCTGTTATCTATTAGTTTCAGCTGTGGGATGGATATGTTTACAATTTAGTGGCGCTATCCAGTGAGTGGGTGGTCTCTGAAGTACTTTGCAGCAACTGGTTTCATCACATATTGTTTCAGATCTGATTTTTGGCTGTAAGCTTACTGGAAGTCAAATGGCAATTTTGCGGAAATGATACCATGTGGATGTCATCGAAAAAGCTGCTTGACGTATTGCAACAGAGTGATTACGCTTCTCTGAAATGTTACTACGGGCGTCACAGTGTGTTGGTGGATGTATAAACAACTCAACCAGAGGTTGAGATGCAAATGTAAGGTATGCTTGTGTGGAAGATATTCATCCGTAATTCTATGCTCAGGCATGCTGTAATGGACATATAGGCCCCACAGGCTACTACAAAGGGAAGAGGATTTCTGAGGTTCCATGCAGTGTGTTACTTAAATAAGGGGCTCATAGGCTTTGTCTGTGGTTCTGTTAGTACTAGTGGTGTGACAGAGATGGAACCAAAAAGCAGGGGGTTATGTGGTAATAAACATTGTCGCCGGTCATGATTATACACTGTCACAATGCCAAAAAAACAGGGGGTTAAATTCATCTTGAACATATATTCACATAGTTTATCCAGTGGCGCAATCAAAGTGATGCCTAAACACATTTTTCAGTTGTCTAAATTTAGTGGTAGACCACAAACATTTCATAATGTGTGCTACAAAGTGTGTCAAACACTATTCTAGCAGGTTTTTCCTCTTGTGTCAGGGACCTGGGTTGCTGAGTTTATTGTGTGTTACAGAGGCATTTTTGAATTTTGCACAGATTAATTCTTATCCCACACACATCCTCTCTACTCAGAATGATTAAGTAGACTACACTGGAACCCAGCCTGTTGACAAAATGTTTTACCTTTTGTGGAATGCTACAAAAAAAAACCTCACAGAGACCAGAGGCATTTATCAATACATTTCTCCATAACTCACCCATTATGTGTTACCTTCTGAGGCCCTGGTTAAGATAAAAGATTAAATCAAAGCTAGGTTAATGTCAGGCCTAACTTATGGCTATGCTGAGGGTTTTCAAGTTCATAATGTGTGTGTGTATGTCACTGCATGAAGCAGTGTTTAGATGTTTGTTCGTGCAGGTGTGTATGTGTCTGCAAGTTATTTGTACTGGAGGGCAAGAGGGGAATAAGGAGAGGGGGAGAGAGAGAGAGAGAGAGAGTGAGAAATTTAAATATGTCCGAAAGTCTTTACTAAACGTATTCATAAGCCAGAGGAATTTTTTAAACATGCTCATATTTAGTTATTTTCAGAAAAATACAGTGTTCTATAAAAATATACAAATAGCTTGTTGAGCATACGTATATCGTAATATGTAATGTCTATAATTTAGATATTTGATGAATGCAGCCTTGGGGTCGGCACAGGCCAATATGTCCCTGAGTCGGTCCCAAGCCCGGATAAATGCAGACGATCAGGTAGGGCATCTGGTGTAAAACCAAATACGGAATGTGAATCAAACCTATGAATCTCATACTGGATGTTACTCTTTGTTAACCCGGGCCTCAACTGGGTTAGCAATGAGTAACCACCATTTGGACCAATAACTTACAGGTACCAGTGGAAAATGGACTACTGTGGGCTGAAGGAGAGGCGGAAGGCATGTTCAGAAGCAGATAGAGAAGAGGAAGAGCAAGAGTCTAGGACTGAGAGCAGTGACTTTGAATATTGAGACTATGCAGGAAAAGGTAGAGAGTTTGTTGATGCAGAGAAGGATATACTGTGTGTCCAGTAGACCAGGTGGAAAGGTAGGAAAGCTAGAAAGCTTAGGAACAGGCTTTAAGTTGTTCCATCATGGTACTGACAGGAAGAGAAATGGAGTAGGAGTTATTTTAAAGGAGTGTGTGAGGAATGTTCTGGAGGTGAAAAGAATGTCAGATAGACTTATGAGTCTGAATTGGAAATTGAACTTGTGATGCTCAATGTTGTTAGTTGCTATGCTCCACAGTTGGGATGTGAGTTGGAAGAGGAAAAGTTCTGGAATGAGTTAGATGAGGAGATGTATAATATTCACAGAGATGAGAGAGTGGGAATTGGTGCAGATTTCAATGGACATGTTGGTGCAGGCAATAATGGTGATGAGGATATGATAGGAAGACGACATCTTGTTTAGTATTGGAGCTGAAGGAGATCAGTGACTGCAAAGTAGTTGTAGGTGTCAGTGCAGCCAGACAGCGTAGGATGGTGGTTTTCAGCATGACTCTGGGGACAAGGAAGATCCAGAGGACTGAGGCAGAGCAGATGGCAAAGTGTTGGAAGCTGAACAGGGAGGAGTGTTGTATGGTTTTCAGAGAGGAGTTGAGAAAGGCTCTGGGTGGTCAGGGCGATCTCCCCGATGACTGACAACTACAGCTAATGTGATCAGGGAGACAGGTAGGAGAGTACTTGGTGTGTTGTCCGGAAGGAAAGTAGATAAGGGGACTTGGTGGTGGAATGAGGAAGTGTAGGAGTATATACAGAGAATGCTGTTAGCAAACAAGAAGTGGGATGCTCAGGGGACTGATGAGGACAGACAGGAGTACAGGGAGATATGGCTTAAGGTAAAGATAGAGGTAGCAAAGGCCAAACAAAGGGTCCCTAACCCATACGATGACTTGTATGCTCAAATGGACAGTAAGGAGGGAGGGAATGATTTATACAGGTTGGCAAAACAGAGAGATAGAGATGGAAAGGATGCAGATGTGATTAAGGATAGAGAGAGGGAAATGTATTTACAGATTTACAGATCAACAGTCCAGAGCGATGGAAAGTGTGGAACATAGGTAAAGAAACAGGTCCAAGCAGCTTGGAATGAGTGGAGAAAAGTGTCAGGGGTACTATGCAATAGCCAGAATGAAAGGAAAGGTGCACAAGACAGTGTTGAGACCAGCAATGCTGTATGGCTTAGAAACAGTTACCAGGGAGGCTTCCAGGAGGCATCCTAACTAGATGCCCTAACTACCCAGCACACTCATCTGACTCCTCTCCAGGTGGAGGAACAGTGACTCTACTCTGAGCCCCTCCTGGGTGGCAGGGTTTCCTCAACCTCCTCTAAGGGTGAGCCTGGACACCCTGCAGAGGCACCTCATTTCAGCTGCTTGGATGACCCACAGCTCCTGACCATGGGTGAGGGTAGGAACGTACGTTGACTGGTGAATTGAGAGCTTTGCCCTTTGGCTAAGCTCCTTCTTCGCCAGGACAATGTGTATGGTACATATTGTATGATAATATTGTACTATAATACAATAAAGTGTAAATTTAAGTTTTTTTTTATTCCTTGGCCTTTGACACAGCATGATTTTATTGAATTAGCTGGTTTTACACTTTTCCATTTTGGGAAACCCTAACACCCTAAATGAAATTTCCACATTGTGGAAATTTCTGGCATTTTAAAGCCCTTTACAAATAAAGGTGATTGATTGATTTATTGATTGATTAAATATATACCTAGTCACTCAATGCTTGTTGCTTGATTGGCTGTAAATAGAGCATGGGTTTTCTCTTCGATAATGTTTGAGTTATATCATCGTGTGTCGTCAATTACAAAGTTTATGTGTTTAATAACCATTAAGTGAGTACAGTACATTTACTGATACTTCTTTTAATCTCTTGTACAAACCAGTCCAATGATAATGCTTGCTATGTGATGTGAAAGATATCAGCAAACATAATTGATCTGTGTCTTTCAGAGAAAATATATTTGTGATATTTAGGTGTGGGCCCAGCAACAGCTCCTCATTGCTATTGTTATTTATGCTGGTCAAACCAACAAAACATTTAATTTCATTCCCAGTACAATAAAAGGATACTTGGACAGAATTATAATCATCTCCCAAAAGTTGAACCAGATGCTGCTGCATGTCAGAGTGCGAGATTCCGAAAAGAAAGAGAGAAGACAGAAAAACAAGAGGGGTACTTTACACAGGAAAGTGAGTCAGTGCCCAAGCCTCAGCACTGAAATATTCACTCTTTCAACTCCTTTGCCCTCCATCTTCACCCCTCCCATCTAATCTTGAGTATAGGTATATCCCCGAGGAGAAGAGAGAGAAAAGCTGGATTTGATTCCCTCACGATACCTCAAGAGACCCATCTGTGAGAAAACCAAGAAGCCACTGCACGCATAGGAGAGAAGATTTTACCCATGCACGCATTGACTGTCTAGCTGCCAGGACCAGACCCACCAATCTAAACCCTAGCATGAGAACAGAGCTGTCAGCTATGATCTCATTTGGCAGGAAGTGGCGATGAATGAACCACTGTGACACTGCTTAGAAAATTCTAAATATTATAAAATTCACATCAGGCATAGGTTCAGCTATGATCTTAATGTGGCTTGAAATCAAGCCATGAAAAACAATGGTCTCTCCCTGGGCAGGCACTAGGATGGTGAGAGCTTTGAAGTAACAAGTAGACACGAAAAGACAAAAACAAAACCTTTATGTGGCTTGAAATGGCAGTACAAATATAGAAAAATATGCATTTATTGACATTTCACAGTAGGTACACAGGAGAATAATAATCACAGAAATTTGTGTGGAAATCTTCAATAATACACAGCAAAGATTATTTTAAGAACTCAGACATTGGCTTTGAGCTTGATGGATCACTTGACCATAAATTGTCTATTTGTACCTAAATGTAAAAAGGTTACCAGTGTCAACAATGTACAGACTGACTCTCTGAAGGCAATTGGCCTAGACTTTGGTACATTCCTAAACAGATCTAATTTCTATCAGATGATGCTATTGATATATGTCTGCCCAGTATTTATTTTCTAATTTTTATTAAATTTCAGTCAAATTGAAGCAGCAAAATGACATTGCAATAAACTAGCAAGTCCTTCAAAATATATATTAAACAAATCCAATGTTCAATAAAGGAGGTGGTACCAACTCTCTTTTGAAACTTTAACAAGCACAACCAAACAGTTTATTTGAGTGATTAGCGAGTAGCTAAAAAGTTTGGGCATGCATTGTGAATAGGAGAGAGAGAGAGAGAGATACTACTCAGGTTTGTTTAGGCTGAATGTCCTCCTCACTTCCAGATGCAGTAAAAGTGCAGTTTTGGTGTTCTTGTTAGTGGTGATTTAAAACTGCTTTGCAAAAACAAATTAGAGTAGCTTCCCATTTACGTTTGCAACAAAACCGTGTTTGTTTATGAGAAATGGAGACTGTAAAAAGTATAAAAAGGTATAAAATGCCAATGCCAGTGACTGTCATTGTACATACACAGTTAACAAAACAAAATAAATACATTTTTGCATCAGCTTTCCCAAGGATACATGGTTTTGTTACTAGGATAAAAATATAAATAGAGATTGATACCTTCTCCAATAAATAGTAATGGTATTCTATTTACAATATGCACACATCTCCCAAAGAGCTCATGAGTAAATTCTCTTTTGAAACACACGTGTTCATCTAACAGTACTTCTGCCACAAAAAACACATGGTTGGTACAAATTGTTGACAAGATTTGGTAGCTTTTTTTGTGACCGTTACGCTGACATGTATCATCCAACAGTCTTTCGTATCAAACACATCTGTTTGCAAAGAGGGTGGGGAGTAATTGTGAAAAAAAGAGGTCATCACGCACAGCTCGTGGTGTATGTTAACAGGATCGTTCCATTCAAAAGGCCAGAGTCATCCATCTTAAACTGCGTTTTCCTCGCTGCCTTCGAAATGATGAGATTTCCTTGGAGGGCCTGCATAGCAGAACAGAAGATTTTTTGCATTATTTATGATTATATTGTCAGTGGAAAAAACAGAGGAAAGAGGAACTTACTGTTGCAGTGACCATAGTGGCGAACTCCTATGGAGCGTCCACGGAAGCATGTGGCCCGGCGGAGGTGGCAGGCGCTGGGGTAGGTGATGTTGTCATTGCCACAAATGGACTGCTCAGATGGCATGGGTATTGGACAAGGTGCTGTGCGGCACATGACGCAATGAGCGCTATTGGTCTGGTCGGTCACGCAAGTGTGTGTTCCTGGACACTCGACATTGGAACATGACTCTGTCAAACAGAACAACATTTGTTTATTCCACTGCAGAACATGTCACCTTGAAAGTAGCTTGGATTTGGCGAATTTAGCTTACTCTTGCATTCTCCCTGGTACATGACCTCCAGGTCAGGGTGTCCCATGCAGCGGACCATCAACATGGTACACTCATCATTATATGTCTTGCCATCGCTGCCGCACACAGCATGCTTCCGGGGAATGTGGGAACAGTCTGGAGAGCACACGCACTGAGGCCTTCCAGTCTTCATCTTGCAAACCTTTTCAGGACCACATTTGACTCCCTCACAAGTATCTACAAAAGTGCAGCGGGTGTCTTTAAATGTTCATGAGCACTGTAAACTGTCAGGTTACTGTTACTGTATTAACGAGTCAACAGACACGAGGTGATGCAAAGACATTTTCAAACAAAACAGATTTGAAATCTGGGGTTTTCCCAAGACAATAACAAAGTTTTAACTTTGCATAATATTTACAATGATCACATCTCTTTATTAAATGTTGCACACAGGGATGTCTCGCCTGGTGGAATGTGAAGCTGGCGTGTTTTCATAACAGATCTATGTGTACGGCTGCACACAGACCGGGCTAAGCTCCTGCAGAGGGACGGTGGGGCTTTGAGGTAGACAGAGTTCAAATAGCTCTCAGGGAAGTTTATGGCCAGAGAGATGAGGAAGCCCCTGGCCTCTCTGATACCCTATATTGTCAACGCTCAGGAGGATGTAATCCTACACAGTGCAGTCAACATTAGACATTGCTCAAAAGATCCTCCCAGGACCTTTGGAGGAGATCGGCTGATGATTGGATTCAAGGATTCTGTACACGATGAGATACTTCATTCTTATTTGCTGTCCCTATCAGTTCTCCGATATTCTGTTTGATTCCATAACTGTTTTTTTAAGTGCGATGTGCCCCGCTTTTGCTTCTTCTCACTTTTCACCTCTCACTGCGCCTTCTGCATTTAAAGTGTTTTCTCTGTCCTTTCTGTTTTATCCAGTAATGGATCATCTTGATATAATACATAGCTTTTTGATGTTGATGGTAAATCCTTCTCCAAAATGTTCTCTCATCATTAAACTTTTATTAACATTCAGGATACTAACATTTTCCTTCCACAGAATTTCCCATTATGAATCCCAGACTCCTGGGCATGTGGCAGGAATTTATTCCAGAGTCTGGAGGAATTTATTTTCTTATTTTGCTCAAAGAGGCACACATTCCTTCTTTTCAAGAAGCTCGAAATGAAAATTTTGATGTAGTAAAACCAGACGGATGAAGAATGCTCATGTCTACCACAATTCCCTTGACTTTGTAATTCGCTTTTTATTGACAGACACATTTTTATCCTTAAGAGCGATGTTGTGGGTTAATATCTATATTTCTCTGACAGAGATCACAAGGCATTTTAAAATATTTCATACTGATTCTGATGGATGTCATGTTGACTTTTGCCAAAGCAGGCTTTATGTACACGCAACCCTTCCATTTCCTTCGGTAAGCCTCTTGACAAGGGGCTGAAAATCTGGAGCTGTTGCTGTGTGTGTTTTCAACAACATCAGTAGCTAGGTTTTTCCTCAAACTTGGGAAAATCGTTTCATATGTTTGGCTTTTGATCACATAGTGCATATGCTGCTTATAAAAACAAATTAATCTGCAAGTGAACCTGGATGAACCTTGCATGCAATTTCCAAGAGGAAAGATCTCAGAACAGCTGAGTAGAGTTATCCGGAACGCCTCTCCTCGATCCACGTCTGCATTTAGTTAAAAGGCAGCGTCGGAAACTGATTGTGTAATATCTCGATTCGACAAAATGATAAGACACTGAAGGGGTGAGTTTGTATCTAGCAGATAAACACTGAGCAAATAGCTACCTTCTGACAAACAAAATTATTTTATTTTCTGAAAACCTAGCATTTGGAAAACTCAACTTTCACAACTACGTTTTGAAACGGGGTATTTTAGATAACATTACATGCGGGGTATCATTTCAACATAGATCGATGGACCAAAAGGAGACAAAAATATAAAAGTTACATTTTAGAAGATCTTGCTTGTTTACCTTTGCAGGGTTTACAGGAGACAATTCCCAAGAGTCCCATCAGGCTGACCTCATTTATAGGCAGACTAGTATTGGACCAAGCTGTGTCCAGGCGGCCCCCGGTGCAGCACTCCTCTTTGGTCACCCCTCTCATCAGCACCATGTCACAGCGCTGGTCTTGACCCTGTTGTAGCCAGCACATCCCACCTGAAGACAACAGCCCAACAAATACAACTTAAAACTAGTTACTTTAGTGCGTGTTGTCTCTTTCTGGATGAATGTTAAATATCACTAACCATTTTGAATAATTTAGTTTGCGGAGAATATATGTGTTTTAATAATGAAAACAACATTATTATTAATTGTTATGTGTTGTGTCTGTATTTAGTGTAGAAAGGTTTTCTTTCAAAACTGATGATGGACACTCTTTTAAGTTCAGTGAAAATGGAAGTTTATCAGGAAAAAAGGTATATCATCATCTTAGCTTTCCAGCTGCGGTCCCTTACATCCAATCACGATAAATGCACGGCAAGCCGCGTTCACACTTTTCCAAATTGCAACAAAGTTCCACTCACCATTGGCAGGATTCCTCCCAATCAGACAGAGAGTTAGAATCACACAAAAAACAGAAATCAAACAGCTCATTGTGTACTCTAGATGGTACAAATCCTTTTCAGAAAGCTAAGTAAATACCAGCAAGAAACAATGTTCCCCCTGCTGCTGATCAGTATTCTAACTTCTCTGGAAGAATAGCTCTCTCTCTCAAGTGAATGAATGTGTTGTGGATAAGTGATGTCGTTCCCCCTCTGTATAAATATTTAGCCCAGATGGAATTATGCTGCTGGGATGGGCGATCCTCTCAGCCAGTAATAAGCCAGGGCAGGACACAGTTTGACGCTGACTCAATTTCCAGAGTCGGGAAATGATCCATGCTCTCCAGCGCCAGACGCTGGGCACTTATATGACCTCACAAAACATTTTCACACCATGTCAGAAAAATTAAAGGCTAATTGAGTTTTGAATCTAAGTTCCAGGTAAAGACAATGGCCTTTTTTTTTTAATTTTCAAGTCTCACTGAGTGTGTTCTCTTCTTTCATTTCAATATTTAAACTTTATAATTGAACGGTTCAGGTTATAGCAAAGGCTATCCCAGCTGTAGTGTAGCTATTAGCTTAAGAACTTTTGCTTCATATCTGACCCTGAGTGGAGGAATATTTAATTTTCAGCGGATATCTTTTATTTGTGTGGTTGATTCTGGACAGTAACTATTTTCTCTGAGTTAACTAATTTATTTACAGTCTTTGAAAAAAAGTGTATGATCTAAATACATTAATTCTTTTCTAAATGCTACCAAGTTAAATGTTTGAAGCAAACATGGTTTGCTGAAGTTATGAATGATGTAACAGTGATAAAAAATAGTGCACATCTATTTAGCGCAGATGATGAGCAAGCAAGGGGCCACAGCAGCATTGTGGTTAACATTTATGCTATTGAGAATGTTCTCTAGCCGCCTTATACCGAATAAACTGAAGATCAAGTGCCTGAAGTATAATACCTCATCGATGCTGCTCTTAACAGTCTGGGCTTGGCAGTAAATGCTGATATTTCACTCCACAACTGGTTGCAATATTATCTGAAGTGAGACAAATCTTTCACAAGAGTAGATCAGGGAGGATGTTTGCTTTGAGCAACATATCAATTTAATTAAAACAAGGCTAGGCTTTGGCTTATCCAGGATATTAATGTCTTCACTTTCACTTTATTCTATGATTACACACAGACAAGCATGGCCTCAGAGAAAGATTGCTACGAAAAATTCAAGTGTAGGGTCTTTTGAGCGAAAAAAAGTATGTGCATTCCTCAAAAGTCAAGGTATCTACAGTTGCAAATAAACAGCTCAATATTTTTCTGTAACTGTTTGAACTGCACATCTACCCACCTCTTATTGCACTCATTCACCCCCTGACACTGAGTTATAAGGACTAATATCAAAAAAATACGAGTCCACCCATCCGTCTGACAGCTTTATCTTTTTGAAATAAAATATTTTTATTTTCTAAAGTTCTCATTTGATTTTTGGGGTAATGAAGGTAGCATGTGCTGTAGTATAACAGTCCTCGTGAATGATTTTGCCTTCATTAGTGGAGATCCCCAGGGCAAAGAAGGAATGCTGCCTGACCTCGGAGGGGAGGGAAGACAAAGGGAAGCAGTGAGCTGTGGGTGGGCTCCAGCGGTTTTCTACAGATCCACTCCACTCCTCATATGGTTTGGATCATCGCTGCCGAGCCATACAAATGAATACAGCATGGTGGAGACTTGAGAGCCCCCTATAATGTATGATCTGTATTAGGGTGCCGTTTACTGTGTCTCATCTGTCAATAATATTGGTCTCTTTCATGTGGCAGGGCTCAGTGGGGTTGCGTGAAATTTAAGAAACTTATGGTGGACTGTGTGTAATATGAAATAGAGAATACACATCTCTGACATGGCAGGTGTGGACCTCTAATATTTAACAGGGACACACTGAGGATCAGCCAAACCCAACACTGCCATCTGCTGGAAGGATTTGAAAACCGTATATATGGAATTGTTCTTAATAATGTCATGACAACGGGTTCATACGCATCCCCTCTGAATACTCTCTACAATCTCTATTCCAGGGCTCAAAGTGACAGGATACATGTTTAAAACACATCTACATTACCAATAAAAATCCATCCCTTTCCTGTCATTTTGTATTTAACTTAACAAAATGTGATGCGACATGAGTTGAGCCAGGCCCTAAATGGACCATGCATTTCCCTTTTAAAAACATGCCAGAAAAAATATGATTTCTTTAAGGTAGTATTAACTGTTTCAGCAACAGCAAATGAGCACATGCCAAGTGGTGTAATTATTCTAAAATAATCACTTAATCGATTAATTTTGCATATTATCCAGATTGTGATAAAAATCTGGTTTTCCTTGAAGACAATGCCCATCTTAGTAACAATGTCATTTAAGGTTGAGTTGGGACAAAAACTGTGCAACACAGTCTTCTCTTTCATCCCGCATGTTCTGCCCACATGCATTCAACATTAGTTAACTGCAGGATATGAACAGAATTCAAACTACTTGTAATGTCACAAATCATCACCAATTTTTAGATAGGACATCCAAATTCGAGCAAATTATTGTGAAAATAATCTTCATGTGTCTGGCAGTACATTTCCATGATTTTGCCAGAAACAAGTGGGAGGCTTTCACAAAATGATTTGACAGGCCAGGATTCCTTGATATGAAGATGTAAAAAAGATTATGTTGCAACATGATCCACAAAGGTAATGAATAGAATTGAATTTGAAAATAAATTTGCAACTACGTGACACATCGCTCTTCCTAGTTTCATCAAACACCTGATAATCAGTCCCATAGCTAAGATGAGAAGACTGACATCCACGGTTTGATGATGATTATCACTATTTTGTTCTAGTTATCTGTGATTTATCTCCTCTTGTGGTACCTATTGCAATTATTGTAGTCACATCCTGTAGATTTTTATGAAATTCTGCTCCTAAAAATAGAATTTGTAGGAGATTTTTTAAAGGATCCGCTGCAAAATTACTTTTTTCCCACATGAAAGAACTGAGGGGTTCGAACCAAATGAAAAATCAACAAAAATTATTCCGAACCCTGCAATGACCTAATAACTGCGAATGGCATTTTGTTGCTTTCATCAAAATTGACCAGATGAGGGCACCCTTTACCTTCCCTACAATACCGCATCGGTTTGTTTTTCTAACCAGTGTTTTCTGCATTTCTGCAGTCACTATATATCAATTCTATTGCATTGATCTTGGTCATCAAATTCTATTTCAAAGTGCTCATAGTGCTGGTGTTATATTACCAATGCATTTGATGTCTTCAGGGCCTTGACCAAGAAGTAGCTTCTGAAATTCAGCACCCAACATTGGTGTTCAGTTATTGTTTGTTTTGCTTGCATCTGTGTTTTTTGGCCCCCTTTTTCATACATTTCCTGTTTCCTTGAACTTATTACCTGAAGGGTGACTGACCTACATCATTGGTTTCACTATGACAGAATTTGTGGCTTTTGAAAATGTTTCATACATTTTGGTTTTCTTCACTTACAATCTGCAATATACAATCATCTCTTTCTAAAAGCACAAACAAACAAACAAACAAACAAATCAGACAATTACTGTGTTACAGTTGGTAATAGGGGGTTAATTACTAAGTTTTAACATCTTAAGTCACATCATTTGTGTGTACGTCACGAAGCCAAACAGGGTTCCGTATTGGTAATTACTGTGTCTACCACAGACTGGCTGAAAGCAGCTGCAACATCTATCCACCCACTTTATTCTTAATGTGTGTTACAGATTGAACCGGCAGTAAAGGGTTGAAAAAGTGAAACAGCAGGAAAGAATCACCCACTGTCCCTCACACAACTTCTCTTCCCCCACTGCTCTCCCCCTTCTCCTTTGCCTCACTTCCTTCCTGTGTTTTGTGTTGCCTGTATGAAGTCCCTCCAGAGGTTCATTAATGGGGAAGGTGAATGTCAGCACACGCGCTGCTCATACAGCAGCGCTCCCTCCCTCTTCACCTTACTTCCTGTCCTTCTTTTAGATCCCCCCCCACCTCCCTCTGCCTATGTCACCTTTTCCACTATCTCTAGCCCTCCCATTTTCTTTCACTCACTTTATAACCTGAACAGAAAGCTGAGGTTGTCATGACTTAGGGTCTCCCCCTGAGCTGACATATTGATGGTCTCTTAACTCTTTCTGCATGATGACTGAGATCTCTTAGCTCTACTCTAGTGGCCTTACATATCCTCTTATGACTGTCTCTTCCTGACGATGAATAATTGCAGACTTTAAAACAGTCAGATTCATTTTTAATCAAATGAGAAAAATCTGATTTATCAATGCGTATATAAACATAATGAACAAATTATATATCAGATTTTAATCTGAGATGGAGAAAAGATAACACATTTACAAATGATTACCTTGGTATTACTTGTTAGAGGGTAATATCGTTATATGGTGTTTTTCATCATGTCTATTCTGTCCAAAGCTCAGACAACAGCAAAGCAAGGCCATTTTCAACTGTTTTTGATGACTCCAGCTCACATTCCAAAACATATTGAGATTTATGATATATTTCGATTTGTTTCAGGACCTTAATTGCATCTTTAATTAAACTACTTCAGGTGATTCAATCATGTATATTGTCTTCAGATAATCTTTAGGAGCATAATTGTATTTAATAACTAGCCTTTTCTAGATAACAACAACTACATTTGTCCTGGTATCCTGGTGTGTATACACTGTAGGTCTAGTGACATGTCAGCTGCCATCTGCTACCTTTAACGTTCACATCGTGTTCTGTTATTTAGAAGATTCATTAAAAGCAACGTCAGAGCTCCTTTAATATGACTTTAAACTGCAATGCTAATTGTTTTGCATCTGACTGATTAAATGTGGGCAGAAAGCCTTTTCTTGCAGGGGGTTCATTGATTTTTGTTTTCATTTGTTGTAGGTGCTGCAGATTCATGTAGTCTGATAAAAGGGAAAAAGAGATACCAAGTGTCAAAGACAATGGTGGCAGCAACAACAAATAGAATATTAGAGTTTTTCTGTCTTTCTTTCTTTCCTTCCTTCTGTCTGTCTCTTTATTATTAAATATTGACTTAAATTGAGAAACCTGACAATAATAGAAAAAAAATAAAAGTTTGCAGCTGAGGTTTGAATGATGAAGCTCTAAACTTTTGAGAGTGCAGTGTCTTTTCTTACAGATATACCTGTATTTTTTTCGGTGACAAATCCTGTAGATGATTTAAAATGACCTTACTGTGTGAGAGTGAGTGAAAGGGAACGCTATGAATAAGAAAGAATCATTTCATGTTTATGTTATATAAGAATGTTATGCAAAGGTTTTTGGCAAGTGACAAGATGAATATGAAAAAATGTATGACTACAGGTAACACTAAAAAGAAAAAGGAAAACATGACACAAACAATAGGAAAAAAAGATGGCAAATGCCAAATAATACACAGATGGCAGTACAACATGGCAGGCAGGAAGATGATTGAAAGGGAAACCATAGGAACAGGTGCAAGGACACAGCAAAACAGAGACACATAGCAACCAAAATTACACAAGATCAAACAAAAACAGTCATAAATGAACAGACAAGCAGGAATCGAATCGAAGAGCCAGAAACTAAAGAAGCGGAAAGCAGACTCAGATAGCCAATGTTGGGTTTTCTCTCCGATCAATATGATGTTCAATCTGTCCAAAGAACATTCAAATGTAAACATATCAATGTGCTGCTGCAGCTGCCTTCTCACCTGTTTTCCAGAAACATTGAAAATAGATACTTTTAAAACACGCACCTAATTTTAAGTAAGTTCTGCGTGACATCCAGATGAGTCACACGGTTTGAAAAGTATCCTTCACTTCTCCTGCCTCTCATTTATGCGTCAAACCTGTTGACAGCAGTTAGTAGAAGATAGTACTTTGAAAATGTCAAACAGTTTAAATGAAATTAAATATAAAATATAATGTTATGCTCTTTAGAAGGAGACAGATCACAGTGAACTCCCTGGACTTGGTAGGTTTTGAATAAACCTTATTGAAAACAGCCTCATTTTACTTTTCGTGATATGGCACACAGCAAACCCCTCATCTGTCACGTTGGCAACACCTTGGTTTTATGATTTCCTTTGTTTTTTTATCCTGGAAACAACAACACATCAAAAAAGATTAATCTCTGACACAAAAATTGACAGGAGCTTGAAAATGACAATCCTCCTGTCCACCTGATTAAGTAATATATTGTTCATTTAAGATGTGCAATAATATTGATGACATATTGTACATGCATGACTTTTCACCAGTTGAGCCATTTTTCATACCAGTAAGGTGTGTAAAGTAAGATAGAGCATAGGGACACTATTTACTTACCTGATACTATGAGAGACAGATCATTAATAAAAGTTTAAACATTTAGCATAAATGCCCCATTCATTGTAAATATATTATGTGTAAAAAAATCATATATTATCAGTAAAATCATTATATTTTTGACAAATCAATGCAATTGCATATTAAGAATCCCTCTGGGGTACTGATTACATGAAGAACTACATAAATGCATTCATGTCTTTTCATATATATTAAGTCAAGGATGAATTTGCATTGATTTGAACACCGTTATCAAACCTTAATTGGGCACAGTAGGTGGCATCATCAGCTTTCACATTAAATCTCAGAAGAATTGTGGCTCCAGAATGATGGAGAAGAAAGCCTATGCCTTGTCAGAAATACATACCCCTAGCTTGCCCTTTAAAAACTCTTGACAGCAGAAGAGCAAATACTCGTGCTCAGCACCAGTTACCATGGCAACAAAAGACTATCCGAGTATCTGTTGCTCCTGTTACATGAAAGCTGTCACAAACAGACAAATAAAACTAAACAGAGTATGAAGCGTTATGATTTAAGTGCCCCGTGACAGCTCTGAACCCAAATACTCGATCAGAAAAAATGAAACGAGGAACATCCATATGTATATCATGGCTTATACCAGAGGAAATTGATTACCATCACACTCAACATTACACTACTCTAAACTATCTATCTATCTATCTATCTATCTATCTATCTATCTATCTATCTATCTATGATAGATATACACACACACACACACACACACACACACACACACACACACACACACACGATTCTTCAACTCCTCGACAAGCGGATTAATGAGCTTTCTTTTTCTTCTGCTCACTGGTAAACAATGATGACTTATTTCAAAGAGTCTTATTAATCTCCCTGCAATAGCTGTTTTCATACAGTGCCAGGCACAATGGGCAGCAGAGGATATGAATAGATTGAAAGTGAGGAAAAGAAAGACTAGCTGTTGTATAAATATTTAAACGCGAAAAAGAGCAGATGGGTCTTTAGAATTAATTAGGCCTACCACTCTCAGTGTAAATATGAACATTAGGGATAACTTACAATGGGTAGAAGCTCCATGCTGGTGTCTATTTAGTATTAATGACAAGCACCAAAGCATCTTTACCTGGTGAGAGTGAAGATATCCACTGTGCCATAGATGCAAGCCTCGCAGGGTTTATGTTGAGCTCAGCAGGGATACCATCATAATACCTACTAATTTGGCACCTTGGCAAAGTTTTGGTCAGGGTTGGGATCTAGGCCCGTGTGGAACAGCAGAAATTTTAATATCTGTTTGGCCCACATTATCCTGTGACGGATAAATTTATCCTGCATTCTTTGCATAACATTTTGTTTGGTTGCTAATATTAAACAAATGAAATGTTAAATATATAAAATAAATTGGTGGCAATACATAACTGCTAATAAATCACTGGCTCCATCTTTATTTCATTATCTCAATGTTCAAATGAAACATTTTACCAACATTAAGCTTGATAAAGGTGATTGCTAACATTATTAGTTACCAACAGGGATACTGAAATCACCAAATACAGCATGAGTCACTGTTTGAAACTAAGCTTTGTATTTCAACTTTATGAAAGTCACAGATAATTGCCTCTTTTAATTATTTTAGCTGCAGCAGTGGGGGTGGAAAAGTAAAATGAGCTGTTCAGAATTGGAGGATGGGAGTGGGAAGAGAGGCTTATCGTTGCAGGAAGAGAGAGAAAAACTAATTTACAAAAGCAGCACAAATTGATGCTTACTAGACCAAGAGGTTAACAAAGCAAGAAATCATGAAGTTTAGAAGGGAGAGAACCACAAAGATACTTTTATTTCCCACCATGTCCATTCCTACCAGAAAAAATACCCATGCACCTCCCACACATATTACTCCTCCAGACTTACACACTCCACATTTGTCCTAGCAGATACAAACATACTACATCTTCCTGCCCCCCTCCCCCCCCCGCTTCAGTCCACACAATCGCATGTGCACGCACACACACACACACACACACACACACACACACACGCATGCACGAACATACGCATGCGGGCACACACACACACACACACACACACACACACACACACACACACACACACACATTTTCTGTGAGCAGTTTCAAAACAGGTCTTCCTCTTCAAACATTACTCACTGCTTTCACTTGAATGATGCTGTGTGTTGCATGTGGCGTGCTCCCCAAAGAATATTTTTTGCATCAGGAAGGACATGTGGGCGATTTTTATCTCCTGACTATCACTTAAAACATACAAAATCATAACAGTGCAAATCAGGCCTGTGAATTGAACTTCTGCTTTTTGAGGTGCTTGCACTTCCTGAATACTGCTGTTTCTTTGATCTTAAGATAAGGTCTTATATTGTTCCCTATTTTTTCTTACCAAACAGTGATATCCTCTGAAGTGTTGCATTCACCCTGTATAGATGTATTTTTTCTGTTCATTTGGGGGGTAGAAATGTCAGCAATTACGAATTTAGATAGTTTCCATTTCTGAAATGCAATTCTTTGTATTTTCAATAAATAAATGAATAATTCAGGGAATCTCTACATATGCTATAGCATCTTTTCAAGTGGATTGCTCATGTATGCACATTCATTCATTAAATTTTAAAACAGAGGTGGGGCGTGAAGCATTTGATGCTCTTTGATGCAGAAAATGGGCTCTACTGTAAAGCTTTTCCCCCAACATTATTCTCATATATATTATTTTTTCATTCATGGATAACAAACTTCAAATTCACAATAGTGCCCATTACCTTGCCGTCATTTGACACTGGTACACATTAGATCTTTCTGTGTGTGTGTGTGTGTGTGTGCAACTGATTTATTCACTAGATACCTATCTGGCTGCATAAAACGAATCAGTTCACCAAGTCACTACAAAAATAATAAATAATTGTAGAATTAAATTAAACTATCTGTACATAATTTATAGTTCAGTTACATTGAGGGATCAACAGATCTAGTTGGTTAATATGGGACAGAAAAAAACTACCTATGTGTTTTCGTGGCAAGTTCTTAGGGCTATGTGTAATAACCACTTGTTTCCACTTCAGTCAAGAAATCTCGACTACTGATCTTGTTGGATAAAAAATTGCTATGGGCAAGCAGGAAAAATAATTTACCCTTGGCTGCAATGACAATGAGCCAGAATGGAAAGAGAAACACTTCACTGTGAGAATAATGTCATATAACCCTATGTTTGTGTGTGTGGTGTTTGGCCTTGACCTGAAGATTTATGAGGAATCTCAAGTTAAGAGACTTCAGATGATTGTAAATTGACACTGGAGGTAAATCATTAAACCAAACTCTGACCCTCCATTAGGTTGTTTAAATTTCAGAGGAGCAAACAGATATGCCTCATGGTGAAACACATAAAATACATAGCATCAAATTGATTTTACTTTTGTTTGCCTACTAATTGACCAAAAATTCTGACTATATTACTCGCAAAAGTTTATGTTACCAAGAAGAACAAGTTGTCATCGGGCAATAGGCGGGTACACCATGGAGTGATCGCCAGTCAATCGCACGGCCACATATATAGACAAACGACAATTCACTCAATCAATCATTTGGGGCTATTTTCCCAATTTCTTCCAATTAACTTGCATGTTTTTCGACTGTGGGAGGAAACCGGAGAACCTGGAAGAAACCCACCAGACATGGGGAGAACATGAACATGCAAACTCCACACGGAAGGGTCCACTGGTGGGAATCGAACCAGGGTCCTTCATCCTGTGAGGCTGAAAAGCTAACCACTGCCGCCCTTTATCTTAAATATGTGTGTGGATAAATTGGCAATAGAAAAAGAAAAGAAAGGAAACCAAATACAGAACATAGAGAGACAAAGTAGTAAATAAGGCATCCAAAAGTATTGAATTTGATATAAGAGACACACACACACACACAAACAAACAAACAAACAAACACTCCGACAGCTAAATGAGGTCTAAGCCTGTTTTCTGCCAAACATCAGACTTGGGATTAATTCGGGAAATCACTGTATGTCTCCTTTAAGTGTGTGTTTCTAGACTCATTCATCCTTTGCTACGCAGTCACATTCACAGCAAACACACCTCCACAGTGGCATGTCAGTCTCTCCCCTCCACCAATTTTCAATTTCCGACCCTTTCTCTTCCCTTCTGCACTCTGTTTTCCTGTAATTGAGGGTACTCTTGTCATCATCACTGACTATGATGAGGGTTTGTTTTGAAAAAATACTTCTCCCATGTTGAGAGTTGTTCAGTCATCACCTCCCCTGATTGCATCCTAATGATTATTTGTCACATTTACACATGTTGGTTCTTCTTCACTGTCTTCCTGCCACTATCTTGCAGCCCCATTTTTCTAATCAAATCACTGAGGCAATTTCATTTAGTTTGAGTTAATAATAGAAAGAAGCATAATGTATTTGTGTCAAATAAATATGCCTGCAGGTTAGATATATAAAATTTAGAAACAGTTCTCTCAAGGCTTCAAAGGAGCTGAATGCTCCTGTTGCAGTCTCTTGCCAGCTAGTCCATGACATGAATGGTCCATATGATTGTATGCCCCACTCAAAATATATTGTAGCGAGTCATGAATGTTGGGGTTTATGTTGATGCTTGTTTTCTGTGTGATTTTGGGGTTGCTGG
Organism: Fistularia commersonii; assembly: GCF_037954325.1. Taxonomy (NCBI): domain Eukaryota; kingdom Metazoa; phylum Chordata; class Actinopteri; order Syngnathiformes; family Fistulariidae; genus Fistularia; species Fistularia commersonii. Next base: position 7,576,409 of record NC_141299.1, on the reverse strand, counting down.
GAATGGTGTGGGTATGGTTTGGGGTGCAAAGATTTCTGTTTTTTTTTTGTACCTGGAATTGAGCAGAAACAGTTAGTATTGCAGGCTTGTGTGGCATGGCTGTGGCTAACAACAGATATTGCTTATGAAACAAACGTTTTACCGTCAACCAAGTGTTTTCCCTGACAAAAACACTACAATACACACACATCCACTCACCCCCTAACACACAAACACAGCTTTTTTAATTGTTAATTTAATCAGTCAAAGCAATCGTTAAGATTGAAAATGGTTATTAACACAGAAAACATCAGATTTTGAATTCTCTATGTAAAACGAAATATACAGAATGATGCTTAACATCGCATTATCCTTGATAAACATTACACAAAAACAGAAAAAAAAGTAAATAGTTATAGTAAATACACACATTGGCTTCAAATAGTTTGGCATTTTATACTATATTGTATGAAATGTCAATGCAGGTGGGCTTTGAATCACATTTTAGCTTCTTTTTTTCCTCGGTTACTGAGAAGAAACTCATCGAGGGAGTCTATCCTAATCATTTTGATGGCTTTCAGTCAAGCCTATATGTCTTTGGAAGTTCAAACAAGAGTTTAGTGTTTTAGTGAACCAATACTAAAAATGCTGCACTCCGATTGGCATTTTCATTTATGTAGACGGTACCCACGGTCCAAGACATTCACGTTAACCTGTCACCCAGCCTCGTGTAATAACTCCCAGCCCTCATCAAGGCAGCCCTTCTGAGGAAGAAACACTCTGCGGCTGAATCATATTTTAATATGCAAGTTTCCAATATCATTTGAATTACACCCTTGACAGGCTTCCATTCCAATAATTTCTCTAAATATATTCAGCCACATAGTTTTTTCCCCTCCAATCTGAGCTGCAGCATTAAGTCCTGTTGATGCTGTTAGGAAGGGTAATGTTGTTGTGTGAGCAGGAATGGCCTAAAGACGGATTTGCAGGCTGATGAACAGAAGGTGCTAGCAGCGCTCAATATGTCAGTGTCTCTTGTTTGGCTAATTGTAACATGTTGAGAGTGTCAACCCCTGAGCAAGACCCCCCCCCACCCCCTATACACACACAAACTGACACATACACACACAAACTAACACATATACACTCAGTACATCTTGCTGCTGTATTTTAATGACACCAGTCATTGGCAGTTGCGCTCATTCATTAATTTGCATACATGTATTTCCACACCTTATCCAACATAACTAAAGCCTAAACAAAGCCCTGAGCTTAAAAATTGAATTGGAGAGTGATAGTGATTTTTTTCTTTCTTCCAGCCACTAATTTTGCAGTGACTTCAAACCAGGTGACGGAAGTCCATGATGTAACAGTCTTTTTGGAACCTTTTATAACTAACCTCTTCAAAAATAAACGCTGAGCATCCTTTCGGTAATGGTGGAAAATGTATCTGTCTGTCTACAGGAGCCTGCTTCTCTCAGACCAGTCGGTGGAGTAACATGTTAGTTTGTGGCCGCATGGGGAGGTTACCGTGTAACTTTCTGTTTATTCTCCATTGTCTGATGAATTAAAATTGGGATGGGTCCACATTGGACTTAATTACATTCTATAATACAGACTGTCATGAGTCTCTTGCTCCCCTTCTTTGTTTTTACCTTTCACCAATCTCCAGAGGAACAGATTCTTCTGTTACCCAGTTTTCTGGTCTATTGCTGGTAGGAGAGACTAATCTTGAGAAATACTGGCTTAACTCATTTTACATAAATAGAGACACCAGTACAATCTCTTCTTAAAAAATATGACACCTCCTATCTGAACCGGAGCCAGAATTGCCAAGCGTGTATTTACTATCAAGAGATTCCTTCATATTACTGAAAACAGCAAAGCTCTTAAATAAGGTTAACTAGAAATCATGAATTTCAGCAATGGCGGAATTAAATTCCTTAAATGAAAAAAAAACAAAAAGAATAAATCAAAGATATAAAGACACCTGACAATTATGTGCAACAGATCTATTTCCCATATATCTCAAAATGAAGATGTCTCTTGATATAGATGTGAGATGTTTCAACTAGCAGTATCCAAGTCTAGTTTCCCTGATTTCAGCTTTTGTTGGATTGAAAGCTGTTTGATCATTGATACCTCATGTTCTCCTCATGGATTTGTGATCATTTACAGGTTTTTATAATAATATGAGTTTGCATTCTGTAATGGAGATTACAAATCGTGTTGTTTTTATTCCCAATAGCACATCCCCTCCTGTCTTTTTGTGAATAAACACTAATAAACTACCGTCTAAATCACTGATCATGAGTGAAAAGATGGGTGAGTTACAGTTACATTTTATTATTCAGTACAGAAAGTATCAGAGAATATGAAAACTTTTTTAAAATAATTACAAAATGTAGTAGTTTTGTGGGGTGGAGGTCAGAACTTATCCTACATGCTGTTTACTTACCAAGGGCATTTGAGCTGAACACCCACACACATCCACACGTCCACTGCTGTGAAAAAGAGGCTGCTGGATTTCATACTGCAGTGCTGAGCGAGCAAAGGGTGTGGGGGGCAGTGGATGAAACTGGATGTTGCTAAGCACTTCACCTTTTCCAATGATACATTTTGATTTTTGTTTCAGCAATTTATTGAATTTTATGCCCACTATTTGCAAACCATATGCTGGTCGTCATCCCGTCATCCCTCAATAATCTCTAGAAACGTGTATTCCTGGCCCAGTTAGTTACCACTCCACCAGTAGTTGAAATTGCACATTAGAGGAGAGCATGTCTTTAAGTTGCCATAGCAACAGGGTGAGTCATTCTGCTGCAGTCAGTTTAGTCACAATCACACCGACTGTGTATGTTTTTCCCCACCCCTCAACCCAGATGCACGCATTTGCACGTGAGCTCTCTCTCTGACACACACACAAACAAATGCAGCTCTCATACATTTCGTCAGTGGTGGAGAGTCATTCAAGGTTCCCTAATAAGGATCCAAAAATACAACTAAGAGTATAAGTTGACCATAGACAGTATACACACATGTTGGTTCAGACTGATAATAAGGGCAGGTTTAATGCCACTCCTCTGGCTTTGATTGCTTATTAATGGATCAGGCTAATCAGTAAACCCACAGCTGAGAAGCATACTGTGAGGAAGGGCGGTGATGTGAGGGAGGTAAAATAACAAAGGGCATCAAGTAACATTTTCTTGCAAAAGGTAATAAGTATATTTTACAGAATCCTTCATCCTGTCGATAGTTTTTTTTCAACTTTCCCTATTTTGTTGGGAATTTGCAAGCACAGAGCTGCATCCGTTTTTGTTTTGTATATACCGTACCTCTGCTTTTGAGATAACCCTTTGACCTCATTGGGTCAAACTCCGCTATGCTGAAAGTGTGACAAAGAGAGTTCTACAGCTGGAGGTTAACTGAGATTGCATGCTCTGAAATGATTTGTTAATCCAGCTCATTGATCCATATTTAGTGAGTCTGTGTCGGCAACGTTCAACAAACAGTTATTTAAACCATCTCCGGTTTAACAGATAAGACCAAATAAACAAGGATGAGAAGCAGTGATGCTCTATTGACAGTGTGAGATTGACTCAAGGCACCATTGCAATTTAACCACATACTTAACTTTGCTGCGTCAATAGATAGTGAGGATTGAGATGTATCAGTGGGTGTAATCTTCTAATGACATAAATATCTCACTAACTGATCAAATACTTGCCCAAAAGGGCATCCATTCCCATTATTGCTTAAATGAGCACAGCTAAAAATCTCTATCAGCAAACCAACCTTCTTTCATTTTTTTCCTATTTCTTCGTAACCTTAGCAGGCACATATGTCTTGACCAGGTGATCCAAAACCACAAGAAATACCCATTGGGTAGCACTGGCAAAAGTGTTGATGTTGCTTGTTTAAAAAATTGTCGTAAATCAATTTTGACTTCTACCACCATCATGGAAACGCATCGTCAGAAGGGTTTTTTAAGTGCAGGTAGGTGCTCAGGATTTTGTGTGTCTTTCCATCAAAAGACCTTTCTCTGAATAAGGCACAGCTCCATCAAAAGGAGATCCCACTTTGGACTGCAATTGGATACCCACCTCTCTCCATTCCAGAAATTGGAGAGATGCAAAACCTCTGACAACAATATACAAGAAACTCAGGGACAAATGTAACATAATGGGGACAAATTTTAAGAGAAAACAAATGTGGTTACATTTTTTTTTCACAAGCTGGCTTTTGAAAAACTACCATTTTTTGTGTGTTGATTAATGTCTCATTGCAAGACAGCTTGAGTCTGCATGTGATATCAAACCTGACTTCCTCTGTTTCCAGAGAGGTGGGAGGAGGGAGGAGACAAACACACAATATAGAGCTGGATGACGCAGCTGAGAATGAAAGGCAGGGATGGAGAAAATGGATAGAAAAGAATTCTGAACAGGCAGAGGAGGAAGAGATGGAGGAGGATGCGTAGGCAGACTGCGTGGGAAGAAGAAGCTGCATAATCAGCTTTTCAGGGTTTCTCCCTTCTCTCTTTATCTTTTCTTTCTCCCCTGTGTGAACAGGTCCTCTTGTCTATTTCTAACTAACTAACAACCTGTTCCCCACCAGCTGAATCAGGGGGCAAACCCAAAATTTGCAAAGAATGTCATACATTTTTTTCAATTATCTTAGTTCATGAAGTCAAAAACAAACACTGCTATTGTACCACTCCTTTAAATTTAATTGAAGCTTAAAGGATTTTTGAGACACCACTCAGATCTGTTCAGTCAACATGAATTCACACTTATCTGGTTTTGGCTTAACATTCATTTAGCCAGAAATAATAAGTGAGAAATAGACTAACTGTCTGATCATGAGCAAAGAGGGAGCTGGTGAGTCATCAGCATCGCTTGCACATTTGAACGATGCCTGGAGCTGCTCTGTTAAAATGTAATCACTTGAGAGAAAGGCGGGGTAGGAGGCGAATGCGTGGGTGGATAGGGAATAAGGGGGATGGTGGAGGAGACGCGGGCGAGGGGGCTAAGGGGAGGGTGTTAGTGGGTTATCCTCACAGAGAGAAACCTCCCTCGCTGCTGGGCATCTCGGTTACAAGACATCCAATGTTGGCGGCAGGGTAGCAGAAGGGGTGGTGCAGAAGGGAAGAAGATATTTTTGCATGCGTATTAGGTAAACCTTGAATGCGCAATGTGTGAATAAATCTATGAAACAAGTGTGAAAAATAGGGAATACTGTATTCATTCTCAACAGAATGAGTAGCAATATATTTGTGAATGGAAAAGCCTGAAAAAACATGTGTATTTTTATGTGGTGGGAATTTAGCGACAGCAGAAATAACCATCGTCTATATGTCATTATGTCAAACTAGTTAATGCAGCATATCTAACAAAGAATAGCTTTCTTTGCTGGCACAGACTTACAATTGGATGTCCATATTGAAAAATGCTGAAATAAAATAAAATAAAGCAATGATGCAATTTTAACAAATTGCAGCTCTTAGGTACCAATGAACCAATCAGTAAGGTGAAAGTGAAACATAGTTGTGTTTCATGAAGATTAATACTGGTATTTCTAAAAATTCCAACTATTCTTGATAATATTAGTGGTGGGGCAGTGACATCTGGAGACACAGTACAGCTCAAAGAGATTGCAACCATTGCAGGGAGGGTTAACTGCCCAAACTGCAGCTTTCGAGAGGAGGCACCAACAAACCTGCTGGTGGGAAGTGGTGCAAAGCACAGAGCCTGTACTTGTTACAGCACCTGGTGAGACAGAGGAGGAGCTGGGCCTGGAGTCACCCAACAGTGTCCACAACCTCCAAACACCACAAGCACTTCCCCTAAGTAGACCATTAGAAAATTGCTGGGCATTGCGGCCTGCTGCCAACAAAGAGTTAGAGGGGTCCCAATTTTACAAGGATGTGGATGCAGCCCTTGGAGCAATGGCAAAAGGGTGAGGTTGGCAGGAGGCTCCAGACTATGAGCACCCTCATCATCAGCATTGCATCTGAGAGGTTTGGCATCGAGGAACAATCACAAAAGCACCCACAGGGCAAAATCCAAACTGCCAGGAAGTGAAGATCGCCCAACTCAGACGACAGCTGAGGACATTGAGGAGCCAGTACAGGAAGGTAAGCAAGGAAGATAAGGTGGCACTGGCAGAACACCCAGACACAGTCCGGGGGACATTCACAACCCCTCGGCATGCAGAGTGGTACAAAAAAAGTGGGAAAGAGAAGGCCCAGAAATACAGTGCCTTCATCTCAAATCCATTTGGATTTACGAAGAAGCTGCTGGGGCAGAGGTGCAGTGGCAACCTCTCCTGTCCTGAAGATGAGATCAATCACTTCATAAGCAACACCTACAGTGACAGCAGGACGAAGCAAGACCTTGGACAATCTGCCACCCTCATTACCCCACTCGAATCCATCACCCTCTTCAAAATCAAAGAACCCACTCTCATCCAGTCAGCCGGAGCATCTTCAGCCCCAGAACTGAGTGGAGTACCTCACAAAGACTTCAAACAGTACTCACAGCCGCAAGAGTGCCTTTGGAAGATTCGTAAGGTAATCTAGAGGAAGGAGAAGTGCCACAGCAGTGGAGGTTTAAAGAGGGTGTGGATGCCTCGTCTGGTTTATGAAGTTCCAATGAAATGGAGACCTTTGAACGCAAGGTAAACCACTTTCTGTGCAGGTGACTGGGCCTCCCATGGAGTCTCATCATCATTGCCCTTTATGGGTGGAACACCAAGCTGCAGCTCCCATTCAACAGTCTAGTGGAGGAGTCCTATGAGCAGTAGCAGAAACCATCAGTACTGGTGTCAGCTCCAGCAAGTCTCAACATCCTGCAAAGTGCTCCACCTCTTTTCTTTGTGCCAGAGAGAAGCCCACGCAGGACTTCTCTCCACAGCAGAACTTCTCTGTTGTTCTTCTCTCTTCTCTGCTGCTCTTCTCTCAACAGAACAGCAGACTTCGGAAGACAGTTGAAGTTCCCGGACACAATTACATCAATCACACTCAGGCCTGACATAGTTCTGATGTCTGAGGCAGCCCATCAAGTGGTGTTGCTGGATCTGACTTTTCCCTGGGAAGGACAGGATGAAAGAGTCGCAAGAGAGAAAGAGGGCCACATATGGTCAACCTCTTAAAATAATCGCCTAAGTCATTTTTTTACAAAAATTGTTTTTTTTTGCCTAAATAATCTCCTCATGATGCTGACCACCTCTGGCAAAATTGACTACATCCTCAGTTAAACAGATTGTGCCATTCTACCCCTTTAGTAGAAGTTGCCTATGTCAAGAGTGTGCCAAATGGTTCAGTTTTTTGTGTTTCCTGAAAAATCTGAAAAAATGACTTCGGCGGTTATTTTAAGAGGGTGACGATATGCACTTCTGGTAGCAGAGAGTTGCGCTAGGGGTGGAAGGCCCGCTGTGAGCCTGTTGAAGTAGGCTGCAGGGGCTCCACAGGGCATCCATTACATGGGGTCCTGTGACTCTTAGGAATCCGTGGGCAGCAGAGGCGACGAGCCACCAAGAATATCTTGGAAGTTACCAAAAAAGCTTCCTGCTGACTCTGGATTAAGAGGGGTGACAAGTGGTGCAGTTAGCTACCCGGACACAGGTTGGGGCCTGATACACGCTAGCCGGGTAGCCTGAAAGAGGGTGTCAGCTGATAAGGAAGATAAGACCCAAAACATCCATTGATGCCAGGTCCTTCACTGACGATGTGCCCAGGTTGTACTGTGAGCATAAGACGGCTGGTGCTATTTGATGGATGACTTCATTGAGGGCTTGTTTTTAGATTTTAATGCCTCGCCATCTATTGTGAGGATACCTTAGTGTCTATTTATCTCATGACAGTCAAAGACCAAAGTTAAAGATAATGTTGATTTGTTTGAGTGAATTGAGGGTGTGTGTGTCTAAATGTGCTTTGTATCTGGCCTTATTTTTCCCAAAGTTTTGGGAGGTTTTCCCAAATACTAATAGATTTTTTTTTTCTTTTTTCAAAGGCCATTTTGATAAGCAGGACAAAACACAAAGGCAAAATACAACATCTTGCATGAAGGATAACAACAGATCTGCCGAACCAAACAATCCCAACTGCCAAGATATTTTTGAAAGTCTATAGGTTGCCTGGCTCTGCTCTTCTTTTTGGGTGGGAACTAATTGAACTGGCACTTTTAAGCCAAGGTTCTTATGACAATTTCTCATTACTGATTTATGTTGGGAGTGCGAATACACATTGTTTAAAACTAGACAATTCAAAAATATAATCAATACAATCCCAAATCACATATTGCTTTGTTGGGTTTTGCCAAATAACGAAGTAGCAGGAAACTCTGAGCCTAGAGACAGCAGCATCTTATACACTTTTATTGTTGCTATAATTTTGTGGTCGTGGGTTGCACTGTTGTTTTTATAAATGCTTCTGTATTGTAACTTTGTTCAAGCTAAAATTGGAACAGTTACATAATCGAAGACTTGTTATCATCCAAACTAAAAACCTATTCAAGTGCAATAGTCCTAAACCTTAAATCATAATCAGGTTACCATAAAATTATATTTTGCCAAATAGAAGCCAATTCAATTAAATCGCTTGACTCTTCAAAGCACTGGTTCTCCTTTCCAGAAACAGTTAGTTTTCTGCCCTAGTCTACTATGTATGTCAACAGCTAAGACTGAAAAGGCAAAACATATTTCTCCAGATAGATTTTGTCTTAACCTTATATTCTTATATCCTCTGTCTCACTTGGTCATGAAGAGGAGTGGCAAAAGTAAAGTGACATTTTGTAAAGTGACATCAAACATATGTAATCTGGGGTCCTGCAAAATAAGAGAGGTGAGTTCTTTTCCTGGTCACACAGTGCACTCATACTTTAGAATGCATGCCATTTTCATCCAGATATACAATGCATTAAGAAACACAGTATAATCGTATTAATGCTAAAGACTTTATGAGGATGGAATGGGCTGAGCAGAAAATTTTTCAAACATCCCTTGTGTAAATCAAGAATTTATGAAGCATTATCAAAAAAATGATTTAAATGGTAGATAGTGTTTGAATATGTTTGACATTTGCAATTCTGACCAGAAGTCACATTCATTGAATTTACTCTTAGATACATCTACTCTTAAGACACTATTTTTACTCACATTCTTGAGTTGATATTTGCAGATTTTTATCTTAAATTCTCAAATCGCCATTTTAGGACAGCAACATTAGTCCATTTAAATGCTGGAGCTGCTGCTGTTTCTAAGTGGGAGAATACTGTCTTTCCTTCCCATCTGCAGAAAGCTGGTAGATAACAGACATTTTTTAATGAGGCTTTCACATAGTGCACACTGGAGGAAGTCACCTATTTTAAGAATTTTTGAGAATAAACCAACAATGTACATTAGGTTGTATCAGCCTGAATACAATTGTGACACAACATTAAATACCCATGCTTACTCTCAAATAAATTAATCAATTATATAAATGAGTAAAAAAATTGTCGGCAGAGGATGAGAACATGAAGAGGACCCCCATTACAATACTCTCTTTGGGTAAAAAGTTTATAATTTGATTTCAGTTAATTTGAGATATAACAATTGACAAATTTTACTATTGCATTCATCATTTGATGAAACAAACAAGCATTTGGGTGTTTCCTCCGTGTGGGTTGCTATTTTGAATCTGGCTCGAAATATTAGAATGGATTCTGCTCCAATGATTATATACTTGCATTTACAGAGAGAATTCCCCGTTGGCTTACATCTTAAGCATCCACGTCTCAGTGACTGCTGATGGCGGTGTGCTGGATGATGCAAATGGGTGAAACACAAAGGACGTTTGGTCTTCGGCCAATCATTGTGGTTTGTTCAGACGTCACTAACCACGACTTACCTATCTATCAGACTGAGGGGCAAAGTTATGCAAAAGGAAATTAACAGGCTGACTCCTTAAGTCAACGTATTGCATTTGTTGTTCAAAACAGATAGACCACAAATGAAAAGAAGGGGTGTTGAAACACTGATGAAAACTGAGTCGGTTCCTGCATCAGATGGACTGTTATTGCTCTGCAGTCAGTTGCATCCTGTCCAGCAAAGCTCTGCGGTTCACTCCATCTTGACTTTGATATATTGTTTTGTTGGTAAGTTGGCAATATCATAGACTCAGCTAAATCAATCTGGCTTATCCTGTGACAAACTAGATCCTCCAAAGGAAGATTCAACTTTTGTATTAATGTAGTTCAGTTTCTGCTCCTGTTTCTTTTCTGTTATCCTCAGTTTGATGGGGAGGTCGATGCAAAGCAGTCTTTTCACAGATTTATAAACACAGCAGCCTCCAGTACTTATTGCATAATCATTATAGCTTGCAGGGTATTATATCACTTCTTCTCCTTTCGGCTTTTCCCTTCAGGGGTTGCCACAGAGAATCAACCTTCTCCATCTAACCCTATTCTCTGTATCCTCCTCTCTCACGCCAACGACCTTCATATCCTCTCTCACTACGTCCATAAATCTTCTCTTTGGTCTTCCTTAAGACCTCCTGCCTGGCAGCTCCAATTCCAGCATCCGTCTACCAATATATTTGCTATCCCTCCTTTGTACATGACTGAACCATCTCAGTCTGGCCTCTCTGACCTTTTCTCCAAAACATCTAACATGTGCTGTCCCTCTTAGAGACTCATTCCTGATCCTATCCACCTCGTCACTCCAAAAGAGAACCTTAACATCTTTATCTCCATGACCTCTAGCTCTGCCCCTTGACTTTTCATCATTGTTACCGTTTCTAGGCCACATAGCATCGCTGGTCTCACCACTGTTTTGTACACCTTTCCTTTCATTCTGGCTGATAGTTTTCTATCACATAGTAACAATGACACTTTTCACAAACCCATTCCAACCTGCTTGAACCCATCTCATCTCGTTTTTTCCCACACTCTGCCTTGCTCTCGACTGTTGACCCCAAATACCTGAAATCCTCCAACTTCTTGATCTCCGCTGCCTGTAGTTTCACCATTTCACCCGAGTTCCACGCATTCACACACATATACTCTGTCTTGCTGCAACTAAGCTTCCTCTCCTTTCCAGAGCATACCTCCACCTCTCTAGATTTTCCTCAACCTTGTCTCTGCTCTCACTACAGATCACAATGTCATCTGAGAACATCATGGTCCATGGAGATTCCTGTCTAACCTCATCTGTCAGCCTGTTCATCACCACTGCAAACAAGAAGGGGCTCAGAGCTGATCAATGAAGAAGTCCCACCTCCACCTTGAACTTCTCTCTTACTTCTCTGTTGTTCTCACTCTAGTTTCCACTACTCTTTCCCATGACTTCATTGTATGGCTCATCAACTTTATCCCTCTATATAGTTGCCATAATTCTGCACATCCCCCTTATTCTTAAAAATGGGCGCCATCACACTTCTCCATTCCTCAGGCATCTTCTCACTCTCTAAGATCCTGTTGAATAATTTAGCCAGAAACTACCGCTGCCTCTCTTAGACACTTCCATACAACCGCAGGTATATCATCAGCACCAACTGCTTTCCCACTCTTCATCCTCTTCAATGCCTTCCTCGCTTCACTTTTACTAATCTCTGCTACTTTGTAGTCTACAATAGTCACCTCCTCTACCCTTGCCTCTCTTTCATTTGTCATTCAGCAGCTCTTCAAAGTATTCTTTCCATCTTCCCATCACTCTTCTAGCATCTATAAATACATTTCCCTCTCTATCCCTAATCATCTTGACCTGCTGTACATCCTTCCCATCTCTCTGTTTTACCAACTTGTATAGATGATTCTCTCCCTACTTACTGTCCAACTGAGCATGCAAGTAACCGTACGCTCTTTGTTTTGTGTTTTCTACTTCTATCTTTACCTTATGTTGAACCTCCCTGCCAGTAACGTGCGGTGAGGTTCATGGCTGCCGAGGCACTGACGTCATCACAGTCAGATTTACAAACATATGAACCCTACAGAGTAGCTTATTCACCATTTTATAGGCAGCTGTTATCATATCATATCAGTATACCTTACATATATAAACTGCAGCATAGAAAAAAGCACATGTAAAAAAAAGTTATTATCTCTTACCTTTACTTATAAATTGAAGTCCATGCGCCGCTCCTTCAGAAGCGTCGATAACTTGCTTGTGGAAGACTTCCGTTTCTTTCTTCAGTTTTAAAAGTCTCTCTGTCTCAATGGAAATAACTGCCAGTGAAGACAGTCGTTCTTGATCAATCCTGTTCCGACTGAATGTTTTGAGTCTTTTCGGTGCCGAGAATGAGCGCTCCACCGATGCTGTCGTAGCCGGAACGGTGACCACCGGCCGGAGCAACTTGGTCGCCTCATGCACAGTTTGAATGAGATCCTCCTGGGCCAAAAAGTTGAGAAGCTGCCCTGGAGATTTATATTCATTCCTTGCTGTTTGTGAGCTATACAGCTCGATGAGATCGGGGAAAAGTAACTGGATGGCTGCACTTGACTTGCTAACTGTTTACTGTAGCTTGCTATTGCTAATTCTATTATTTTTTTAGTTACTGACTACTGCCCTTCCACGAGGCACCGTTACTGCGTGCCTCATTCTATGTCTCTTTTTAGTCGTTTTATGATTACAAGAGATGTAAAAGTTGTTGACGAAAAACATTATACACATCAGCTAAACTATGGAAATTTAGTTGAAAATTTAAAAGTGTTTTACAATTTTGTTGAGATAGGTGATCTCATTAGTTTTATTTGAGTTTACATTCAAGTATACATATGTTGTATTTGTATCTACTCTCAGGAAATGTATGGCACTTTATGACAAGGTTTGGGACTTGTTTTAGTTTTTCGCGACTGTTCAGCTAACTTGACGTTAACTTTTACGTCAGTGTTTTTTTTTGGTACAGCAGTGCTGGCGGGAATTTTTCCCTCACTCTGTACTGTACGTGTCCCATGGCTAACCGATGTTGATTCCCGGGGCTGTGAAGAAGAAAATAAAAGACGATTCAAACAAGGCAAACTTGTGAATTCCTTCCGAAACATGGAAAACGAAGAAGCTGCAAACTTAAACGCAACAAATTTTAATATTGAGATACACAAAGACAGCAATATGGTCCCGGTGCATAGCATGGCAGCACGGTTAGCATAATCATTGTGCAATCCATAGTGGGATCAGCTGGTTGCTGTGTCACCGCATGTCTCTTCTTCATATTTGAATGGTAAATGTGTTGTTTTTTTCAGCGATTTTGAAAAACAAAATGGTGAAGTTGTGGAAAATAGCTTAATAGTACAAATCACTGAATATATACAACCATTTAATTTATTTTTTCATTTTACATTTTTTTTTCCATGATGACTGCACGTCACTGCTCCCTGCACTCCTGTCTATTCTCTTCAGTCCCCTCAGTGTCTCACTTTTTCTTTGCGAACCACTTTCTCTGTACATACTCCTACACTTCCTCATTCCATCACCAAGTCTCTTTATCTAATTTCCTTCCAGATAATACACCAAGTACTGTCCTACCTGTCTCCCTGATAGCATTAGCTGTAGTTGCTCAGTCATCTGGAGGCTCTCCCTGACCTCCCAACTTCTCCCTGAAAACCTTATAACACTCCTCCCTTTTCAGCTTCCACCACTTTGTCCTCTGTCCTGCCTTTGTACTGTCTTTAAACAACCATCCATGCTGTCTGACTACACTCTCACCTATAACTACTTTGCAGTCACTGATCTATTTCAGGTTACCTCGTCTACACAAGATGTAGTCTACCTGCGTGTTCCTACCTCTTATAAGTTACCCTATCTTCCTGTCTTTTCTGGAAAAAAGTGTTCACCACAGCCATTTCCATCCTTTCTGCAAAGTCTACCACCATCTGTCCCTCTGCGTTCCTATCCTGGATACCAAATCTGCCCATCACTTCTTCATCCCCTTTATTGCCTGCACCAACATGGCCATTGAAATCTGCACCAATTACTACTCTCTCATCCCAGGGGATATTCTGCATCACGTCATCTAACTCGTTCCAGAACTCCTCCTTCTCCTCTAACTCACATCCCACCTGTGGGGCACAGTCACTAACAACATTGAGCATCACACCTCCAATTTCCAGTTTCAGATTCATAAGTCTATCTGACATTCTTTTCACCTCCACAACATTCCTAACAAACTCCTTCGCCAAGCTAACTCCTAATCCATTTCTCTTCCTGTTAGTACCATGATAGAACAACTTAAAGCTTGCTCCTTGGCTTTCGAGCTCTCCTACCTTTCCACCTGGTCTACTGGACCAACAGTATATCCACCTTCCTTCTCTGCATCATGTCGACCAACTCTTCACCTTTTCCTGTCATCTTCAAAGTCCCTCCTCTCAGTCCCAGACTCTTGCCTGTCCTCTTCTCTCTCTGGTCCTGAACACACTTTCCCCCTCTCCTTCTTTGATTTCCACTGGTACCTTGTAGATCATCAGTGCCAATGGTGGTCAACACACCCGGTATTAGATTCTTAGGTTTGATTCACAAGTTTGTTTTTAGCAAAAGTTTTACGTTGGATGCCCTTCCCGATGCAACCAAACTTGTGCACACATTTATATCTGAACATGGACAGTCCATGATGAGCACAGAAGTCCAGTAACAGAACACCTCTCAGGTTCAGATTGGTGGGACCGCTGGTGGACTGAGGTGTCCCAGTAAGAAGAGGGAGTCCCCTACAGGAGTGCACTCTAGCAGCCCCTCTAGGGACCCCAAAAAGGGTGGGTAATCTGATCTGCTGGTGGGTGCATTGGTACACACAACATTCTTAACACATCCCCCAATGTGATGATGGAGGTAGCCCTCTCATTCAGTGGGTTGAACCCCAACATGCAAGCGCTGAGATGGGTGGCAATCAATATTCCCACACCTGCCCAGTGCCTCTCACTGGGGGCAACTCCAGAGTGGAAAAGACTCCAACCCCTCTCAAGAAGCCTAGATCTAGAGCCCGGGCTGTGTGTCAAGGTGAGTCTGACAATATTTTGCCAGAACCTCTGAACCTCCAGCACTAACTCAGGGTCCTTCCTTGCCAGAGATGTAATGTTCCCAGAGCCATTCTGCAGTCAAGGGGACCGCCAAGGTCCCTCGCTCTGGCCAACATCCAGCTCAAATTGCACCCAACCCCAAAATGGTCCTATTGGATGCGAACCCAAAGGATGGGGGGGGGGGGGTCATGTTGCCCTTTTGAGCATCCTGATGACCCACATCCAGGAAAGGAAAAACCAGATCCATTCATCTTCTTCCTCATCTTAGGATAACTCCTGGGGTCTCATCTTGGTAGAAATTTGGATGCAGGGATAAAGACAGACAATAAATCTATATGATCCCACGCAACAGGCAAAAAAATCTAATTTAATTCATGAAAAGGAAATGTATCTATCTGTCTGTTCATACAGCTTGTTTCACAACATGGTAATTCAAATAAGGCAAGTAAGAACAGCTTTGCAAATTTCCTTTATTGGTAGACTGAAAAAACAACCCTAAATTAATACTTCAGTATGAATTGGTCCCTCAAGGCTGAATAGACTTTGATTTTCTAAAGCAATTTTTTTTTTTGTTTGTTTGTTTTTGTTTAATAAAGCATGTTCCTTTTTTAAATGAGTAATAAAGCAGCTTACCAACAAGCAAGGAATACAGAAATACTTCTACTGTCAAAGTGATAAATCCTATTATTTATTGCATCCTAGCATGACTGATTCTATGATATACAAAATCTCATCATACTTATGTGTCAGCTTCTGCTATACATAAATGAGCATTGACTATGGTCTTCATTATTTTGAACTGTAAGTTTGAGAAAATGAAGTTTCATACTAAAATATTAACTCTCATGCAAACCTACACACAACTATGAATCAATGCATTTGACAGCCTACAAATTAGTATACAAACACTTTTTAGCTCTGTTTTCCCAGATATTCAGCATCCATCTCACATATGAAATCAAGTGATATTGTGCTTGTGGAAACAGCTAATTCTTCTCTTTTAAATACAAATATAGTGATTTGTTTTGTCCTGCTATTGTTGTTGTACCAACTATTAATGGAGGGCTAATTTGGATTGCTGTGAGAATATTATGCTAAAGGAAATATTATCGGAGAATTAACAATATTCCATTACATTCCTGCTGGCACGCATCTAAAGAATGTAGCCAAGTGGTTGAGGCTCTGTATTTCAGTTTGGAAACAAGAAAATAATAAATAAATCCCAGGATCCATGTCTAACTGTTTGAAATTCTTATCATCTTGGCCATTGTTCTCCTAATGAGGATGATAGCTTGTGCCTCAGAGTGAGTTTAGCTTTGAGAAGAAAATCCTACTGCCAAAGAAAGATCTAATCTGGACGTACTGATAAAAAAAAGCATCATCATCACCACATCCACTTAGTCAAAGAATAGAATTTTCTTTCTCACTGATTTTCTACACTCTTCTGATTCACTGCAATTTTAACAGCCCTAAAGAATCTAAAATTGGAGAGGATAAATGTACTTCCCCTCACTTGGTGTTATTTAAATTCAGCACATTTGTATGGCAGTGGATGCCCTCTCTACACAAAGAAGAAAGAACTATTGAGAGCGCTTGTCCTGATTGGCTTCTGCAAATAATGAATTTCATGGAGATCATAATGATGATGAACTAAGACCAAAATTTTTTACTATATAATTCTTAAACAGGACAAATCCCCTTATGTTTCCATGAATGGCATCACTTATTATTTTAATTACACGGAGAGATCCAGATGATAACCTAAAGACAGAGTGGACTCAAGTATAAATTTTTTTTTGTTTGTTTTTTTTTTGGTTTTATAAACTTGCTTGATGTGAAGTCCTCATACCCCTGGGGCTGCATCTAGTCCACTTAAGACTTTCTCAGAAGAAAATTAGAGAAAACGCATGTCAGATGCAGAAAAAGGACACTGTGGCGCTCCATGCACAAGAAAACATGGCTTTCTTATCTATAGAATAACATATTGTGTCTGTAAGAACAGCGATCCTTTCTCATGGCCCAAGACTCAGAAGTAGTCAAGAGATCTGTGATGCCCAGAGAACAAAATAATAATAATAATAATAATTTGTAGCTTCTACAGCTGTAATTTCTGTCTTATTTGCAAATAAAAACGACCAGTGTTCACCTGGTTGTCTGGTTTGTTGAATTCATTTGTACCTCCCAAAGTCATCCCTTTGATGTCGAACTCCCATTATACTGTTAGCTTTCACTGCCAGTCAATCCCAAGTATAAATATAGCCATAATCAACTGTCAACACATTTTGACAGCTGGCACCAAAATGCGACAACTGGTAGCCTCCCTATACTGACTCAGTGAGGAGAATCAATTGACTTCTTAAATTTCAAATGCTTTTGTGACAAATATTACTTTGACATTTCTATTTTAAGATTTTGAAATGGGTCATTCCAAATTCATTCTTTGTTGGATCCCAAAGCATATCTGGAGGCCAAAACAACCATATCAACAACAAACAAAATTCCTTCGTTTGAAATATAATCTCACTTAATTTGACTTGTTTAATATTAAAAGAGTCATAGATAAAACTATTGTCTTCTATTGACCCATCAGACCTTCTAGGACCTCTTGCAGACTTTAAAGAGACAATATGGAAGCCACTGAACAAAACATATATATATTTTTATATTTGAATGTATTTCAAAGAGGACTTGAGCCTCCATCATACACTTTTACAATTGTATTCCAATAATGCATTATCATTGATCCCACACTCCAGATCTTCTGTCTATCTGGCCAGATGTATATGTTTTTACTGGTATAATAGCCTTATTACACAGTGTTTCAACAGCTGTGACTTCCATATTTCTTACTGGGAAACAGAAACAAATGACAGTATCAGACATATCATAAGAGAGAATAAATAGACTCAAGACACATTGACACAAGTAATTGTAAAGAACACATCATGACAAAGACCAAGATTTGTTAGCTGTATCCATCCATGCTGGGGTGGTGAGGGTCATGAGCAACACCACCGTAATAACTCCTGTCAGTGCATGTCAGTGCCTGGTGTGGCACACTGCAACATTGGGCTGCAGATGTGTATCTGCGTGACATGGTAGTGTAAACTGATTTGTTTTGTTTTGTTTTAATGAAAAGGTGCGATATGGAGGTACACCATATCCAATTTATGTTAAATTAGAATTTTCTTTGCCAATGAACTGTAAAATGTCAAGACTTAAAATGCTGGAAGGTACAAAGACAGACTGGATGAAGTATATCTGGGAATAATAGGAATTGATTTGAGGTCTTTTTTTCAGGTGTTTCATAATGGGTCCGGACCAAAACATTCAAGCTGCAAACATTCAGACAATAAAACCGATGCAAGACAAACAGAAAGAGAATTGTGTATCAGCAGGTAATGGGTTGACGGAGGAGCCCTGCTACACTGGGCTGTTGTCTGGAGACACATGAGTAGCCACTACTGTCACACATTCAGTTGCTGTGTCCTTGGTCCTGTGAAGGCCTGTGTACAGCCTTTCCTCAAGGTTGCCCATCAGTTTGTCCGTGAGCTCTGCTGTGATGACCTGTGGGCCATAGCCTGAAGAATCAGGCAGCTGGAGGGTTGATTGCTCATCCAGTTTGCTGTCCTCCTGAGGATCCAGGTGCTGGCCGTACCCTCCCTCTTTCTCTGAGATAGACAGATGAGTAGGAGAGGAGGGCATCTGCCCTATAGTGTTGCTGATGGTGACAACTGGCTCCCTGTCTTTCCCTCCATCTTTAGTAGTAAGGGACTCTGCCTTTAGAGGCTCAGAAGTGCTGCCGTCACTGGTCTCCTCATCAGGTGCACTGACGATCCGAGGGAGTGTACTGTGATAACTAGTGTCAAGTGGGTAGTTGACACTTTCGCCCCGACGTAGTGGGGTCCGTTGTTTCTCAAAAGATGTCTGAAAGTGTCTGACACCAGGGTCGCTCCACTGCTTGTGCCTCTGCCACTGCTTACGAAGATGGATTCGAGACCGGTGCTTCCGAAGTGGTGATTCCTGTTGGTCAAACTGAGGGTCATGGCGAAGAAACTCGTGAAAAAGTGCATCTGTTTTCTCGTCAATACTGTAGTCTCTCTGACGCAGGCTGAGAGGTTGAGAAAAGGACTGTATAGTCTCTCGAGGCATGAGCATCTGACCATGAGATAGCCAACTCTGTGAACCAGTGCCAGTATCTATGGAGACTCCTGCGCTGGCACCCAACAACAAGTCATCTTCTGACTCCTCTTCAAAGAGGTGAGACTCAAAACTTTCCCCAATAGTGCAACTTCGCCCTGCATTTGTGAAATGGTGCCTCTTTTCATGGGCTGTTCTGTCCTTTGGGCTACCGCTGCTGCTGCTGCTGCTGCTCCAGAAAAATCGTAATTCTTCTGGACCACGAGATGGAGCTTCAATTGAAGCATAGCCACTGTCCATTTGTAGTAATTTACGAGTCCCCGTTTCTACATCGCTGCTCCTGCCCTCAGATGCTGTACTGTCCTGCTTCTTGTTTGGTCCCTTCATCCCAAGCCTGTTGTCCGCATGCACCAAAAAGTCTTCTCCACCATCTGTCTCATCACCTAAATCCTGGGATGGGTAGCGGGGCAGCCCTCCTGTTTCTTTGTCTAATCGTACTCCCACCGAACTCACACTGTCAGCATCACTACAGACAGAGTTCCTGTCATTGTTGCTGCTGTGGTCAGAGGCAGCGCATTGTTCCAGTGTCGCACGTAATGTCCATATGTCTCTGTAAAGTGACTGAGGGTCCTGAAGATCTAGACTCTCCAAAGGGTCAGCATATTCAATTCTTGGGAAAGACAACATTTCATCTTGTGGATCAGGGGAAAGGCCAATTATCCCCGGTCCTCCATGGCTGCAGCTCATTTGTACCATCACCTCTACCTCTACCCTGTGGTGTGCAAAAAATGCAAAGAAACAAAGTTGAATGAAAAATAAAAATAAATTAAAAAGGAAAAATACAGACACAATCAGAATACATGTCAGAATATTTCAGTAAATATCACATTTAACTGACATATGACTGTTCACAGGGCACAGAATGATTGTCATGACTTGCAGTGGCTGCAGTGGCATGTCCTTGAACTGAATATTAATAAATACAACTTTTCATCTCGGTACAGTGAACTAGCAATAAACAAATCAATGAATCATAGTCCAGATCTCCACTGACAGCAGCTGCCAGGAAATTTAATTTTCAAAAAAAAAAAATTTACAAACACATAAACCTCAGAAACTACTGAATTTTTATAAAATATGTATTAGCTGAGGGCCAATTAAAAGCTCATTAAGCATATAATGTTTGTTATTAAATAAATAAATTCAGGGACCTTTTATTGACATGATGTCATTGTCAGACCATGTCAGGAATGTAACGGTGTCTTCGGCCTGCAAAGAACTCTCAGTTTTTGTTCTTTTTTCACAGTAAAAAAAATGCATTCTGAAAATCTGCCCCTGTTTTTACAGAAAACTTACATGACGCAACATAATCAGATTTTGGTCAAACAAGATCACTCAGTATGATGTGTTGTAATCTAAAAGGATGTGCTACAATTTTCAATAGTACATATCAGATGTATCTTGCAATTGTATGGTCAAATGGTAAGCTATGGAGAACTTTTACTTGAAGAAACATCCCTTGATATATAATTTTCATTTGCTTTCTAGCTAAGGCAGATAAATGGGTGCAAAGCAAAGCAGTGGACAGGATGAATGGCAAGGGAATTAAAGATACCTGCCGAGGGAAGGGGGTGGCGTGGAGGGAGATGAGAGGAGCTGTGTGGTAGGCTGGCTTGGACGGTACGTAATATCTTGGGTGCGGGCAATGTACTGAATAAGGTCTATGTGGTGTGTGTCATTGTCATCCTGGTCCATGCTCTCGCTGGCAGCACGCTGACGTTGGAATGGTCTCCTCTTTGGGGAACCTGGCTCACAATGGAAATGGGGGGAAAGCAGAGTGTAGTTACTTATTTAAGTTCTTCAACAACGGCAGGAGAGTGATAGGAGTGTGTCAACTGTTAAGGTTACTAAGGGTTTTTTGGGGTCAGTTATGGAAGAGGTGAGTGTGTAAATAGGATGAAGGAGATCGGCAGGGAGGATCCACTCAGCAGCTGATATTGACTTGGAAAGGTTCAACTTTGCGTCATTCAGCCATCTGCCTTGTGTGTGTTTTTTAAGTCGGAGTTCAGTTGTGTGTGTGTGTGTGTATGTATGTGTGTGTGTGTGTGTGTGTGTCTGTGTGTGTGTATGTTTGCTTGACTGGCAGCATTCAGCAGCCTAAAACCATCATCAGCCAGAGCTCCCTGCTTATCAATTGTCTGTTTATTGTCACCAGTGTCACAAAATATTTAAAAGCTAAACCAATGAAAAAGGAAAACAAATCTAGGACTACAATGTCACTTTCCTGGTGATACTTATGAAGACAATTTCCTCTCTTCTGTGGTACATAATTTTAAAACTATTCAAGAGACTTCCATCTCAGGCATCACCTCTTGTATCCAGACTAGAGGCTCTCTGGCTACTGTCCAGCCTCCATTTCTTGATCTTGAAGTAAGGACTGGCTCCCTCCAGGCTAGCATGGCGTCGCAGTTTGGTAAAGAATTGCAGCACTGGCCCCTGGCTTCTTGCACTGCTACCAGCAGGAGGGACACCGCTCCCCAGAGCAGCCCCTTCACCCACACTAACACTGCTGCCTCTGCCTGGAGGCCCTCGACCCATCATCTCAATCTGAGGCAATACACAAAAACGGTCACAAAGAAACCCCAACAAGACTATTGATTTATGTAAAGCCATCATTGATATACTCTAAAAACAGTATTTGTGTTTTTGAGGAGCCAAAGACACATAAACATGTAGGAATACAATGCTGCATGCTGCATAAAGTTTGATGTTACTTACTGAGCTGCAGCTGAGCTCTTTAGTGCTGAGAGCATTAGTGCTATCACCAAGGCTCATGCCCAACACGGTTGAATTGAGAGCATCTCCAGGGAGAGCACTGCTAGGGTTGATGCTCAAGCTGGTTAAAGCTGTTTGTGGTAGGGGGCACAGCATTGGCTAAATGGGAACATACATTTAGTAAGTCCTTATCACTGTCATTTGAGTTGTATACACAAGAATACATTTTAGATCCAGACTCCATGCAAGGCTGTAAGACTATTGCATAGCCTGTTGAAAAAGCAGCCTTATGATTGTAGAAATTCACTTGTGATTGATAATCTTATTGATCTCAGCCAAGACTAATGATACATTAAGACTAATAGCAGGTAATCTTTGTCACCTGGAAGATGGAAAGAGCTGACTTGGTGACGGGGTGTGTTGTCATGGTGATGGTGTTCTCAGCTGAGTCGCACTCATGGATGGTGACTATCTTGAGTGCCGGTGGAGGGAGGTGGAGATGTGTGAGTCGTGCATTCTTTAAGTGGTGAAAGTCACCCTCGGTTAGAGTGTACCTGAAGAGGCAAACACAGCGTCATAAAAAGCCATGGGAGAGGCATCAAACCGCATGTGGAAAAATCGAGCAAATGGTTTCAGTAGCAATATCACTGTAATACATAACAGTCAGGTATC
This sequence comes from Fistularia commersonii, assembly GCF_037954325.1. Taxonomy (NCBI): domain Eukaryota; kingdom Metazoa; phylum Chordata; class Actinopteri; order Syngnathiformes; family Fistulariidae; genus Fistularia; species Fistularia commersonii. Next base: position 7,553,862 of record NC_141299.1, on the reverse strand, counting down.
AGGCATCCTTTTCCCATTTGTCTTGATGTTTGGGATGCTGTGGCTATATTGGGTGTGCCTCAAATTATAAGATTGGCAGTTTAATTCTCATCTCATCTTGTCTGCATGCCGAAGTGTCCTTTGGCAAGATACTCAACCACTCCAGCTGCTGGTTAGTGAACTGCAATGTAGCTCTGCCACAGTTGCCATGTGTATGTGTGAATGTAATGAAAGCACTTTAAAACTGTAAGATGATGAAAGTGCTACAAAAATGGATATGATTTACACTGCAATGCTGATTAATTTTTGGGGCTTGTCAGGCAAATCATTTTTGGTTCAGGTTTTTCAGACAGTATTGGTAATTTTAACTCATTAACAACTGAGTGAGGATATTTTTCCATATCCAAATGTTGACATTTTTGTCGTTTGAGCCAACATTGTTGAATTGTGACTTGAGATTTGCGATAATATCATCTCGGGACTCAAGTAATATAATGTCAGACTCAGATTCACAACTCTTGCCTCATGTTTCATGTAGTCATTACATTTGAAGTTATAAGATCTGAAAATTGGATTCAGCAATGATATGCAGAGGATAATTGGTTAAAGATTTTGCTTTCAAAAAGAACAATGGGCAGATGAAACCAGAGGAAGGACTGTATCTGTAGCACGCATAATGAGCTGAATTGATTCTCTCACATCAAAACTAACATAGCAGTGATGTGGAGACAGTGGAACAGTCTTGTCATTCACTTTCAAGGAGATTGGATTCGTGGAAATGACCGTAATGGCAAAGTGTCATAACAACGTTTGCAAATTTGATTAGATGCATGTGTTTCCTGACCTGCGGCCCTTCTCCTGGGCTTTTTTGCCATGATCAAAGAGTGCAGCCTCATTGAAGGACACACGGCGACCTGTTGTGCCAGTCGAGAGGAACCGCTCCGTTTCTTGATCATGAGAGCTGGCCATTGACAGGCAGTCGGACTCATCCACCCTGATAGTAATTTCTAAAAACAAGTAAAAATGTTAATGGATAACGAAAAAACAGACAGTTTTCTTTTTTCAAAACTAACCAGTAGTTGAACTGCTATGGCTAATGAGAAACTCATGCTTTTACACAGTGAAATTGCAGTGATGCATCTAATGTTAAAAACTGTTTGATCATAATTATAAAGTCAAACTAAAACCCACAAAAGTAGTTAGGTTCCAGGTGACAGCTGCCTTTGACTTTTAAATATGTATTTCCAATTAGAGTTATTGTATATTAATAAGTTTCACTATATCAAAATGCCTCTGGAAGTCCACAGCCATGTTCAAATTGAGTCTATCCAGCATCACATTCAGCCCAGTCATTCTTCCACTTCATCCACTGTCCCCTGATTTCTCCCATCTTTTCCGTCTGTTCAAATTTTGCTCACCATGGGTGGGCTGAGGCTCCTCTATATATGCGGAGGTGGCTTTTTCAGGGTCATCTCTGGTACTAGGACACACACCCAGATACAGATGACACACAAAGTGAAATACATTGAAATAAATTCTTTGGCCCGAATATTCACAAGGTTTTTTTTTTAATTTATCCCTGCTGATGTTGGCAGTCAATCTAGTATCACACAGTGTGACAGCTTTTTGGGTGTTACTGGTTGATTCTGCTTCACAGCAAGCATGTACTCCCTCTGTGTACACATACCATTTTAAAAATCAAAGCTATATGAAAGGAAAATGACAAAGCCATGCACTGCAGTTCTCTGGATTCTGTTTGTCAAAATGGCTCCTTCCTGTGTGTTTGATCAATGCAGTCCTAAATCATTACCAGTAACCCGATAAACTTTAGGGCCATAAAAACTCTTGAACTGATGCAAGATTTGGAACACCTTTCCCGTCGTCTACAATAGGGTTTAGAAAATACCCTCCATCTGGCTTTTTTGTGGCCCATTTGGTTTTCAATCAATAAGAAACTTCCTATAAGAAAAAAAAAATCCCTGCTTTTAACATGAAATGATTGGCATTCCTTGATACGAGTTTCATCAGTCCTTTACTTCCCCTTACAGGGGATTTTCCCTGGGTCAGTGTAGTAAACAAAATCTCTTTCAAGTCATTTCCATCAATTGGATTTCTTTCCTCTGTGGCTCCTACTTCCAAATGTGTGAGTTTGCATGCGCGAATGTATTTGTCTGTGCATAGTCTCCGTGTGCACAGGGGGCTTGAGGTTTAGATCTGAGATTAATCACTGCCTATGGCTGCAATGAGATCTCATTACACTCATCATTTGTACCAGACTGGCCGATTCCCCTCCACTTGAACCCTACAAACCTCATCTTTGCAAAGCTGTGTTATCTGTTTATCTGCCCTCCCATATTTAAATGTGGGTGATAATGTGAGCTACTGTGAGCAGCTGTAGACAAAGAGTTTCAAGGGTAGCCATGTTAGTGCTCAATGAAACAGATGAATCACAAATGAGCATGAATATTTAATGTGTTTCCACCAAGGTGTTTTCACAACAGCCCCGAAGAGGGTTTTGAAACTTAAACAGCAGACATGCATCATAAGAGAATTCACAGCATCTATCCTGCTTTAGCTGCTTATGTGATTCCCAATAGGTTTGAATCATTCTTTTCTATTAGTGACAATAAAACAGCCTTTCTCCAGTGTGAAAATGCTTGAATGTGCTTAAATCCATGACTTCATTTTCTGCTAACAGAATCATATGGAGATCTGTTTGGGATTAACAATGTGGTACTTATGAGATGATTTCACTGTAAAACGTGAGCTTTATGAGCACTTGCAATGAGCCTAATTTCTTATGTAGATATACATAATCAGTAATAAATATCACCCAGTCTTTAAATGGAAGTTGTATGTGAAATAGTAAACAGCTGTCTGTGTCTACAAAACATGGTATGTTGATTTGTATATGCAATAGCACATTTTCATGAAACACAGTGAAAATGATGTGTACAGCTCAGCACTTTAAAGTACAGTGAAAAGAAATCTCTCTACAGAATCTTTTATATTTCATTGATTTACAGTTCATCATACAATTTTATATTGAGTTCAGAGCAAAGACAGGAAAACATTCATATGTTAATTTGTGAATGTTCTTTCCTTCCACAGCTATATTTATATTTTTCAGCCTTTCTAGGATCTCACACTGTTCATGCCAATATCAGAACGGAACTTTTCACACACAGCACAATCATAAACATTTGGTTTCAAAGTTAAGTGGATACATCATATTTGCAACACACCTTGCACAGCATTGCCCTCCTCGACAGCAGCGGCGGCAGGTGATGAGGATGACAGAGATGAAGATCAGTGTTCCTACCAGGAAGATGAAAAGGATCACCAAGAGGAGGATGACGCCATCTTGCTGTCCCTCAGTCTTGAATGGTGGTTCCTGAGACAGATAGATAGATAGATAGATAGATAGATAGATAGATAGATAGATAGATAGATAGATAGATAGATAGATAGATAGATAGATAGATAGATAGATAGATAGATAGATAGATAGATAGATAGATAGATAGATAGATGAAAAATTGTGTTATATATTCTAACTGCTTGAGCACACGTATGTACCCACCCTGGTCAAGAACAAATGTGTGTGTGTGTGTGTGTGTGTGTGTGTGTGTGTGTGTGTGTGTGTGTGTGTGTGTGTGTGTGTGTGTGTGTGTGTTTGTGATTGTATGAGTGAGTCAGTGCATTAGGGCTTTATAGGCCTTTATAGTGTGTGATGCTCTAGCTTCTTGGTGCCCAGTTCTCTGTCACCGCATGCAAGCTTCCTGCCAGGTTTGTTCAGATGTTATCAGTGTCACATTTAGTTGTTTCTGGTTTCCATCTTATGATCACACTAATTCTGTGGGCTGTTCCAGTGCTGTTGACTGTGCACTTTCATATCAGTCAATTTTACCCCTCCCCCCTCAGGTTCAGATGTGATGCTTAACTGAACTGCCAGGAGTTTGAGGTCTGTTCATTCACTGACTCTTCTGTGAGTTGAGACTGTGACTTGTTTGAGGTAGACAGCGGTAAAAGCTGCAAGGCCATACAACTATATAAGGCTAGCAGTTTTTGGAGTGGCCAGTCCCATTGTTATCTTCCTGGCAGTAGGTTTCAAGGTCTCAGGTTATATATGTCCAAAAAATATTAAAATTTAGCACTTATCCAACTTAATAGCAGGAAACCTCCCACTTCACTACATGGATTTAATACAAGATGATGCATTCTGTGCTGCATCTCAAGTGGGATGTTTTCCGGTCTACTTTTTGCAGTTGTTCACAGTTGGACTAGCGCTGCTTATCCAAATAGACTTGAAGATCAATGGATCTATCCATCCATTGTCTAACATTTATCCTTCTTAGGGTCACAGGGGATGCTAGAGCCTATCCCAGCTGCCATTTGGTGAGAGGCGGGGTAAACCCTGGACTTGTTACCAGTCAATCACAGGGCTCGTATTGAGAGAGACAACCATTCACGCTCTTATTCACACAAATGGACAATTTTTCCAACTAACCTGCAGTATGTTTTTGGACTGTGGGAAACCCACACAGGCTAACAATAAGAGAACACGCATATTCCATACAGAAAGGCCCCTGTCAGAATCAAACCAGAGTCCATGCTATGAGGCTGAAGCGCTAACCACTGCACCACCTTGCTGCCCCAGTAATGACTCAGTTATGATTTTCCTCTCAATAAGTAAAAAATGAAATTATTATTCAGCTATAAAAAAATCATATGAAACATAAAACTGATCAAGCATACACAGTTTCCTCAGCAGTATAATAGTAATGGGAATATTCCATGTGCAAAGTGAAAAATTTGCAAGTTTTGATTTCTTTAATTTGAGTTAAAATATTTTTTTCTTTGTCAGAAAGAAGATAGGTCGCAATAGAATTTCAAAATGTGATGGGCGACTGCATTAAAAAAAAAAACAAACAGAGATGCTGAACCTTTTTGAATACTAGAGTAAGGTTAAAGATAACTGTTGATGGAGAGCAAGGTGGAACATGATCAGCATGTGTTGATGAAAGCTTGACTCTGATGTAATGTTGTAATTTCTCTGAGGGGAAATTAAAGTTGAGATTAGATCAGAGATTTAATTATTTCAGGACCAGGTCAGGATGTTCCTCTATTAGCCAGTCAATCAGCTAGAGGAGAGTATGAGGGCAGAGTATGGTTCTAGTGGTGAGATGGACACAGCACACACACCAGCACGCACAGGAAGTCTGAGAATAAGACAGCAATGAAACACAGACTTACTGTGGAGTTTGCTGGTAGGATGTTCCAGACAGTAGACTCATAGCTCATGGTCCAGGCCAACTATTGGATCCCCCTGGGAGACAACACATACACACACACACAAACACAGAAAGGAAATGGCTGCAGCGGGTCATCAGATCACAAAGTCGGTCCTTCACATACTGCATGAATAATATGCAGCTTCCGCATTGGTAAATGTTCTCATGGAAGAATAAAACTTTCCTGACAAGGCAAAGACTAGCAGTGAAATTCAGTAATACAGTGTGATGTTGTTTTTTTTTAACAAATCAAATGGATATTTATGGGAAATACTGCAGCAAAAACCCGAAAGAGAAGCTGCAGACCAATTACATTTAGTGTATCGTGTGATGCTATGCATAAATCTGCCCCAAAGTTGCGAATGTAGGCATCTCTGCACTAAATCACCCATAATTCCCAATCAGCAGAAGAGTCTATCGACCCTCACCCCCCGCCCCACACACATACAAGCTCACATAAAAAAGGGAGAAACACCACCTCTTTTGATACAGTATCTCCAGCAGCTGAGCTCTACTTCTGTTGATATTCATTCTACCCTCACAGATCATAGCTGTTAATACTGCTACTGTGATATCAAACACCCACACACATTTACACACGCACAGAACCTGGAAAGGTCTACTCACCCGGCAGGGGAGAAGCAACATGCCAGCACCATGCAGCTCTCCCTGCTCTCCTGCCAGTCACTGCAGCACTCAACTTCAGCACCCTCAACCTATAAAGCTTGTGCCTTGCTCTGTGCTGCCACCCCATCTGATTTTCTGCATTTATCCTTCCAGTACAAAACTACTACAAGAATTGCATCAGGCAATGACCAGAACATTTTCTTTACAATACTGTACCCACATCCCTCTATGTACAGTACAGTATCTTACCCTGATGGAGGGCTGTGCACGGCAGCTCTGAATGAGTAAAACAGATGATGGATTGAGGTGATCCTTCTCAGTACTTTTGCTGCATCCTCAGCCACTTCAGCTCACCCTGCCAACTGAGACCATGCAGTGGTGTTACCTTCAGTGTTGGCCCAGTGGCCTTGGAGCAACAGGATGGCCTTGCTGCATGGCTGATGAGAAACATGCAGCAGAATTGTTATTTCATGATAAAAGTTTATATTACAGTATATGAAGGCAAGTATTCAAATGCCGAGCCCAATCTGATAATGTATGATTCAGTCCTGACTGTCATCCATGTAGTTGTTTTAAAACACAAGAGATGGACGTTATACCGAATACATTATTTCAGTACTGAAGAGGCTGCTGGAAATGTATTTGCTGAATGCAGTAAATCACTTGGATAACCAGTGCTCTTTTTCCATTGCATGACTGCTTAGTTATGTATGTCATTATAATACAAATAGCATAACCATGTTTAGCAGGGAGTAAAAAGCACCTTAGGTTTTAATTTTCGGTTACTGTCTTGCCTCTGTGGTGTTACAAACCCCGATCAGAGGAGAAAATGGTAAAGCCAGGGATATCCCTGTAGTGTACAGTTAAGATTCACGCAATTTTGGTATAGTAACAAATATATTATTGATATAAGAAATAATGGCTACATGTATTTTAGACACCAAATGTCACCGAGGAAAATAAAGTTACTACATTTTATTTTTTATAAAACTTGCTGATGACATATGGCGCATTTTCCGCTTTTTCGTTAATTAGTGCTGCAATATCTTCGCCCGGAAAAAAAGAGCATCGGACACAGCAGCGGCAGCTGTCTTCTCCGATCTGCTCGCATCAAACACCGCAAACTCACGCCATAATGTGGCAAATATAAATACAACACACCGTTAATGTTAAGTGTCGTTCATGGCGAGGATCGTTTAAGCGTGCATCAGCAGCGGCGGCGGCGGCGGCGGGGATGCAGCGAACCGACGGGCGCTCACTCACCTGCCGTCCCGGCCTGGTCCCGGCTGGGCTGGGGGCTGGGCTTGGGGGCACAGCCGACATCGAGCTGCTCCGCGACGACTTCTTTGTGGATTTTAAAAAGAAAACAACAAAACAAGTATTTATGAATGAACCCCCCTCCGTTTAAGTCACACCCACCACCCAGCGAGGGACTCATTATGTGACGCGCAAGACTGAGGTAAAGCGGAGTGATGGGGGGGGGATCGGAGGAGGAGGAGGAGGAGGGAGGGGGGTCGTGATGCTCTTTATCACACGATGTTCTGTCAACTGCCCTCAGCCAGCCCCCTTTTCAGTAATAAATTTCAACCCTTTTCCTTGCGTGTTTTATATTTTTTTTTAACAGTGAACGGCATAATTTCCTCCGACTCCGTTACAAAAGTGCCGCATTTTTTGCCAATAGCCTGATGCTATTTGAAGATGCCTCAGATGACTAACGGCAACTTTGTGCAGGAGAAAACTGTACTGGAACTTGTCGGGTTCAGCGTTTTAAGAAATAGCTTTGTTACGCCATCTACTGTCAGTCTTTGGTCATTAGCCGGTATTCTGCATCCAAAAATGAGGTTGACAGGGAAAAAGTTGTTGGAATGCATGTATTTTTGAGTAGGTTTTGTTAATAGGACAGTGTCCTACTGTATAACTTCTATGGACACAACATAGAAGTCATACGGTCGAACCAAAAGAAATACAAAATGTTATCTGTTTTCACCAATTACAAATATATTCTGAAACTTCAACTCAATCAGTTTTTTTTTTCGTCAGTGACAATTCCATCACTTTGCTAAACAGTGTGTATGGAAATATCTACATCTAAATATATACAACATATTCATAAACATTTACTCCATATAGATAGATAGATAGATAGATAGATAGATAGATAGATAGATAGATAGATAGATAGATAGATAGATAGATAGATAGATAGATAGATAGATAGATAGAAATTTGTAACAATACCTTCATTCATTATCTATACTGCACCCACGGACAGGGAGGGGTGAAAGCCTATACCAGCTGCCATTGGCCAGGAACTGGGGTACACTCTGGACAGTAAATCCAAGGGCCACATATAAACAAACTATGATTCACTCCATAATTCACATATCTGGGCAATTGAACTTGCAGCTGGCTTTTGGACTGTGGGAGGAAATTGGAGAACCTGGACGATACCCATGCAGGTATGGGGAGAACAAACTCCAGACAGAATACCCTCTGGAAGGGATAAAACCAGGGACCTTCTTGTTGTGAAGCAAAAACATGAACTTCTACATTACTGTGCCCCCCCAGAAATGTGTAATTTCAAACACAATTCTGCTGAGTCTGATGGGGCAAAGCATATTGAAAGTTGTCAACCAGTGTATCTTCATTCACTCATTAGATGATGAGAAATTGACCAGTTTTCAAACATTTATCTTCCTCATTAGATCAGGAAAATACAGGCAGTAGGCTATGAATTATATGTGGATTTAATTTCTATTAAATAGAAAGCTTACTTGTATTTGACCAAATACAAATAAACAAGAATAAATAAAAATACAAAGGATCAAACTCACTGACAGATGGGAGATAAGATAAACTTTATTCATTCCAATAGGGAAAATTCTTTTTTCCCAGCAGCATAACAGTTGAAATTAAACATAAAGGCTGCAATTAATCTTCTGCAACAAATCATTAAGTTTTCCAGCTATAGACTTTTCTTTATTTTCTTATGTAGTGCCAACCTTCGATTTGGAGAATATGTAAGAAATAAATACTGTATCTCTGAACAACCCATCAATAGACAAGCAATAGAGTTCATCTCTCACAGGGCAAGTCTTGGTGTTTTAAAGACACAAAGTTACAACATAAAAGACAAGAAAGACAAACCATGAAGTAAAACAACAGTTTACTGGTCATTGCCTTTCATTCAGAATCCCAATCATGTAATTGTCCCCCCAGAAAAAAAGTCAAGTTTCATTGTTAGTCCACATTAAATAAAAGTAATATTGAAAACTTTCTGGATAACTGATGAAGAAAAAATGTTGATTTCGCAGTAAAATAGAGGATATGTTTGACAATTATTTCACTACATCTATCATAAAACAGCTGAAGGACATTGAGAATTATATTAATATAATAACTTAAACATATCCTGGATTAAATTTGTCTTGGGTATTGAGCATGGTGTTCCTCATATTGGCTCAGTTCAGCCATTTTATTGCTGTGGAAGTTTTAACTTGTTTAAGCGAGTTTTTCATTACTCAGTTGGCAGATGAAAGAGCACTCTGACTGCAAAATGATTACCACATTTCTGCTCTTGAAGTGGTCCCCGAACTCTTAATCGCCTCTTTTCTCTAATTTAATATAACTGTGGAATGATGGCTCTTGGAGAGCGTTGTCTCAACAGTAGATATCTGATATCAGGTACACATTTTAGGTACTATTTATTGATAATTTAAAATGTACTTTTTTATGTTGTTAAAGTTATCAACATGCAACATGTGTTTGAAACCACTTCTACCTCAACTTGAAATGTGACATCTATGCTGAGTGCCTGAGATCTTTAACTTTTATACAGATTCTCATTAAGCATGACTCCCTGAGGGGAAATTCTTGAATATTTATGGAAACAGTGCATGTGTAAATATAGCCCACAATTTCAATTCTATATATTATATATCTATATTAATGATTCTTTATAATAATCCTTGATTCATTCTCATTTCATTGTATACATATCTATCTATCTATCTATCTATCTATCTATCTATCTATCTATCTATCTATCTATCTATCTATCTATCTATCTATCTATCTCTGTCTGTCTCTCTCTCTCTCTCTCTCTCTCTCTCTCTCTATATATATATATATATATATATATATACACATACATACACACACATATGTACCTATACTGTTCGTATATTTGCACAGTGCATATGTATGTTTGTATATATATTTATATATGTGTATAAATACACACAGTCACACAAAAAAGAGACATACTGTTTATGCTTACGTGTGTGCGTGTCATGTTATATATATGATCAATCTTAACATTTTAACCATTTCAAATCACATCGGCGTCACTACATCTAAATTCTATTGGGAAAAACACACACGCAAACAAAACCCAAACAAGAAAAGACACACTTGAAACAGTGTCTTTTTCAATCTCAAACTACCTCCGTGAAGCTAAGTACTATGTTCCTTGTGCATTATCTTTTTGAAATAAGTATTCACAGTACATGAATACCAGCAATTTTGCAACAAACCAATACCGAATTGGACTACAGATTGTCAAAACCTACAGTCCCATGTAACCATGCGCCACCGTGAAGCTTTATGGGTAGCCTACGAACGTCCTTGTCCATCCAAGCGCACACCGACTTCCTTCAAGCACGGGACCGGAGATTTCTGTCAGTCGTTTAAACCAGTATAACATCCGTAAAACAGAAATGATGGCAGCAAGATTTCTTCGTCGTTCTCTCCCTGTGCTGAGGCAAGCCCGGTGCTACGCTGAAGCAGTCTCCGGTGCCCCGCAGATGTCCTTCACTTTCGCCTCCCCTACACAGGTAGCTAATGTGGCTAACAGTCCTCATTAGCGAGTCTCCTCGGCCCAGCTAGCGCTAAGTGTAGAGTACACTTGCTGTCTCAGAATACTGTTGTGCAAGTTTAAGAGAGACCTATGCTCCACTGTTTTGTTGTAGGACATGACTTTACCTCCAATAGAAAAAGTTTATTCGTTCCCTGGAAACCAGTAGCCTGGAAACCAGTAGCACCACCTAGCCACTGTTAGCTAGCTAACAGTGAGCAATGTATCTGTTCACTCCTGTATGACGTCCTGATATCAAAATACAAATTAGATCGGACTCATCGAATCCATACTTATTCTGGGGAGATGCTGTTTTCAATGCAATTGTGTTTTGCCAGCGTTTGATTTTGCTTGACAATATACACAGCCGCTAGTCGGCATGTTAGCGTGAAGTTCTAACCTTGACGTCGATGTCATCCGTGGGGAATAATAGTTCCGCTGCCTTATTTTACCAAATCCGGTCCCGGGCGACAAGCAACCTCTCGTTATGTAGTTTCCCTTCACGTTGTGCAGTACTATGTGACTATGTTATAGCATCTTTTTGAACTGATTTAGACCTGACCATATCATTTAACCGGGTGTAACTTTAATGGAAAGGTGTCAAAGCAGTGCAGTGTTTATTGCTATCACACGAGAGTATATAAATGTTGGATTTCCACCCTCAAATTGCCCAGCATTATCTTTTTAATACTATAATTAGATACAAACTGGTCTGTGTGGAGAGGCCCAAGACACAATTGAAAAGTGGGCGTAGGGGTATGGTTATTTTCTTCGACAAAGAGAAATGACTAATTGTATTGCTGATACAATAATCCTATCATCTATTTTGTTTTGAATGGTGAGTGACAGTACCATGCAGATTTTTGTTTATTGAACATCTACAACTTAATGATCAGCACATAAAATTCATCTATGTATACATTTTCTTTTACAAATAGTTCTTAGTTATTCTATTTTCCCCATAGAATGTCAGTATTACTGTTCACAGAACACAGGTTTTCAAAATGTAACAACCCATGTTTTCAATATACTGCAAATGTTTAAATTATTCAAATAATGACCATCATCAGATATCAAAATGACAACTAAAATCTGTGCATCTTAATTTATGTATGTGTATCCTTTTAGTCGTCATTGCTTTTTCTACAGTTCATATTGGACTTATAAAGCCCAATATATTCGCAATCATTTTTTGTTGTTTCCAGTGCCACAGTTTTTTTTTGGGGCTGAATGCATCCACTGTTTCACTAGATTCCCTAGCACAGTATTGAATTGATCAGTTGACTTTTGTATCAATACAATTAATTCACTGCTCTTTTCATCATATGATGTGATGCTTGTCTATTCTGCTTGTTATTCTGCAGGTGTTCTTCAAAGGGGCCAGTGTGAAACAGGTTGATGTCCCCACACTCACTGGTGCGTTTGGTATCCTTCCTGCCCATGTTCCCACCTTGCAGGTGCTTCGCCCGGGTGTTGTTACAGTCTTCGGTGACGATGGCTCCTCATCTAAGTATTTTGGTAAGACTTGAGTCCGTGGGAACAAATCAACTGCTTCAATTTTTGATCAACGTTTTTATGTAACTGATGGGTAATAATGTAATTACACTACTTGTGTGTGCAGTGAGCAGTGGTTCCATAACAGTTAACGCTGATTCTTCAGTACAACTGCTAGCTGAGGAGGCTGTTCCCCTGGACCAGCTGGACATCACAGTGAGTATAACCTATACTTCAGTCCCATCCTTTATATTTGACTAGCTTAGGCTATGCACAGTATTGTATGAGAAATGGACACATCAGATACTGGACATAAATTACTGATTTATATTTACTTTTTTTGCAGCATTGATGTCTGTGTTACAATTTGTAATCGTCAAAATTACATTTTCTTCTTGTTCTTTCTATTAACGGATAATTGCTTCGGTGGGAGATATATAGAAATATTTTTTTTATATATATTTTTTTGTTGCTGACTTGTATCATATCAATAATAGAATCTGGCATTGTTGGATAACTAGTCAGGTAAGAGGAGTTAGTATAACCTAGATATGTTTTCAATTTCAAATTTTACTTTGCCATAACAGCAGAAATAACATAACAGCCATAACAGCATGAAATTATTTTCAAAGAAACAGTTGGCTAATTTATTTAGCACACTTATTGGGCCATTTTTCAAAGAAAATCTACTATACATATTTTTCGTTTTATAGATACATTTAAATTTAAATCCCATTTCAATTTAAATAAGTCTCTGAATTTTGGTTTGTTTAATCCAAATAATTTTTGATGAATTCTGGCAATGGCACACGCCCTTAAAGTGCCTTTGCTTGATTGCATTTTATTGTGAAAAGGATTATGTTATCAAAATCACCAAGCCTGTATTAGTTGTAACATTGAGGCAGAACATTGTGGCCTTGATCTCTTCATTATGAGCTGGTTTCTATGTTGTTCCCATTTTGAATCAGCTTTAAATTCTGAAGTCCTTCTGTCCATTATCTACCACTTGTTCTACACTTGAGGTTTTGGGGTGTGCTGGTGCCTATCCTAGCTGCCATCGGGTGAGAGGTGGGGGACATACACACCCTGGACTAGTCGTTAGTAAACAACAATTCCCTCTCTCATTCACACACACACACACACACACACACACACACAAAGTATTCCCAAATTTTTACAATTAACCTTCTGCATATTTTTGGACTGTGGGAGCAAATCAGAGAAAACCCCCACAGACACGGGGTGAACGTTCAAGCTCCACACAGAAAGGTCCCTGTTGGAATTGAACCAGGGTTCTTTGTGCTATGTGGCAGAAGTGCCAAGCACTGTGCCACCCACCTTCTACCCCTGCATCAAAACAATAAACTCTTAGATGCATTTTGTGAGTTCTTTATTGCTTAGGTTTTAAGAGTCTTTTTGCTTATATTTTCAATTCTAATACTTCATTAGACCAATGTGTTGGTCAATTTTGAATTCACAGGATATCTTGACCTAACAGTTAGTTTCTGCTGGTATTCTCCATTATTAATAGGTAAAATTTGATGTAGTATTTGCTGACAACTTTATTGCTTTTATATATCAAAATGAATATTAAAATAAGAAAAAAAATCTTGTTCATTTTCCCAATAAAAAAGCCCCCAGCACCTAGTTTAATGGGTATAAAGATTCTGAACACTCTTCAAGCATCTGGGGTAAATTAGACATCAAATTAATTGTCATTCAATTTCTTATGATTATGTCAATGTTCTTAGAATTGCCTTTCAAAGTATATCTGTGTCTGCAGCTTGTCATTATTCTTTTCTCACTCTCTCCTGCAGTGACCTATGTCTTTATAGAATAATTGCAGAGTGTATCGTTTCTATGGGGGGGTTGGGGTGCTGCTTATTTCTAAACAGGGGTGACTGGTTTGCTACGGGTTCAGAACTTAATGCCTCCACCTTTTGTACTTTTGTACCCAGGATCTACATGTCATCAGAATGTCAGTGTTGTGTGGGTTTGCTTGATTCTTTTCAGAACTTTAGTATTTTAATGAGATTTGTGATATGGATGTTCATATCCACTTTGTTGAGCTTTTCATTATCACTGATTGGTCTCTCTGGTGTGTCTCCCAGCAGAGACATGCTCTTTGACAGTAGATGCAATTCTTTGAACCTACATATGCACCCCCCTCCATTTTGAGATGAGATGAAATGAGAACAACTTTATTAATCCCGAAGGAAATTGTTCTGCCAGAGTTTCAAGTAAAAAACATAACAGTAATAGATAATAGTAGAAAGGAGGAAGAATAAGAAATATAATGAAATTTTGATATACTGGGTTGATTAGCACCTTCCAGTTGATGGTGATCCATCGTATCTGCATTGCAGTTGGACTCTAAGCCAAATGTGAGACTTGTTAATAGTGCGCTACGTTATGTGCTGTGCACCATGCCTGTTTTTGACCTCGTGCTGTGCCAGTGTCACTGTCAACTTGATTTCATTGCAGTAAATGAGTTATTTTTTCTGTGTCATCTTGCACTCTGCTGTAACAATACACATGGGCCCATGCTGTTAATAAGAAGGGAAAGGTCAGTCACTGTTGAGTTATAGCAGATGTGTCAAATCCCTACTGGGAGACCTTTAACTTCAGCTATGTTTGGCATTTCTCGTTTCTAATCGCTACTGTGACAAATGGAGCTTTCAGAGCAAAGAGGCAGTGGGAATTTTCTCAGCTCATCTTCCCACTTTGTACCGGTTCTTGCTCAGGTCAGCTAATCTTAGCTAATCTTACTTTTACATCCCAGTCTTCTTCTAAAAGGGTTTTGATGATTTGTCTAGCCCCTTGTGTTCTGAGGATGGGCGTGGTTTGGCAATTTTTCTCCCTTGCCTGGTTGGATATGTGCTTGTACAATATACTGAATGTTACAAGAAAATATTTGGTTCAATGTGTTAAGCTTGCAAAGCAGCTAAGTGTGCCACTGAGAGGTGATTTGTATGGATCCTGTCAAAAGAGTCTCCCTTCATCTTTCAATGCAATACTCTTTCAGTCGCCCACACTTTTGGTCGTGTGTCCATAGGTTGCCAAGGCCAACCTTGAAAAGGCCCAAGCTGACTTGGCTGGTACATCCGACGAGGCTGCAAGAGCAGAGGTTCAGATCAGCGTAGACGCCAATGAGGCCATTGTCAAGGCTCTGGAATAAACCTATGGTAGGAGAAACCGTCTGCTAAGACCATTGCAAATGGAAAAGTCAATTGAATCTAAAAGTTTGTTTTTCTGTTTTTTCCCCCATCTCCAGGGTATCTGTAGTTTTCAATCGAACGACATTTCTGTGTTTCCAGCTCCATTACATGGGTGTCCAGATGATTGCAGACTTGCTTTGTACAGTGGATGAAAATACAAAATAAATTTATTTGGAATTTACTGGGAAATGTGTTTGTGGTTTCAATAATTGAGGTTTAACTGATGTTCTTGCCATTTTTTGTTGAAATGTCTTGGATTAATTGAAGGCCAGTCAGTAAGATAGCTTGCTGCAGTTCCACACTTCTCTTCATGATAGGCTTTGTGTAAACACTGCAGTGACTGTTTCAGCCACTTGGTGGCAGCAAATGTTAGCTTTAGATTGTGGTGGTATTTTTTTTAGTTTTGAGTTGTTTTCTATTTATTTATTTATTATTTCCAGAATTATAAATCTTCCTGTTCACTAGATTTTCACATTTTTTTGCATTATGACTAGTTGCGGTGGTTCACTTAATAGGCCTTCTATAAAAAAATCCTGTGGAATGTAGTCATACTGTCACAAGCCCACTCGTTTGAAGTTGTATGAAACCCTTAGTTGCACCCTTGATTTTTAACTTGTTATGAGGGATGACCTAAGGCTTCTGTGAAGAAGCCAGGAAAGTCCTTTACTGCCCACCCTGTGGAAAACAGGGCCTGTTTCTTATTTCATAACCACTGCCTTAAGCTCCAACTCACTCCAGGAGGTGCTGATCTTACTCACGTGCTGACTTGATGCTTCAAGGGGAGAAACCACAGTCAGTTTATTTTGAAGGCAAAATCTCTTGAAGCTCTAATACAACTACCAGTACACTGTGAAAGTACCAGTATTTAGGACTGCAAAACTCATACATTTTGATTGTGAAACAGAAGCCTTAATAAATTACAGGTTTTGAACTCATACATCAGAGGAGAGAAAATAACTTGAGGGAGAAAAAAATATACCTCTGTGTGACACACTGAGTTTTATTTAATTATCAAGTAAGTCAAGGGGCTTTCTGTTTTGGGTAAAAAAAAAATAATAACTAGTGCTCACCTTTTGCTCTGTTCTTTCCTATTTGTCTCTCATCAACACATCCTCTCCGAGACGGCGCTCACACTCATCAACAGTGCACACTCACACTTACTCATCAGTGGGCCTGAGGGCCTGGACACATGTGAGTAACACTTCAGACAGGCAAGATTAAACGTTCGTGTCAAAACCACCACTTCTTTAGTCCCGATTTATTAAAGGGGATGTTGAAACCAATCTCAATTCTTTTATTTTTTTTCCCATCTGCTTCAGTGTCACTCGACAAAAAGGAAATGCTGTAAAATTACCATGTGCTTTCCATGTGCATGTGTGGTTTCCAGTGGTCATGTAACAATAACTCGGTGAATGTTCCAAAAATGGGCACGCTTTAATTAAAGCCTGTTTGGTATGTTACAAGGCCAGATGATTTTTTTTTCAGTGCGGTCAAAATCTGGGTCAAAATCATTAAATCTCAAAACTAGGCAGTCTAATGGAGTAGATGCCTCACACATGAACTGTCTGACCCAAGTGTTGAATTGCTGCGCATCAATGCAGAAGTGGTGAAGTGCTGTGCATTGATAAAGGATTCAGTGAGAGCCCTCAGTGAAGAGTCACTCAGTGATGTTCTGGGGCCGATGAGGCCTATGGTAAGTTATTCTCTGTCTCTCATCGATGGTCATGCACTGTAATTAAAAGAATACCTTGTCTCCATCTGAGTGAGCAACATGATACCAGCAATGACAATCCATGATTTAATGTTTAAGTGGCAGCTTTCAGCTCATTGAGAGCTCATTCCAGTCTATTGAGTCAAGTATAACAAAAACAAAGAGGGCCAAAGTGCTTTTAGTTTCTTTATATGACTACTGCTTTTCTTACTTTTAAATGAGCCAAATATACATATAGGGCGCTGAGATGCACACCATTTACAGACAGCAGGATGTTACCTTGAGGATTGTTCTGAGGCTGCCCGAGTGCTGGCTCTATGGATCCAGAGACTGCACGAGTTTAACCTCATTGGGATAGAAAGTCAGATGAGAGTCTCTTATATCATGCTCAAATAGAAATCCTCTTAATCTCTTTTAGCTTTTTTTTTTTTCAGTCTGATAATATCGTAGGGCACACTTCAAATGCATCCCCATTGACATTCCCTTCCTCATGTTAATGATCATTTGTGTAGCTGACAGCCTAGGAGACCTGGTGATATACCCTGCACAGTTATGAAAGAAGAAAACTAATCAGTGAATAATACAGTGGCTGTGTTTAAAATGGAGTGGGGGGGTTGTTATTACAATCCTCAAACAAAACCTTATTTTTATTTTCCCTTTCTTTGACAGACATTTTTAACCGATAGATTTCATCTTTGATAATCTGCACCAAAAGTATATATCTGTAGCTTGGGACAGGCTCCAGGATAATGAAAGTGTCTGATGTGTGAAAAGTAATAAGACACCTCAGAGGAAATTAAGGGTCTGGAAAATGGTTTGAGTGAAAGGTCGGGTGAGCAAAGGAGTTTTTCACATACCAAAACCCACAAAAATGACTGGACCCATATAATTATCCAGCATCCTTAAACATCTGCCTTGTAAACTTAAATATACAGTGGATAAACTGTAGCTGATGATAAGATATGATGGCTGAATTTTTGTGCTTGTAAAAGTGAAGTTTTTCACCTACAAGATACGGTCAAGCACTTCTAAGTGTGCATCAAGGGGGCGATTTGAAACTCTGTGTTGGTAAGAGAGAAAGAGAGGCATCCAGAGAGTGGAGCTGATTGAAGTTCTGACCTTTTGGTGGGGCTGTGTAAAGAGGGGGCTTGCAGACTCTCAGTCAGCTGTCAGATACTGCATCCAGCCTGATAGTGGGTGTAGGGCCCTGACACGAGCCTCCCACCACTGTGCCCTGTTTGTGTCATCCATCCCTCCATTCTTACAGCCTTCCATTCCACCCACCCGTCCAGCACACACACACACACAACAGCCAGGCACAGCCGCAAGTACTCATCCAGACACAAACATTCACACAAATACAAACATATTTCAGCTTGTTCCGGCAAGGTATCATTTCTACAAATAGCAGTGTGGGCATTTGGGAGAAAATCGCAAAGCCGCAAACACAGCCTGCTGTAGGGGTGTGATAATCAGCTTTGTGGAAACAGCAAATGGCCCCTGAGTGGCAAGGCAGGTAATCATTGCCATGAGTGTTTTTGTGGACGAGGTAGAGTCCTTTTCCATCCTTGTGTGTGTGTGTCTATGCATATTCACACAGGAATGAGGAGCCTATTTAGATTTAAAAAAGTAACCCTAACCATGCAATTAATAATTTTACAGATGTTTTGGTCACTGCATTATCTGTGGTACTACCCAGACAAACAGAGATAGATAGATAGATAGATAGATAGATAGATAGATAGATAGATAGATAGATAGATAGATAGATAGATAGATAGATAGATAGATAGATAGATAGATAGATAGATAGATAGATAGATAGATAGATGTGAAAATGGCTGGTGTTATATGATATTTTTATATAATATCTGTTATATATATATCTATAATATTTCTTGTAAAAGATCTTCTTAAGCCTTAGCTTTAAGGCTGCTGTGTGAAATATTTGTTTTTCTCCAGAGTTGCTGACAAAGGAGATGATAGTTCCAGCTGGAGGTGTCACATGCTGTGGGGCTCAGAGGAGTCAGATCCAAGATTTGTTCGCAATATGAATGCATGTCTGGACACAGGAAATTATAAATGGTTGGGACAATGATGCTGAAGGAGAAGAAAACATGTATAAAGATATCATGCCATAAGGCACCAGAACTTCAGTCTCAACCCAGAAATTCAGGTGCTGTTCCTGGAGATATGATGAGCAGCTTGTCCTTTCATGCCCCCTCTGACGTTATATATATCATAGATCTATGTTTAGATGTGAAGCTGACGTAGAGGCACACTCTGATTTTCCTTTTCATTTCATAAACGCATTAGATAGTAGCACAGGTGGAACTCTTGCCATCTGTGCAGGAGTTCATGTTTGCGTCATGAGACACCCCACAGCCCCTGCAAAGGGGTCACCTGAGATGACAACTGTAAGCTAAAGCTAACTGTAGTATCATCTGAATGCTGCTAATCCTGGCGCAGGAACTTGATTCTTCCCAAACAAGGGAGCGAACACTGATCCCTGAGTCAAGATGACGTTTGACTGCTCCTGTCCTCCTGTGAGTTAGTCATTCCCAGGATGATTGCAATTTTCCTGCCCTGGATATCAAAAACTTTTTCCTCTTCTGTTCAAATCACTCACTCCCATGTGATCTGTCCATCAAGCCATCAGTCTTTTTCTATCGTCTTTCACATATTTTCCTGTTGACTGTCACTGGCTGTATTGCGTTGCTGTGTCCCCTGTTCCCAAAACAACTACTGGCACTGCCTGGACATGTGAGAACACATTCACACACAAGAGAATATTAGCACTGTAGTTATCCTTGAAGTGCAATTGGTTATTTGTTGCCCCTATTGATTGTATTGTCGGCACAAGGAACACCCCTGTTTTAGACTTCCGTACTTCTGTGTGAGAGATGGGGTTGGGGAAGGGACAATTGTGGCAAAGCAATCACATCAGAGGGGGCTTATCCAGTCCGCCATTCTTTTTTTTTCTTGAGCCATTTTTGGATCCCCATATTTTTTATGTGTTTGAAATTTTCAAGACTAACACTGAATATATTCAAATCTCAGTGATTATTACCTTTTCCAACAGCAGATGTACTGACAGATGTGTTGGGCCATTTATCGTATGGCATGAGGAATATATAGTTTGCTGACTATAGGTACAGGCAGCCATAACATATTTCACAGTCAGTGCGTCGTCAATGCCAGTACTGTTGAGGGCATTAACAGGACCTTAAATGGGATTATAAATAGCCAACACAATAACGTAGGCAACATTTTTTACATAACTGGGGTCAAGTCACAAAATATTCTCGCACACGAAAAAGATAGAAGGAATATAAAGATTTATGCGTGTAAATGAATGCATGTGTGCGTAAAGTATCTGCTATTGGCGTTATGTAAGAAAGGGATCATATGCAAATTAAGCTGAGAAATGCTGAAAAGAAAAGAAAGATTATTAGTCACACCTAGTCAGCATTTGTAAATAGTTTACACTGCAAAAAATCCCCCCTGATGCTGATACAGTATGACAAATGGTTTTGTCAGAAACAGAGAGTTTGTCTGTGACCAAATGGGAACAAAGTAACAAATTTAAACACTGGTTCATGTCATTCTTTTGTAGGCAAAATATCCATTATCAGTGTGGCATGGCATATATCCCAAGATGACAACTGCAAACCTGCTTCACTTTAACCTTCAGCAGCCTAGCTCAACCCTCTGGGCGAGGTGATACTTTTTCCTCCCTCAAGAGTGACTGACAACTCATTGTGGCTTCAGAGTCACAAGCTTTGCACTGAAAGCATTGTAGGAAAATATGCAAGCAAGCTAGTTTCCACCTAGGACACCCAAAGCAGGCAGAAATAACTCCCTGAACACACAAAGGGCGGCTGTGAGGGTGTCTGGATTCCAGTGTTGGTGAACCATGTGTAAAGCGAGGAAAAAAGTCCTCTTTAATTTTCTATCAGACACATTTTCATGACTCATAATATTCACATTTCCTCTTTCTGTACTGTCTATCATGAGGAAAAGACCATGTTGATTCCCTCCGACACCCCAGAGGATTCTTCTTTCCTCCGCCATATCTCCCTTGACCTCGCTCTCATTTATGTCAGATTTATCAGCTCAACAGCATCTTGGACTCCACAATGAGAAACACTGACCTCAATGCAAATGTCAACAGATAGTTTCACAGGGAGGGTTCTTTATGATGCAAATACACATAAATCAACTTTACTCCAATTTTATGGAAAAAAAAAAAAAAAACAACAACAAAAAAAACACAAGCCCAAGTTTTACGGCCTTGTCATGACATGCAGCCTAACAGTTTGGCAAATGACTTGTTGCACGGGCATGTGTTTTGTGCGAGTTCATCCTCGGCCAGATATGCTCAGAATGCAGCTACTGACTGATTACACAGAGGCTTGGAAGGTGGGGATGTTCCATGACTCCAAATAGAAGAGCAATATACAAATGGCTGTGAAAAGGTCAACTAGAGATGACATTACATATGAAAACTATGTATGGCCATAAATGTTAAATAAACAAGCAGCTTTTAGACCTCCATGAATTACTTTATGTAATTAATTAGACTTAATATTGAATATCAATATAAATATTTAGTAGCCACATTGTTCACCATTTTCAGATTCTAACATTTATTGATTAGTCCAACATAAACAATAGAGGGATTTCAATGTCATTCAGGCCTTTGAGGAATAGTTTAGGGAACCCAAGACATGATAATGAAGGTTGGCTTTTTTGGTAAGTGTGTTGTACTATTTAAACCAAAGATGTAAATCAGTTGACTGACAAATACATGTCATATGTCAAAGCTGATTGCCTGGATAAAATCCTCTTTTTACTGCAGATACATTTCAAGAAATGAAATACATCCTGGAAAAAGTGCCATTTGTCACTGCAAAATAACTGAAAACCATTCTCAGCGATAATACACACGTACACCTTAATCCATATTTAACTAACATGACTTGTTATGTTTTCAAGATAATTATTATTTAGAAACCTGGACTTAGCTGATGAAGTTGAAGACTGATATACTGTATACTTCTTTATTTATTTGCCAGCTTACAAAATCTTGTGATAAATCAAACTGAATTTCATAACAGCCCTGTCATATGCAAATAGAAAATCTGGCTTTCTGGAGGTTTAATCATTGATGATTGATGAAAACAGTATGATGTACTGTACTGATGATTTCACCTAAACAAACATTACACCTGATGACTTGCAATGACAGCAACATTTCTTAATGAGCAGTCATACCAAATAGGTCAACTGCTACAATATAAATAGACAAGACTGGCTAATTGACGATGAACTTATAGTTGGCTGGCTGCCTGCATGATGTATCATTAGAAGAGATCATGACTATATATAGAAGAGAGTGGAGAGTAATGAGGCTGGTTATCACATGATTTATGCTTCAGGCCTGTTACTGAATATGAAGTATTTAATGAAGAGATATACTGACACTAGATGAATGATGATTATTCATATTTGTTTATGTAACCCTCTCCAGACAATGAAGTTCCTACTACAGATCTGTCACTACGGCTTCTGCTGTTGAGGTGAATGGCAGAAGCAATGGTTTGAGGAACCACTTCAAAAAAGATTGCATCATTATTCCATTGCCAGGCATATTTTGCAATCAGCATTTCTTATAATGATTAACAAGATTATCTTTTTGCCAAATGATGGTCCTAAAACCAAAATCATACGATTGCCACATGATAACGAGGCTAATAAAGCAATCGAAGAAACATAGTTAAGGTTCTTTTAAAAACGCAATTATAAAATTACAGAAGTAAATAAGGGATGTTAGCTGCATCGTAAACTTAATATTTATGGTTAGAATCTTTTGGAGGAAACGTGTTGTTACTTTTCCCATGAATACACATGATGATGATGATAATAATAATGGAGAATAGAGTGATTTTGAAGAGTAACACTTTAATTGAGAGAGACAGTCTTGCTCTCTAGAATAAAGGCTGTTTAACCTTAACTGTTGTCCATTAGTTGGATAGAGAGGTCTCAGCCACCCCGTGTGACTCCCATTAGCTGCCTGCTAGCCCACCCATGCGCAGTAAATATTTAACTTCATTCGTTTTCAGTATCCAAATACACCACTTCTTCGAAATGACAGTGGCATTTCAATAATTTCAACATTATTGCTTGAATGTCATTCATGTGGTGTAAAACTTTTGGGCTTGGAAGGCCCTATTCACTCCCATTTTTAGAGGCAATCATCTTATTAAAATCGTGGAACATGCTTTATAATGAGAATAACAGTTTGAGATTCAGCATATAGTGTGATGACCCCTCCATTGTGATTTTACTGCTTTTATCAATGCAGACCAAACAGAGGCAGAGTAAGTGAAAAGTGGGAAGAGGGAATGAGAAAGGGGATGGCAAAGACGGGAAAAGATGATGTCACCATTGGGCATGGAGCAACTATTTTAAGAATCTGATAGGGAGAAGACTGGCGTGTGGTCATCTTGAATGACGTCACAAATGAGATCAACTCTCTGCTCAACCTGCTGGTCAGATTGTGATCCTTCATGACCTCAGATATCAGTGATTAGATTACTGCACGTCAACTCCAAAGCAAAGACTTGGTTTGCTGAGCAAAGACCCCGCTGAAAAGAAAGTTAAGAAACAAAAAGAAGAAAAGTGATTGAATAAAAAGGATGACCTTTTCTCCTGCAGCAGAAGATGGATTTTAAAAAGCTAATGAAGCAAAAGTGCCATTGCAAGGACTATGGGTGGAGGAGAGAAAGACAACAGCAGAGACATAAAACTAAGGAGTGCCAGCTAAGATTGCATTACCCTGAAGCTTTACCTTGCCCTAAGCTACGCATGGAGATGTATTACTGGGCAGGGTTTCTGGAGTGTGTGTGGGTGTGTGTGTGGAAGTATTCAACCGTGTGGGAGGAGAGCACGGTGTTTTGGCAATTTCTGAACTTGCTTGCACCAACAAAGGAAATGCCTCCATCTGGTATTCATCACTATGTACTGTACACACACGCACACAGTGCTGTTATTGCAGATCTTATTCTTCTAAATGTAAAAGTTAGGCAAGCACCAGTACACACTACTAACATGCTGTTCCTGAACTGATTTGGTATCACCTCTGCTCACACTGACCCCAAACAGCAACATTTTACAACTGATTTTACTGAACCAATGGGCAGAGCCATCGCAGATCTTTGTTTTACCAGAAGTAATATATCCGAGAAGGCCATTCTTCAGTGCCAAAACCACCTACCCAGCCACCCACACTTACTGCCTACTCTCAGGCTCTCTCACTCACTTCCTTCCAATTGCCCTTACTCACTTGTGTACTATTTAATACTCTCCACGCTGACACCTAACCTTTGTTAGGACCACCAGTCCCCCTGGCACTATGCCGTAGGCTGTCAAACAGACAAATAAACAAACTGATAGAGCTAACACCCTGCCAGCTTGGCCGAGTTTCACAGCTATAAAGGTTCTTATCATGCCCGGCTTGTGTCCTGTGGGTGGATTTTATTAGCTTATTTAGCACATTCAGCCCAGTTCCAGCCTGAGTCCTATTGTGGGCCTTTTAGTGTGAGCAGACTGGCTCTGTAAAAGGCAGCAATTATCAAGTCCACTTTGTGGGGGTGTTGAATTTACACCATTTGGATTAGTCTGTACAGTAAGTGGTTGACAGTCCTGAATATAGGGTTTGGAAGAGGAGCAAGGCTGCGAGTGTCCTATGAGTGTGCAGTGTCACATCAAGCAGGACTGTGAAGAAGACAAATAGTTCACAGTAGAAGCCCTGAAAATGGAGCACAGTGTGAAATACCCTGTTACTAATGTGATAGGCCAAGATATTACAGCACATTGCATTCTCACAGGATCCACAAAGAAGCTCAAATTACAATGATATACTGCATACACATTTCAATTCAGCTGCGAGCAAACAATGTTAATGATGGACATTACTAAAATAAATAACACGCCATTGTTGGACCGACACTTTCTTGACCAGAATGAAATGAGAAAAACGACCTACCTAATAAAGAAAATAACACCGGAAAATCTCTTACATGGTCCATCAATAGCTTCTCTGTGTTTAATGGAGTTAACAAGAAAATCCAAGGTGTTAATTAGTCAATGTTTTGCCTGGTCTGGACGGGCCCATGGAAAAGATTCAAATCCAAATTCCCTCCTTTAGCAAAGACACTCTTGGCAGTATAGTGCCTTAATAATGTTGAATAGACAGATTGAAGCAAAATTTTGGTCCCCTAATGTAACCCTCAGTATATTTGAAAAAAAAAAATGAAAAAAAAATGACCTCATTACTGAACCACCTAAAATGTAACAGTATAAAAACAAAGAATTCACCCTCACAAGTAACATGGTTGGATTGTTACACCGATTATCTCTGACAGAGAGAGAGAGAGAGAGAGAGAGAGAGAGAGAGAGAGAGAGAGAGAGAGAGAGAGAGAGAGAGAGAGTGAGAGAAGATCATGCTTTCCGAAACCTTTTTAAAGTAGTTAGGTCCAAGTCCTTTTGTTGTAAAACCAAGTGACTCTTCGGAGAATTTAAAAAAGCAGTGTGATTTAAATTGCAACAAAATCCATGCACATATTTCCTGATGTACTAACTCGCACATGTGAAGGAAGGAAGCATAATAACTCAGATGTATGGTCCTGAAACTACTGTCTTGTGGTCTGCAGCAACCTTAGGGTCGATAGAGGCAGTGCTTTGCATTCATTGGTTTTGGAAACAAAAGAAAGGACACATGTATATGCACAAACTTGATACATGTTTATTTTACTCTTGCTTTTTATTTGTCTGTCCTTGGCATGCAAGAAATTTCTATTTAGTCTGTTCTGAATTATTTGACCAAGCTGTGAGGTAAACACTGAGGAAGAAAAACTGGAGTGTAAGTTCATGTAAGGTTTCTTCCTGGATGAAATGAGAGCGGTGGGACTGGATAAGAGACCATTATTTGTTACAGGGAGGTGGTTTTTCCTGCTGGGCCTTAGGGCTGTGACACCTCTGATGGTGTCTGTGGTGGACTATGCATGGCAAGGGTGTCCTCTTCCCTGAGGCAGGCCTAAACCTGACTGTATACTGTAATGTTTTCCTTCAGGGACTTATGCTCCCTGATGTTTCGCCCCTTAACCCAGAATATTTCCTGGTGGCGGGGCAGTGAACAAGGATGTCTCCCTGACACCCCCAGCAGCAAAACCTAACTGAATGTTGTTCCCCAAGCCTTGTCTTGCTGTTTCAGATAGATCTAGTGGCTTGCTTTCTCTACTTCCCCAAATAGTTCTTCGGTGTATCTACTAAATGTGGCTCCACGTAGGCCCAGATCCTTGAGCAGGTGTGATGGTCACTTGCCCACAAAGCCTCTGGCTCCCAACTCCACTGGGAGAAGCCTCACAACCCATCCACTTTCTCTGCACTCTGCAACCAGGTCTGAATACTTTGCCTTCTTTTTCTCATTGGAAGCTTCCAGTCCCTCCTCCCATAGCACCGTCAGCTCAATCATTGTTGCTGACTTCACAGCTGCAGACCACAGCACCACAGCTGGTCTCAAGGTGGTGCTCCATATTTCCTGTGGGAACTGGAGCTGCTTACCCAGGTCTACTTCCATCTTCCGGTCCGCCCCTGGTGATCATTGCTTGGCAAGTGTGAAGTAGGTGGTCATTTTTCTTGCCATCATGGAGAAGTAAATATTGCCCTCCACATTTGGTAGGGCTATGCTCCCAAAGTGCTCGATGGCCTTGGCATTCTGCTGTTAGGAAATAGAAACTGCCACTGCCCTTTGCCACTCAGATAGTATGCTGCGCTTAGTCCAGGGGATTCTCATCAGGGTCCATGGCAGCCTCAGCACTTCTGGACAGTTCTTATATGGGTTGCATGGTATTCCATTCTGGCCTGGTATTGAAGTAGATCTTGCTCATTGGACCATCTGCCTGACCGTGCTGAGCTTGATTGGTGACGCATCAAATAGGGCTGATGGTTCTGAGGGTCTAGGCACATACCCTGACGAGCCTTTGGGGGTGTTCCTTGCTTGGTCACTACATGGAGCATGGATGTTCTCCTGCAGTTCTTCACTGGAGATATCCAAGATTCCAATTGTCTTCTCTTCAAGGAGCGTACATGCAATGGATTCCTGAAGAAACTTGATCTTTCCTTCTCCTTCTGTATCTTCTGATACATTCAGTCCCCCTGAGGTAGGCAAGACATCTTCTGATCTTATCCCAGAGGTCTTTCTGGCCCTCCTTTGCCTCCCTCCAACACTTCTGTTTGCCACTGGGTCATCGATCTCTTTCTCCCTTCTACCCTTTGATCTTGCCACGGTTTCTCTGATGGTCCCCATGCCGTACCTTTTGCTGCATTCTTCATACAAAATATCCCCAAACAGGTTTAGCTTGGCTACCACTGACCCGCAGAGGGCATTTTGCATCACAGATGTTAGTCCAACTTTCTCCACTCCTCAGCCTCATTGGCCTTTGGCCACTTGATCTTATTCCTTTGGAGTTGGTTCTTCAGGTTCCTGGCCCTTTGACTCGCCTCCATTCTTGGGTCACCTGTAGGTGCTACTGGGTTCATTTCTTGGGGTTCATCAGCATCCCTTCCTTCCTCAACTCTCCTTTCCACTTACTCTTCCTCTGAAACATCGGGCCCATTGGCGCTGTGTTGTCAACCTGGCCTTGGATCCCATTTGTCTGAACTGCTCTTACGGGGGCAGTGCAAGGTTGCATCAGACTACCACCCCTCACAGTTGTTTTTCTCGGCCAGTCCGAACCTCCTTGAGATCTTCTCTTTTGTCAGTATCTTTGTGTTCATTATCATGTGGTCTATCCTTGTAAGCCCTTCTTTCATTCTGCCTCCTGGAGGGCCTTCAGGTTTCTTTGTTTCTTCTTCGCAGTTGGCTTTGTGTGTCTTCCTCTTGGGAAACCTTGAGTGTAGGGTCACTAGTCTGCATCTCCCGATGCTGTCTATCATGCGACCACCAGTCTCTCCTGGTTGTCCTCCAGTCTTTCCTGGACTCCAACTGCTCAATTCACAGTAGTTACTGTCCCAGAAATGTATTATTCGTTACAGGGAGATGGTCTTTCCTGCTGGGCCTTAGGCCTGTCGCACCTCCGACAGTGCCTGTATCATTAGTCATGAAAAACTTGTTTAGTATTTGGCTTTGCATCACGTCAATGGTAATTTAGCTGTTTGTTTGTGTTTTGACACAAATTCATATCAAGATTTTTGATTCCTTCACATTCTACTCAGTCACAGTCAGTCAAGCAACCCATGACTGCTTATATATTTCAATATTCAGCCAAGCTGTGATTATTTTAAAATACCAATCTGCTGTTTCATTCCGTGCCCCGCTTTAGCTTCTTTAGTAATCAGGGCTATGTAGCTGTGCTCAGTGACAAACAAGAAGCAAGACAGATAAATGCAAGATGAAATACGGATGAATAGCATTGCTTTTCCTCACAAAACCAAGATAAAGAGACATCAGGCCTCAGTCACATCACTGCTGATATTTCCATTGGAAATTCAGAGACAAGGGAGAGATCAGACCTTTTTATAAGATGCTGTGTTGAGCTGGCTGCAGCTGGAGCATTTTGATGGTATTTGTGACACTGTAGGATAGATAACAATAACATGACAATCAAATATAAAATGTACAACCTTGTTAACTTCATTACACACAGTACACTCCATGTGAGATGAGGCTACAAATGGCTGAGCTTGTTAGCCAAGACTTAAATTTTGTCTCATTACTTGGGTAATATTTACCTTTGAAAAGCACAACATACCATCTGTGAAAATGCGAGATGATAATCTGATCTGTGCTTTGCAGGAAGGTCATAAAGTGCTATCTGTATTAAAGTAATACATCATTTAAAAAGTCCTAGCAGCAGTCCCAAGAGATCTAGATTGTTGCAAATGAATAACAAAAACAGAACATATTTTTCTTCAGCAGTTACTCTTTATACACTCATCCCACAGATGAATGTGCTTTTGAGGCACAATATAGTAAGCATGATTTGGAAACGTTTGGACGATATCCAGCCTGTCTTTGGCAGCTTTTCAATCTTCTGATGTTTTGCATTTACTAATCTTTTGCTAAACTAAAGAAGATAAACTTTATACTACATACCATAATCAAACCACAAAGTTTACATGTGTCATTTTTGTGAGGTCAAGTTTCAGCAAAGTTTTCAGGACAAAACACTTGGGAATGTCTTGACTCATGATGATAGAAATGAGGGTCTGGTTACAATGTCCCCAGCTTGGAATATCAGAAGTTGCAATAAACAGTGACTAAATCCAACTTTAAAGTAACACTTCCTTTTTTTGTCCCTTTCATTACACAATTTTCACAAATTCTCCCTTTCTCAGAGCAGGGCTTTGACACTCTCCATCAGTGGCTAGAGCCGAAGTGTTCAAGATGTGTCATCTATCATCTGTGCTGCGAGGAGGGTGAACATGCTGCACTTCAAACAGGTTTCCTTCAGCAGGTGTGGATCAGAAGCCCTGGCCACGCTCAAGCCATTACAATCATAGTCAAATCTCACCCCTCGGCTTCCTGTTGACTCACTATCCTAGGTGTTCGGAATTGAAATTCGGCATATACTCAACACTGCCACTCGAAGGACTGCATTTCTTCAAGCTGTCAGGGGATCGACAAAATCCCTGAGCACTTATTTTGTTAAAAAAAAACAAACACCTTTATCTACATAGAAATGTGGTTAGAAAAAGGTAATAAAAAGGTGAGAAAAAATTCAAAGGTGAAACATTCCTATTGTGTCACTTTTTTCCCGTCAGAATAATGATCTTTTATCATGTTTTTCCATCAGCGTGTTGACTCGCACATGAACCGAACTGAATTCCCATTTCACCATGTGATGAGTCATGGTGTACATGACGTGACACCGAATTAATTATACGTAAAATGTTTGATAGCAATTGGATAGAATGCTCTCTGATTTACTCATCTAAACGGAAGAAATTCAGGTGCATGACTGGTTCCATTTTCTTTGCTAACATATTTGATGAAATCATTCTGTTTTCGGAGAGATCAACACTCCGAAATGAAGACAGAGTAGACTGATATTTTCAGTATATTACATTATCATTATCAGGAATGAGGGTTATAGAAAAAAGTATTTTATCTTGAATACTACATGTGCCCTATCTGCAGGATTGTGCAAAATCTACTCCACTGGTTTAAATTCTATGAACAGGTATGTTTTGCTTCAGGAAGCATTTCTGGCATTTTCATTCATTACTCAAGACACAGTACTGGAATGTAGAAAACAAAATCATACTTATTTACAGCGTTGTATCAACTCTATGCCATCTGTTAATGTAAGGAGTTCCATGCAGATTTACCAGTGGAACTGCATTCAAGAGATGTCTCTTGGTTTTGGTTTTGCTGTACAGTTTTCCATTGTTTTGAATTTTACAGTATTTATTTGTATCTTTTATTTCTGTGGTCAAAATGTCTCTTTGTTGATGTCAATTGTATTTCTCAGGTGCTTAGAATGTTTTGATTGTGAGAAATACTCCACCACACAACGCCCACCTTTCTTGATAATAGCTTACAAGGAACAGTTGTTCACAGAAAACTTTGTCATTCACTGCCAGTAATGTGTTTCTCAATCATCATTGTTATTGTTTAACAGTGACCCGCAAAATTCCTCCTCACCCACCCATCTGCCCATACAGACCACTGTAATACCTGGAAGTCCATTTGATTCTCAGACATCGTCCATCTTAATTCTAACAGAGTATCAAGTATAAAGCTCCCTTAAATAAAGGAGGGTGAGTCTAACCCTTAGTTAATCCTAGAGTGAAATTTGAGCAGATCAGTCCAAATCAATGCAAAGTAAGGAAAAACAGGATTAAGATTTTCTTTGTGTCCACAACATAGTGGCAAAACTATGTGCATTCGAGGTCAAACATGTACTTGTTGAACAGCCAGATGGCTGAAACATCTCATATGTGACATCTTAAAAAAAAACGACTTTCTAACTCGACAAAATGGAATTCACCGACAGAATTATGCAAAAGCTTATATAAGAAAGGTGAATGCTGTTCTTGTGCCTCACACTATTTCCCGTAAAGACTGCCTTTGTCTGAGGAATTCCAGGAGTTCTACTCCGTGCTGTATGCATCAACACATCAGGTATGTAGGCACTGATATGTGGTAGCATCCTGGTATTGCTGGGAGTGTGCTGAGGTGTGTCTGTCCCACTCACTGCCTCTCCGGGGATGAATCAGGAGGAAATGGTGGCAGCAGAACAACAGTAGCACGCTGAGTGTGTCGGACATGGCCCATTTTTCTCCCGAGGCAGAGGACGGCCCGTTAGTGACTTTGATGGATTGGAATGCTGCTCACCCACACACACGCACGCCCACACATGTCCCACACACTCATGTCTCTCACACTACAAACTCATGCGTTGTTGTTCACACACAGACACACAAACCAATCGTGCACAGGCTGTTATGTCCTACCAGTTCTGATATCCAAAGTGAAGTGTTTACAACCCACCCACACTGCCTTCCTACCCAGTCAATGAACTCTTCCCAGTAGTCTCTATGATGCATTATCATGTAAATGTCTGCATATGGGGGCTGCTCTAGCATCCTCCATCACAAATGTACCCATGTGTATCCTACTGCACTGCAACATATCGAAAAAGATTTCTGCTTTTAAAATGCATCATGACAAATGTATGCATTAACACACTTCTTTTACTCGACTCCAAGTCCATTTGTGGTAAGAACACAGAGACAGGACAGGGATATATTGGGTGTTTTCTACTATAAGAAACACAAAGGGTATGACAATATGTGGACCAATAGACTGCGGTTACATGCGGCATGCTTATATCGTCACAAAAATGTATCAGAATTTCAGCTCACTACAAAGACTAATCCAGTCAAATGAGACCAGGCTGTTATGCGTGACTTGAACTCAGCTGACAGCCATTGCTGCTGAATAGCATAGCCAAGGCATCTCATGGCTGAAAGCAGAACGTGACTCTCAAGTGGCCAGAGTGACAAACATCACTGCACATTAGCCTTTGGTCTGCTCAAACGCTCAGGTCCCGTAATGCGCTCCTGCTGGAATGACAAGTATCATCACAAGCTATATTGCAATCAGCCTTTTGAGTCAAGCTAAGAGTTGTGTTTCAGCTTGAGAAGGGAGTTTATCCATCCCCTATTACTTTGTTCAACTGAATCATCATCTCCCACAGAGAACGAGAGAGACGATAGAAAGATAGGGAGCTGCTCGGGCAAAGAAAGACAGGCGACTTTGTCTGGCTTTGTTTGCTTGCAGACTCCTTTAGATAAGGCCTATGTTTCTTTTCAACACATGCTGCATTATCACCCAGGCACATGTAGACACATGAGGATGATTCAGTCCTCAGACTGTGTAATAATATGCTGGTGCATGCCGTCCCGTGCACAGTTGGGAGAAGTGTCTCTGTAATCAGACAGACAGTCTGTCCTGGTCCCGAGGCAAGAGCGAAGAACTGCTCTAGCGGGTGCATGCTGTGTGACTTCTAAGGTCCTTTCTCTCTCTCTCTCTCTCTCTCCCCCTTTTTGTTACAATGCACAACAACACTTTTGTGCTTGATGTGAACCTTATAATGAATATCAAATATCTGACATAAACTTCTGTCTCGGTATGTGACCGTTTGTGACATTCACATAGTTAGATTTTGTGCAACTCAGTACTCAACCAACCCACACATCTGTCATGTTGTACACGCATGTAGTTGTTAGATAGATCTTGGATAGATAGATTTTTTTTATTTTTCATTTTATCTAAGCAGTGCAGAATTATAAGAACTGCTTCTGGTGAAGTCAGTGTTGATTTTGTGCTACATTGACTTTGTTTTAATTTTGTTGATGTTATTATTATTATTATCTAAGCAGCGCATACTTATGAGAAACGCTTACAATGAGGTCTATGTTAATACACTACTGTATACAAGTTATTATTATTTTTGTTGTCATTATCATGATTCTTCTTGTTGTTATCTAAGCATCGCAGAATGATAGAAATGCTTATAACGAGGTCCACGTTGAGACTGAAAGCTGTCTGTGTTTAAATGTTAAGTACAAGATATGATGCAGTGATTATCGCAGCTCTGCTTCATCTGACGGTCGCGGTAGGTCGGTTTCCGTTTACCGGCGTCCGTACTCTCGTATCCCGGGTGTGTGTTTCCCTGCACCGTTGCCCAGTAACATTTTTCTGCCGTCAAAGACCGGCAACACCCCGGCGTTGCCAAGTAATTCATTTCATTGAAGTTTTCTTAAGGTCGTCTGAGAGATACATGCCGCTGTTCCGTTTCCGGTGAGGTTAAAGGCCCTTCCTGCCGTCGGTGCGGTGAGGTATCTCGATCTGTGACAGCTTTGACGTGCGCACATTCTTATCACTCGGGAGCGCGCCGCGCGTAATAGCGGTTACCCGCCAAGCGACACCACCTTAAATCACATGCTGACATAACACCGAGCGCTCTCCACCCATATCCGAGAACAGGCGGTTAAGAGGTGGTGTCTCACCTTCCCGATTTCGGTCTTCTAACCGAGAAAGACGCCGGCGTGCCGAGAACACACGGCGGCATCTCGAAGCCACATCTCCACCGAGCTGCGACAGACCGGAGAGAGAGAGAGCCGGTCCTGATTCAATCTTGTGGATTTTCGAGGGATTGGATTAATCCAAGAGCTATCGCGGTTTTACATTTCATGCCAAAGCTGGGGGAACCGACGGGAACGCCGCTGACCCCTGCGCGAAGCTTTACCGTTTTCGCCCAAATCATCGGTGAGTCCAACCAGTTTGATAGTTTACTTCAAACCACGTCGGTAAAAGTTTTGACATGGAGCGAGATTATGTCGCCGGTTAACCGATTGAGCACCGACGCGTTTGTGATTCGTTAAAAAAATGTATTAACAACCTTTAAGACCTATGCGAATTTTTGGACTGAGAATACGTTGTTTGTAAGAATGGTAATTAATAACAGACTGGAATTAATGCTAAGTAATAGATCAACTATTACATGATAACAACTAACAGCGAGCCTGTTATGAATTTTTATTTTTGATGCTTGAGCAAAATGAGATTACACTCTATTTGCCCACTATTACCTAAGTATGCGAAGTAATACTCAATTTAGCGAAACTATGAATCAGTATTTTAAAAGTGGCCACTGGGTGGCGACAGACCACCTTTGTATTTTACGCTCCGGTCTCACGTTGGAAGAATTAAAAGAGGTCAACTTCGCTGGTTAAAAATAAGGAATTCATCTTCAATGTCATAAACGGTTATCCTAGTTTCAGCTATTTCAATACATGCTAAATTTCAAGATCGTTTTTTTGCAAGTAAACGCTTCGCTTGATGATTTACATTTCTGCCGTTCGTGCAGACTAGTGTTGTTGGTGATTAGAAAAAAAAGAACTTTCACAGCACCAGTCACTCCTTCCAAATTATCATGGTAGATTTCATGTGCGGTATTGCATCTCCACGTGATATTTCCTGGCACATTATCCTGCATCTCTCTCTACCTGGAGAGAATGCCCAGTCGAATGCGTCATTTGCATACTATTTCAGTGGGTTGAGCGTGTTGCTGAGGTCAGGGGAAAGAGGATGGCGTCACTGCTATTAATGTCATAACGCCCTAACCAGTAACCCAGATTTACCAAAAAAAAAAAAAACATTTACTTTCCGTTCATTGTCCAACCATAATATTACCTTTTATTATTACCGATTCAAATAACCATCCTTTTTGGTCGGTACTTCCTGTCTGTCTATGATATAACCTAAAAAGCAAAGTCTATTTGTAGAATGTGATGGACAATGTTGTTGCACAATCTGCCACAGGGAGACATCACCGCTGTGCAGATAAGGAGTTGTTGCGTGACTGAATGCGGAGTCAATGACGAGGGCTACTTCTGCTCTGCGTGCAGCGATCTGTTTATATCAGACACACCTTAACTGAGCAAAATGTGAATACGCATAAGGACATTCATATAGATATTTTTGAAAGATACACAATGTAAAATGTGATAGGTTACGGCTCCCATACAAAGGGAATCCTGCGTGGACCCTCCAGTGCGGGGTCGCAGATCCCCTCGGGTGCCGCAGGCTTCTGCTTCAAAGGCACATATTTGGTTGTATACTGTAATTTATTATGAATGGCTTTAACTCGCCTGCTCTCCACGTGGGTGTAGATCTCTGTCTCCTATTGGCTGAGATCAGCAGCATTGTGAAGTAGCGCCGCTGTGATTGGCCGGACCGCCCCTTCTCGGAAGTGGGTGTGGTTTACTGATGGTGGCGCTAAGATACTCTGAGATGTCCATTGTCGGTCCCCCTCTGGAGCCGCGGTGGTTATGAGCGCGCTGCGCCTCTCTCTTCGGCCGCATGAGGCTTCGCAGCTTACGGATCCCGTGCCCCCTTCCGTAAAACTCTCAACGGCTTACTAAATACAAGAGGACTACGTTTTGTTTTTAAGAGACTTTGCTTTTATTTTATCTTTTTTTTTTCGTTTAAAGGCGCACTTATGCGTCGTGGTATTACAGCATGCTCGCGTTTCAGCCCGATATTTCATCGTCAATGTAGCGTCTCGTAATGACTTTGTCTTCGCATATTAAGACCACACAAAGGAACCCGAGTCTTGCGTAGTTGACTCTCCCGCAGGGATGTTTTTCATGATACCAAGCGGAAAGAAAACAGACCGGCTTTTATTCTGAGTCCCAAAGGCGAGCGGGAGAGAGAGGGAGAAGAGAAAGACACGCAGCTCTGAATGCTGCCTTTGATTTGCAAAAACAACCAAGAGATCTGCCGCCTCCTCCTCACCCTCTTCATCTCCGGATCTGCTCGACTTCTCTCCCCCCCGCTTCCCTGACCCACAGGTTATCGGATGGACCAGCATCCAAGTACCCGGAGCTGCACCAGCCGCGGGGCTTCGTCCTGCGAGGCCGTCCCGACTGAGCCCTCCATGAACCTGTACATCCACTCCACCACCGGCACACGCTTCGAGCTCTCCTTGCCCCAAGAGGAGACCGTGGAAGGACTGAAGAGGAGGCTGTCTCAGAGGCTCAAAGTACCAAAAGAGAGACTCGCACTGCTCCACAAGGAAACGTGAGTAAAGCCCATCCTATCTAATTTTCTTAAAGAAGTATCCCCTTGAACCTGCTGGTGACTATAAAACCACAACCCAGGCTTCCCCTTTTGTTTTACAAAGAATCTGCACACAACTACACCCCCACCCCCCATCACAGCGCTCTGCTGGATCTTGTTGTTTAATATTGAAAGATCTTAGTGTTCGTGCATCATTCACCTCCGGGGCTCTGGAGTGCTTCTAAGATACTTGTCAAATGCTTCTCCGGAGATCTCGGCTGCTTAAGGGCATCGATACATTTATGGAAACCAAACCAGTGAACACACTGTCTTAGAATTGCTCACAAGGGGAGCCGTGGTCACCAGAACAGCACTGATGAGGCGGGCTTGCATTGATTCGTCCCTCCCATGTTATAAATTCAAAGATTGGACTGAATTGCAAATGCTGCAAGACTCAGCCTCCTTACGCATCACCAAGTGAAGTTTCACCTTACCCTTCAGCAGTATTGTTACTCATCAGAGACATAAACCTGCGTAACACAAAGTAGATACAATGGATGTGTTGTTTTTTCATGGTAATAGTTACTTTGGAAACAGGATATCGTCTTTGTGATGTCAGTGGATTTTGGGGGCGTGAGGTCACCTTCTAGGATTCTTAGAAAATGTGTCTGTAATAGCACAGTAGGGCTGCTCTACATAGATAATGCCAATAGTTTTTCATTATGTAAATTTGCTGAAACCAGACCTAAAATGAGGATGTTTCCAAATGCATGAGGCCCAGGTTAATTGAGTCAACCATAATGCAGGTGGTGTAATGCAAAAACTGAGCAGGGCTTTAGTAAATGCAAATAGTATGTATTGTTTTTCAGCCTCCATCCCTTTCACCCATTGTGATCACTCAATAAATCACATCATCCTTTAAACTGTGAAACCCCGTTTTTAAAGCCCCTTTCTAATCCCCTCATGCTCCTCAAACTGTAGACTTGGGAGCAAGTCAGTACTGGGGGTCTTTGTTCTGGTCTGCTCTGGGTTAGATTTAGGTCATTTGTGAACGTCAGATTCTTCTAAAACTTCATAGCTGTATTGAATGTCAACCTTACTAGGCTAAGTGATATGATAAATAATCTCTGAAAATATGTGGAATGCAGGTTGACAAATAATGAAAATGTTAAAAAGCAAAACATTTGGAAATGTTGAAAACATTACACGCGTACATGTTCTTTTAGGGTTTTTGCTGCACATGGAAAATTTTCAATTCTAGCTGTTTTTCCATCCATCTTTTAGTCATTTAATGAAATGGGCGATTGGTTTCACTGTGAATTTAGTGTGAAAATAGCACCTCTACTTAGTCAAATGGCAGCGGTGCCAAATATCCACTGCAAGCAGTTGTCAAACTCCACTATACTCGAAATTGAAATATGACAGCACAATCAATACTTCTCTTTCATGGAGCTTTTCACCCACGGCTCTTTTCCAAACTAGTTTTGAAGTCTGTCTGCCCCCCTGGCTGAATGGTGTTTATGTGTCTGAAGAGAGACATTGTCAGCACAGTCTAATTATCTTGTTCTTTCTAACCCTGTAGGCGACTAAGTTCAGGCAAACTCCAGGATCTAGGCATCTCTGATGGGAGCAAGTTAACACTTGTACCAACCGTTGAAGCAGGATTAATGGTAAGTCTCACACTACTCTTGATTTTATTTAGTTTAAAATTGAAAAAAAAAGATGAAAAAGCAGTATCTCACCATTTGTTATACATCCTCCTGTATTTCCACATGTATTGGTTTCCCAGTTTATGCAAATACTGCTTCCTTTTTTTCAGTCTCAAGCATCAAGACCCGAGCAGTCAGTAATGCAAGCCTTGGAAAGTTTAACAGAAACTCAGGTAGGTCACGAATGTGTCTCCAAAAAAGTCCAAAACATTATCCAGATATGCAGAAAGCAGGGAGAGAGAGGGAGAGATGAGATGATCAGGCCATGCAATCCTCTTTGCTTGTCTAATCTCAGTCCTTTAAACAAGCCAAGCCAAACTAGACATCAAGTGTGAGCTTTTAGGATATAATAATAATAAGGAGCAACACCCCGATGTATCCTAGTAACATCTGTGAAAGTATGCACACGCATGTATGCGTGTGAACTTGATGCAAGCGTGAACACCAAAGAAAAGGACATATGAGCTACAGAGACAGTTCCTCTACCTTTCTGTATAATCTTTCATCTGTAATCGCTGACTTTTTGTATTTTATGCACACATAAAACAGACGCGCACATTCAAGTTTCCAGGAAGCGTGGTATAGAAATAGTCTCACTTACATGACAGAGTGCTGGATCATCAAATGACAGCCCTCTGTCCAAGTATGACTATTTGGTCTAAAGAAAGCATTTATACATAGCTGGGCATGGGAGAGCAGTGAAATGGATCAGTAACACTGCAGATATACAGTATTTGTTTGCGTCAGTGTGGAATGACTCACTTTAATGATCAATGGCAAGAGTGAGGCATAAAAGCCAAGGATCTCACCGTGCTCGCAATAGAGATAGCTTGAGCAAGTACACGGGTGATAAGGCAGCGTGCACACAGACAACAGTGTGACGTATGAAACACTCTACAGCTGACTGCCTGAGTCAGATCAACTTCCTTTTGTAGCGTTGTGTAACACTGGCACACACGCAGAATCAGCAATGTGACGCTATTTGATGTCAAAACAAAAAGCAAAAATGGAGGGCATCATTGGACTAGGATTTAATGAGATGTGTATTTCAAAGATTCAGCTGTTGCAATCTGATTACAGCCACTACAGGGGTACGGTAAATTTACTCAAATTTTTTTTTTATCAGGTTGTGGGTTGTCTAGAGATAACAGGATGTACAGTGGTGTGGTTTCATTCCCTGGCGGTGATTTTATGATGGGAATCCTGGCCTGGTTGATTGTGTAAACTCAGCAGGCGTCTCTTAGCAGTGAAAGCAGATGACTGCATGACTCTGTATGTGTGTGCGTCTTATTGGCTGGAAGTCCATACCTCAGATTAGTGGGCTGGAGGAAATCTTTGCCTGCCTGTTACTATGACTCTCAGCTTCACCAGTAAGATGATGGTTGAACCATCATCACTGTCCACTTCCCCCTGCTTTTCTCTTCAGCCCTTGTTACAAATAAGATTGAAACCATTTTTACTCAAGGATGTTACAATACTTTGGAAATATGACTCAAGTTCTTGTTACTGGTCTTTCATGGACATTGATTTGTGCAGTCACTACATTGGAACATTTTATCTACTCATTCAATCTTTGAGCACTTTCACGGAGATGGCGATGTACATTAGTAAAATAATATTCATCAATCCATCCAATCCATCTTCCCCCGCTTATCTGGAGTCGGGTTCCTGGGGCAGCAGCCGGAGCAGTGAGGGGCCAGACCTCCCTCTCCCCCGCCACATGGTCCAGCTCCTCTGGGGGGACCCCGAGGCGTTCCCAGGCCAGCCTAGAGACATCGTCTCTCCAGCATGTCCTGGGTCCTCCACGTGGTCTCCTCCCAGATGGACATGCCTCCCTCCCCCGGGAGGCGTCATGGAGGCATCCCGACCAGATGCCCGAGCCACCTCATCTGACTCCTCTCTCTGCGGACTTTGAACTTTAAAACTTTTAACTTTAAAATGTGTTACTTTAAAAGTTATCAGTTTCACATGAACCACTAATAAAACACTATTGTTAAAGTGTGTTACATTTGAGATGATGGACTAATTGGCAGACCAAATATAGCAAGGGGAAAACACACAATGCTGCTTCAGTTTTAGCCCAAAAATTGATTCAGTTTTTTCTTTTAAATCATGGCGCAGAAGAAGGCACAATAGAATAGAATGCGCTTTAATCATACAACAAATGGGGACATTTCAGTTGGATGCGTTGGGATTCTGAATTTGAGTTTCATTAGAAAAAATAGGCATTGAAGTTTTCGCTCACTTCCCGTCCCCCTATACACTTGGGCTATCAAAAATCAGTCAATGCACTTAGCTTTTCAAAGTGTCTGATATGTTATCTGATATGACCTTATACCCGAAAATAACCTCAGTTATAGTGATCGCATCGCTTACTATGGTACTCTGAGAAAAAACAGTGGGAAGCCATCCTTTTATATATTCTCCATCCAATTGTTGCTTAATATTAGCTCTCATCAGTACATTGGGTGTTTTGCAATGAAGCTTGAATCTAATAGGCAGCAGCTGGCCAGCAAAACAACCTAACGCAAAAAGCCAGCTCTTGCGGTTGTTAGAGACTTTTGTGGAACCAGTTTGATAGGAATTGTTTTATAGAAACTAAACTCCAGCAATTATTGAAATAGGATCTTTTATTACTTTGCACTGTCTCCCATTTCCCTTCTCCTGTGTTTCTGCTTAACAGCCGTCCCTAGGCTCCTACAATTTAAATGTGGTTTGGTGTGCAAGTCCGGCTAGCTGCTTCAGTTTGTCTGTAAATGCTGGCTTCTTTAGAGAGACCAATCCTTGCTGTGTTAATTCCTCCTCCTGCATCTCACTAGAATTTTGCATGACATCTAAGCTGTATT
Source organism: Fistularia commersonii (assembly GCF_037954325.1). Classification (NCBI taxonomy): domain Eukaryota; kingdom Metazoa; phylum Chordata; class Actinopteri; order Syngnathiformes; family Fistulariidae; genus Fistularia; species Fistularia commersonii. The sequence goes on along the minus strand of NC_141299.1, from coordinate 7,512,991 downwards.
AATCCACTGCCTACTGACAGCCCATCAAAATACAGTTCCGTGTACTACTCTCTTTGACCTCATACCTCATAGAGGTTGTGTGTATTGCTTATATATGTGGTGATGCATAAGCGGACACACACACACACACACACACACACACACACACACACACACACACACAGACACACACACACACACACACACACACAGAATTGAAAGGATATATTTAAGAGGATTTCTGATCTTGCTCAGAGAATGAGAAAATTGTCTGATCCTAGTAGTAAAATGAATGTGTACTTACAATGCAAGCGCTGGTAGCAAAATGAAAGCAATTTCCCCCCAAATTCGGGGCATATGTAGTCAGTGACATCACCTCCCCAACTATTGATCTTGGTATTTGACAGAAGGAGAAGGATTATATGTCCCTCTCAGCACACAGGGACTATTTGCTCATTGATGCACATTGATGTTGGAATAAAAGCCAACCAAGCAGGCAGGCATCACCCTTACCATCCCCCACTGCCCATCCCCCATGCAGCCACCTCTTTGTTCGTGTCTAAAAGCATGAGCACCAAACCTGCCCATTTGACAAACCCACTGACAAACAACAATGATGGAGGGTCATTCTTAAGGTTTACCTCTCCCCCATAATCCCCTTTAATTTTGAAAATATTAATAGGTGTCAGCTTTACAACATTGACTACAGCTACATCACTGTGCACTTACTAACAGACCAATGCAGAGACCACCAAAACTAATTGGTATTTTGATAAAGTTTGCCTTGAACACCACCGAACATTGCTTAGGGAGAAGGATGTGCTTGTCATTCCACCTCTCCAATGAAATATTGTGTTACATAAACATATCTGTTCCCTTTTCTCACCATTGATTCATAGTTCCTGTCCAGACGCACTTCTCTCTTGTCCAATTCCTCCTTATCTGAGTGTTAGACCTGGAAATTGTCATTGCAACTAGAAATAGAGCAATGCAAATCGTCACGGTCTGAAATTCAGTGGACAGTCACCTCCAAGTTACCATTATCTCATTTTCCCTACTCTTGCACCCTCAGGGGACAACACAATCAGGACAGACATGTGCGGGAACAAAGACAAAAAGCTTCGCCTAGTGCCTTCTTAAAACATGCCAACCTTAGTGCATACAATGTTTGCATGATGTCCACATTGGGAAGGATGAGCGCAAATGCCTGGCTGACTCACAGATGACACAATACAGTGGAGAATCTTTTCTGAGAATCTGTCGAAAAATAACAGTGTCTGCCTGCAGCGAAAAGCTTATTGTAGGGCATTGTGTGAGTTTCAGAACAATCACATTTCAGTCTGTGCACATGACTTTGTGTAAACAGCTCAATCCAGGTGGTCAATTTGTTTCTATTTCCAGTCATGTACCTTGTACCTGCCTTATCTCGATGCCGGTTAATCAGCTGTATTGGCATTACTAGAAATCATTGCAATTACAGTTAGGATTTGGGACTGCAAGGAATTCAAAAATGACAAAGTCAATGTGTCTGTCAATATGAGAGGATCTTCCTCTATTCATAGCATACAACTCTGCCCTTCCCACTGCTATTGAATAACGACTCTTTATATGCACGCAGCTTTGGGGCGGTTGTATTTGGTCTTTGGAATGGTAATGTGTCGTATTGTTACCTAAAAGAAAGCTACAGAAATTAATTTGTTGCTGAATGTGTAAATCAAATTGTGTATGGAATACGAAACAATGCTAATCGCAAGGCCTATTCACTCCTCGCTCATGTAAATCTTGGCCTTGAAAATTGCATTAATAAGCCGATCATACAGATTTTTTTGCACCTGTGTAATCCCTTTTATGATGCACAAATGCACAGTGGGAGTGAAGTGTGGTAGGGTGAAAGGAATCAAGGTGTTGTTGACCAATCAAGGGAGAGATGGATTTTGCAGCGGTTTTCATTGTCCTATTGTGTTTATGTGTCTTGTTCGCAAGCGTATGCGTGTATCTGTGCTTTGGCCAACATGACTGCCTCTTTTCCCCTTATTTCGTTCTTTATACAAGTCGTGACCGTCATTGTTTCCTCGTCCCTGGTGACATTGAGCTTTTGTGATTCAAGTAGCTGGGATCGTGACTGGTGGGGCGACTGCGTGGGAGGATGGAGACAAGAATATCATGTCTGATAGCTACTACCAAGTCTAATGAAGTCAATTAAGCCTATGTTATAGATGAAACAGAGAGGTGAAGGTCAAATACTCAGATCAGTTTGTATATACAAATATAAATATTCCTCTGCAACTGTATTAGTTATTAATGACGTCCTGATTATCGTCCATTACCCTTCAGTGCTTTTGTGTGATTATTTTTATTTTTTTATTTAGTTGTTCCAGCATCATTTTGTCAAACAGCCTTTGCAGCTGCAGATATTATTGTTCACGGAAAAGAGTTGAAACAGATTGTCTACCATCACAGACCACAGTGAGGGTTTCTTTAGTGTTGCTTGACTTGAATCGAGGCCAATGCTAGAGGGCAACGTGTCGAGAGGCCCGTGTGTGCATGTGAATGGGCTTAATGTTGTCTGCCTGTTGTCGGAACAGTAGGAGTTTGAGGGCTGGCTTTAGCAGGAACCTGATCTTTTACCATTCTGATCTCTCTTTTCACTTAGTTGGTCAAATTCACTGATGGCCAGCTGGTCGTTTCTGGCTCCTTTTAGACCCTTCAGTTTCTTATCAGGCAGTATTACAGATGCCTGTCTTTTTAATGGGGCCTTTGAAGAGCCCCCTGGCTGCTTTTAGGATTTGGGGCATGATGCACGTCATTGATTTTTTTCTTTCTCTCTTTTGTGAGCCAGTTATTGCATCTTTAGCTGGTGTGTGTCTGCACTGGGATTATCAATAGTGTTCTGGTGCGATCAAAAACATCTAGGTCGATAGGAGGGTTAATAAGCAAGCATTTTAAATCTACCTTTCGCCTCGCATTTTAGACAGATGCACAGCTGCATTGGAACCAGAACAGGACTGGAGGAGACGGCTTCCTCCTCTTTAAGCTTCGCTCTCTCCACCCTACTGTCCCACCCTCCAATCCCCTTTTCTCTGGCACAAAGCTGCTCAGTTGTTCATGAATGTCAGCGCAGTGCTGCCAGCACCCTCTATCTTTCCCTCCCTCTCATCCCCCCCTCAGCCACTCTTCCTCCATCACTCCTTATCTCCTGCCTTAGTTCGCTTAGTGTGCAAAGGAAGAACGACTGCAAATGAGTTCCTTGAACCACAGGGACCCCAATAAATAAAACTGTCAGCCAGAGATGTCGAAAGAAAAAAAAGAGAAGGAGCCAGAGGCACATTCTCACTGAATATTTCATCACCCACCGCCAACACTACTCTGACACCCTACCCCCATCAGCCACATCCGCCACCCCCCTCACAAGCTTTTCACCACCCCCAGCCCTGACTGCCCCTTATCATATTCTACCCCCATCACTGCGTAGCAACCGACGTCTCATCCGAAACTAAATATCACCACTTGAATTCAAAAAAACGGGAACCAAATGGTTGATGGCATCAGTTGTAGAGTCAGCTGTTCAAAAGAAATTATGATGACTGTAGTCAAGCATCTCTTCTACAGAATATTGTTGTTAGTGAGAAGAGTCACCAACGTCTGTTTTTTTTAAATCTATTTTCCAACAAATTCACACAATCATCAATAAGAATTATTTTCCTTTACAACAAAAGTCAGGCCCTTCACTCCTTTTGTCTGCAATCCACTACAAGCAAATGTAATTTGCTTTTGTAAAGACTAGTGATTCAACGAGTGTGCAGGAAAACGCAAGGTGAAAATGAGTAAAAATAATATCCCCCTTCCCCCCCAAAAGAAATAAAAAATGAAGAGGACACTGGAAGATATAAAGAAATGCCTATAAGCTCCCTTTTGTTTGCCTGTAGTGTTCCAGAAAGCTCTGTCTAGTGTTTGTCCTGACGTCAATGGTAGGCAGCCACATTCGCTGTCTTGGCTGTGCTCCTGAGAGCAGACAGGCATGTTTGGACTGGGGCTGAGCTCCTAGCTCAGACCTCTGGGAATCATTTGCTATCCAGCTCTGCAGCACTAGAGAGCCCCTTCCCCCCTACCTTACACACATATAAAGGCACTTGCAACACTCTCCCTCCCCTTGTTTCTCTCTCAAAGTCTCTGTCCGTCTGGAAGAGGCTTGTTGTCACACGATCACTCTCGCCAAACTAGCCTCTGGCAGGCAGACTGTGCTGTATCATCCTCCGCCTCCTCCCTTCCCTTAGGAAATAGGCCCCATTTCAGGTGTTCCACTCCACAGCTCATGGCTCCCAGCTACACAAGCTGTTCGTTCTCCTTTTCAGGGTCTTCGAGAGTACTGAGAAAATAGTGTGTCAGTTGAAATTGATGTAGCTCTTTGTTCTGAGGAGCACAATTCTACACCTGAAGGTTTACTTTGGCTGCTTTTTTGTTGTTGGAGGGTGAAAAAATTGAAAGCAAATATATGAGAGTGGCAGATGAGATTGTAGTATTTGAGAAGTCTCCTGTAATTTTCCCAACAAACATAACATTTATATTATGTGGGTTTAGCCTTGTAATTTCACATTTTAAGAAGAGGCTGTGGCTGCTGTGTATATGCACAAAGACCCCACATAAAATACATTGTGACTGACTGTTGTCACAGGATCCATGTTTGTTGGGTGTGAATGATCAAATTCTAAATTGAGCTTGTTACTCAGCGCTTGACAATCAAGTCCAGTAGTATTAGAAATTGAATGGCAGTTTGGGGAAAAAAAGAAGAAGAATAGAGCGAATTTGCTTGTCGTGCAGCCTAATTTGAAGCTTGACATGCGGTGTTGGAAGCTCAGTAGCACATGAGTATGTTAACGTTATCTTGGATTTATTAAACAATCCACACTAGTTATTATAGGAGGACTCAAGCCTCCTCTCTTTCTCCTGCTGTCACTCACTGCCTGCCATTTATCTCTTCCCATTGCTCATCAGTTCATGTACACTCATAGAAACAATGTTAAGGCAGAGGCCTTGTTTAAACATTAATCTTTGTGTTTTATTCCTGTCCACTGTATGCTTTTGTCCTTGGGCGTTATTTTGACTCAGGCTGGATTGACTGCTAATGAAATGTCAATCTATTGTGTATCCCACTTTTTTTGTCCGCCTCATTCTATAAGATTTAGTAGACATTTTGAATATAGAATATCTTGAGCTATAGATACCGTATGAAATTAAACATAGATATGTAGTTTGAAAAGGTGAACATCTGAACCTGTATTTTCTATCAGAGCTTCCACACTTGGTGGATTATGATGACATACTGGTACATTTCAAATTTTAGTGAAGACACTTTGCGAAAGCAAAGCCAAACGGGTCTGGAGTGTTTCTCTGACGATAAGTCCAGAAATCCAGATGTTGAGTGTAGTTACCTCCCACTCCCAAACAAGGAGAGAAGCCAACGGTAGAGGTGCACTTCTCCAGTAATTGAACCGTCTGGATGTCAACTGCCTAA